>NC_138965.1:49247500-51647500 GCF_055761805.1 Camellia sinensis
GGTAAATCAATATCTTTTGATTTGACTTTAAAGCAATAATTACACATTCCCTTAAAAATTTGGAATTTTCAAAAGGGACCAACATTTTGGGACAGGGGGAGTATTAGAGTCTTATTTTATGATTATTTTAATGTTTTCTAGGATTTTTAGGTCAAGGCTATTTTGAGAATTTTTATATTTGCTGACATGGATTGTAGCGGGTCGCCATGGGTTTTCTTGTGGGTTAAGTTATTTAATTAATTTGTATTTATTTTTCTTATTTTGTCTTGATTTTTTTTCCCCCTGTTACAACAGAAATAATTGAATTGGTTTTGGAAGTCAAAATTTTAGTAGTTTCGTATTTTGGATTTCTCCCAGTTCTATATAAAGTTATGTAATACTTCTTATTTAATAGAGTTGATTTTTTTTAATAGAATTTTCTGAGCTTTGAAGCTTCTTTGGGTTTGTGTGATGCAACCCTAACCTTAGGTGTGTGATGCCTATGAAATCTAGGTGTGATGTCTAGACTTTTTCTTTTTCTTTCTTCTTTAATTCCTGAATGAATTCAGCCTCATAACAGTCCCATAACTGTCATAACAGTTCTATAATGTTGTCCTACATCATAAGGTGCTTTTGATAATAATTAAAAAAAAAAAATGGTCAACTTGGCACCTTTGGATAATACTGTCTCTTCCATCCTGCCAAGTGTTGCTGAAACCTCTCCAGCACCCAATCTAAAACTGCCTTTGCTTTAAAAGAAAAACCCAAAGGGAGGCCCAAATAAGAAGGGAGGACATCAACCTTGCAACCAAGAATGTCAACCAAAGCTTTTACATGGGGCACCTCTCCCACCAAAGCTTATACATGAGGCATCTCTCCAATCGGAATAAAGCTAGATTTCCCCAAATTTGCCCTTAAGCTTGAAGTATCGAAATTATGATCCCATTATGCAACAAGTTATCTACAAAGAGGAAGGTGAGCCAATGACAATTGAGAGGAGAAGACAAGTGAAATAAGGACTGTGCAATGTACTTGCCACCCCCTATAATATTCTAATTACAAGATAATGACTACTTTTCCTGTCATGTCTTCTTATATGCACATAGTTCAGCAACTTTTATTTATTTTTTATATGATGTTCTGTTGTTGAGCTGAATGTTACAGGAATATTTTGCTACATGTATATATATATACACATCCATAGTCTGATTTCTGTGGGCGTGTTTACTTTGTAGTCTGATGGTCCCTTTCTTACGCCTTGGTGAAGCTATTACTGGTGGACCTCATTTCCTATTAACTTCTGATGCTTTCAAGAAGGTGTTAACTGGTCAAGCTTCCAAGGAAGTTCTACAAAGCATTTTGCATGCGGTAGGTACCGAGTATTACTTTTTAAACTAAACTCACTCTCTTTTTCTCTTGATAAGCATGGTTTTTCCTGAGGCAGATAAGGAATATCAATTTTCTATTTTTGGTTTGTACCAGTAAAAATTGAGCTACACAATGTGGCATATAGGTTTACTCTACTTCGTAAAACCCTCAATATTTTACAAGGGAGGGACCTGGTTACTGATCTCAGGTATAACCTAGACACTTTCCCAAAAGGCCAACTTGTTTTCCTGTAGATATAATAGACTACAGTTCCAAGCTTTCAGTCAATGCATCCAAAAGGAGATACCAAGTCTTGTAGGATTGGGGAAAGTGTTGGTGAAAACTTTACACCATTAAAATGGTTACTTTGAGCAGTTAGCAGACTTCAGATTTGAAAAGCAACTGTAATTTCCTACATGAATGACTTGTACTTGCAGAAGAATGGACGGAATGAGCATGCCTTAAAACCATTTATTGGAGTCACCTTTATGAAGCATTTGAGCATTTTACGCAAATGATGCTTAATTGAAGTTTCAAGTTCCAAGGCTAGCTTGAAATAATCCTTTTTGAGTTTATGCCAAATTTTAGTAAGGCCAGTTAAAGAGATTGGGTCCTTCTACAAACCATGGTAGACATTAGTGGTGGGTAGTGAAACCTTCTTATTGTTATACATTTTAAACATAGCAAGCAATTGGTTATCATATAGAACTTTTTATTATGTATGCCTAATGCTTGAGCTACATATTTACATCATCCAAAAAATTGAGTTAAGAAATAATACCAAAAGATGAAAATAGGATTCGATTGACGTCTAAGTACTACTGGTTGCCCTCAGGTCCGAACCCGGAACCTCAAGGTTGATATACCAAGTTTTTACCACTGAACCAGTGGCTCCCTTCATTATACAAAAGATAACTTCATACAATTTCCTTCATTGTAAAGATGCACCTTAGATGGCCCAAGTCTAAGGATATCTGGAATCCAGCATATTCAAAGGTAGGATTTATTGGGGATCACTCTATATTTGCCCATAAGCATGCATCACTCAGTTAAGCTATCTAAGCTTGACTGAGGGGACAATTTGCAGACTCTGAAACTCAACTGTACCAGAGTTGGGTATTGGTTGGAGTTGATCTGTGCACCATGCCTACTGCTAAGTGCTTCAAGTAGATATTATTGATTGGTTGGCCATTTTAGTTGCATTCATTTTGTGCCGAATCTCAACTGTACCAAAGTTGGCATTTTGTTGGAGTTGGTCTATGCAGCATGCTTACTGCTAATTGCTTCATGTGGATATTATCGATTGATTGGCCATCTTAGTTGCGTTCACTTTATGGTTACATTGTGTTGCTCATAGGCTTAGAATATATGTTGAAATGTTCGTGGTGCTTGGTTTGTACTTAGTAAAACATCTAGGTTCTGTGTCTGGAGGGATGGTTGCATAATGTTTTGTAAATAGTCTAAATTTTTCTTTTCAAACTCTGCCAGGTTTTTGGTGGATCCTAAAAATTCCTTGGTACATTGGTCTATCTTAGACATATCCTTGTGATCACGGTGAACCTACAGGTGATCAACATTGAGGCTGTGCAGTCAAGAAACTTGCGATTCTGAAAACTGAGGCTAGGAGTGAATGATTCTGTGGTTATTAGTAGTGAATAATAGGATGGGAATTGGCACACTAGAATATATGCTTTGATTAGGAGAAAAAAGATAAATTAACATGCAAGCCCTCACAATGGCCCAACAGGTCTTGTAGTAGGTGTCACTTGACATGAGTCTATTTTTTGGATGGGTTTGGTCAAACCCACCGGTTTCTAGGTCTCTTTAAGTTGCAAAAGCTGCAATATGTATTACCTGGGGTATTATTATAGTGTGGAAGCTTATGGGTGGAGTAATTCTATGGTTTTTTATTTTTAAATTTAGGTTACTTGGGTATTAGGATATAAGTTTTATCAAGTTCTACACGTATTTGAAATTTGTTGAGTTTTAATTAGTTTGTAGTAGGAATTTAGGAAATCCTATTCCTATTAGGAAAGTTATTATGGTTCTGTACTAACAAGCTTTTTTAATAGACAACAAAACAAGTTTGATTACTAAAATTTCCTAATGTATCCTAGTTTTCTTTCAGATGTTGTCTCCATTGGTTTCTTTTGAATAACTCCTAGGAGGCCTGATGTAGGACAGCTTGCTGGATTTTTAAACAAAAGTTATTCAATGGCTCAAATAGTGAGTAATTTAGGATTTTGAGGTGATAGGATTGGGTTTTAAGATTGAAAAGTGCACTTTTAGTGGGTTATGACCCGAGAATAGTACCTTGGGTATGTGCACAAAGAAGAAGAAAGAGAAGAAGAAGAAGAAGAAGAAAAGAAAGAAAAAGGTGCTTCACCCTTACAAGGGTTAGGCCAATCACACAAATAAAATCTCAAATTTTCATAATATCAACTCTTTTATTGAATCATTGAGATTACACATATATTTATAGGCAAATACTCTCCTACTTCTATAAGGATTAAAACTCAAATTTAGAAACTAAAAGTATTTGGCAACTACTAATATTTTAGACCAACTAAGACTATGACTTTGGCGGTGTTTGATAACCTAATTTAGCACTTAAAACTGAATTTTTTAAGTGAAAATCAATTAAGCACTTAAAATGTAGGCTAAAAATTAAAAATATTTTAAGTAATAGGAAACTTAATTCTGACTAACCAAACCAAACCAAACTAAGCCTTAAGCTATTGTCATAAGGGATCCGAGCGGTTTTTTTACGTGTTGGCTATCGGCTACCTAACACACAACTCTCCTCCTTTACCCGGGCTTGAGACCGGCGGAGTTGTTAACTCCCCCGGCGGAGTTCTGACTAAATTTATAAATATTTATAAATGAGTATCAATATACACCATTATAACGTCACAATCACCTCCGTCACCACTATCGTCACCGTCGCCGTCGCTGTCTCTGTCGCCGCCGTTAACACCATCACCGTCTCCGCCTCCACCACTACTGCTGCCACCACCATTCACCACCCTTCCACGACCACCTCCTTTATCACTGTTGTCATTGTTACTATAAGCACCACTATCATTTCACTACCACCATTACAGTCACCATTTCTATTACCACAACACCACCACCATTGCCATTGTTGCCATAACCACCACCATCATTCCACCACCACAATAACACCATCATTACACGCCTCCGCCTTCTTTTTATCTCCATTACATTACTTCTTCACCATCACCACAACCACTATCTTATTTAATATTATACATATTAAACAATTTGTTTTAGTTCAACAATTTCATTTTTATCAAATAGGTTTTTAGCTTAAAAAATTCAGCATTCAATTTTCAGTTTTCAGTTTTGTCAAACACCACCTTCCAATTCCACTTTAATCATAATAGGAAGCTGTGATGACTTCTTATTCTACTCTAACTTCAAAATAAGAAACTTGGACCTTTTTGACAACTAAGATTATTCTAGACGTAATATCTCCCTAATATAATTACCCATTTAATAACTTGATCCAAAGTAAAACCCATGGGTGACTCCTACAACCCATGTCCAACAATTATTGAAATTACTATAATACTGTCAACTACTAAAACCTACTATAATGACACAAAGACTGAAAATTTGAATAAATACAAATCAAGACTCAAATTTATTCCAAAACCTAAATTCTTGATGCCCTAAACATGCTTCATATGAAATTTCGTATTTGCCCTTTACCTTCTTTCCATGATCTTCATCAAGCCCTTAGAGAGATTCTACAGGGTCTTCTTTGCAGCCACGAAGCAGCTTTCTTTCTTCCTAATTAAATCCCTAGAACCTTTACATCGACAAAGCATCCTTCTCCCTTCTTAATTAATTCCCTAGAACCTTAAACCTTTGATCCTAAATACCCTATCCGTACTTATCCTACCATTCCAAGCCCCAAACTTTGATTTTTCTCTGTAGTCCAGAAAATCTTGTAAGCTGGTCCTTTTGAATTCACAATAAAACAGTCTTAGATCTCAACCAACTGAATCCAATATCCATCTTTGAACCCTAATGTTGTCTTTCCAACTGCAAGCCCTGAAAATCAAGGGTTCAGCCCACTACACCTGATTGTAGGGAAGCCTCCATTAGACTCCATCTTGCATCAAATATCTTTTTAGTTACATTAGTATGCATGTATAAGGCTTGCAGTGGGGTTATAATTGGACCTTGCTAAGCTGGTGGTTTATAGTTTTCTCTGGCAGATTTGGGAAGGAATAAAACCTTTTGCAATTTGTATATGAGAAAGATCTTACCCTCTGGTGGTGTGGTTGAAACATGTATCATATTTTTAGACAAGGACCGTTTCCCTATTGCATCTTTGTGCAGTTATGCTGCCCTTTGTAAGACAAGAAGTTCCCATCTATAGTTCCAATTCCAAGTAGGAAACAGCAACTATTTTAAGTGCCACTTGATTACATGACTTTCTTTTGGCTTTAATTTTTTTTGGAGTAATGTATGCAGACTTAGGACAAAGAACATGGATGATGTGTTGATTATGCACTTAGAATAGTTGGAAGGATCGAGGACATTCCCTTTGGTATATGATAGTATGTTAATTTATGATTTATACTGCCAATGCCTTGATCTTTGATGCAATCTTTGTCTTTTCATAATTAGTGATAAAGCAAAGGTTTTTATTCATCCGACAAGTGGGGTATATCTGGGTAATTAAAAAATTAAAAAAATTAGGCATTAGTGTATTATGCCACCTGTTCAGAACTTGTGTTGTAAGTAATAATATGGTCAACAAGTTTTAGTAGTTTTTTGACTGTGTCTGATGACTTGATACATTTAATGTTTAAGCAATCTAGTGGAGAGCATTAGATGACGGCTATGGCTATAATGTCTTAAAACTTAGAATATGAATAGAACTTAGGAATAGGAGATTTGTTTTGGCTTAAAAAATTATCCATTGCTAGGAGCTCTTCCCTTGACAACAATTATTTCGGGCTTAGCTGCTGATTTATAGCAACTGCTGGTTGAGTCATTCCCATATGCTCTTCTGTAGAGTGTTTTGACTTAATAATTTTTCCTTTATGTGGAATTGTAGCAACCTATATTTCTTGTTTTCTTATATGGTTTTCACAACCTACTAGTCTTGCATGTGATATATTACATGCTTGGTTTTTTAATTAGGAGCTCCTGAATGGGCTTGTGATTAGAACTAAAGTGCTGCTAGTGTAGTGTAAACTTCCAGTCTCAGCTTGTATAAACTTTTTGTGGATGGGTTGGAAGAGATAAGAAACAGCTAGAGAAGTTTTAGTTAAATGTATACTGAGGTTATGGGAAAAACTTCTGTCCTTCTCATCAAAAAAAGGGAAGAACTTCTGTCCTAATTGGAAACATTTGGAATCATTGTAGCCAAGTTCTGTCTAGTGATATGAAAGATTATACTTATGTGATTTTTGGAAAATATTCTGGTAAATGAGTGTTCCATGTACTTATTTTCTACGTTGCTCGCATGGTCTGCAGTTTAGCATAATCCTTATTGTAAGTTGTAAGTTTTTATTCCTTGTGATAATCTTGTAAAACTAAATTTTGATGGTTGGCTTCACTACAAGACTGTGCTCGAGAAAACCCTCCCAACTAAGGTCAATTGTGAATCAAAGAACACAATGGGCAAAAATTCCAGTCACTGAGTGCAGCTCAACCAAAACAACGAAGAAAACTAATCAACCAAGCAAAGAAAAAATAAAAAAGAGGGAGTAATAAACCATCCAATGACACTATCACCAAAATAAGTAATGGGTACACAAGATTTCTCTAAATACTGGATGAACATGAACTCACAAACTTTCAGGATCATGCCCAAAACTTGAGAAATAAAAATAGGGGAAAATTCAAAATTACCTCTAGGGCTTGGCAATTCCATGATCTCACCACAAATCAAGCTTCTGATGCAATTTCATACCTCACTCATCTACTAAGTAGCATAGATACGGACACGCAACACAGTACAAACATGATACACTTGGGACATGTTAAAAAATTGTATTCCTAAAAATGTATCATATATCAAATATATGAACAATTCATTGATATAAAATCAAAACACTAATTAAAATTTAAAAGTCATATATTTCATTAACTTAAATATTAAGATATCCATTCACATAACAATTGTATTCTAAAGAATGCAAAACATTTGTAAAATATTGAAATACACATGATGTATTTATCTTATAAATATTTCAAAGGTCCACAAGTTGTATTCCAAATAATGCAAAACATTGTTACTGTGAAGTGATTCTTCTCGCATGTCGTGTAAAAGGGTAAGGAATGTCACTTTGCCGAAGTGTTTGAAAGTGTTAATATTATGAATTAAAATTTTTAATTAAAACACATTGAAGAAATGTCAGACATGCTTTTAGGAGTGTCCGCGGAGTGTCGTGTCTGACATGACACCCTTCATGGAAGCAGCCATGCTTCTCAGGTCACCTAGCTCTCAGCAGATCGGAATATCACGTTGAAAATATTCTAAGGAAAACACTTGAAAAAAATGCTTTAATTATCCAATCAAGATGTCCAAAGACCAAGTAAACACAGACTTCCAAGTTTATAAAACTTGAGAAATAAAAAAGCAGGGGAAAATTCAAAATTACGTTTAAGGCTTGACAATACCATGATCTCAGCACAAATCAAGCTTCTATCCTAGTGGAGAAATCTCATATCTCACTTAGTCACCAAGCTCTCAGAGGATCCAAATATCAAGATGAAAAAATATTTTTAGAAAAACACTTGAAAACAATTCTTTGAGTATCCACTCAAGTCCTAAAATATAAACCCCAACGAGCTGATGACTAGCTGCTCAACTCACTCTCCCTCAACCTTCTTTCTTTGCTAACCCAAGCAGCAAAGAGATTACCCCAATCTCTTGAAGAGAAATCTGCCTCTTCAAGTCATAGAACACAATATATATAATAAAGATAAGGACACATTGCTCTTAGTGGACTAAAAGATAACACCCACGGCCATACAATGGGTATTCACATGGGTAGAATTCTTTGGTACTCTGAAACAACTTGGAAAAGCATCTAAAATGGTTGGTATGTGGAGTTCTTGAATGTGGTCGTTGCAGGCGTAGCAGTAGGGAACAAATGTAATTAATGTGACTTTTGTCCCAAAAGTGGGTAGGGACTACATCAAGGAGAGATCAATGTGCATGGGCATTTAATGCTTTGACAGTAGGAAGGCTTTGGAGAGGTTTGAAGAACTGAAGACCATCTGTGTCTGTAAAGGCAAACAGGGGTCCCAATACATGGTTGAAATGGGTCAAACTATTGAGCAATGGATTGTTCATTTCCTTTTGAAGCTGGCAGTTTGGTTGTTTCTGTCAAGTGCTCCCTCTCATCCTCCCGCCTTAAAGAAAGAAAGAAAAAAAATATATGGACCTTTTAGTTGCAAAATACATTTATGACATGGTTTCAATTTTCAAACAGGGATTGGGATGCTTATCTTAATTATATTTTGATCACCTTTCCTAGGCCAAGATGAAATTTGAATATAATGCATGTCTTGATTTCATATTACAAAATGAGTACTTTTTAATCTATTGTTGAAGTTGCTTTTGATCATTGTGATAAACTGAAGTGACGTACTTGCATTACGATATTAAATTTGATTACTGTGGGTCATTATTGAATCATTGTTCTTGTTGAGTATACGTAGGGTACTTTATTGGCTGGTGATTAGGGTTAACTTGTTAGTGATGCCAGATTTCCTTTGACTAGCTGAAATACCCTTTTCGCTTTTCTGGAAAAGTCATTTCAGATTCGTGGAACAAAAAATGCTCTATGCATTAAAGGGGATGGCTTTTCTGAGGTATAAACGAAAAACAAGATAATGTTATGGTTAAGGTATTAAGGCTGCATCATGAGAAGATTAAAAGTGAATGACTAAACTTAGAAAATAAATAAACATTAGTGGACTTGGTGGGTTAGATTAGGGGTGTTCAAATATCCAATTCAACCGGTGAACCCGATCGACTGGACCCGAAGTTTGCAATCATAGACGGTTTCACCAAACACAACGATCAGCTGCAAGTGAAACACTCAAAATTTATCCTATTTTCTATCGGTTGTTGGTTTTGAATGAAATAAATCCGAATAATCTGAACCAACCAACCACCTGACACATCATAATCAGATTTTTTGCACACGTGTGGACTATCTGATTGGCTAATCAAGTTCAGAGGCACAGGCACTGACATATGATTTGAGCAGTGAGCCATATGAAGATCACTCTCATTATGACCTATGTACTATAGGTGCTAGATATTCAACTTCACAGAACACAAAAATATCTTATCAACCCTTTGAATATTCTCTCTCTCTCAGACTTTTCTTACCTTCTCACGCCTCATTTTCCTCTCCCAATGCTTTCCTCTCCTCCCAATTCTCTCACATCAAATCTGTTACTCCTTTAACTCCCCTCCCCATGAAACCCCTCCTCTCCCTCAGACCCTCGTACAAATGACAGAGATATCTCGGTACAGACTATGGAATGGGGCTTTCAACGAAAATCAATCTCTCTTCTATTTTCTTTTTTCTTTCTTTTCTTCAGCCTCTCTAGAGCTGTGTATCTATTCACATATATATTTTTTTGATCAACAAAAGAAAACTTTATTGATGATAAAGCTATAAGTTTCAAAGAACTTACATCAAAAAACAGGGAGGTGCATCGAGCATCAAAGCTAAACTCAACAATCCCAACTAGGTTGGCACCGAAGAGCAAGCCCTATCATATGCCAGCACACAGCCCAAGATTGGCGTGAGTCCAATCAAACAACCAAAAAAAAAGAAGAAGAAAACAGTATAAAAGAGCAGAACACCCCCAAGGGCAAACTAACCCCCAAACTGCACACAACCACTCAATGCCGAGAACAACTCCTCAGCAGGAAGAACTAACAGCAGCTTGCAGCAACAGCGAAGTGGTTAAAACCCAAATCTGCATCAGCTGCAACAATAGCTTCCCATCCAAAGGCAACAGCTGGACTTCCCCTCACAAGCACAGCCTAATCTGGTTTAAATTGCACAGAAAGTCATGCACAGAGTACTGCAGACCTGCCACACAACTCTTGGCCCAGAAAGCTACCCTTAATTTTACAACTTCCTCGAAATCAGCAAAGTTTGCCTGCCCACCATTGAAAACAATCTCATTCCTTAATTTCTATCTATTCATATATGTATAGATAAATGTATATATTAAGGTTTGACAGGAAAGGAGATCTGTATATGTATATGTGAGTGTGTGCATACTAGAGTTTGAGGAGAAAGAAGAAACTGAGAAAGAACACCAGGTTTGCCCAACTCCTCCAACCGAAACGCAACCACACAAATCATTTCGAATAGTAATACAGTTGAAATCGATTGATAAAATTTCTAGCCCGATAGAGTCGGTTTGGCTGATGGGCGAACGATGAACCCCATCTGAACTGACCCATGAACAGCCCTAGGTGAGATATTGTATAAAGTCAATGGTATTGATTAGCTTATCTACTAGATGTTCGCCAGGGGGTGTTATGGAATGGGGAAAGGTTACACCCTAATGTGAAAAACAAAACAAAAAGGAAAAGAAGTAAAGAGAACAAAAAAACAAAAACAAAAACAAAAAATACAGCATATAAAAACTGTGGAAATTAGATGCCCTCTCTCTTGTGATACTAACCCATATTGGATGCAACTGAAATTTGAAGTTGTCAATATTCACACAAACTGATTGTGAAAGTTGGTGGACTTGCATTATGCCTTCTTAATTTCGGTATGTGCTCTAATTTAGTGTGTGATGACCCTCATGCAGAAAGATTGTCTTAAGATAACTTGTAGAAGAAGAAAATATTTGGAAGAGAAAATAAGACTAGTCTGCCATAATAAAGAGAATAGAGAGCTTGCTTGCAACAATGAAGTGTTGAAAACATGGTGGATCACTGAAGCTAACTAGTTTCTTTGCTTTGGATAGTTCACCTTAAATTTTGGGTTGGGCACTTATGGGCTGAAACAATGCTAAATGCATTGCTAGATTGCCATGTCGGCAGTTTCTTGAAATTGTATGGGTTTAATGTGCAAGGTCTATGAATGTTTCTTGCCTAGAGATATTCCTAACAAGAGACCTGCATTTGTTTCAGAAAGTGTATATCATTTTGTTTGTGCATTTTCTTGAACTAATTTGGGGGCATTGTTTTAGAGAGAGTGATATATAATACCTTATGTGCTCCTCTCTAATTATTACCAGTATGGTTAAGGGTATAATGTAAGTTTTCTGAATAAAACTGTATATTAGTCTTGAATTCAATTGAACAAAGAATACATACATCATTTATATAGAGTACCACTAATTCCTAATCCTACATGAATACATTACTGAGATATATAGAAGTCTAATAGATATAGGACACTTATTCCTAATCCTAGGAGAACACATATTCTCACACCTCCGCTCAAACTCAAGGTGTTTTAGCAGAAAACATTAAGAGTTTGTCAAGAAAGAACCGAAACCGAGCAGTGGTGCGAGTCTTAGTGAAGAAGTCAGCAAGTTGCAGAGCCGAAGAGACAAAAGGAAGCGAGATAAAGCCAGACTGCAGATGCTAACGGACGAAGTGACAATCAATCTCAATATGCTTTGTCCGTTCATGGAAGACAGTGTTATGAGCAATTTGAATAGCACTTTGGTTGTCACAATAGAGAGAGGTCAGGGAAGATTGAGGGACGCCCAACTCAGATAAGAGATTACGAAGCCAGACAATTTCAGCAGTAGCATGAGCCATAGCACGATACTCAGCTTCGGCAGTAGAACGGGCAACAACAGTCTGTTTCTTGCTTTTCCAAGAAATAAGGGAATCACCAAGAAACATACAGAAACCAGAAGTAGATATACGATCATTAATATCACCAGCCCAATCAGCATCAGCATAAGCCACCAAGTCTAAGGAAGAAGTAGAAGAGAACAGCAAGCCCTGAAAGATAGTACTGCGAAGATAGCGAAGAATCCGAAGCAAAGCAGCCCAATGTGTAGAGCGAGGGGCAGAAACAAACTGACTAATCACATGGACAGCATAGGCAAAATCAGGGCGAGTAACTGTCAGATAAACTAAACAACCCACAAGCTCGCGATAGACTATTCACTCTTTTGCAGAACCTCAGTCTTACAAGGAGGCCTGTCAGGATCCTCATTGGGTTCAAGCTATGGAGGATGAGTTGTTTGCTCTACAAAAAACTAGTACTTGGGAGTTGGTTCCTTTACCTGCTGGTAAGAATCTGGTTGGTTGCAAATGGGTCTACAAAGTCAAGACTCATTCTGATGGTTCTCTTGAGCGCTACAAAGCTCGTCTGGTGGCCAAAGGTTTCTCCCAAGAGTATGGTATTGATTATGAGGAGACATTTGCTCCTGTTGCCAAGATGACTACTGTCCGTACTTTGATTTCTGTCGCTGCTGTTCGTTCTTGGCCTCTTTATCAGATGGATGTTAAGAATGCTTTTCTTAATAGCCATCTCACTGAGGAGGTTTACATGCGTCCTCCCCCTGGTCTTCACCATTCCTCTGGCCAAGTCTGTCGTCTTCGGCGCTCTATATGGTCTGAAGCAGTCTCCTCGTGCTTGGTATGATCGCTTTCAGACTGCTGTTACCGAGCTTGGGTTTCATCCTTCTGCTTCCAACTCTGCTTTATTTCTAAGACATACCTCGGCTGGTTTTGTTGCTCTCTTACTATATGTAGATGATATGATCAGAAAAACAAGTATTAGACCAACCCAACCTTTTTGGAGGATGACGCGTTCGAGGAGGATATCGGTGTGCAGCAGGATCAGAGTCGTCAGAAGCAGGAGGATCAACAGCAGGGGTAGAGACAACTGGTAGAGGAGGAACCTTGCGACGAGAATAAACTAACAACGGAGGAGAAGGAGGAGAAGGAGGAGAAGTAGTCAGAGGTGAAGCAGGAGGAGAAGATGGAATAAGCTCAGGAGGAACTGTGGAGATGTACTCATCAGATGGGACCTCAGAAGGAAATGGATCAATATGAACCAAATCCTCTTTGGAAACTAGGGCGGTGAGAGGAGGAAGCTGAAAGTAAGATAGACGTTCGAGAAAGGCAACATGGCGGGAGACATAAAGGCGACGAGAAACAGGGTCATAACAGCGATAACCTTTCTGAGTGAGACTATATCCCAAAAAAACACATAGGACAGACCGGGCACTAAGTTTAGTCCTATCTTTACGGGGTAAAAGGACAAAACACGCAGA
Source organism: Camellia sinensis (assembly GCF_055761805.1). Taxonomy (NCBI): domain Eukaryota; kingdom Viridiplantae; phylum Streptophyta; class Magnoliopsida; order Ericales; family Theaceae; genus Camellia; species Camellia sinensis. Next base: position 49,261,127 of record NC_138965.1, read on the forward strand.
CCCAAACACACGAAGAAGGGAGTAATTAGGAAGTTGAGAAAAGAGAGCCTCATAAGGAGACCGATCAGAAAGAAGGGGGGTAGGCATACGGTTGAGAAGAAAAGTAGCAGTAAGAATTGCCTCACCCCAAAACGGAGCTGGAACGGAGGCAGAGAGAAGAAGAGACCTAGCTGTCTCAAGAAGATGACGGTGTTTACGCTCAGCTCGGCCATTTTGGGCAGGTGTATCAGTACAAGAAGTTTGGTGAATGGTACCCAAGTTGGCCAAATATTCATAGAATTCAGTTTTAAAGTATTCCCCACCCAAGTCAGACCGCAACATTTTAATAGTAGATCCAAACTGTGTAGTGACCATGGACTGGAAAGTACGATATATCTGATAGAAGTCAGACTTATGAGTCATAAGATAAACCCACGTGTAACGGGTGCAATCATCAACAAAAGACACATAGTATACTGAACCCCCTTTAGTAAGAACAGGAGAGGGTCCCCAGACATCAGTATGCACAAGAGAGAAAGGAGAAACAGAAATAGATGTACTTTTATTAAAAGGTAAAGCTGACATTTTGGCAAGTTTACACCCCCGACATTCATCAATTTGACTAGGAGAAACTTTACCCAACAATCCTGACTAAGCTAAAGACCGTAAGCGGTCAACAGACAAATGACCGAGACGAGAATGCCATAAGTAAAACTGACTCGACTGAGAATCTAATTGAAACGAGGAAAGTGCAGCTGGAGAGGTGGATAAGGGGAGATGCAAGCTTTCAACCACATAGAGATCTCCAATTCTACGGCCGGTCCCAATATGTTTCTTGGACACCCGATCCTACACACAACAGACAGAAGAGGAAAAGATAACATCAAAACCAGACGCATCAAGTTGATTGATAGATAACAAACTGGCAGATAACTGAGGAACATAAAAAACAGAAGGAATAGTAACAGCAGACATGGCAGAGGGTAAGACAGACCCAACAGATAAAACAGACATACCAGATCCATTAGCAGTATTAATAGTAATAGGAACGGGTGAGGGAATACAATTTTGAAGTAAGGAAAGGTGAGGAGTCATATGATGAGAGGCACCAGAATCAAAAATCCAGACAGAAGAAGGGATACCTGAAGAGGACCCAAGCAAACCTGAATGAAGAGAGGTAAGAGCGGAGGCAGATGAGGATAACTGAGAGGTGGACAGGATATGCTGAAGTTGTGCAACCTGAGCACTCAGTAGATGCAGTGTAAGCAGCAGCAGGTCGGAAAATACTCGAAGTAGGATCGCGGAACTGTGTCTGAGAAGACGGAGCAGGCTGACGTCCCTTTTTGGGACAATTGTTCTTCCAATGACCCCTCTGATGGTAGAAAGCACATTCATCTGGCCCTAATGGTCCTCTCTTGGGTTTCGCAGTGGCCTGAAGTTGATGAGGAGGAGGGGTCGATAACAAGGGTGGCTTGGCAGGAGCCAAGAACACAGAAGAAGGCAAAGTCTGACTGGTCGTCTTAAGACGGGTTTCCTCGGAGAGGAGTTCACGAACAATAGCATCCACAGAGGGAAGAGGAGATCGGTGAAGGATGCCACCTCGAATAGCCTCATACTGAGGGGAGAGAGCTGTTAAGAACTAGACTAAACGACCCTGTTCCCGAAACTCAATATAAGCGTCTAGTATCTTGAGACTAGGTGGTTCCATAAGAGCTAACTGATCCCAGAGACCTGTCATCTCAATATAAAAGTCCTGAATAGTTTGATCCCGCTGACGAGCACTCTGAATAGTTGTTTCCAACTCATATCGCTTGGCAAAGTTGGACTGCTGATAAACACCGAGTAAATAATCCCACACTTCCTTGGCAGTACTGTACTTGGAAAACATCATTTCAATACGGTCATCCACAGAGTTATGAAACCAAGTAAGAACTTGGGCATTATCACAATCCCAAGTGTCACAGGAAGACAGATATCCTTCTACCTTTGGGTCCGATGGACGAGGAGCAAAACCAGAAACATAGCCCCATTTTTTTTGACCAAGAAGAAAATTCTTCATAACACTGGCCCAATAGGCATAATTGTCACCAGTGAGTTTACATTTAATGGCTTGAATTTTAGGGTCCATTATAAAGCAAAGTTGTAGAATAATTAGGTCAAAGTATAATAAAGGAAACACTGAAGAACCAAACTGAGATGTGTCACTAACTCAGTTAACAGACGGAGCCAAGAGAACCAAACTAGAGGAGTGAGAACCTGAAGCCGACACATGCGAACCAGAATGAGAGAGAGAAGACAGCGAGTCGAATAGATGAGTCGACCAGTTGAGTCGAACAGTTGCAAGGAATCAGATGAATCAGACCCAACCAGATGATCGACGAAGCAAGAAGCTTCGTCCGACAACCAGGGCAGAGAGAGAGAGAGAAATCGTGAACCAGACTGTGCCAAGGAGAAGATTCACGACTGACGATTGATGAAGCAAAGGGCTCCAGACTGTGCCAAGGAGAAGATTCACGACTGACGATTGATGAAGCAAAGGGCTTCGATCAACAATCAGGTTTGAGAGAAGGAGAGAGACCTACGGTGCTAGGGTTTCTCAACCTACTCTGATACCATGTAAGTTTTCTGAATAAAACTGTATATTAGTCTTGAATTCAATTGAACAAAGAATACATACATCATTTATATAGAGTACCACTAATTCCTAATCCTACATGAATACATTATTGAGATATATAGAAGTCTAATAGATATAGGACATTTATTCCTAATCCTAGGAGAACACATATTCTCACATATAACTCTTACCCCTTCTTATCCATTCTATTATTGCCTCATTTGCCATTGTGGTATGCTTAGTCTGGAAGTGCTTTTATGGCCGTTATAAGTGCTTTGGGGTGTTTTTGGAAGCATCTTTAAAGCACTTCGATGTTTAGAGGTTTGTCACCTAAAAGCACTTTTTAGTGAAGCAGTAACTAAGGGTGTTTTAGAGGGCATGACTTGGCACAATGGCTAGGTCCTATCTGCCCCAGACTTGTGGCGTGGGTTTGAATCATGTGAATCAGCCACTCCACTAAAAAAGTGTGGATGATGCCTACCTACTAGCTCTCTCAGAACCTCCTATAATCAGGAGCTTTGTGCTCTTGGTATGATCTTTTTTATTAGTAAAGTGGAATTGCTTTTCTTAACTTCCATTTAGAAATTCTTAACTCAGAAACGTACATACATCAGCCCAAATACAATTAATGATGGATGTTTTCTTTTGTTTGCTTTTGTTGTGCTTGTTTTGTTTGTCTTGATAATATATTATTTGTTTGACAAATGTTTTGCAGTTGTTGGGCTGGCTTGTTGCGTTACCCTTTATCTTGGCTACACTACATGTATTGTTTTTGCCATGTTTTAAGATCCTTGTTCGCAAGTTTAGCACTGTCATCCCGTCAAGCCCCAAGAAGCCACTCAGTTCCCACACAGAAGTCAGGCTTAAGGTAAGGGATGTTTGATTAACCTTTCTGACATAACCCAATGACTGTTATCCACAAACACAACACTGCTTGTATATTTACAGCTTCAAATGTTCATTAGTGTGTGTGTATTATGTATCAAAACTTCAAGCCTGGAAAATTGAATTTGTTGTTGTCGAACTTTGTTTATTGGAGAAAAACATGTACAGATTATTGTTTGATGATCATATCAATTATGTCAATGTAATTGAGGATATCTTGACATTTGGAAATCAATTTTCTGTACTTCCTGTATTTATGTGCATATGATGATCAAGTGCACACCGGTTTCCAATTTTATGATGGCGAGCTGAGGCCCAGGCATTCGCTTGATCCAATCTGTTTGTGTGCTTTGCAGAAGACCTTTTGATTCAGATTGAAGTGCAAAAGCCAAAGGGTGTTAAGGTTTTCCGTAAATGTCTCTAAATCATCCTCTCTTTTTTTGTGATTTCTGCAAAAGAGCATACGGGTCAGTCCTGAATTAGGACCAGAGCCAATGCTCTCTTACCTACTTCACCAGCAATCAAAGGAGCTACTGCCACCATCGCGCTCTCTCTCTCTCTCTCTCTCTCTCTACATGCATTATTCTGTATAGGCATATCCATCAATATACAAAGGCATTTATGTACAGATGAGCCGAGAAGCTGAAGAACACTCCGAGGAAATAGCTCCACTCTCTGTGGCAGAGTGCCTACACACACACACACATATTACAGTAATATAGTATTATTAAGCTAACCCCAAAACTGCTGTGGCCATTATGCTCCATGATTATCAAGTTTTGTAATGATAATTATGTACTAATGATGAATCTTCTTGGATGATAATCATCAATCAATCAAGGGATTGGTGAGGGTTGGTTTTGGTCATGACAAGATGATGCCTTAATAGTAAAATCATTTCCTTTTATTTTTATCTGCTTGTTTTGGTTTTGGGGGGGTGAAAATTGTTGAATGAGGAGGCTTCAACATTAGGAGTGGTTTAAGATATTCTAAATAAGTGTATTTTTAAAATTTTTATATTAAAAAAATGTGTAGAAAAGTAGAGAAAGTGGGTAGAAAAATGGAGTGGAGATGTTGATTGATGTGATCCAAATAAGTGTATGTATGTAAAAAAAAAAATACACTTTTTTAGTACATGTCAAACGCCTACTAAATAACATAAAATAAAAAAAATAATAATAAAATGACGTGTTACCTTATTAAATGTATTCCTCATCACTAAAAGCTGTGATGCAACAAAAGTTTGTAAAACAAATGCAAACTGAACGGATTGAAAAGCAAACTGACAATTTTTTGGTTAAAACTTTAAAATAGAAGCAATTATTTGGTCATCTAGGAGAGCAATATTGCTTTACACCCTTCAATACTTGTTCAATTATATCTTCAAAATTAACATAAAAATGATAAGTTTCATGATTTAAACTGATAAAATCTAATTTGGGCACCATGTGTATTTGTCCAAAAAGTATCATATAATTTTCATTAAAATCAATGGTTAGTTCTAAATTATATGTTATGTTTAATTTCTTTTGTTCTTTGATTTTGACCTCAAACTCACCCTTCTTGGAGATTCAAAGTGTTTGTTGATGTTACGTATTAGATTTCGTTTTTGCCAATGAAGTTCTTAAATTTTGGACCAATGAGAAATTATAATTTGCTCTTAGGGTAAATCTAGGTGGTGTCCTAACTTGAATATTATTGGTTGAAACAGTGGGTCTTACTACTTGTTTGTCTCCTTTGGGGAGACAAGTGGTGTTATTGCTATGGAAGAAGAAAGCTAAAATGGAAAATAGAAAGAAACAAGATCAAGCAGAACTGTCTCTCTTATTCCAAACCGAGAAAATATCATATTAGAGATTGCACACCTCTCCTCTCTCTAACCCAGCTACTTACAACTGGCTTGCCCTTATTCACTGCTAACCTCCTAACAGAATCTCTAACAACTAATAAACTCTACAATAATTCGAGAATTCGTTACAACTGATTGATTTTACAATGAGCTAAACAATGCTTAATTCCCCAGATCATCACATTCCCTGCCCCTTAAAAACAGCCTTGACCTCAATGCTGAAATTTGGAAACTTTGTCATGAGTTCATCATAGTCAACCCAAGTGGCATCTTCCGGAAAAGATTGAGACAATCGGACCAAAAGTTGTACCACTGCCTTGTTGTGTCTTTTAACGATGCACTTATCCAAAATAGCTATTGGCTCCAGCTGAAATTGACCATCACTACTGACTGGTAGGAGTGTAGGCTAAGCTATGACATGCTGCCCCAACTTTTTCTTCAAGAGAGAAACATGGAAGACTGGATGAATTTGCGCGGATTCTGGCAATTGTAATTTGTAGGCTACCTTGCCTATCTTTGCCACAACCTGATGTGGCCCATAGTACCTTGGAGCGAGTTTCATGTGTCTTTGTAAAGCCAAAGATGCTTGCCTATAAGGTTGTAGCTCAAATAACCCAATCATGTAGGTCAAACTCCCATTCAGACATGTGTTGGTCTGCATAATGCCTCATTCTGTGTTGAGCTTGATGTGGATTTTCTTTAAGCATTCAAAGGATGGATGCCCCCTCATGTACCCAATTATTCACCTCAGCCACAGAAGAAAAACCAACATTGAAGAAGTTATGATCAGGTAGAGATTGACCATAGACTGCATAATATAGCGTAGTCTTGATGGCAGAGTGAAAAGAAGTGTTATACCACCATTCAGCTAATGGCAACCACTTAGGCCTAGTTTGGGAAGACTAAATAAGTGTACTTTTTGACTTTTTTTGTATTATGTGTAAAAAAAATAGAGAGGAGATGTTGATTGATGTGACTCAAAAAAGATAAAAAGATGAAATAAGTGCACTTTTTTGGCAGTAGCCAAACTTGGCCTTAGCCTAATGTTTTGGATAGTCTCCACTCATGCACCTTAAGTAATTTTCCAAACATTTGTTGAGGATTTTAGTCTGCCCATCAAACTATGGGTGATAGGTTGAACTAAGACACAATTGACAGCCATGGAGTTTAAAAAGTTCCTGTCATAAATTGCTAGTAAAAACAGCGTCTCTATCAGAAACAATGGAAGTGCCGTCCATGTAGTTTGTAGATTTTATCAAGAAAGAGCTGAGCTACGTCTTTAGCAGTGTAAGGGTGGGAAAGAGCCATAAAGTGAGCATACTTTGTGAGTCTCCACCACAAATATAACAGATTCACCCTGAGATTTAGGGAGTCCCTCAATGAAATCCATTGAGATGCCTAACCAAACTCTATCGGGAATTATACAGGGTTGCAACAGGCCTGGAATCTTGACATTCTCACATTTAAATCTTTGACAAATGTCACATTCGGAAATGTATTTCTGCACATCTTTCTTAAGCCATATCTAATAAAAAGTTATGTTTATTCTTCATGTAGTTTTGTCAATGCCTGAGTGTTCACCTACTGCAGAACTATGATATGCAACAATAATTTTGCGCTTAAGCTAATCTGAATCACCCACTACCAATTGATCTTGATAAGTGAGGACTCCATGCTCTCAATTAAAACCCAAATGAGAGTTAGAATCCCGGACAAGATCTGCAATACACTGCTGCAAAGAAGAATAAGCTACCCAGCTTTGTTGGACTTCGGACAACCAGTTAGTTTGTATTGTGGAAATAGCATCCAAGGTGGCTGGAGTTAGATCAGGCATAAGGAGATTCGTCTTTCTAGACAAGGCATCAGCAGCTCTATTCTCTTTCCCACTTCTGTAAACAACTTCATAATCATAACCAACAGTTTGTGATACATTTTTGTTGAAATGGGGTTGCTACCCTTTGCTCTAACAGGTATTTCAGACTTCGGTCGTCAGTTCTGTTTATAAAATGTCCCCCTAAGAGGTAATGTCTCCATTTAGGACTGCCAAGACTACCGCCATCAATTCTTTCTCATAGGTAGACAATTCTTGATTCTTCTCAGATAGGCCTTTACTCCAGAAGCATGAGCATTGCCTTCAATCCCTTCCCAGAGGCATCTGATTCAACCACAAACTCCTTGGTATAATTTGGCAAAGCCAATACTTGAATGGTTGTCATTGCATTTTTGAGCTGGAAAAAGGCTTTTGTTGCTTCCTCAGTCCATTGGAAAGAGTCCTTCCTTAACAACTGATTTAATAGAGCATCAAGTTTTCCATAATCTTGAACAAACCGTCTATAGTATCCTGTAAGTCCTAGAAATCTTCTCAATTCCTTGATTGTTTAGGGAACTGGTCAATTTACCATGGCTGAAATCTTGTCTACTGAAACGCCTTTATCTGAAACCAAATGACCCAAATATTCCACTTCTTGTTTTGTAAATACACACTTGGACATGTCGCTTGTAAATACTGCAAATTTTGCCCATGAATTGCTATAAACAAGTGTGTCATCAAAGAATACTAGTATAAACCTTCTTAGATATGCTCTGAAAACTTTATTCATGAGGCTCTGGAAGGTAGAAGGATCATTTGTCAGCCCAAAGGGCATCATTATGAATTCATGGTGCCCCTCATGAGTTCTAAATGTTGTTTTTGGATTGTCTGGGTGATGAACTCGAATTTGGTGGGATCCTGCCCTTAGATCCAATTTAAAGAAGTATTTGGCTCGTCATAATTCATCCAAAAGCTCATCTATTGTGGGAATTGGGAATTTATCTTTAACAGTAGCTTTGTTCAATGCCCTATAATCCACACGCATTCTCCAATTTCCATCTTTTTTCTTGACCAACAAAGCAGGAGAAGAATAAGGACTCACACTGGTTGTTATAATTCCAGATTGAAACATTTCTTTAACTTGCTTTTCTATCTCAGATTTCTGGAAATAAGGGTACATGTAGGGCCTTATATCGATTGGTTCAGCTTCAGGTTTGAGTGGTATGTGATGGTCATGAGATCTTACTAGAGGAAAATATTTAGGTTCTTGGAATACATCATCATAGCTGCCCAAGATTTCATCATAGCTGCCCAAAATTTCCTCCAACATTGGATCAATAGTTGATTCATGGCTATCTACTTGCAAAGAGAAAACTTGTGCCACAACTCCTTGAGCCTGATTGTGGAGAAATTGCTGCATTTTTTGAGGACCAATGACTGTCAATTCCTCCCTTTTACCACCCCTCAATATATGTTTTCTTCCATTCATGCAAAATTCCATGCTCAAGTTCTTGAAATCCCATTTGACTGGTCCCAATGTTGTTAACCACTGAATGCCTAAGACCATGTCACACCCTTTGAGTTGCAATACCCTTATATCAGCTTGAAAACTGGTACCTTGCATTTCCCATTTGAATCTCCTGCACACAGCTGTGCTCAACAATTTAGTTCCGTCAGCTACTGAAACTGGAACAGGATCTGTAACTGTAATATCTACTCCTGACCTCTTTACCACATCGGGGCTCAAAAAATTATGGGTGCTACCTAAATCTATAAGGATCATGATTGATCTTTTCTTGACATTTCCTCCTACCCACATAGTTCTGTAAGAGACTGAACCAGAAAAAGCATTAATAGAAATCTGCAGCTCCTCTTCTGCAATTTGTACTCCTTTCTTCCCCTCATCATCTTCTTCTTGGTCTTCTATTTCCCCTTCCATAGCATACAGTAGCTTTTTCTCGCAAATATGGCCTCTTGTCTACCGTTCATTACATTTGAAACACAAGCCTTTTGCCCTCTTTTCTTCCAACTCCTTAGGTAATTCTCTTCGATTAGGGGCTATGGAACTCACCATCTGGTTAGGCCTGGACATACTTGATGATGGAGTTTCTGCCACCCTAAACCCTTGTCTAGATCTCTTGGTGATTACTTCAATACTACTTTCTTGTGACTTGGCTAATCCAATAGCCTGAGTGATGAGAGTGGGTTTAAACATCAATACCCCAGCCTCGATATCATCTCTTAACCTACTGATGAAACAACTGATGAAGAAAGTTTTTGGCAAATTCTGGGTTTGATTTTGATTTGCTAGTTCTTCAAACTATTCTTGGTAAGCCCTAACAGATGTGACTTGTCTCAATTTAGTTAAATCCCCCATTGCATCTTCATAGGAATTTGGACCAAATCTGGAAACTATTCTTTCTTTGAATGTGTTCCAATTGATTTGATTGTGACATTTCTCAAACCATTGGAACCATTGATGGGCTTTGTTTTCCAAATGCAGTGAAGCCAATTTTACTTTATTTCCATTTTCAGTCATATTGCAATCGAAGAATCTCTCACATTTGCAAAACCAACCCTTTGGATCTTCTCCACAAAATTTGGGGTAAAACAGGTTTGAAATTGATTGAATGATTCAGGGTTTTGAACCCATACCTAAGATGTTTCCTTGATCTCTTGATGAGACCCATAAACCCTAGATGCCACTTGAACGTATTTGATGCTCATTGTTTTGATAATCTCTTTGTTTTGATTCATATCCTTCATCGATTTCTTGATTTCCCTAATATCCTTTGCTTGCTTTTCACCATTCTCTTTGAGAGATCAAACTACCTCATCCATTATTTTTTATTCTTGCTGCCTAGTCCCAACTACCATTTCTTTGGTTACTTTCACAGGCCGAGAATGTCTGCTCTGATACCAAATGTTATGGATATGGAAAAAGAAAGCTAAAATGGAAAATAGAAAGAAACATGGTCGAGCAGAACTATGGGAAATTTAATTTTCACGCACCATTTACTCTCTATCAACACATTTAATGAATGTTTTTTATTACATTTTTGTCCTAAATGAAACTAACAAAATACCCCTTTCTCCTTCGATCAAAACCCTAATCCTCAATCAAAACCCTAGCCACTACCTATTACCAGTAGCCATCGCCAACCACCACCCGCCACCTCTAAACCCTAACCCTAAACATGGTAATTTCTTCATCCCGTTGCCTCCTCACCAGCACACCACCCTCACGCAACCTTCTCTACCATCGCAGGCATCGTGAAACCTAGATCTGGGAAGAAGACTCATTTTCTTACCATTCGGACTACTAGTATCGAAAGAATCGCCTCTATTCAGAAATCAACCATCAAACAAATGAATTTGGTTCGACCATCAACATCCGAACAAAACATATTAGTTCGACCTTCAACATCCGAAAACATTGGTTTGATAGTGTACTTCCGAACCTTACATATTAGTTCGATACTGTACTTCTGAATGAAACAGAAAAATGTATATTTATTAATTTTTTGCAAGAAACAGAAAAAGCCAGTGACGAATTTCAAAATGGAAGTCTTCTATGGAGGTCCTTCAATGAAAGTTTACTGGAATTTCAAAATCTAAAACACAATTTCAATGGAGGTTCAAATTTGGTGCATACGTTAGGTGAGTTTGTAGGTGGGGATGGCGACTGGAAATGAAATGGAGTTGGTAACAATGGTGCTGCGTTGCCACGGGCGAGGTGGCTGCTGGTTAGGGTTAGAGTTTGGAAGATAAAGAAGATAAGGGTGTGTACACATTTTTTTATTAAATGTGTATATTTGGAATGTGGGTGTGTAGACTGAGATAAATATCTAAAAATTAAATTACTGAGTGGAATGAGAAAAGATGTGCACAGAGACAATGGGGTAAATTATAAATACACCTCCCGAGATTTGTTTAAAATACAGATTGTCTTATGTGATCTCAAAAATTACAAATACCCCTTGTTAGAATTTTTTATTTAACAGAATTAACTAAAAAAAATAAAATTCATAATTGTTCTCTAATATAATAATAAAATTACTTAAATTATTAATTGAAACATATTTCTAACATCATTAAAAATTATTAATTGACTTCATAATTTATTAATCAAAGGGACAATTTGTTAAGAAATTAAAAACCTTAAAGGGTGAAATATAATTTTCAAAACTATATGAGATAATTCATATTTTAATCAAATATTAAGTAGTGTATTTATAATTGACCCTATTACAAATTGCACGCCTCTCTTCTCTCTACCCTAGCTACTTATAACTGGTATGCCGTTATTAATTGCTAACCTCCTAACAGAATCTCTAACAACTAACAAACTCTGCAATGATTCAAGAATTGGTTACAAGGAGTTGGTTACAACTAATTGATTTTACAATGAGCTAAACAATGCTTAATTCCCCCAGATCACTGGACACTTGTCCAAACATTAATAATGTGGAGCAAAACTTTTAAATAACTTCGCTTGGACAAGAGAACTTTTTCCAAAAAAAAAAAAAGAAAAAAAAAAAGAAAAAGAAAAAATTGAAGGATACTAGAGTGACCTCGAGAGTTATTTTGGAAATTAATTATTTTAATTAATATTTTATTTTTTTACGAAAATATGTAGAAAAATAAAGAAAAGAGTTGTAGATATCTGATCCCAAATTTATTACCTCTCGTGTAAGGAACCAAGGAGTCATCACCAAATAGTCTCCTTTTGATTCGAACGATTTAAATTGATTTAGGCCAAGTTTGGGAAGACTAAATAAGTGCACTTTTTGACTTTTTATGAAATATGAGTTGGATTTGGGTTGGATTTGAAGTGATGTGTTAAAGAGGTGATGTGACTTAAATAAGATGATGTGACTTAAATAGGATAGTGACTTTTTGACTTTTTGAATTTTTTGGAGGATGTCAAACTTGGCCTTAATAATCATAACAATTTCATTGTTTTTGAAAAGATGAACAATAAATATATTTTTGAAAATAAATCATCAAATTTTCTTAGAAACAAATATAATAAAATAAAAATGTTATAATTATCAAATTAATTTAATTTTTTATATAAATAATATATATAAATAATTTTATAAAATGACTGGTAGGAATCGATATTCGTGATATCTCCACGGGCGCTCAAGTTCATATTTGAAATAAAAATTTTAAATTTATTGTATTAAATGATATATATAAATATATTTAATAAATATAAATAGGACTAGGGCAGACTGAAAGCAAAATCCAACCCAATCCACTTCCTCATCAGAGTACGGCCAGGAGATGTGGATGGAGCGGGTCAGGAAAAATGAGCCATCCCTGCCCGGGATCATTGTCCACCTACCGTTACCCATATAATTTTCATGTCTCAAAAATTGTGATCTCACTCTGCTCTCTCTCTCTCTCTCTCTCTGATGATGATTTGTCTACAACACTAGAGCTGAAATCTTATAACAGTTTTTCCTTGAAGTTTCCCGAAATCTGGTTACTCTCTCGCAGAATTTTCTCATCTGGGAATTTGTTTTTTTTTCTATTAAATCGATCTTTGACCTTCATTTTTCTATCTTTATGTGGGATTCCTTTGGGTTTTGAAGAATTGTTGGTAATTTCTCTCTCATAGCTATTCAGAACACCCACTTCCCACTTCTCTCTCTGTCATTCATGATTTTTTGAGTTGGGTGTTTTACATTTTCTATTAAAAATCAAATTTTGAACTTTATATTCTCATCTGGGTCTTTCCTCCTCAAAACTACTGACATTGCTGTTCTGGGTTTTGAAGACCCATTTCATTTGTAAAAGATGTCATCATCATCTCATAGCTATTCAAAGACAGAAGATCAAACAACACAACCCTGTTGCCCAAAAGCTTCATCTGAGTTGAAGCTATACCAAGCTTTCATCTTCTCTGTACCAATCTTTTCCACTTTCATACTTGCCTTCTTCTTCTATTTGTTCTATCTTTGCTGCTTTCGCCGCCCCCAAAGCAGGCCAGCTTCATTGCACACCACGGATGATGATGACTTCTCCACAGTAAGATTTTATTTTTATTTTTTATTTTTTCTCACAAATTTTTTTTGCAATTGTATGATTGTTGTTTATATGTATTTATAGGATATATATATATATATATATTGTAAATTTGTTGAATATTTGTTGATTGAGATTTGGCAGTCTGAGTTGGGATTGAAGAAAGAACACAGAGAGATGCTACCCATTATTATATTCAAGGAGACATTCTCTGTCAAAGATACACAGTGAGTGGGCTTTCTTTCTTTCTTTCTTTCATAGCTCTCAATTTTTCTTGCCCTTATCAATTATATTATTATGGCTATGTTATTGTTATTGTCCTTCTGCATTGTCTTATACTCTCTCTCTCACACACTCGCGTGCGTGCGCGCACACACACACAGAGTAACCTCTAATTTTAAAGTTATTCAGTTTAAATTTGAGTGGTTTAATGCCCATATAGAATGTTTCAATGTCATGGTCCCAAAATAAGGTTTGGAAATTGAGTCAAAGTAGGTAATTTCAACATATTTTGTTGCAAGTAAAAATGTGACAATCTCAGATTTCTGCTCTCCTCCTTGAGGTCATCCCCGGGTTTATGCTTCGTAATTACCTAGTATACATGGGATGCGGATTACATGTACTCGGGGAGTAATCAGGAGAAGCCCCTGACACCCTTGTAAGGAAAGAAAATTATGTTCTCTTGCATTATCCTGTTGATTATCTTTCGCATGTGTGTACACATATACAAACAAAAAAGTTTTGTAATTTGTGTCAATTGGGTATTTTTGACAAATTTTGTTGCAAGTGAAAGCATAACAATTACTAGGAACAAAACTGATACAGACCCCTATTTGAGGGTGACCCCCACCACCCCCATACACGTGGGGGTCAAAGAGAGGAAGACAAAAAAAAAAAATTTGGACCAATCAGCATTCACTGGGGGTGGTGGGGGTCTCACTCATTTTTGTACTAGGAATTAGTTTTTGCATGTTACAAGCTGATTGCATATCGTATTTTTCTGCACAAGAGAGAGAGAGAGAGAGAGAGAGAGAGAGAGAAATCTTCTTTGTAAGATGTAAACTTTCTGATAATGTAGTGGTTACTAAGATAAAATGGAATTATTGTTTGAGTGATCTTTTCTTTCCCTAATATACCTACAGTTGTTTGAGTTGCTTTAAGTATGTAGCAAGACAATGATATTTCTGGAATTTATGATAAATGATGATGAGGGTAAAACTTTGTCTAGACGTTGCAAAAGAAGCTCAAGATTCTTAATATGGGGATTTAATTAAAACAACCTTATTATGTTTTTGTTTTTTGTTTTTGTTTTTAAAATCTGTATGCCATAAATAAATTATTTGGTGGTTAAGTAAAGGAGATGAAGAAGAAGTGAGAAAACAAAAGCTGCGTTAAGTGCCTCGTGAGAGGAGAAGATTTATTAGAGCATTCAGTTGAACTTAAAGAAATCAATTCTTCAGTTTTTTTTTTTTTGTTGTTGTTGTTGTTGTTGTTGTTGTTGTTGGTATTTTACTATTATTGTAGCATGTTATTATTATTATTATTGTGTTGATTCATTTTGTTCTTCTGCATTGTCTTGTTGAATCTCTCTCACACACAGAGTAACCTCTAATTTCAAAGTGATTCAGTCTAAATTTTAGTGGTTTAATACCCATATAGAATGTTTGAATGTAATGGTCCCAAAATGAGGTTTGGAAATTGTGTCAAACTAGGTAGTTTCAACATATTCCCTGTTTGGGAAGAGGATTTTTGGCTAAAAACCTATTAGCTAACAGTCACATCATACATATCAATCAATAACAAATTAACTTTTTTCACCTTATAAAAAAGTCA
Organism: Camellia sinensis; assembly: GCF_055761805.1. Lineage (NCBI taxonomy): Eukaryota > Viridiplantae > Streptophyta > Magnoliopsida > Ericales > Theaceae > Camellia > Camellia sinensis. Next base: position 49,276,136 of record NC_138965.1, read on the forward strand.
AAAAATTAAAAAGTCACTAATAAAGCTAAGTTCCCAAATGGGTACAAAGTGTTGCAAGTAAAAATATGACTATCTCAAATTTCTGCTCTTCTCCTTGAGGTCATCCCCGGGTTTATGCTTGGTAATTACCTAGTATACATGGCATGGGGATTACATGTACTTGGGGAGTAATCAGGAGAAGCCCCTGACACCCTTGTAAGCAAAGAAAATTATGTTCTCTTGATAAGGTTTGTAATTTGTGTCAACTAGGTATTGCTGACATATTTTGTTGCAAGTGAAGGTATAGCAATTACTAAGAATTAGTCTTAGCATGTTACAAGCTGATTGCATATCGTATTTTTCTGTATAAAAAGGGGAAAAAAAACTTCTTGATACAATGAACTTTCTGATAATGTAGTGGTTACTATGATAAAATGGAATTATTGTTTGAGTGCTATTTTCTTTCCCTAATATACCTACAGTTGTTTGAGTTGCTTCAAGTGTGTAGCAAGATAATAATATTTCTGGAATTTCTGATAAATGATGATGAGGGTAACTCTAGACTTTGCAAAGGAAGCTCAGGATTCTTAATAATTAAAACAACCCTACTATGTTTCTGTTTTTGTTTTGTATTGTGTGTTTTTTTTTTTTAATAAATATGTATGTCATAAATAAATTATTTGGTGGTTAAGTAAAGGAGATGAGGAAGAAGCAAAAGAAAAAAAACCTGCGTTAAGTGCCCCATGAGCTTAAAGAAGATTTAACAGCATTCAGTTGAACAAAGAATTCAATTCTACAAAAAAAATTTCCTCTCTTTTTGGTATTTTACTTATCAGAGCACAGTGCCCAGTACTTGTCATGAAAAAAACTATTATTGTAGAGTGATAAGATTAGAACAATGCAACATGTTATTATTGACTATAAATGGTTTTTCCTACAATCAGTTGTTGGCAACAGATAAGATTTGATAGCTAATGAGAGATTATAGATGCCAAGTTTGGATCAGGTAGAAATTTCTAAAGATATATACAGACAGTTGTATGATTTTTGTAATTATGAAAAGTAAATACTTCCTGTACTTGGGAGATGGTGGTGTGAGAATATTGTGAGAATATTAGGATTTATGTATATATATATGGTAGTATATATATTTTGTATATGTTAGGGATTGAGTAAATATTCTAGTTTCCTTTTTAGTCGTAGGGTTAGATTGTTATATAAACTGATGTACTCTTGTATTTCATTCATAATTGAATATACAGATTCTTCAGAAAACTTACAGGGTGCGTTTCATTGGGGGGGGGGGGGATTATTTACTATTCGAATTGTAATCTGGGGAAAGAGTTTTATCTGGCGTTTGTTTTTTTTTTTAGTCCGCCGAACATGGAGTCCGGCCGGACTCCTTATCCATCATATGTGGGATTATACAATCCGGGGAGGGGGGGAGACAATTTTCATGGGATTATTTACTTTGGGATTAGGTGGTGAAATGATCATTTTGACCCTTTACTATTTAATTATGTATTATATTTAGTAAAATTCAATAAAATTTAAATGTCTCAATTTTAAAAGAAAATAATTTTATTTACCTTTTTATTTATTTATTTATTTAATTTTTTAAAATAATTTTTTATAGATATTTTATTGATGTTTTATTTTAAAATTGTGTTTATATTTTATTTAATTTCATTATTTAAATTTTAATAGATGTTTTATTTAATTTCATTATTTAATTATTATTATTTTTTAAAATAAATTTATTTAAAGTTTTAATTAAAAAAATAACATATATTTTTATTGATATTTTATTTATTTAATTTTTTAAAAATAAATTTATTTAATTGTGTAAAAATAAAATAAAATAAATTTTTATTTAATCTAGCTAAAAATAATTAAAATATTAAAGATATGTATAATATTGCTATTACTTACTAAATAATTGAAAAAGGGTAAAATAGTTTTTTGCTCATTTATCCTATTCAGTCCGTCCAACCACACATTGGATTCACTAAAAATAGTTATTTCCAGACATCTAATCCCATGAGAAAACAAACACGGGATACCCATCCAATCCAACCAAATAGTCTGGGGGATTCACAGTCCTAGGATTCAAGTTCGATGGATTCTAATTTCCTCTTATCCAGTCCGTTGAATCAAACACACCCACATGGTATTAGAGCTAGTTCGAAGCTCTAGTGTCTCCGTCTTTACCATCTTCATCTACAATGCAACGTCATCGAAGTCGTGTTCTCTGGTTCGTGGGCCATTGGAGTCGTATTCTCTATTGGAGTCACGATCGCGATTTCTGGTTTTCTTTCTCTCTGACATCGCGACTTCTCTCTCTGGTTGGTTTTGGTTCGTGATATCTCTTCTCTCTGGTTTGACAAAGTTCTTGACATCCCTCTCTCTCTTTGGGTCTAACTTGCGACTTTGGTTCGACTCTGGTCTCTGTCTGATCGTGAGAGTTCTCACTAGACTTGTGAAGTTGGGTCATCGCCGTCGCTAGACACACATGGTTGGTCATCGCCATCGCTGGGCTTTGACTCCTAGTTTTCACGAGGTCTACTCTCTCTCTCTCTCTCTCTCTCACTCACTTATCTAAGTCTAGGTTTTTGTTCTCGTTTGTGACCTGGTTTTGTTTGACCACAGTTTTCACTTATTCTTGTTTGGATCAAACAAGTTTTTTGAATATTATATTTTGACCCATCTGATGCTAGCTTTGGGTTATTATAGTTTGACCCCTCAGATTTTTTGTTATTACCCTTCGACTCCTGGTTTTGCTATTTTCTTCTATTTATGGTTCATTACACTTGAACCCCTAGCATTTTCGTTTTACAATGTCTCTGGCTTCAGATGAGTGTGTTTTCTATCATCAAAGAAGCCATTGGAAGTATCACTGTCCCAAGAAGAGATGTCAGCCTGCTTCGTCTTCTCAACGGTCTCAGACCCAGGTCTGTGCTCATCTTTCGAGTAATTTTCGGCCTCCGCCGCTTATACTGCATTTGCTCTGTCTCGTGATCCTGACTTGGCTTCCTTGAGTGCTCAGATTGGTCAACTTCAGCATATACTGTCTACGTCCCATCCATCTCCATTGTTTCCTCTCATTATTCAGGTTTGCTTAGGTTTTCTTTAGGTATCTCTTCGTCTATTTGGCTTTTTGACTCTGGTGCCACTGGTGCCTCTCATCATATGACTATTATTTTCTTACTTTAAAATTGTACTCCTCATCCCTTTCCGATTACTGTTAGTGCTACTAATGGATTTGATATGTTTGCTATATCTGTTGGGTCTGTCCTACCGTCTCCTATATCTACCGTCACTATTCTATCTATCCTTTATGTTTCTCAGTTGTCCGTCAGTTTATTATCTATCAGTCAACTTGATGGCTTCGTTTTTGATGCTATCTTTTCTTCTTCTATCTGTTCTGTGTAGGATCAGATGTCCAAGCAGCAGATTGGGACTGGCTATAGAGTTGAAGAAGTCTGTGGTGGAGAGCTTGCATCTGCCTATGATTACCTCTCTGATTGCCTTTTTTATTATTAGTTAGATTCTCTGTCAAGCCCTTTTTATTTGAGGCAGTCTAGATTAAGGCATTTGTCTGTTGACCATTTACAGTCTTTAGCTCAGTCACCATTGGGTAAAGTTTCTCCTAGTTAACCTACCGAGTGTCGGGGGTGTAAACTTGCCAAAATGACAGCCTTACCTTTTTGTCTATATCTAATACACCATTTTTTTTAATTCATACTGATGTCTGGGGTCCTTCTCATATCTCACCAAAGGAGGTTCTACATACTATGTGTCATTTGTTGATGACTGCACCTGTTACACTTGGGTTTATCTTATGACTCATAAGTCTAACTTCTACCAGACATACCGTACTTTTCAATCTATGATCACTACACAGCTTTGGTCTACTATTAAATTGTTATAATCTAACTTGGATGGAGAATATTTTAAAATTGAATTCGGTGAGTATTTGGCTAATTTGGATACCATTCACTAAACTTCATGTACTAATACACCTATCCAAAATGGTTGAGCTGAGCGTAAACACCGTCATCTCCTTGAGACAGCTAGGTCTCTTATTCTCTCTGTTTCTATTTTGACTCCGCTCTGGCGTGAGGCCATTCTTGTTGCTATTTTTCTTCTCAACCGTATGTCTACTCCCTTTCTTTCTGGTCAGTCTCCTTATGAGGAATCAGGATCCTTTCCTTGACTTCCCTCCTTGACTCCCTACTTATTGAGTTATTCGGTCCACTTTTGGGCTCAATTTTGATGATCCGAACCATTCACATTTTAAGATTTGTTGAGTATATCACACCTGTAAAAAATCAAGTTGATCGAATATTAGAAACTACGTGTTCAAATCATCAAACTAAAAACTATTTTTTTTTAAAAATTTAATAAACAGTTTTCCGAACACATACTTTCTGATATCCGATCAACTTGATTTTTTACAGGTATGATATACTCAACAAATCTTAAAATGTGAATGGTTTGGATCATCGAAATTGGGCCTAAAAATGGACCCAATAGCCTAACAAGTAGGAAGTCAAAGAGGAAAGTCAAGGAGAGAATCCTGATTCCCTTATGAGACTCTGTTCTCTCAACTTCCCAAATACTCCCTCCTTCGTATGTTTGCAAGGTTCTGAAAAGTGGTTGCGGTCACCATAACGGTGGCGGTGGCGCGGTTGCGGTTGCAGAGTGTAAAGGCCGTAGCGTAACGGTTGCGGTAACCGGAACTGTGAATTTTTTTATTTTTCGCACAATTTGAAAAAGAAACTTACCGATACTCTTTTTTTTTTTTCCATGGTCATATTTATTGGGTTTAAAATAAATATTGATCAATTTTTTAAAATTTTTAAATATGATTCAATATATTTTATATTTTTAAATCACTATAAACCGAGTTTTTTATATTTTATTTTAATAATTAATGACTTTATATTATACAAAAAATCAATCACTAACTATTATATGCAAGGTTCTGAAAAGCGATTGCGGTCGCCGTAACGGTGGCGGTGGCGCTGTTGCGGTTGCGGGGTGTAAAGGCCGTAGCGTAACGGTTGCGGTAACCGAAACCGTGAATTTTTTTATTTTTTGCACAATTTGAAAAAAACTTACCGATACGCATATTTTTTTCCCATGATCATATTTATTGGGTTAAAAATAAATATTGATCAATTTTTGTAAATTTTTAAGTATGATCCAATATATTTCATATTTTTAAATCACTGTAAACTCAGTTTTTTAGATTTTATTTTAATAATTAATGACTTTATATTATACAAAAAATCAATCACTAACTATTATATATAAGATAAACAATGACAAAAGTAAGAATAAATAAGAGCCTAAATATATATATATATATATATATGTGTACATATTTTAACCAAACCAAATAGATAATGACCACACTTATTATTATTATTATTATTATTATTATTATTATTATTATTATTATTATTATTATTTTCAAACAATATATAGATAGATACACAAACAAAATGGTTGAGTGATAACAGCTGAATAGAATAGCATAGGTCTTACAGCTTCAACAAAACAATAACATGTTCTTCATCTTCCCTCTTCTCTCTCTCTATCTCTTGCTCCTTCATTTTCTCTCTTTATCTTCCCTCTTCTCTCTATCTCTCTTCCTCCATTTTCAGCTTTTTTTGTGTGTTTTTTTCGAAAGAAACAGTTTGGAACCATTACGTAACGGGGCGTAACAGGCCGTTACGGTACCATTACGACCACCATGGTGGCCGCTACGGCCGACACACCTGTGAATCTCAATCACACTGCAAAAGCAACCGTAACGGGTGGCGATAACTGCCAAAACTGTTACGTAATAGCGTTACGTAACGGTTGCGGCCGCTTTTTAAAACCTTGATTATATGTAAGATAAACAATGGCAAAAATAAGAATAAATAAGAGCCTAAATTTATATATATTCATATTTTAACCAAGCCAAATAGATAATGACCACATTTATTATTATTATTATTATTATTATTTTTTTTTTTATTTTTATTTTTTTTTTCAAACAATATACAGATAGACGCACACAAACAAAATGGTTGAGTGATAGTAGCTGAATATAATAGCATAGGTCTTACAACTTCAACAAATCAATAACATGTTTTTCATCTTTCCTTTTCTCTCTCTCTATCTCTTGCTCCTCCATCTGCTCTCTTTATCTTTCCTCTTCTCTCTATCCCTCTTCCCCCCATTTTCAGCTTTTTTTTGTGTGTTTTTTTCGAAAGAAACAGTTAAAAACCGTTAAACGATGCGTAACAGGCCGTTACGGCACCGTTACGACTGCTACGGCAGCCGCTATGGCTGACACACCTGTGAATCTCAATCACACTGCAAAAGCGGCCGTAACGGATGACGGTAACCACCAAAATCGTTACGTAACGGCGTTACGTAACGGTTGCGGCCGCTTTTTAAAACCTTGTTTGGGTCTGCTTGTTTTGTCCTTCTTCCCCGTAAAGATTGGTCCAAACTTAGTGTCCGGTCTGTCCTATGTGTCTTTTTGGATTACAATCTTACTCAAAAAGACTATCGGTGTTACGATCCTGTTTCCCATCGTCTTTATGTCTCCCGTCATGTTTCTTTTTTTGAACGTCTGCCTTACTTTCAACTTCTTTCTATCACTGCTTTGGAAACGCTTCCTCCTATCACTGTTCCAATTTCCAAAGATAAGTTGGTTCACATTGATCCTTTTCCTTTTTAGGTCCCTCATGATGAGTACATCTCTACTGTTTCTCATGAGCTTGTTCATTTTTCTCCTTCTACCACCCCTCCTACTAAGTCTGTCTCCACCTATGAAGCACGGACACGGACACGGACACGGACACGCGACACGACACGGACATGCAGACACGCAAATTTTCAAAAAATGGGGAACACGACACGCTGGGGACACATTCAATATATATAATTAATTTTATTTATTATATGTCATAAAATTACTAAAAGAATCATTAAAAGTTAATAAAAAATACAAAATAACACTACTAAAATTATAAAAAAATAAACATTTAATTGATTTAACATCATATATATCATTAACAAAACTAATCAACAACAAAAAAAATTATATACTGAAATGATAGAGGCATAGAGAGAGAAGAAAATATAAAATGAAATTAGGGGGGGGGGGAAAAGATAGAGAAAGAGAGACAAACTACACTACTCAACATATATATAAACGAAAAAATAAAAGAAAAGAAAAAATAAAATGAGACAGAGAGAGGCTGACTAAGTCAGAGAGAGAGAGCGACTAAGACAGAGAGAAGATCGGAGAAAAAGAAGAAGAAAATCAAAGCAGAAGAAGAACGAAGAAGATCGAAGCAGAAGAAGGACGAAGAAGATAGAAGAAGGTGTACCTTAGATAATGAGCAATGAGCGACGAGCGACAGACGAGGAGCGACGACCGACCACCGAAAATCGACCAGGTTTCTCTTTCTCTTCCGTTCTCTTCATCTTCTCTTTCTCTCTTCTATTCTCTTTTTTCTCTCTTTCTCTTCTAACTCGATTTAGGGTAGATTGTTCTATTTTTGTTTTTTTACAAATCGACCTCAAAGAAGTTTTATAAATTCTGAAATTGACCTCGAACGTGTCCCGCAAGTGTCGTAACATGTCCGGCTAACAAAAAGAAAAAATAGGACACTCTCTGGTGCGTGTCAAACACGTGTCCACCGCGTGTCCGTGTCTTACATGTGTCCGACACTGGCACGGAGCCCTCGAAGAGGTGTCCGTGCTTCATAGGTCTCCACTGTCTCCCATGAGTTTGTTCCCTCTTCTCCTCCTCTTCCCCCCCCCCCCTCTCCTCTTCCGTTGTTAGTCTATTCTCGTCGCAAGGCTCTTCCTCCATCGGTTGACTTTGATCTTGCTAACCGTAAGTATCCTCTTCGCATCCGTAAACAGGTAGTCAAACTTGATTTTGCTAAAACATGATATTCTCCTTTATATTGCACGTTTTTGTCTGTTATTCACTCTTTTTCAGAACCTTAGTCTTACAAGGAGGCTTGTTAGGATCCTATTTGGGTTCGAGTTATGGAGCATGAATTGTTTGGATTGCAAAAGACTACTACTTGGGAGCTTATTCCTTTGCCTGCAAGCAAGAATTTGGTGGGTTGCAAATGGCTCTATAAACTTAAGACTCATTTTGATGGTTCTCTCAAGCTCTACAAAACTCACCTGATTGCTAAAAGTTTCTCATAGGAGTATGGTATTGACTATGAAGATACCTTTGTCCCTATTACCAAAATGACTAATGTCCGTATTTTGATTCCTGTCAGTATTGTTCATTATTGGCCTCTTTATCAGATGGATGTTAAAAATGCTTTTCTTAATGACCATCTCACTGAGGAGGTTTACATACGTCCTCCCCCTAGTCTTCCTCATTCCTCTGGATAAGTTTGTCGTCTTTGACGTGCTTTGTATGGTTTGAAGCAATCTCTTCGTGTTTGGTGTGATCGCTTTCAAACAGTTGTTACTTAACTTAGGTTTCATCATTGTGCCCAGGATTTTGCTTCGTTTTTCTTCCACACCTCTGCTGGTTTTGTTGCCTTGTTACTGTATATGGATGATATGATTATCACTGACTGACTTTTTTGCTATCTTTGAGGTCAAGCAGCATCTCTTCCGCACCTTCGAAATGAAAGATCTGGGCGTATTGCGATATTTTCTTGGTATTGAAGTAGCTTCTTCTCCCAAGGGTTGCTTTCTGGCTCAGGCCAAGTATGTCAATAAAATTATTCACCGTGCCTGTCTTACTAACACTAAGATTTTTGATACTCCCATTGAGCTTAATGTAAAGCTTACCACTACTGATGATGTCTCTTTAGATGATCCTACTTTATATCGAGAGCTTATGGGTTGTTTAGTATATCTGACTGTCATTTGTCCTGATCTTGCCTATGCTGTTCATGTGGTTAGTCAGTTCATTTCTGCTCCTTGTTCTACACATTGGGCTACTTTGGTTTACATTTTTTGCTATCTTAGGGGTACTATATTTCAAGGCTTACTGTTGTCCTCTATTTCCTTTTTGAACTTGGTGGCCTATGCTGATTGTGATTGGGTTGATGATGTTACTGATCGCAAATCCAAGCCTGGTTTTTGTATGTTTCTTGTTAATTTTTGATCTTTTGGAAAAAGCAAGAAATGAACTGTTGTTGCCTACTCTACTGCCAAAGCTGAGTATCGTGCTATAACTCATGCTACTGTTGAGATTGTTTGGCTTCGCTATCTCTTGTCTGATTTGGGTGTCCATCAGTCTTCTCCGACCTCTCTCTACTGTGACAACCATAGCGTTATTCAGATTGCCCATAACACTATCTTCCATAAGCGGACGAAGCACATTGAGATTTTGTCCATCAGCATCTGCAGTCTGGCTTTATTCTGCTTCCTTTCGTCTCGTCGGCTTTGCAATTTGCTGACTTCTTTATCAAGACTCACATCACTGTTTGGTTTCAATTTCTTCTTGGCAAATTCTCAGTGTTTTCTGTTAAAACACCCTGAGTTTGAGCAACGGTATAAGAATATTGTGAAAATATTAGAATTTATGTATATATGGTAGTATTTGTATTTTGTATATGTTAGGGATTGAATAAATATTCTACTTTCTATTTTAGTCTTAGGGTTAGATTGTTATATAAACCGATGTACTCTTGTATTTCATTTACAATTGAATATACAGATTCTTTAGAAAACTTACAGATGAAATTTCTCACTTGATTGATATGATGCGGACCATTTCGAAGGGAGCATGTCTGATTATGTAAGAGAAAACTATAGCATTGGACAATCTAGAAAACCATTATTAATGAAACATTACAACTCCTTAACAACGAAAAGCTGATATTGGCCCATTTTGTTTTCACCCTTGATAATGTGCATGATTGCACACCATTCCATGCATAATCTTAAGATTAAATAAGTATTGCCATTTAAGGTTAGTGTCACTTGTCCCTAAGTATTGCCATTCAAGGTTAGTATCAGTTGTAGTGACTTTTCGGGTGTTTCCATTTCGTCAAATGTTATGGTTGACTATATGATTTCACCATAGCATACTAGGTCATCATATTTGATATCATCATTGGCAATTATATCAAAAATTTCAAATGAAACCCCATTTTGGGAAATTGTGGCAGGGAAAAACTTCCACCACGAGGGATATCCTGTGATTTCTATTTGCTGGAATTTCCAGGCATAGTTTTTTTTTTGTGTGTTTTTCTTCTATTAAGAGTAATTCAGCTTATCAAGTTAAATTATCAGTTTCCAGTATTAGATTTTGTTGTTGAACTTTATTGTCACTTATTACTTAAGAAGCTCTGACGTAGACACCTCAACACAATATATAATTTTTTTTAAGACCGGGACATGCTTTGTAGAACACACATGTTCATATCTTAAAGACATACGAAACACATTATAAGTTTAAACAAAATAACTTATAGAGGATACCACAATAAAATAATAATAATAATACTAAATAAATAAATAAAATAAAAATTGTAGATTATACCCATTAATCACTCATCCTTTGAACATTAAAAATTAGTGTTATATTGTATTTTGTTTAAAATCTTTGAATGAAATATTAATATACATAACATATAACAGATGTATAAAACTACATATTTTGTGTGTCCACCACATATGTCGGGAAGTGTTCAATGAGTGTCAGTGTGACGGTGTCCACATGTCCTACACAAGACACCACTTTCTTAGAAGTGTGTAGCAATGTTTTAAAAGCCGGATCGGACTGGCCTGTTCAACCGGTGATCGGACTTGGTTCCGGTTTGGATGATCCACAAAAACTGGGCTTGTTTGCAAGAACCAGAAAAATTGGTGGTTCAATTGATAAAACCGACAAACCGGTCCCGGTTTTCGACCAACCTGGTGGTTGAATTAACCAAACCAAACCAAGCCTTAAGTCCCATCAAATGGGGTCGGCTACATGAATCCTTCTTCTCCACGCGGTCCTATCAAAGGCCATTTAATTTATATATCAAAATTTTGATTAAAAACTCTTTCTTCAAGAGTTTCCTCTCATGAGGAGTCTCATTGGAAGCTTGAAGAAATTATGAAAATCTATTCCTATATATAGGAAAAGATTGTTCAAAGAGAACCTAAAAGTTCAATGTGGGATTCAATCAAATTGTTTGAATCATATTTGATTCGAGGGAGAGTTGAAAATTTCATTTCCTTCCAAAATTAAATCTAGCATTCAATCAATTTGTTTGGAGGTAATGTTAAATTTTTTTAATTTCTTTAAAAATAGTGACTTTTTTATTTTATTTTATCAATTATGACATTATTAAATATTATTAGTAAATTTTTTTATTATTATTTCAGTACTTGTATATATTTTTATTTATTTATAATTTATAATTTTATTTTTTATTATATAATATTAATTATGATGTCACGGTTCGACCACTTCGACTCGACGGTTGAACCAGTGACCCATCCAACCGGTCTTTTTTTCGGTTCACTCATCGGTTCAGTTTTCAAAACATTGGTGTAGTTTTTAGTTGATCAGTCTATACCACAAATATTACAAGACTTCACTGCATGGCTTGAAGCTAGTTGTCATCTTTGTGGAGAATGCTAGTGCATTAGATTTATCTATGTGAAAGGAAAATTTGAAGAGGCAGACAAGTTGGACTAAACAATTATTTCAATTGGCTCTGATTTGCTCTAGAGTCATGGTTTATCTCTTTGAAGTCGATATTTCATTTTTCTCCTCCTAGTTGCATTAACATCACTGGATATTACAATTCCAATTCTCATCATCATCATTGGAGCCTCTAAATTTAACTTTCCTTTAATCTAACGAGGCACGATCCTTTTGTTACAGATGCTCAGTATGCCTGGCAGACTACCAAGCAGAGGACAGGCTGCAACAGATACCAGCTTGTGGGCATACTTTTCACACGGATTGCATCGACCTCTGGCTAGCCACTCACACCACCTGCCCACTCTGCCGCCTTTCCCTCATTGCTTCTGCTAAAGCTTCAACCGAACCATTAGATGCCCCAGAAACTAGTAGTAGATATCATCCCCCTGTGGCTGCAGGTGATGAAACACAATCTCATCAAATTGGGCACGGGACTAGTGAAGAATCTTGGATCAGCCAACAATGCTCAGGTTCAGGGAATGGAGATGAAAGAAGCCTTGAAATGAGCAATGGAGAAGAGAGAACAATCTCTCAATTTGTTGAAGCAGATAGACATTAGGAAGCACTGAATTAATTTTTTAGTTTAGTTTTGTCTAATGGTTGAATTCATGAGAGATTAGTATTTGGTAGATAACTGACTCTGAGCATGATATAAATTGTTGTTCAGAGCTTGATAGTTATTGTTGCACATTTTTTAACGACTCAAGCTTTTAGAATAATTTGTGATCGCACAAGATATCGGAGAAGGTTGAGAAAGGTTTTAAGTAGTCTTTATTTGCATTTAGTCATCGTTTACATTATTTCTTCTCTATATGTATATGGATATTTGTGTATTACTTTGGAGACAGGGCAGTAGAGAGTTTGATATATATATATATATATATATTCTCATGTCTATTTCTTAAAAAAGTTTGAAAAATGCTTGGTGGTTTGAATTTATGTGGTTCGAATGGTTCGAATATGTCAAAATGATGTCATTTTACATCCAAAACGACGTCTTTTTGAAACATTCGAGCCGGGAAAAAGTTTTTAGAAACAAGAAGCTTAAAAGCCCGTGCATGAGCATACATATTTTAATATTTAAAGTTTGTACACTTGTAAGCATTCAATTTTGTTCCTCATCTCTTTGGGACACCATTCTCTGTTGTCAATAGTTATCAAGATGAAGTGATCTGTAAGCAATGTAATCTATAGCAGCACATCCTGTGTGGTGATAGAATTTTATTCAATAATTAAGTAGTGGTGATAGATTTTTATTCAATAATTACGTAATAGGTGACTTGTGAGAATTTATTTTTAAAATAAAAAATTAATTTTGAGGCTTAATATTTTATGTTTAGAAAATTTTAATAATTGAAAGTTAAATGCAAATATATTTGTTAATGGTTGATGAAAATTTTTATCACCGTGTGTGACTCTATGTAAAAGGCTCATAAAAATAATTTCTTTCCAAGTTTAAAAAAAAAGATGTGTTCTCAACCTGAAATCAAATATTCATTTATGTTAATCAAATTTATTAAAAGTCATGAATTCCACTTGTATCAAATATATATATATATATATATATTGCTAAAATAAATAAATAATCTCATCATGTATTATTTTGGTTATTAATTGAAAAACTCTTTGCTAATTTTTTTATATATTTTGTTATATCTAAAGTGGTGCATCGGGTTATTAATTATACTTCAAATATTGTTTGATTATGATCTATTATAATATTTTTATATGACAATATTTAAATATTTTATTATACCAAAAAAATGCTTAAATGTGGATTGACTCAAATGTAAGATTTATGTTTGTATTAATAAAATCATAAGAGTTATTCACATTGATGTATAAAAGTTACAATTCAAATCATAAACAGTGTCTTTAAAGGGAATCAGACACAAAATCTCTATAACCTTAATAATTTCAGTTCTTAAAGGAGTTCTGATTAATTATGTGACACATTATAATAACCGCAAATTTATTATTCTAGCCAAATTATTTTTGCATATATTTTCTAGCACAGCTCATGAAGGTGCATTATTAGTAATACTATAAATTCAAAATTTTTATTTAAAAATTATTTAAGAAATATCAATAGGTCCCTTAAATATATACAATCATTTTCGATGAATCATTATTCTTTAAAATAATACTTCACAGTATTTATCATTTGACATTTGTCAATTTATCTTCTAAAAACTTAATAAAAAAGTATTTAGTTCATTATTTTAATTAATCAATATCAAATTGGACATTACACGTGTATGTAAATCACTCCTAGAAATATGATGTTAGACATAAAATCACAATAGAGTTAACTTTAATTAATGTAATGATATTTTATATTACAATATATGTTGCAAAAGAATAATATTAATTTTAATTTAAAATAAAATTTAAATTTAATTATTCATTTTAATAATTTTAGTCTTGCTGTTCTATAAAAAGTGTTACTTGAATACTTATATATAATAAATTTAGTTAAATTTTTCTTCTTTTTTTTTTTGTGATAATTTTAGTTCTATAGTTTTATAAAAGTATAATTATCATATAATAATTTTATATGATATATATATATATATATATGAATAATGTTTGCGGGCCCGAAATTAGGGATTCGAATTTGGCTCAAAACCCAAAACGACGTCGTTTTGGGTTTTGATTTTTTTTTTTTCTCTTCCTTTTCTTTTCTTCCTTTTCTTCCTTTTCTTTCTTCTTCTTCGTTGAGTTGAACAGAGGCGAGAGTACGCAGGTCGTCGTCGGCATCGCAGCCCGTCGGCGTCCCAGCTCGTCGATCGATCTCGCAGCTCGTCCCTCGTCGCTCGTCGGCATCGCAGCCCTGCCTCCACCTCCACCTCCACCTCCGCCCGCCGCCGCCTCCGCCTCCGCATCCACCTCCGCCTCCACTTCCGCCTCCACTTCCACCCGATTTTGTTGGCCCCTCCAGTTGAGTTCTTCTTCTCCTCCTCCTTCTCCTTCTTCTTCCCCCTAATTTCGAGCCAAATTCGAGCCCCTATGGGCTCTGTAGCATTACTGATGTATATATATATATATATATATATTAAATTATAAGATACAAAATAAACACTCATTTTGATATTAAAAATAATAGTTAAATTAGAAAGAGAATTAGTAATATAAAACTAAAAATGATTCTAATTATTTATTTTTATTTTTATATTTATTTGAATAATAAAAATATGTAGAAATAAAACTGTCACAACCCACTCCCCGTACTCAAGGATTAAGTATCGTGATAGGCAGTAACTGAAATTACCTACGGCCAATTCTTGAACAAATTAATAAACGCAAGTGAAAATAATATTTAAGTAAGGGTACCAAAATAATCATTAGAGCTTTTATTTAATTAAATTGTCAAAGTTGAACAATGTCTACGAAGTGCTTTGTACCTACCCCACGCGCTAGCCCTGACATGTCGCCTGAAAGTGGTAAACAATTATAAGCACATGACAGAGTGAGAAATATTATACTGAAAGCATAAGGGCATAAAATTCACCATGGATAATTATGGGGCTAAACAGAGATTAGTTTGGTAACTGAAATACATAATTAATTTTAAATTAACAGAAGTAAAATGCGGAGATCATATAAACAAATAATCATAACCACGGTACAACACAGAACAGAACAGAACAGAACAAGGGTCACCGGAGTGACAATTAAAACAGGAGTCAATGGATCCATAACAAACAACAAAGTGGTAAAATAGAAGCCAATGGTTATTTAAGTCACCCAAGACATGGGACCTCTGTGGTGGTACTTATAAAATAATTACTCAAAATACATTTTAATAAACAGTTATATCCATAAGTTTTTTTTTATTATATAAAATAAGGTTCATAAAATAAATAACATAATTAAAATATAATTACGTAAAATAAATTATACTAACTCAAAATATACATAAAATATATTATAATAACTCGAGATACAATATAACTGACCGTAATATTAATTCTTTCTTAGCCTTAATTTTCTTACTGTTAATTTTTTTGCTAACAATCTACCGCACCGTAATTTATGTTTTTCGTTTCTCAAGCTAGCAACCTATTTATAGTTGGTGAGGCTTCATTAGCTTTTGTCTGGTGGCAATTTCAAGCTTAGCCACCTGTCTCACAGGTAGCATTGCTGCCCATTTCCCCGTGTCCCACTTGATGATGATTTTACTAAGGTATATGTGCATATTCATCACCCCATGTGCTAGGTGGTGACAAGGCATTGCATATATATGTATATCTATATTTATGTATTTATTATTTTCACCTCAAATTCTTTTTATTTAACCTTGGCCCACACATCATAAATCGTATATATTTTTTTTAATTATGATTAAATAATATTAGTATAAAATTTAAAAAATAATTAAAAATTTGAGTTGTTACAAGAATTACATAAAATTTATTTAAAAAATTAAATATAAATATATTGCGATTGGATTAAGAAAAAAATATATAAATTAATTATGTAGAATATTGATTTTTTCTTTAATAGTCTTTTTGAATTATTCATACATATTGTAGATAGGTATATAAAATTTAAATTAAATTATATATATCATAAAAAATTAAATTATAATTACATATATAGAAAATAAGTATTTTTCAAATAGAAATCATATAAAATTGATTATTATAATTGAAATTGAATTTGTATAGAATTTTATATGTAAATAAAAAATACATGCAGATGTAGCTTCTTCTTCTTCTTTTTTTTAAAAAAAAAAAAAAAAAAAAACCTTTGGAATGTACCACCTAAATTATAAACAAAATACTATTTATATATATATATATATATATATGATTGCTCATATATATTTTATATATAAACTCCACGCTACACTAATTTAACCTCCACTACACTAATACATTTGGCATATAAATATGGGACAATTTTCAGGGTTAGGATGATTTCCAATCGCAACTATGTTCATATGAAGAGTAGAATTAACATTATTCGCCAATAAAAAAGCTGCATTAGTTGATTTTTCTGTAAAAGATATTTTTTTACAAATCTTTCTTGTGTTTTTGACTGTTTTGCATAACGGAAAATTAAAAGTAATGATTAGTTTTAATTTTTTTTCAACAATGATTCATCTCACTAAAAATATCACCACTAATAGCATTAATGCATTAAAAAAGTAAAAAAAAAAAAAATACAACTCCAAGATCAAAACATCACATCATTAATGACAAGACCCCCTACCACCTAATTAGTGGGAGCATTCCAAACATTTCTCTTTCTTTTTTTTACTTATTTTTAAATAAAAATATTTTCAAGACCTAGTGAGACAACCACCGCCACCATGTTTGACAAAACAATTGGATGGACTTTGCAAGTACGAAAAGGATTTGACTGCACCAGCATAGCTGACACTGTTGTGCGGTTTTATGAATTTATTTCGGAATTTATTTTAATAATTTGAATTATATATATTTTAAAATACATCGAATAAAATATATTTATAAAAAATTAAGTTAATCGGATATTGTTAATCATTTCATCCACTTACATTTATATTCATTTTAATACTTTAAATCGTAATATCATTTATTTTTAAAAATACAAATGTGAGTGGATGAAAGAGTTAACGATATCCGATTAACTTCATTTTTTATAGGTATATTATACTCGATGTACTCTAAAATGTGAACGGTTCAAATTATTAAAACCGATCTTAAAATAAACCCATAAAACCGTACAACAGTACCTACTGTGATAGGTGCACAGCAACACCCCAACTCCGTAGGCTTGTCAAGATTGGATTCTAATTAAATGTGAGTGGTTGGTTTGATCTAACTTCTATATCAAATGAATGCTTGTGGCGAAAGGGGAAATGTCACTAGGGCTCTTTCTTTGCCTCATTGAAAACAATTTCTACCATTTACTAGGTGTGTGCGGGCGAGAGAGTAGAACTTGAAATTAAACTAAACAAATGCAATAAACAAACCCCATTGATGAAATAGATAGTTTACATACCTGTTGCGACGGAACTAGGAGAAGACTATAGAGAGCCATGGCTCCCTATTTCTGTGAATATTATTATTTGCCATAGAAATTTAAAAATATATATATATATATATATAAACATATCATTTTATATATAAAATAGCCTCCAGTATGAAAAATATATATGTCATTTTTCTTCCATCTTAAATTCTCTTTCTATTTTACACAGAAAAAAAACATTATTCATCCTATTAGAAATTACTTCTATGGTATTTAAATTTTTTTTATGTATATATAATTTATATATCATACATACATACAAGTGTGTTTTGTATATATGGTGAAAAAAAAATATTTTTTTTTGGCTCCTCCGATAATAAAGTTCTGGTTCCGTCCCTACATATCTCGATAGCGTAGAAACTATAACTATATAAAAAATTTCCACTCATAAAAAATGATTGAGTTTGACAACAGTGGTGATTTCTAATTTTAGGTGACTAATACACCATGAGGCGAAAGAGTATCATTTTTGTTCGATCCCACTACTGAACTACTTGCAAAATCACTACATGTTAGTCCATTCATGGGAAGGTTAAGTGATTGATCGGTTTGTATACTATTTGTTTCCTTTGTCTATTGCCATTTTGCATTTACCTTTTGAAACTGAAAACAGAAAGAGAGAGATACATAAGATTATTCAAATAATATATTTGAAAAACGAACCATCAAGCTTACCTGACAGATTAGATCTCCAATGAAAGTCAGAACGCAAATGTCACAGGTTTTGTCAACACAAGGTGCTTCTTAAGAAGAGTCAAATACCTAAAATAAAAAAATACAAATTCAAGTTGGGAACAAAGTAGGACTTGTTTTTCAACCCCATAAAGTTGGAAGGGGTACAAGTAACAACAATCAAAAGTAAAGCCATAATTCCTTCTTGCATCATATTCATTATTTATTTCGCAACAAAAAATTGGAAAAAGGAGAGAAATAAAATGGCAGAGATTACCATCAAATCAAAGAACAAATAGTCGAAGGAGAAAATAAAGAATAAATAAAGCAATGGAGGTGTTCTTTTTTCAATAACTTGGTATCCATCCTATTGTAGAGACTAATCTAGGGACCAAAGCCACCATCGACTAACAATGAAGGTATTCTAAAGCATAGCACTTCCAAAAGGATGCATAGATTATCCTTACCATCAAATCCAAAGAACTTAAAATGGAGAACGAAAATAAAATAAAAATGGACACATTCTAAAACAAAGAACTTCCAAAGAATACCAATACAAAATAATCAGAGGGCATAGTTCATGTAATCCGATTACAGCAGCATAATAAGAGAAAATATAAATAAAAAGCAACAAACTGAGAATTCATAGATTTTCCTCAGAATGACATGCCATGCAGAAATTTATTAGCAACGTTTGATCAGATATCAAAATGAAGGATTGAAACTTGCAATGCAACAGTTTAAACCGGCTAAAGGGAGAAAAGCCATGCTGTGAGAAAGGCCATTGCTGCAATAGGATTTTAGGAGAAAAGCAAAGAACATTCCACAGTTGATAGCAGACTTTAAAGAGACAGGATTTTGGTTGTTTAATTAAAATACACAAAGACAATAATGGGAGTGTCGCCATTGTGTAGGAGCGTTGGCAGGATTCATGCGGCCATGTCTTTCTTATTTTGTTACTTAAAGTTGTTCCAACAGGCAACCATGTATTGTATCATTTGATAATTGGTACAAAATGCAAAAAACAACTATAGAACAAGTCTCTGCAATTTATGAGTCTGTGAACCTATTACACACACCAAATAAGCATAATTCAAGCGGTTTTTTTTTTTTTTTTTTTTCATCACCTCAGAGATTAGACGGTCATTTGTTTCATGAGTGTTTAACATGATGGTTCACAATATGAGTTGTATATAATTTGGAATTAATATGATACGCAGATATCTCTTTGCACTCTTGATATTTCGATTTGTTTACATGACCGCTTTTATGCACTTATGATTCATACTTTAATAACTTAAGCCCCATTTTTTGTAATCTTGTCAATTCCCAACATCAATCTTAATAGTAATTTGAGTTTGGGCATATCATGCTTTCTTTAATAAACACAAAAATAGAAAAAAAAAAAAATAGTTACATTGTTCATCTTCTAGCAGTAGAAGTTTTATATCATGCTGTCTTCAGTCAGCAGAAGTTTTATAATAATAAATAAAATAAAATAAAAAACTTTGTTGCAACTGTGAATGCACAGAAGCTGGATCTGTTTAATAAACTAATGACAGAAAAAGGAAAAAGAGGGGTAAACGTATCTCAAACCCATATTTCGGACATCAAACCCATAGAAGTTTAGAAATCAATCTACAACAACCAAACCCATTTCAGAAATCAACACGAAATTCAACTGAATGAAGCATATATAATCCTAAACCAACAATCAGAAAAGGAGGAAACAAAGGAAGAGAGAGAGAGAGGGGGAGAGAGACACACACAGAGATATATACAGAAAGAGATTGTGAGTGAGAGAGCTCGAGCGAGAAAGATAGACGCACAGACAGACCGAGAGCGAGAGTGCGAACGCGAGAGAGAGAGAGACAGAGAGAGAGACAGAGAGAGAGAGACTGTGATTTCCGCCGGTGGCATTGGCGATGTCCTTTGTATGATAGGCTGCGGTAAGGGGTGATTCTCTGTGAGATTTGGTGAAGGATGGTTTGTGTGTGAGAGGTTTGAAGTTGTTTTGTCTAACAGACCAAGGGGCACGCATCAATAAATTAGTTCGCGCTCTAAAATTTCAACCTTTAGCGACTAATTTCGGTATTTGTCTCCAAATGAAGATATATGCCGACTAAATTCTTTTGTAGCCAAATATAAATCAACGGCGACTAACATATTAGTCGCCAAAAGTCCTATTTCACGACTAGTGTTTATTTTTGTCGGAAAAAAGCAATATTATTGACTAATTTTATTTTTTGCCACCAAAACGTAATATTTACCGACTACAGTTTTTGGTCGTCAAAGAGTAACAATAAAAATATGTTTATTTTTTTGGTGACTAACATTTCTTTTGTCTGCAAAAAATAATATATGACAACTAAATAAAAAATTAGTGGTCTAAAATTTGGACTTTTAACGATTCTGGTTTGGACTCGACTCATTTGATGTTCTGGTTTTAGGTTTCATCATCTTGTATATGTTGTTCATGTCTCGTTTCTCCTTTTCCTCAATGAGTTTGGTCATTGGAGTGTCAGGGTTATGTTTGGAACAGGTCAGGAGTTAGTTTTTCAAAATTGTTGTTATCTAGATTTTGACTCCTACGCTTGAGCGATCTTTATGAACGCTCAGTACTTTTGCAGGTCTGCAAAACTATTGGGAGTGTGCATTCTTCGCTCGAGCGGTATTTTCTATGCTGGAGCTATATTACACTCGAGCGGTCTTTCTTGAGCTCAAGCGGTGGTCCTCTGTCTGCAAAACTTCTAAGAGTTTGTATTTTACGCTCGAGCGAGAACTTCCTGCGCTCGAGCGGTCACATCTTTTGTGTCTAGATGCTCGAGCGACACTTCTTACGTTCGAGCGCGCTCGAGCAGTCTGCGCGTATATCAACTCGTAAAAGTCACTTTTACATCACTTTTTCATCTCTCTCTCTCTCTAAACATTTTAAAACCCTAAGTTGAGACTCTCTCTCTCTCTCTAAAACTCACTTTCTCTCTAGAAATACACCTAGATCTGTCGAGTTCCTCATTTGTGTCCCTTTGTTAAAAAGGTAGAGCTTGGCAAGGGCTTCGTTCTAATCGGAGCAAAGTTCTTTGAGTTTCCAACACTACTTCAATTATCTTCTAAGCTCGAAGTAGGGATATCTCCACACTTTTATATAAGTTTTAACTTAGTTATTTGTTATTTCTAAACAATATTGTGATTTTGGAAATTTTGGAACAAACCTAGGGTTTGGGTAAAAATAAAAAAATGAGTTTTTCACATGGATTCTTGAAAATGATTGTGATGTTGAAAATAATGTTGAGTTGGGAAGAAATAGTTAATTTTGATACTTGGGATTGATTTTGGAAAGAAATGTGGTTTTGCCCTAAATGCCTCAAATGTTGATTTTATACAAATATTGATTTTGATATTAAAATTGTGAAATTGGATTGGTATTGATAAGTATGGTGAAGTTGGATATGTATTATCACTCACCTCTTGAAAATTTGGAGAGTTTATTTTTATTGATAATTATTTATCTGTTTAGAAATATTTATTTGGGCTATCGGTGGAGAATAACTATGATTGCTATGGAAA
The DNA here is from genome assembly GCF_055761805.1 of Camellia sinensis. NCBI lineage: Eukaryota > Viridiplantae > Streptophyta > Magnoliopsida > Ericales > Theaceae > Camellia > Camellia sinensis. Next base: position 49,298,073 of record NC_138965.1, read on the forward strand.
TTACATGTGAATTAGGAGAATTGAAACTATTTTCTCATTCGTTTGCATTGAGCGTTATCTCACATTTATACATTGAAAATATTTATCATTTTGAGAAAAAAAATGTTGAATCTAGGAAACATGTTTTGTCTCATTGAAATAAGTTGGCCTGAATATCCATGATGAAAGTCTAAAAAATCGTGCGTATACATGAGTGTTGATCCCACAGACGAAATATCCGTAAAATGGCAATAGTAGTGCTTATATAGCCTATGTTTACATGGGTGCTAGTTTACGATTTTCCACGGATGAAATTTCCGTGAAAGGTTGTATTGGATTGAAATTCACAGAGTGTGATTTATTGCCCTATTTTCTATTGTGATGGAAATGATTTATGAACTATGATATTAACATGGCATTGCATAGCTTCAGAAAGAGATATAAAATGTTTTGACACTAGCATTGCATATGTATTCACCTTATAGCTTTGTTAAAACTCATATACTGTGTTGGATTATTTCTACTGGGCTTTGGCTCACCCTACATAGGAAAAACATTTCAGGTGCTGATGACATGCCTCCACCAAGGCAATAGCTTAGGAGGACTTGGAGCAAGAGCTTCGTTTTGTTAATTTTTTTGTATATGTTTTATACAAGCCAAGAGCCTTTAACTGTATTGGACTTAAATTCCATTTTTGTTATAACCAAGCACTGTCTTGGAAAGCTGTAAGCATTTAGGATGTAACGCCCTCAAAATAATACATAATACCCAACATTTCAGACATGCATTGATATAAAAGAAATCAACAATTTCTATTTATCAAAGTAATTCTTACAACTGTATTACATGTTATCAACAAAAGAAAATGCCCTATGGGCTTACAGCTTTCCAAGTTAACACTTGGTTACAAAAAAAAGAGTACTAACTCAATACATATTAAGCCCTTGGCTGGAATTTACATGTAATACATCAAATAAACAAAAGAAAGAGTCTTCAACTCTCATTATCATCCAAACTACGTCCTTGGAGATGGTATACTACCTGTACCTGAAAATAATGTCTCATAAAGGGTGAGTCAACGCCCAGTAGAGATATGCTAAACACAGTATGAGCAATAACTAAGACATTAGCAATTGATAAATGTTCAGTTTTCATAAACCAATTCACAACTCAGTCTCGTTTCATTTCAGTTTCCATTTCTTATCAATTTCACAATCTACATCAACGGCTCAGAACCTGGCCAATCCTTTATATGAGACAATGACTCATATTAAACATTTCCCATTTTTTAATAGATAAACATATTAGTTATATCAACTGTAACAACCCCCATACTGCTTATCGAAAAAAAAATTACTAAATTACCTACTGATTATTGCTAAACTGGACTGCTTATGACAGATAATTGAACTAACTGAAGTACTGAATGGACTGATTGAAAACTGGAACTGAATTGACTGAGCATATCTATTGTATTGCATTTTTATCTGTTCGATTGTTTGATTATCTATTGGTATTTTTATGTTTAAACTGCAAAATGAAGGCCTTATCGGCGGCCGAATCGAAAATAGATTGATGTTTTGGGATCATTGGAAATTATGTGATTTAATGGTATATTTATCAGAAATGTGATTAGGTATGACTGAATTAGATTAAATATTGTTATATTGCAAACTTTGACTTATTTACAACTTTGCCCTTGAGTGGGCCACTACCTATACACCTTTGAGCTACACCACACTTGAATCAAAACATTTCCTCAACCCTGTTTAAGCTCTTGCCGACCTTAGAGAGAGAGGAAGGGAGAGTAGTGAATTCAACATAGAGATTTGGCTTGAATCTTGAGGAATTGAAAGCTTAAGTGCATAATTGAACCTCTAGACTTGCATTCAAGGAACCTAGGTATGAATTTCATCTTTTTGATTTGTCTTTAAGTTGATTCATGCATGGTTCATATCTAATTGTAGAGCTAAGTCATGAATTGGTTCATTAATGGTGAATTTAAGCTCATTTCATGCATGCATGTTTGAATTGTTGAGTTGTGAGTTGATTTCATGGTAAAATGGTACATGCATGTCCATAATTTTGTAATGGTCCATGTTTTCAACTTGTTTTTGGATCAATTGGCTCCTTAGAGCATCAAATTGAAGCTTTGAATTGATTTGAATTCATGCATGTTTGCATGTTCTCCATGTTCATGAAAATGGTTTGAAATTGGGTTTGAATTAAACACCCTTGGGCTTTGGTTTCTCAAAATTGAGCTTTGAATCATGTTAATCCATGTGTTTACTAGTGTTTTCTAGAAATTCAGCCCAAGCGGATCGGTTTTGATGCATTTAAACTTGGTTTGAGCTTGGAGGTGCAATCTGGGTTTTCCAGATTTTGCACTTCCGCTCGAGCGGGGAAAGTGGCGCTCGAGCGTGGAATCTGAGCATCCAGCATTTCTCTGCACTGTTTTACAGTCCGCTCGAGCGGAGGATTGGACGCTCGAGCGAAGTCTTGTGTCTCAAGCTCGAGCGGGCGTCGAGCGGAGATTTCACCCATCCAGTACTTTTACAGTACGCTCGAGCGGGAAAGTTGACGCTCGAGCGTGTACCTTTGTTGCATGTCCGCTCGAGCGGGGAAACCTGCGCTCGAGCGGAACTCTGTTTTCTGAAAATTCTGAAAATGCTTTTAAAAGTGCATCTTTGCATCCTCATCCCATTCTAGGCATTTTTAGGCCTAGTTTAAGACATCTTATTGAGGATATAGATGTAGAACACACCGAGGCAAATTAGGGATTAAGTTATTATCTTTCCCAGCTGTGTAGCTTAGTGTGTTCAATCTGTTAACTGTGTAGGGTTGGCGACTGGGGAGACACGCTCTAGCATACCGTAGCCCAGAACTCTGTGAGTAACGATTGTGTAAAGATATGTTCAAAAATGATTATTTTCTGAACAACTGAACTGTGCTGTTTCTGGATTGAATTTTGTTAATTAAATGAATGTATGCCCTATATTCTGAACTGTATTGTGGCATCCTTAGCACTTACTGTTTACTGTTACTGTTACAGAGATCTCTGTCGGTTCCCTCGTTGGAACCACTATTGTTACTGACTGATGGCCATCATTACTGTTCGGTCTTTTAAGACCTACTGTTATGCTAATGGGTGTACCACATATGACTGTACTGACTGAATGACTGAAATACTGATTTAATGAACTGTTTTCATTACTGTAAGGACATTCATTCTTAACCTCTTTACGCATTATGTTATTCACTGGGCTTTAGCTCACTGTTTATATATATATATATATATATGTAGGTGCTCAGCCACCAGACCGGAGCTAGGAGCGTGGGTTAGACTCCAGTTTTGTCAAGCCAGCCTTTGTGCCTCACTGCGAGGTTCCGAGTTGCCATGCTATGGCTTTGGGGTGTTTTGTTTTTCCCCCGTCTCTCTCCATACTGTTTGAATTACTATATAGACTGTCAGCTACTAACTGTACTGTTATCAAGGGATTAGGTCCCTGTACTGTGTGACTGTAAATTTTGTATAGACTGTAGTGTTTGTATGAATGAATGCATGAAAAATCTTCTTGGCATACAGACTGTCACAGCTCAATGGACATTATTTATTTACTGTATTGGCTTCCGCCGGGCCCTGAACTCTGTTTTACTGTACTACTGTTAAGCAGGCCTTCGGTAATCTCGGATTACTGGCCGGTTACGGCGCTAAACCCATAGGGCCGGGTTTTGGTCGTGACAGAGTGGTATCAGAGCGATACTTAACCACGAGTCATACCGCACACACGTGTCCAAATGAGCTATAGGGTGTCCTAGAAAAGTGATTAGGGCATTTCATGAACTTGAAAAGTGTGTGGCTATGTTATGACTGAATACATGTTGATGTGACAACTGTCTAAATATGCAACTGTTTATGTTACAATTGCTATAACTGTTATAACTACTTATAGTGAAATGGACAATGCAAATGAACCTGAATCCTCATCTACCGAGGCAAGAATGGAAAGAATGGAAAGAATGATGGAATTGATAACTGCTAGACTTGAACAACAACAGAACCAACAGCCCCCACCTCCTCCTCCTCCGGTACAGCCGGAACCTAATGCGAATGTGAATGATGGGGATATTATTGCTCTCACCCATAAATTCAGCAAGATGAAACCGCCATCCTTTCAGGGAGGACTGGAACCGCTAAAGGCTGAAGCTTGGGTGCTTGAAACAGAAAAACTGTTTGAAGTGTTTCCGTGCTCAGAAGCGAATAAAGTATTGTTAGCTACCTTCACCCTACAAGAAGAAGCTAGAAGGTGGTGGATGTTGATCCGCGATACAAATACTGTTATGACTTGGGCTCAGTTCAAGGAGTCCTTCTTTGAAAAGTACTTTCCACAGTGTGTCAGGGATAGGAAAGTGATTGAATTCGAACAACTGAGACAGGGTACAATGTCTGTGGCTGAATATGAAGCAAGGTTCACTGAGCTTGCCAGATATGCACCACATATGGTGGACACTGACTACAAGAAGGCCAGAAAATTTGAGGGTGGCCTTAATGTTGCAATACTTGACCGAATAAGTGTTTTGAAACTACCGACTTTTGTGGGTGTTCTCGACCGGGCATTGATGGCCGAGTCGAACATTGCAGCAGTGAAACAATCTGAAACACCAACAACTGAATGGCATGGTAAAAGGCAGGGTTTCAAATTCAAGAAAGGCAAGCACAACCCGGCCAACAAGAAACAGAATACGGGGTCGACAACTAGCCCCAGCCAAGGGAGTGGGTTCATTCCACCCTGCTCTGTATGTGGCAACAAGCACAAAATACCCGGAGCCTGTTATAGATGTGGCAAAGTGGGCCATATGGTTAGAGACTGTCCCTCCGCTCCGCAAGTTAGTAGCAAAGCTACGCCAAGCGCAGCAGCGTCAACTATAGCACCAAATCCTAACCCCAAAGCTACCGGGAAAGAGCCCATGAGGCAGGGCCAAGTGTTCGCCCTAGTACCGGGAGACGTGCAAAATAATGAAACCGTTGTGTCAGGTATCCTCTCTATTTGTACACAAAATGCATATGTATTGATTGATTCGGGGTCTACACATTCTTATGTATCGCATGCTTTCTCACGGAAATTGAATAGACCCTTAGAACCCATGAACTATCTGCTAGCCGTATCATCACCCGTAGAAGGATCCATGACATGTACTTATATGTACCCTGCATGTGAAATCATTGTTGGGGATATGCATCTGCTTATTGATTTACTACCACTGAACATTGATCATTGATCATTTTGATGTAATATTGGGGATGGATTGGTTACAAAAATATCATGCCACTATTGATTGTGTGACCAAGCAAGTTGTTTTCCGTCCACCTGGTTTGCCTGAATTTGTGTTTAATGGGAGTGGAGTAGTACCTCCTCCGTATTTGATTTCGTCAGTGAAAGCTGTTAAATTAATTAGAAATGGGTGTAAAGGATATCTGTGTTCTGTGCTGACTGTGTCTACTAATGATAGTGTTAAAACTGATGTGAATTGTATTCCTATAGTCAGGGAATTCCCAGATGTATTTCCAGATGATCTGCTAGGGGATTTGATTGACAGGGAGATTGAATTTACCGTTGATGTGATTCCGGGTACACAGCCGATATCGAAAGCTCCTTACAGAATGGCCCCAACTGAACTGAAGGAGTTGAAAGCACAATTGCAAGAACTGTTAGACAAGAAGTTTATCAGGCCCAGTACTTCACCGTGGGGTGCACCGGTTTTGTCTGTAAAGAAGAAAGATAGCTCGCTGAGACTGTGCATTGATTACCGTGAATTGAACAAGGTAACTGTGAAAAATAAATACCCATTGCCACGTATTGATGATTTATTTGATCAGTTACAGGGTGCACAAGTGTTTTCCAAGATTGATCTCAGATCGGGGTATCATCAACTGAAGGTTAAACCGGAAGACATTGATAAAACTGCTTTTAGAACGAGGTATGGCCATTATGAATTTTTAGTTATGCCATTCGGAGTCACGAATGCCCCTGCTGCTTTTATGGACCTCATGAACAGAATTTTTAAACCATACCTTGATGATTTCATTGTAGTATTTATTGATGACATATTGATTTACTCCAAAAGTATAGAACAACATGAACATCATCTGAGACTTGCCCTGCAGACCCTAAGAGAACAGAAACTGTATGCTAAACTGTCTAAATGTGAATTTTGGCTTGGCCATGTTATGTTTTTGGGGCATATTGTTAGCAAAAATGGAATTTCTGTTGATCCGCAGAAAATTAAAGCTATAGTGAACTGGCCTAGACCAACAAATGTGACTGAAGTCCGAAACTTTTTGGGATTGGCTGGATATTACAGAAGATTTGTCAAAGATTTCTCCAAAATTGCCCTACCATTGACTCAGTTAACTCAGAAGGGGACATCATTTGACTGGACTGACCAAAGGGAATCAGCATTCCAAGAGTTGAAAACTCGACTTGTGACTGCACCGGTTTTGACTTTACCTTCAGCTACGGATGGTTATACTGTATTTAGTGATGCTTCTCATAAGGGTTTAGGGTGTGTTTTAATGCAGAATGGGAGAGTTATTGCTTATGCTTCCCGACAGTTGAGACCACATGAAAAGAACTACCCGACCCATGACCTGGAACTTGCTGCGGTGGTGTTTGCACTGAAAATTTGGCGTCACTATGTGTATGGGGCGACATGTGAAGTATACACCGACCACAAGAGCTTAAAATATTTCTTCACACAAAAAGAACTAAATATGAGACAGCGCAGATGGCTAGAACTGATCAAAGACTACAATCTACATATTCTGTACCATCCGAGAAAAGCCAATACTGTTGCCGATGCATTGAGCCGAAAGTCAATTGCCAACATAGCTTGTTTGCTCACCGGACAGAAAGAGCTGCTTGGTGACCTTGAAAAATTTGAAATTGAAGTTGTTTTGAGAGAACAAGGTGGAACGCTAGCCGTTATTTCTGCTCAACCAGCCTTGATAGAAGAAATTAAAGAGAAACAGCAACATGATGACTTCTTGAAAAAGATCATCGAAGAAAGAGAGTCTAAGCCGAGACCGGGTTTCAAATTTGAGAACAATGTACTGAAATTTCAAGAAAGACTGTGTGTGCCGAATGACACTGAACTGAAAAGAAGAGTTCTGCAAGAGGGCCACAATTCAAAATTGTCTATCCACCCGGGGAATACGAAAATGTACCAAGATCTGAAACAGAATTTCTGGTGGCCGGGAATGAAGAAAGAAATTGCCGACTTTGTGTCCAAATGTCTTCATTGCCAACAAGTCAAAGCCGAACATCAACGACCTGCCAGATTATTGCAACCCCTACCCATACTACTGTGGAAATTGGAGCATATCACGATGGATTTAATCGTTGGGTTACCTCGCTCCAGAAAAGGTATGGATTCAATTTGAGTTATTGTTGATAGACTAACTAAATCTGCTCACTTCTTACCTGTCAAGACAATCTATAATGCGGACAAATTGGCTGTTATCTATATTGATGAAATTGTGAGACTGCATGGAGTGCCTGTGTCTATTGTTTCTGACAGGGATTCGAAGTTTACATCGAGGTTTTGGCAAAGTCTACAGACTGCATTGGGTACTGAATTGAGGCTGAGTAGTGCCTATCATCCTCAGACAGATGGACAGTCAGAAAGGACCATCCAAACTCTGGAGGATTTACTGAGGATGTGTGTCCTTGATTTTCAGGGAGCTTGGGAAAGTCATCTGCCATTAGTTGAATTCGCCTACAACAACAGCTACCATTCAAGTATTAGTATGGCGCCTTTCGAGGCATTGTATGGTAGAAAATGTAGATCTCCGATTTGCTGGGCAGAAGTTGGAGATGGGCCTTTGCTTGGGCCCGAGATCGTATATGAGACGACTGGAAAGATAAAACTGATACAGCAAAGATTGAAAACTGCACAGAGTAGACAGAAAAGTTATGCGGATGTCAGAAAACGGGACAGAGAGTATGAAGTGGGTGATCACGTTTTTGTGAAAGTGACACCAATGAAGGGCCAGACTCGTTTTGGAGTCAAAGGCAAGTTAGCGCCAAGATACGTTGGACCGTATGAGATTATTGAGAAAATTAATCCGGTGGCGTATCAAGTTGCGCTCCCTCCTAAAATGGAGCACATGCATAATGTTTTCCACATTTCGATGTTAAGAGATTATCTCCAGGATCCCTTCCATGTAATTGAGCCTACTCGGGTAGTGTTGAGTGATGACTACACTTACGAGGAACAGCCTATACAGATTGTAAATAGACAGATCAAGAAACTAAGAAACAAAGAGATCCCGCTAGTGAAAGTTGACTGGCAGAACCATGGTGGTGTGTATGCCACTTGGGAAAGGGAAGATGACATGGCTAAGCGATATCCTAATCTGTTCTAGCTTGATCCTGTTTTCTCCCAGAATGAAGGTAACTCGAGTTTAGAGGACTAAACTCCTTATAAGGAGGGGAGACTGTAACAACCCCCATACTGCTTACCGAAAAAAAAAATTACTGAATTACCTACTGATTATTGCTAAACTGGACTGCTTATGACAGATAATTGAACTAACTGAAGTACTGAATGGACTGATTGAAAACTGGAACTGAATTGACTGAGCATATCTATTGTATTGCATTTTTATCTGTTCGATTGTTTGATTATCTGTTGGTATTTTTATGTTTAAACTGCAAAATGAAGGCCTTATCGGCGGCCGAATCGAAAATAGATTGATGTTTTGGGATCATTGGAAATTATGTGATTTAATGGTATATTTATCAGAAATGTGATTAGGTATGACTGAATTAGATTAAATATTGTTATATTGCAAACTTTGACTTATTTACAACTTTGCCCTTGAGTGGGCCACTACCTATACACCTTTGAGCTACACTACACTTGAATCAAAACATTTCCTCAGCCCTGCTTAAGCTCTTGCCGACCTTAGAGAGAGAGGAAGGGAGAGTAGTGAATTCAACATAGAGATTTGGCTTGAATCTTGAGGAATTGAAAGCTTAAGTGCATAATTGAACCTCTAGACTTGCATTCAAGGAACCTAGGTATGAATTTCATCTTTTTGATTTGTCTTTAAGTTGATTCATGCATGGTTCATATCTAATTGTAGAGCTAAGTCATGAATTGGTTCATTAATGGTGAATTTAAGCTCATTTCATGCATGCATGTTTGAATTGTTGAGTTGTGAGTTGATTTCATGGTAAAATGGTACATGCATGTCCATAATTTTGTAATGGTCCATGTTTTCAACTTGTTTTTGGATCAATTGGCTCCTTAGAGCATCAAATTGAAGCTTTGAATTGATTTGAATTCATGCATGTTTGCATGTTCTCCATGTTCATGAAAATGGTTTGAAATTGGGTTTGAATTAAACACCCTTGGGCTTTGGTTTCTCAAAATTAAGCTTTGAATCATGTTAATCCATGTGTTTACTAGTGTTTTCTGGAAATTCAGCCCAAGCGGATCGGTTTTGATGCATTTAAACTTGGTTTGAGCTTGGAGGTGCAATCTGGGTTTTCCAGATTTTGCACTTCCACTCGAGCGGGGAAAGTGGCGCTCGAGCGTGGAATCTGAGCATCCATCATTTCTCTTCACTGTTTTACAGTCCGCTCGAGCGGAGGATTGGGCGCTCGAGCGGAGTCTTGTGTCTCAAGCTCGAGCGGGCGTCGAGCAGAGATTTCACCCATCCAGTACTTTTACAGTACGCTCGAGCGGGAAAGTTGACGCTCGAGCGTGTACCTTTGTTGCATGTCCGCTCGAGCGGGGAAACCTGCGCTCGAGCGGAACTCTGTTTTCTGAAAATTCTGAAAATGCTTTTAAAAGTGCATCTTTGCATCCTCATCCCATTCTAGGCATTTTTAGGCCTAGTTTAAGACATCTTATTGAGGATATAGATGTAGAACACACCGAGGCAAATTAGGGATTAAGTTATTATCTTTCCCAGCTGTGTAGCTTAGTGTGTTCAATCTGTTAACTGTATAGGGTTGGCGACTGGGGAGACACGCTCTAGCATACCGTAGCCCAGAACTCTGTGAGTAATGATTGTGTAAAGATATGTTCAAAAATGATTATTTTCTAAACAACTGAACTGTACTGTTTCTAGATTGAATACAGTTAATTGAATGAATGTATGTCCTATATTCTGAACTGTATTGTGGCATCCTTAGCACCTACTGTTTACTGTTACTGTTACAGAGATCTCTGTCGGTTCCCTCGTTGGAACCACTACTGTTACTGACTGATGGCCATCATTACTGTTCGGTCTTTTAAGACCTACTGTTATTCTAATGGGTGTACCACATATGACTGTACTGACTGAATGACTGAAATACTGATTTAATGAACTATTTTCATTACTGTAAGGACATTCATTCTTAACCTCTTTACGCATTATGTTATTCACTGGGCTTTAGCTCACTGTTTATATATATATATATATATATGTAGGTGCTCAGCCACCAGACCGGAGCTAGGAGCGTGGGTTAGACTCCAGTTTTGTCAAGCCAGCCTTTGTGCCTCACTGCGAGGTTCCGAGTTGCCATGCTATGGCTTTGGGGTGTTTTGTTTTTCCCCCGTCTGTCTCTATACTGTTTGGATTACTATATAGACTGTCAGCTACTAACTGTACTGTTATCAAGGGATTAGGTCCCTGTACTGTGTGACTGTAAATTTTGTATAGACTGTACTGTTTGTATATATGAATGCATGAAAAATCTTCTTGGCATACAGACTGTCACAGCTCAATGGACATTATTTATTTATTGTATTGGCTTCCGCCGGGCCCTGAACTCTGTTTTACTGTACTACTGTTAAGCAGGCCTTCGGTAATCTCGGATTACTGGCCGGTTACGGCGCTAAACCCATAGGGCCGGGTTTGGGTCGTGACATTAACATCTCAACAGATAAGCGTACAAGCTGTATTCACATTTCAACAGATATGCATATTAGCTATATCAACACTTCCAATGACAAGCATATGAGCTGTATCAACACATTATTTGACAAGCATATGAGCTGTATCAGTGGAGTCCATCCCCTATCTCCTCCCAAGCAACATCCGGTTTAGAGGTCCATCCCCTATCTTCCCCTAAACCGTGGAGTACATCCCCTATCTCCTCCAACACGACACAATGCATATAAACAATAATTATACACATCATCACACAATACATAAATTTAATGTATTCTTTCAACCGTCATACTCAATGACACATTCCAGTGATTAGTTTCGGTTTGCCTAATCATCATGCATTGTCTACAACAATCAAGACAATCCTCCACCGATAGCCCAAAGCAGCTATTTCTATACAGAAAATAAATGCAACAATGGATATATAATCAACATTTCAACTAGGTGAGTGATAAATAATCCAACCACACCCTTTAATCCCATACATTTCCAAATCAATTCCTCATTTCTCATAATTAATTATACGAATTAATTAACCAATATAATTAGGGCATTTTTCATAATTAACATTACAACCGTTAGGTTCCATTTTCATTAATGTTTCAACATTAATTTTACTTTTCCATGCCAAACATGCATCTAGGTTTTATATAGTTAAAACCCCAACTTTTGTAAATTTACACAAAAGCCCCAAACTTTCACAAAATTACCAAACCAACCCTAACATCTCAAAATACTAAAATTTAAAGACAAAGCCCATAGTGAGGAGTAGGTTATCCCTACCTCAAAAGATGACTCCCAACCAAGAAGGTGAAGAAAACGAAAATGCTCCAAACCACGAATTCCTCGGATCAAAAGATAGCCCTCGACGATCAACAACTTTTTTGAAAAGACCAAAGGTGTGGAAAACACCCTAACTAGATCAATATCTGGAAAGAAGGCAAGGTTTTAGAGAGAGAGGCTCTCAAATGGCCTTTTCGGAAAAGTAAGAGAGAGAAAGGATAAGAAAAAGTGATTTAAAACTGCCTCACAACCAACTGATATACGACATTCCCGCTCGAGTGGAAAACACAACGCTCGAGCGTCAAGAACAAAAACTAGGTCCGCTCGAGCGCAAAAGGACCCGCTCGAGCGCCAAGACACAAGAATAAAGTAAACCCGCTCGAGCGCGAAGACTAGTCCGCTCGAGCGTAGATTTTCCCCTCCCAGAACTTACACCCAAAGGTACTACCCGCTCGAGCGCCAAAGTACCCGCTCGAGCGCCACCGCTCGAGCGCAAAGAAACCCGCTCGGGCGTGAAAAACACACCTGCAGAAGTTTTGCACGGACACGAAAAACTGGGAGTGTGCAATCTCCGCTCGAGTGCAAGAAGACCCGCTCGAGCGGACCTCCTAAAAACTAGGCAACAAGAATTGAAACCAAAGCCTAACCAACTTGTAACAACTCTGCCCAAAACATCCTAAAACTCAATCAAGCAGAATTAAAGGACGACAACAAGATAGATACAACTACCAACATCACGGAACCGAGTCCGGAATACAACAGAACAGTAAAGGGACAACCGGGATCGCTATAACCTTCCCCCCTTAAAGAATTTCGTCCCCAAAATTAAACATAAGTTTTTCAAAAATAGGTTTTCCCCATTCTCAACAATATTACAACATAATATTAAACAACCCGACCCATTATCGATCGATCCCATCTCTTTTTAAGAGGCATATCACATTACACATTATAACCTGCATTAACAACATGCATTCCTTTGAAATTTAACAATTTCAACTCATTTTTCACAATTCCATAATACATGCAACATTAATATCATGCCTGCATTTTCACAATATACTTAACATACGCAATGTTAAAACAAACTTCCATTAATCAAAACATTTATAATGTTTTACAACTTAAAACACATATAATGTTCTTAAAGTTCAACGATATTACAAAATTACCAATACATGGTTACACATCAACAAACAAGTCTGGATATTTCTCACGAACTTCCAACTCACGTTCCCAAGTGGCTTCCTCCACTCCGTGATGTTTCCACAAAACCTTCACCAAAGGAATGGTCTTGCCACGCAAGACTTGATCCCGCCTATCCAAAACCCATACCGGTCTCTCCTCATACGAGGCATCCTCATCTACCTCCAAGTCGGTCCAATCTAACACATGGGATGGATCCGGCTCATACTTCCAAAGCATACTCACATGAAACATGTCATGCACTCCGGACAACTGCGGCGGTAAGGCTAAACGATAAGCAACCTCGCTAATCCTCTCAAGGATCTCAAAGGGACCAATAAACCGAGGGGATAACTTCCCACTCTTCCCAAACCTCATCAAACCTCGCCTAGGTGATATTTTCAAGAAGACATAATCACCTACCTCGAACGCCAAAGGCCTCCTCCTACGGTCGGCATAACTCTTTTGGCGACCCTGGGCTGTAACAAGCCTCCTACGGATAAGCTCAACTTTCTCCATCGTCTCCCTAACTAACTCCGGACCCAACAAAGGTGCATCACCCACCTCGGCCCAACACACTGGAGACCTACACGGTCGGCCATACAAGGCCTCAAACGGTGCCATATCGATGCTAGACTGAAAACTGTTGTTGTAGGCAAACTCCACTAAGGGCAAGTGCCTCTCCCACGTCCCACTAAAGTCAAGGACACAACCTCGAAGCATATCCTCAAGGATCTGAATAGTACGCTCGGACTGTCCGTCAGTCTGAGGGTGATAAGCCGTACTAAAGGTCAACCTAGTGCCCAAGGCACTCTGCAAACTCTGCCACAACCTAGCAGTAAAACGAGGATCTCTATCTGAGACGATCGTCACTGGGATCCCGTGCAATCTCACTATGTCCCGAATATACAAGTCGGCAAGATGATCCACCGAATCTCTCACGCGCATAGGAATGAAGTGCACCGACTTGGTCAACCGGTCTACAACCACCCAAATAGCATCACTACCCCGCTGAGTCCTTGGAAGACCTACAACGAAGTCTATAGTGACCTGCTCCCACTTCCACTCGGCAATAGGCAAGGGTTGCAACAAACCCGCTAGCCTTTGATGCTCGGCCTTCACTTGCTGACAAGTAAGGCACTTAGACACAAAAACCGCCACATCCTTCTTCATACCCTGCCACCAAAACTGGCGACCCAAATCCCGGTACATCTTAGTACCTCCCGGATGCACCGCAAGGCACGAATGATGGAACTCTCGGAGTACTTCCTCTCGACAAGACTCCGACACAAACAAACGGTCTCGGTATCTCACACTCTGGTCGGGATACACAGACAAACCCTTCTCAATCTTTCCACCGGAGATCTTCTCCCGGAGGGATTCTACCTCAAGGTCACCTCTCTGTGCCTTTAACACTCGTGTCACAAGTGTAGGCTGCTCAATAACAGAAAATAAGGCCGCAGCCTCAACAGATTCGCCCAGTAGCAAATCAAACTCGCCAAGTGCACCCAATATCTCCCATTCCCGGATGGCTATACAAGCTACATCACTAATGGATTTCCTACTAAGGGCGTCGGCCACAACATTGGCCTTCCCCGGGTGATAGTGCAACTCAAAATCGTAATCCTCAATAAACTCCATCCATCTCCTCTGCCTCAAATTCAAGTCTCTCTGTGTAAACAGATACTTCAAACTCTTGTGGTCTGAGAACACCTCGAACCTCTCACCATAAAGGTAGTGCCTCCAAATTTTCAAGGCAAAGATCACTGCTGCTAACTCTAGGTCGTGTGTAGGGTAATTCTTCTCGTAAATTTTCAACTGACGTGAGCCGTAAGCTATCACTTTCCCCTCTTGCATCAACACACAATCCAAACCCTCTCGTGAGGCATCACAATACACCGCGTAACCCGACCCTCTCTCCAGAATAATCAAAACCGGAGCGGTGGTCAACCTAACCTTCAACTCTTGGAACGACTTTTCACAAGTCTCACTCCACACAAACTTGACCCCTTTCCGCGTCAATCTAGTCAACGGCGAAGCTAGCCTGGAGAAAGCTTTCACAAACCGACGGTAATACCCAGCTAATCCCAGAAAACTGCGGATCTCAAACACACTCTTAGGCTGTGCCCAATCTTGCACTGCCTCTACCTTGGATGTATCAACAGACACCCCTTCCCTGGAAACCACGTGGCCTAAGAATTTGACTTCCCCTAGCCAAAACTCACACTTCCCAAACTTGGCATACAGCCTATGGGCTCTAAGTAACTCAAGCACCACTCTCAAGTGTGACTCGTGCTCCTCTTCTGAAGGCGAATAGACAAGAATGTCATCCACAAAGACGACCACAAAGCGATCTAGGAATTCCCGGAAAATCTGGTTCATCAAGTCCATAAAGACTGCTGGTGCATTGGTAAGCCCAAATGGCATTACCAGGAACTCATAATGGCATACCGCGTACGGAATGCCATCTTCAGAATATCCTCCTCCCTGACCCTCAACTAGTGGTAACCTGATCTCAAGTCTATCTTGGAGAAACAACGGGAATCCTTCAACTGATCAAACAGATCATCTATACGGGGCATAGGGTACTTATTCTTGACCGTAGCCCAATTCAACTTCCGATAGTTGATGCACAATCTCAAGGCACCATCTTTCTTTTTAGCAAAGAGGGCCGGTGCTCCCCACGGTGAAACACTAGGGTGAACAAAACCCTTATCTAGCAATTCCTGGAGCTGAACTTTCAACTCAACCAACTCTGCTGGAGCAAAACAGTAAGGTGCCATAGAAATCGGCGCCGTGTCGGGCACTAGATCAATAGAGAACTCAATCTCACGGTGAGGTGGCAAACTAACAAGGTCCTCGGGAAAGACATCCGAATACTCGCAAACCACCCTCGGCAACACAATCTGGGTCTTATCACACTCACCACTCTCAAAGCTAGCAAGTAGACCACTACACTCCGCCCTCGCGAATCATACCCCGGTGGCAAAACACTACCAACCCGGTCCCCCAAGAAATGGAACCATTCCCCGCTCAAGGTACATAATGTGACCCTCTGGCAGTAGCAGTCGATAACAGCCCGGTATGACGATAGCCAGTCCATACCCAAAATAACATCAAAGCCCTTCATAGGCATAACTACAAAAGGGAACGGATGCCTATAGTCGGCGACCTCTATATCACAACCCCTACAACCCTGTTTTAGAATCAACTCACTCCCAAGAGGTGACACTACACAAATAGGAGATGCTAACTGCGCCAACTCCAATTCCAACATAGATGCAAATGCAGCAGATACAAAAGAATGGGATGCACCCTTATCAATCAACACACTAGCAACCGAGTTGCAAAACAAAAAGGTACCTCTCACTACTGATGGAGCCGGTACTAGATCCTGCGCGGTAACAACATACACGCGCCCTGTAGGCCCCTGATCCACCTGCTCACCCCTCGGAGCATACGACTGCTGCACTGACTGGGACGACGAAGCTGCTGGATTGGCCCTCGAGGCCTGCACAGACTGAGCTGGCTGAAACCCCTGCGTCTGTCTAGAACCAGACGCTCCTGAAATGGCACTCAGCTGTGGGCAGAACCTCTTCAGGTGCCCAGGCTGTCCACATTGATAGCAAGATAAGGGCTGCCCTCTGCCCAAACCCTGACTCTGCGGTCTAGCTGAAGAAGAAGCAGCTCTCTGACCTCCGCCCTTCTGCGGGCAAACCGAAGACTTATGACCCAGCTGGCCACAGGTGAAGCAAGTCAAACCTCCCTGATTACCTCTCCTCGAGCCTGCACTCGGCACCGGAAAGGTCAATCTAGTAACTCCACCCTGAGACTGCTGAGGGTTATAACCCCTCTGTCTCCTGCCATCACCCTGACCCTCCTGGCCCCTCTTGGAGCCTCTATGTTTCTCCTCGTCCTCCTCCTGCATCATAAGCTCCATATGAACTGCAGCATCCACTAAATGTCTATACTCTCGGATGTAAGACCCACCAACCCTCAACTTGAGGCCCCGCCTCAACTTCCGCTCAAACTCATAGCAACGGCGTTCTTCGGACGCCACCAACTCAGGTGCAAACCTGGACAAACTAGTAAAAGTGGCCTCAAACTCTGCCATAGACATATCCTGCTGATTGAGCCGGCTAAACTGATCCCTCAGCTTCTCCCTAGCCGCTGCAGATAAGAACCTCTCCTGGAAAGCATTTACAAACGCCTTCCATGTACCACCAACACGAGCCTTCTCGTACTTCCACCATTGACCCGCATCTCCCTTCAGCTGGAAGGATGCCAAGGTCACTTTCAGTGCCTCGTTCTCGATGCCAAGCATCTCGAACGTCTTACTCATTTGTTCCAACCACTCGTCAGCCTTCAGTGGCTTCTTTGGATCCCCAATAAACTCATCTGGGTTAGACCGGAAGAACTCCCTCTTCAAGAAAGAAGGCCCTGCCTCAGCTGCCTGATTCCCAGCTCTGAGAATACCTAAAGCTCCTGCTATCTCTCGTGCCAAGGCACTCATAGCCTGCTGACCCGCTGGCTCGGCCACATTGGCCTGACTAACTCCCTCCTGCACTGCCGGAACCTCCTCCGGTAATGGCATCTCCTGCCTACCACGCCTGCCACGCTTACCGCGTCCTCGTCCTCGTCCTCGTCCTCGTCCTCGTCTTGACATCCTAATAAAGGTAACTCGGAACATTAGCATATTCATAAATGTGCTGAAACTAAACACTCACGTCCTAATGTATGGACAACTGTAATTCATTCCACGTAAGCACATAAACACATAAGCACTTACGAATTTCATTTCCGGATAATGATAGTCCCGAGGTGTTACTAGAGTTCCGGTTAGAAACAGCATTGATCAAGTGCCTTTCCCACAAGACTCACAAAAACCCAAGGGTCCAATCAACATCCTAGAAACCAAATCCCATACCCACATAGTCACATAAGCATGTTATCAATTAAGCACATAGCATATGACACTACATCTAAGTCTCTATCAAGCGAGACAAACCCATTGTGATCCTAATCACTTCCCACGTACCCAAAGTATTCGAACCCGGTATGCTCTGATACCAAGTTGTAACGCCCTCAAAATAATACATAATGCCCAACATTTCAGACATGCATTGATATAAAGAAATCAACCATTTCTATTTATCAGAGTAATTCTTACAACTGTATTACATGTTAACAACAAAAGCAAATGCCCTATGGGCTTACAGCTTTCCAAGTTAACACTTGGTTACAAAAAGAAGAGTATTAACTCAATACATATTAAGCCCTTGGCTGGAATTTACATGTAATACATCAAAATAAACAAAAGAAAGAGTCTTCAACTCTCATTATCATCCAAGCTACGTCCTTAGAGGTGGCATACTACCTGTACCTGAAAATAATGTCCCATAAAGGGTGAGCCAACGCCCAGTAGAGATATGCTAAACACAGTATGAGCAATAACTAAGACATTAGCAATTGATAAATGTTCAGTTTCCATAAACCAATTCATAACTCAGTCTCGTTTCATTTCAGTTTCCATTTCTTATCAATTTCACAATCCACATCAACGGCTCTGTACCTGGCCAATCCTTTATATGAGACAATGACTCATATTAAACATTTCCCATTTTTCAATAGATAAACATATTAGTTATATCAACATCTCAACAGATAAGCATACAAGTTGTATCCACATTTCAACAGATATGCATATTAGCTATATCAACACTTCCAATGACAAGCATATGAACTGTATCAACACATTATCTGACAAGCATATGAGCTGTATCAGTGGAGTCCATCCCCTATCTCCTCCCAAACAACATCCGGTTTAGAGGTCCATCCCCTATCTTCCCCTAAACCGTGGAGTACATCCCCTATCTCCTCCAACACGACACAATGCATATAAACAATAATTATGCACATCATCACACAATACATAAATTTAATGTATTCTTTCAACCGTCATACTCAATGACACATTCCAGTGATTAGTTTCAGTTTGCCTAATCATCATGCATTGTCTACAACAATCAAGAATATCCTCCACCGATAGCCCAAAGTAGCTATTTCTATACAGAAAATAAATGCAACAATGGATATATAATCAACATTTCAACTAGGTGAGCGATAAATAATCCAACCACACCCTTTAATCCCATACCTTTCCAAATCAATTCCTCATTTCTCATAATTAATTATACGAATTAATTAACCAATGTAATTAGGGCATTTTTCATAATTAACATTACAACCGTTAGGTTCCATTTTCATTAATGTTTCAACATTAATTTCACATTTCCATGCCAAACATGCATCTAGGTTTTATATAGTTAAAACCCCAACTTTTGTAAATTACACAAAAGTCCCAAACTTTCACAAAATTACCAAACCAACCCTAACATCTCAAAATACTAAAATTTAAAGACAAAGCCCATAGTGAGGAGTAGGTCATCCCTACCTCAAAAGATGACCCCCAACCAAGAAGGTGAAGAAAACGAAAATGCTCCAAACCACGAATTCCTCGGATCAAAAGATAGCCCTCGACGATCAATAACTTTTTTGTAAAGATCAAAGGTGAGGAAAACACCCCAGCTAGATCAATGTCTAGAGAGAAGGCAAGGTTTAAGAGAGAGAGGCTCTCAAATGGCCTTTTCAGAAAAGTAAGAGAGAGAAAGGATGAGAAAAAGTGATTTAAAACTGCATCACAGCCAACTGATATACGACATTCCTGCTCGAGCGGAAAACACAACGCTCGAGCGTCAAGAACAAAAACTAGGTCCGCTCAAGCGCAAAAGGACCCGCTCGAGCGCCAAGACACAAGAATAAAGTAAACCCGCTCGAGCGCGAAGACCAGTCCACTCGAGCGTAGATTTTTCCCTCCCAGAACTTACACCCAAAGGTACTACCCGCTCGAGCGCCAAAGTACCCGCTCGAGCGCCACCGCTCGAGCGTGAAAAACACACTTGCAGAAGTTTTGCACGGACATGAAAAACTGGGAGTGTGCAATCTCCGCTCGAGCGCAAGAAGACCCGCTCGAGCGGACCTCCTAAAAACTAGGCAACAAGAATTGAAACCAAAGCCTAACCAACTTGTAACAACTCTGCCCAAAACATCCTAAAACTCAATCAAGCAGAATTAAAGGACGACAACAAGATAGATACAACTACCAACATCACGGAACCAAGTCTGGAATACAACAGAACAGTAAAGGGACAACCGGGATCGCTAAATAGAACATTTATCATATGTTTTACTTTCATGTCTCATCTCTTGTTGTAACATATACTATAGATTCAGGGTTAGACATGTGAATGTATACCAACATATGTCACTCTTTTGTAAGGCTTAATGGGAAATTAATAAAAGATAATTACTTTATTACCGTTATTACTCGTTGATATTATGTGTGGGTTATAGTAATTATTTTGGAGTGTGACAGGACTAACGAAGACTAATATACTTTTTAGCCACTAAAAGTTAAATTTTGTTAACTAAAGTTAAATTTAGTCACCAATAAGTAATATTTCTCGACTAAAATATTTTAGTAGCTATACCCTAAACCAACACCGACCAAAATCATTTTTAGTCGCCAAAAATTGCACTTTTGGTGACTAAAAATCTTTTAGTCACCAAATTTGGTTGTCAAAAGTGCAAATTGTTGTAGTGTATGCTAGAGAAAATAAGACATTCTAAACTATAGAAGTTAAGGAATGTATATGACAATGGCATTGGGCCTGAAATGAATTGCTAAAACGTGAAACATAATAACCAACTCCATTGATGAATAGAGAATGTTTACAAATCTGGATAGTGAAGAAACTACAACTATACTAATCAAAAGAAAAACATTCTAAGTTACTGAAGTTAGGGAATATAAATGATAATGGCGCTAGGTCGAAAAAGAGCATTGAAATGTAGGGTTTCATTGTTGGTGTTGGGATCTTTTGCAAGGGCTTCAATTCTTCTAGCTATACCTGCCTGCAACTGGCAGTTTATCGAGTCCTGAATCTGTTCCTATATGCCTAATAAGATGTTGCCACATGTCCTACTTCTAGAACCATGAACTATAACCAGTTCAATTGATAATTTTGAAACTAAAAATGAAAAAAAATAATAATAATAATGTTTAAATGTTTCTTAATTGTAACTGATTTAATTTTTACTTGGTTTTTCAGTTTTACATTTTGCTCTCATTTTTTTTTTGGTTGTGAAGGTGGAACTTTCGGTGTGAAATGTACAAAAAAAAAAAAAAAAACTCACAAGTGGAAAATAAAAAAATGAAGAAAAGTTAGCATGGAGAAAAAATAATAAAAATAGATGGTATTTTGGTTTGATTATAAAAAAATTATTTTTGTCAACCAAATATTCAATGTTGAGAGTTTCTATTTTCCTACACCAAACTCTCTTAATACACATTTCTTCTCAAAGCACAAACTTAATGATTTTGAAACATCGAGTTTTACTTGATGCGCATACTTTCTTGTCAAAGATACTCCTAACTTCTTCAACCGTCAAACCTAACTTAACTCTAGCCACCACTCGCCATGAACTCCGGCCACAATTGTGAGACTGCCCGCGTACCCCACCTCCAACTGTTGTTACCACCATCTTCGATAGCCATCCTTAACCATCCCCCACCCTCCCTTACCTAGCCCTTTTTAACACCTTCCCCCACAATCTTCACCTCTTTCAACTCTATAACTTGCAACACACCACCCAACTCTCTCTATAGTTTGGCGACTAAAGAGATTCATAAAAAGAAAGAGAAAGATGATTACTTGACTAGATGTCATGACCCAAACTCGCCCCTATAGGTTTATCATCGTAATCGGCCAGTAATCCTAGAATTACCAAAGGCCTCTGAACAGAATAACAAAATATAAAGGGCTAGTGGGAGCAAATATATAAAACATACAATGCCCATAGAGCTGTGCTGACGTACATGAGACAGAATATTTAAAACTTAAATATATACATATGACGTCAAAATTTCATAAGTCATGCATCACCATACAGATATTATCAAAAGGGACCTAGCTCAGTGTACAGATAACAAAAACAAAACAGATCCTTAACATGGTCCACAAAAACTTGACTTCTTAAAATGGGAACCTCTCGGGGAGGCGCAAAGGTTGGCTGACAACAAACTTCTAGGAAGCTATCACTGAGCCTAGTTGCGCTCCTGATCACCTACATACATAATATAAATAGCGAGCGAAAGCCCAGTGAATAATAACAGAGTAAAGGATTTAATGAATGATGTCCCATGTCAGATTCGGAAAGCAGAATTCGGTTTAGAAACAAATTCATATTCTTATTTAGAGTTCAGAAGTAAGTACTTATTCAATTTCACAGATGATCATACGTGGTATACCCATTAGCGCTAACAGATCAAATGCAAGGCATTAAGGGTCATACTTGACCAGTTCCATAAAAGAACTTCCGGTACCGGGAACATATAACACATTTAAGCCACGGTATTTTTACCCCCGGGCGAGGGCCATGAGACCCCAATATTATTACTCCCGGACGAGAGCCTTGTGCTCATAGACCACAATATTGTTACCCCCGGGTAACGGCCATGTGCTAAGGATGCCACGAATACTTTTCAATACATGGACAATCATTCATTGTTACAAAACATAGCATTTCAGAAATAGATCATTTATTGTCATATCATATAGGAAAATACTTAAACGTGAATATAACTTTACAAAGTTATTACTCACAGATGGCTTTAATAGCAAAACAGATATAGTAGACGGATCAGGCGATTTATGGCATGTGACCTACACAAACATAGAATGGATACATATTGAAACACACATCCAGAATTCATTTAATTCATTTCTTTCTTAATTAGGTGTGTTTCTAATCTTTATCCTCATTACTATGTCCTAATAAAGGCTTAAGAATGCTTATGATGCAAAGAAGATGCCAAAATATGCCTTAGAATACTTAGTCAAATTTTCAAAAATAAGGCATCTCGCTCAAGCGTCACTTCCTACGCTCGAGTGAGCCCTTAGGTCTACAAAAGTACTGGTTGCATGAATTTTTCTGTTGACAGTCGCTCGAGCGAAAGATTGAATAGACAAGGTCCTCGCTCGAGCGCAACTCTTGTTGCTCAAGCGATCTGCAAAATTTGCAAAACTTTTGGAAGCATGAATTTTACAGTCAAGCCAACTCTTTCTTGCTCGAACGGAAGTGCAAAACCATGAGTGGTCGCTCGAGCTCAAAATCTGCCACTTAAGCAGTGATGCAGATTCTGGAATTTCCAAATTGATGTTCAAGATGCAAACCTCAAGTGTAAAGCTTCAAAACGCATCTTTTGGGCCCAAAAACTCAAGAAATCATGTCTAAGCTTGGAAAACATTGTGAATTCAAAATTATTTCGCAAAATCAAAGCCCAAAAGTATGCCAATTGTGCAAAACCAAACTTGAAACTTCCAAAACATAACATGCATGAATTGTCATGGGTTCAAGCATTCCAAAACTTGGTAGAATGAGATGTTTAGTACAAAAAGGAGTTGAATTCTCATAACAAGACCAAGATATGAACATCCATGTAGGAAAACTTTCAAATCAACTTCCAAAACTTCATGATATGCACATTCATGCATAAATTGATTCTCAATTCCATCTTTTAGTTCAATTCTCATGTTAATTCACCTATCTCACTTGATTCTATGCATTAACCAACTAAATTACAAAATTAGAAGCTAAAAATTCTTACCTTAGAAGGTTAATTATGTTCTAGATGCCCAAATGTTTGAGTCTCCAAATTCAACACCTTGAATTCTCTATAATTCTTCTTCCTCTCCTTTGGTTTCCAAGCTCTACTCTCTCTCTCTCTCTCTCTCTCTCTCACGTTTTTGATGTCCAAAAGGCGAAGATGATATCACTCTAAGGTGTTACATAGGCCTTATATAGGCTAATTAAAAAACTCAATTAATTTGAGTTAAGGTTAGCTAATTATGATTAATTATTCTAACTATTTGATTCCGAATCGAATTTCAATTAATCCTACCATAATATTCTAAAAAATTCACATAACACCTAAACCAAGTCAATTTCGTGATCGGATGCCGATAAGGCCTTTAATTCGCAAAACAAAACAAAAATACAAACAGATATTCCTACAGCAGACAGATATAAACACAAATAATGCAATACACATGCAATTAATTCAGAATTTCTTCTTAATTACTGATTAGGTACTCTTGGATTAGTGGCTAATCACAGTTCGGGATTGTTACACTAGGGTTTCGAGATAGAGAGAGATCGCAGTAACTAGGGTTTTATAGAGAGAAATTACGACAACTAGGGTTTTGTAAAGAGAGAAAGGTTGTGAATGATTTTGGCAAAAGAAAGTGTGATGGTCACAAAGGTGCTAGAGATGGTGGTGGAAAGCTCGTGGCAATTGAAGTTTTAGTATGGAGGTATTGTAAAGAAGGTGGTTTGTGGTAGTGGTCGTGGCTAGGGTTAGGAAGTTAAGATTTTGATGGAGAAGATAAGGATATTTTTATAATTTCATTTTAGGACAAAATTATAATAAAAATTATATTATTAAGACTGTGAACAATGAGTAAATAAAAAGTGAAAATAGAAGCTCCCTTTATTACTTTTCTAATTTTTTATATGGTTTTGGATTCTCTTAAGTTTGAGAACAATTAGACTTAATGGACTCGTTTTGAGGCTAATTTTGATTATTTAAATTGTTCATTTTCTTAGACTCGTTAAGTAGAATATTCATACAAAAAATAAGATGATCAAATATCGGTACTTATATGTTTGAATCATATTTATTTTTAAAAGTAAACCATAAATATAATTTTAAAATAGCCATCTATTTTTTTTAATACAAATGTAATTTATCTTAATTTTTTGCATGACTAATCTGTAACACCATGTCCCACATCGGAAGTTTACATTGGGTGATCTTGGACATATAAAGCACCACTACCTTGCTACTAAATAACTTGGACTTAAGATTTTGGGTATTGTTGGTTGACCCACAAGTTATTTGGGCCAGCAAGTAGTGGGGCATTACAAATGGTATCAGAGTCGACCTATGCACACAACCATGTGGGCCACTTATTCTGGGCTGGCCACGAGCTTGTCGTGGTATTTTAATTGATTATAGACCCTCGCGAGGACACGAGGATTTATAAGTGGCGGAATTTGTAACACCTTATCCCACATCGGAAGTTTACATGGGTGATCTTGGGCATATAAAGCACCACTACCTTGCTACTAAATAACTTAGACTTAAGTTTTTGGGTATTGTTGGTTGACCCACAAGTTATTTAGACCAGCAAGTAGTGAGGCGTTACATATTTTATTCAATGAATCGTAAAAAGTAAACGATTCAAATTACCAAATGTGCTCCAAAAATGGGTTCACCAAGCCCAAACTCAAGTTGCATCACCAACTAGGAAAAATCCAAACTCGCATTAAGCTTCTCTTATATTCATATTTCAACATAAGAAAACTTGACAGGTTGATAGGACCCACAACTGATTTTGTTTCATTAATCTGAATCATTCATTTCGTAAGACCCTCAATCTATATCATTCATAAAAAAAAATAATTTGATCTAATAACCGTAATCCTTATCATTTTAATGCATAAATGGACAACAAATATATTTTTTGAAAATAAACTTTTTTTTTTTTGAAACAAACACGATAAAATGAAAATGTTACGGTTATCAAATTGATCTAATTTTTTTCATGGATAATATATATTGAGGGTCTTGCAAATTAAATGGTTCGAATTATCAAAACAGAATCCAATTGTGAGCCTTATGAATTCAAATTCTTTCATGTTGAAATGTAAACATGAAATAGACCCACCCATTTCTATATTAATAAAAAAAAAAAAAACCCTAGGGATTGAGTCTTTTAACAAAATAAATTTTGAGTTTTCAATTTTATCAATTTAAATCTTAATTTTTTTATTTATTTTCAATTTAGATCATTTGTCTATTTTTATTAAATAAAACTAACAGAAAAATTTTATTTTAGCCATTAAACCCAATGTACGTACATAAATTATCTAAAATATATCTTTCATTGGGTTTAATAACTAAAATATCAATTTTTCATTGATTTTAAGTAATAAAAAAAATAGACAAATAATTTAGATTGAATATAAATAAAAAATTTAGTATTTAAATTGACAAAATTTAAAATTGAAAGCTTATTTTGCTACAGCGCCTAAACCCCCTTTTTTTTTTTTTTTTTTTTTCAATTGTCCTTAAAAATAATTAATTTCATTTAATTCTTTTAACTTCCAAAAAAAATCCCTTTAGTAAGAGATTAGTCTCAGTAATTTTGTGGTTGGTTCATGGTATTTTACTCGAGTTACTATCTACTCCTTAATGATCTCTGTTTGACTTGGCCTTGCTCTTCTTGTATCTCTCTCTCTCTCTCTCTCTCTCTGTCTCTCTCTCTCTAAAACACCTGCTCTGCTCATCGTCTGTGACTTCGAGGGTTCTACAGGTATTGCTTCAGAAGTTTAAAAACAAAGAAACAAAGAAAAGATTTGATTATTGGGTTGGGTTAGGTTGGGTTGGGTTGTGTTGTGTTGGGTTGCTTTTGACCAGAACTTTTTCATTTTTTGACTTGGTCTTATTATTGGTTTGATCCCTTTACGTTTTTCATTTCTTGATTTGATCAATCTAACTTTACAATTCATGAACTTGATGGGTTTTGTTTCAAATTATCATTAAACTCATACAATTTTGTTGTTTGCATTATGAAATTATTACATAGGTTTTGGAAAATTGCAACTGAGATCCTGGATCCTAGTTAATTATAGGGTTTATACTGTTGATGTGAGAGACTAGTTTTATATTGTGAACAGCCAAATCAAGCTGTGAGCTTTATGAGGGACTTTATTCTTGACTTTTGAGCACTTGGCTGAAGGGTTGTTTTGTTACTTTGTGGAGGTATTTGATTTTGTTGCTGACCAATTCCTGCTATTCTGTTTGGTTTTTGCCTCTATGGTTGAAGAATTCATTGGCGGCTTCTTCTTTTGCCAAGTCCTGATTGCTTAGATTCTTGAACAAATACATCCCATCCCATCTCAAAATTTGCTGTGATTGATTGTTTCCGCAAATTTAATTTAGGTTTCTTCTAAGTTGCTATGCTAAGACCAAATTAATTTCATATTTATTTTGTGGCAAAACAAAAGGGTGTTCTTGAATTGTTGTCACTTGGCGGTGTACGTTAGGATCAGCTAGAGATTAAGATAGATTGCTGGTTTGGTAGTAAAGACAAATTCAATGGGTTCGATCGAAAAAACTGTTTATTATTGCTGTGTATCAAAATCAAAAGCAATGGGTGGCCGAATTTTGTATGCATATAGTGGTGGAGAGCATGAAATTGAGAGCATGGCTGCATTGTGCTTGGAAAAGGTCCCTCCCTATCACAAATGGTATTTTCAGACAATGGGTAAAAAGACTTTTGGGTTTCTCATAGAAGAGGGTTATGTCTATTTTGCTATTGTGGCCGAGGGCATTGGTAACTCAGGGATTCTTCAGTTTTTGGAACGTGTTCGTGATGAATTCAGGAAGGCAGCTAAGAAGGGCTCAAGCAGAAGTATGTCAAGCCTGAGCTCACTCTGCATACAAGAACAGCTAGTGCCAGTTATTCATCGTTTGATTACTTCCATAGAGCATGTTTCTCAAACTAGTAATGAATGGCCAGCGGAGGCTTCCTTCCCACATCATCATGCAGGCCTCTCTCCTTCACCCACTAATGATGCGAATGGTCAAACTGAAATTGCCGCTTCCACGAAAGCGCCTTTATTGGGAAAGTCTAGCAAGCACGAGAAGAGCAGGAAGAAGATGATGATGAAGGATCATGTGATTGCAATGAGAGACATTGAGTTGGAGGAGCACCGAAAGTCTACAGATAGAGTAGTGAAGGTTGATACAGGAACTCTGGATTCCAATAGCCAGAGTGGAGCGGTTTCTGGGAATGCAGCAGTACCGAAGGATATGGGTCCTTCTCTAATGAGGACTAGGTCAGGTAACCAAAACATGCGAAAGAAGTGGTGCCGCCAAGTAAGGATTGTTCTTGCAATTGATGCAGCTGTATGTTTGGTAATGTTGGTGATTTGGTTAATCGTTTGTGGTGGTACTAAGTGCCTCCATTGAAATTGCTATCTTTTTTTCTCTCTTTTCTGAATGAGGAGCCGGAAAGTTGCAGATGAAAAAAAATTTCATATCAATAATATTCTTTTTGGGAATAGGTCTCCCACAGAGAGGATGATCAAATGAAAGCAACAAATTGGTCTTATCCATGGGGGCTTAGTGTCTATATATATGTATATATATGAAGGTACGAGCTCCACAATTACGCAGTTCATGGCATCACATTTAGAAACTTTTCTATACAGTTGTGAAGCATTTATGCATATGTTTTAATGTAACATATTTAGAAGTATGAGTTTGTATGGTTGCAGTTATGTATTGATCTTGTTGTAGTTAATTAGCTCTCTTTTCATAATGGAAGATTTTATATTAGGTCTCTTTGCATTGCATGTATTTATGATGTAGGAGTTCACAGATTTTCAATGTGTTTGTCAACATTTCATATCTCTTATTATTTGCTGGTGTTTCTCACATTTCCTTTGGGGTTTGCCACTTCTAGTAGGACTGTTTGTCTCTACACTCCCTTCACTATCTCATTATACAATTTCAATCTGTATGCATATGTTTGCAACCATTTTTTTTTTTTTTTTTGTTCTGGTACGGACTGAAATGGTAAACAGATACCTACTCTATAGTTACTGTATTTTCTTTTTCTTTTTTCTTTTTCTTTTTTCAAAATGTAGGGATATATGGACACCTAACTGGGAAATTGACATCACATATGACTGCGAAACTTGCTAAGAAGGTTGTTTTTTGTTAAGAACTTGTTTTTATTTTTTGGGAAAAATTTGATCAACAACTTGAGGTTGAAGAAACTGTAAGTGACAAATATTAGCTCACAAGTAGCCACGTACCTAGATAACTAGCGGCATGCAACTATGAAGATCCTATCAAGGGCTACTGTGAAAATCAGAAAGAGAAGAAAGCACCACACCTCACCACACCACGCACTTGTAGAGATGAAACTAAAGACCACTTGTAGCTCATAAAATGAATTTAAGACCATTCTTTTTCTAGCTGTGTTGTGTGCATTGAAGGGAAATACTAGTTGAATTTGGTGGCCATTGTTCTTAATACGGAATATTGGAGTTGAAAGTCTTCAATATTATGCATGGAAACAGAAGTGACTGGTGTAGGACAATATGAATGCAAATCTGTTGGAAAATTGGTTTTATGAGCATGAGTTTGGCTAACTTTGGAGCCAAATTAGCTTAAAATCCACTTAATATTTTTGGTTGGTCCAAAAGGCAAAGTCGTTCTTTTTATGTGGAGATTAAGAATAAGTATTTGCTTGGCGAAAACCATTTACGGGTGAATAAGAAATTGACACCAACGTGAGTTCTTTGGAAATGGTTCATGTTTGTGTTTCTTGTCCCACATAGGAAAGAAGTGAAGTGGCACCAAAGTTTTCTGTAAAAAATAATGTCATATATGTATTTTTATAGAAAACTTATTTAATTAAATTTTTTTTTTTTGGGAAATTTTTCCCTCAAATTTTCTTTTTTCTTTCCAAACTGAGGTGATTGTTATGTTCAAGCAGAGCCACTATTTGCGAAACTTTCACCATCCTCAAAGAGTTTCAACCTCCTCCTAATAGATTTTTCATTGCCTATAAAAATGCAGCCCTCCTTCAATCCAATTCATTCCAATTTTCGTTACCTTCTCTGCATATATTTTGCATACTTGGTGTTTGATTGAGAGTGCGAAGCATAGGTTTTGGTTTGTTAGGCAAGTTTATTGTAGTGCTTCTTCAACTTGCGAATGTCATTTTATTTTGAGAAATAGACGTTTGCCAATTCTTAAGCACCAATGTGCGACAAAATTCTTAAAGAGAGTGTATTACACTTGATTTGATTTGCCGTTTAATATTTACTGAAATTATTTTTGAAAATTTTGGAAGTTTGTTAATTTCTATATTTACTATTTTTGGTTAGGGTTTATTAGTGATAAGTCCATTTCTATGGGGCGATATGACATTAGATCCAATAATTGAT
Organism: Camellia sinensis; assembly: GCF_055761805.1. NCBI lineage: Eukaryota > Viridiplantae > Streptophyta > Magnoliopsida > Ericales > Theaceae > Camellia > Camellia sinensis. The sequence continues at coordinate 49,328,119 of NC_138965.1, forward strand.
CTTTTTTAGTAATAATGGCATGTTTATTTTGAGAACGAAAACACATACCATTAATAATAACAGTTTACATTAGTAGCCAACTCATGAGCTGCTTTAGTTACATTCCTTCCTACTTTCATAATACTGAGAAAGTGAAAAAACTTGCTAAAATAGAACATATGGTTGATGATTGCCATTGCTCATTTCATAGCTTCTAAACATGGTGTAGCCTCAGCCATTAATGGAGACGATAAACACTGAATTGCCATTGCTCTCTGAGCTATTTGTTGATTGTCATCATTTAAACAAACCCAAGCTGCTCCTGCAATCAACCCATTTGATCTCCATGACCCATTAATGAGGAAAGTCCCCATTGTGCAACCTCCCTGCAGAACTGCTACAGGCTGCACTTCTTGCTGCAAAACACATACATTAGGATTATCATCCAGTGCATCTATACCAATATAATTATGTGTCAATGAACCATATTTAATAAAATTACAATGCATAGCCATATTAAAGCCCTCATTGGCTATCGCAATTGTGTCCACACTCGACAGAACATTTTGATTGAAAACATAGCTGTTGCGAAATAACCAAATGGCCCAAAGTATAGCCACCGACTGTATAATAATCTCTTCATCTCTAACTTGCTCCACCCAATTTTTAAACCACATAAAAAAAGAAATTGGATCTTCAAAACTGAAATCTAGACCCCTCCACACTCGTTGCGAAAATGGGCAATCAAAAAACACATGTTTCATAGGGTGGAGCTAGAAATCCATGAAATTCATAATCCAACCCAGTGCAGTCTAATCTAGTAGGTTTGAATTGGTTTTTGAATCCGTGGTTTGGTTCCGGATTGAAAAATTAAAAATCCGTAGTCCATAGATCGGTTTCGGATTTAAACCGATCCGGACCGCATACAAATAGCCTATATTTATATTATATACTCTTCCGCATTGTATCTTCTCTTATTCCATATAAAACCTAAACCCGCATAATATCTTATTTTATTACTTTTGTTTGTTAGTTTTTAGTTTTAATTTGTAATGGTCTAAATACTTATGGTGAAACCGGTTTTCTTATGGTTTTAAATTCTAGAACTGTATGTCGCTATTATGAAAAATCATGTTGCTATTGTAAAACTAATGTGATGTTATGTTTATGTTTTTATAAAATTAAAATGTTATATATATATATTTTTTTGTTATTTAATTATGTAAATCTGTGGTCCTAAACCAATCCAATCCGTCTTTAAATGAATTGGTTCGAATTGGTTTTACGATTTAAATGGATTGGATTGGTTCTAATTTTTCAGGAACTGTAAATAACGGATTGATTCTAATTTTATCCCAATCCAGATCATGCTCACCTTCCATTTCTTCTCTCAAATGGCATCTAGCACAAAGCAAATCAACCATCATACCTCTCTTCTTTAGTTCCCACTGCACTGGTAAAATACAATGAAGGCATTTCCACAGAAAGACAGTCCATTTAGGAGAAATTTTGAGAAGCCACAACTTTTTCCACACTAGATTTGTAGACCTTTGACTTCTACATGAGGGATAATATTGTATAAAGGCTTGCTTATAACCAGATTTCACTGTATATTCCCCACTCCTTATTGGGCTCCACACCAACTGATCCTCACGGGTTTGAAACGGAATATAGATAGAAAGAATATGGTCACTACAACAATTATTGTCCTTGTCCATAAAATGCTCCAAACGCGTAGTAGGAAACAGTTGCGAAAGCCCTGTCCCCTTCAATGGATTAGCAATGGATGGAACCCACTGGTCCTCAAAAGGATTTATCATCTTACCATTACCAACCACCCATTGCAAACCAGAAATCATTAACTTCCTACCCCATAAAATACTTTTCCAGCCCCAAGAGCCCCTACTAAATTCTTGAACTCGTAGGAAATTCTGGTTAAAACAATACTTACCCAGTAAAACTCTAGCCAACAAAGAATTTGGGCTTGTCAGCACCCTCCAAGCTTGCTTGGCAAGTAAGGACTGATTAAAACATAGTAAGTCCCTAAACCCCAAGCCTCCCCACCCCTTAGGTAAACACACCTGCTTCCAACGCTTCCAATGAATACCGCCTTCTCTATCTGAAAACCAAAGAAATTTCCTAATTATAGCTGTGAATCGACTTAGAAACGACAATGGCATTTTAAACACATACATCAAATAAACTGAAATAGAGTGTAGCACATGGTTGACAAGCACACACCGCCCTACAAAATTCAAAACCCCACACTTCCAACCTTGAAGTTTACCCTGAACTTTATCCAGAATACAATTAAAAATCTCCTTGTTCGATCTGCCCGAGAACCCCAAATTGGCACCAGGATAAATCCCCGGCTTCGCTACTATCTTAATACCCAAAACCAAAACTAAAAATAAAAAATCTTTATGACCAAACAGCATATTTTGACTAACATAAATTTCCGACTTATTAAAATTGATCTGAAGTCCTGTCTGTATACAAAAAACCCTCAAGAACCACTGTAAACACCAAACCTCCTCCATTTTGAAATTCAGAAAAATGAAACAATCATCTGCAAATAGCAAATGGGAAATAGGAGGTGAAAACCATCCGATAACACTTGCATCACCAACAAAAAAAAAGGTAGGGAGAAAGTGGATCTCGCTGTCTTAGACTAGCCTTGGGAACAAATGATTCAGATTGTTGGCCATTAATAAGTACAGAAAAAGTTACAGTTGACACACATTGATTAATCAATTGAACCCACTTGTCACTAAACCCCATTTTACGCATAATCACCATTAGAAATTTCCAGTTAACCCTGTCATAGGTCTTATTCATATCTAATTTCAACCCGAATTCCAAAGTTCGGCCTATTCTTTTATGCTTGATATGCTCAATCAATTCATGGGCTAACAATATATTATCCGAAATTAATCTTCCAGTCAAAAAAGCGCTCTGATTGCACGAAATTAACTCTGGCAATACCACCCTCAGTTGATTTGCCAAAATCCACTATTTTATATCAAACATTACATAAGCTAATAGGCCTATAGTCATGGACCGTTAAGAAAACTAAGCATTGCATCAATCACCGATTGCCCAACCTGATCCTAATAATTTTGATAAAATCCCGCAATAAACCCATCAGGACCCAGAACCTTAAATTTTAATTTACCCATTTGAAACACAGCCTTCTTGATTTCCATCGTAGTAAATGGTTGATCTAACTCCTCTAACTGATGTGAATTAAGTTTAGTAATAACCGCATTTAAAATATTAAAATGACTAGAAACAAAACCTGATTTAGAGGAGCCCCCAGCGTTAGAATCTTTAGCTAAAAATAAGTGCTTCAAATGCTCCACAAACGCCTTCGGAATTTCTGCTGGCTCTGTGATTGCAACTCCATCAGTACCTTGAACAAAACTTATATAATTCCTTGTCCTTCGCCATGATGCCATGCGATGAAAAAATTTATTATTCCGGTCTCCCAAATGCATCCATTGCCGTTTGGATCGTTGAGCCCAATACATTTCCTGTTTTCGAAGAAGATCATCCAATCGCTTCCAAAGCTCTTGCTCTCATAAAACCGCCTCATCTTGATGTATTGATGACTGAACACTCTGAAGCTATTTACGAATATCCTCAAATTGTCCATTTATACTTCTAAAGGACAACAAATTCCAATTCTTTAAATGCTTCATAGCAATCATATGTCTTGACACATTAGGAATTGACTTGTACCTTGAATAGGCAATTGCCAAACCTTCCTGACAATATCCTTCGTTGTCTCATCTCATCGATCAACGCGAGCTTCTATTTACACACACCAAATTCACTCTATACACACGTTTAATGATATTTATTTTTATTACAATTTTATCCCTAAGTGAAATTACTATTTTAAATATTATACCCAATTCAAATAAACAAACGTCTCCATGCACATCCAGACTTCACATCCATCTGTTGAAGCTGTTAAATCTCCAAGTTCGTAGCTGCTACTTCTTCCATTGAAGCTGTTGAAGCTCCAAATCCATTCGTAACTTTCCATTTCAATTAGTTTACACACTAACCTCATCCTCATTCATCATTGTTATGGAGGATTTCTCTTCTGAAAATTCAGATTTTTAGAAGCAAATAAATGTTTATGAGAAAGATAGCCAAGGAAATGCTAGTTTTGCAATGTAAAAGTCTTGTGTTGTTTTTTTCATCGTCGTTCAGATAACCAGAGTCAAATTATATCATTTTGTTCGGAAATCTACTACCGATATAAATATTTAATTTCGAAAGTTGTTGTCCGAAATAAGTTAAATTTTACAACGTTCAACTTCCGAAATTTTAAAATTAATTCGGACAACTACTTTCGAAAATTAGCATTTTGTTCAACACTGTACTTCCGAATGAAGTAAATTTTTTTTCCCATTTTATATTCCAAATTTGTAAACTACATACTAAATTTACAGTTTCGAATTGCAAATTAATCTTTATAATGCCATTAAAATTTTGTAATGTTATACAAAACATGTAGGAATATGTGTCAACTCAAGGAAGTCAGGTTTGCGCGAATAGTGTGTTGGATTACACTACTCAATTCACAACTAAACAGGTTCACTCTACGAAATTATAATGATTATGTTTTGAATTGCTCAACAAATGTAAATGTTTGATAATATTTATTTGACTTTGTAGATATTCAAAAGTAAAGATGAATTGCTCAACTAGATACGTGAAGTTGGAAAGAGAAATGGTTTAGTCATTGTAATCAAAACATCAGACTATGGTGGTGGGAAAAAAAGACTTAGGATGTATCTTGCTTGTGAGAGGAGTGGCCAATATAGAGCGACAAACAAGTTAAAACATGATGGCAACAATACATCAAGAATAATCGATACGAAGAAGTGTGGTTGTCCTTTTGATATGAGGGCTCACAGGTTTACCACACATGATGAATGGACATTGACTGTAGTATGCGGATTGCATAACCATCCACCTGCGGAGCACCTTGGGGGACATTCATATGCAGGGAGGCTGTCAAAGGATAAGAAAGCATTGTTAATGGATATGTCAAAGAGCATGGTTCGGCCAAAAGAAATCCTAGTGACCTTGAAACAGCGAGATGCCCTCAATGTAAGCACACTTAAAACCATTTACAATGTACGCCATCGAAACAGGGTGGTACAGAGAGCTGGAAGATCACAGATGCAAAACTTATTAGGTGAATTGGCCAAGTGTAATTACATTAAGCGCCATCGATGTGAATAGTCCATGATGACTGTGACAGACTTGTTTTGGGCACATCCTACCAGTTTGGACTTATTTCGATCTTTCCCACGTATATTAATTATGGATTGCACATATAAAACCAACAGATATCGTCTTCATCTTCTTGAAATTGTGGGAGTGACATCAACGGAAATGACTTTCTCTGTAGCTTTCGCATACTTACAGTATGAAAGGGCCGATAACTATGCGTGAGTGTTAGCTACATTACGTAATGTCATGGATGGTTTTGTTTTGCCAACGATTATTGTTACTGACAGAGAGCTAGCCTTGATGAATGCCATACAGAAGATATTCCTGAGTGATAGACATTTATTATGTCGTTGGCATATCAATAAGAATGTATTGACGAAATCTAAGAAAATGTTTGAGACACAGTAGAAATGGGAGAAGTTCAACCATGAGTGGAACTCTTCAGTGTATTCATCTTCTGAAATTCAATACGATGAGCGTCTTAAATCATTACTTAAGGAATTTAGTAGTTATCCTGATGCAGTCAACTACGTCATGGATACTTGGTTGGTTCCTTACAAGGAGAAATTTATGGCGGCATGGACAGAAACATGTATGCATTGTGGCAATGTTACAACCAACCGGTAAGATTACTTTTGTTCAATATGTTATTAATAAGTGACATGTACTTTATTTTAATTTGACTTACATTGAATTGAATAGGGCTGAGAGTGCACATGCAAAACTTAAAAGACAATTAGGTTCATGTCAAGTCTCATTTCAGGGGCATTTCCCTAAATAAGCCAAACTAATAAGGGAATTCCCAAACTAAGCCTAGTTTTGAAAGAATTCTCAAAGTAAGCTAACTCGCGGTTCACAATCGCGAGTTCAACACTTTTCCACCCCTGTCGCCTGAAACCTGCCAAAATTGAAACTCGCTGTTACGAAAAGAGAGTTTGATTAAGAACTCGCGGTTACGAAACGCGAGTTTAATTAAAAAAAATTTTCCTTTGAACTCGCTTTTCACAAGCACGATTTCATCCCACGCTAAACTCGCTTTTTGAAAGCACGAGTTTAGCAGAAAGGATTTTTGTTTTGAACTCACTGTTTGTAAGCACGAGTTTATCAAAAAAAAATTTCTAATGAACTCGCTCTTTGTAACCACGAGTTCGTCAAAACCCACATTTTATGAAAAAAAAAAATTCTTCTAACCTCACTCTTTAGAACCAAGGTTTTTTGCCAAATTTTTTTATGAACCGCGCTTTTAGCGTAATTTTTTTTTTTAATTTCAATTTTACTGAACTTTAAAGAAAAAATTTTCGTTCTTTTGTTTATGTTGTCATTGTTTTGGTGATAATATATTTCAGAATAATTTTTTTGGTTAAAATTCTTTTACTAAAACCGTTCTCATATTAATTTTTTTTTTCTTTCCTTTTGTCTTTATTTTGGGTTAGAATGTGTAATTCAGCATTTTTTTATTTTGTTTGACTAAAGTAAATTTATTTTATTTTTTCTTGTGTTTGTTTTGGGTTAGAAGGTAATAATGTAATTCATAAATTTTTTGAGCTTTAGTAAAGCCATTTTGATGTCAATTTTTTTTTAATTATTATTTCTTTGTTTTGCGTTAGAAGGTGTTATTCAGTAATTTGTTTGGGCTTTAATAAATCTGTTTTCATTTAAATATATATATTTTTTCTTTTGTCTTTATTTTGGGTTAGAAGGTGATAATGTAATTCATAAATTTCTTTTCACTTTACTAAAACCATTTTCATGTAAAGTTTTAAGTTTTTTATTTTTTATTTTTCTCTCTTGTCTTTGTTTTGGGTTAGAATGTGTTATTCAGAATTTTGTTTTGGCTTTACTAAAGCCGTTTTTATATAAATAATATATTTTTTTTTCTGTTGTCTTTGTTTTGGGTTAGAAGCTGATAATGTAATTCATAAATTTCTTCTCGCTTTACTAAAGCCGTTTTCATGTAAACTTTGTTATTTTTTTATTTTTTTTCTCTTGTCTTTGTTTTGGATTAGAATGTGTTATTCAGAAATTGGTTTTGGCTTTACTAAAGCCGTTTTCATTTAAATAATTTTTTTTTTCTGTTGTCTTTGTTTTGGGTTAGAAGCTGATAATGTAATTCATAAATTTCTTCTCGCTTTACTAAAGCCGTTTTCATGTAAACTTTGATATTTTTTATTTTTTTCTCTTCTCTTTGTTTTGGGTTAGAATGTGTTATTCAGAAATTGGTTTTGGCTTTACTAAAGCCGTTTTCATTTAAATAATTTTTTTTTCTGTTGTCTTTGTTTTGGGTTAGAAACTGATAATGTAATTCATAAAACCTTGAGGAAAAAACATATAAGTCTCCCACAAAAATACATAAGTAGTACAAACATAAGTCTCGAACAACAATACATTGTGGACACCATGAACTGAACACACAATACATAGATAAACATAACAGTTAGACAGACAAATATTAGCCAAACAATCTGACCAACTCATTACGGAAACACTTACTCTAACACAGACATTACATATTAATGCATGACCTAATATTGCCGAAGTGTAGACATTAACACCTAATTCGCGCTTAAATCGGTAGGTGGCTCAGAGTCTGAACAATCCGAAAGCTCAGCATCAGAGACAAGCTGAGGATGCTCCATGATACCCTTGATAGCCGCATCATTTGGTTTTGTTTTGTTCTTTTGGGCATCCTTCTTAACTATGTATAGCTGCATATCGCGGACTAACCTACGGTTCATTTGAGAAATCTCACGTTGTAGTCTTTCACATAGTCGATCAACATTATCAGGATCTTCCTTTTGGATCTCAACAGAACGTGCTTTTGGCACCTTCAATCGATTTTCCCGACATAATCTTTCCATTTGGACTCACTCTATAAATAGTGCAGGCCACTTCAGAAGTCTAGTGTTTGCTAAACCATATCCTGTTTGATTATCTGATGGTTCCTCCACCAAACCACATGGATCTCGATAGTACTTGGGCATGACAAAATGTCGCTTCCCAAACCTATCATGATAAGCACAAGAGGCATCTAACGAAGCAAATGGTGTTTCATCTTCAGCATCGCCACTTCCCCTTCCGCCTCCTCGTCGTGAACTGTCACCCATTTGCAAGTTCCTACCACCTCTGCGATTCCCACTCCCTCCCATGAACCATGTAGCCATGCTAATTTTTTTAAAACAAATGAATGATAATTTCGTAGGGCGAAATGAGTTGTAAGGTTGTGTCTTCACCTTTAGTCATTTATATAGTTGGTTATGAACAGCTTTAGAAATATGGCCCTGCATGACAATCCCACATAAACGAACAAGGTATGAGTTGTCAGTAGAATGAAAAACCAGAAAAAATGAAATATTGTGCACCAAGTCACATGACTTGACAATCCATCTGCATATACCGACAAAATAAGGGCATGCTCACTGTAAGGTAAATCAGTGAATTCACTGTTTTCATGTGACTTTCTGAATTGAGAATCGCACATTTATTAATAAGAAATGAGTTGTCATTGTAATAAAAAAGTCGAGCAAAAAATTGAGAAAATCAAAGTCTGTGCACCAAGTCACATGACTTGACAATCCATCTGCATATACTGACAAAATAAGGGCATGCTCACTGTAAGGTAAATCAGTGAATTCACTGTTGCCATGTGACTTTCTGAATTGAGAATCGCACATACATTAATAAGAAATTAGTTGTCATTGTAATAAAAAAGTTGAGCAAAAAATTAAGAAAACCAAAGTCTGTGCACCAAGTCACATGACTTGACAATCCATCTGCATATACCGACAAAATAAGGGCATGCTCACTGTAAGGTAAAGCAGTGAATTCACTGTTGCCATGTGACTTTCTGAATTAAGAATCCCACATATATCAAGTAGAGATGAGTTATCACTGTAATAAAAAAAATCGAGCAAAAATCAAGAAAACCAAAGCCTGTGCACCAATTCACATGACTTGACAATCCATCTGCATATACCCACAAAATAAGGGCATGCTGACTGTAAGGCAAATCAGTGAATTCACTATTGCCATGTGAGTTTCTGAATTGAGAATCCCACATATATCAATAAGAGATGAGTTGTCATTGTGTATCAAATAATCGAGCAAAATATCGAGAAAACCAAAGCCTGTGCACCAGGTCACATGACTTCACAATCCATCTGCATATACTGACAAGTCTCTCCACGATTTGACTACTCAATGTTTGAAAAAATGAAGCTTATGTAGGCAATGTTGTGTTTCACTTAGCTATGCATCATTCGTTGTTATGACCTACTATTTCTATCAACGGGAAAAGTATGACTATTTGAATTTTTGTTGTCATTTGGAATTATTTTAAAATCAACTTTTGATTATTCGATTTGTAATATTTTGGGAAACATTTACAATCTCAACTTTTGAAATCAACTTTAAAATAATGGTGGATCTTGTGAGTGAAACGTAGGTTAGGTAAGAGTACTTGGCCACCAATGTTTGTGAATATCATGGTGCATTCAAATCTGTCCAGAAAACTGGTGCATTCAAATCTGTCTGGAAAATTGGTGTTACACAGTAATTTCAGAAGTGTTGTTCTCTTCGGGTATAAATCCGAAAAATAACAAATCAGCGTCATTAGAACTAGTTACAATTCTAGTTTCTATACTAAGAGAATCGTCAATTTCTAGTTTCTACACAATTCCAATTGGGTTTTAAACTTAGTCCCCCAACTGGACCAACCACTTGGGTTTGAGCTTGTTTGTCCAGGCCCCGAAGTTTAGTTTTCTGTCAACCCCCCATTCCTTACCAGAGTCATCATTTGTACTGGACTTACAAGAATTGGAAGGCGACTCTTTCTTCTTTCCTGATGGAGATTGAAATTCTTTACATAGAGGATCCCTATTTGACGAGGCGCAGTTAAGGAAAGCTTTTCACCGAGCTACCTGTTCTGTTTTATGTGTTATTGAAGGCGGTAGTTCGTTTGTTTGAACTTTATTAGTCCCCCAACTGGACCAACCGCTTGGCTTTGAGCTTGTTTGTCCAGCCCCCGAAATTTAGTTTTCTGTTAACCTCCCATTCCTTACCAGAGTCATCATTTTTACTGGACTTCCAGGAATTGGAATGCGACTCTTTCTTCTTTCCTGATGGAGATTGAAATTCTTTACGTAGAGGATTCCTATTTGACGAGGCCCAGTTACGGGAAGCTTTTCACCAACCTACCTTTTCTGTTTTATGTGTTATTGAAGGCGGTAGTTCGTTTCACCGAGTTTAGTTTTCTGTCAACCCCTCATTCATTACCAGAGTCATCATTTTTACTGGACTTTCAGGAATTGGAAGGTGACTCTTTCTTCTTTCTTGATGGAGATTGAAATTCTTTGTAAATTGATCCCTATTTCACCAGCCCCAGTTAAGGGAAGCTTTTCACCGAGCTACCTATTCTGTTTTATGTGTTTTAAGTATTCACATAATTCAACATACATTAATCCATTCATTAATCCAGAATTGAGAATCGCACATATATTAATAAGAAATGAGTTGTCAGTGTAATAAAAAAGTCGAGCAAAAAATTGAGAAAATCAAAGTGTGTGCACCAAGTCACATGACCTGACAGTCCATCTGCATATACCCACAAAATAAGGGCATGCTCACTGTAGGGTAAATCAGTGAATTTACTGTTGCCATGTGACTTTCTGAATTGAGAATCACACATATATCAAATTGGTGTTGAGGTAAACCAATTGGGTTTTAAATTGCTTACTAGAGTCATCATTTTGACTGGACTTCCAGGAATTGGAAGGCGACTCTTTCTTCTTTCCCGATGGAGATTGAAATTCTTTACGTACAGGATCTCTATTTCACGAGCCCCAGTTAAGGGAAGCTTTTCACCGAGCTACCTGTTCTGTTTTATGTGTTTTAAGTATTCACATAATTCAACATACATTAATCCATTTGTTAATCCAGAACATTCATTAACTCATTGCAATTCAATAAAGAAAGTCATGAACTAATAAATGTGCTGTTATAAATGTAGTTATTTCATAAACTTCAGGTTCATTAAACAAATACTTCAAATACATCCGTACGTTAGATGAACAACAACATTGTCTTACACTCCAGACAACATACAAATATATATGAAAGATAAAGGTGTTTGATTTCTCATTCCTCATCTGACATGTAGTAGTCAGAGAGATATTTTTCATTGTTTAAGACATTATTTCGCTCAATCACTTTCAAATCTCTGTTGCTTGCTTCTGCCATTTCGATGGCTAGCTGAAGCATGAAATGTCGACATCTTCGCATCAACATTCTGTTGTTCTCCTTCTTAATTCTACTAACTGCTTTTTCATAGTCACTAACATTTCATCTAGCCATAGTTAATGAACGACGATGAGGTACCGGTGCCCCAAAGTTACGTAGATCATTAAACAATCCTTCTTGCTCCGTTACCCTGAACGCCCATTCTGCTCGGATACCAACATAATAATCCTTCGGACTCGAGTACTTTCGCTCTTGTAGTCATAACTAAATGGAGGTAGCAGCCACACTTTCGGATTTCTTTGTTGGCGTGAACTTCCTGCACCTCTTAAAGACATTGTTCCTAAAATAAACAAACAAATAATAATAGTAATTGTAGATATATTACTATTGTTATGACTTGAACAAACATCATACTGGGGTTGTCGCTATTTATAGACATCATACTGAGGGTTAACTAGAGATGATCTAGTGACGATAATGCATGCTGGGGCACTATGGAAGAAGTGATACCCGTGATATTATTTTTTAGCTTTTCATTTCATACAATCCTGAGTACCTGTGACTTTGTGTACCTGTGATGTAGTCACGGACGTGGTTGTCAGATAAAGTCATCATTGTAGGGCAGAGGATGACACTGCAATCCCTTCATATTGGAGCAGTGAGTTGTCAAATAAAACAATATGCAGTGAGTTGTCACATCGCCCCATGAAACTATTTTTTCATGCTTACTTTTTTAATACAGTAAGTAGTGACTTGGAATTGACGATTTTAGTACAAATTGGTATTTTCAAAAAATTATAAATGAAATTAAATCCCTAAATTTTCTTTGTTTTAAACTAATATTCTTCATAAACAATCTATATTTTATTTTATTTTCACTTAATGAACTTCACAGTCATCCTATTTTCTCCTGTTTGCATTTTTTGTTTCTTTTTGTATATTCTGCAATGTGATAAAAAAAATAAAGCATTTACTTGCGTTGCAGAAAGTCACATGCATCACGTAATGTGAGGAAAAAATTGACAAACTACATAAGCATGGCAAAGTCAGAAAGTCACATGCATTACTGCATCACTGCATAAAACGACATGCATCACTGCATCACTGCACAAAGTCACATGCATCGCTGCACAAAGTCAGATGCATCACTGCATCGCTGCACAAAATCACATAGCATCTGAGGAAAAAACAAAGCATCCAAATTATTACACCGGTTCAAGTAATTGGTGAGCATCACTGACAAATGTTGGACGTATCACCGCGCCGAGCTACAATTTATTATCGTACCATACCTACTGTGCCCTTGTGAATTATGCAATCTATTAAAATTTTGAGGGGGTGTCATAACAAAATAACAATAAATTAATAAATATGTCAATACACCTAAAAAGTAAAACAAATTTCTGAATAAATATTTCAAAGAATTTAAAAATATTTTAAAGATTTTGAAATTGTAATTTCACATTTATTTTTTAAAAAAAATTTCAGGCAGAGAAATTTGACTACTTCAGACATTTAGTCGGTTGATCAGCTTGGTTTTTATTTTATTTTATTTTTTTTATGTTTTTACTTTTTGTTTTGGAATAACAATAAATTATGCAATTCATAAAAGTCGAAGTGACAACTCCTATCAAGTTAATGCATAGTTGTTCAGGTCATAAAAGTTGATGTGACAACTCTGATGCATAGTTGATTACAATAATTTCATACATACAGCTACCATGTGTATATATGGTATAAATATCGCATCATACCATAACAAAAGTTTTACAGCTATTTCGAGCGATATCATCATGAGATATACGGTGGTTGATCTATATTCAGCAATGGGTCGCTATTGGGTTGCAGATGGAGATGAATTTGAATACCCAATGAATCCAAATCTGCGTTACCCACGTGCCACCGTCAATACCATGAGAGCTGAGTGGGAATTTCGCAAAACTCGAGCAAACGTTCTCGTTGAGCTATGTCGTGAAGTTAATCTTAAATTTCCTCGCCGGTTAGCCATGCGTATGCCAACTGACACTCCACAATTGTTGCAAAGGGCATTGCATCGTATCCGCGACGAGGTTAATCGCATGACCCAACGTTTGCAAAGGTTCGGACTAATGAAGACCGCAAATGAGCGTGCCGAAGATGGGTTAATGGATGATGCACACCAGTACTACGCCTGGAGCATGGATGTTATGTATGAATCTAATATTAAGATGTCAGATGATGATGATAATGAATGAAATTGTTTGGATGAACGCCCAAACCATTTCTGTAATGCATGCAATTTTTAATGCTTATCCACGACTTATCTTATCAATGAAGGGAGATATTTCAATTGTTTTCGAATATTTATTGTAATTCTACCTTTACTTTCTCTCCGTTATTGTTATTTTGAAGAACGCTACTTGAACTAGACTTTCATGATTTCATGCATTATTGATGTGGAATATAATAATGATACTTAATGAACATGGTATGAGTTCATATCGATTGATAGTTGAAATACTTGTGTTTGTTTAGATATTTATTTTGTTTCCTTTTTGTTCATATTGCTCCCCACAACTATCCATTATGCAATGTTCACATTTTTTTCCCAGATTTTTGTTGTATAAAATTTTTACAAACCTGTAGCAACACAAGTGGTCCTCCAATCTCATTTAATCATAAAATCCTATCAATTCTTATCATTTTTTTCCTGTTTTTGTTTTCATTTTTATGGAAATCATCAAAACAAGTAAGAATAAATAATTGTGAAATTATATTTTTCGAAGAAATAAGTATGACACATTTACATCATCTGTACAAGTTTGATATACAAAAACTATAACAAAAACTATAAATAAAATAAACTATACACTCCACATCACACCTGCTAATGCCCTAACCTGCCCCCAGTCCCACAACCCCGACCGTGGACCTCTCTCATCGGTCTCCTGCGGTAGACTCTCTGAATATCTGGCTCCTGTGGAGCCTGTGACTGTGACTCCCCCTCTACTGCATGTGCTGCCCCTAATCCTGGCTGTGGCGGAAGATCGGATACTACTGTGAGCTTTGAAACTCCATCATCTGGTGCAACTGTATCAGGATCTGCAGCTGGAGCCCGATCTCTACCTCTACCCGCACCCCGACCTCTGCCGCAACGTTTGCCACGACCAAAACCTCGGCCTCTCCCGCGCGCTCTGGGGGGGGCTCAATATGGCCCTCAGCGTCAACGTGGGAGATGTCAGTGAGAACTGCATCATGTGTACTCATGGTCGCGGTCGAACTGTCTGGTGGTGGTAACTGGGTGGGTGGGGTAACAACGTCATGCATGTATCGGGGCGGTGTCCAATCAGGGTCAGGCACATAAGGTATGCCAGTATGCTGCGTAAGAAGTACGTCGAGGGAATCTGTAGATATGTATAGGGCAGTATGTGGTGGGGTCGAAGGCAGTGTCGAAGGAGCTGATGTGGCAGGCGCTGAAGTGGAAGGCGCTGACGTGGACGGCGCTGATGTGTCTGGAGCAGCTGCTGAAGTGTGTACACCGTAGTGGCCAAAATGGAAACGATCTCCCCGATGGGCAAGCTGGAATGCCTGGTACAATAACTCCCGGATCTGTGCAACGGCCTCCAAGGCATGCTGTGCATCACGTCTCAAATGGGCGTCCTCAGCCAAGTGAAACGACCTCCCAGCTCCAGCCACCTGAACAAACATTCAGACGTATTATTAGGCTACAGTTCACTGAAAGTAAATCAAGTATGATTTTAATAATTATCTGACACATAATATGATACTCACCAATGCCTCAAGATAAGGGCCAACTCCCTGATATCCAGACTCAGACACGTGGCTCGGATTCCCGACTAGTAGGTGTGTATATCGCCGATACCACAACATGTAAGGGTCGGAAGAAGGGATCACCTCATCACTGTAGTTAGCCTGTACAATACTGTCTCGGCGGGCATCCCACAACTGTATATATCGCATATAAAACAGACGCCAGTCAGTGCCAGCTCGGCCACGCCTATCAGTGACGTGCAACTGCCACTCAGTGTCGAACCGATCCGGCACGGACTGCACCCGACCAAACTGTCGGAGGACACAATGGGGGAGATGCCACTTAACCACGTCAAAACAAATAAGTGGCACTCTCGCCATCCATATCTCCTGACCCAGTCGGCAGTAGTCGGGGAGCGTATTGAGGACCCCAGCGTAAGGCTGCTAGATAAACTACAATGACGACAAATAATTTAAATTTTGCTCGTGAACTCAAAACATATACAATGAAGAAGACAACTAAAATGCAATCAAAAAAGTTCATACCTCGCCCTCGATCATCCGGTCCAGCTGGTCTCTATAAACTACCACTACGTGGGTCGAGACGACCTCGTGGCCCATGTCAACCCTCCACCGGCTACCTCGCGGTCCGGTGGGCACCTGCATGTCCCCCTCACCCATAGGAAGCTCACCAGGACCAACCGGTTGCCGCCTAGACGGGGCAATGCGAATCAATCTCTCCCATGCCCAAATCTGCAATAGTTTGAACACAATTACAATACTGATATATGGCTATAAATATGAATTGACATATAATAAAATTGTTACTAACCTATAGCAACACAAGTGGTCCTCCAATCTCCCTCGTACCCACCTGAGCTGCTCGACATAGCATCCTATACAACCATGCCAGAGCCGCGCTACCCCAACTGTACTGCCCAATCTCCTCAATGTCTCTCAGCAATGGCAAGTACATCAGCTTGACCAGGTTCTGTGACTTATCAGGGAGAAGTACCCCCCCAATAAGCCACAAAATATATGCTCGGGTATGCTGCTGTACCAACTCATCTGGAGCATGATCTGGAAGATGAGCAAAGTGCTCGGCTAGCCACCTCACCCTCAATCTACCTGGCTATAAATCTGCTGGTATAGGTGCTACTCCCAATAGCTCAGCACATAGGGCTATCCACTGCCCCGTCACGACAGAAGAGTCAACTCCAGTAACTGCTCGGCCATCAATCCGAATACCATATAGGACGGATACGTCCTGCAACGTGACGGTGGCCTCCCCGATCGGGAAATGGAATGCATGAGTCTCTATGCGCCACCTCTCAACGAGAGCAGTGATGAGTGCGTGGTCCAGTCGAATGTGCCCGATACGATACATACCATAGAATCCCGCGCGTAATAGATACTGCAAGACTCTATGGTCCAACGGATGCTCCCACAATCCAGAATCTGCCCGACGGCATGTCAACACGGTGCGTGCCTCATCCTACACAACAGAATTACCAGTTCAAATAATAACATTATCCCGAAATATATAACAAAATGCAATGTATTTTAATTGTAGCCGTAAAGTGCAACAAACGTTATTGCATACCGGACAGTCCCACATACTGTCAGCCCGATGTGCCTGTCTCAACAGTGGAACCTCCTCAGGTACATGTGCCATGAAGCTTGTACAACTGAAATTATTGATCCATATCAAAAGCTCATTTAATCATAACATAATAACAGAGAAAACTGTAATTTTTGATTTTGTACTGAACGATGTAAAATACAATGAAGTAAATGTTATGGGTTCGAGAAAAAGACAAATTTATGTGCCACTTATACGGAAGCAATTCGAAATTAATGATTACATTTATGGCATATTTGACAAAACTGAAATATTTATTTTGTAATGCTAAAAGTTTGAATAAATTATAAATTTTGCAAAATACATATAAAATTTTGTAATTGTGAACAATGACCGCAGCATTCCAATTTTTAAAATTTTAATTTCTAATAGGTTAATTTTTTTAAAATTTGTAAATTTTTTAAATTATAAAATGTGAACAATGATTGCAGCATTCGATATTTAATTTATTCAAAAATATGAAATTTTGAAATGGTAGAAGAACTACGTGATTAAGTATAGAATATTGTAATACACATTTCGAATCAAGTACTCCGTGAAAAACTAGTACACATTTTCAATAAATTATAAAAGTTTGAATAAATTGTACACATTTTCAATTTTGCATTACACATTTTTGACTCAAGTACACATTTTGTAATACACACTTCAAATGTACGACCCCGTTTACAAATAAAGAATTTAAAAATACATAATTAAATGATCTATTACAAATGAAGAATTTCAAAATGATATATTACAACATGTAAGTATTACATAGTCTTCATCGACCAAGTCGCGCCGGACATGTTCACCTGTCATGACCTGTCTGGTGGCACTCACTGCAACGAGCTGTCAAACGCCTGTCTGATATATTCATCTCATTCGGAATACAAGCCATAGATGTACGACCCCGTTTTACTTCTCGCAGACAAAGGTCATTAGGCATTAAGGTCCACTGCGGATCATCCCAATAATCTTCATGCGGTATTGGGTTGAATTTAGTTTCCCAAACCCTCATGTATACAGGAAGCCTATATACTGGATCAAAGTACTGGAATGGATTGTCACCGCATTCAGACATTACAGCGAGCATATGAGAACATGGATAGTGTCTTATCTCATATTTCCCACAACTGCACGTGGGTTGATTCATCCGCACAATCTGTCTATTGCGACCTCGTCCACGGCGAAAAGATGTTTGCACCTCAAATACACGGCGGGGTCTATAAGATAATATTGAAACAAACTAATCAAGTTCATGTTTTTAGATGTAATTAACTTAACAACATAATAATAACAATTTTTTCACATTACAAACTAACCTGTCATACGATATCAACTTGAAAGTATTTCCCCTTGCGATACCCTCCTCCATAGTTCTTTGCATCTCTCTAGGGTATTGGAAGTCATTGCGTACATCTGTTTCAGCTTGGCCTCCCATCTCGTCAAAATATTTGACGAGTCGTCGAAATGTGAATTCAACCATAGCTGAAATAGGTAAGTTCCTTCCACCTTTCAAGACGCTGTTGAAGCACTCTGCATCATTACTGGTCAATACCCCCAGCGATATCCACCGTCATATGCAAGGGCCCAGTCCTCAGGATTCATCTTGTGGACCCAATCGATGGCTTCTTGGTTAATAGCCTGTATCTGATCTAAGTAACCATTACACTTTCGTCGTTGATCAGCACTCCCTGCTTTCCACAGAGGTTGTTTGAGCTCCTTATTTCTGAAATGTGTGTTAAAGTTACTGCAAACATGTCGAAGGCAGTGCCGATGATATCCAACAAATTGGAGCGAGGGATTCAGCCAATGCCGCCTCACAGCAGCTAAAATACTCTCAGCTCGATCAGATATCAAAGTCACCCCCTGTCGGTCCATGACAATATGTTCCTTGATATTTTGAATGAAGAACGACCAAGACTCCAAACTCTCCCTGTCGACAACAGCGAATGCAAGCGGTAATATTTTGCCATTGGCAGTGACAATCGTTGCTACAAGTAACACACCAGTGTATTTACCGTATAAGAATGTACCATCTATAGTTATAACAGGCCTACAATATCTAAAGCCATCGATGACGGGTTTGAAAGACCAGAAAACAAAGTGGAAGACGGGTATAATGGTTGCATGCCCGGTATATCTATGCTTCCATGTCACGATGGTGCCAGGATTAGATGTCTGTAATGCATGCATGAATTTAGGCAATTGCCTGTATGATTCATCCCAATCACCGAATACCATTTTAATTGCCTTTGCCCTTGCATGCCACGCCTTCTTGTATGATATACTATAGTTCATGGTCTTTTTTATATCTTCGATGACATTCTTAATTGGCATATCAGGTTCATTCTGCATACGACAATCAAATATGAGTTGGATTATCTAGATGTGAACACTATAAACAAACAAATATGTATGTATATGTAAACATTTATTTTTTATACTAACCGCAACTTGTCCCAAAATATGAGAAGCAATGTAACTGGAGCTAATATTGGTGTGGTCCCTGTTCATTCGTGGGTATAAACAATGGTGAGGACCCATGTACTGCTTTATTTCAAAAAGACCATGTTTCCTACTAAGAGATGCACGCAACCACCAACTGCAGTCGTGCTTGCAAGCAGACACCCAAAGGTCTCGCTTAGAGGTTACGACCTTATACTCTCGATTATTTATTGCATGGTACAATTTCACAGCATATAGAAGTTACTTCTTATCAACAAAAACCATTCCTCTGTCCAACTCTGGATTTTCAACACTCCAGATTCGGTTACGGGGAACAACATCACGGGTACTAATGTCAAAATCACCACCCATGTGAATGTTGTCATAGAAAGGGATTTCAACTCTAGGTGGAATGGGGGCATTTTCAGGTTCAACGGGAGCCTGGGCATCATATTCTTCATCATCATCATCATCTTCATCTGATCCGCCTAATAAATTTTCTTCCTCACACATTTCATTGTCATCATCGTTTAGGGCGACATCAGGACCGTACATGTCACTGTCAGCAAACTGCACCTCGTTCACTGTTTCAGCCATATTACCAGTAACTTCAACCGGAGTGGTATGATGGCTGCATGTCGGCACATCTTGTGTGTTACTGTCAAATTCATAACCATATCCACCACATGAACTTGATTCTACACCATGGCCCTGAAATGATTGTTGTGTGTAGCCCAGTGGATAACATTGATCTGATTCATACATAGGAGACTGAAACGCTGTTGTGTCAATCCCATGCGTCAGCAATGTAGTGAACGGACGAGAATCCATATGTGTCATGTTCGGGATATTGTGTACAATCTCTTTATCAATGTAGACTTCCAAACAATTTGGTGCTTGAAAACTTGCACCGATACTTAATACGGTGTTCAACGCCTCATCGTCATTGATCGGTAATATCTTGTATTTGCTGTGTGCTTGCCACTGGCGATAAGGATATCTACATTTGAAGGTCAATCGGACACTTTCCCCGTAACTTGCCACCTTTGACGTAAACATCTCCTCCAAATTGCTAAGCGTGGTGCCAATTTGCACCGCATATATCCCTTTCGGCTCAGCATCATATGCTACGCCTTCATCAGGATCCCGAATTATGTTTCCCCCCCAGTAGAAAATAATTGGAACAGTCTCCATATACTTGCTTCAATTAAGACAAAAAACATTAAAATAGCAACAATATACTTATATCTCCTTGTACTTGTAAAAGAATTATATGAAATTATACTCATTCAATTACAATTACTTGTGACGCAAAAACTTTATTTAAGTAATCATCAATTATAATCCAACATTCATTATTGATCTTTTAATTAAGATATGAGTTAAAATAATGATAATGGTTTAGATTTTTTAGCTTTTTAAGAAATACATCTTACAACTTATGAAAAAATTAACATCATCCTCTTATGCTATGCTTTTTACATTACTTATTATGATTAAGATCATGCTCTTGTGCACATTAAATGTAATTCAGCTAAATTTTAGGTCAAAAAACAGCTTTATTAATTTTGGATTAATTTTGTATAAATTAGAAAGTAACAACATTTGTAATCATTAAATAAATATAATTTTATTTGTGTGATGAACATCTTAATTTTATAAGGACTTGTTATTTTACTTCTGAAGTTGTAATTTAAAATTTATCAAAAATGTCTGTGTTACATGGATTCTTGAAAACAAATCAAGTAACCATATCAGACACTTGACACCTAGATAAGTGTATCATATGTATGGTCGATACTTCTCATCAGGTATGCACAAATCCATGATTTTAGCCAAAAAAAATTTTCTTCTGAACTCGCTGTTATAAACCACGATTTAATCCAAAAAAAAAGACATGTGTACTCAAAACTTATATATTAAAATGTGATCAGAACATCACTTATGTTGTTGGTAGCTCAAGTGGTAGTGCAATGGTGATGCCCAGGCAGAGGCGTGGGTTCAAACCACGCCAACTCCTTCTCAATTTTCAAAAAACTCAATTTTCAAACAACTACCTCGGCATCACCATTGCACTACCACTTCAGCTACCAACAACATAAGTGATGCTTTGTTCACATTTTAATATATATGTTTTGAGTACACAAGTCTTTTTTTTTTTTTTTGGATAAAGTCATGGTTTATAACAGCGAGTTCAGAAGAAAAATATTTTTGGCTAAAATCGTGGTTTATAACAGCAAGTTCAGAACAAAATTTTTTTGGACTAATATCGTGGTTTATAACAGCGAGTTCAGAAGAAAAATTTTTTTGGCTAAAATCGTGGTTCAGAACAGCGAGCTCATAATAATTTTTTTTTAATTAAAAGCGCGTTTTGTAACCGCGATTTCTTAATCAAAATCGCGTTTTGTAACCACGATTTTAAGATTTTCCAAATTCCACGCGGGACAGGCCCAGAAATGTTGAAATCGTGGTTGTGAACCGCAAGTTAGCATATTTTGGGAATTCTTTCAAAACTAGGCTTAGTTTGGGAATTGAATTAGTATTTTGACTTATTTTGGGAAATGGCCCTAGGTTGTGACCTTATATAAATTATAAAGTGTTGGTAAACTTGATTTATACATAAAGAAATTTGATTTATACATATTCGTGACCACGCTTGTAAGTAAAATATGTAAAAACATGTTTTCAAAACACATTTTGAACAAAAATTCAAAACCAACACTCCCTCTTATTTGTCACAGACACTGACACTCACTCTCTCTATCTCTCTGTCTGACACACAGACTAACAACACTTGCACTCACATGAAACATATATAATTTTTAATATATATAAATTTTATTTTATAAAATTCAGAACAATTAATTTTTTTTTAAATTTAATTTATCTTTTTAAATAATTTATTTTTCAAATTATTTTTATTTTTTTCCAATGAATTTTTTTTTTCAAATAAACCTCAGGGGTGTCAGTGTAATTTACCTAAAAAAAAAATTTACATTTTAAGAATTAAAGTAAAAAAATAGTCATTTTATATAGTTGATTATTATTTTCTATTATCAATTATTATTATTATTATTATATATATATATATAATAATAAAATATTGGTATGAATTTTACAAAATAAAATTTATATATATTAAAAAGCCTATATGTTTGATGTGAGTGTGAGTGTTGTGGGTGTGTGTGTCAGAGAGAGGGATAGAGAGAGTGTTTGTGAGTGTCTATGACAAACAAGAATGAGTGCTGATTTTGAATTCTTTGTTGAATTTTTACATTTTGCTTAGAAGTGATTATTATCCACGGGTCAACAGTAAAACCGTGGTTTGCAACCACGTTTTCTGAAGATAGAAAGAATTACTTAACCACAGCATGGCTATGTATAAATCAAATTTTCTTAATCAGATTTACTTTAAAAAAATAATTACTTCAAAATTTTTGTATAAATACAATTTCCTTAAAAGCGTGATTTGTAACCTAGACAGATATATCAATAATTTTGAATATGAAGACATTACGAAGATTCTTCTTTTATTTTTCTGTTCATATAATTTTATACTATAATTTGTATGAAGTATTGTATTTATTCAGTGCGATTGGACAAAACTGGACAAGTCATACAAAAATCTTAAATCATAGTGTAACTTTTTCTATGAAATTATTATTTTTTTCATTGAGTTCAAATAACTCGACTAATTTTGAATGACTTGTACTTAATTTTAATTTCAAACATTGTTCACGTCATTTTTTATAACTGGTGGTCAAATTAGTGAGATTTGTGAACAATTAAAGAGAAGTTACTTTTATTGACATTATTCCCTCTGCCAATAGGGACCTTAATGACAAAGTTATTTGATAGGTTATTTCCTATGACATTATTCCCTAACTTAGGGAAATAACCTCATCCGAAATAACGTAGGAAATAACTTAGGGAAATAACATAACAAAAAAATTATCGACCTGAAGCGAGTC
The DNA here is from genome assembly GCF_055761805.1 of Camellia sinensis. Lineage (NCBI taxonomy): Eukaryota > Viridiplantae > Streptophyta > Magnoliopsida > Ericales > Theaceae > Camellia > Camellia sinensis. Next base: position 49,351,378 of record NC_138965.1, read on the forward strand.
AAACTTGAGTTTCATTAATATTAAAGAGCTCTCATTATGTGTTAGAAATTAGGTATGCTCCTTTCAGATCTGAAGTTGAACTCTCAGTATGTTTCATTAATTGAGATTTGTTGGATCTACATGGAATGGACGTTTGGTGTGGATTGTAAGATTAGTTGATAAATACATAAACTGATTCAGACATCCGACTATCATAAAAAGTTATAACTTAATTGAATAAACATAATGCAGGCGCATAGAGAATAAGTCAATTGGATAATTCAAGTGGGTAAAAATTATCGAGAATGACTCATTTTATAAATCAAATATTTTAATTTTTTCAAACATAATTCCTAAACAAATTTGTTTTTTTTTTTTTTATATCAAATGTTTTCATAATAGCATTTTCCATGACGACTTGGAAGGCCTCTTTTGGCAAAGAGGTAAAAAGTAATGTTTTGACTTCTAATTTTTTGTGGATCAAATTATTCGACCTCTAATGTTTATATCAATTTTTTGTAGATCACTTCTAAAAAGTCATTTATTTATATCAAATTTATAAAAGGGAATGTCATGAATTTTAAGGAGGAAAAACTCGAAAATGAAATTCAACCGTAAATGGGGCAAGAAATTCAAGTAAACTATACTTTTTATATTTAACCACAATTACATTTGAATTTAGTGCATAAATTTAGTCAAACCAATTTTTCTTATCGTAGGGGCATGTGGCATCAATGGCATATTTTAAAGTTTTCTTTTATTTTTTATTTTTGGGTCAACATTCTAAGTAGTTATATTTTTAATTTGTTAATAAAATTTTAGTGTACTACTTAAAGGGTCACTCATAGAAAATATTAAGCAGGCCTACACCGACATAAAATTCAATTATCTGACTTTTCTATTTTGCCATATCCCTATCTCCAAAATATATATATATATATATTTTTTTGTTCCTGGCCAAAATGATGAGAAAACTTCCATAGCAATTTCTTATCACAAATTTTGTTCCTCACTTTTCAATTTCTTATTCTTACTTAAAAAATTGAAAGTTAGAACAAAATTATTTTTGTTACTTTATTAATTTTAAGTTATTACTACTCCACATCACCTAATTAATAATAATTTTTACAGCCAAATTAACGTTTCTCTTTCTTATGTAATTATTATTATTATAGATAATTATCTATTCATTACGTAAAAATTATTTGTTCCTAAAAAAAATTATATAACATTATTTAAAAATTTTAACTTATCATAAATTTCTTAACCCCTAATTTCTGAAATCATAACCCTCATTTCTGATTCCACAATTTAAAACCGTTAATTGAAAAATGATTTCACATTCATCAATTCAAAACCCTAATTCAAAACCAAAACCAAAACCCTCATTTCTGATTTCATATTCAATAGAAAACCATAACCCTCATTTTCTTATTTCAAACATAATATTTAAATTTTGCTAAACAGATGCAACATTCAACAGATTTCACATTCAACAGATGTCACATTGAACAGAAATCTGATTTCACATTCAATACAAATCTGATTTCACATTCAACAGATTTCACAATTATAAACAGATTTAAGATAAATATAAACCATTCAACATTCACATTCAACAGATTTCTAAACAGATTTCACAAATATAAAGCCTAACCCTAACCCTAACCCTAACCCTAACCCTAACCCTAATTTAAAATTTAAGATTTCACATTGAACAGATTATCTATAATTAAAATTCAACAAATTATCTATAATTAAACACATTCAACAAATTCAACAACAAATTATCTATAGCAAAAGATTTCACATTCAACAGATTATCTATAATTAAAATTCAACAAATTATCTATAATTAAACAAATTCAACAAATTATCTATAATTAAAATTCAACACATTCAACATTCACATTCAACAAATTATCTATACTTAAAATTTCACAAATATAAACCGTAACCCTAATTTATTATTTCTGATTTCACAACATTTTATTCACGAATATAAACCCAAACCCTAACCCCACATTCATGAACCCTAACCCTAATTTATTCACAAATATAAACCCTAACCCTAACCCCACATTCATGAACCCTAACCCTAATTTATTCACATTTTCACAAACACAAATATATTTACAAATATAAACTCTAATCCTAATTTATTCACAGTAAAGTAGATGATAGAAGCCATACCAAGGAGAGAGAGACAGTACTGAATCAGAGGGAGCTCGAGAGAGAGAGAGAGAGAGCAGGGAGCTCCAGAGAGAGAGAGAGCAGGTAGCTCGAGAGAGAGGGAACAGAGTGAGAGGAGTAAAGAGCGAGAGAGAGACAGCAGAGGGAGAGAGGAGAAAGCGTGAATGCAAAACACGGGGCTGGGGGGGTTAAATATAAGTTCTAAAATCAAGATTGTGAACCACGATTTCACTTAAAGAAAAAAAATTTGCCCTAAAATCGTGGTTACAAATAGTGAGTTCATAATTTTTGATAAACTCGTGGTTATGAACAGCGAGTTCAGAAGAAATCTATTTTTTGATGAATTCGTGGTTTCAAAAAGCGAGTTCAGCACAAAATTTTTTTGGGATGAAATCGTGCTTGTAAAAGGCGAGTTCAAAGGAAAAAAAAAATTTAATTAAACTCGCATTTCGTAACCGCGAGTTCTTAATCAAACTCGCTTTTCGTAACAGCGAGTTTCAAATTTGGCAGGTTTCGCGCGACAGGGGTGGAAAACTGTTGAACTCGCGATTGTGAACCGCGAGTTAGCTCATTTTGGGAATTCTTTCAAAACTAGGCTTAGTTTGGGAATTCCTTTATTATTTTGGCTTATTTAGGGAAATGCCCCCTCATTTCAGGCATCATTTGAGAAAATACACAGTCTGCTTGAGTTGCAACACACTGATATCAAGGCTTCATTTGAGAAAAGTCTAACTATTGTGCAACATCAATTTAAACCTTCTCAGTTTAGGGAGCTACGGGGTAATGTGTCTATCTCTGCATTAGAGTATTTGCTTGTAGAGAGTAAGAAAGCCAATTCCATTGGTATTGATGCTGAAGCTTGTGGATGCGTCCTTCGCCACACTCATGGTTTACCTTGTGCCCATGAGATTGCTGACTACATCAGACAAGATCGTCCTACGCCACTTGCTACCATACACTTACAATGGAGGCAACTTCATATCTCCATATGCAACAAAGAAGAGGAAACGGAGGTGACTTGTCATGCAGAAGTAGAGTTGTTTGTGAAAAAGTTCAATGAAAGTGATAGAACCATATGGTTGGAGCTTTTGAAGAAGTTGAAAGAGATTGTATGTCCGGGAAGCACTTTTCTTGTTGAGCCGGAGGTGAAGCCCAAAACACGTCCTCGGGATCATAAGAAGATCAATGTTTCTACTCGTCGTGACCCCGTGTGCATTTGAGTTGGTGCAATCTGAACATGATTCCTTCTCACTTAGGGACACTCAAATCACTACATTAGCTTCTACGTTGGAAACCAAGAAGAAGCGACCTGTTAAGGGAAAGGATAAGGTGAATGCGAAGGGGAAGGGGAAGGTGTACATTACTAGAACAGTGAAACCTGGTGCATATGTTGATGCTTTCCCTTCTGGGTTGAAACCATACATTAAGTTTGTCAAGGATGTAGCTGCAGATGGGAATTGTGGTTTCAGGGCTATAGTTGCTTCAATTGGTCATACAGAAGATGATTGGGCACAGGTTAGGCGTGATCTTTTGGGTGAGCTGCACACACACAAAGAGGAATACATTACACTTTATGGGTCCTACGAAAGGTTTGAAGAATTGACAAGCATATTGTCATACTTTGAAGACAGTCCTGGTTATTCACATTGGATGACTATGCCAGACATGGGGCATCTTGTTGCATCGTGCTACAATCTTGTGTTATACCACTTGTCATTACAGCAATGTCTCACCTTTTTACCTCTTAGAACAGTGCCAGTACCTCAACTTGATAGACGTGAGATTGCCATTGAGTTTGTCAACGAAAATCGTTTCGTCCAGGTATAACAGAAACTTATCAATTTGTGTATATACAAGAAGTTATGAGGTATGACCACTAACTCAATTGACATTTGGTGCAGGTTTTTTTGCAGCCAAGCCATCCAGTTCCGCCTATAGCCACTAATTGGCGAAAATACTGTCACCCTTGCCCTCGACTGGGATGTTCTGGTGAGGTCGGAATGCTCGGAAGTGCTCATAAATCTATGCCTCCAAAAGAGTCATATAACCACCCATCTACTTAACACCGGACCAACTAGCATACCCCAATTGTCTGTATAAAAATGCTAATGCAGCAGCACCCCAGGCGTAAGTATGAATGGATCCTAAATCCATCAATAAGCTAAGGTAAACAACAGGAACCCTGCCACCACTCTTGTCACTGAAAAACGTAAATCCCAACAGAAACAACAAATAAGCTCTAGCAGCGCACTATATAGCCTCATCTGGGTCTAAATCTGTGACACCAGCAAACTGACTTCGTAACCACTCAAGCTTGACTAAATTCCCACCTGCAGTAGAAACCTCGTCATGCATTACACGTTCAATAATCCCCAAGCCAGAAACCAGTCGTGTAACTCCATGATGATTCGTCACATCTGGTTCGCCGACTAATCTGCCTACAATGGAAAGGCTAAGAATAGTGCCAACATCATCCAAGGTCAAAGTCATCTCACTAACTGTCATATGAAATGTGTTCATCTCGGGTTGCCATTTCTCAACAAAACTGGAGATTAGAAGCTTGTTGACGAACCGATAAGTCCAACGAGCTAACTGTGACAACCCAGACTGCTTAATAATGGCTTTGAATATGGTGTTGTTGCCTACTGACCACCATGGCCATGCAAGGATCTTCGAAGAGTGATTATGACACTTTAGGGGCCCTCGTTCCTATAACACAAATGATATCTTATTAGAAACTACCATACAACACAAAAAAAAAAAAATTCATATACAAATGAATTTCTGTTCTACTTGGGAATGTTTACCTCCTCGTGCCAAACAACTACAGTGACATGGCTATTGAAACTCCGCAGTATTGATGGATTAGTCGGTCCACCTGGAAAAGCATGAGTAAGGTCCTCTTCCTGGATAATAGGAGAATCGGGTAAAGAGGCATCCTCCACGACAATGTCAGGCATATCATCACCTTGAACTCGTCTTTGGCTTTGGCTCCGACTTTGATTGGCACTAGGGATATCATATTCTATCAAAACTAGATCACGACCTCGTCCTCGCCCATGCCCTCGTCCCCGTTCATGGTCAACATCCAATTCACGACGTCGTCTATTTAAAGCAGTAGGTGGGACACATTGTTGACATTCAGAATCCATATTATCTGTAAAAATTAATATGTTTAATGTCTATACAATTGTAAAAGAATATACAGAGAAAGGGGGGGGGGGAAAACAAACAAACTCTTCGGAAGTTGAAAACCGAAAAAAAAAATTAATTTTGGAAGTTGAATGTTGTCCGAATTAAAAATATTCGGAAGTTGATTGTCGAAATAATGAAAAAATTTCAGAAATCTACTGTTGAAATAAATGATTATTTTCGGATTTCTACTTCCGAACAACTTGTTTACTTTCGGAAAACCAGTTCCGAACAACTTGTTTACACTCGGTGGGCGTTCGTTCATTTCGAAAATGGTAAAAACAAAACTCTACATTACAAATTAAATAAGAATGAGGATTGAAATAGTACACTAACCTAAATACAAATGAGGATCGAAAATGTGCTGGAATTCAATGCTTCAATGGAATGTCTTGATGGATGCAGCTTTGGGGATGAAAGCTGTGTGAAGCAGGGAGCTACAGGGTAATGTGTGAAACAAGGTAATGTGAGAGATGCAGCATCAATGGGTGTGTATTTGCACCGTTCGGAGAGCTGGGTTTGAGGGTCTGGGGTGTGTGTGTGTATGTATGAGGGTAGATGTAGAATGAAACGTGTGTGCATTGAGTAAAATAATTAGGGATTAATTTTTTTGGTGTGTGCAGTGAGAAGGATGTGCAAAGAGTGAATATTGTGTGTGCAAATAGAAGCTCCCTCCATCAACCATACCGACTCAAATCATCTCCATTTTAAACCTTTATTAGCCCAACAACATGTATCTAGTAACATAGGGCTGTGATCCGATCCTTGAAAAGGGAGAGTAAATAATGAAGCTTTGTTAAATTGTTGAAGCCATTGAGATGAGACTTATCCCTATCCAATCTTTCATAAGTAGCCTCCTCAGACAAAAGATTGTTACACCAAGTATACCATACACCCTAGCTTGGTAAATCAATGAGTTGATTTTGAAAAATTAAATCATTAAACTCATTATCCCCCTAAATAGAACTATGCGACTTACTCTGCTTCTCTGACCACTCTTTCACCTGATTAAGGTCCCCCATAATGACAAAAAGAGCATTAAGAACTATAGTTCTAGCCTCCACTTCATTCAATACCCTCTCACGTTGAGCAACCATAGGGTGTCCATACATCAAAAAAAGAAACCAATTTCCTTTGTGTTTGGATTGAGTGATTTGGAGAGAAAAGAAAAGAAATGAAGAGATATGTGTTTCTCTTACTTGTTTGGATAACTTAAGTAAAAAGAAATTGGGAGAAATGGAGAGAAGCTTATTTATCTTATAACCCTCATTTTCAATCTTCTCAAACGTGGAGAGATTGGGAAAGAAAAGAAACTAATATTTTCATAATACCAATTTTGTTCCTGTAAAAATAAAAGAAATAAAATGATTGAAAATATAAAAAGGTTATTTTGGTAATACAACATAAAATAATTTCTTTTCTTTTCTCTTATGAAATCTAACCAAACAAAAATTAGAGAAATCATAATCATTTCTTTTCTTTTATTTCTTACTTATCCAAACAAGAATGAGAGGAATCACAATCATTTCTTTTCTTTTCTTTTCTCTTATAACTTAAGTAATCATTTCTTTTATTTTCTCTCCTAAATGCGCAAACATAGTGTTAATACCATCCGCAACTTCCAACAGCAAAAAATGCTACGTACACTGAACTTCTCGAATGGACTGAGAAACATCCCATCCTGCCCATAAACCACAACTCCTCACATGACAATTCGTACCACACTGTGGACTCGACTTTCTTCACGCGCACCCTTTTCGGAGAGGTGCGAATTGGTCATCCTACAGTTCGGACTCCTATCACAGTTCCGAATCTAATTTCACAAAGTGCAGAGTGAGACTGATAAACACCAAAGAGTCCAAATCTGGCAATTGGTTTTGGAAAATCAATTTTGAATGAAAAAGCGCCAAACATGGACTGCTTTGCCAGATTGCAGAGTTGCCACCTAAATATTTTGTTTTTGGAAAATTTAGGAAACCCTGACTCGTGTCGAAGGCCACGTGTCCGTCATCACCAAAGTTACCTTAGCTCGGGAACTTGGGTACGAGAGGAGAAGGTCCTGAAATGAGCACCCCCGCTCATCCGATCAAAGGATCGGCCTCTACTAAGCATGATATGTTGTTTTATAAACCTCATGTGTTCTTATCCAGTTATTAGCTAACTTACTATATGATGCGCACAGCATACAAGTGTAGACTAAATCGCAAGAATTGGAACAAAACAATTCATGTTTGTTTTGGAAAATGGTTTGAAAATGCCACTCGCAAATGGGCTAAAGCGCGGATTTGCCACCCTCAAGTGGGCTTAAAACATGAAGATTTGCCACTTCGCAAAGTGGGCTTAAAACGCACATTTGATGAATTGTCCCAATTCAAACAATCAAGCCTTTATCCACAGGCATTCATGCAGTTAACCACTTAAGCACGTAGCCTCATGGAAAGCATGTGAAACATGGCAACACTCGCACTCATGCAAGTATGCTAAAGTGTAAAACTTACAGTGTACTCCAAGCCAAAACAAAAGCTAGTTAGAAATCAATGCATTATCCTAACTATGTTAACAATGCCTAATGCAACACATGCAATATGATGCAACTAATAGGCTCGGCTATCTAAGATGGCATATGAATGCAGCAATTTGATAACATGCTTTGAAACACGTAGTCAAATAAGTATTGAAATATAATGTAGTTTGAATGATGCGCCGAGCCCGGTGCATGCAAGACAAATGAATGATGCACGCATGCAAGCATAAGGTATGCTAATCAAAATATGCCCTAATCTAACAATCGAAAGCGGTTAAATAAAAGGGAGAAAGAAGTGGGGTTGGAAGACATGCACACACACACGCACGCTTATTACAACAATACGTCCTCGCGAAGGAGAGTCCGAATAAATAAGCTAACTAGCTATGCTAAGCTAATTGTTACAACACAACTAATTAACCATTCTAGCTAATTAATTATTACAAACCGAATTGAATAATTAGCTAAGTTAAGCTAATTAAAATATTACAAACCGAATCAATTAATTAAACACTTAATTAATTACAAAAGACTAAGCTAAATTAATTACAACACATGTAATTAACTACAACTAGCTAATAAAGCGATAAAAATGGCCTCGCGGCCGAGGGAGGCATGCATGCTCGATTGCGTCCTCCCGAAAATCCACCACCTTGCCTCTAAATGCCTCTGTTTGCACATCTTTGGACCTCTGAAAATTATGCCGACTTCCAGACTACTTCTGTTTGATCTCAAGAATATGCTGAGGGATGATCGGCTAGAAATGGTGGCCATCGGCCACTACTGATGGCCGGTCAACTGACTTTGGTGGCCAGTCGGTTGGTACATGTGGCCTGTCAGCCACTGCTTCCCTGAAATTACTCCTTTTGCTGCAATAGAGAGCAAATAGAGGCATATCAGTGTATTTGCAAGGAAATGTGTGTACTATCACCCTCCTTATCGTATCTCAATCTCAAAAGAGAGTGGCACTCGGCTCTCAAGCCACCAATCAAGCATCTCAATGCATGATGGTCCAAAAACCAAGCTTGTAAAAGCTTAGTGAATGCACAAATAATACACAAAGAGCCTCCACCCTATCATCCATGATCAAGGGTGACGGCGACTAAGAAATGTGACACGTTTCATCACTTCAAGTATGAAACGTCCCACATTTCTTGTGTTTGGATTAACGTCCGATCCAAACACATGCAATGCAACACAAATGCTTATCTTGCACAAGTTTTACTTTGCTCAATTCTTGTTTACACATTTTACATTACCGAGCCATTCAACAACTGGTTAGTCTAATGTGAAAGTCCTCTAATGAGAGGGGTCAACCAAAAGGGTGATTTAGGACATGAGAGGGATTATGCCTTTGACTAGGAGGAACCCTCAAAAGAGGGTTAAAGCCATTTTAGCACAAACCTTACTTCATGCTTAAACACAAGCTTAAGACCAAACAACCCTCAAATCAAATTGAAAAATGGAGAAATGTGGGAGGTTACAGATGTTTCTAGTGCTGAAATGACATGACAAATAAGACTATAATATGCAAACAACTCATGTACAACATGTTAAGAGCCAAAAACATTGAAACTAATGAAGGACACAACACTAGAAGCATGCAATACAATGGTCAAATGATCAAACCAGCTATGGACAGACCTAAAACATGCCAAATCAGTGGCAAAAACATGCTAAGACTTAAACACAAAAATAAAAAAAAAACATGCTCGCATGCCGGCTCACAAACAAGGCATAAAGCACAACTCTCAAAAGCAATGAAAGAGTGGAATATGTGAGAGTGTGATAGAGGAATATACTCTGAAATTACATACAAAACGATGCTATGGCATGCAAACAACCCAAGCAAAGCATGCTAGAGGGCTCAAGACACAAAGCTAGCTAAAGCAACTACACTATTACCATGCAAGGCAAAGCATATATGGCCCAGACCACCCAAAACAGAACTAAAGCATGCTAAAACAGTAGCAAAAATGTGCTGGAGTTAAGCTAACACAAGATAGAATGATAGGCTAAATCATCACACATGCTAGGCTAGTAAGCAAAATTACACTACAAATGCAAGATGCAAACAACAAGTGACTAAACCAGCCAAAAATAGAGTTTAAACATGTTAAAATATTGCCAAAAACATGCTACTTTGTCATGTTAACAAGGCATGGCATAGAGAGACAAGGAGGGGAAGTCATCCCCTCTCATTTTGGACCTCAAAACGAACTTTCTACCACTGAAATTCCTCTGAAATTCAATGGCTTTAGGACCAAAAAGATGGACTCAAAAGCCCTTAAAGGAAGGCTCAAAAGGCTTTACAAGCCAAAGGGCAAAGAGGGAGAAACACCCCATAACCAAACAAAGTTTAAACCACCATTTTAAAATCTCAAAATCAGAGTTTTTTATGGTTGAAAAACCAGGTCAAAATAGCTTAAAGAGATAGCAAAACACAAAGCAAGGCTTAAAAGGGGCAAAGTCTTACCCTTGAAGCACAGCAGCAAAACAAGTCTTTTTCTGAGCCAAAACCAGCTTTAGGAACTCCAAACAAGCCTTAAGGAACTTCAGCTCCACGATAAGGATGTTTGATTAAGGGGTTGTATGCAAAATTATAGAGAAAACTCACTTTCAAACACAATATATATATATATATATACATATATATATATATAGAGAGAGAGAGAGAGAGAAATTTCAGCTCTGAAATTTTTTAACCCCCAAAAATGGGGGAGAGGCCTCCCCTTATATAGAAAAACAAGCCAAAAGCTTGTTTCCATCCCTCCCTACACGTATATGGAGGATGGCTTCAATGACCAACAACTGGCACATAAAATATCTGAAAAATGAGAAAAATGGTCGTCGGCCATCAATGTGGCTGATCGGCCACCACTGACGGCCGGCAGGCACAAGCCATGGCCGATGGACACTGAGGATGGCCGACAAGCCATCATCTCCCCCAGATTTAAAGCAACAAGCCCTTAGTCCACAACCAAGCACAAAACAGACAAGTTTCAAAGGCTCAAAGGCAAGACACTCCGCCAAGAACTTCGGGCGTTCAAAACGAACACAAACATGGATAATCATTGAATATTCAAACGATGACGCCCAAGTTTTGAGGACGGTCAAAAATGGGATGTCTACAGTTACCCTCTTTGACAGAACTCGGAAGTCATGAAATGACGAGAGTGAATGTCAAAGCCCAGAGACGACCAATTTTTTACAAGGCCAAATACTTAGACAAACATTCAAGATAACAGCACATAACTGAGCCCGCAGGCCGGGGCAAAATGCAAATGATATGCACAATGCAAGTACACAACTTATAATCATGCAATGAGAGCTGTAATGAAGCATTTATGCAAAATGAATACAACATTTTAAGCACACCAACAAGTACAACAATCTCACTCATGAGAAGAAGTAAGAAAATAAACACGCCACGCGTGAGAATCATAAGTTGAGCCGCATTTCACACAGAAAAGATGTAAGAAAATTATGCAATCTTAACTACGCCTCGTGCAGAAGAGGTAAAGGAGCAACAACCGTCGAGCACACCCGAAACGGCAAACAAGTTCTCGACGCATGGCACATGCGGGGAAAGAAATGGAATGAACCTAAGGACACACCCTAAGGTTCCGAGCCATAACGAACAATAACAATGGATGAAGCACATCCAACCATTATGCAATCAATAGCAAAAGAGTGGTACAAGCATTGGAACCTGTCTAGATGCATTTAACCAAAGCATCCCAGCGCGGCATGCACGAGAGGGAAAAGGGAGCGGTGCGAACACTAGAGGGTGGTATAAACATCAGAACACGTTTCAATGTTTCTGACCAAAGTAAGGTATAAGCATCGGGCACACAGTCCAAACACTTCTAACCGAAGCAAGGAGGTATAAGCGTCGGGCACACGGTCCAAATGCTTCTAACCGAAGCAAGGAGGTATAAGCGTCAGGCACACGGTTCAAACGCTTCTAACCGAAGCAAGGAGGTATAAGCGTCGGGCACACGGTCCAAACGCTTCTAACCAAAGCAAGGAGGTATAAGTGTTGGGCACACAGTCCATATGCTTCTAACCGAAGCAATGAGGTATAAGCGTCGAGCACACGGTCCAAACGCTTCTAACCGAAGCAAGGAGGTATAAGCGTCAGGCACATAGTCCAAACGCTTCTAATTGAAGCAAGGAGGTAGAAGCGTTGGGCACACGGTCCAAACGCTTCTAACCGAAGGAGTGTCAATGTAAACACCGGGCGTACCCGAATGTTTCTAACCAACGCAAGGAGTGGTGTAAACCGTACGTACAATATTGTCTGATTGCATCAGCTTTGAATAAACCGTACATACAAAGCTGTACCTGTACGAGAAAGAAACTTTGACAAGTACAATGTAATAGGAATACGTGTTCAATGCAACATCAATAACCATGATACGATGCTTAGAAAGGCATGTTTCATGCACAACATGCAAGAAATGAAACAGAGGCATATTCCATGCAAAATGATGTACATCCAACGCAACATGTATATTCTATGCAACAATTTGGAATGCATGCTCCATGCAACGTGCATATTCTATGTGGACATGGGGACGTGTGCCCTATACAATGATATAAAAATGCATGCCCCATGCAAAGACAAAGGAATGTACATTCAATGCAAATGTAAGTATCCTCCATAAACATGTTAAATGCGTGTTTAACGTAACACCGAGATGCATATTCAATGCAAAACAAGAAGTGCATATTCAATGCAAGAGTGAAAAGGTGCAAAACGATGCAAGCCTTGCATATGCGACTAAAACGCTATAATGTAACACTTTCAGAAGCGATTCAACGATCTTGCGAGATACGAAAGGATACAAAAGGATACATCTCGTTCGTGTTGAGTGCCACACACTGAAAACACGGTTTGGAGCTTCCACGTAGGTCGTTTGAGCTTAAAAGTGCACTTTCTTAAGAGATGAGGGTATGAAACAACAGAAAAACACCCAATAAGAGTACCAGAGGCCCACCGGCCACTATGGGGAGCCATTGGCCACCCATCGGCCATTAAAAAAGGTCATCGGCCAACAATGGTGGCCAGTCGGCCACATGGGTAGCCGGTCGGCCACCGATGGCAGATTTAGGGGAATTTGGGGATTTCACCTCAGCCCTTTAAATATAGGGTTCCAAACCCTATTTCTTCACCTCCTCAAACCCAAAATCCTTCCTCCTCTCACTTTAGATCATTTTTCCCTTCCGATCCGCACTTTAAACATAGTTTCAGACATCCCGCAAACATCTGATTCGTGAAACCCTCGTTGTTTCCAACATTTTGAACAGATTGAAAAGTGTTTTCGGTGCCTCTTTCTTGATTTCCATTACTTGGGGTTTGTTTTCCCCAAGTCACCCTTGATTTCCGTGCCCTCTTCCAGACGTTACCTTTTTCTTCCATTTTTCATCCCTCGGAGTTGACTTTTGGTTGACTTTTAGCTTTCCCGCCCATTTTCCATATCTTTGATCATTCCTATATCTCTCCTCGAGATGGCGGATGACATCCCACATGACGGAGCTCTCTCAGGGATGGAGACGGATCCCGAGTTAAGCCACTGCCGCTCCGCATTAGACGACCTAGCAACGTACCATCCCGAGGTACACGTGCTACCTCCCGACGGCATCCGCCAGTTCAAGGGGTTTGCGCGAGGTGCACCAAATGACCTCCTGCTACGCGAGTCGGAGTCACACATATCCTACGGCGCCTCTGAGGTATATTCTTCCTCTTTATTTCCCGCAATGTAGATCATATGGCTGACATAGCTCACACTGCCTTTTATCTATTCATCCTAAACACACTGATGCACTGCATGTTTTATACTAACTTGCATCTGCTCGCCCTGAACATACACTCACACTGTATTTCTTACACTGCCTTGGATCCGTTTGTCCTACTTACAAGAGGATTTACACGCCTTTTGCAGATACGGGACCATCGCCGCACGGGACTGGTATATGGAGCTGTCTGACGCTGTCCGTCATATTGTCGACAAGGCTGGCTTAGGCGCATTCTGCATGGGGCTCACACGTCTCATCGCGAACCGACCGCTACTAGGTGCCTTAGTAGAGAGGTGGTGGGATACCACTGATTCCCTCAATTTCTCTACAGCAGGAGAGATGATGATGACTCTCTTCGACTTTTCTATGCTCACCGGCATAGGGGTAGGGGGTGATCCGATCCCTTATGACTCTGACATGGGCGAGTGGGAGGCCACCCAAATCTATCTGCTTGGGACTCGCCCACCCATCTCTCGATCAGGGATGGTGCGATATATATGGTTTGCCAACCATTTCAGAGGGACAACACTGAGGACCCGCGAGGATGCTGAGTATTACGCACGAGGCTTCCTCATGTTCCTGTTTGGTACTACTTTGTTTGTCGACCGGGCAAACACCATCGGGCTCTACCTCTTGAGTGCATTAGTGGACCTATCTCGCGTTCGGCTCTACGACTAGGGCGGCACAGGCTTGGCCACACTATATGGATATATGAGCTCCTCTTCTCGCCGGAGCGGACATTTATTAGGAGTCTACTCGAGGGCCTAGGAGGTACACCCTACCCTTTCTGCTTTACATTTCTGCTCTTCATTTTCTGTATACTGCGCATTGCACACATTTCTGTATACTGCGCATTGCATACCAGATGGCTGCTACACCCGACAGGGTCCGGCCGAATAAAGAAAGCTTTTGTAGTCTGGTGAGGCCCATCGGCCTTAGAATGTCTGAAAACAACCATAGATGCACCATGAGATCCCCAGATCCATCAAAGCGGTCAACTTGTGGCATCTTGAATCTATTCGGCAGCGTCACAGCTGCGTCTGTATACCCATCCTCAATGTCTGGAATGGACTTCACACCTTGAGATTTCTTGAACAGCTTTTCAAGCTTGCTCACTTTTAATGCCGTGGGGTCCACCTCGAACTCGAAGGGAGAATCCGATTGATTGATAGGAGTGGGTGCCTTGGATAGTTGAGGTAGAATCGGGGGCGGAGCCGACCCCATTGGGATGTCTGTATCCTCCTGGATATTCTGAACATTCGCTGTCTCCCCAGGTATTGGGACTCTTGGTGGGGGAGGAGCTTGGTGCGAAGCAGATGCCCCGGTTTGCTGCTGTAGCCTGGTGATTGTCTCTGCCTGTTGGGCTATGACCACGGTCTGTTGCTTGGCGAATTCTGCTTGACGGACATCATCTTGCTGCATGGCTTTCATATTATCCTGGAGTTGGCGCACCATCTCTTCCAAACCCAACATATTGTCCTGATCTAACTGACCAACCGGTATATCTGTGTCTGCAGTAGGCTCGGAAATCTCAACCAAACTGCTCAAAGATCACTGATCTGGTAGTTATTGTACTGGTGGTCTGTGCCTGACTAGCCTTCTCTGGCCCTGATTATCCTTGAACTGGAGTCTCTGACCTGACAAAGTCTATCAGCACAAATCCAATGTACCCGGGGGATAGTGGAGCCTTCTGAAGTTATGATTCCAGGACTACCCCTAGCAAAAGAGAAAACAGACAGCATCGCAGCCCAATTTCTGGAATAGATATGAGCATAGTAGGATGACTGTGCCCTATACTGTAAACCGATACCCTCAGGTAAACTGAATCCCAAAATACTGAACTGGTGCCTGCAGGCCTGATGCCCAAACTTGCAAACTGATACATGCATTCCCTGTAGAGGCCAACTCTAAAGCACATAACAGATAAGTGAGAGCCAAAACACCCCTATGTTGGGTAGGGTTTCCCTGTCCTATTTTGTCAGGAGCTAGGGTTTCACTACGCACGCAACAGTTTCAAACAACCTACAATCGGGTAAGCAACCTGTCCTAGTTTGGAATGGTCACTATGGATTCCGAATATGCACTAGGTCGAATGGTCAAAGAGGGTGCCCCGGTAACAACCAGGGTTTGTGCTCCCATACTGGCAGAGCCCATAACCGGTCAACCTTATGGCATGCTTTGACGAAGCAAGCCTCCGACAAACTGTTCAAGAATAGCAAATGGCAAACACAGTGTCCTAGGCGCACCAATGCACATGCAATGCAAAGAAACACATAAGTGTAATCAAAACAGGATATCATGAGTTCGACTCAAGCTCTCTAAATCCCCAGCAAAGTTGCCAGAAACTGTAGACGTCCCCGAACGTCCCAGGGGGAAATCCCCGTTCTGTTCAATTTGGGTTCACTACAGTTCGGACTCAAATTGTCACGGTTCTTAATCTGAACCAAAGAGTCCAAATCCGGCAAATCGTTTTGAGAAAAATAAATTTTTAGAAAAGAAGTGCCAAACATGGACTGCTTTGCCAGATACAGAGTCGCCACCTAAATATTTTATTTTGGGGGAATTTAGGGAACCCTGACTCGTGCCTAAGGCCACGTGTCCGTCATCACCAAAGTTGCCTCGGCTCGGGAACTTGGGTGCGATTGGGGAAGGTCAGCTATGAGCACCCCCACTCGCCCGATCAAAGATCGGCCTCTACTAACCATGATATCTAGTTTTTGAAAACACATGCGCTCTTATTCCGATTAATTAGCCTAGAATTACTATGTGATGTGCGCAGCAAAACAAGTATAGACTAGATTGCCTAATTTGGAACAAAGCATTGCATATCTGTTTGTTTGGAAAATGGTTTGAAGTTTGCTACTCACAAGTAGGCTAAAATACAGATTTCAATGAATTGTCTCAATTCAAGCAATCCAACCTTCACCCACAGGCATTCAGGCAGTTATATCACATAAACAATTAGCCTCATGGCAAGCATGCTGTCATGGCAACACTCACACGCATGCAAGGATGCTAAAGCATAAGCACTTACCAAGTACTCCGAGCCAAAACAGAAACTAGTTAGTAATCAAATGCATGATCCTAGTTCATGTTAAGATGGCTAATGCAACACATGCAAAGATGCAACTAGAATAGACTTGGCTACCCTAAGAATGACATATGAGATGAGACAGTTCAATACATGTATTCAACTTGGAATTGAAATACAATGCAGTTAGTATGATGCGCCGAGCCCGGTGCATGCAATATAGATGAATGATGCAAACATGCGAGCATAAGGATGCTAATTGAAATATGCCCTAGTACTAACCATCAAAAGCAGGTAAGTAAAAGGGAGAAAGAAGTGGGGATTGGAAGACATGCATAGCACACACGCACGCTTATTACAGTTGTGCCCTCACTCGGAGGGTCCGAATAAATAATTAACTACTCTAGCTAATTAAATATTACAAACCCTTAATCAATTAATCAACTTAATTAAGCTAATAAAGCAGTAAAACAGCCCTGGGAAGAGGGATGAATGCGTGCTCGAATTGGCTTCGCTCGGAAACCCAATGTCATGCCACTGTTGCCTTTGTTTACACTGTTTTGCACCTCTGAAAACTGCATAAGTCTCCAGGATGCTTCTGAACCACCTTCTGAGCACTGTGGAAGGTCACCGGCCAAGAGTAAAGGCCACCGGCCATCCATCGACCATGGATATTGATATCGGCCACAAATGTTTGGTCGATCGGCACTGTAGATGGCCAACCGGCCATGTCTTCCCGCAGAAACCTGTTTTGACAGCAGCAGAGGACAGACAAGGCATGGCAATGCATTTCAAAGCAAATGTTTGCACAACCACACTCCATATCATGTTTAAGACTCAAGGGAGTATGGTGCTCGACCCTCGGACCACCAATCGCGCATTTCCATACATGATGACCCAAGAGGCCAAGTTGTGCATTTTGATTTCAAATGACATGCAAACCAAATAAACACATAAAGCCCAACCTCTATCATACTCAATTCAAGAGGCAAAGCATGCATGCTCTATGCAATGCAACCTAGGCATGGAGGCTAAGTATGCAACATGAACATGAGGGCAAGTATGCAAGTTAGCAAACATGCAAAGTGTAATCTTAACCATGCAAGCATACAAGATGCAACATGGACAACATGTTAAGTACAATTCATGCCAAATGCATTACAACCTAAGCATGCAAAGGTGCAATGTATCAAACATGCAAAATGCAATGTAACAAGCATGGAACGAGGCCAAATATGCAAAAACACATAGGGCAAGCATGCAACAACATGCTAGAATGGTCGTAAACTAATTTGGGCAGCTCTCAACTAGGCCCAAAACAGTGGCCAAATGCTAAGGAAATGGGGGCCAAGTACACATACAATCATGCATGCAAATGGACCAACACTTAAGCATAAAGGAGGGACTCTTAAGCACACTTAAAAGAGATGAACATGGACACATGGAATGCATACTAAGCTCTGAAATTATGTTAGAAAAGGTTCCAAACCAACTAAAAAAATCAAGCAAAACATGCTCATGGCTTTACACACTCAAGGCCTACAAGCTAGAATGCAAAGAGACTATACAAAACATGTTGAGCATGACCAAAGCAACTAAAAACAAAGCTAAAGCGTACTAAAACATGCATAAAAGCTTCACAAAGCTCGGCCAAAATCATGCTAGAACAAGGGTCAAAGCCTAAAGCATGTTAAGGCAAATTCATGGCATTACAAGACAAGTATGCAAGGCATGTATGGTGTGTCTAAACCAAGTAAAAACAGTGCTATATCATGGCAAAATAAGCACAAATAACACTTAAGACATGGCCAACATGAACTTAAAAATGGTGCTCACACATGAGGCTAAAATGGCACTTTTTGAAGACAACAAGGAGAAGGGATGGCCCTCTCCTTCTTAGGACCTTAATACACCATCCCCACCACTGAAATCCCTCAAGATTTCAGTGGTGAGGAGGCCCAAACAAGGAGGTCTCGGAGCTCACCAAAATAGCACAAAATGGGGGCCAAACAAGGCCTAAGAGGGGTCAAACAATCCCAAACAACAAAGTGACCTTAAACAACTATTTAAAGCATTAAAAAAAAAGACTTTTTTCAGTTTATGACAAAGCCCAAAACAGCATGCAAGATAGGATAAAAATGTGTGCAAAAACGGGGAATAAAGAGGGTAAGGAGTGTTACCCCTGTAGCCAAGAAGCTCCAGCAGCTTACGGACCAAAAATGTAGGCCTTCAACCTCTGAAAACCAGCTCCAAGAACCTTAGAGTGATGGAGGAAGCGTGTGGTTGTGAGGTGGTGTGTAAAGGGGTCAAGAACCAACACTTATGGAGCTTAGATGTAGAGATATAGAGAGATACAACTCTTGTATGCCTTAGACCAATTGTTGGAACCCTTGCAATGGAAGAGGAGCTCTTCTTTTATAGAGGAAGAAAGGTCCAAGCTTCTCTTAGAAGCTTGGAGCGAAGGGGCCAAGCTTCTCTTAGAAGCTTGGAGCAAAAGGGCCAAGAAGGCCAAGCTTCTTGGAGAAGCTAGACAAAAGGGCCAAGCTTCTTAGAGAAGTTAGGCAAAAGGGCCAAGCTTCTTGGAGAAGCTAGACAAAGGGTTCAAGCTTCTTGGAGAAGCTAGAACAAAGATTCAAAAGGTTCAAGCTTCCCCAAGAATCTAGAACCAAGGGTTCAAAAGGTTCAAGCTTTCTCAAGAAGCTAAAACCAAGGGTTCAAAAGGTTCAAACCCCCTCAAGAAAAGGTCTCGGCCAGAAAAAGTGGCCGATTGACCAAAATCAGTGGCCGGCCGACCAAACACAATGCCGACCGACCATCAATGGTGTCGACCGGCCATCACCAATGGCCGGTGGCCTCAAGCCATGGCCGGTGAGGTGTGGGGATGGCCTACAAACTATTTCCCACCCTCAGAAGCAAAACAACAAGTGTTTGATGCAAAACCAAACACAAAACAAACAAGTCGAGAGGTCTTGAGGTAAGGCGCGTAGCCGAAACCTCCGAGAACTCAAGACGAACACAAACATGGATAATCATCGAGTGTTCAAACGATGACGTCCAAGTCTTGAGGACGGTCAAAAATGGGGTGTCTACAGTTGCCCCTCTTTAACAGAACTCGAAAGTCATAACAATGACGGGAGTGAATGTCAAAGCTTAGAGACGACTCATTTTTGACAAGGCCGAAGACTTAGACAAGCATGCAAGATAGCAAGATATGTGCCCGAAGGCAGGGGCAAAATGCAAGAACAATGTAAGGTGCCGAACATAACTTATGATCATGCAAGAAACAGAGGGCGTATCCCGGTGTTTCGGAAAGGTATAGGCATTGGAACGTATTCCAAATGCTCTTAACCAAAGAGGGAGAAACATAGGGACATATCCCGGTGTTTCGAAACGAAGGAGAAACATAGGGACGTATCCCAGTGTTTCAGAGTGGTTCAAGCACTTGAACGTATTCCAAATGCTCTTAACCAAAGAGGGAGAAACATAGGGATGTATCCCGGTGTTTCGAAACGAAGGAGAAACATAGGGACGTATCCCAGTGTTTCAGAGTGGTTCAAGCACCGGAACGTATTCCAAATGCTCTTAACTAAAGAGGGAGAAACATAGGGGCGTATCCCGGTGTTTCGGAAAGAGAGAGAAACATAGGGACGTATCCCGGTGTTTCGAAACGAAGGAGAAACATAGGGACGTGTCCCAGTGTTTCAGAGTGGTTCAAGGACCGGAACGTATTCCAAATGCTCTTAACCAAAGAGGGAGAAACATAGGGACGTACCCCGGTATTTCGAAACGAAGGAGAAACATAGGAACGTATCCCATAGGGACGTATCCCGGTGTTTCGAAACGAAGGAGAAACATAGGGACGTATCCCAGTGTTTCAGAGTGGTTCAAGCACTGGAACGTATTCCAAATGCTCTTAACCAAAGAGGGAGAAACATAGGGACGTATCCCGGTGTTTCGAAACGAAGGAGAAACATAGGGACGTATCCTAGTGTTTCGGAAAAAAAAAGAGAAACATAAGGACGTATCTCGGGTGTTTCGAAAAGGAGAAGAAACATAGGGACGTATCCCAGTGTTTCGGAATAAAGAAGAAACATAGGGACGTATCCCTGTGTTTCGGAATGAAGGAGAAACAAAGGGACGTATCCCGGTATTTCAGAAAGTAGGAGAAACATAGGGACGTATCCTGATGTTTCAGAAAGAATGAAGAAGAAACATAGGGACGTATCCCGGTATTTCGGAAAAGAATGAGAAACATAGGGACGCATCCCGGTGTTTCGGAAAAGAAGAAGAAACATAGGGATGCATCCTGGTATTTCGGAAAGGAATAAGAAACATAGGGATGTATCCCGGTGTTTCGGAAGGAATGAGAAACATAGGGACGTATCCCGGTGTTTCGGAAAGAAGGAGAAACATAGGGACGTATCCCGGTGTTTCGGAAAGATAGAAAGATAGGGACGTATCCCGGTGTTTCGAAAAGATAGAAAGATAGGGACGTATCCTGGTGTTTCGGAGAGAGAGAAACGTAAGGACGTATCCCAGTGTTTCGGAATGAAGAAGAAACATAGGGACGTATCCCAGTGTTTCGGAATGAAGGAGAAACATAGGGACGTAAACATAAGGACGTATCCCGGTGTTCGGAATGAAGAAGAAACATAGGGACGTATCCCAGTGTTTCGGAATGAAGGAGAAACATAGGGACGTATCCCGATGTTTTGAAAAGGTATAAGCATTGGAACGTATTCCAAATGCTCTTAACCAAAGGGCAGAAGCATAGGGACGTATCCCAATGTTTCAGAGAGGTATAGAAACATAGGGACGTATCCCGGTGTTTCAGAAAGGCGAAAAAGGGCGTGCATAACAATGCAAGTGGAATGTGCGTGACTACACAAGTGAAGAGGTGCATGACAATGCAAATATAATGTGCATAATAATGCAGGTGTAACGGTGCATAACAATGCTAGATAGATGTGCATAACAATGCAACGAATGGAATGCGTAACAATGCGAGAAATGGTGTGCATAACGATGCGACGAATGTGCAACTTCAAAAGCGCGTTTGAAACAAAATGCCGAATAAGGAAATACAAGCCTTAACGAGACCAAATCCAAACGCGACCTCCAATTTACCTCTCGGAGGGGTTTGTAACACACTCCGCTTGAAAATGGTACACCCTGTTTATATTGGCGAGAGATAACATCTGCTGCTGCTTTAATTGCCATTCTGACTTGAAGCAAGCTTAAGCTTGGAGTAGTGGCACACTCATTCTTCGGAGCACTGACAAGGCCTGAAAAGGTACATCCGGAGTACAATCACGGAATTTGCTGAAGGTGAAACACACTCAGATGCTTCGGTTTTTCCTCTTTTCTTTTGCTTTGTAGTCTGGAATCCATATAGCTTCAAATAGGTCCTTGTTTTACTATTCTTGCATGACTTGGGTTGAACCCTGCGGTTTTAAGAAAGAACAAATTCTTGTTTTGCACAAATGTGGAGAATAGCACAGCACTCCGAGCACAAAACGATTTGATTGAAATTGAGAAATGAGTTCTCGATCGGGTATTGAGCCTACGACTGAACATAACGCACTACGACTCAACAATGGAAAACAAAAGGTAAACAACCAAAACACATTGAGTCATGCTCGGGATGACTCAAAGCAAGAATCGAGACAAACAAAACAAAAGACACGACACACAGACGTGTTACAAAGACGAGAGACCTCTCAGTACGCGAGGAGCCAATTTTTTCCGGGTATTATTTCCCACCCTTTTTCTCATTTGTGATTCTCACATCACTCGGCCCTCAGGCTCTGTTTTTCTGAAAAAGCCTTTTTTCTCACTTTTTCTCTTAGCGCACATCTCTCTATTCTTCAATCTCTTATTTTTTATCCCTCCCCTGGGTGGTTGATGGATAAGCTGGAAATTGTGGCTCTTTCCTTTGGTATTCTACCAGATTCTCATTCTTGTTCACAACAGTGAGTTTCTCCCACAGAGGGGCTGCGCTACAACTGGGTGTGTAGCAAATCTGCAGCTAACATCGATTGATGATGCTCTGCTGGGGAGTTTGGACGTGATCAGATCTGTCCAGGTAAGGGAGTGGAATATCTTGTCCCATTCCGGTTCGTGCTTTGCACTTGGCTTGATACCTCGCTGCTCTAAGGGTGAGAGAGCTTTCAGCCCTTTTGCTGTTAACTTCAGTGGTGCCCTTTCTGGCAAGTATGCTGGCGATGGAGAAAAGACAGGAAGCCTGACTCAACTGTGCCCCAGTTCATCATTTTGACCATTTTTTGTTTTGGTTTTCTACTAAAACAATTTTAACCAAAATGAGAGTTAGATTAACATACTTGTTCGATTTTTTTATTTAAAATCATGCAAGTCAGGCTATGAGCACTGAAAATTTTCCTTTTTTTGGTCCAAGAAAATGGTCCAGTTTTGGAAAAGATGGAATAATTTTCGAGACAGTAGTCAACCTTTGTAAAAAATTCTCAAAAACTATTTTTGCAAACGGTCACTGCTCAACGAGCACGGAACCTACTCTTGAGATACACAACCTCATATCCGAAGGAAAATTGCCCCTTGCTCGAAGAGAGCTTCATGGCAACGGAAAGTTGCCCCTTGTTTGAATGGCACCGCATCGCATTGAATGGCAACAGAAAGTCGCCCCTTGTTTGGATAGCGTCGTAGCACACTGCAATCAGTCCTCAGAGTGACGATCATAACCGAACTCTTGGATACAGATGACCAGAACCATCACATGGACACAATCGAATTTGAAGTGTTTTATGGCTGGACTTCAGAATGAAGTTGCCTACGTATCCCACAGATAGGAATCAAACCTTACGTAGTTCGGGGTTAAGGTACACTCGTGTATTAACCTCTCCTTTTACGCTCTAACTTTTGCCAAGGCCGCCCTTCCGGGTTTTCAACCTTGCGAGCTTTGTTTTTCTTTTTTCAATTCTTTTCATCTTTTTTTTTTCTCTCTCTCTCTCTCTCATTTTCTTCATTTTTCTTCTTTTTCTTTTTTTCATTCTTTGCATTTTTCTTTTTTTTGTTCTTTTTCTTGTTTTTCTTGCTCTAACTTTTGCCTGTGTTGTCCTTCCGGGTTTTCGGCCCAGCGAGCCTCTCAAGGGTAAGAGTGTAGCTTTGTCCATGTCAAATGGTTTTGAGATCCTGAAGTCATCTGAATTCAGGAGAATGGCTAATGTTCACTGATGATGTAAGAGTTCATCCAATGGGGGCTAAATTTGCCCCTAGTGCTGCGGATAAGAACTCAGTTGTTCTTCAGCAGAAACTGTCTTCTTTCCTCCTTTCTAGGATTTGGCATTCTTGCCGACCTTCTTTGATTTGTGGAATGATCCATCTTCGGCTCTTCGAGCACATTTGAAATTCTTTTCCCCTAGTTCCAGGGATGCTTCTGATCTAGCTTTGCAAGCTTCTTTTGATGACAACTGATCTTCTTGATCTGACTTTGGTGCCTCTTGTTCGAGGGCTGCTTTAAATCTGGCCACACAGGCCTCACATTGATGGTTGACCATTGATCATTCTGATCCTAGGTTCAAGGTTTTGAGAGCAAAGGGCAACCTTGAGGCTGAGAGCGATCCTAGGCTGCATAATCTCAAGAGCGATTCCACACAAGTCTTCGCAGGACCGCGCAAAATATATTTTTTTTGAAATTTTTTTTAAGAAAGCGACAAATCGCTCACGCTGAAGACAGTGTAGAACCAATCTAGATCAAGTTAGGATCCTTCTCAGTACTCACATTAACAAGCATGATCTCATTCATTAAGGGCTTAGCACGCCTCTCTTTCTCTCAATTGATCAAATTTTGCAAAACCCGAGGAATTCCTTCCTCTTCGTTTTTATCACAATGTTTCAAAAAAAGTTTTGGAAAACTTAGGTTGATGCAATGAATTCAAGGCACAGAAAAGACACAGCTTCTAGTCAAATATTGCTATCTCATTTAGAATTTCTGGCACAACTGGCACATGGCAGAAGCAAACACAAGAGTGTGAAAATCACTGCTATTCCATTCAGATCTGTTGGCGTAACTGGCTCCAAGGCAGAAACAGACTCAAAAGAAAGTAAAAAGACAAACACAAAACAAGTAAGTGATGTCCGAGGTAACACCCCCGAAATCACCCGACTCTAACAAAACAGGACTGACTCGATACAACAAGACAGACCTGACTGACTCAGTATGAAAAGACTGACTCAATACAAAACGACAAGACTGACCCAATACCCAAGTCAGAAAGTACAAAACTAGCATTCGCAAATGCTCAAAACAGTGCGTGCCAAATGCCACATCTGGAGTAAACTGAGTGCCGCCCGCAGGTGGTTCATCCCCTGATCACATATTCGTACACATACAATCATGCATGCAAATAGACCAACACTTAAGCATAAAGGAGGGACTCTTAAGCACACTTAAAAGAGATGAACATGGACACATGGCATGCATACTAAGATCTGAAATTATGTTAGAAAAGGTGTCAAACCAACTAAAAAAATCAAGTAAAACATGCTCATGGCTTTACACACTCAAGGCCTACAAGCTAGAATGCAAAGAGACTATACAAAACATGTTGAGCATGACCAAAGCAACTGAAAATAGAGCTAAAGCATACTAAAACATGCATAAAAGCTTCACAAAGCTTGGCCAAAATCATGCTAGAACAAGGGTCAAAGCCTAAAGCATGTTAAGGCAAATTCATGGCATTACAAGACAAGTATGCAAGGCATGCATGGTGTGTCTAAACCAAGTAAAAATAGTGCTATATCATGGCAAAATAAGCACAAATAACACTTAAGACATGGCCAACATGAACTAAAAAATGGTGCTCACACATGAGGCTAAAATGGCACTTTTTGAAGACAATAAGGAGAAGGGATGGCCCTCTCCTTCTTAGGACCTTAAGACACTATCCCCACCACTGAAATCCCTCAAGATTTCAGTGGTGAGGAGGCCCAAACAAGGTGGTCCCGGAGCTCACCAAAATAGCACAAAATGGGGGCCAAACAAGGCCTAAGAGGGGTCAAACAACCCCAAACAACAAAGTGACCTGAAACAACTATTTAAAGCACTCAAAAACAAGACTTTTTTCAGTTTATGACAAAGCCCAAAACAGCATGCAAGACAGGCTAAAAGTGTGTGCAAAAACGGAGAATAAAGAGGGTAAGGAGTGTTATCCTTGTAGCCAAGAAGCTCCAGCAGCTTACGGACCAAAAATGTAGGCCTTCAACCTCTGAAAACCAGCTCCAAGAACCTTAGAGTGATGGAGGAAGCGTGTGGTTGTGAGGTGGTGTGTAAAGGGGTCAAGAACCAACACTTATGGAGCTTGAATGTAGAGATATAGAGAGATACAACTCTTGTATGCCTTAAACCAATTGTTGGAACACTTGCAATGGAAGAGGAGCTCTTCTTTTATAGAGGAAGAAGGGTCCAAGCTTTTCTTAGAAGCTTGGAGCAAAGGGGCCAAGCTTCTCTTAGAAGCTTGGAGCAAAAGGGCCAAGAAGGCCAAGCTTCTTGGAGAAGTTAGACAAAAGGGCCAAGCTTCTTGGAGAAGCTAAAACAAAGATTCAAAAGGTTCAAGCTTCCTCAAGAAGCTAAAACCAAGGGTTCAAAAGGTTCAAGCTTTCTCAAGAAGCTAAAACCAAGGGTTCAAAAGGTTCAAACCCCCTCAAAAAAAGGTCTCGGCCAGAAAAAGTGGCCGATTGACCAAAATCAGTGGCCGGCCGACCAAACACAATGCCGACCGACCATCAATAGTGCCGACCGGCCATCACCAATGGCCGGTGGCAAGGAAACAAGGCCGGTGGCCTCAAGCCATGGCCGATGAGGTGTGGGGATGGCCTACAAGCTATTTCCCACCCTCAGAAGCAAAACAACAAGTGTTTGATGCAAAACCAAACACAAAACAAACAAGTCGAGAGGTCTTGAGGTAAGGCGTGTAGCCGAAACCTCCGAGAACTCAAGACGAACACAAACATGGATAATCATCGAGTGTTCAAACGATGACGTCCAAGTCTTGAGGACGGTCAAAAATGGGGTGTCTACAGTTGCCCCTCTTTGACAGAACTCGAAAGTCATAACAATGACGGGAGTGAATGTCAAAGCCCAGAGACGACCCATTTTTGACAAAGCCGAAGACTTAGACAAGCATGCAAGATAGCAAGATATGTGCCCGAAGGCAGGGGCAAAATGCAAGAACAATGTAAGGTGCCGAACATAACTTATGATCATGCAAGAAACATAGGGACGTATCCCGGTGTTTCGGAAAGGTATAGGCATTGGAACGTATTCCAAATGCTCTTAACCAAAGAGGGAGAAACATAGGGACATATCTCGGTGTTTCGAAACGAAGGAGAAACATAGGGACGTATCCCAGTGTTTCAGAGTGGTTCAAGCACCGGAACGTATTGCAAATGCTCTTAACCAAAGAGGGAGAAACATAGGGCCGTATCCTGGTGTTTCGAAACGAAGGAGAAACATAGGGACGTATCCCAGTGTTTCAGAGTGGTTCAAGCACTGGAACGTATTCAATTCATCTCGAACATGCTTTGTATATCCCTGATCATTTCAACACATTCTGCAGGCTTCCATAGAGTACACCAGACAGGCTCTCGAGCTGGCAACATCTCTTATGGGGATGGTTTAGACTAGTCTGAACCTACTCAGCATGTACAAGATCCCAGTAAGTTTTCTTCAGTTTGCACTTTACAAAGTTTCTACTAATACGCTAGCATTCCCACTGCAATCTACTGCATTGATACACTACTCTCAGATACTGCATTTCATTATTATACTCATCTTTGTATACCATAACTGATGCATTTGATAAACTATTCTTTTCAGGTCCCTTTCCAGATGCCAGTTTCACCAGGTGCCCTCGTCGGAGCTACAGCAGGACCTTCAACGCGTCCTCCATCAGCTGGGAGAGAGAGACGAGGGACCCCGGCGCACAGCAGAGGCAGAGCCAGATGTTCTTGTGCCGAGAGCAGTTCACCAGAACCCATCCCAGAGGATGAGGAGACAGATGAGGGCGCGGAGCCAGTGAGTCGACAATCCGAGCCGTTTGAGGGTGGCGGCGATGGCACCGGCTCGAGTTCTGAGGGTGGTGGCGATGCCCAGGAGGGTTCTGAGGGGGGGAGTGGAGATGGCTCTGGGTCAGGTTCCAGCTCAGATTCAGATAGCGGGGCCGATGGCGATAGCTCCAAGTCCACTTAGCCGCGGAAGAGGACGAAGAGGGTCTCTCGATCCTGAGACAGTTGGCACAGATTCAGATGCCCCCTTTTTCCTTTTTGTTTTAGTTTTCTTTTCACTAGTTGTATTAGTACATTGTACAACCTTAGGCAGTTTTATTTTCTTTAAAACTTGTACTCTTTGTAAAAAGAAACCATGATTGAAATAGAAAATAGCTTTTTGTTTAAAAAGTGTTGCATTTTGCATGCTACGCATCGCATAACATCGCACAGCATGAAAATGAAATTGATCGTTGTTGAAAACTGCACATTCAAATTGCATTGTCTTAATCAGGTAGTGAACCGACTAACAACTGGACAAACAAAACAACTCGAAAAACGACATGAGCAAATTGCAACAACTTGATAAGCAATACAACAACTCGATAAGCAATTTTGACAAAAAATCCTGAAAGAAAGACGGAAGAAATGCCTCAAAAGTGGAATAGAACACAGGTTCTTGGCATTTTCAACACATAAAAGGATTAGAAGGCAAAATAAAAGGCCACCGGCCATCAACATATGTTGACGGCCATAAAAAAAGGCTGTCGGCCACTAGTACTGGCTGGTCGGCTACAAAAGTGGCTGGTCAGCTACAAAAGTGGCCGGTCAACCACAAATACTGGCCGGTCGGCCATCAGTGCAAAGAACCTCCAGATTGTTGCCACATGTCTTCCACTCAACACATTATCTGTTACAAAGGCTCCAGCTTCGGGGTTTCTTCAATTCAACTCCATTTTTGCCCCAAATGGAACCAATCTTTGTCGAAAAACTCTCCAATTGGATTGCAACTTTAGATGGCTCGGAAAAGTTAAATTTCTGAGGTTTCAGACTAAACGCACTATTCCTGCAGAGCCGCACTCTGCTGTGTTTTCCATTCCTCCATGCCGCAGCTCGATGTTGGAATCTAGTCACACACGTTTTTAGCTTTGGCGGACAAGAGCTGTGTCCCACAATCGAAGATTTCCAAGTTTTGATGGAATCCTGACGCGACGAGGAAATCTTGCCCCAGTCTCGTTTTGGCCACATCCAGGCTTTGGGAAGGATGTGCGGGCTCACTTTACAGGATGCCCGATCTTTGGTTCACAACGGGAAGTTGGACATCCCCACTTGATTCATCGGTTTTCTAACACTGGTGACCGTGGCGACCACTTTTGGCAAAGTTTTCGGTGACATGCCCTTTGCTTATGTATGCTAGCTCATTTTCTGCTTGCCCCTAGCTTTGGAGGGTCCAGCATGCGCTTGATTGAGGTTGCCCAAGGCTTGAACGAGGGCAAGAGCTGCATTGGCTTAACACTAGCCGAAACTTTGATAGGCATGGATGCTTTCCACCGCCGGGAGACAACCAAGTTTGCAGGAAGTCCACTACTATTGCAGGTAATGTTTCCCACTCTTCTCACATGAATTTCTTACATCACTTGGCCCACAGGCTCTGTTTTCCTCTTAAAACCTTTTCTCACTTTTCTGTCCACGTACACCTCTCTATTCTTTAATCTCTCTTATTTTTCATCCCTCCCCAAGTATGGCTGATGGAGAAGTTAAAGGTAGTGGACTCTTGTCCAGCATATTCAGCACGCAACTATTTCTTCTACCCATGGCTAGTTGACTTCCCAAACGAGGGATGGTGGTGCCACTGGATGTGCAGCAGATCTGCTGTTGACATTGCTTGGCACTGCCCCTGGTTTGATCTGCCTAAGATGAGCTACAGCATGTCCCGGCAGCTCGGCATTCAATTGGTTAGCTTGACACACTATGTGGTCTACTTCCCATTTTGATTCCGACGTCAGTTCAGGCATGATCAGATTTGCCCGGAAGAGGGGATAGAATACCCAGCTTCATTTCCGATCCGAGGCTCACAGCTAGCTCGATATGCCATAACATGGAGAACAAGAGAACTTCTGGCCCCTGCTCTCACTTTCAGTTGGGCCCTTTCTGGCTAATGTATAGCTTGGCTTGAAGATGAGGCGCAGACCGGGCCTACTTTGGCATCAGAGGCTTCCACAAGCTCTGGGAGGGGACACAAGAACACCTGACTTTGCCCCAAGTTTATTGCTTGAATCTGTACTTTCAAGTTTTCTTTTTGAATGTAATAAAAAGTGACTTCAATTTGTATCAAGAGTAGGAGAACTCTATATTGAAATCAATGAAATTGAAGGTTGTGGGTACTGAAAATTCTCCGTTTGGCCCAAAATTGGTCTAAGTTGTAAAAAGATTAATTTGAACAAAATCAACTTTTATTAAAACTTTTCAAAACCATTTTCGATATGGATCACAACTGGACACGCCTGAGATCTATCCTCAAGATTTACAACCTTGGATCTAACAACTGGAAAGTTGCCCTTTGTCTGAATATCACTACACTGGAGATCACAACCGAGCTCTTGAATGCAGAATAGACAAAGACGACCAACATAATCACATGGACATAGTTGATGTGAAAATGTTTATGGCTGGACTTCAGAATGAAGTTGCCTACGTATCCTAAAGATAGGAATCAAGCCTTACGTAGTTCGGTTCAGGTTCACTCGGGTTTTAACCCTCTCCTTTTGCGCTCTAACTTTTGCCAAGGCTGCCCTTTCTGGGTTTTTAACCTTACGAGCTCAGTTTTTCTTATTTCAAATTTTTTGTGCTCTAACTTTTGCCTAGGTCGCCCTTTCGGGTTTTCGGCCTAGCGAGCCACTCAGGGATAATATTTCTTCAACTCGTCCATGTTGATTGGCTAGGAGAACTCTAGGTCATCTAGGTCTATAAGAACGATAGCTCCACCCGACCAGATAGACTTGATGATGTAAGCACCAATCCAATTAGGTCTGAACTTGCCCCTAGGATCGTGATGGGAGCTTGGTTGTCTTTAAGCACCAAATCCCCTTCTTTCAAATTCCTGGACTTAACCTTCTTGTTGAAAGCCCTGGAAATTCTTCATTGATAACCCTGGATATGGTACAGTGCTTTCAGCCTTCTTTCGTCAAACAGCATGAGTTCTTTGAACTTGCTCTGCTGCTAATCTGCCTCAGCTATCTGGCACTCAGCCATAACCCGCAATGATGGGACCTCAACTTCGATCGACAGAACAACCTCCATCCTATAAACCAAGGAATACGGAGTTGCCCCAGTAGAAGTTCGAATTAATGTCCGGTAGCCCCAAAGAGCAAATGGCAGCTTATCTGGCCAGTCCCTGTAGGTTTCCACCATCTTCTGCAGAATGTGCTTGATGTTCTTGTTGGCTGCCTCAATAACTCCATTGGTTTGTGGCTGATATGTGGATGACTTATGAAAAGTCACATTGTACTTCTCCAACAAGTCGATCTCTTCCTTCTTGAAGTGGGAACTATTATCCGAAATAATCTCATTCGGGACCCCATAGCGACAGATGATGTTGTTCCTGATGAACTTATCTACATGCGATGCCTTCAGCACTGCATAGGATTGGGCTTTGACCCACTTTGTAAAGTAGTCTATTGCCACCAGAATATACTCATGCCCGTTCGATCCCTTCGGAGTAACTGCCCCAATCACATCAATTTCCCATACTGAAAATGGCCATGGCAAAGTCATGTTATACAGTTTCGACGAAGAAATGTTCATACAGTTTGCATGGATCTGGCATTTGTGGCATCACCGAACAAAGCCAATACAATCTTCCTCCATGGTTGACCAGTAGTAACCCTGTCTGAGAATTTTTTTGGCTAGCATCACCCTGTTCATGTGCACTCCGCACTCTCCTCCATGGATGGCCTCCATCAGGCGCTTGGATTCTTCAGCATCAATGCATAGTTTATGCATCCCAAGATGACCCCGTTTGTATGGTTTACCCCCACAGACGATGAACTGAGTAGCCATTCTTCGTATTGCCCCCTTGTCTTTGGCATTTGCCCCTGGTGGATAAGCCTTCTTTTTCAAGAAGTTCCAAATGTCATGGTACCAAGGGTTCTAATCTTGCACTTCATCTATGGCAGCAATCAACTCGTAGGCCGGCACATACCTCTGTTCAATGATGATTGGATGCATTCGGACTCTCAAAGGGATGTCTATCATAGAAGATAGAGTTGATAAAGCGTCTATGAACCTGTTGCTCTCTCTCAACAGATGGGTGAAGGTTAACTTCTCAAACCTAGGAATTAGCACGTCCAGAGTTTGGTGATAGATTTTCATCCTTTCTTCCTTAACCTTCCAGTCTCCTTTCGCTTGAGACACAACTAGGTTTGAGTCCCCAATGACGTCCAACCTTTTTGCCCCTAGTTCCAGCGCAGCTTCTAAGCCAACGATACATGCCTCATACTCTGCCTCATTGTTCGATACTTTGAATCGGAGTTTGAAAGCTAAGGGTATGTGGAAATTGTCGGGTGCTATCAGCAACACCCATATCCCATACCCGTACTAGTTAGACGCTCCGTCAAAGTACATAGTCCAAACCTCTTCTTCAAGCTACAGAATGGCCTCATTCAGGAATAGATACTCTACTGCTTCATGTCCCTCTACTGGGTGATCGGCTAGGAACTCCGCCACCGCTCTCCCTTTCACAGACTTGCGCGTCATGTACTTCAAATCAAATTCGGAGAGAAGAAGCAACCAACGGGCTAGCCTACCCGTAAGTGCTGGTTTCTCAAAGAGATATTTGAGGGGATCTAATCTCGAAACCAGTATTACAAAGTGAGCTAATAGGTAGTGCCTCAACTTCTTGGTAACCCATACCAAGGCCAAACAAGCCTTCTAAAGCCAAGTGTAATGGGCCTCGTATTCCAGTATTTTCTTGCTCAGGTAGTAGATAAACTTCCCCACTTTATCCTCAGATTCCTGCGCAAGCATGCAGCCCATTGTCGTGTCGGTCACTGATAGATACAGAATCAACGGTTTTCCCGGCTCTGGTGGTGACAACACAGGTGGGTTCTATAGCTACTGCTTAATCTGCTCAAAAGTAACTTCGCATCCGTCATCCCATTGGAACTTCTTTCTTTTTTTCAGGAGACCAAACAGTGGTTCACAAGTCAAGGTTAATTTTGCAATAAACCGTCTTATGAATTGCACTTTACCCAGAAAGCCTCACACCTCCTTTTCAGTCCTTGGTGGTGGCATTTCTAAGATGGCCTTGATTTTGGAAGGATCGACCTCGATGCCCCTTTGTGTGATTAAGAACCCCAACATTTTCCCTGCTGTAACGCCAAAAGTACATTTCTGAGGATTCAGTCGCAACCGATACTCTCTGATCCGTTGGAAAAATTTCTTCAAGGCGGTGTAGTGGCCCACTCTTTCCTTGGACTTGACAATCATGTCATCCACATACACTTTAACCTCTTTGTGGATCATATCGTGCAAGATCGTGATTGCAGCCTGTTGATATGTAGCCTCAGCGTTCTTCAAACTGAACGGCATCGCCCTATAGCAGTAAGTTCCCCACAGGGTAATGAAGGCAGTTTTCTCCCTATCTTCGGGTGCCATTAGAATCTGGTTGTAGCCTGAAAACCCATCCATGAATGAAAGCAACGCATGCCCAATAGTGAAGTCCACCAATTCGTCGATATGCGGCAGAGAAAATTCGTCCTTCGGACTGGCTTTGTTCAGATCTCTGAAGTCCACACATACCCGAATTCTGCCGTCTTTCTTCGGCACTGGAACAATATTGGCCAACCAAGTAGGATACTCAGATACTAATAGGAACCCTGCATCAATCTGCTTGGTGACATCTTCTTTGATTTTTAGAGCCTAATTCGGGCGAATCCTTCGAAGCTTCTGCTTAACAGGTCGGGCCTCTGGGTCAAGAGGGATCCGATGCTGTACAATCCCAGGATCAATTCCAAGCATGTCGTCGTAGAACCACGCAAAAAAATCTTTGAAATCTTTTAATAAAGCGACTAAGCGCTCGCGTTTCTCAGAAAACAACGTGGACCCGATCTGGACCAGCCGCGGATCCTTCTCAGTACCAACATTAATTGAGGTGATCTCATCAATCAAAGGTTTTAC
Source organism: Camellia sinensis (assembly GCF_055761805.1). Lineage (NCBI taxonomy): Eukaryota > Viridiplantae > Streptophyta > Magnoliopsida > Ericales > Theaceae > Camellia > Camellia sinensis. Next base: position 49,385,295 of record NC_138965.1, read on the forward strand.
AAACCTCTCCTGCTCTTAATCAATCAAATGTTTTAAAATTGGAGGAATTTCTTCCTCATTGTTTTCATCAAAGTTTTGAAAGTCCTGATTAATGCAATAAACTAAAGGCACAGAAAAGTACTCAGAAGCCGCAGCAGCACCATCCTCATTAACAACATCCGGTTCATTTGATTCTTCAGTTACAACCGACTCAAAGGAAAATGACAAAGACAACCTGGACAAGATAGTGGCATCTGGGTTATCAACCCCAGGAATACCGGACTCTGACTCAGAAGAACTAGAATCTGATTCTGACTCCACAGACTATGTGGAATCAGTTTCTGGTTCACTACCTGACCCAGAACCGCTAGATAAAAAGCCTTCCTCATATTGCCAGATGATGGAGGGTGCAATGGACACATCCAGAATGCCAGAAGAAGGGCCACAGCCATTTGATCCCCAATCATGGAGACAGATAAGTTATCCCCCAAGAACTCCGGTGTGATCTGAGGATCTAAGAGGAGACAAGCCAGCGCTGCTCCTATCTCAAGTTCTGTGCCCTCGGACTCATCCTCCTTGCACTGCTCAGCCTCAGTTGGTGGGTCAGTCTGCTCTTCCACAACTTCATCCCCCTGGCAACTGAAGGTCAAAAAAGATCTCGAAGCCGGGCAAGCGCCGCTTCTCTGAATTCAGCCATGGCTCCAGAAAACCGCAAAACGGGAAATCTTTCCCCTCCGGAACAAAGCGTCCATTCAAGGTTCCTTGGATTTTTGTAGTGTTTCCCGGCTTGCTTAGCCTTGGCTCTTCCAGCCATTTCTCTTCCTTTCCTTACCCAATCATCTTTTGGTAGGCAAAAAACCTAAACCAAAAGTATAAAGGTTGTGTGGCACTTCGGCCAATGCAGCGACGCCCTTCCGGCCATTCCGTCCCAATCCCATTCCAGGCATATGTTAAAGCTTGTTCATGAGGTAAACAGATTGTGCACTGACATACAGTCCCTCATCAACAACCAGCATATCTTGTACTACCCGAGCCTCAGTCAAGGTAAATCCCGACAAAAAGACATCCTCCACGCCATGTTCAATTTTCAAAACCGGTGTAGAAACCTCTGGCAGTGGATGTATGGAAGAGTTCCCAAAAACAATTGTTACCCCTTTCCCGTGGGGGTACTTCAATATCTGGTGTAAAGTGGAAGAGACAGCTCTCACCTGGTGCAACCACGGTCGTCCAAGGAGTAGATTGAAGGTGGCTGGAACATCCAAGACATGAAACTCGATGTCCTGTTACGCCAGGCCGACCTGAGTTTTAATCCATACCATCCCCATCACCTCCCGACTGGTGTTATCATAGGCCCGAATTACCTGAGCTGTTGGTGCGAAATCTGCGGGCTTCAACCAGATAGCATACGCCGTTCGCGACGGACATACATTGATTACAAATCCTGTATCAACCAGGACAACCAGTATCCATTTTTCCTTACACTCCATAGAGATATACAGCGGCTTGTTATGTTCGGAGCCCTCAGGTGGTAGTTCTTTGTCTGTGAAGGTTAAAGTCAGTGAAGCTCCACCCGGGAACACTAATCCCACCAACTGCTCGGGCGTTGTATCAATCGAAATCTTAGCCTTGTCCATGGCTGAAAGGATGGCTTGTCTATGTACCCTCGAGGCCATAAGCAGTCCCTAAATGGAGATGTCTGCTTGAATTTTCTTTAGCTGCTTCAATACAGCTTCCTCCTCTAGCAGTTTGTCTCTCTGCTTTTCTGCTTCCTTGTCTTTCCCAGACGCCTCCGGTTGGTCCAAATGTGGGGGCTTGAAGTACCGCCCACTCCGGGTCATATGATCGACCTCCTCGGTGTACCAAGTATCGTCTGGTTGATTCTGACCCCAATCCTCGTTGATATGGGCAAGACGCAAATCATCGTCTTCCCACCACATCCCCTCGGCAACCGACAGATAGTTGTCCGGCTCCGTTGTAACTGTTCCCGCGTTCTCAACACATTCTGTTCCCACAGGACCCTTGGCATTTCTAGCCCTATTATCATTCTTGATTTTCTCTTGTTCAAACCGCTTTAATGCGGCCTCCTATTCGGTGTCTGCTGTACACAAACTGCCCAAGTCCCGAGCAAAATTCTCAGCACCGGTGCTCTCCGGCGACTCCCCCTGGTTCTCGGCCATTCCAGCCATTGTAGATGTTTCTGACTGACCCTGTTCTGATTGAGGCACCTCAACAACATTCGGCTCATCACTGAGCCACCCTGCATTATCTGTCGATCCATTTAGGTCGAACCAATTGATGCTCATATCTCCCGAGTTCTGCTCGTTAAAGAACTGCAGATTAGCAATGTCCTCCTCCAGCTCCGCTAAATTATCTAGCCCCTGACTCGGCCCGTCCTCCCGAACAACATGTACCTCGATCCCAGTTGGCATCTCTACCGTTGGCTTGGCGTGATCTGCTGACACAATATCACTGCACGAGTTGTATGCTTCCTCAGTTATGCCCTCAGATCCCTCAGGTATGCCTTCTACCACGGCCACCACCACAGGTTTGGATTGGGGTAGGGAGGTGCTCATCATGCACAAGGTTGTGCTATCTGGGATGAACACCTTAGGCTTAGGCAGGTGGGAGGGAGTGATGTATATGCTAGGGTCGTATGGAACGGCCGTGGTTTGGGTTAGGTTTATCTGCCTGGGTGGAGGAGGGGGGTTGTTATGTGGTGGGAGAGGGTTAGTGGAGACATTTGGCTTTTCGGGAGGCGCAATCACCTTGTTGTCAATGAGATCTTGGATCTCATGACGGAGCCTGAAGCAGAGGTCGGTGTCATGACCGTGCTGCTGATGAAAGGCGCAATATTTGGCCGGGTTATGTGTTGGAGGGAGGGGATTTGGCAGTGGGCGTGGTTCTAGGGGCTTCAGATGCCCCTTTCTAAGTAGAAACCCCAGGGCTTTGGACAGGGACATGTACAGTGGGGTGAAGGTCCTCTGGCCCCTAGATGGGTACTTTACAGGTTGTATGGTGGCGCCAGATGTGCCGATAAAGGGTATGGCTGTTTTTGGCGTGGTGGTGACCATGTGGATATCAGAAGTTCTTGCGGCTGCAGTGCTACTCGTAGCTACATTCGAACCACGTGTAAATGCCCTCTTGGGATGCTCCTTTTCCTGGTTAATCAGACCTTGCTTCATAGCATCTTCTATTTGTACCCCAATCTCATACAAGTCAGCAAAGGTGGGGAGGGGTAAGACGATCATTTTCTGCATCAACTTAGGTTGCAGGCTACGCACAACCATCCTTATCTAATCTTTTTCGAGTGAACGAGTTGTCATCATGGAGGCCTTGGCCCTCCATCGTGTGACGAAGTCAGAAAAGCCTTCATTCGGCTCTTGCCTAGTCACCTCGAGATCACGGGTTGTGACCTTGATTTGGGTGTTGTAAGCATATTGGGCAATGAAAGCCTCGGCCATCTCCTCCCAACTCCTTTTCACTGAATCCTCCAGCTTGGCATACCAGATGGCCGTAATACCCAACAGCGTCTGACCGAAGAAAAATACTTTCTGGAGTCTAGTCAAACCCATCGGGCGCAAAATATCTAAGAACAGCCTCAGATGAACCATAGGATCGCCCGAGCCATCAAAGCGATCTATGTGAGACATTTTGAACCTATCCGACAATATCACCGCTAAATCTGTGTATCCATCCTCTATGTCCGGGATCGAGTTAACTCCCTGAGCTCATTTAAACAGCTTTTCAAGCTTGCTTACTTTCAAAGTAGTAAGATCGGACTCAAATTCGAACGGCGTGTCTGTTGGAAAGGCCGGTGTTTTTGAAGTCTATGGTAGAGCTGGTGGTGGGACTAGCCCTGTTGGAACATTCGTATTCTCCTGGACGTTAGCTGTTTCCCCGGGTGTTGGAACCCTAGGCGGTGGTGGGTGCGAAGCAGAAGCTCTGGCTTGTTGTGGTTGCTGCTGTTGTTGAAGTCTAGCAATTAATTCTGCCTGCTGGGCTATAACCTCTGTCTGAGGAGCGGTAACCTCTGCTTGGCGAGCAGCATCCCGCTGCATAGCCTCCATGGTCTGCTGGAGTTGACGCATCATGTCCTCCATACTAACTGTAAAGTGCCGATCTGCCTGAACATGTATATTTTCTCTTTCTGAGGTAGAAACAAAAATCTCAGCCCAACTGCGCACAGGTGGGGTAGACAATGACTGCTGAACTAGCGACTGCTGTATTGATACTCTATGCCTGACTACCCTCCGTCTTGTAACCGGGGGTAATGAAGCAAACACTGGTTGTCTGTCAATAAGATCCTCAGATCTGGAAAGCCTCCTACCTCTAGTCCAGAGTGCTCGGGGGGTATCTACCTCGTCGGAAGTAATGATGAAATACTACCTTGCAAAAAGATAAATAAAGTAAAAATGAAACAACAATCAGAAAACAGACAGCATCTCGGCTTAGATAAAAACAACACACAGTTGATAATCATAAGCTGAACGATCTCTACTCAAACACTGATTTCTGCCTCAAAACTGATACCTTCAAACACTTATGTCCTCAAACTGATACCCAGACTTATAACTGATACATACAATCCTGTACAGACACACCCTAACAGCACATATCAAGCAAGTGAGAGCCAAAACACCCCTATGGTAGGGTAGGGTTTCCCTGTCCTATTTTGTCAGGCGCTAAGGTTTCACTACGCACGCATGCGGTTTCAAACAATCCTGCATTCGGGTGAGCAACCTGTCCTAGTTTGGAACAATCTCTATGGCTTCCGATATGCAACTAGGTCAAATGGTCAAAAAGGGTGCCTCAGCAAGACCACCTAATATACCTCTCGCTCCTAACACCGAGAAGTGAAAGGAGGATCAAACGGTACAGCGATAGTCCAAATCCAAGGTTTATGTTCCCATCGTAGCAGAGCCTACAACCGGTTAGCCTTATGGCATGCTTTTCCAAGCAAGCCTCCGGCAAACCGCTCAGGAATAGCAGATGGCAAACACTGTGACTTAGGCGCACCAATACAAATACAATGCAAAAAAACACATAACTGTAGATAAAACAACATATCATGAGTTCGAGTCAAGTTCTCTAAGTCCTTAGCAGAGTTGCCAGAAACTGTGGACTCAGCTTTCCTCGCATGCCCCCCTTTCGGAGAAGCACGAATTGGTCGTCCTACAATTCGGACTCCTGTCATGGTTTTGAATCTAATCTCACAAAGTGCGATGTGAGACTGATAAACACTAAAGAGTCCAAATCTGGCAATTGGTTTTGGAAAATCAATTTTGAATGAAAAAGTGCCAAACATGGACTACCTTGCCAGATTACAGAGTCACCACCTAAATATTTTGTTTTTGGGAAATTTAGGAAACCCTGACTCATGCCGAAGGTCACGTGTCCATCATCACCAAAGTTGCCTCGGCTCGAGAACTTGGGTACGAGAGGGGAAGGTCCTGAAATGAGCACCCCCACTCGCCTGATCAGAGGATCGGCCTCTACTAAGCGTGATATGTTGTTTTATAAACCTCATGTGTTCTTATCCGGTTATTAGCTAACTTACTATGTGATGCGCACAACATACAAGTATAGACTAAATCGTAAGAATTGGAACAAAACATTTCACATTTATTTTTTAAAATGGTTTGAAAGTGCCACCCGCAAGTGGGCAAAAGCGCGGATTTGCCACCCTCAAGTGGGCTTAAAACATGATGATTTGCCACTTCGCAAAGTGGGCTTAAAATGCACATTTGATGAATTGTCCCAATTCAAACAATCAAGCCTTCATCCACAAGCATTCATGCAGTTAATCACTTAAGCACATAGACTCATGGCAAGCATGCGAAACATCGCAACACTTGCACTCATGCAAGTATGCTAAAGCGTAAAACTTACAGTGTACTCCAAGCCAAAACAAAAGCTAGTTAAAAATCAATACATGATCCTAACTATGTTAACAATGCCTAATGTAACACATGCAATATGATGCAACTAATAGGCTCGGCTATCTAAGATGGCATATGAATGCAACAATTTGATAACATGCTTTGAAACGCGTATTCAAATAAGTATTGAAATACAATGCATTTGAATGATGTGCCGAGCCCGGTGCATGCAAGACAAATGAATGATGCACGCATGCAAGCATAAGGTATGCTAATCAAAATATGCCCTAATATAACCATCGAATGTGGTTAAATAAAAGGGAGAAAGAAGTGGGGTTGGAAGACATGCGCACACACACGCACGCTTATTACAACAATATGCCCTTGCGAAGGAGGGTCCGAATAAATAAGCTAACTAGCTATGCTAAGCTAATTATTACAACACAACTAATTAACTATTCTAGCTAATTAATTATTACAAACCGAATTGAATAATTAGCTAAGTTAAGCTAAGCTAATTAAAATATTACAAACCGAATCAATTAATTAAACACTTAATTAATTACAAAAGACTAAGCTAAATTAATTACAGCACATGTAATTAACTACAACTAGCTAATAAAGCGATAAAAATGGCCTCGCGGCCGAAGGAAGCATGCATGCTCGGTTGTATCCTCCCGAAAATCCAACACCTTGCCTCTAAATGCCTCTGTTTGCACATCTTTAGACCTCTGAAAATCATGCCAACTTCCGGACTACTTCTGTTTGATCTCAAGAATATGTTGAGGGATGGTCGGCTGGTACATGTGGCTGGTCGGCCACTGCTTCTCTAAAATTACTCCTTTTGCTGCAACAGAGAGCAAACAGAGGCATGGCAGTGTATTTGCAAGGAAATGTGTGTACTACCACCCTCCTTATCATATCTCAAGCTCAAAGGAAAGTGGCACTCGGCTCTCAAGCCACCAATCAAGCATCTCAATGCATGATGGTCCAAAAACTAAGCTTGTACAAGCTTAGTGAATGCACAAATAATACACAAAGAGCCTCCACCCTATCATGCTTGATCAAGGGTGATGGCAACCAAGAAATATGACCCGTTTCATCACTCAAGTATGAAACGTCCCACATTTCTTGTGTTTGGATTAACGTCCGATCCAAACACATGCAATGCAACACAAATGCTTATCTTGCACAAGTTTTACTTTGCTCAATTCTTGTTTACACATTTTACATTACCGAGCCATTCAATAACCGGTTAGTCTAATGTAAAAGTCCTCTAATGAGAGGGGTCAACCAAAAGGGTGATTTACGACATGAGAGGGATTATGCCTTTGACTAGGAGGAACCCTCAAAAGAGGGTTAAAGCCATTTTAGCACAAACCTTACTTCATGCTTAAACACAAGCTTAAGACCAAACAACCCTCAAATCAAATTGAAAAATGAAGAAATGTGGGAGGTTGCAGATGTTTCTAGTGCTAAAATGGCATGACAAATAAAACTATAATATGCAAACAACTCATGTACAACATGTTAAGAGCCAAAAACATTGAAACTAATGAAAGACACAACACTAGAAGCATGCAATACAATGGTCAAATGATCAAACCAGCTAGGACAGACCTAAAACATGCCAAATCAGTGGCAAAACATGCTGAGACTTAAACACAAAAATCAAGAAAAACATGCTCGCATGCCGGCTCACAAACAAGGCATAAAGCACAACTCTCAAAAGCAATGAAAGAGTGGAATATGTGAGAGTGTGACAGAGGAATATGCTCTGAAATTACATACGAAACGATGCTATGGCATGCAAACAACCCAAGCAAAGCATGCTAGAGGGCTCAAGACACAAAGCTAGCTAAAGCAACTACACTATAACCATGCAAGGCAAAGCATATATGGCCCAGACCACCCAAAACAGAACTAAAGCATGCTAAATAGTAACAAAAATGTGCTGGAGTTAAGCTAACACAAGATAGAATGATAGGCTAAATCATCACACATGCTAGGCTAGTAAGCAAAATTACACTACAAGTGCAAGATGCAAACAACAAGTGACTAAACCAGCCAAAAATAGAGTTTAAACATGTTAAAATATTGCCAAAACATGCTTGAACTAAGCTAACATAAGCTATAAAAGCATGCTACTTTGTAATGTTAACAAGGCATGGCATAGAGAGATAAGGAGGCGAAGCCATCCCCTCCCATTTTGGACCTCAAAACAAACTTTCTACCATTGAAATTCCTCTAAAATTTTGTGGCTTTAAGGCCAAAAAGATGGACTCAAAAGCCCTTAAAAGAAGGCTCAAAAGGCTTTACAAGCCAAAGGGCAAAGGGGGGGAAGCACCCCCTAACCAAACAAAGCTTAAACCACCATTTTAAAACCTCAAAATCAGAGTTTTTTATGGTTGAAAAACCAGGTCAAAATAGCTTAAAGAGATGGAAAGAACTTAGTTAAAGCAAGGCTTAAAAGGGACAAAGTCTTACCCTTGAAGCACAGTAGCAAAACAAGTCTTTTTTTGAGCCAAAACTAGCTTTAGGAACTCCAAACAAGCCTTAAGGAACCTCAACTCCAAGATAAGGATGTTTGATCAAGGGGTTGTATGCAAAATTGTAGAGAAAACTCACTTTCAAGCACAATATATATATATATATATATAGAGAGAGAGAGAGAGAGAGAAATTTCAACTCTAAAATTTTTTAACCTCCAAAAATGGGGGAGAGGCCTCCCCTTATACAGAAAAACAAGCCAAAAGCTTGTGTCCATGTGTGGAGGATGGCATCAGTGACCAACAGCTGGCACATAAAATATCTGAAAAATGAGAAAAATGGTCGTTGGCCATCAACAGTGGCCGACCGGCCACACATGTAGCCGATCGGCCATCAATGTGGCCGATCGGCCACCACTGCTGGCCAGCAGGCATAAGCCATGGCCGATGGACACTGGGGATGGCTGACAAGCCATCCTCTCCCCCAGATTCAAAGCAACAAGCCCTTGGTCCACAACCAAGCACAAAACAGACAAGTTTCAAAGGCTCGAAAGTAGGCACTCCGCCAAGAACTTCGGGCGTTCAAAACGAACCCAAACATGGATAATCATCGAGTGTTCAAATGATGACGCCTAAGTCTTAAGAACGGTAAAAAATAAGGTGTCTACACACACCCAATTTTATAACCCATCAAATACCCTATCTTTTGTGTCTGGTGAACTAGAAGCTTTGTCTCCATCAAAAAACATAAGTTTGGCCTGTGTTTCCTTGTCAACTATTTTGCTGCCCAAAACTATCATAGGATGACCAATACTCCAACAGTTCCAGCTAAAAATCATCATGGCGTCTGAGAAGGTTGTTGTGGGACAACCTCCTGCAAACCCCCTTGCTTCTTCACAACTTGTTGATCAATGGCAAGCTCCATAATGCGTGTTGTTTCCAGCTCAACATGAAATTTTCCATCTCCTCCCAATTCGGCACTTTGAACGAAGCCATTTCTCAACTTTTTGGTGAACTAACTTATGTATTATATCCCGATTCAGACCCTGTTTGTGCCACTATTGTTCCCATCTAAATCACAACAAGGCGTCTTTTCTGATTTTTTGTGCATTTATCCCTCAAAATCTGTTGGCCATTGCGCCTCCTCCCTTGGACACGCCCTTCAATCGAATCCACGCTACACAACTTTTTTCCTGAGATTTCTTCGGTGCCGAATTGGAACATCCTTGCGCATCACTTGAGCTAACAGCTGAGCATCAATCACTGCACGGATCCTTCATCTCTGCTACTGCCTCACTCGACTGAATTTTCTGCGTTGAAAATATCCCACATTGCGGCATACACACTGAGTCTGAAACTCCTCCATACCCATGAATAATCTTCGCATTTGATCTACCCCACGGTGGCCCCGAAGCTTCATCCACAACCTCTGTTACTTCCGTATCATACACCAGCATAAACCCAAAACCCGCTTCAAAAATTCTTTTCTTTCTTGGAGGCTTAGATACCACTGAGGAAGAAGAGACACAAACTAGACTACAAGTTCCTTTGACAGAAGGCTGTATAATGGGCCGATTAAGTATAGGGTTTTTTACCAGTCGGTCCAAATAATTGAATCTATTACCTATTAGGTCTTAAGTTTTCATCTCATGCACTAGGAAGCCCTATTGTATTTTTTTATCCCGATTTGACCCCTATTTAATTCTCTCTCTCTCTCTCTCTCTCCCACAAAGGATCTGGGTTTTAAAAAGTATTTTATACACTGTTATGTTGCAAGAGCCATTGATTGCGCCACTATAATGTTGGTTGGAGATGAAGGGGTCATGACGTCGACGGTGGTGAAGAAGTTTGTGACAAAGACTCGGCAATCAAACGGTTGTTTGTTGGTGTTGGTGAACATGAGAGCTAACTCGATGGCACTTGGATTTGAGAGAGATGGTGTTAGATTTTAGAGAGATCAAGAAAATCGACATGAACAAAGATGGGTGTGTCAACATTAACGAGTTCGAGACTTTGTACCACTTAATAATGGACGAGTGAGACGAAAAAGAAGACATGAGAGAGGCATTCAAGGTGTTACATCATAATGGTGATGGGTTTATCTAGGTATTTTCAATGCTGATCGGAGCTCCTATCTTGTTGAAACTAGTGATAAATTTATCAGTAAATTTATTGAATATGTTTGTTTTTGTATAAATTTGAAGGTGGGCTAAATGGGAAGGTGGGCTAAATTATTTTGGAATAGGATCTCATGGGTATTAAGTCCGATCCAAAGGACTGGCCCATAACTCCCCCTTAAGTATACCCTCTAGTTGCACTAGGCCAGAGTCCATTGAGTCCAATGGGCTATCAATTTGAAAAGTTTGACTATTAATTTGGCCTTCTCCCAGATGAAAAATCAGTCGCTGGCCCAATCCATCCCTCATTAGAGCTCGAACTATCTCCTCATCTTCATTAAAGATGTCTTGGCCTAGGGGGGGTCGCAGACCAGTTTTGGACGGTTCAGTTTGCACTTTAGACCCACTTGCATGTCTGCAGTTTGGGAAAAATTGAACCCGCAAACCGCCTGCAGTGTGGGTTGCGATTTATATAGATAGGGTTCGTGAATATGTAGGCAGTTTGCGGATTGGTTTTTTTTTTTTCTTTCCACTTTTTGCTACCAAAAATAAAATCATGCTTTGCTATCTTACCCACTCAAAAATACATTTTCAATTAATTGAGACAATTCCACAACTCAACCTTTGGACTACAATATGTCAGTGTCATATGCTTCAGATAAAAAAAAAAGGTTTCATTATAAAATTACCATTCCAGCAAAGCTTGTCATTAAAAGACTTTTCCTTCCTTGGTTGTTCATGAAAGAGGATGCTATTGTTGTACCTGTAATAAGTTTGAAGTCCATCAGCATGAAACATTACATACCAATGAAGGATTAATCTTTTTTTTAAAAAATGTTTAGTGCAGGCGAGTGCTTGCAAGTGCGGGTGACACCAGCAACCCGCCTGTAACCCATAATGAAAGATTAATCTAAACCGCACCTGACCCTACTTTACACTCGAAATCGCCCTTTTGTATGTAGTTCAGATCGGGTTGGGTAGTTTCTACGGGTCGAATAACCCTATGCCCAGCTCTAGCTTGGCCATTACTTCAACACTAGCTTCCATAGCAACACTAGGTCTATCCTCACGCGGCTGCTTCATTACCTCTATTACACCTCCATCAGTCATCAAATGACTTGTCTTTATTCCTATAGCATTCAATTTATGTTTCCACTTTTGCCACAATAAATCCAGCTTAATTACTAACCCCATTGGTTCTTGGCCGACTGACGTCAAATCTTGATTGTCGGAATTTCCACCAGCATTTGATGGACTTGCCTGAAACTCCACCGATGCCATCTGCAAACCTCCCATGTTTGAAAATTTTTGCCTTTGATTTTGCCCCTCATCATAATTTGCTTCATAATAATTCTACAACCCATGATCCCAATGTTTATCCCAATCCTCAACAAAATTATCACCCATCATTGGTGACATTGCGACCACATGATCATCTTCCACCCCATGTTTCTGGAATTGGATCTTGAACTGTCTCTTGAAAAATACGCACCGTGCGCCTCTCTGAGTGATGGGCATTAGCTATAATCCTCGGAGTATACATTAATTGATCCTCCTACATAAGAACTTTAGCGCTTAACTCCTTCCCATTTTCGTCATACGTTCCTCAATGAGACACTTAGATTCTTCAAATGTGAGAAGACAATGTAATTGAGTGTGACCCACTTTACCGTAGTTTCGACACACCTACACAACCTCTCATAACTACAACTGATCCATTGGTGATGACCATCCCTGAATTTCAAGTAGAACCCACTTATCAAAGGTTGATTAGTAGGAACCCATATTCAAATACATAGAAATTGAATATTACGAGGCATAAGCCTATCCGTATCTACCTTAATCGCATCCCTAATAGCTTTACCAAGCCTAAAGCCTGCTTCCTCCATAAAACACTCCAATGGCAACCCATACAGCCTAATCCAAACAACCATCTTATCCATGACCAGCTAATCTAACACTAGCCCCGGTTTCAAGTAATCAACAACTAACAATGCTATTATAGCATAAGGACCGTTAGCCGCAATACAATGCATATCTTGCCATTGCTCGTGCTCGTGCTTAAACAAAAACACAAAGAAATTCTTGCTTCGACCATAAACATAAACCGGCCCTTCCAACCTCCAAATATCATTAACATGTAGTTGCACAATTAAGCACTGCTCAAGTTCATGTCATTCAAGATCCCATGTTGCGTCCTCCATATCCATACTAAGACCACTATGAAAATTATGCCTTGTTGGTGAAACAAAAACTTGACCAGAATGAAGTCCCATTCGTTATTCAAAATACTCACTTTCGATCTCCATTCCATTACTACCCGTCCATCCACCTTCACGTACAAAAGGGGTTTCCATAAAGCAAATCCTTCAAGTACTAGGACCACAAAAAAAGACCAAAAAGAAGATCCTAAAAAAGAAAAAGGATCCACCAACCTCCAATCCCCTTTTTAGACCAACAACAACAAACTATGTTTAGAGAAAGCGAAAGATTACTACAAGTCAACACTAGAAAAAGAAAACACTCATGAGATAACAAAGCACCTCACCCTAAGGGAACACTGGCTCACTAGAGAGAATTTTTTTTTTCTTCGAAGCCTTTGATTGTTACATGTTTATTGAAATATATTGGCGAGAAGTACAAATTATTGTTATAAAAGCATGTTACTTTTTATTTTTATCCTTAGTTCTCAATTCATTATCTCTCAGTCTTATGCACTTCATTTTACTTCCATTTACATTTCTCTCACTCTATACTATGCCCTTTCTCTCTTTAACAGGGGGAGAGTAAGAGAGAGAGAGATTGTGTGTGTGTGTGTGTTTCATTGTCACATACCACTACCATCGAATTCTCATCACCGTAATCGCCACCCTTTGTCGTTTGCGACTAGCTCTACAACATCCGTCAGATTTTCACTAGTCCCTTGTATTGTATGTGCAACGGTAGAGAAAGAAAGTAAAGAGAGAAAAGAGCAGTGATAGTGAGGAAGAATGAAGTGTTGTTTGACAAAGGAGCGTCAGACAACTTCGATTCGAAAAACCCATACAAAGGCCTAGTGGCAATACTAGAGATAAGGGAACGTCGTGAGAGAGAAGTGGATCGACATCGAGACCGCTACAAGATTTGGTAGAGCTCAGCGGCGAAGATGAGTCTATTCTTGTCCTAATCATACATCTCGAAAACGTCCTTCAACTCTCGAAGACCTCTATCATCGCAATCATTTTCATCGCCAGTGGTGAAGGCATCGCTGCCCTTACAAAAGTCAAGGTTGATGTGTGAGAAAGAAATGGATTGACATCGAAACTGCCACAAGTAGAGATGTGTACGGTGCGGGTCGATGCGGTTTGAAAGAAAAATATAAACCGTATGGCGGGTGGCGGATTGATAAAAGTGTCACTAGAATTTGCCATTTTCCTTATCAAAAACCGGCGGTTCGATTGGCAAATAATGGCAGATTTGCCTTGGCGATTCGGGCAGATTGGCGATTTATAAAAAATATAATTCAAATTACAAAATTTAAGTCAAAGAGTAAAAAAAAGACGAGAGATACCGTGATGTTAAGCATCTTGCGAAGCTTTCTTCTGATGCAGCAAGTGTAGCAACAACATGATAATATCAACGACTATGCCATCAATTCATTACAAGCATCTGTGGAAGCTACAATGATCAAATACAATACATAAAATTAATATCATTCAGGATTTACAATATATTGAAAATGTTTACTGTTGAAAAGTATTTAGATTGAAAAGTGAGCTGATGCAAGGTTGCAACATGGCCAGAAAAAAAAAAGATTGAAAAGTGAATTGGAATCCAACTTTATTTTGGATTACTGACATCTTGAATTCCCCTCGAGCAATAATGTAATACTATATTCTAAGGTATAGAATAACAAGCAAACTTAAGTAAAAAAGAATTTTTAGAATCTTATAAAACATGATTTAATAGCGGTGCGGGTCGGTGCGGTTTGGAAGAAAAATAGAAACCGGCGGATTGATAAAAGTGTCACTAGAATTTGCCATTTTTCTTACCAAAAACCGGCGGTTCGATTGGCAAATAATAACGAATTTGCCTTGGCGGTGCGATTTGGTGCGGTTTTGGCAGTTTCGGCGATTTCGGCGGTATTATGCACACCCCTAGCCACAAGACCTAGTAAGGCTCAGCAGCAGAGATAAGTCCATTCTTGTCCTGATTGTACATCTTAAAAGTGTCCTTCAGCTCTCGGAGACCTCCATTGTTGTTGTCTTCAGAGAAAGTAGCGATGCCACATTTATAGAAGTCAGCGACCTTCTTGATGTTGATGCAACAGATATATTTTCACAATTGGTATATTTAATGGTTAAAATTTTTATTTTTCTTAGTATTTTTGAAAATTTTAGTAACACCAGAAAAGTTGACAGGAAAGTAGCCGGAGGTGTAGGACATGTGGACATGTAGGTAGAAGTATTATGGTCTTTCAAATTGCTTTAATCCTTGTAGCCCTAAAAGATAAAAGCTCATGGTTATTGCCCCCAAAAGTTTTAATATTGGATTTATGACCTGAGTATCTTTCTGATTTTCAATTTTATTATTTTTTTTTTTTTACATTTAACACACAATATACACAGAAGATTATTCCAACAAAAATTTTCTCTTCCACTTATGTACTCTTTCCGCTGCCCCAGCTTTTTAATTTGTTTGTTTTGTTGGAACAATTCATCGAATTCTTTAGTTGGTTGTCTTCGGGTCTTCAAAACTTGGCAATGATCTTGTCTATGTAGAATAGAAATTTAGTGCTTCAAGTCGCGTTACTTAGTCAATTTTTTAAAGACAATATTTACAACCACCAAAAGGTGTGCTGAGGGTTACAACAAATTCACCTCCATGATACAATGAAGCCTGATCTAAAGATCAAGTCTACCATCATCTACATTCACAACAGTAGATTAGAATACTCTTCATATAATCAAGAAAACTATATAACTAAGAAAACCAAGACACTGATAATCAAGTCTGCAGAATTTGATCATCAGTAAGAAAAGTAGAAACTTGCTTAAGAAACTCTTAATCGAAAACTCTAAATCGAGAGGGAGAGAGAGAGAGAGAGAGAGAGACAATTGTAGGAATGCTTTATGGATTTTTGGATAGATTGAAATGGCTGATTTCATAACCTATTTATAGGCCTTAATGCATTTGATCGAATGGACATGTCCCTTGATCGAACCCAATCGTATCTGACCGTTGGATTAATGATCTATGGTACAGATCATTCTCACACTGAATAAATGTCTTGACTGATAATACCTGATCTAGGTCAGGTGCCATCTCATCCGTACAATCGTGCGCATTTCCAATCAATGGCTATGACCAAATCGCTCTAGATCAGACATGCAACCGTTCGATCGGTTGGTTGACTCATCGCCAACGTACTCGTGCACATTTCTAATCAACGGCTATGACCAAATCGCTCCAGATCGGACACGCAACCGTTCGATTGGTTGGTTGACTCATCTCCAACGAACACCACATCACTGCCACACAGAGCTGGCTGTATTCCACGTTATCCATGCCACGTTGGATCCACATCATCCCTCCAACCTATCCAATGCAAATAGATGCCTTGACTAATCATACCTGATCATGGTCGGGTGTCATCTCATCCGTACGATCGCATGCATTTCCAATCAATAGCTATGACCAAACCACTCTAGATCGGACACACAACCGTTCGATCGGTTGGTTGACTTATCGCCAACAGACACCACATCACTGCTACGTGGAACTGACTGTATTCCACGTCATCCATGCCACGTTGGATCCACATCATCGCTCCAACCTGTCTGAAATAGGAAAGCGCCCTCATGGCGCCTTACGTCGATGCGTTCGTGCAAAGCGCAGCCATCAAACGCCACACAACCCATTGCCCATGCCACGCGCGCACGTGTGCGAATTGCGGTGTAAGTGCATGCATACTAGCATTCATTCCACAATTCCATATTCAAATGAATATTCCATGTAGCACTTTATTAAGTGCTCCATGTTTTCCTCTCTTTCTAATGTGGGACAAAGTCCTTAAGCTTACTTCAAGTTTTCCAAAGAAAAACAAGAAAGGTTTTGAAAACACCCAAAAACTAAACTATAAATTTTGAAAATCATTTTGAAAATTCCCCAACATGTGTCCTCCTTTTTGATGAAATATTAATTCTAAACTTGTTTTTACTTCTTATATTTAATAAAATAGTCAGATATCTAATATTTATATTAAGTAACAACCTTAATTGAAAAATAGAAAATAAGAAGCCTTTCAAAATCAATATATCTAATCTAATGAAATAGAATAGAAACCAGCTTGTGAAATACTACACATCCCTAGAAATAACATAAGGTGATTCCAAGATTGAGATCTCTCCATTATATCATTCAATGGTTGCAAAAAAAACCATTGACTTTAATTTGAAATAATGATAAGTTCACTTGACTATTTTTCAATCATTAGATGATGTAATTAAGATTATCTAGATCCGACATTTGACGCCCTATATCTTATTTTCTTAGTTTGATTATCAGTAAACCCACACACAAGAGATTTAGTTGTATATGAATTTTTTTTTTTTTCTCACCCATACATTCTATCTAAAAGATCTTCAAGATCTGCTGCCGAGAGTTGATCGTAAAAATCGTTCCCATTATCTGGTTCATTCTCCCATTGGTTATCTTGGTATTCTTCTTCCATTATTGGTAACTCATGCGAGACGCTATGCTGATAGTTAGGATATCGACTTTCATCAACGAATGTTTCTCTGCTAAAGGAAAATCCTGGGATGGCTAAGTTACAGTATATTTTCTGATTTCTATCTCCACAGACGAGATGACCATAGTTTCCATTATAAGCTAATAGAGGGATTATTAGCAAATTTCCTCCATTTATTAAGCTGATCTCTAAGTGAAAATTTTCTACAGGGCCAAGGTCTTCAATTGAGAAGTCCTAGGTATCCTAGGAATGTTAAAGTTCCTCTGAGGTACATTTTATGCTTGGTGGGGATGCATTTTATTCCTTTCCATTCTGGTAATTTGCTGTCAATTAATACTTCTACAAATGGATGATGCTCTTCCATTACACAAAGTACTAAATGAGCAAGTTTATTTTCAAAATTATCTGTCTATTTTGGATCTGAAAACTTATTCTAGAAATAAAGCCGTAATCTAACAATTGTGAGGCTGTTAGATAACGAGTTTTGCCTCTAATCTCTATCTCCAATGGCTCAAAAGTTGATAGATTTATCTAGCAAAGAAAGATACTGAAATCTAGATTACACTGACATCTTTCAAAATATTCTGGCCTTTCTCTGTATCTTTATTCTTGTAAACATGGTTGTTCTTCATCATCGTAAAGATAAGTCCATTGATATGCCATACCGAGACACTGAACTCCTGCTATGGAAAGGTCCTGAAGAAACTGTTGTATAGTGACTAGCTCACTATTTCTGCTATCTTCGATCAAGGTGTATATATAGGGTTTAAGGTCTTCTATTTCTTGGCTTTTCTCACAAAAAGATTGAATGAAAGAATGCCTGAAAAAATACATTCTAGCACTCAATTGTTCAAATTCTTCACTGATGAGTTGTCTGATTTTTTAGTTTGGAGAAGGAGTGGGCATTTTTTCTGGAATTAGTTTTTTAAGCTAGCTAGTTAGGGTTCGAACGGTTACTCTCAATTGTTTTTCCTCATCTCGGAGTTAGTCTAGCTCTTCACTGACCTTTTTGCCTTTATCCATAATTTTCTTGAAATTTTTGGTAAGGCCTTCACAATGTCTGCACATTTGAAGAGGATTTTGAGAATCTGGCTGAGGATTAGTACTATTGCTTCCTGTTATCTGGCTAACTGGAACTCCACTAGTAGCAAGAATAGTTGACTGCATCTTGCTCAATGTGTCCAGATAATCTTTAGCTATTTGGCTAATAAAATAACTGGTTCCAATTTCTCTGCAGGCATATGTACTGGCTGACTCAAAATCATAAAATCCCTTAAACTGAGGTACGGGAAAATTTTTAACTAAAGGTTCAACTTCTATCCAGTCATGGTAAATACCAGGCTTGGTTCCTTTAGCTACTACATAAAAAGAAAAGCTTTTAGACAAAAGTTTATTTTGGATTTTTGAAAAATATATACTGAGAGAATTTAAAGTGGACAAACGTTTGGCTGGGTGGTTAAGGTTGTTCCAAAGGTTATCTAAAAGACACTGTTGAACTAGATCTAGCTCGATTCTTGTTAATGGTTTGAACTTGTTTCTGCCTTCATAGATGGGAAGAGCAAATCCCCCAAAGTTCATTGTTTTGATGTTCTCCATTATCTGCACAGAAATTAAACTGGTTAGTTTCTTTTTCTAAATAAATTTTTATACTTAGCCAATCTATTAACTAATTATCACTCCCTTTAATATTTTCAAATTCTACTTTATATCCTTGTCCTACTATACAATCTAAAAATTTTGCCCATCTTCTACTACTAAGTTTACGCTCATTAAGTTTATTATGAAATCTAACTATAGCTTCGTAGTCTATTCTAATTGTAAAGGGCTTGTGTAAAAATAATCTAAATTTGTTTATTGCATATACTATTCCTAATATTTCAAAATCTAAACTGGTCATTGTTATATCTTTTTCTTTAAATTTTTCAAAACTATATCTACAAATGCGCTCTTTATTTTTACTATCATATTTTCTAGGTTTAGCCAATAGTACTGTTCCCCATCCTAATTGGCTTGCATCTATTTCTACGACTATATATTCTGATTCTAATGGAAGTTGTAAATCGGGTAAATTTCTACAAATGTCTTTAATTTTTCTTACTAAAGCTATATCTTGTTGGTTAAAATATTTTTTCCCTAAGGTTAGGAATGTACATTCGTGCATAATTTAAAATCCCTAAAAATGATTAAAGTTGTTTTGTATCTTCTAATTTATCTTGGTAATCTAAAATTTTCTTATATATGTGGGGTTGTAGTATGATTTTTCCATCTCCTAACTCCATTCCTAAAAATTCTATATGAGGTTTATTTAATACCATTTTTCTTTTACTAATTATTATTCCATTGTTTATAAATTCTTCTAATACTATATATGAATGATCTATGTGACTATTTTTATCTGGGCTAAATACTAATATATCATCCATATACACCAATACGAAACTGTATTTGTTGAATATACTATCTATTTCACGCTAAAATATGGAAGGTACATTTTTAAGTCCAAAAGGCATGACTGGCTATTCATAATGTCCTTGTGGGCAACAAAGGTTGTCCAAGGTAGGCTTTCATTTTCCATTTTTATTTGCCAAAAACCTAACTTGCAATCAAATTTACTAAATATTCTTGCTATCTGTATTCTATTTATAAGCTGATCTTTATCTGGTATATTGTATTTATCATATTCTTTGTTATCATTTAATCTTTTATAATTTTTAACCATTCTAGCTTTCCCTCCTTTTATTTTTGCATGATTTCTTACCATAAATACGGCGTTTCTATGCGGACAATTACTCGGTCGAATTACTCCTAAATCTATTAACTCCTTAATCTGTATTCTGAATTCTTCTATGTCTGTTAGCGTATGATCTATTTGTACTGATGTAATCCTATAGTCTTTATTTTTTTATATCTAAACTAGCTAAAACTTTATTTCTTTCCCAATATTTCATAGGCTATTCACCTAAAATTTCTGTTGTTTCAACTAATCTTATTATTTCATTTAAATCATTTTATGTTCTTCTGTATACTGGTTTTTTCTTCAGTTTTCCTATTTTTGCGAAAATTAATTCTAAGTTACCAATTTGTTGAAAATCTTCTATACTCCAAGAGTCATATTTTTCTTCTAATTCAAAATCTTCTATGTCTAAATTTTCTAAACAAGTATTTGTTATCTCTTCATTTAGTATATACTTTTGAGCTAGCTCAGGAAAAATATTTTTACTAGGAAATAAAAAACTAACGGGAACGGAATCTACTCCTATGGTACCACCACACTTCACTTGCAACTCTAATGAATGAGCAATGGTGCTAAGGGCATAGGTTGTGGGTGTATGTACTGTTCATTTGAAAAAACTAATGTTATTATGGCTGATAAACATGCCCCCTTGTAGACTAAGTATGAAATTAAGACCTAATATAAAGTGATGGTTTTGTCGAGCATTCACAATCCAAACTTGGGGTAAAGGGAACCATTCTATATGTTAAGTTTGAGAGCCTATGTGATGAAAACTAATTTGTGCCACATTGATGCAATGCGTATGTGTCTGTCTAGTGTCGTCAGCTATACTGACTGAAGTTGGGGTTTTTAAAGTTGTACTCCATGCTGGCGGAACTATGTGTTACTCAATATATGATTTACTGGCTCCAATGTCTATCATGGCATTTACACTAAGAGTTTTTTCTGCAAATTTGATTACATAAGAGATCTCAACTAAATTTGGCTTGGGTATGACAGGATAATTAAATGATAAATATGTGTTATCGGATTGTGCTTGGGAATATTGACTAAAGGGTTGATGATTCTAAACATTCTATGTCAAAATTAGCCTTAGTTTCTATCTCACGTATTTGTAGTTTAAGTTCTCTTACTTGTATCTCTAATTGTTAGGTGTAATTCTTTCTTTTCTAGACTATGATCTTCTTGCATCTCTTCTTTATTTTCTAACGTTACCTTGTGTGTCATATTTAATTTTTCTAAACAAAATGTACAATAAGTTATACTGTATAATAAACATTGAACTCTCTTATTTTTAGCTAGAAACCAATTACAATAACTGCATCTAGTGGTATCAGATCCTAGTCCAATTCTGAATTTATGTTAACAGTCAGTATCTAGTTTGCATTCCATCATCGTAAAGAAACTATTATGGGAAGAGGATATTCTTATTTCTTGGTTAAGTTGTCCTAAAAGATTGTCTATATCGGTATCACTTTCTGAATCACTATCTGAACTTAGGGCTTCTATTTAATATTCATAATCACTGACTATGCTATAGACGTCTGAGTCATTATTGCTTATGCTTACTATATCTTTGTCTAAATCTTCTATAATATGTAACCTTTCTAGTTGTTTATCAGTATTAGGCTTATGTCTTTTTGGGCAGTTCTTTACAAAATGATTAAGTTCTCCACATATAAAATAATTGCATTTTTTACTTCTAGGTTTCCTAACATATCTTTGTTTTCTTTTATCTTTTTCCTCCTTAGGTAGTCGTTTATAATTTATTCTATTAAAAGTTCTACTTTTCTAATGAATTTTTGTTTTCTCCAAGGTTTCCTATATGTTTTCTTCCAATACTTTTCCTTTTTATATTTCCCATAATTTTGTATTTTTTCCTATTATATTTACCTTCATATTGCTGAGGAGTGTATATTATGCTGCTACAAAAACCATAGTTTTTTTTTTTTTTCAAATATTTTTGTATTTTGACTTCTATACATTTTTCTCTAAGCCTGTGGAACGTAAAAACTATCCTAGGTCCTATTCCTAAAACTCCTCTTATATTTACTTCTTCTAAGGCTATTCTTGCTGGCAAGTTTGCATAATAAATTGACTATTTATTTTCTATCTCTCTTCCTAATTCTCCTGATAATTCCCTAAAATAATTATTTCCTATTTCTTTATCAAAACTTTTTCCAGTTCTGGCTATTATGGCTAAATATTCCTTGTTAAAGGGTACAACATATTTCCAACTTTCTAGTGTTATCTGATCTAACTCAATTAATGCTATACTCTAAGTATAATCATTTCCTCTGGAAGGATCGTATCCTATAAGCATTTCTTTTATAAAACTAATAAAATTCCATGGGTTATCTCCTAATCCTTTAAGCTGTCTAATTGTCTCCTCGTATTTTCCTTTAAAATTTAAATATATATTAAAAGTTGAATCTCCTAAAAGTGTTTCCATATATTCCCACATATCAGTTGATTCAAGGGGATTATTCATTCATGCCTTTACCGCGTCTTTTTCCTATTTCTCTATCACTTCTTGCCATATCTGTGGGTCGAATTTAGTTAAGTCTAAAAGGGTTCCTTGATTGGTTGCTGGTTGTAATTGTATGTTTATATCTTGTTGTCTTCGCTTTCCATGAAACTTATACTTTTTGTTAGGATCTGCTTTACTACGTCCTGTATTGGTTAATGGTCTTTTTCCTCCTACTTCATAATGCATTGGTTCTACTGGTTCTTCTACCGTATGTTGTGGGTTGCTAGTTCCTGTGCTTTCTATTGTTTGAGTGTTCATATAAAAAGTGTCTTCTAAATTAGATTGTTTTGGTATTTTAAATATTTTGGTAAAATGTATTTTATCTTCTAAAACATCACCTATATATTCAATATGAAATCCGTGGTCTGAAAATGACACTGCTTCATCATGGGTATCTCCCCTAACTATATATTCATAGTATCTGGTATCTAATATTTTATTCACATCACTTAAAGTAAAATTTTCCAAATCTATCTCATCGATATTATATATCTTATTTTGTGATATTGTTTTTTCTTCTGTCATTACATAAAGCTGATTTATGTCACTATGATTATCTTGATTTTCTTCTCTATCTGCATTACTAAATTCATCATCTTCGGATTTTTCTGGTGCTACATATGTGTATTAAGTAAATCTTACTCATAACTTCCATCTGTTTTTTGATGTAATAAATTATCTTAAGGGGCTAACCTCTTTTGTCCTAAGAAATCTCCTAAATTTCAATCTAGTGCTGCATTATATTCATAATTATATTTTTTTAGTTGGTAGTGCCTTTATTCCTTTTACGCCTAATGTCTTAGCTATTTGATCATTTGTAAGACTATAATGGATATTGCTTTTTGAGATAGCTAGGCCTAAAAACCCTGTGCAAACTAATAAATTCTTTTCTCTTTTTTTCATTTTATATCCTCTATTTTTTATTCCTATTTTTATCTTTTTATGAAAGGTCGAGGTTGGTAAAAGGAAATCTGGTGTAAAATAAATTATTCCTCCTTTCAAATTCATATCTAATTCATAGCTACCTAAAATACTTTGTCCTACATCATTAAACCTATCATCATAAAGACATACAAAAACTTTAGCTCCTAAATTTTCTCTAGTTAAAGCCTTAACTCCTATCACAACTAATCGTAAGTGAGTCATTTTGAGGTGTTCATTTATAGCATATTTATAACTTTCTTTATTTATTAAATTTAGATCTATTTTTTCATCTTCTTGAGTTACACTAATCATTTGTTCACCATAGTGTTTAAATAAATATTGTTTTTTATGAATTTTTCCTAACTTATATACATACTTAACTGGAATTAACTCTAGTTTTTCCTTTTTAAATTTTCCTATTTGCTATTCTACATCTATAAATTTTTCTACTTTAACATCTTCATCTTCATTACGCTTTTTACTACTACTTCTTTTTACTAACTGTTTAAACATTTTTATTTTCTATAAGTTCTACAAACAAGTTTCTTTGGTAATTTAAGCTTTTCAAAATATTTACCTATAGCTTCTTCATTTATTCGAGACTAGGCTGTATTTGCTTGTCCTTCTACTCTTTTTCCTTTTTGAAGTACTAATCTTTCTAACGAAACTAAACGATTTTCTGAATTGTGTAGTTGTTCTGATAATTCTTCAAATTTTTCACACAACCGGATAAGAAATAAAATTTCTATATTGTTTTGTCTTACAAATATTTTATCTGATTGATTTATTCCTTGATAGCTACTAATTCCCTCTGGGTTATTATGAAAGTCTTCTGCTTTTCTGTTTTAAATTATCTTGAATTTGGTTGATCTGTTCTATTTGTCTATCTATTTGATTTATCTTATTATGAATTTTTTCAATTAGTTGCTTAAATTCTAACTCTATTTTCTTCAAACTACTAATATTTATAGCTGAAATTAAATTTTCTATTTCTAGCTTGGTGGGAAATTTTTCTAAATTTAAATCTATTCGTTTTTGTAGGATTGAACTACACTGATCTTGGATATAATCTAATTTTTTATCTTGATTCTTAATTATACTGCGAGTATTACGAAGATGGTCTATAAACGAAGTAAAAAGGATACTGATTTTATCTAAGTCCCTTTTAATATTTTCTACAAAATCAATCTGATGATCGATAATACTATTTAGCTGAGAATTATGTTCGCTATGGAGCTGATGTGTAAAAGGTCCTTCAAAATTATAGCAAAATTTATTTTTATCTATATTAAGGCGATGGTTATAATTACTGAGTTCTAAATCTGAATATTCTATTCTTTTCATACACAATATTAAATCCTACTTTAAAATTATTGAAAACTACTATAATATGAAACTTATTACTAAATTGTCCAATAATAAAAACTACTCTATTTCCGTAAGCAAAATGCATAAACTAACTTAAACGGCCCTAAAACCGAACACTGCTCTGATACCAATTTTTGGAGAGAGGGTTAGTGGTTTACCACTATTTTGAAGTTGGGCTGAGAATTATCTAATTAATTCTACAGTTATGCTAATATTAAATCCTCAAGCAATTGTATGGCTAGCTGTAAGGCTTCTTATTTTATAGTTATCTGCCTATTTATTTGTGTGATTTTCAAACTATAATGTACACCAAAGGCTAATGATACATAAATTGATATCTTAGTTTTTGATCTTTTAATTCTTGTATAAGCTCTGTACTGGGTCTGATTTTAATTCTAAGTTCTTTTTCTAAAAGCATAAAATTTTGATTTTAAAATCTTGTATTAAAAATATTTCCTTGATATTTCTACTCGGGTTGCTCTCCTTATATTCTAAAAAAAAATTTCTTATTTGGTTAAACTATTTTTAAGTAATGTTTGCTTTCATTGCTTGTACTCCCACCTTGAAGTTAAGCCTCGTTCAGCATAGTATATTTTTATTTTCTATTTCTTACATTTCTCTTTCTGCCTACAATTTACCCTCAATGCCTAACCACGGCTCACACGAGCTGTTCAGCTAACGTCACTCAGTAATGAAATAGAAAACAATAGACACTATGAAAGTGCAAAACATGTAATATTAATGAGCAAGCAAGTATTTCATAAACTTAGTTTTTTCAAAAAAAAAAAAAAATTTAGAACATAAGAGTTACCCTTTTGAAATATCTAAGGAAAAAGAGAGACTACTCACCTTTCATATTAATATATATTATACTTACAAAGATTTTGTTACAGACTTTGAGATACTGAAAGACTTGAACACTTTAGAATTTTTTAGACGAAGGTTTGAGAAGTTGGAGAATTTTTGCAAGGAAGAGTGGAGAGAATTTTCATTGCGTTGTCCGTTGGCATGAATGTCAATTTATACAATACAATTGATGGATACAAACAAAAACCAAAGTCCTAACACTTACGTCTAACTTTTGCGCAAATTCTCTAAGCCTAGTCATAAGCTTTACAAAATTTCTACATAAAATGACTTTGTACACAACAGAATAAATACAAGGACTTAGTGGCAACAATTATTTACATATTTTCTGACAAACTTCCTGTAGAAATTACTCTAGAAACAAACCTAAAAAAAAAAAAAAATCAATAAAGGGTTAGGATAAAGATGCCGGGTATTGCTTTGGGCCACGTCACACATCATTCAATCCTCCCTCTCTTGATTCAAAATAAAAATTTTGACACCATAACACGTGTAAGGATTCTCACAGTTTTTCTTTAATTGAGCAGGATAGGGGTCATCTGTTCTATTAAAGTAATGAGTGAAGGAGAAGCCTTACTACTGACAAACACAAATAATTACAATAGCTATTGTCATTTTTGGCGTGAATTTTGCTGCTTGTTGAAGAGAGGCCTTATCTTCTACATACTTTGTCTTTTTCTTCTGAAGCTAATTATTGATGTAGACATGTGGATGCCTGGCTGATGGAAAGTCTTTAAAGCCAATCTTCCGTAGATACAAAAGCTTTTAGAAAGTCAAAAAGTCTAAAAACCTATGAAGCTAAAAGTCCAAAATAGTAACTGAAATAAGAGCATTAAGACTACAAGTATGCTTCTAGAGTTTAATTATATAGAGTGCATTCATTTCAGATTAACTGGGAGTTGGATGCTTGAGAAAAGAGCAAAGAAAAAGAAAAAAAATGGAGCAAAATATTCATCTCTACGGTGGATTATAATTGTTCAATCACTTAATTTCTGAACATGAGCAAGACAACTTTCTATTTTAGCAGCAGTGTATATTATATATTGATGCTCAAAACCAGGTTTGGTACATGCAAATCATTTTCTATTGGATCAAATCATATTCATTCCTATTTTGTGTTTTTCATTTTCGAAATATGATATATATACATAATTTTCATACAAAATTTAACATAATGTGGCAATAGTACTTTTGCAATTTGATCCAAAGTGATGAACATTTTAACTTCCAATAAATAACTATGAATGAAACACATCATTATGTATGATATTCTAACAATTTTCATGAAAGGGAGCTTATCTTGATTAAATTCAATTTGAGTAATTTTTAAATATCCTTTTTGAAACTACCTCAAAATGAATTAGGGAATCAAAAGAGTCTTTCTTTGGATAGATTTTATGGAGAAACGAAGAGGAAAATAAATTCATTTTATTAAGGAGAATTTAATGAAAAAATTTAATAAAAATAAAGTCCATCCCAGAATTTAAAAATTTTAAAAATTGGACCTATTTTGAAAAGGTCCAAAAATAGACCCAAAAAAAGAGTCAATTTTCTTGGCCTTTTTTTTTTTTTTTTTTTTTTTTTGTCCTAACAATTTTTTTTCCAAATTTTGTCTTTATGTTCAAGGCCTTCTAACCTAAGAGCTAAAAAGAAAAAAATTAATAAAAAATATTAAAAAATCAATAAATATATATATATATATATAGACTAAAAAAACATGGCTAAAATAGTTGCCCAATAGGCTAAATGCAATTTAATTTTTTTTTTTTTAATTTTGGTGCCTTTTGCTTCTAAAAAAGCAGAGCGCTTTTTGGTTTGTCAACAAGGATTTGCAAAACAAGATTGGCTTCTTGATCTCAAAATAATAATAATAAATCATAAAAAATTACTAAAAATTAATTTGCCGAGTAGGGAAATACATTGAGGGATCCCTACGGCATTGTTTGGTTCTTTGGAATGAACTGAAATAGAATAATCATTCCATCAAAATATTCATTCTCATGTTTGGTTAGACTAAAAAATGCATTACAAATGTAATCACCTTTCACTATGTTAAGGGAATGATCATTGCATAAGAAAGCCCAAGGAATCACCGTTTCATCTCATATCATTCCATCTCATTCTAATGAACCAAACAGCATTTATCTATAAACACAAAAACGCCTAATTGATATAGAACTATTCATAATATTAGGGAAGGGGGAGAGTACTACTTTGTAATCACATTTTCAGCTCCAAAACTCCCATCATTGCATGTCATAATAAGCCCTACCAAGTCTTCTTCCTTTTCAAGTTTTGTCGTAAAGACAAGTAGCAGTCTCCAAAAGGAAGCATAGCAAGCAAAAGGTTCTGTATGTTTCTACCCGGTGCCCCCACTTCAATCATCATTTGTGGTTGCCTCCATAACACAAACATATGATCTGTATGCATGTAAACTTTTCTACATTTATAAATAAAAACAAAATAGAATTGCCAACCCGACCAAAAATCAAGGACCATTATATGCTACAAAAAACATTAACGTGGGTTAAAGGAAAGAGTAACTAGAATTTAAGAACAATATTAAGGGGAGGGAAAGAGGGAAAAAAACCACTAAAATTGGGCAATGATACTGATTGTGATGGTTTTCAGCACCGCGGAGTAATTTCCCAGAACTTTAATGGAGCACAAAAGTCAGGAGCTAAAATTGTGGATAAATGTCACATAGTATGAACTTTCCATTAGCTGATAACATACATAACAAAAGTGTATCTATCATGACCAAAACCTTTCCTCTAGCAGAATCAAGTTGTGTTATTTTTGTCATCATCACATGTTGCAACTATGGTTTTACGTTCTTTCTCAAGGATTTCTGCAGGCAACAAGACCCTAAAAACAGCATAGTGGTGATTTAGGCTTTTTTCACCTTGTAGTCTATGAACACTTCCCAGTGCACCCTCATTTGGATTTGGGAAGGCATAGAATATACGCCTAACTCTTTGATGGACTAGTGCCATTGCACACCTGTTATAGACAACAACAAAAGATGCAAGACATCAGAATAATATAGAATGGAAGAAAATTTCTGGACAGACAAACTCATGTCCTGGCTGCTTGCCGCTGGTTATCTCACACACAAGCTTACAATTATTCAAACTGACTGCATTCATTTTTCTGTCACTAACAATTCTAGATTTTGTTACGTTTTGTGCAAATTGACAGAGACAGATGCTCTAGAAATATTTGTGGAAATCGTTTACACAATTTCTCACCAAATTAAGAGAGCATGTATCATTGGGGTGTTTACAGTCAAAAAGCTACTTTTATTTTATAGTAGGGAAAACTACACTAACCTATCCTGACTAATGGGTTAATTACAGCAGCACATTAGCTTGTGAATATTACTCTGACCTCCCCTTCATTAACGTAACATAAGCAGAGTTGACAAAGTGAAAATACATTTTCACCCGTACATGTTTTGAACATATATTGGTATGTCAGACATTAAATGTAAATGGGTAAATTACATTTTGGCTCCCTATGGTTAAGTTAAAAAACACATAACCCCCTTAATGTTTATTTTGTAACCCTAAACCCGCTTGTGTTGTCAAACAAACTGCAATACTTAATATTTCCGTCCAACATAACAGTGCGTGACACATGCAACAAGAAAGAACTGATAGGCATTGCTCCTGCCATATTTGAGCACCTAATGGACAATGATGCCCCTGTTCTCTCCAAATTTTCAATGACCATATTTGGAAGCAAATCATCCATGTTTGCAATGGATTTCTATAGAGAAAAAAAATGCACGAATAGTTGAGCATGTTGGCCACCCATCACCAACTCATGCGCCATCGACCACCAGCGGCACCAAACCCTCTTCCTTCTGCTCTCTCCATCTTGCGCCACAAACACGATTGAATTCTCCAAAAACCCAACGACCATCACTAAAAACATATATATATTCAATATATATAATACCAAATTTCTATGGCTCCTGTACACACACACACACACACACACATATGATACCAAATCTGAACTTCAACTGGAAATGCAAGACTCAATTAACAGTAGATGAGGGAGGGGTAGCGATCGGTGAGGGTGGTTCCACTGCAAAAGGTGAATTAGATCTACAGGAACGAGTACACTATTCAATTCCACAGCCCTGTTGTAGAAGAGTTGCTTATCTAAAATATTGGAGAGATTTGCACTCCAGCAAACTTTCAATCTTTGAAAAAAATTATCTTCAGTAGCTAAATAGTCAAACACTAGTTACTCATTTTATTACTCCCCATTGCCATGGTCCACTTATCACCCTCATATATATATATATATATATACAAACACCAAAACCAATTCAAAGAAATAAAAACACAGCATGGAGCTTCAATCCAAAATCAAAGCTTATGGTTTGTATTGACTAGGAATAAAGTATTTAGATATATTTATATAGATATATGGAGCTTCACATATACCAGCCGAAGCACTGGAAACTATGGCCTTGTCTGGTTTGTGTTTTGAGATATTATTTCAGAAATAATTTTCTAGAGAGAGTTTAGAAAATTTGAAAATTTGTTTAGTTGTATATTTTGAAAGTAGTTTTAAAGTTTTGGAGTTTGGGATGATTTGATACTTTTTTATAGTTGAATAGATGGGTGTGAGAGAAAAAGTAATTGAGAAGGAGAGAAGATAAAAAAAGTGAGTGATTGATTGATGTATAGTAGACAGAAAACTGATTTTGGAATTTTTTTTTTTTAAATTTCAACCGAGCATGTTTTTGGAATTTTTTCTCCAAAAACATGTTTTGAGAGACAAACCAAACATGCCCTATGATTTTTGTTGAATCTCCTACTTTAGGTTCCAGGTACACAACAGCCTTGATCACTCAACGGTATGATTTTCATCAGCAATTGGTTATTTCTTCAATTCTTTCATACCTACATTTCTAGAAAGTCTCCACTATGTAAAACAACATTACCATACCCAACAGTGGGTGATGGTGAATATCTAGGGTTTGATGTGAGTTAGCTGGGGGTGGTAGAGTGGTGTGTGAAGGGAGGGAAGCAAAGAGAGAAAGGGGACACAGAGAGGTGAAATAACAGGGCTATGTTTTACCTTTTCTGTTTTACACATCAATATTAAAGCAAATGACAGCTGGGTTTGGTGTTTCTAAGCGTAACCTCAAGGGGGTAAAGTGTAGTTTACCCAATGTAAATATAATGTCAAATGACAAAATAACCTTTGTAAATTATATAATCTTCATAAATTATCCTCCACCTTTTCTTCTCCCACATAGATTACCATCACCCCACCCCTGCCACCACCATTGTTGCCACCTCCCTCCCCCTCTATAAGCATGGCCAGATAACCGGTTTCTCGGCAAGAGAGAGAACTAAAGCTAATCTGAGGACAAGGCAAGGGAGAACTATGCAAGGGTTTATCATACTGAAGGGAAGGAAGAGTAATGTAAATCTATGGCTATATTACCAAGAACATAGATTGTTCTGATACATGGAATAGGAAGGGTAAGGCAGTACACCAAATGCTCCAAATTGTGGTACGATAGGAGTATAACACTATTAAGAATTTAAAGTACTTTTAGTCTAGAAAATTTTTTAACAATTATACATCCAATAAAATGTAGGCATTTTTCCAAATTAGTCATATGGCAACACATATTTTATGAACATTATGACTCATTTTTTTATGTTTTTCATGTTAAAATTTCACAACTTACCTTAGATTTTAGTTCATTATATTTATTTTTTTACTCCTAAGGAAACCTTAAGGAAATATATTGGAACAAACTTTTGGGATCGCTTTGGATCGCCAAATT
Organism: Camellia sinensis; assembly: GCF_055761805.1. Taxonomy (NCBI): domain Eukaryota; kingdom Viridiplantae; phylum Streptophyta; class Magnoliopsida; order Ericales; family Theaceae; genus Camellia; species Camellia sinensis. Next base: position 49,416,733 of record NC_138965.1, read on the forward strand.
TACCATTTTTGAATACAAGTATACCATGATTAGGAACTTGCGTTCCAAAACATAATTCGCTAGGGATCAACATTTTCTGGTGACACATATCAAGTAGCAATACAAAATTGGAAGTTAAGAATTTCTTTTCGTATATTTTAATAGTAAAAAAAAATGTTTTGGTAAAAATAAGTTTAAACAAGGGAAATTTTAGTCAAAGATTATGTAAACATGCTTTTTAATAAACACATTTTAGTCAAAGACTCTTATGTATATATATCACTCAGCATATTTGATTTCAGTCAATAAAGAGCAAAATAGGCCCTTCATTGCATTATTTGTTGACATCATGGTCAAACCGTCCACAAGACTAGCGAGCGGTGATCTAATGGCGTGGGTGTAATTGTTATTTGACTACAATACTTGGGGAAGCATGCAAAAATTTTACCATACTAATGAGGCCCATTTTAATAACCTGTGTTACATGCATGGACTCTTCTATTCTCCAAAATACCCATGTCCATCGAATATAACAAGGAAGTGTGGGGTATACCGTATACGTGTCTGATACCCAATTTAAACACTTCGATCCTCTAATGTTTGAAAATCTTTTAAGAAGAAAAAATGTTTATTTGCAAATAAACATTTATGGCCTCTCACATAAATGAGACATAGAAATTTCATATTTTCCCTAATGAAGTATGTAATACCAAAATATTTGTAATCTCAATACACATTTCACATATCTCAAAACATCTTTACATATTTTTATACAATATTTACACATTTAGCATTCTCCTTTCCCTAAATGTTATTTAATTTCAAGTATATTTTCTTCATAATTTACATCTTAATTAAAAATATGATAAAATATGCAATATGTGTAAGTTTCCATAATGCACCCCCATCTTAGTAAGCAAGAAACAACAATGGGGGCCTCGCTCCTTGCCCCGAAACCTCGCCCCCCCCCCCCCCCCTCCCTACTCCTGCTCCCACTCCCGCCCCAGCCCTTGCCCTCTATCCCTACCCTCACTTCATGTAAATATGGTCCCCATACACATCCAACTTTTGAATACGTATCCTAATATCATATTTAGGTTTACAAGGGTCTAATGTTTGGACACCCACACACACCTAACACCCATACCCAAGTCCATGTAACATATTTCTAACCCCATTACTCAAGGTAGGTCAGTATAATTTACCTTTATATTATAACTTTTATTGAAAAAATAAATGCTAGTGTTAATGTATAAAATATATAACATGTTGGAAAGGAGAATATTTAGCTGAGATTTATTGCTGATCTCTAGGGATTGCCTACATGTATGTCAACTCTGTAAATAAGGAAAATTAGTTGTATGATAGCTAGCTATATGTTAGCTATATGATTATTTAGTTCCTGATTTAGTGCCTTGTATAGACTATAAATAGAGTACTTGTTTATCATTCTAAAAAATATAAAAATGAGAACAATTCTCTCCCAATTCCTTGTTTACTTGGTATCAGAGCCGAAACTTTATTCTGACTCCTTTCTGTATTTACAAACAAACAATTATTGGGACTTATTCGTAGTAATTGAAACCTTCGCCTCTCATGATGTATGGATCCAAGTCTACTGACTCACACTCTGTTTAGATAACCACTATATGCCTTAATGGAGACAATTTTCTACGTTGGTCTCAATCAATGCGTATGCATATTCGAGGGCGAGGAAAGATTGGGTACCTAATTGGTGATACAAAAGCGCTTGATTTGAAGGATACGACTTATACAACTTGGGATGCAGAAAACGCCATGGTTATGGCCTGGCTTGTTAATTCCATGGATGAAGATACCGCCTCTAATTATATGTGCTATCCAACTGCCAAAAGACTCTGGGCTAATATTAACCATATGTATTTTGACCTTGGCAATCAATCCCGAATGTATGAGCTGCAACTACAACTTGGAGAAATTCAACAAGGGAGAGACAATGTCACCAAATACTTAAATACTTTGACAAGGTTGTGGCAAGATCTGGATATTTTCAATGATTATGAATAGAAATTAGGAATGGCAACGGGGCGGGGCGGGGCCGGGGATCACACTCCCCGTCCCCGATCCCCGATGGTGGAAATACCCCCGTCCCCGGCCCCGATTCCTGACGGGGAACCCATAACCACCCCCATCCCCGTCCCCGTCCCCGTCCCCGTACAGGGATCGGGTTTCCCCGACCTCGAAATTCCCCGACCAATTGATCAACATGTTCATCAACAAACAGAGAGAGAGAGAGAGATTTTTTCAACAACAGATCAACAAACAAAAATTTTTTTAATAACACATATTACAAACACAAGAACAAAAAAAAAATTGTATGTATACATTACAGATCTGTTCCACACTGTGTTACACACACACACACAACAGATATATTGTTCATCAACAGATATAATATAAATAACTTGGAAAAAAAAAAATTGTGGATCAATGAACAACAGATATGTATATATATAGCGAGAGAGAGAGGGGGGGGCTTCATCACGATCTGTCCTGGTCATGGTCGTGGCTGCAGATCGGTGGTGGTGGTGGTGGCTTCAGATCGGTGGTGACAGAGGAGCAGGAACGTCGTTCGTTGTGTGACAGAGAGAGCGGCAGTGAGGGAGAATGATCGGCGGCGAGGTACGAGCAGCGGCGATGGACGATCGGCGGTTACGGACGAGAACTGAGCTATGTACGGCGATGGACGATCGGCGGTGGCGGTGACGATCGGCGGTACGAGCAGCGGCGAAACCCTAGCTCTTGGCAACGGCGTAGAGAGAGAGAGAGAAGCGTGTTTTGTTTTGTGTTGTGTGTGAGAGAACTGAGCAGTGTTTCAACACAAAACCCTACACGCGCATATATATACGGAAGGGCAAATTAGTAATTTTACATCGGGGATTATTCGGGGCGGGGATCGGGGTCGGGGTCGGGCCGGATCCGGGACTGAAACATGTATCCCCGTCCCCGGCCCGAAGATCACCGGGGATACATTTTTTAATACCGTCCCCGGCCCGTCGGGGGTATTTTTTGGGGAATCACCACTTAATTCGGGGCCGGGGGGTCGGGTCCCCGTCGGGCCAAGTTCCGATTGCCATTTCTAATAGAAATCTTCAGCTGATTGCAATCACCACAAGAAGACAGTAGAAAACAATCGCATCTAAAATTTCTCACTGGCCTAAACTTAGAATTTGATGAAGTCTCGGTCCTCTTCTTTCACTTGGAGAGGTATTTGCTGAAGTTCGAAGAAAGGAAAGTCACCAGAGTGTTATGCTCGGACCAAAAAGGGCTGAGGCACCAACTGAAAATTCTGCCCAAGTTGTTGCTGATGCAAATATGAGCCAAACTTCCAATAGCCAGCGCAGAGCCGAGGACAAGCCTTGGATTTGGTGTGATGTCTGCAACAAACCCAGCCATACACGAGAGACATGCTAGGAGATTCATGGCAAACCTGCCAACTGGAAAAACAGCAAGCCTAGAGATCGACCTGCTTGTGCAAATGAGGCTTATGTTGGTGCCTTCAGTAAAGAGCAAATGATTCACCTTCTAAAGCTGCTAAAAATCCAATATAGACTCCGGTATTCCTAGTGTTTCTCTAGCTCAAACAGGTAGTAACTCTGGTGCTTTCTCTTGTCATTCTAGTCCTACACCTTGGATCATTGATTCAGGTGCATATAATCATATGATAAATCTCTCTCATGTATTTCATTCTTATTCCCCTTGTTCTGGTCATAAAAAAGTAAGAATTGCAGATGAAAATCTTTCATCTATTGCAGGGAAAGGTTCTATCAAACTTTCTAACAAAACCACCCTAAAATCCATCATTCATGTCCCTAATCTTGCCTGTAATCTCTTATTTGTGAGTCAACTATCTAAATATTCTAATTGTCGTGTTATCTTTTGTGATTCCCACTGTGATTTTCGAGATCTAAGCACGGGGATGATGATTGGCAGTGCTAGAATGATGGACGGTCTCTACTATTTTGATGACAACTTTCTCCGTAATAAACAAGCTCAAGCTTTCCGTACTAGTATTAGTTCTCTCTCTCTATCTGTGAGCAAATAATTCTTTAGCATCTTAGACTAGGACACCCTAGTTTTTCTTATTTCGCGTATCTATTTCTTGTTCTATTTAAAAATGTGGATTGTTCATCTTTTCACTGTAAAAGTTGTCATTTATCAAAGAGCGATCGCAATACTTTTCAAAACCATATTGTGCCTCAAAACCATTTTACTTGATTCATAGTGATGTTTGGGGTCCTTTGAAAATTACCACATCTTCTGGAAAAAAATAGTTTGTAACTTTCATAGATGATCACACTCAGTTATGTTGGGTATATTTGATGAATGATAAATCTGAAGTTGAAAATTTGTTCAAAAATTTTTCCAACCAATTTCAAACAAAAATAAACATTCTTCATTCCGTTAATGGAACTGAGTATTTCAATCAAGTTTTGGGAAATTTTTAAAAGAAAAAGGGATTCAACATCAATCTACTGTAGTGATACTCCTCAACAAAATGGTATTGCCGAGAGAAAAAACAGACATTTACTTGAAGTTGCACGTGCCATTATGTTCTCAATGCATATTCCAAAATATCTATGGGGAGATGCAATTTTGATGGCATCTTATTTGATCAATAGAATGTCTACTCATATTTTAAAATATGTTACACCCCTTAAATGTTTCAAAATATTCTTCTTGAATGTCAACTTTTCTTTGATTTACCCATGAAAATTGTTGGGTGCACTGTGTTCGTTCACATACCTAGTAGGCTTCGATCCAAACTTGATCCTAGGGCAGAAAAATGTGTGTTCATCAGTTATGCCCCAAATAATAATCCTAAAACAAAAAAACAAAAACAAAAAAAAAATCGAGTATGGATGTCTTTTTTGTGGAAAGTCAGCCTTACTTTGGTCAAAACTGTCTTCAGGGGTAGATAGAAAATAATGAAGCTCAGTTTTGGTAAACAATTGTTCCTCTGCCTACTACCTTCTTTCCCGTACCTGTTCTTGATCCTTCCACATCTAGTAGTCAGGAAATTGGTAGTCACAATAATGAAAACAAGAGAAATACTAGCCACCATTGCCAAACTTAGATGATTCACAAACAAGGGGAGAAATACTAAGACAGGATCTCATCAATCCTACTTCAGAACTTCGTGTTTACACTTGAAGGGGTACTCATCAAACAAGTAAAGACTTACCTACAACTCTAGCACAAAACAGATCACTGTCTCCAAGCGATGATCCATCTATTGCTCAAGGTAACTCTAATCCTTCTTGTCAAATTCCACTCCGACTGCTTCGGATCTTGATGTAACTATAGCACTTAGAAAGGGAGTTTGAACCTGTACGGAACATCCTATTGCTAAATATGTGTCTTACCATAAGCTTTCTAAGTCTCATAAAAGCTTTTACCTCAAACATTTCCCACCTATTTATCCCGAGAACCATTCAGCAAGCCATGGATAATCTGGATTGGAAATTAGCATTTTTGGAAAAGATGAATGCTCGGAAAAAGAATAGGACTTGGGAAATTGTTAACTTACCGAGGGACAAGAAAACAAGAGAATGCAAATTGGTGTTTACGGTTAAGTGTAGAGCTGATGGAAGTATAGAAAGGTACAAGGTGCGTTTAGTGGCAAAAGGTTTTACACAAACATACGGAATTGATTACCAGGAGACTTTTGCTCCAGTCACAAAGATTAATTCAATCCGTGTTTTACTATGTCTTTACTGGCCCTTACACCAGCTAGATGTAAAAAAAAAAAAAAAGCATTCTTAAACAGGGATTTGGAAAAGGAAGTCTTTATGAGCCTACCACCAGGGTTTGAAGAACATCTTAGTGAAGGGAAAGTGTGTAGACTAAGAAAATCCTTGTATGGCCTCAAACAATCTCCCATAACATTGTTTGAGCGATTTGGAAAAGCTGCAAAGGCCCACGGATATATACAAAGTCAGGCAAATCACACTTTTGTTCTATAAGCACTCAACAGAAAGAAAGATTGCTATTTTAATTGTTTATGTTGATGATATAGTATTAACAGGTGATGATCATGTTGAGCTCAACAGACTCAAGAGAGTCCTTGCTGATGACTTTGTGATCAAGGACTTGGGAGTCTTTAAATATTTCCTTGGAATGAAGTTTGCCAGGTCTAAAAAGAGCATCTTCATGTCTCAATGAAAATATGTGGTGGATCTTCTTAGAGAGACAAGTCTACTCCGTTGCAAGGTAGCAGAGCCACCAATTGAACCTAATTTGAAGCTCCAATCTGCTAAACCAGAAGATGTGAAGAACATGGAACAATTTCAAAGGCTAGTTGGTAGACTGATTTAACTATCGCATACTCGCCTAGATATAGCTTTTGCAGTGAGCATGGTAAGTCAATATATGCACTCACCAAGTCCAACACACTTCAAGGCAGTGTACAAAATCCTAAGGTACTTAAAGGGATCACCAAGGAAGGGCCTGCTGTTTGAAAAATATGGTCACCTTCAAATTGAAGTATACACAGATGCAGACTAGGCTGGTAGCATAACCGACAGAAGATCAACCTCTGGCTATTGTACTTTAGTTGGAGGAAACCTTGCTACTTGGTGTTGTAAATAGCAAAATAAGGTAGCAAGAAGCAGTGCTAAAGTCGAATTTAGATCAGTTGCCCATAGAATTTGTAAGATGTTATGGATTAAGAGTCTTAGATGAACTTAAGGTCTCAAGTCCCTCTTTGAGAAAGGCATACTGTGATAACAAAGCAGCAATCTCAATAGCACATAACCCTGTTCTTCATGACAAAACAGACCAACTGATGAACAGATTGCAGATGTTCTTACAAAGGGATTGTCTAGAAAACAATTTGAGAAATTGACAGGCAAGCTAGCTATGGAAGATATCTTCAAACCAACTTGAGGGGGAGTGTTGGAAAGGAGAATATTCAGCTGAGATTTAATGCTGATCTCTAGGGATTGCCTACTTGTATGTCAACTCTCTAAATAAGGAAAATTAGATGTATGACAGCTAGCTGTATGATTATTTAGTTCTTGATTTGGTGCCTTGTATAGACTATAAATAGTGTGCTTGCTTATCATTCTAAAAAATATAAAAATGAGAACAATTCTCCCAATTCCTTGTTTACTAAAGAGAATCATCACAACTTCTTTTATGTCAACAAGGCCCAACATAGATGCCCCCTCTAAAAAGCACACATACTTCTACAAAGAAAGCATGTCATGTCAGACACCTATGTCAAACACAACACCCTGTGGACATGCCTAAAAAACCATGTCCGACATTTCTTCAACCTGTCTTAATTAAAATTTTAAATTCATAATATTATACACTTCTTGAACTCTCCCAACACGATCTATGCCATGAATCTCCTCCTAGTAAAAATATTTTGCATTCTTCTGCATACAACTTTTGCACTCTAAATTAAAATATTTGTAAGATGATATATCATGTGCATTTCAATGTCTACAATTGTTTGCATTCTTTAGAATGCAATTATTACATTAATATCTAGGTATTTAAGTTATGAAATATATGACTTTAATTCTAATTAATGTTATGTTTCTTTTTGAATAACCTTTGAAAAAACTATTCATATATTTAACATATAATAAATTTTAACATGTCCTAGGCATATTGTGTCCTACATTTTTTTTTTAAATTCCTGTGTTGGCATGTTTTGAGTCGTGTTGCATGTCCGTGTATGTGCTACTTAATGCCCTCTTGATACTAGAACATCCTAGAAGGGATACATTGTCGGAAAAACACAGTGGAGTCAACCCCGAAAGGAGGTTCCAACAGGGAGTCCCACTCCAACTTCAATGTTTCATCTAAGGTGGCAACATTAGCAACTTACAAGTTACTAACAAATGAGTAAACTGTTTTTTTGAGTACCCAATGAGCACACAGCTAAGGTCAGTTCTATTTTACTTTCCTTGATCCACAAGTATATACCTATATCAAATAATAAACTAGGTACCAAGCAATCAAAAATAAAAACAAAAAAATACAGGCTGTAATTCATAAATGACAGAACAATTATCAGGGTCGATGGACTTACAACGTGCAAGGCTCCCAAACAAGGAAGACGTCATAACCTGTACATAAATATGGTCTGACTGATTCACAATGAAAACCATTGATATGAGAATCCAGTTTTTCATCATCCTGAACCTGAAACAGCATAATTCATTGTCATAAAAGTTTAAAAAACACTAAAATAATTATTCTTTATTTGTTGATAAGCAATCATTGAAAAGAAATTTCAAGTAATCTATTTTGATGGTTTTCAGGGGAAAACACATTAAATTACAACAATTTCTGACAAGTAAAAAACACTATCATGGCCATATGTAATTACATATACATATGCACGCATAAAATATTTCTAGATAATAATCACACATTTTTTGAAACATCACCATCTCATAAAAAGGTTGTCTCTGGGAAGCCAGAATTTCTCCTTGTTTGAAACTGAGTCAACCTTTTCAGCATAGGTTTACAAAGCTGCTTAATTAAATCTTTATAAATATTAAAAAATAAAAAATGAAACACATCCACAGGCACCACAGACCCACTCACCTTCACCCACCCCCCAACACACACAAGTCTGGTGATTAAGTGAGAAATTCGGAACGGACAATTCAGATGTTTCTTCTATTTTCTCCTCTCTTTTTCCTCATCAAACAAAAAGGAAAACATCTGAGGCTGGTGGTTTCCCTAAACAAGTATTGAATGTTGTATAGCACAAGAAAAAATGAGGCTGCTTACATCTTCGAGATTGGTCATTTGTCTTTTTACAGGAGAACCTCTTAAAGAATACTGCACTAGATCCATTTGAGTAGAGTTACTTCCAGTATGTCCAATACCAGGAAAAAAGTGTCTATCCCTGGCTGCAGAATATTCAATAGCTACAATAGCAGCATGTCGTAAAGGGTGCCTAAAACACGAGGCTAGTTGTTGCTCAGCCCATCGCCAAGGGTATAAACAAGCAACACCAGTGTACAACTGCCTGGATTCAGCAGATGAAGGGTTTGAAAGCAATTTTTTATGTATTTCAACACTACTGGCAATGGGGTGGCAAGTATAAGCTTCTTGCTGTTCAAAGAAGCATGTTTCCACACCTGCCTGGTTTGTTAGTGAATTCTGAGAGCGCACTTGGTCACATGCACTTGCAATTACCTGCTTAGTTGAAGGATCCACAATAATAGCGGCATTAACTACCTGGTAGAATAGAACAAAGAGACAGGTTTAGACAATCACAGCCATACCATGAGTTTTTGGTTTTAAATAAGTACAGTTATTACACAGTTCAATACACCAGCCATGCCAATTACACCTGCTTAACATTTACATTAGCACTGCATATCAACCAAGTTGAGCTCAGTTTTAAAAATGTCCTGCTCAGTTCAATTTAGTTTTTGATATGCTTGGACAAACACATCACCAAACAAACTGCGCTCAAGCATGCAGCACCAACTCGAGTTTGGATCAAATGGTAGTACCAGACATTGCATAGGCCAATTAGGGTGTACTGATATGGCAAGAAAACTTGTCTCTTCTTTGACTACAATGTCTACATAGAACTAAATAAATAATGGGATCCCAAAATCTTATCTCATCTGTAACCTTAATGTTTTTGACTGTTATAATTAACAATAGAAATACCCAAGTAATTTCTGTCTTATATTTGGGCACATTTTCACAAGCCAAGTATTTCTCACTCAGCAAGCAGACCTCAGATATCAAGAGCTCCATATTTAGTTTTTAAATAAATCTGAACAAGTTTTTCAATAAGCAGGCCAAAATTAGCCCAAACGCAAACAACCAGTCCCATCCCTCACCAGATATAGGTTTTTGTACAACAGTTAAATAACTACCTGGCCATCACCAGATTTCGCCATATCAACTGTAAGTTTCATGAAGTTGTGAATCGAATGGGAGTCCTCTTCACTAAATCCAGTAATGCCATCTATATTGCTGCAATCAAATAAAACATTGATCTATATTTTATAACATTTTTCATTAAATATACAAGAAGCATCTCATCTGAATATATTCCAAGTTGTGAAGATAATATATAACAAATACATCAAAAAATTTTAACAAATTTTTGTTATAAGCATTAGCAACATTTTCGAAACACAAGAAATTAGAAAACAGAAGTACACGCAGAAACAAACTGATGGGATCCAAGAACGAGAGAGAGAGAGAGAGAGAGAGAGAGAGAGAAGAACCCAAAGGGTTCTGAGAGAATTTCAGTATCAAATCAATTATTATTCATCAAAGTTAGTAACAAGAGATGACTCCACTCTAATTGTAAGCTACTACTAACTATTAGCACCTTGATATTTGGGAGCTGGCGGCCTGACACTTGGGTGGCACCTTGCACCTATGTCAAGCCTAGACCGCAGCATGAGGGAGGCATGCCAAAACAACAAGGTGGGTAATCAGCTGTGTCATTCGGCGGCGGCACTCAACCCTTGGCCAGAGTATGGGCAGCATGGCACATGCAAGGCATTAATATGACCTTAATGCTAGGCTGCAGCATACTTGAGGGTTTAACAAAATCAGTCAACTTGACTTGGCTAGACAGCAAGGCGTGGTGCACAACTTGGCTGGTTAGCAAGGCAGTTAGGCTTGAGCAAGGCCAACAGATGGCACTCTGGGCTCTGTTTGGCTGGTGGCTTGAGAAATTCGAATTGTTTAAGGCAATACAAAGGCTTTCTAAAATATAGAGGCAGTTGTGGGCGGTTATGCATAGAACCAGACATGAAGGTAAGGAACAAGAAAGGCTGAAATAAAGGAGAAGTTGGTGATAGTTATTTATGTATGCTTGTTTCAAATCTGTGTTAACCCCTTGGCAGTTGGGGGTGTCAACTGCCATGTCAGGTGGCACGTGTCCCTTATGTTTTGTAGCCTGTTTGAATTTCAAATGTTTTGACTATAGCCTATATAGAGGCATGGCCATGCAAACTTGAATTCATCAAGTGTTTGAGAGTTTGGCATTTGGCTTTCCTCTGTAATTGTTGGTGCAATAATAAAGGTTGGGTTTTCCCGTAATTGTTGTGTTGCTTATCTTGTATGCTTGACGAAATTTAATCTATGTGTGTGAGTTGCATACACTGGCTGAGACTAAGTGTTGGAACTTAGTGCCATCGCAGGAAATTTTTATAGATTGAAAATTAGCCATGTGACACTATCTCAAATGATAGTCACACGTCCTACATCATACTCCCGCTCTTGCAAGAGCTTGTCCTCAAGTGAAGATCAAGCAAAACAAACAACTAATGAAACAAAGAATAGAAGCACAATACAAGAACTAGTACCAATACAAACTAATCTACTAAAAGAAGCTTGTCATCAAACTAGAGAAGTTGTGCCGACACAAGAGGAATCTAGCAAATAAGGCACAAGGTGTTGCACATTGAATGCGTTGGAGATACCCAAATGAGGAGGTACCCGGCTTTGATAAGCGTTGTCATTGATTTTGTTCAGCACTTCACATGGACCCGCTTTCCAATCATTCAACTTCATGTAAGAACCATGAAGATACCTTTCCCTGCTCAATATAACCCAACCAAGATCCCCTACTTTGAATAACACCTCCCTTTTGTAAGCATCAATGACCGCCTTGTATTTTGAATTAGACTTCTCAATTTGTGACTTGATTTGAGCATGGATATTTTTCATAAATGCAGCCATCTCCTCTACTTTGTTGCTTCTTTTCCTTGAAATCGGTAAAGGAACCAAGTCCACCACACTTGAGGCTTCATCCCATAAACCATTTCAAAAGGAGAAGTGTTAATGGTGTGATCTAGAGAAGAGTAGTTAGCAAACTCGGCCAAGGGAAGAATTCCATCCCAACTCTTGGGATGATCACCCACTAAACACCTCAACAAGTTTCCAAGACTCAGGTTAACCACCTTCGTTTGGCATCGGTTTGGAGATGAAAAGTAGTGCTAAAATTCAAATCGATGCCAATTTTTTTCCACAAAGTCCGCCAAAAGTGAGCAAGAAACTTCTCATCTCTATTAGAAAGGTAGGAACACCACCATAATAGAATCACTTTGCCATTGTGCAGGAGGTAGTTCCAAAACAAAATCCATACTAACACATCTCCAAGGACTATCTGGCACCAGTAAATGCATGTGGTCCCCTTGCTTCATTGACAAACTTGACCCCTTTTCACATAGTTTCCATTTGTTCTACCAGAATCTCCGCACGGATGAGTAAGCTCTTGGCGCTCTTCTCTCTTCAATTGATGGAGTCCCATTGATTGTGACATCCCCACTGCCATCAACTGCCCTTGTCTCACACCAGATGCAGCTATTTTTATCAAGTTAACCCAAAACATTACCATTCCAAAGCTAACGGCTACATACTTTAATGGGTGCAAGAACGATGACAACTGAATTGGTTTGCGGCGCACCAACCTGCCTCGGGCACCCCCTTTTCATTGACACCGTACTAAAAAAAAAAGAATGTGATCCCTATTGGTCACAAGGAGGAGCATCGGGACGAATTTATCAGGACCCTGCATAGGTTCCAGCATGGGTACTACGTCAGCATCCCTAACTTGATTTTTTCTCAAATGACTTGTATCCTTAATGAGGTGATGCAGAGACCAATTTGAAGCACCGATACTTGGGCTCTTCCATTCATGAACTTCATCATGGTGCTCATCCAGGGGCATCCACTGTATCCTTTTGACCCTCAAGAGGACAAGGCGGATCAAATACCTCTGTATGCCAAGAAGCAGCTGAAGCATAGCACTAACCGGTTGCCACCCCCATTGGAGGTCTCTGCACAATAGCTGAACCCTATTGATGACCCAATCAAACCAAGGGCCGCTCTAGCTCCAGCTCCTCGACCATTCCGAATGACTGAGGCGCAATACCAGGACATTCAGCATGGCCAAGCCCATATTCAGCAGTCTGTCACGTACCTTCGGACCAATTATCAAGCCTATCAAGACTCCTCTCAACTAGCTTTCGATCACATGTAGGCTCGTCAGTCTAACTTCCAATAGTCGGTTACTTCCATGCAAACTGACTTCTATGCATACAGGGAGGCCAATCAGCAGCGCTACAACCTCTTCAAGGAAACTCTTCATCATGAGGCTTTCAAGACTTGATTTTTGTTGCTGTTGTTATTTGAACAACACTTCCCTCCACCACCACTAGGCCTTTTTTAGTGACTCTGTGGTTCGCTTTTTTTTTTTTTTCTTTTTTAAAAACAAAAAATCAAAAAAAAAATTCCTGGATTTCGCATTTTATTTTTCATTCGTCTTTTGTTTTTCTTTAACTTTTCAGGCTTCTTCTCCCGTCTCTATGGGTGTGTGACCTTACATGTGATGATATCATTCTTCTCTTCCTTTTATCTTGCTATTGTCTTCTGTGTTTCCATTGAGGACAAAGATTTATGTTGGGGGGTGAGGGTACTTTTTGCTTTGCATCCATATGACTTGACTTCAATTACTTTTTTAATTAGGTTGTTGAGGCAAACATATGTTAGTTGTGGAGTCTAGTGGGCATGCATGAAAATGGTTAATCTGTTGAATACTTGCATGTGATGTGTTACACTAGGATAGTTGTTTGTATTTTTTGTGGACTAGAAGACGTGTCAGGAACCCCTGCATTTTGCGAAAAATGACCTCTTTTCCTATTCAAATCTTCTATCTCAAAGGGTGCAATATTAGCCTTTCTATTCCCAAATAACAGTGTCTGAACATAATCTGCCATTTGTAAACATCCTTCAGCTCTAACACCCAAATGACAATATTTTCCATCTTTTTGCCCCCTTTCCACACTGCAAGCTCAAAAAAAACACCTTTTATTGGAAAAATTCTCTACACACAATGCTATACTATTCCCAAGCTTCCTGAAAAAAGAACCACTTTCAATGAACTTTGCTGCTTCATGTATTGTATTACTCATCGAAGATGCACTGCCAAAGTCCACTATCAATGGATATTTTGAAATCTGTTCCTCTGTGTTATATTAATCATTTCACCTCTTGACACCTCATCGACCTGAAGAATGAAAACTTTCTGCTCGATCTTTATATGATCTCATCACTTCTCTACCATGAATGGCCAGATTAAGTAAAATGAAGGAAAATAAATTACCAAAAGCTAACTAAAACAATTAAGTAATGACATAAAAGAAGGAAAATACTATGATACAACAAGAACAGATGAAGTACGATCAAAGAAATGAAGGATGGTAGTTTATGAATAGGCCACATAAGAGAAGATAAAGCAACAAAGTCAAAACTGGATAGGATCTCAGACTAGAAGAAGAAGAAAGCACCTTTACTGAAATCCGATGCAAAATGAAGAGACCACAGAAAATGAAAATAACTTTGAAGTTAAGAAGCAAAAGAATGATGGAAACGGAGAAGAAAAAGATACAACAGAAAATGCAAACTGCACAAGAAAGTCATAATAGAAAAAAGGAAAGAGAATCACAGTATTACAAAGTGATTTTCAAAGCAGCAGATCCTCATACCAATGCCATTGTCAATTACATCAAGAGAAAGAGAGAGCAATCTTTTCCCCTAGTGCCCACTCCTACTAGGAGTCCAGATGCATTGGATCATAGCACTATAGCCACGCCTATTTGGATAACATAAGTGTTAGGAGCACAACATCCTCCTCATCCTGATCAATCCCTCACTGCAGGTCTTATAGGATGGTAAATCAATAAAGGAAGATGATCAGTATCCTAAGAACTGAGCAGTTTTTCCCCAAGCAAAATATTAGCCGTTACTAAAAATTTACAACCCATTTGCAACGAGATTCCCAAAAATCGATGTAGTGCATTCTAGTTTTCTGTTTCCATAATACCCTGCATGGAGCAACTAGTAATTCCCAATTACCGTACAAATCACCAGAATGGTATTCCCTTCCCATTCACAATTCCATATGAACAAAACGGGGCCTAAGTTCTTCATCGCCAATAATCACCATAACCAGGCAGAAAGCTGCATCACATACATTGTTCACGAAGAACCTATGCTTGCATTAATCCTAACCCTAACTGCTAATTCGAGTAGCTGTGCAAAAGCTTCACATAAACATCCATTTTCATTTTCTTGAGCATGATTTGAATTCCATACATTCAAAAGCCTGAGAACTTCCAATTGTATCAATCTTTAGCTTCACCATTCAACTTCAAGTATATCAAAATTAGAAAGTCTTTTAAATATGTATTCACTTATAGATTGATTTTTACAGTTTAATCAATGAAATTCTGTTCTTAAACATCTTAAGAAAAAAGAGGACATGTATGTCCAAATATTTTGCTGAAATGATTCCTAGGCTCGTAATTCTTAAGGAGGAAAAAAAAATGAGAAAGCCTCCAGAGCATCAGACCTGCAATTTTTTGCCAATAAAGCTGAAAACATGGGAAACATAGAAATTTTGAAATTACAAACATTTGTTAGTAAGATGAAGTGGCACTTACTAGGTTGGTGGATGATACGAAGTTGGCCATAGTTTGCACTGTTCTTCCCACTCTTCTTTTGATAATGCAGCAAATTTGCAAACCTAAATCAATAGAATTCAAAATTCAAACAATTTGTATCTTTGATGGATCAAAGATTGACCCTATAAGAATGAATTCTATAAGAACCACAACAAAGACTGATGAGAAATAAACTACTAATAAAAAAGTAATTTGTATTCGTGTTGTTGGTGCATGTTCAATGTACCAACATAAGAGTTTATTATAGTAGGTCATTCAAGATATTTGCACACAGACACCAGGGTTTTTTTTAATCAGCAACAAAACAAGAAATTATTAAAGAAAATCAAGAGAAGGCACAAAAAGTACAAATGAGGACAAGTACTCTACCTACAAGAAGAAAAAGAAACAATAATTTTTTCGAAAATTAACTCATTTTCTATTAACCACAGGAAATGTTTTCCATTGACTCATGTTTTCTGACGTACCAAATGCTAGAAAATACAGAAAACACACTGAAACAAACAGAGAGCAAGTTAAATGAAATGATTGTCCTCCAGTACTCTAGACTGTGGTCATCTAACCAAGTGATGTCATTCTATATTTATTGCCACCCCTCTTTAAACCATTATTATTTCATTCAGTAAATTATAGATATACAAATGATAACTTTTTTTAAATTGAATCCAGTAACAACTATCCAAACATTTGTACTTAAAAATATACACACCCAAGTCATCAATACACTAAGATTAAATAATATAAAAATGAACCATCATTATTAAAAATTACAAAAGAACGTTGTGGGGAAAAGGAAAAAAAAAAGATGTGAATTAGGGATGGCAATAGATAACCTACCCTGTGGGTATCCATGGAGACCCAACCCAAATACATGGGTTTTTCCCTCTTTTTCTTATCCATTGGGTAGGGTAGGTGATATTCTTTAAATATCCACAGGGGATGGGTTGGGGATGGGTACCCACTAATTTCCCCATATGTTTTTTTTTTTTTTTTTTTTTTTTTTTTAAGATTCACAACTAAAACTAAATATACATTCAATCTTTTTTCTTTTTTTTATTTATTTATTTTTTCAGGTTCACAACCAATTTTTTTTTTTTTTTTTTTTTTTTTTTTAAGATCCACAACCAAAGCTAAATATATGTCCAATCTTTTTTTATTTTATTTTTAAGGTTCACAACCATTTTTTTTTTAATTTTTAAGATTCACAACAAAAGCTAAATATACATTTAATTTTTTTCCATTTTTTAATTTTTTTTAAGGTTCACAACCATTTTTTTTTTTTTTAAGATTTACAACCAAAGCTAAATATATATTTAATTTTTTTTTCTTTTTTTTTACCAAAGCTAAATATATATTTAATTTTTTTTTTACCAAAGCTAAATATATATTTAATTTTTTTTTATAAAGGTTCTGACTTTGTTATATAAATTTAAAGGTTCTGACTTTTTTATAAAGGTTCTGACTTTGTTATATACTCCATGTGTGGAAACTTTATTTCCATTTATACTTTTTTTTAAAAAAAAAAAATTTAAATTCTGAAAAGAAAACAACTTCCAATCGTTTGCCATATCGCTGCAATATTTAAGGTAATTAATTGATGGTTATCAATTATACATGGAACTACATGGTTGGAAGAGCTAAAGGTTCTGACTTTGTTATAATTTATATATTTAGTTTTGGTTGTGAATTTTTTTTAAAAAAAAAATTAAATATATATTTAGTTTTGGTTATAATTTAAATATATATATTTTAAAGAGTAGGTAACTCATCCAATATATAAAAAAAAATTTTACCAAAGCTAAATATATTTTTTTTGTTAAAAAAAAATAAAAAATAAAAAATTAAAAAAAATTAAAAAAAAATTGTTAACATTAAATATATTTAAAAAGAAAGAAAAAAGATTGAAGGTATATTTAGTTTTTGTTGTGAACCTTTAAAAAAAAAAAAAAAAAAAAAAAAAAAAAAAAAAAAAAATGGTTGCTAACATTAAATATAAAAAATAAAAATGGGGATTAAAGTGGGTTGGGAAAAATCCATACCCATTAAAAAATGGGAAGGGTGGTACCCATGGGGAATGGGGAATGGGGAAAATTTATTATAGGGGAATGGGGATGGGGAATTAATATCCACCCCATTGCCCCCCATTGCCATTCCTAATGTGAATGACTAGCCGTAACTTATGGGTTATAAAACTGGAAAATCAAGAAATCAAAACTAGAGATTCTAGATCTCAACATGCATAGTGTATATCTTAGTTTATCAATAATTTCCTTGCCCAAGTAATCTTGTTATCCAGGCAGCTTGTATGTGATTGCTGCGCCTAAAACATCATTGCCCAAAAACAACCATGAATTTAAAATTGAAAATTTTAAGACAAAAGGATGACCCACTTTTGTAACGAAGAAACTCAACTGGTAAGAGCTGATGAGCTCTAATACGCCATTTGGAATGCTATCCTGTTGACATCCATTTTCACATGCAAGGCATAAGATCACTGATAATTGAGTTTTCCCTGTCAAATAAGCCCCCAGTGTCACCAGCATATTCAACAGAAATCTCAAATTTAAACTGTATGCAAAGCAAAGGCAGACATATAAACTAAGTGTCACGGACACCAATACAAGACATGGATAGGACCCAATACGAACAAGCCAACATAATAACTTTTAAAATATCAGGACAGACTCAGCAAGGATACTACAAAAAGTAAAATATATATATTTTATACACATAAAAATAATAATTTGTTCACTTTTTATGTTACAAATATATTTATAATTATATCAAAACAATAAGAAATTATTAAATTTTTTATGGCGATAAATTATTCATTTTTCACATTTTATATGTTGGAAAAGAAGTGTGAATAGAAAGTCTTAATATCAATTTCAAAAAGCTCTATTGTTAACAAATTAGAAGTGTTATGGTTTGTGGTTTCTAAAACTAAAAAGCATAAGGAGGGATTAATAGGTGTAAATCCACATTGTTTCAATTTTAATCATTGAGCCCTGCATTATTTTCTTCAAACTAGTGCCATCACCCATATGTGTTTTATGTAAGCATTAGACATGTGTCTCCAAACTATCTGAAGTGTGTCCGATTCTTAAAACTTAAAAAATAATAATAATATGATATGTTCAAACATGTGTCAAATGCATGTCGAGGTGTGTCCAAAAAGTGTCGGTGTCCGATAAGAATAACGCACCTACATAAAAGTATTCATGATTCTTAGCAAATAAACAAAAGGTAAAATTGACGTTTTACTTCTTGTCCAATATTGAAGTGGTGCAACACTAAAATACAATTGAAATTTTTTAAGTTATTATTCAATAAACACTTACTAATACTTTTTTGAAGAATCAATTTCGTTCAACAGTGAATAATTGATGTAGTTGATTGGATTCCAAAGTTCCAACAACTACAATAGGATGACTTGAAAATACTCGGACAAGGCCAAGGCTATGCACAACCAAGTTTAGGACTGATTTCTGTAATTTCCAGCATGACTGGAATTCCCATGAGCTACAATGCTCAAAAGAAGCCAAAGAAAATAGCAAGCTTACAACAAAAAAACCAAAATCTAAAATTTTAGTTCTCTAAAAACCTTCTCAAAACAAATATTACAGCCCCAATAGGTAGGTACTGAGGTTACCTGATAGTAAAGCACCTAAAATTTTCATAAAAATAACAAGGAGACAGATGGCAAACACATAGACAATCAACAATAAGTTAGCTACACATGACCTACATGCAACCATTCAATGATAAGCAAGTGACAAGTGACGTGTGGCATTACATGACCCATTGACATGTGTCCTTCAAGCAGCCACTACACCAAGAAGTACTCAACAAGTAACTTACAAACACCCAAATCAAAATGAGGTCATACTAATAACTAAAAAAACTAACAAAAATACAACTAATGACACGAATCCTAAAATATGAAGAGACATAAATACAATATTAATACATAATAATACAACTCAAGATATCTAGCTCTCAAAACTCTTTTCTTAGCAATTAATTATGTGTAGTTCAATCTCAATAGTTCATCATCAACCCTGATTGCATCAATAATTAATGTTAATACTAGGGCAAAATCCATATACCCTCATGTGGTTTAGCTCTGGAACACTTTACCCCGTCTTTTAAAAGTAGCCAGATACTCCCTTGTGGCTAGCCCTTTTGCAATTTACCTCCCTACCATTAATAATTTCATCCAAATTAACGGAATTTGTGATACACATGCCAAAAATTAGAGTTGACATGGAAAAACATTAATTCAAAAGTTCAAAAATGATGCAAAAAGACAAATTTTCCCTTAGCATCATCTTCTTCCCCCAAAAAACCCTAAACGTAATCATCTTCTTCCCTAACCAAACCTTACCCATAACCCTAAAAACATCCCCTCCCACCTACCCTCCCTCCTCCCTGAACATTTCCACCACTCCCTCTCCCCTCACCTACCACCCCAACCTTGCCGCCACTCCCTCTCCCTCATCCATACTTTCATGACCCCCTCTCACCACTCCAGCCTTGCTGCCACTCCCTCTCCCCTTACCAACCACCCCTGCAACCCCCCCTCCCCTCACCCACCACCCTTTCTTCCTTTAGCTAAATCAATACCCAAATTGAGATATGCATATTATTAGATTTGCATAAAAGAAAGAAAAGAAAGAGAGAGCTACTGCTGTATATTATTCACACACCTAAACATATTAGGGTTTACACATACTTATAATAAAAGACTAAAGGAACAAAAGACATAATTACCCTTATACACTAATACTTAACACTCCCCCTCAAGTTGGTGCAAAGATATCTCTCATGCCCAACTTGCAGCAAATAGGATGGAAAACCTTACTACTAAGACCCTTAGTAAAGACATCAGCCAATTGATCTGCAGACTTCACAAAAGGCATACATATGAAACCCTTATTCAATTTCTCCTTGATGAAATGTCTGTCGATCTTAATATGTTTTGTGCTATCATGCTGAACAGGATTGTGAGCAATACTAATGGCAGCTTTGTTGTCACAGTACAGTGTCAATGGTTCACTACAAACAAACCCAATATCATTCAACAAGGACTGGAGCCACATCAATTCACATGTACCATGCGCCATAGCCCTGTATTCTGCCTCTGCACTAGATCTGGACACCACTGTTTGTTTCTTACTACGCCATGTCACTAAATTTTCCCCCACAAATGCATAGTAACCAGAGGTAGATTGCCTATCATCTATAGAACCAGCCCAATCCGCATCTGTGAATGCCTCCAACCTCAAGTGACCATGATTGGAAAATAAAATCCCTTTTCCAGGAGCAGATTTAAGATACCTCAAAATACGATACACTGCATCCAAATGAGGGGCACGAGGCTCATGCATAAATTGACTCACTATCCCAACCGCATAAGCCATATCTGGACGAGTGTGGGATAAATATATAAGTCTTCCCACAAGTCGCTGGTACCTTTCCTTCTCCACAAGATCACCAACACCACTAAAAAGATGGTGATTAGCCTCAATTGGCGAATTAGCAGGTCGGCAGCCAAACATGCCAGTTTCCTCAAGAAGATCTAGAATATACGTCCGCTGAGAAAGAAAGATGCCTTTGTTAGATCTGGCAACTTCAATCCCAAGAAAGTACCGCAACGAACCAAGGTCTTTGATATCAAATTCCTTGGCCAACAGCATCTTAAGATGTGTCACTTCTTCCTCATCATTACCTGTCACAACTATGTCATCCACATATACTATAAGCACAGTTACCTTATTTGCGTGACGTTTGACAAACATTGTGTGATCTGCATTACTTTGCTTATACCCGAACCTCAACATAGCCGTTAGGAAGCTGTCAAACCAAGCTCGAGAAGATTGTTTTAAACCATATAACGCCTTTTCAACCTACAAACTGTCCCAACTGTAGACTGAGATGAGAATCTTGGTGGTATATCCATATATACCTCCGCCTCCAAATCACCATGGAGAAATGCATTCTTCACGTCTAACTGCTGTAAAGGCCATCCCAAATTAGCTGCACATGAGAGAATAGCTCGAATGGAATTCATCGTTGCCACAGGAGCAAAGGTTTCTTGGTAATCAATTCCATATGTCTGAGTAAATCCCTTGGCCACTAATCGTGCTTTGTACCGTTCAATTGTTCCATCTGCTTTCTGCTTGATAGTGAACACCCATTTACACCCTACAGGCTTTTTTCCACTAGGAAGAGAAACCAACTCCCAAGTGTTATTCTTGCTTAGAGCTTGCATCTCTTCTACCATAGCTACTTTCCACTTAGGATCATTGATAGCTTCTGTCCAACCCCGGGGAATACATGCAGAAGACAAAGACAAAACAAAAGCACGATATGTAGAAGACAATGAATCATATGACACAAATTTAGAAATGGGGTGTTGAGTACAGGCCCTAATCCCCTTTCTGAGAGCAATAGGAAGACTCGAATCATTGACAATAGGACTCTCAACTACAGGTAGAGGGATAGACTGAGATGCATTACCTGGAACTGGCATGAGGGATGATGATGGGTTTGGTGGCACAAGGGATGCTTGCTCTTTCGGACGTCGAGAATAAGTCTTAAAATCAGCCCTGTCCAAACGACCACTAATGTCAGGCTCCACATCAAGAGAACTATTAGGCTCCCCCTCACCACAAATAATAGTCCGCTGACTAGGAAGGAAAAAAGACAACTCGTGTTGATAGGCCATCTCCTCATCCGCAATCTCATCCATACCACTACTGCTCTCCCCCAGAGGAGATGGCGGAGGAGAAGGAAAGGAGGACACAGATTCACGGAAAGTAACATCCATACTGACATACACTTTGCGAGTGTGAGGATCATAGCATTTGTAACCCTTCTGAGTAGCAGAATAACCAATAAAGACACAACGCACAGCCTTAGGATCGAGTTTCCCACGAGTACGAGGTTGCAAATGAACAAAACAGACACACCCAAACACCCGAGGAGGAAGAGAAGAGGTGGGATATGCGACAGGAAGCAGTTGAAGAGGAATCTGGAATTGGAGGACACTGGAAGGCATACGGTTGATAGGGTAAACAGCGATAAGAACAGCATCACCCCAAAAAGACTTAGGGACATTCATGGTAAACAAGAGAGAGCGAGCAACTTCAAGAAGATGGCCATTCTTGCGTTCGGCAACCCATTCTGTTGAGGAGTACCAACACAACTAGTCTGATAAAGAATGTCATGCTCCTCTAGGTATGCCCGAAAAACTCCATCAACATACTCAGTCCCATTATCACTACGAAGAATTTTGATTTGAGCATTAAAAAGATTGGTCACCATTTTATGAAAAGTTTGGAAACAAGAAAAAACTTCACTCTTAGTTCGAAGCAAGTAAATCCAAGTCACACAGGAAAAACAATCAATAAAAGTAACAAACCATCGATACCCAGCAATAGAAACCACAGGGGAAGGGCCCCACACATCGGTATGAATAAGCATAAAAGGAAAAGTACTTTTATTAATTGAAGGGTAACAAGTACGTTTATGCTTTGCAAGTTCACAAGCATCACAACCAAAAATACTCCTAGGACAATCACGAACTAAAGAAGAAAAAAGTTTCTCTAAAACATTAAAGGAAGGATGACCCAAACGGCGATGCCACTGATGAAGGAGAGAAAGAGAAAAGCCAATAGTGCACTTGAGAGCTTGAGATGGGACGACAGGAGGAACGGCATCCAGAAAGTACAGCCCACCTTGTGCTCTACCATTGCCAATCGTTTTCCCCGTAGCCAGGTCCTGAAAGACACAATGAGTAGGAAAAAATGTCACTGAGCAATTTAGAGAAGTAGTAAGACAACTAACAGAAAGCAGGTTAGTGGAAAAAGTAGGAACATGAAGCACAGATGAAAGAGAAAGCAAAGATGAACAATGAACCGAGCCCTTGCCAGAGCCAGAGGATAAAGTACCATCAGCCACTCGAACCTTGTCTCGGCCGGAACAAGGAGAATAAGAATAGAAAAGACCAGAGGCACCTGTCATGTGATCGGTGGCACCGGAATCAATAATCCAAGAAGGCGATGATAAGGTACGAAGAGCACTAGCAAGAATACCTGTGTTGGCAAAATTGAAAGAAGCGGAAGTAGAAGAAACTGTGGTAGAAGGAGAGTCAAGTCGAGCCATCAAACGTCTAAGAGTGTGTAACTCATCCTGGGAAAGAGTGCTAGGCTCAGAAGGACTCACCGCAATCTCGGACACATGTGCTTGGGGTCGAGCTGTACTACCACCACCTCGACCCCGAGTAGGGTGACCATTTAGTTTCCAACAATGCTCTCGATCATGTCTGTCTTTCCCACAATAATCGCACTTCAAGCGATCTCGATCAACTAGTGTACCCTGACTCCCAGATTGAACCGGACTAGGCCGAGGAGCCCGAGTAGGAGGAGCAACAGCTAAAGCAGAACGATCCTGAATAGAGGAATGCACCATAGCACTACGGCGACTCTCCTTTTGCTGGACAAGGGCATAAGCCTCGCATAGGGTGGAAAAAGGTGAACGACCCAACACCTGGACGCGAATTTGATCATACTCCAAGTTCAAGCCAGCAAGGAAGTCATACACACGCTCTTTCTCAACGGTTTGCTGAAACAACATGGCATCCCGAGAACAAACAGCCTGGAAGCTTTGGTAATAGTCTAGTTCCTGCCACAAACTACTCAACTCAGCATAGTAGACTGCGAGTGATCTATCTTTCTGATCTCAGCTCCGAAGCTTCTTCCTCGACTCATACGCCTGTACATTATTACCTTGTTGGGAGTACATTTGGGCTGCAGCTGTCCAAATCTTATGAGCAGTATCTAATAAAAGGAAACTCCGACTAATAGTGGGCTGCATAGAGTTGATTAGCCAAGTCATAACAAGAGCATTTTCAGAAATCCATTGAGTATGGAGTGAGTCATCACCATCCGGTAGGGGAAGAGAACCAGTAATGTAGCCAGTCAAACGGCGAGCAACAATAGCAAGACCACAGGAGCGTGACCAAATCAAATAGTTGGAACCATCCAATTTAACGGGACTAATTTGAAGAGAGGGATTGTCGGTAAAAGTCATAACATGACAGAGGCCACCCTCATCACTAATTGTATCCTTAGTCTCACCCTCAGCCATTGAAGATTAAATGCCCACAATAGGAAAAAGCAAATACCAGCCCAAAACAGCAAAAACCAACAGAGGCGAATCCACAAACTCAACTTAGGGACAAAAGTTACCTCTAAAGACAAACAGAGCCGAAACAGGGGCTGAAGAGGGCAAAACCAGTCAGAAACTGAGAGCAAACGTGCTGAAACTGAGGAAAATTGACAAAAATAGAGTGAAACCTTGCCAAATCATCAAAACCAGTCCTCCCAACCCTAGAACAGTCCCAGTCAGCTCCCAAGGTAGAGGGAGGAAGGGAAAAAACAGCCAAAAATAAGCCCCAGCAGGGACTTCCAAAAAAATCAATTGGTTTTTTCAAAAATCAACAAAAATTAGAAAAACACTCAAAAACTCATCAAAAAATTAAAATAAAAATCTAGGATGAAAACCCATCAAATTTCGACCATAAAGGAATTTTTTTTTTTTTTTTTTGATTTTTTTCTGTGTACAGGGAAGAACGAAAGAAACAAGAAAAAGAAAAGAATCTTCAAGGAGGAAGATGAGGCTCTGATACCATGTTAGATTTGCATAAAAGAAAGAAAAGAAAGAGAGAGCTGTTGCTGTATATTATTCACACACCTAAACATATTAGGGTTTACACATACTTATAACAAAAGACTAAAGGAACAAAAGACATAACTACCCTTATACACTAATACTTAACACATATATATATAAACCAGTAAGTTAATGGTTTAAAGGTTATATGAGTTGACTCAATGAGTTAATAGTATAAAAATAAATTAAATTTTTGAAAACTCATTTTAAGAAAGAGTGTAAACTAGTAAATTCATATCTTTGTTAATGTAGTCAGGTGTTGTACTTTAGTCAAAACCACAAAGGGGCATGTGGCTATTTTTAAAGGGTATGGGGGATAAAGTGCTCCAAAGCTAAACCATAGGGGGCAAAATGGATTTTGGCCTTTATACTATTCAATAATTAGTTCTTTTTGTTGTCAAAAAAAAAATCATTGATTGTTGTTTCAAATAAATAAAAACTCTACTAATGTTGTTTGGAGCTTGGACTTGTGGAGGAAAAGAAAAGAGAGGGAGGGGGAACTTTTACTTCATTCACATTTCCCTTCCCCTTTCTTTTTCCTCCATAAATCCCAACAAATCCAAGATTTAAACATAGACCAAAGGCGCCAAAAAAGGATAAATGAGATATAACTCTACCATGATGTACTTCTCATGGTATTGACACAACACACAAATAGATTAAATGGTAGAATGTGCCGGTTTTGTTCATGAAGTGCATCTTGACACCACTTTTGAACATAGATTGCACCAACAATATGCATTCAAAAGAGAATAATACTAACTGAACTAGAAAAACAGCAAAAAAAAATATCAAAGCTTGAAAGCATGTTACATCTACCTTGGCTTGCTTTGTTTATAAAAGCTCGAATTTGACAATAAATGATACTTCTCATAGTATTTACACAATACATAAATAGAAATAAACACTAGAGAGCAATGATTTTCTTCACAAAGTGCACCTTTACAATACTTGAACAAAGACTTCACCAACAATATGCATTCAAAAAAGAATAAGAGTAGACAAACTATGAAAGCAGGTCATGTCTACCTTAGCTACCATTGTTTGTAAAAGCTCAAATATGACAATAAACAATAGTAATGTTATTTTTCATCAGCTGGCCTTTTGATTGGATTCATATGTTAATATACTTTCCATCGTTCAAATATTTGCACAGAAGTTCATGCTAAATCCATTTGTGAAGCGCTAAGCTTTCAACATCAGGTAGAAGAGGAAGAGAGAGGTGTTGGTTAAAAATTTCGGTATAATCAAATTATTGCCGTCTTCAAAGGAGTCTTTATGCTACATGTCATTTATAACATAATTGGGGTGAAATTAAAGGAATCAATAATGTCCAAAGAGAATGAAATTCTAGAGAGAGAATTCCCAATTAGGAATACAAGAACAAAGCTCTGAATTTTTCAATCAAAAGTTAGTTATGGAGCAACTAACGACCTATTTATAGACAAAGCTAGCTCAACCACCAACTAACAATACTAACACAACAACTACTCACTTTTGAAGCTCTTCCCACTCCTTTGGAGACATCCTGTAGGCTGGTTTGTTCAGATATGACGAACAAGGTACCAAATCACTACAATGTTGGATATCTCACAAAGGAGGCAATTCAAAAGAAATTTATTGTGGAAACACATCAAAATATTCATTCAAAAGCATGCTAACAACTGTATTATCCCCAGTTTTAGCCACATGAAGCAACAGAATTAACACTAAAATGACCCGGATTCCTTGTTATCTTCCAAGAAGCCCTTGGAGGTAAGCAAAGTGTTGGAAGGCGACTTTGCAGCGACTGTTTTCCTCATGGGTAGCAATGTTAAGTGTTTCTCATCCTTACGAATAGTGTAGGTATTACGCTTGCCATTTGCAAGGTTTGCCAACCATATTGCCATGGTCACCCAAGGAGGATATGGCAAGCATCCATAGGCACCACATCATACCAATAAAGTGAATAATAATGAAGGTGGTCTTCCGCTTAGGTTCAACTTATTAACCACCTCTTCAGAAACTACATTCTGACAACTTCCACAATCAATGATCATGTTGCAAATTCAGCCTCCAATGTTGCCAAATGTCAGTCCACAACTAATCATCTTCACTTTCTAACTTAAGCATAAGAAGAGTCTTCTTGATCATCAGAGCAAGTCCTTCCACTTCCTCAAGATCCCATCCAATTTCCTGATTAGACAGGTGGTCATAGATTGGAATATTATCATCACTACTTTGTTCCATTACCCTCTCAAGAAGAAGTTCCTTATTTTGATTGTTGCCAAAGCCTTGTGACAGTCCGAAGACTTATGACTCAGTTCCTAGACTTGAAGCACTTAAAGCCACTACTATGGGGCCGATTTCGGCTTACCGAAGCACCATTAGTGGATTGATTTTGCACTGGGGCAACTCTATCCACACTCTTTGTTGAAGGACTAGCCTTGGTGAAGCCAGGAGCGGATTAATTCAGTCGAAAACCACCTTCAAAATGTTGTCCCATCTGATAGACACCTCAACTTTGTTGCTTCTCAACTGCCAAAGCTCTATTGCAAGCCTCGAAGACAGACCAGAAAGTGTGAAGGACAAGTACATCTTGAATGGAAGCTCCAAGTCATTAATGTATCTTGCAACCATTTGCTCTACACTCTTATTGAGATCAACTCTTGCAACAAGTTGATAGAACACTTCCATATACTCTTCAACACTCCCAAATTGCTTGAGGCTAAGCAAGTTCTTGTACAAGGTTTGCATATAATTGAAAGGCAAAAATTACTCTTTGAGCCTCTTCATTTTCTCCCAATCTCGGATCTTTCCCTTGCCTCTCCATTGTCTACTCACTTGCATGTGTTCCCACGAAGTAGAACCTCTCCCCTTGAAGTGTATAGACACCAATTTCACCTTTTTCTCTTTAGAGATGTCACAATATTCAAACACTCTTTCAATAGTGTTTACCTTTAACCAATCCACAAACTCATCCAGGTTACTCATGGAATTCAAAAAATTCAGCCTTTTATGTTGTCCTCCCATTTGTACTCAAATCTTCATAGCGACGCTCATAGCCCTTGTAAAGCAACAAAAGGATTCTCAAAATGAGTTTGAGTATCCTCAGAAGGATCACTACCATCGGTAGGAGCTTGCAAAATCTGCACCATATTGATTAATGCAGCAATTTTCCCTCTCAACTCATCAATTTCATCTCTTGGATGTGGATTTCCATTGTTCCTTCCAAAAAAAGGATTCAACTTGGCTTGTCTCCCAAATTTGCAGCAAATCCTCTACCTAGACCATATTATCTACCTCTACCTCATTGAGCCATCAATTCAAAATCAAAATTGTAGCAACTTTGACGCACCGTGATTTTCTATGCAAAGTCTCTGCAATCAACACAATTATGTTGTACCACAGCAGCCAACTATAAGCAATACATCTCAGTCCAATCGATTCCATAACACCAAGTCGAAGGCCACTTCAAAATCGAAGGATCAAGCAAAATCCATATTGAAGATCAATCAAAACTCCAAGTTGAAGATCAATCAAGATCCAAATCAAAGATCAAAAAAATATATATTTCGTTCGCTGTTGATCAAAAAAAAAAACCGAAGAAGAAGGTCCAAATTGAAGATCAAAGACTGAGATTAAGACATGGTCACTAGTTAGAAGCAAAATCAATGTGTAATCAACCGCGATCTTGTACAATCTTTGAAGTGGCTCAATTACTTTGTGCAAGCTCATAACTAGAATCAACTGATGTGCTTCAATTGCGATCAAGATTCGATTTCATTGAACTCAATCACTGGTCGCGATATGTTCCAGATCTCAAACAAATCTTGCAAAGAGATTCTGAACTAAATCAACTACCAACAGAGCTTATGAACCAGAGTTACAATCAACTTGTGAAATGAATTCCAACTGCAAACCAGGGTTTTAGACCTCAGGTATGTAATTTCCTCACAATTCATATAATCAATACATGGAATAGAAACAAGAACATGTGCTCTCATACCAAATAATGAAATCAAAAGTGAAGATAAATGAAATTCTAGAGAGAGAATCCCAATTAGGGATACAAGAGTAAAGCTCTGAATTTTACAATCAAAAACATCATAAGCTAGTTATGGAAACCACCTCTTATTTATAGACAAAACTAGCTCAACCACCAACTAACAATGCTAACACAACTACTACTCACATCAGGAACTTCCGATTTCCAACTAATTTGGACATAGTTCTGTTTTCTATTCTAAATATTTAATTTTTGGCTAGGTAATAAATAATATGTTGATACCTGAAAATGCAAGGGCGCATCCCAGACAATATACCCTTTAGCAAATTGAGCTCCAATAAAACTTCTACTTTAATTAAGCTATACTAAATTATCTCAAATACCAATTTTGTTTAAATTATTCCAATGGATTACTTCCAGTAATGCGTCCAATGGGTCTCCTAAAGTCCCAAAAAAACATGATAAATCTCTTCCAACTGAGCATGTTTTTTATTTTATTTTTTTCTTATTATAAATGAATTTTATGCCAGTAATAAACTTGAATTTTGAGGTACCCAACACTTCAACAATATATTACTTCGTTTAGACGTCTTTTAGTCTTTGCAATGAGTCACCATTACAAACACATTTTCATATAACTTATGAGGTGATGCTTTCACATGCAGTCCATGAAAGAGTGGAGGCATGTGTTATACCTCAACCACTAACAAATATCTATAACATTTGACAAAAATGCATAAAAACTCTTCTCAGCAAATTAAAAGAAAAGTCGTCCCAAGTCGTCTTTCCAAGATTAGAAAAATTATAACCAAAAGAATTCACTAACACTGATTTACTTAAATTGGCGACACTACTGACAAAGTCTGGTAGTTGCCACCTCCTAGCCACAACAAAAGGAGTTCAAGGGATTTTATCCAATGGATTTTATAAGATAGTCCACAATTGTCCTCTCATCAAATTTTAGTTGAAACATTCGTTAACAAAAATGGCTCCAAAATCTCACTGTCTTGGCCACCCTTCAAGAACTCATGTAAAACTAGTATGTAACCTCAATATTACTTTCTACATTTTTTAAACCAACAAGTTGTCCTAGGAAATATGAAATTTTAAAAGGTGACACTAACTTGGTCTTGAAACAGAACAATTATTACATAGATGTCCCCATAATTAGGTGTTAGAATTTACCATCACCTACCACCACTACCACCTCACCTACTCCACTAAACCTAACCCACTACACCACTACCACCTCACCTACTCCACTAAACCTAACCCACTACACCACTATCACCATCCACTACACACCATCCACTACACCTACATCTATATAAGGAACCATTTGTAATAGACAAAATATATACATCAATCAATAATACTTCATTTTTTACATGGTATCAGAGCTATAAGATTTAGGCCTATCCTCCTTTCTTTCCAGCGGGCAGCCGGCCGGCAACCTTGCCTTCGCTGCCCGCGGGAGTTTTTCAACACATATCACAAACACATACCTTGATCATTTGTGGTGGGAGGTTTAGCTCTCTCAACCTGCTCTCTCTCTCTCCATGTTGATGGAAGCTCTCCAAATCCGGCGACAACCACTACCCACAGACCTCCATTTGATGAACTCCATTTCCGGCAAATTCAGATCCGGAGCCCCGGAGACTCCTTCACCTTCCCGCCGTCCAGTGGGTTTTTTCTGGGCTGCCCTGGAACCCCGGCGACTCCTTCGCCGCCGCTTGAATCCCACGCCGCCGCTGCTGAAGACGGTGTCGGAGACCGACGACCTCGTACAGCCGAGGGAGCTCACTCCCCTCCTCCACATCGTCACCCTCTCCGAGCTCGCCGCACGACGACAAGTTCAAACCCTAGCCTCCTCTGGTCTTCTTCGCGAACCTCCGCAAATGGAACTGCAGTGGAGCTTGAAGCATGCCATGAGAGGCTCGTACACAAGTTTATTAGCATTAACACCCCAAAAAACAAAATCAGAGTGTGCATAGTCCTTCCTGTACTGCACCACAAGTTTAGTGGCACGATGACCTTTGAGAGTAGCTAGAAGTGTCTTGACATCCTTGACTTCAGAAAGCACGTCCTGGCATCCATGGCTAAGGAACAGAGGAAGTTCCTTTGGGATGCTTGCCATGTTGTAAACTGGTGGAGTCGGCTGTCCATAGTGCTGGTTGTTCTCGAACTTATTCCCATAGTCATACATTGCTATGGTACCCCATCTAATCACTGTTCCCAACCCACAATCTCTCTCTCTCTCTCGGGCCTTGTCTCCCTCTCTCTCTTCCTTTTAATTAACTGTTTTACACACCACCTCCACCCACATGGGTTGGTTTCCCTTTTCCTCATCAATATATTCCCACACTCTTCCACTTTCTTTTCTTTCTTTTTTTTTATATCACCCACGAGCCTACTCACATGCACTCACCCCACTTTACCTTTATTTATTTTATTTTATCTTTCTTTTTTTTTTTTTTTATTCATTCATTCATTCAAAAAAAAAAAAAAAAAAAAAAAAAAAAAAGGGGCTCTTTAGTTCTCCCTCTCGGCAGCACTGCTCAACTTTCTTTCTTTTATTTTCTTTGCTTTCTTTATTTATTTTCTTTAAAATACAAAAAAAAAAAAAAAAAAAAAAAAAAGACGCAGGAAGATCTGCACACCAAACTCATTTTATTCATATCGGGGTTCACCCCAATCACCATTTTACACAACACAAAAAAAAAAAAAAAAAAAAAAAACCAACACAAATCGGAACAGTGGGATTTTTCTTCTCTACTCTGCCGCCGGTCTCTTTTTCTTGCCTCCGTCCTGAGCGGCCCTTGACGGTGTTGCCTCCGTGTTTTCCACGCCGCCGAGCACGTTCACTCCCCCATACTCCTCCACTGCAGCATATGGCGGACCTCCAAATCGGAACATCACGGTGGCCTTCCGCTTCAGCTCCTTATTTTCTGCCTTTAGCACACTTATCTCTGCTCGCGCATCCTTATACATGCGCTGGAGCAGAGCTAGTTGGCCATTTAAATGCTGCACCTCATTTGTCCTACTCTGCAGCCGGTGCGACAAGTTTGTGACTGCCGTCATCGTCTCCACACAGGACTTCAAAGTATACTGATTGGCCTCAATGTCAGTTTGCACCGCCATTTTTTGCTCCACCGACCGCATCGGAAAGTTCAACGGAGCAAACACAGAGGTGTTTGGTTGAGGTTCACTGGCCACCGCACCAGTTCTTTCTCTTGCTGACTCATTGAGGTCGGGAAAGAGGGTGAGCAGTCCACGGGAAGACGAGGACGAGGCCATTTTGTGAGCAACAAAGTGTTACAGAGTGTTACAAAGTATCTTTCTCAGCAAAACGAAGAATTTTTCAGAGATTTCTCTCAGTCTTTTTGTCTCAGCTTCTGCCTCAGCTTCAGCCTTCGTCTTGGTTAAATAGCCAAGGCAGTCACGCATATCGCGCGCCACTTGACGCCAGACGACAAACGGGCACGCCAACCAAGACACTCACGTGCCTCGCCATCATGTCCGGCACACCTTTTGATAAATTGGGCACGCCTTTTGATGGCACGCCTTTTGAAAGATTGGGCACACCTTTTGAGGGTGCGACTTTTTAAGGGTCCGACAAGACTCTGTAAACTGTCCCGACATTGATTCCGGTTAGCTCCTTTAAGGGTCCGACAAGACTCTGTAAACTGTCCCGACATTGATTCCGGTTAGCTCCTTTAAGGGTCCGACAAGACTCTGTAAACTGTCCCGACATTGATTCCGGTTAGCTCCTTTATGGGTCCGACAAGACTCTGTAAACTGTCCCGACATAGATTCCGGTTAGTTTCTACAAGGGTCCGACAAGACTCTGTAAACTGTCCCGACATAGATTCCGGTTAGTTTCTACAAGGGTCCAGCAAGACTCTGTAAACTGTCACAACACCTGTCACAACAGTGTCTGCTACAACGGTCCGACATGACCCCATAAACTGTCTTCTACATCGGTCTGACACCGCCATCCAGTGTCCTCTACACCGTTATGACACCACCATCCAGTGTCTTCACCAATGGTCTGACACGACCATACAGTGTCTCCTATCCTCTTTTATTTTTATGTATTTTCTTGTTTTGTTTCTCTCTTCAAACTCAAGTTGGTTAGTTTCTATCCTCCTTGAGTTTGCGGGGGGCTGTTAGAATTTACCATCACCTACCACCACTACCACCTCACCTACTCCACTAAACCTAACCCACTACACCACTACCACCTCACCTACTCCACTAAACCTAACTCACTACACCACTATCACCATCCACTACACACCATCCACTACACCTACATCTATATAAGGAACCATTTGTAATAGACAATATATATACATCAATCAATAATACTTCATTTTTTACATTAGGTGTAAAGGAGATTACTGTGTTATCAGAGTTTTATCAGAGTGGAAAAACAAGTTAAGAGGCACTGGAGACACGAAAGAGCATCTAGGAGAGAGAAAGTGAGAGATGCTCAAAAAAGGAGTCTAGGAGAGAGATAAAGCAGACCAGTCAAAGAGAAACAACGAGGCAGTGGATGATCAGAACTCAAGTTTAAAGTGAAGGCCTCAACTTGACATTAAGTATGAAATGTTTGTGATGTTAAAGAGGTACAACCTCTATATAGAGAAGGTGAGAGCACGGGGCCATAATTGAATATCCAAGAATGTTGCTAGCTTTTTTGGGAAGGTTTACGCTTGTTGAGATATTACTAGGTTGTCAAAGATTGCCTCTTGGCAAAGAACAATAGCTTCCAGAAGTCTCCAAAGTATGGTTCAATGGTGAGGTCTCTCTCTTAGTTGGGTTGGCCCAAGACAATTTGACCTACATGCGGTACAACGATAAACAAAGCCTTTATATCTAGTCTCCAAGACATAAGTCCCCAAAGTCCCACGATATGTACCAAGCAGTTTGGCAAGTCATAGACTCTTCAATGTGTTCCCTTGATTGGTACCAAAATGTATATAAATTTAGGCCCATTAATATGCACTTGTTATGACATTTAACATTGTTACTTGATGCATTTTATTTCAATTGAATGATTGCAAATCACAAGAGTTGTTTGCTTGGAACTTGGCTTTAAATGAAGGTTTAGAGGCTCAAAGAAGTAACAGAAGTACCAAAATGTAACCTAAAGGAGCTGAGTAGAGAATGTAACAGAAAAGAGCTGACAACTCTACACCACCCAGCCTCGCTTGAGTAGTGGGATACCCTGTAAGGGTTCAAAATCTCAAAATTTATGTCTTTTGTCACAACAATTGTTCACTTGAGAGCACTCATAGGTGCTGCTCGAGCGGTGTTCGACACGAACTTCATAATTTTTACGTTGTTTTGGCTCTTTTTAACCCAAATTTACTTGGGACTATAAAAAGGCAACTTACAGGAAAATAGGTCGTTCCAGATTTGAGAAGACAGCTCCCAAGCAAGAAGAAGGTGATTCCAAATGTTCAAGCATGGTGTTCTCAATGAAGATGGTGGTTTCCTCCCTCTCCATAAGGGCTAGGCTCTTTCTTTAGGACGTCGATAAGACCCTAGCCAAGTAACAATGATTTTTGTATCTTAATTCTAGGATTGATGATTAATCTGACAATTGTATAACTTCAAGGCAGCTGTATTCAATTGAGTTTATCTTTTCAATTTGGCACTGTATTTGATTTCTATCAACTGAGATGCATGGTTATATAATGGTTTTATTCATACATGTAATTGAGAATTTAGATAATCTATGCTTAGATTAGACAAGTCATGCTCAATTTGGTGGTAGAAGCCTCATCCTGGACGGAGATAAGTTATACCCAATTGTCCATTACATGAATCCTCTTGATGACATTGTTGGGACTTGTAGCCACAAGAAGTCATGAATCATCATATTAATCAATCAATTCTCAAAACTACACATTAATTACAGTTACAAAGTTATACTCCCACCGTCCCAAAATATTAGTCCCTTCTTCCATTTTTCATTGTCCCAAAATATTAGTCCCTTTTCAAAAATCAACGATTAAAATAATATGAATTTCCTATTTTGCTCTTCTTTTAAATTTATTAACAATAAAAAAGTACAATTATGACAATTGATATTCCCAAAAAAATGTACTATCAAAGGGTAATTTTGGAAAACTAATACTTTTAAAGTGTAATAATTGTACTATCAAAAAAAGTTAGATTCCCCAAAAGGGACTATTATTTTGGGACGGAGTGAGTATTGGATTTGAAAACCCTAAGTTCTTCTGAATTCTTGAAAAACAATTTTCTTTCGATTTTGTTTTATTTGATTTAATTTCAATTTTTTTGTTCACTCAAATTAAGTTGAGAACCAATTTCCAAATTAGCACAACTTAGCCTCTTAGTCCCTAAGGTTCAACACCCGGGCTCAAGCCACCATTTACACAAAACGGGGCATTAGTTTGATACTAGTTTTTAAACGATCATCCCTAAATGCTCTCAACTTTATATTCTTCTATGTGCCCCTTTGCTCCGACGTTTGGGTCCATATCTATTAACTGGTCAGATTTCATGCTTTCAAGGTAAGTTTTCGGCAATATTTAATCCTATACATAATGGATTTCCCCTGTATGCTTGGAAATAAGACGCAATGTAGTATTGGTTTTGATAATTTAACTTCTATTCTATTTTCTTTGAACAACTCATAAAATTTCATAAATAATTAATCAAAAATTTCCTCTTTTTTTCTAATCATAGGCCAATCAACATTATGGAGTTTCTACAGCCAACTTGATAAAAATATATGTATATGTATATGTATAAAATCATACCCAGTGCATAAGGACTGATCTGCAATTGTGTTAATTATGGTAATTTAGTAGTTTCGAACTACATGATGACAATATCCATATGTTTGAAATATATAGCATATAAAGATGGCAAGAAAGAACAAATGAAGAGAGAGAGAGAGAGAGAGTGAGTTGAGAGCACACCTTTTTCAAGATGTTGCTTGCGCACACGCTTTACATGGCGGAGATTTTCAAGTGGTGCAATTTGATTTAACTTCCTAACCAAAATTCAGAATCCATTGTCATTAAGAAAATCATGAATAAGGGTCCGTTTGGATGGATGTGGATTTGATATTAATTATTCAAGGAGAATAACTCAAATTTAGATTTGATAGTTTACCTAAGAATTCCATTATTGAATTAAATAGCTTTATTATCATGATGAATTTCAAATAGCTATATAAAAGTAATTATTTAAAATCCTGCTAAGGATTCTCTTTTAGCAACAATGATAGTACTAAAATATATATCTTGTGTATCATCTACTATAACTTTTTCTATCACCTATAATAGCAAATTCTCTAATACTTTTAACCTCACATCCCTAACAAGAAAATATAAACAGAAGCAGAAAAAAAAATCACCTTGTAATCAATTAACACTTCAAACCAACATGATAAATATACATATATATAAACATAATGAATAACAGACCTTACAAGAGTATTGGTGTGTTTTGGGTCAATCAGGGCAGCATAGACATTAACTGTATGTAAGAAAAAATTAAAAAAAAAACAGTTAAACATCATAAGGTCATTAGTTAGTTTTGTTTTTTTTTTTAGGGGAAATTACCCATAGGTCCCATGGGAAATATGTGATCTCCATTTAATCCCATAACTTTTTCACTACACCCAAAAGTCCTTTCCTCTCTCTCTCTGCTTTTTGCTTCCCTTCCTCTCTCGTTTTTTTTTCTACATTTTTCTGTCACCGTGTTTGTCATGGAAGAGGACCATCGGTGATCATATCTTTCTCTATTGATCGGGGTTCATTGATAACCACCAAGCATTGAAATCAACTCCGACGAAGAAGATGATATATTTTCCGACGAAGAAGATGAATGGATCTACTTAGATCTGATATAGATCTACTCAGATCTACATCAGATCTGAGTAGATCTACACAGATTTGGTTAGACATCCGTCTTTCCCCTTCGATCTCTTTTTTTTTTTTTCTCTCTCTGCTATACACTTCTATTTTTCTGTTCTAATGGAGAAAATTTTCGAATTCTGAACAAGCAATTTTCGAGTTTTAGTTACAGGCGGTGAAAACTGTAAAATTTTGCAGTTTCAAATTTTTTTTTTGGTGCTGGAATGAATCATGGTTTAAAACTGTAAAATTTTGCAGTTTTATAACATTCTTTAGAACTGTAAAATTTTACAGTTTCATAACATGTTTTTTAATTTTTTTTTCCGGCAATATTCTAGACATTCCGGTGAGTCTCCGGCGACCGTTAAACGGAAGTCCGATGGTAGTAAGATGTGAACAGTGTCTATAAATTAAAAAAAAAAAAAAAAAAGATTTTTTGGTAACAATTAAAAATGTGTTGGACTAATTGGTGCAAGTATTTTGTTTTGGGTTTTGAACTTGTTACATGGGACTTATCAGTAAGTTCCCCTTTTTTTATAACTCGGTGTCCGGCCCATTAGACCGACTAATCTGGGGACCAATCTCACAGTGCACTTGGCCCAAATTGTTTGCACCTGAGGCCTTAGAGGGAACACACCCCCAAGTTAGTGTGAGAGAGATGAAAATTACAACAAGAAGAAGAAAAAATGGGGTTGTAAAGTAAAGTTACCAGTGGGTTGTTGGTGAGGTGGAATAGGAGGCTTCTCTGGGATATGAACAATTTCCCAGTCCCTCTTACTACTCATCAGAGTCATCACTTGAGTTCAAAGTCCTGAAAAAATTCCAGGGTTTTTTATAAGG
Source organism: Camellia sinensis (assembly GCF_055761805.1). Classification (NCBI taxonomy): domain Eukaryota; kingdom Viridiplantae; phylum Streptophyta; class Magnoliopsida; order Ericales; family Theaceae; genus Camellia; species Camellia sinensis. Next base: position 49,454,694 of record NC_138965.1, read on the forward strand.
TAAAAATGTATGTGGGTCTTTAAAGAGCAACAACATAGTTTTGAAGTCTGAAAAGGAAAAGCTACTGCAATTGTTTTTCAATAAGATAAGGCCTCAAAGATTAGATAAGCAATCCCAATGATCTTTGTATCAGACCCAACTAAAAAAAAAAACACAAAAAACCAAATAGGCAATTGATTTCCTTACCTGCTGCGTGTTAGCACCGCCGATGCCGATGCCGATGCCGATGCCGATGCCGATGGGAAGCAACGGGGCAGTGGAGTGGATGGATCAGCGGGTATGGGTGAGAAGCGAATCACAAATGGCTTGTTAAGTAGGTATATTATGATTGAGAGTAATGCTACAATCCAAATGATTTATTAATCACCATGTTTGTTCCACTTTTTTTTAAAACACATTTGAGAAAATTCTGTGTATTTTTGGTTTGGATTTGTATTGTGATTTTGGGAAAAAAAAAATTTTAAAATTGTTTGATTTGTAAATTTTTCAAAATAATTTTTAAAATCACTTTTTGTTTTTTTACCTATCAATTAATCATTTTTTCTCTCTCTTCTCTTCTACTCAATCATTTTTTCTCTTACACATATCTACTTAATTATAACAAAATATCAAATTATTCCAAATTCTCAAACTCCAAAACAACTTTCAAAATACACAACTAAACAAACCAAAAAAAACTCTAAACTCTCTCCCAAAATAATTTTTAAAAGGCAGTGGCTTTGATTGAGTCCAAGATCGGACTGGACCGTACTGTTGGGCCTGTGGGCAGGGCCGGCCCTGAGTTTTCGGGGGCCTAAGGCGAAATAATTTTTTGGGGCCTTTTTAGATATTTAAAAAAATATATATCACTATGTTTGGTTTAGAGTTTATAAAAATAATTGTTTCAGTTTGCAATTCGTATTTTTTTTATATCTTTTTGTATTTGGTAACTTTGTTTTTTTTAAAAAAAAACACAAATATTATAGTTTTTAAGCGTTTCTAAATTAGATGTATCTACAAAATAAATAAATAAAAATTGTGCGAAATATTTTTTCAAAAAATACTAAAAAATACATAATTGGGCCATAAAGAGAAAAAAAAATAAGTCATACAAAATTAGGCTAACAACTAATACATATACATATTTTTTTGTTTTTTTAATTGGACTAACAACTAATACTTATAAATATTTTTTAATTGGGCCTTTTATCAATTGGGCCAAATAGATTTTTTTAAGTCCCGTTAAAATAGCCTAAATTAATTAAATAGAATTGGGTCATTTTAAGTTTTTAATATAGTGCAAGAGTAATAATTTTAGGGCCTTTTTTGGACCTAATTTTTTGGGCCCTAGGCACAGGCCTGACGAGCCTTAGCCCAGGGCCGGCCCTGCCTGTGGGGGCCCACCACGGGTTCCGTTTTGATAATTCGAACCGTTTAATGTGTAGAACTCGTCGAGTACTACATGCCTGTAAAAAATCACGTTAATCGGATATCGATAGCTATGTGAACAAAAGAGTTTTTTATCAACCGTTAATTTTTTCATCGTCCATTTTTTTATATGCAAAACTGATTTGATCACATAGCTATTGATATCCGATCAACGTGATTTTCACATTGAACGGTTCGGGATTATCAAAACGGGCCCAAAAAATGAGCCTCATGGGCCGAACTGGACGGGTCTAGTCCTGATCTCAACTTGAGACAAGCTGGACCCTTTTTAAAAACTACTCTCCCAAAACCAAACCAAACATACTCTCAATTTATTTTTTTTTCAAATTTTTTTAAATATTTTAAGTAATTTTTAAAAAATTTTAGACACACTTAGGGTTTGTTTGAGAAGTTGGTTGGTCTTTTGGCTTTTTAATTTTTTTAGCTATTTTAGCTTGGGACTTTTTGTTTTTTCTTGACTTTTTTGTGAGATGAAGAATGTAATGATTATAAGTTAGATGTGATATTTTGTCTTACAGAAGCGGTACAGGGCCCGAAAGGGCTCAGGCTCGAATGGCTCGAATTTGAGAAAGAAGGAGGAAGAAGAAGAAGAAGAAGAGAAGGAGGAAGAAGGAGGAGAAGAGGAACAGGAGGGGCCATCAAAATCGAGCGGAGGCAGAGCGGAGGCGGGCGCGGGCGGAGGCTGAGGCAGAGGCGGAGGCTGGCGAAGGCAGAGGCGGAGGGGGAGGCTAGCGAAGGCAGAGGCGGAGGCGGAGGCGGCGATGCGACGATCGGCCGACGAGCTGCGACGCCGACGAGCTGCGTTCTCTCTCTCGCCTGTGTTCTCTCTCTCGCCTGTTCAACTCAACGGAGAAGAAGAAAGAAAAGAAAGAAAAGGAAAAAAAAAAAAAAAAAAAAAAATCAAAACCCAAAACGACGTCGTTTTGGGTTTTGAGCCGGATTCGAGCCACTGATTTCGGGCCCCCAAACATTTTTCTTTGTCTTATTAAGCTAAAAAATCTATTTTGTTTTTTGTGTCTAAAATAGCCAAAAAAGTCCCAAGTTGGGCTTCCAAAACGAAGCCATACACTTAAAAAATATAATTTTCGTGAAAAAAATTTGCAAAAAAATTATTAAAACCAAAAATATAAATATATATATATATATAAATTCAGTATATTTTTTGTATTTTTGTGTATTTATTAATTTTTAAAAATATTTTTTTTTCAAATACTTTACTTTTTAGATATATCTATGTAAGCTGTAAAAAAAAGATGTTTAAAATTTAAAAAAAAAAGACGAAAAATAAAAAAGTTAATTTTTAAAAAATTAAAACCAAACACAATTAAATATTTTTATCAAATTGTGGCATTCATATAAAACTCACATGTAAGATTTTTGATAAAAATATTAATAAAATATTTAAAATCTTTAATATTTTTTATTATAATTTTATAATCAAATTCACAATTCAAAAATGAAAAGAAAAAGAAGAAAAATTGAATGTTATAATAAAAATGCGGACCACCTTAGAGCATCCACAATGGATGTGTTAAAAATGTGTTAAAGTGTGTTATATGATAAAAATTGATAAAAATGGGACCTAAAAATGTTTGTTAATATAGTGAGTAAATATTGAATGAATGGTGATACAAGAGACATGTTAAGGTGTGTGTTAAAAATGAATTTATATATATATATATATATATGGAGGGAGACCCACTTTTATGCCAACTCTCCTTCCCTCGATCTCTTTCTATCTCTTCTTGTGCTACCCCACTCTCTTTCTCTCTCTGGTCAAAAGGCTAGCCGCAGTTAACACATACAATATCATCCAACACCACTAATGAACAATTTAACAATTTCATTGTGGAGACAAAAATCAAAATAGCTAGCCAAAAAGATGGCATCTGACACTAACATCCCTCCTAGCAGATCCACTACAAATGCTCTTATGAACCCCATAACTTATTCCGAATATTTTGTATAGTGAAAATTAAATTTATAAAATGTGAATTTTATAAATAAAATAACTTTAAATTATTATTATTATTATTATTATTACATAAATTTTGAATTGATAACGGTTAGCTTGTGGTGTTGTTGATATTATAACAATTTTGAATTTATTTATTTTTTAAAATGTTTCAATGTTATAATAAAATAAAATTTTAATTTTAGCAATTTAGAACTCAATTTTTTTTATTTATTTTCAATCTAAATTGTTTATTTATTTCCGTTAAATAAAATTAATAAAAAAATATTATTATAGTCATTAAACTCATCAAAAAAAATAGTATTTTAGATATACTTATATTGCATTTGATGATTAAAATACTCTTTTCAACTGATTTTACTTAATAAAAATATATTGATAATTTAAAATAAAATATTAAGATTTAAATTGATAAATTCTAAATTTTTAAAATTACAAATTTATTTTACTATAAGATTTAAATTTTAAGATTCTTATATATGCGTTGTTAACTTCTTCTTTTTTTTTTCTTTTTTTTTTTTTTTTAACAGTGTTACATATATAATATGTGTAAATAAATTAGATGGCGGATGACACAACAAGTTATTTAACAGAATGGTTAGTTGGCGTGCTGTGATTGGCCTGAGCTTTCGGATTGGTGGCGTGTTGTGCTAAAAGCACCGAATAATTTCTCGCGTGTTACCTATCACTTTTGATAAATTACTATTCGCGCACGTGTGATACGTGTACATCTTAAATAAAAAAAAGAGCCGTGATTCCGACCTCCAGCACGGGGCACCTCCAACACCTCACCTCCACATGGGGGGTTGACCAAAAAAAAAAAAAAAAAACAATTTTTAACCAATGGAAGAAGACCCTAGCACCCCCACTAGGAGTCCAACTCATTTTCGTAAAAAAAATAGAACCCACCCCAGCACCCCAGCTCCACGTGGGGCCTAGGTGGGAGATTGTGAGCAAGACTTAAAATAAAAAAGAATAAAAAAATAAATTGCGCCAATCAAAAAAAATAGAGGTGATGGAGTGGGGAAAGGGAGTCTGGGCATTTTTCAAAAATAAAATAAAATAATTATTATATATTGTATAATATTGCAGAGATTCTTTTCTAACAAACAAAAGGTTTGATATTTGAGCCTCATATCCTTCTTTTATTTTTATTTTTTTTAAATAAGAAAAAAATTTCAAGACAAGATAAAATCTATCATGAAATGTCACGAGAACAAAAAAAATTTGTGAAATATTTATATGATATATATATAGTACTCCCATGAAGGAAAAAAGTTTTTCAAAAGTTATATATTATTTGGTTTTTGTTCACCATTTTATATTACTAAGACCATCTCCAACGGTTACGCAAATGCATCACCAAATTTGAATTTGGTGAAAAAGTACATCTTTTTTTACTTCAACGGTTTTATCAAACTGTTATCAAATTGAGAACTGTCCCAAATTTTCACCAAACTGAAGAAGTATTGCACCTTTCAGCAAATTACTGTGCGTAGCCATTGAGTGTGGACCTACCAGACGACCGGCCGAACATCCTCTCGGATGACCACCTCAAACAAAATTTTGTGAAAATTTTACACTGGGAGGCCAGTCGACCACCTCTTTGTTTTCTCAGTAAAAAAAAAATAGGGGAAGAGAGAAAGATCAACAGTATACCTTAGTAGCAAAGCTAAAGAAGAAATCAAAAATCAACCAAACAAACACATATAAGTCTCCGTGATGATGTATAATCAAAAACCCAGAAGCAGAAACTCCATTAAATCCAAAATCGATAAACAAACACTAAATCTTTCTTTTTACTTCTATAAATTTTCACTCAAGTTTGATGTAGTGAAGAAAGAGAAGGAATGTAACGCCCTTAAAAAATCAATCAATGAATATAATCCAAAAACATATATAAATAACAGCATGAATCAAAATATAATGTTCTTTCATTACATAGGGTTAATGATACAAAATAGTATAGCAAAGCAGATGCCCTATAGGCCTACACATTTCCAAGTCATTGTTTGGTTACACAAAATGAGTTTCGCTCAATGCATTTTAAGCCCTAGGCTTTACAAAAAAAATAATCAAAGTAGAGAAGCTCTTGTTCCCAAAAGTTTCTCCAAGCTATTGCCTTGGCAGAGGCATATCACCAACACCTGAAAATGTTATTCCCAAATAGGGTGAGCCACAACCCAGTAGGAATCATCTAACATAGTATATGAAATTTAGCAAAGGTATATGTACAATATGCATAAACAGGAATCATCTAACATAGTATATGAAATTTAGCAAGGTATATGTACAACATGCATAAACAGTGCCTGTGATAAGACATCCACATTTTTTATAAAGTCAAAGATACCAAACTCAATTCTTAATTCATTTCATGAGCCAACTTCATCACATCTCAATAATTCGAATGAAACTACAACTCATTAGTTTTATAATCACATCATCAACATATAAACACTTCAAACTGTCCTTTCACTGATATTTCGTCCGCGAGAAATCGTCAAATGGGACCTGTGTAAACGTAGCTATACAAGCACCACAATTGCCATTTTACAGATGCTTCGTCCGTGTGATCGGCACCCAAGTATAATTTCGAGACTTTCACCCAGGACACTCTGGTCAATTTAATTATGGTGGAGTCCATCCCCTTTCTCCTCATAAACAATGATTCATACATATGCAATGTATTTAAACATATAATCAAACAATGGAGTACATCCCCTTTCCACTCCCAAATAATCATACATATACAATGTATATAAACATAGCCGTATTCAATGACAACCAACAGGAGATTAGTTTCAATTCACCTAATCCACATGTAATTTCTACAACAATCATAGCTATCTTCCACTGATAACCCAATACAGATATTTCTAAACAGATATTCAATCTCAAGACGGATAATTTATTCCAAGGTTTCCAAATAATGAGTTAATACATAACTAATTCCACCATTCATATCAATAACCCTCCAATCTCACATTTTCAATGTCAATTTCAAGTATCTATACAAAATGATAATTTGATCCAATTAGGGGCAAATTTTCCTTTTTTCCCAAACATTATCAAGTGTCAAAATCATCAAATTAGACACAATACAACATCATTTTCAAAACTCACAATCATTTATTTCACCTTTACCCAAATTCCCTCTTTTCATCTCACGCCCAAATCCTAGGTTTGTTTAAAACATCCCCAAATCACACCATTGTTATGCAAGAGACAAATACTAAGCTAAATATCATATGAAGGAGTAGAAAGATCCCTATCTCAAAGAGAAAAAATGAGCCAAGCAAGGATGGACCTTCGAAAGCACCGAAACCCACTTCTATTTGGATCAAAATGAAAATCTTGATGCACTCTACCTTCTTCTCAAAGGTACTAGGGTGAAGAGATCAACGAATCTAGATGAAATCTAAGAGAGAATGTGAGTTTTAGAGAGAGAAAGTATAGGTCTAGGTTTTTGGAAAGTTTTAGAAAGAGAGAGAAGTGAAAAAAGTGATACAAAACATCATCCTCATGAACTGTTATACACGCAGTCTGCTCGAGGGTGGAAAATGACGCTCGAGCGTTAGACACAAAGGTCTGCCCGAGCGCAAGAAGCGACGCTCGAGCGTGGAATACACAATTCCAGAAGTTTTGCAGACGAAGGACCCCACTCGAGCGTGAGACTAGACACTCGAGTGTCCAATGCACTCTTCTAGCATTTGCAAATCTGCAAAAAAATACTGAAAGTTGACAAATCCCGTTTGAGCACAAGAATGGCCGCTCGAGCAGAGGAGCAAAATTTGTGAAGCCCGTTTGAGCACAAGAGTCAAAATCTGGGTATCACAGGTTTGGAAAAATAAGCAACTAACCTGTTCCGAACGCATAATTACAACCCGATAACCAAAATAGATGAGAGACAAGGGAAGCAAGACATGAATAACCATTCTAAACCATACCAACCCAAGTCCGGAATACAACAAGTAATACGTCAAAACTGGAATCGCTATAAAGAGGGAGTTGATGCTAGTATGATAAAAATGGTTCGTCTGTAAAGGGATTATAAAGAGAGAAATAGAGTGAGTGAGATTTTTTAAATTGTTTCATAACAATCCCAACACAACACAACAGCCCCAATTGTTTCGGAACCAGCTTTTTCATCTTTTATATTGACTGGTCAACCGGCCGGTCGTCCGCTCGGTTGACCGATAGTTTGATGAAAAGCCAAATTTCTCCGTTGGAGCAGGCGATATCAAATAGAGGAAATCATCTTTTTTTTACTCAGATTTGATGAAAAATCTGATGAACCATTGGAGATACTCTAAGGTATGCAGCAATATACCACTTACTTTAATTAATCCTATAATAATTATCTTTAAATAAAGGAATCAAATATAAGTGGGTGTTTGGGATTTATTTTTTGGGTGGCTTTTTATTTATTTATTTATTTATTTTTAGTGATTTTTTTTTTTCAAATAGCTTAGGTTATAAATTCAATTTGACAAGACAAATTGGAAACTTTAAAAAAGTCCAAAAAAGAATGAAATAAGCCAAAAATAATAGATTTTTTTTGTGTGTTTATTTTGTCTTTTTAATTTTTTCTTAGAATTTTTCAAAAAACAAATACTTTTATTTATCTACATAAGACGGATCAAAAAAAATTTTTTAAAATGATTGACATAATTTTAAAAAAAATCACTGAAACAAAAAAAAAATGTGGCTTATTTAGCACTTCCAAATAGTAATACAATTTTTTTTTTGATAATATATGACATTTCTATAAATAAATAAAAGCGTTTTGAGTAAATAGAAAGTTCGTTGCGCGATGAAGATTGAGCCAGTTAGGGCGTTTGGTAGAGTTTTAAAATTATGATTTAATAATAGAGTTATATTTTGAGTTTGTGAGTTTTGGAATTATGATTTGAGTATGAAAAATTTGTTTGGTTATAAGTTTTGAAAAGAGTTTTAAAAAGAGTTTTGAATTGAGTTTGAATCGAGTGATGTGACATATGATGTTTGATTCAAAAATTTACAACTCATAACCAAACACAACCCAAAATTCTATTCAAAACTCATAGAAAATTTTTAAAAAAAATTCCAAAATATTTTTTATTTAAAATATAAAAATAATAGGTGCCAAAAAAAATAAGACGAACATTGGTTCGGTCAACCGGCCAGACATTTGGGGGGACGTCCGAAAGGATGACCAGGTAGACCCAAAATTCAAAAATCCTCTACTTTTTAGAATGGAGAACGCGAAAGAGAGAGAGTAGCCAAACAGAAAAGAGAAATATTTTTTGAAATGTGTGGTGGAATTACAATTCCAAAACTTCATCCATACAATGCATGCAAATGGAGGAGTGGAATTAAGTTTTCAAACCTGCACCAAACACAGCCTTAATGTCTCCTTTGAGAACTTTGACATCATGTTGATAAATTTTTTTTTTTTTTTTTTTTTTGAGGACGAAACAACATATAATATTATAAATTAATCTGCAAAATGTTTTCTCACATCAATTGCGAGGTAGTGAGCAGACTGAACAACCTCTCTTCCTACCTTTTCTAAAACAACATAGTCAAAACCTTTACTATAGTACATAATATCACTAAAATTAGACTAAAGATGCCAATCATTGGTCCAGTCATGATTTTGTAACAGCAAAATTAAAACTTGGCAATCTGTTTGCAAATGAAGATGCTTTATGCCCTGTTTAAGTGCCCACCGCAGAGCCTGGACCACAGCTGTTTCTTCCGTTTGCTGTGGCCCTGTGGAAAAAGCATTGGTGGCCCTGTAACTGCCTTCTAATAAACAAGCTGATTACATTCATCAAAACAGACCCAAGCCAAACCAGTACCATCGTCCATTGAGATCCAAGACCCATCGACCACAATGCGTCTTCTTTAGAAATCTGCAGTGATTGAGACAATATGCTACAAAAGAACTTGATTAGAGAATACCTTGTGGTTATTATCACAAGAATGGGATAGATCATATATAACATGATGTTGTGGTAAAAGCACTGTTGATAATAAATCATAAGCTTCTGCTAATGTTCATTCAATGGACATGGCCATAGTGTGAAATTCAGCAGAGTTTCTTTGTAACCAGATAGCCCATAAAATGACAATAGATTAAATTAAAATCTCAGAATCACAGATCCGCTGAACCCAACCTTTCAACCATGAAATGAAGGATAGTGGAATGCTAACACTAAAATCTAGTCCCAATGCCGACCCACGCCAAACCCTTTGAGATACTAAACAATCAAAAAATAAATGTTCAAGTGATTCTTCATGAGCAATGCACCTTTTGCAAATTGGATCAATATCCATGCCCCGTTTCATGAGTTCTCGTTTCACAAGAAGAATGTTATGAAGACATTTCCTAACAAATAGAATCCACTTGGGAGGAATCGTAAGTTTCCATAATCGTTTCTAGACTATCCAATCAGGATTAGGCCGACAATAATCGGAAAATTGTCGGATTAGAGCCTACTTGTAACTCGATTTTACGGAATATTCTCTACACTTAGTAAGTCCCCAAACAATTTTATCCTCAATGCCAGTCTCTGGAATATGAATAGATAGTATATGAGATAAAACATTGGCTAGGAAAAACATGTTCAATAAATCCACTCACCAAGAATGAAGTGCTGGGTTAATAAAATGTTCAACCCGCATTCCTGGAAAAAAGCTACTCAATCCGCTTCCCTTTCAAGGATTTGAAACTGTCGGAATCCACTGATCCACAAAAGGATTAATACAATGTCCATTCCCAACTACCCACTGAAGCCCTGAAATTAACAACGGTCATCCCCATAAAATACTACGCCATCCCCATGATGATGAAGTAGATTGTTTGGTGTCAAGAAAAGGACTTCGTTGACAATATTTTCCTAGTAAAACTCTTGAAAGAATAAATTAGGAGAGGACAAAACTCGCCAGGCCTGCTTTGCTAATAGAGCTTGATTGATACACTTGAGATTTCTAAATCCCAGACCGCCCCATTCTTTGGGAAAACATAAATATGTCCATTTTTTCCATGATATCCCCTTACCCCTGGATGAAGCCCAAAGAAAATGACGAATGACAGCAGTAAGTTGATTCTGAAATGAATCAGGCATGTGGAAAACAGACATTAAGTACACAGGAATGGACTGAATGACATGTTTAACAAAAATTATCCTGCCTACAAAGTTCAATAACTCGTATTTCCAACATTGTAATTTGGAGTTTACTTTACTCAAAATGGAACTAAAGATCTTCGATTTAGTGGACCCCAAAAACCCTAAGTTAGCGCCCAAATAGATCCCAGGTTTGGATACAACTTTAACACCAAAAAGGGAAACAAGCCAGTCTCTGGCTGAATTTAAGAAATTAGGGCATAGAAAAAGTTCAGATTTATGAAAGTTTATGCGCAACCCTGCAGAATGCATTTAAGAACCAGTGAAGAGACCAAATTTCATCTGGCTTATAGTTTAGGAAATGAAACAATCATCTGCAAAAAGGAAGTGTGAAGCGGAGGAGGAGTGCCGACTAATAGCTATTCCTCGACATATGTTAAGGGACGCCAAATGAGCAAATCCCTCTGACAATACTTGTATAACCAAGAGAAATAACTAAGGCGAAAGAGGGTCCCTTTGTCTAAGTCCCGCATGAGGTACAAAAAATTTAGATGGGATTTCATTAATCAGGACATCAAATTGTACAGTAGAAACACATTGGAGATCAATTGGATCCATTTAGAGGAAAACCCCATTTTAGCCATTACTGCCTCAAGAAATACCTAACTAACTCTATCATAAGCTTTGTTCATATCCAACTTCAACCCAAAACAGGATAAACACCCCCGCTTCTTTTTCTTTATGTATTCTATAATCTCATGGGCTAACAAAATATTATCTGAGATAAGTCTACCTTTCAAGAAAGCACATTGGTTGTCAGCTACAAAATCTGGTAACACCAGACGGAGTCTATTAGCTAGTTCCTTAACTCTTATTTTATAAAGCACATTACACAAACTAATGGGCCAATAATCATTCACAGTAAGAGGACTTTTCGTCTTTGGAATTAGGCACATGAAATTTTTGTTGAGTTGTTTAAGTAAATGCCTTGAATTAAGGAACCCCAAAACAGCCCTAGTTACTGATTGTTCTACTATCGACCAATATTTTTTTATAAAAATCCGCTATAAACTCATCCAGCCCCGGTGCCTTAAACTTTCCCATTTGAAACACAGCCTTTTGTATTTCCTTAATGGAAAATGGTTGTTCTAATAAATTGTAATGATTTGAGGTCAACTAATAATTAATTACACTAAGTAAATTAAAATGAGAAGGAAAGGAACCTGTTTCCAATGACTCATTGCGAGACTCCACGGAAGGTGAGAAAAGATATTGAAAATGCTCCACAAATGCCCTGTGAATTTCCTATGGGTAAGTGATAACATTCTCATCCATATCCTGAATAAAAGAGATACGGTTCCGACTCCGTCTCCAGGATGCCATTCGGTGAAAAAAATTTGTATTGCAATCCCCCAAATTCATCCAGTGCTGTTTGGATCTCTGGGCCCAATATAACTCATGTTTCTGTAACAAAATATCAAGCTGAAATTGCAAATCTTGCTCATAAGAATGCAGTCCTAATGTTTGAAGCGAACCCTGAGCCTGTTGTAGTCAGGCGTGGATGTCATCAATTTGACCTTGGATAGTCCTGTAGGACAAAGCATTCCAGTTCTTCAAATGTTTGAGGATTATGGCTTGGCGTTGTACCAACCGAAATAATGCTGAGCCCTGAAGAGACATCTTCCAAACTTTGTGAATAATATCCTGTGTTGATGGATTAGTCAACCAGACCGCTTCAAATCTGCCCCACTTCTTACCTTGGAGGTCCACTCGACTAGTGTCGAGAAGTAAAAGGCTATGATCCGACTGCTGAATAGGCAATGTTGCTAATGAAAAGTGACTAAAAGCTGCAACCCAACTAGATGAGGCCAACACCCTGTCCAGACGCTCATAAACCACATCTGAATCTTTTCGACTATTACACCAAGTATACCACACCCCTTAAGGTGGAAGATCAACTAACCGGTTGCAGAATATTAACTCATTAAAGGCCGAGGCTCCAGGAATAGGTCGTCTATGTGAACTTAATTTTTTCTCCCAACCTCGTACCTGGTTAAGATCCCTCATAACAATAAATGGCTTCTAAAAGTGTTATATCTTTGCTTTTACTATACTCCACACTTGTCCCCTATTGAGAATGAAAGAAGACCCATGCATAAAAACAATATACCAATTTCCTTGCAGATTGTCTTTAACCTCTAAGATAATGAAGTTCGCAGCCCGCTCACAGATCTTTATCAGATTACCATCATTCCAACCAACCCATAATCCACCAGCGCTACCAGAACTATCTACCTCGCAATTATTTTTAAAGCCCAACGTATACCCAATTTGGTTAACCTTCTGAACCGTGGTTTTAGTCTCCATCAAGAAACAAATGTCCAGCCTATACTTCTTAGTTAAGTTTTTGGCTGCTTGAACTGTCAAGGGATGACCTGGACCCTACCGTTCCAACTGAAAATTTTCATGGTGTTCGAGGAGGTTGTTATGGGACAACCTCCGGCAAAACCCTCATATTCGACGCATAAACAAAATCCAAAACTAGTGCCATAAACCGAGTAGTCTGTTGATTAACATAAGCTAAATCCAACTGCGTACTTGACTGTGGTAACTCATAGCAGATTTCACGGGTTTCCGGCGAGCTTGCGCCTGTATCGTAACCCGATTCTGAAGTTAGAGAACCTTGTACAAGTAGGCCCACAAAGGCTGACCGATGACCTCAACATCCTCTAGTCTGACATGTGAACTGAGCCTTGTGAGGGCGCTATGCAGGACTTGAACCAGAACCAGTTACAGCTATGAGTTGCCTCGACCTATATCAAAACTTCTAGCAACAACACAAGGTCGAAAACCCGACTGAGCCATCTCCTTCTCGACACAGAACAGCATGACCAGGTATGGAGGGCGGTAGGGAACGCCGGCCCCTCTTCAAGCGACTGTACTGCTTGTGTAAGAAATAGCCTAGATAGTGGGGATAACACATGGAGTCTGAAGCCATTCCAAACCTGTGCATGGCCGACTCGGTCTCTCAATCCCATGATTGTCCACAAAACTCTTTTATAGCATCCACTGATTCCATATCGTATATAAATTCAAAGCCTGAGCCCACTTCTCGCAGTCTCTTATTTATTGGAGGCCCACTCTCTATTAATAGAGACGAACTGAATGGATAAAGTCCACCTATTATATCTGAACTTTGAGGTCTATTTTCCATCACCGAGCTAGTTTAGCCCACTTCAAAAGTGGTTAAGCCCAAATTCGTCAACATACTTGGGCTTGCTCTCTTAAAGGTCTGAGTAAGAATTAGGGCCTCACCCATGGGTATATTCAACCGTGGGCTAGACCCTTTGAGTTTAAGAGCTCTAAGCACCTCCTCATGTTCCTCAGTTAATAGGGCCTGATCAATACCATTAATGGAGATGGCTCTAGGATCACTGTGGTGTGTTTGACGCGGAGAAGTTGTTAACTTGCCGACACCTTAAATTACCAACTGCCCTGGCCTGATACCCATTGATGAAAGTTGACCCTCCCATTGATTCCACATTACTTCTAACTCACCTACCGAATCCACCGGAGCTTGACCCAAACTCGAAAATATGTCGGATGCAACTGGATGGGTATCCATTAAAGATCTTGGCGAAAGAACTCCATCCCGCCTGATAGCTCGCTGTAACAACCCTCACTTCAACTTAGTCAATCTTGCATACATTTATGTATGATCCTGTTTTGTTATGTGCATTTGTAAATCTTGTCTTGTTTTGCTCGATTGTTGCTTGCATGCTTTGTTCTTGCCTGGTGTGCTGCCGAGGTCATCTTAAGCCTAGACACCTTTGAACCTTTCCACACTTAGAACTATCTTGGAACTACTTCGGTTGACCTCCATCTTCACCCTGGCATATTGGCCGAGATGTCACCACCTAGGCCGAGGTACGCGTCAACTAGGCCGAGAAGTGCATCATCTAGGCCGAGATGTTATTATCTCGGCGTTCTAGGTCCTTGATCCTTGCACTTAGTGATTTTGTTCCTTGAATGGTATGACCTAGACCGAGGTGTGGCACATCTAGGCCAAGGTGTGGCACAGCTTAGTCAAGTGTTGTCCTTCCAAGCCGATGTCGTTGTCACCCTACTTGCCGAAGCTTTGCCCTTAGCCGAGATCATCACTTGCCGGAGTGCTCTTGCCGTCTAGCTTGTTGAATACACTTTGTCATGGTCTTGTCTTGTCAGTCAGTCGTCTTTTTGAGTAGAGCCAATCAGCCGATGCCACGTGTCCCAGCAGAGGGTTAAGTCAGTGATTGTCGAGAGTAACATAACATTTTGTATCAAATCTTGTCTTTTAGAGAGAGAGGCTCTAGGAAGGAGAAGGAGAAGTTTTGAGTAAGAGAGAGTGAACTTCCAAGCTTGATCATTGGATCTTGAACCGTTAGATTCGAGTTTTGAGGTTAGAATCTTAACCTACTCTTGTTGTTCTTATTGATCATCTAGCTGCATTGCATGATCAAACCTGTTCTGCACGTCATGCATTGATTAAAGTTGGTTTTAGAAAAAGAAAATGGTTTTCATGTGTTCTTGAAGAAAAGCCTCGTTTGATCCGAAAGTTTGCATCTAGAACCGTGTTTTTGTGTTTGTTCTCTCCAAATCTTCGTATATGGGTACCCAAGTCCATGATTTCGGATTCTTAGCATGAAATCTCAGATTTTGTGGTAGCAAGTTTTAATCTTCGCATTCATCTTCCTCATGTTCATGTTCTTCATGTTCGTCATGTTCTTCAAGAGAGGGAAACCCAGATTTTCCCGACTTCATTTCCTTGACTGTGGCCATCGAGGCCACACCTCGGCAAGGAGGTGTGGGACCTCGGCCTAGACCTGGTAGTTGCCCAGCTTGTTTTCCAGTGATAAGAAACTGTGTTTTGATTTGATTTGACTTAGTTTTTGAAGAATGCCGAGGTCATTTGCATGCATACAAGACTTGTTTTGAGAAGTGCATTCAATAGACTTTGCCATGTGTTTGTAGGATTGGGACTTGCCTTGATCCCGACGTTTGAAGAACTATGTGAGTGGTATTTTTAATAAAGTTATGTTATCAATGTTTTGATGAGCTTTGCTTTGCTTTGTTTTGAAAAATATTTGTTAAGCATGAATGATTGTCCCTATTTTGTATATCAAGTGTTATCTTCTTTTGATGATCTTCTCGGAAAGTCCTTAGTGCCAGGGGACTATAATGCAACTGCACATCTTGCTTTGAAAGTCCTTAGTGCCAAGGGACTCTAATTCAACTGCACATCTTGTTTTGAAAGTCCCTTGTGCTGGAGGACTCTAAACTTTCGCAGTACTCTCGTGTTAGGGGGCTACGGGCCCTTGTAACATAGGTCATTTATGCTAGAGGACTCTAAACTTTTGTAGCACCCTCATTTGAGATATCTCCCTTGCTTTGTTTTGTTTTACCACTGACGGTTTACCGCGTGGGTTTGTTTGCTCGGAATGTCATCATTTGTAATATGTTGATACTAGTAAGCACCCCTCGAAGCTTTGAAGATTTGTTAGATGGACGAGGTCCATCCCTTGTTATGTAAAGTTTTAACATGTATTGTTTTGAAAAGACTTCGGCTATTATTCATGCAAACCCCTTTATTATCTATATCATTCACTGAGTATCCAAGCTCACCCTCTATATATATATGTAGGTGATGAGCAAGAAGGCGATGACGCCTAGATGTGATTCGCGAGCTTGTTTTGGATTTTTGGTTATGTCGGCTTGACTTGTATTTACGTCGGCAGTCTTGAAAATTATGCTTCTCGACTTGTAATACTTGTATTATGCACACGTTGGCTTGAGAAGCCTTTTTATCAAGCTGTAAATTGTACTTTGCTTCTTTTGTAACTAAGATTGTAACCCATGTGAAGATGTTTACTATTTCATTTGACTTACCCACAGCTCTTATGGACTAATCTGATTTGTATGTATTGCTTCCGTACTTGTGTGCCCCATATATTTTTACTCTGATTGTGTGTGAATTTTGTAAGTGGCCTTCGGTAATCTAAGATTACTGGCCATCACGGCACCATCCTACTAGGAGCGGGTTGGGGTCGTGACAGAATGGTATAAGAGCACAAGTTCCTTAGTATACGTTATTCACACACTTTGAGTCCTAAAGAGCATAGGATTTCCCCTTAGACGGATGCTAGGATTGCATCATATTACTTGCTATGTGAACAAGGTGTGTATCGTTTCGGCATGCTTAATTGTTACTTGCCTGCGTGTTTATTTGTTCGTTTTGTTTTAAAGTCACATTTTGCATACTCATAGCATCATAAGAAGAGGTGGACCTCCAGTTGGCCGAGATCAGTCCAAGGACAGATTAGACAGACTGGAAGGTTAGTTGAAGGTTTGGCCCGCGAGTTAAGGCAGACCAGACAGCAGTACGCTAGTGCTATATCGACTCAGGCTGAGCAGACAAACGACCGAAATGCAGTTCCACCTCCATCTCCTTCAGTACCACAAGTGCCCCCACAACCAGCTTTATATGGGGACGGCACGATAGCTTTGATCCGAGAGTTCAAGAAAATGAAGCCACCGAGATTCCAAGGGGGTATAGAGCCGATGAAAGCCAAAGCATGGGTTTTGGAAATGGAGAAGCTGTTCGAGATCTTTTCCAGCACCGACACCCAGAAGGTGACATTAGCAGCTTTTACACTAGATGACGATGCTCGCAGATGGTGGATGATGGTTCGAGAAAGCAATCCAGACTTGACCTGGACCCGATTTTTGGAGTTGTTTTACACTAAGCATTTTCCCTTAAGTTTTCGAGATCGCAAGGCTACCGAATTCCAGACTTTGACGCAAGGCAATAGAACAGTAGCTGAATATGACCGTGCCTTTACCGAGTTGGCGAGGTATGCACCCCACATGGTAAATGATGAATATATGAAGGCTAGGAAGTTCGAAAGTGGGCTCCGTGGACCGATACAAGACCGGGTTAACATGTTCAACATGCCAACTTACGCCGGAGTGTTGGACAAAGCCATTCTGGCCGAAGCTAACTTGAACAGATACCAGAGTTCGGGAGAGAGCCAGAGGAAGAGGCAGAGTTATGACAATCGCCGAGCACAGTTTGGTACCAAGAAGAAAGCGAATGTTGGCAGTTCAAGCAACCCAAGGCAGGAAAGTGGAACTAAGCCGACATGTTCAAGTTGTGGGAAGCCACATTTTGGGGTCTGTCGTCGGGCGTCTGGAGCTTGTTATGAGTGTGGTGAAATAGGCCATTATGTGAGGGACTGTCCTAAAACAAAGGCTGACGATGATAAGAAGTATGAGAATACCTTGGGTTCCGTACAGAAAAGTAACGTCGGGAAAGGACAGATGAGGCAAGGCACAGTTTTTGCACTAGTACCAGGAGACACTCAGAATGCTGAGACAGTGGTGTCAGATATACTCCCAATTTGCTCTCAAAATGCATATATATTGATCGATTCAGGTTCTACGCATTCATTCGTTTCTGCTAAGTTTGCCGAGAAGATTAATAGGAAACTAGAACCCCTTGATTATGTGTTATCTGTATCTACTCCATCTGGGAGATCTATGAATGTTGCATCCATCTATCGAGCATGTATTGTTGTGATTGGGAATGTTGAATTGTTAGATGATTTAATGCCATTGGACATAACTCATTTTGATGTTATATTGGGGATGGATTGGCTAGTAGCAAATCACGCATCTATAAATTGTGTTTCTAAAAGTGTTACGTTAAAACCCCCAAACCTAGCCGAGGTCACGTTTCAGGGTAAAGGAGTAGTATCCCCACCTTACTTAATTTCATCCATCAAAGCCTATAGGTTGATCCAAAAAGGGTGTCAAGGTTATCTGTGTAGTATACTAAGTAATCTGAATGGAAGTGTTGAGCTAGCCGACATCCCCGTTGTTAATGAATTCCCCGACGTCTTCCCAAATGATTTGCCTGGTCACTTAGTCGATAGAGAGGCAGAGTTTACTGTCGACATCATGTCGGGAACCCAGCCCATCTCTAAAACACCCTATAGGATGGCCCCCGCCGAGCTTAAGGAATTGAAACTTCAACTGCAAGAGTTGCTGGATAAGGGTTTTGTTAGGCCGAGCACTTCACCTTGGGGAGCACCCGTCTTGTTTGTTAAGAAGAAGGATGGTACACTTCGTCTTTGCATTGATTACCGGGAACTGAATAAGGTAACCATTAAGAATAAGTACCCGTTGTCGAGGATAGATGATTTGTTTGATCAATTGCAAGGAGCACGAGTCTTTTCCAAAATTGACCTTAGGTCGGGTTATCATCAGCTTAAGGTTAAAGCCGAGGATGTTGAGAAGACCGCTTTTCGGACGAGGTATGGCCACTACGAGTTTTTAGTAATGCCTTTTGGAGTGACCAATGCCCCTGCAGCATTTATGGATTTGATGAACAGAGTCTTTAAGCCATATCTAGATGAGTTTGTGGTTGTCTTCATCGATGATATATTGATCTACCCTAAGAGTAAAGCTGAACACGAGGATCATTTGAGACTTACCTTACGGACTTTGAGGGATCGAAAATTGTATGCTAAGTTTAACAAGTGTGAGTTTTGGCATTCCACTATTTCATTTTTGGGTCATGTAATTGATGAAGATGGTATTTCGGTCGATCCTAGTAAAGTTGAAGCCGTTGTGAATTTGCCGAGGCCGACTAATGTGTCCGAGGTTTGTAGTTTTCTGGGATTGGCAGGTTATTACAAAAAGTTCGTGAAGGATTTCTCAAGGATTGCAATTCCGTTGACACAACTGACTAAGAAGGGAGCGGCTTACGAATGGACCAAGGATAGGGAAGCAGCCTTCCAGGAGTTGAAGACGAGGTTAGTCGCAGCACCAGTTCTTGTACTACCATCAGGTAATGAAGAGTTTCATGTTTATAGTGATGCTTCGCATAAGGGTCTGGGTTGTGTATTAATACAAAAAGGTAAGGTCATAGCATATGCCTCTCGTCAATTGAAACCACATGAAAAGAACTATTCCACCCATGATTTAGAATTAGCAGCCGTGGTATTTGCTTTGAAGATTTGGCGCCACTACTTGTATGGAGCTTCTTGTCAGGTTTTTACAGATCATAAAAGTTTAAAGTACTTGTTCACTCAGAAGGAATTGAATATGAGGCAGAGAAGATGGCTTGAGTTGTTGAAAGATTACGATATGCAGATTCAATATCATCCAGGTAAAGCTAACACCATAGCCGACGCTTTGAGCAGAAAGATGGTTGGAAATTTGGCATGTCTAACCACGATCTTAGTGGAGCCGACTATTGTTGAGGAAGTAAAGACAAGACAGATGGAGGATGAATTCTTCAAGAAGGTAGCCGATGAGATTATCACAAAGCCGAGATCAGGGTACACTATAGAAAATCAAGTGCTCAAGTATGAAGGAAGATTGTGTGCGGCCGACATCCCAGAGTTGAAAAGAAAAATTTTGCAGGAGGCTCATGGATCCAAGTTTGCTGTTCACCCAGGGAACACCAAGATGTATCAGGATGTGAAGCAGACGTTTTGGTGGCCGAATATGAAAGAAGAGATAGCTGAGTTCGTGTCCCAGTGTCTGTATTGTCAACAAGTGAAAGCAGAACATCAAAGGCCAGCAGGACTTCTACAACCTTTACCGATTCCTGAGTGGAAATGGGAGCACATCTTCACGGACTTTGTGGTTGGTTTACCGAAGACACAAAAGGGTATGGATTCGATTTGGGTTATCGTGGATAGACTAACTAAGTCAGCACACTTCTTGCCTGTTAAGACCACCTTCAACACCGATAAACTTGCTTTGTTGTATGTGAATGAGATTGTTAGATTTCATGGAGTGCCGATGTCAATTGTGTCGGACCGAGATCCGAAGTTGGTTTCCAGATTTTGGCAGAGCCTACAAAGAGTTTTCGGGGTCGAGTTGAGGTTTAGCACAGCTTTTCATCCCCAGACTGATGGGCAAACAGAGAAGACGATTCAGACACTTGAAGATATGCTTAGACTATGTGTATTGGACCTCCAGGGAAGTTAGGGAGTACATTTGCCATTGGTGGAATTTACCTACAACAATAGTTATTAAGCTAGCATTGGCATGGCGCCGTATGAAGCGTTGTATGGAAGGAAGTGCAGGTCGCCGATATGTTGGACCAAGGTAGGAGACAAAGATCTGCTTGGTCCCGAGTTAATTCAAGTAACAACCGAGAAGATTAAGCTCGTTCAGCAAAGAATCAAAACCGCACAGAGTCGACAGAAGAGTTATGCCGACCAGAGAAGAAGAGAGTTGGAATTTGAAGTCGGGGACCATGTGTTCTTAAAGATTTCGCCGATGAAAAGAGTCACAAGATTTGGGAAGAATGGTAAGTTAGCACCCCGTTACATAGGGCCTTTTGAAGTTCTTGAGAAGGTTAACCTCGCTGCCTACAGACTTGCTTTACTGCCAGAATTTAGCCAAGTCCATAATGTGTTTCATATTTCGATGTTGAGGAAGTATATTCGAGATCCACTGCATGTGATCGACTTTTTTGGGAATTGTAGTTAATGAGGATTTAGGCTACGAAGAGAAGCCAATACGGATTATCGATAGGCAGGTGAAGCAGTTGAGAAGTAAGTCAATACCAATGGTGAAAGTTGAATGAAAGGAGCATTACGGTGAGGATGCTACATGGGAAATGGAAGAGGAAATGAAAGTCCGACATCCAGAATTGTTTTTGGAACAAGGTAACTCAAGTTTGGGGACCAAACTTCTTTAAGGGGGGTAGGATGTAACAACCCTCACTTCAACTTAGTCAATCTTGCATACATTTATGTATAATCCTGTTTTGTTATGTGCATTTGTAAATCTTGTCTTGTTTTGCTCGATTGTTGCTTGCATGCTTTGTTCTTGCCTGGTGTGCTGCCGAGGTCATCTTAAGCTTAGACACTTTTGAACCTTTCCACACTTAGAACTATCTTGGAACTACTTCGGTTGACCTCCATCTTCACCCTGGCATATTGGCCGAGATGTCACCACCTAGGCCGAGGTGCGCGTCAACTAGGCCGAGAAGTGCATCATCTAGGCCGAGATGTTATTATCTCGGCGTTCTAGGTCCTTGATCCTTGCACTTAGTGATTTTGTTCCTTGAATGGTATGACCTAGACCGAGGTGTGGCACATCTAGGCCAAGGTGTGGCACAGCTTAGTCAAGTGTTGTCCTTCCAAGCCGATGTCGTTGTCACCCTACTTGCCGAAGCTTTGCCCTTAGCCGAGATCATCACTTGCCGGAGTGCTCTTGCCGTCTAGCTTGTTGAATACACTTTGTCATGGTCTTGTCTTGTCAGTCAGTCATCTTTTTGAGTAGAGCCAATCAGCCGATGCCACGTGTCCCAGCAGAGGGTTCAGTCAGTGATTGTCGAGAGTAACATAACATTTTGTATCAAATCTTGTCTTTTAGAGAGAGAGGCTCTAGGAAGGAAAAGGAGAAGTTTTGAGTAAGAGAGAGTGAACTTCCAAGCTTGATCGTTG
This sequence comes from Camellia sinensis, assembly GCF_055761805.1. Lineage (NCBI taxonomy): Eukaryota > Viridiplantae > Streptophyta > Magnoliopsida > Ericales > Theaceae > Camellia > Camellia sinensis. The sequence continues at coordinate 49,476,719 of NC_138965.1, forward strand.
GAGCTTGAACCGTTAGATTCGAGTTTTGAGGTTAGAATCTTAACCTACTCTTGTTGTTCTTATTGATCATCTAGCTGCATTGCATGATCAAACCTGTTCTGTACGTCATGCATTGATTAAAGTTGGTTTCAGAAAAAGAAAATGGTTTTCATGTGTTCTTGAAGAAAAGCCTCGTTTGATCCGAAAGTTTGCATCTAGAACCGTGTTTTTGTGTTTGTTCTCTCCAAATCTTCGTATATGGGTACCCAGGTTCATGATTTCGGATTCTTAGCATGAAATCTCAGATTTTTTGATAACAAGTTTTAATCTTCGCATTCATCTTCCTCATGTTCATGTTCTTCATGTTGGTCATGTTCTTCAAGAGAGGGAAACCCAGATTTTCCCGACTTCATTTCCTTGACTGTGGCCATCGAGGCCACACCTCGGCAAGGAGGTGTGGGACCTCGGCCTAGACCTGGTAGTTGCCCAGCTTGTTTTCCAGCGATAAGAAACTGTATTTTGATTTGATTTGACTTAGTTTTTGAAGAATGCCGAGGTCATTTGTATGCATACAAGACTTGTTTTGGGAAGTGCATTCAATAGACTTTGCCATGTGTTTGTAGGATTGGGACTTTCCTTGACCTCGACGTTTGAAGAACTATGTGAGTGGTATTTTTAATAAAGTTATGTTATTAATGTTTTGATGAGCTTTGATTTGCTTTGTTTTGAAAAATATTTGTTGAGCATGAATAATTGTCCCTATTTTGTATATCAAGTATTATCTTGTTTTGATGATCTTCTCGGAAAGTCCTTAGTGCCAGGGGACTATAATGCAACTGCACATCTTGCTTTGAAAGTCCTTAGTGCCAGGGGACTATAATGCAACTGCACATCTTGTTTTGAAAGTCCCTTGTGTTGGAGGACTCTAAACTGTCGCAGTACTCTTGTGTTAGGGGGCTACGAGCCCTTGTAACATAGGTCCTTTGTGCTAGAGGACTCTAAACTTTTGTAGCACCCTCATTTGAGATATCTCCCTTGCTTTGTTTTGTTTTACCACTGACGGTTTACCACGTGGGTTTGTTTGCTCGGAATGTCATCATTTGTAATATGTTGATACTAGTAAGCACCCCTCGAAGCTTTGAAGATTTGTTAGATGGACGAGGTCCATCCCTTGTTATGTAAAGTTTTGACATGTATTGTTTTGAAAAGACTTCGGCTATTATTCATGCAAACCCCTTTATTATCTATATCATTCACTGAGTATCCAAGCTCACCCTCTCTATATATATGTAGGTGATGAGCAAGAAGGCGATGACGCCTAGATGTGATTCGCGAGCTTGTTTTGGATTTTTGGTTATGTCGGCTTGACTTGTATTTACGTCGGCAGTCTTGAAAATTATGCTTCTCGACTTGTAATACTTGTATTATGCACACGTCGGCTTGAGAAGCCTTTTGATCAAGATGTAAATTGTACTTTGCTTCTTTTGTAACTAAGATTGTAACCCATGTGAAGATGTTTACTATTTCATTTGACTTACGCACAGCTCTTATGGACTAATCTGATTTGTATGTATTGCTTCCGTACTTGTGTGCCCCATATATTTTTACTCTGATTGTGTGTGAATTTTGTAAGTGGCCTTCGGTAATCTAAGATTACTGGCCATCACGACACCATCTTACTAGGGGCAGGTTGGGGTCGTGACACCCGCGGTGGTGATTCACTACTCTCAGGCAACTCTTGTTGTAGACCAGTGTCCCAATCCCTTTCTCTCATAGCAACAAAATTGTCCTCCATATTGTTGTGATGTCCATTGTTGGAGGGACCAATTTCTTTTGATACCTCATTATAAGAGTTATTCATATTTTGAAAAATACGAGTGGTACGACGGTCCGGTCTATGGGCATTGGCTCGAATGCTTACAGAATACATCGGATGCATTTCTTGAATCATCACATGTGAATGAAGTGTTACACTTTGTACTTTTGGGTTTAGAATTGAAGTAAGGTGTAATTGAAAGTTGTTAAGGTTTGGTAGATATATATGGATGCTTTCATGCTTTATTTTTGGACTAGGGATTGTTAAGAATTGGTGAGCATAAGGTTGTTTTTATTTTTGTTAGAACGGATGCAATTTTGGGGATGAAATTTCTTAAGGAGGGAAGATTGTAACGATTCAGAATTTTTCCCTTCGCTTGAGTGGGGGAGTTAACGCTCGAGCAGACTTGTGAGGCTCCCAGTACTTTTGCTGTCTGTCCGAGATTTTGAGAGTTATGAATTCCCGCTCGAGTGTAGAAGTGGTAGCTCGAGCGGACGGCTTTGTTGGTCTGCCCGCTCGAGCGCAAGATTGGGCACTCGAGCGGTCTGCCTAGTTGAGTTTGAATTTCTGGGACTAGTGGGATAGCTCTTGACATTTTATTGTTGTGTTTGGTGCGTCTTTATTTTATTTTGAGGTATTGATTGAAGTGGTAACATGATGGTAAAGTAAGATTGGAGCAAAACTTTAATTCGGATAATTTTTCTACGAGCAGCCGTGATTCTTTTGTCCTTTTCTTTTTCCACACTTTGAATTTTGGTGTGAGACTAGAACCATTGGAGGGCTTGTTTCTGGGGCTTCGATTTGGACACAAGAACGACCTAAAACAGAGTTCGGATGAGAGAGTTATACCCGTTTGAAGTTTTAGTATCTGTGTTGGAAGCAGGTTGAGTTGTGTTGTGTTGGGTGGTGTTGTGTTGGTACCCGTGCGGGAAGTTAAAAAAGGTTTTTGGGGGCCCACGTCCCGCCGTATAGTAGCCAGCAATTGTGGGGGTGGTTTTGAATTAAAGTTGCCCAATTGCCCTGTCTAGGCTTATCGCTAGACGAATGTAGGAAAAATGATTTTTGGATGTCCATACAGTCCCGCCGTATAGTAGCCGGCAAAAGTGGAAAAATGATTTTTGAGTGTCCACACAGTCCTGCCGTATAATAGCTAACAAAAGTGGAAAAACAGATGGTTTTCGAAAATGTTTTAGGTGCCCACGTCCCGCCATATAGTAACCGGCAAATGTGGGGGATAGTTTTAAAAAGTTGAAAAATGGTTTTTGGAGAAATAGGGTTTTTGGAAGAAAATGACTTTTGAGAAAATGATTTTTGGGAGTTCACTTCCCTTCGTATAATAGCCGACAAAAGGTGGAAAGTGTTGTGGATTGGGTGCCCGCTATCCTGCTGTGGTAAGTCGACAAAATGTCGATTGTGTTGAGATGTGTGTTGAGAAGTGTTTTGAGTTGATGATGTTATTTATGACTTGTGATGAATCTGTAAAATTACAAATTGATGTGTAATTTGGTATAAAGAGGAAATGTACATAGACATCATTTGTAAAGAATGAAACCCAAAAATGGGTAAGGGGATTATGGATTGGTGATGGTGAACAAAATGAATTAGTTGTGACAATAAAGGTAAATTATGAGTGTTGTTCTGTAAATAAATGAAAAATTGCATTGAAAGGGGTTTATTAATCTTGTGTTATCTTGAAATGAAATTTGAGAGTATAATTAACGGTGTGAATTGAGTATAGGAGAATTGTTAGTGAGTCAAAAAGGGAACTTGAACTTGATGTTATGGAGTTCTAAATAAATATAATGAGTAGAAAAGAAGAATGAAAAAAAAAGAGGAATATTAAAAATGGAAATTAAATGAGAAATATTTTGGAAATTGGTTAATAATTTTTAATTGATGTTGTTTCTCAAATATGTTTGTTTCACAGGGATCTATGGTTTTCTAAGGTTAAGGGATAAATATTAATGGCTGAAGGTTTTTCTTAAAAGCATTTAAATAGTTTTTGAGAAAAAGGTACATTACTTATGATATTTTGAAATTATAAAATATCACCCTACTATATGGTATCACCATGCATGCATGATCATTTTTATCTGTGTATTAGTTATTGATTCAGAACTATGAGATTCATACTGTGCATTAGTGCTCACCCCTTTGTTGTTTTATCTTTTACAGGAAGAAAGTTTGGATTCTTTGGTTGAAGAATTATGGAGTCCTTGAGTCCCTTTGTATAATTTCATATTAGATGTAAAGAAAATGGATCTTGTATTTGTATTTATTTATTTGTAACTTCACAATAGGAGATTGGCATGTATTGTTGTCATTATAATATTCATTGATGGAGAGAACATGCATTATTGTATTTCTATTACTCAAGGGTAATAGATATTTTTAGAAGAAAAAAAAAATGGACCTAAATTAAAAGCTTTGGTAATGTTTTCGTGTAATTAAAACTTGGGGCGTGACAGTCTCGAAACTTGAGGAAAAAACCACTGATCAATGGACGATCAAGGGATACCCACACTCTGATTCGAAGAAACCGAATAGTGCGAGGCATTAGCAAGTCTATATCTACTTTAACCATTTCTCTAACAGCTCATCCTAAACTGAGACCGGCTTCTTCAATGAAGCATTCCAATGGTAACCTATACAACTGAACCCAGACCATCATTTTATCAAAAATCAATCGATCTAGAACTAGATCCGGCTTCCAATAGTCAACGATGAGTGACACCCATTGAATGGCGTATGAACCATTGTCAGCAATACGATGCATGTCACCTATGCGTTCAAAGAGAAAGACAAAATGATTTTTACTACGACCATAAACATGCACTAACCCTTCCAGATTCCATAAATCATTACCATGAAGTTACATAATGTAGGAGCCAAAACGACGCACATCTGAAACGTAACCAATCAAACAACGTTCAAGCTCATGTTGTTCTAGCTGCCACGTTAAGTCGTCCAGTTCCATACTCAGACTGCTCCGAAAATGGTGACGTATGAGAAGATGAAACACTTCCTCAGGACGAAGGCTCCTTCTTTCCTCTGAATATTCACTACCGACTTCAGTTCCACTGCTATCGGTCCAACCACCCTCACGTAAGTAAGGAGTAGCCATCAGCTTCCACGACTGAGGATGACCTCACTTTCCTTGCGGACCACTCGAACTGCCACAGCTGGAAGAGCCACGTTTGTTTACCCAAAAGGAAACAACCTAAGGATTTTTCGAGGGACCTACCTCCGTTAACACTGAATACTTTGACTGAAACACACTATTAGACTACTTTTACTCAAGGGAAAAGGTTCACCAATCCAAGACAAAAGTAGTAACAGTAATCTACCCACCAGTAAGTGAATGAATGCTGAAAAGAACATTGAACAGCTTAACTACAGTACTAGGATCAAATTAAAACAAACTGAAGCAAAGTCCTCACCTTGAGGAAATCCTGGCTCTCTAGAGAGAGAAAAACTCAGTAGTACTTTTGTGACATTTTTCTTTTATGTTGATAATAGGAAATATGAAAAGATTGAAGGGCAAAAGTCGAATAAAAAAAAAAGGCAAATAGGTAAAGAGGAAAAAGAGCAAGTGCATTTTTATATAGAGAATAGAAATAGATACATATATTCTTGTGCAAAAAGACTTGCCTAACTTTAGATCTAGAAATTTCATCTCAAATTTGACTCCAAAATAGACCCTAGGCAATTGTCCAATTGATCAAACACTTAGGTATCAACGTGAATGCAGTTTGAAATTTGAGTTTATGAAGAGGCATTAGCCTGTATTGTAATCTAACAACTAACATATTAACCGCTATTTTATGGGGAGGGGGGGGAAATTGACCCCAAAATTGTTTTACAATCACAAATTCTCCCAACAAATCCATATATTAAAAATAGATATTATAATACTAAAAATTAATAATTTAATAATTGAGTTGGCACTAAACTTAATATTTAACTATTACATACTAAGTAATTTTCATCACAAAATTGAGTTGATATTAGATGTAATATTTAGCAATTACATACTAGACATGAATGTATTTTTCATCCTAAGTACATTTTATTATTTAAAAACAATAAAAAAAAAGTTGAGAATTCAAAATATAATTTATATCTCGGTGGTGCTACATGCATCAATTAATGTACACACTAGTATAGCAACTAGTGTTATGCCATTATTACTGACCCCACCTATTATACAAATTATAAATACCAAAAATCTCTAAAATTATATCACATCATCAATTAGTATACTAGTTAATACATTAATTAATACATGTGGAATTATTCTTTATATCTAGCACCCCTAAGGATAAGAAGAAAAAAGGTAGGTGAACCCAAAATAAATAACATGTAATACAAATAAAAAAAAACTTAAGCTTGCTTGTTTTCATTTTTAAGAAAACACTTTTCAGAAAATTCTACTTTCTTATTTTTCGTTTTTTTTGTTTTTACTGATTTTTTTTTTTAATATTTTAAGCGATTTTTTTACTTTTTAGACACACCTAACATAAATACCCCTAAAAAGTAAAAAAATTGTAAAAAAAATCTTTTAAAAATTCACTAAATACCAAAAATACAAAAAAAAATACAAGAATTCAGTACATTTTTTGTATTTTTATGTATTTATTAATTTTTTAAAATATTTTTTCACAAATTTTTTACTTTTTAAATACATTTAACTAAGGTGCATCTAAAAAAGTAAAAAAAAAAATGTTTAAAATTTAAAAAATATTCACTAAAAACAAAAGAATACGAAAACCAAAAAACTCATTTTTTAAAAAATTTAATCCAAAAAACTCAAACCAAACACACTGAATAAAACTCTTCTAGTCGGGTGAAATTTGAATCTCCAACCTATGTGTGGGGGCATAATTTTTTAATGACAACACGTGGCCAAGGTGTCACCGGAGTGCCAGCCAAGGTGCCACATGTCATGGTCATGATGTCGAGATGATCTCGGCTAAGCCGAGGTTATCTGCGAAGATGTCGGAATCTGAGATAAGCGGATAAGGGACAAGAGTCCTAGAATGGGAGAAGACTTCAATTTGGATTAAGATAAGACTCTTAGAGAGTTTATCCTAATTCAACTGGGAGTCCAAGATTAGCAGTAATCCTAAGTCCATTGGAGCTAGGCTTCTATTGGGACTAGGATTATGTTGGCTATAAAAGAGAGGCACCCTCACGGGTCTAAGGTATGTCTCTGTATACTTTTGATACTCTGTCTAGTGAGTTAAGCACTATTGGTTATCTTTGAGAGATATTGAGTACTGACTTGATCGTCGGAATACCCCCGGGTGGACGAGCCACCGCCTGAAACTCTTCTTTCTGTTGCAGGTCGTTCAGGCTTAATCTATTCTGCCGGTATTCTCCAGTTGAGTACTAAGTTGGCAGTGTGGTCGAAAATTGACACACACACTATGATATCACAATATTAAGAAAACTACATGCCATCAGCAAAAACAATAAGCAGAGTAAATTAAATATTTATAAACATAATATATGTATGTATAGAATGTATTCATAACGGGCAGTCAAGGCCGCAAAATAATAATTCCAAGCTCAACCTACTTAGGTCTCGTTTAGGAATAGGTTCTTTTAGTAATTTTTTGATTTTTTAGTTAAAATATAATGTAAAAAAATTAGTATATTTTGGATGACTTTTTGGCTTTTTATGAAAAGATGTGCAAAAAGTAGAGAGAAAAATGAATCTTTGACTTTTTGGTATAGGTTGTTGGTTTTTTATTTTTTTTAGTGACTTTTTGACTTTTTAGCTAAAAAAGTCACTTGCCAAATGAGGTCTTAATGTATTTTTAAATGTTTTTTTTTTAGCCAAAACCTTCTCATTGGGCTCTTTTTTTAGTGAAAATGACAGTCCAAAATTTTTTACTTCATAAACTTTTTAAACAGGAGGTGCTTACTTCATAAAAGACAAAAAAAATATGTTTTTATTTTTTTTAGCAATGTTGCCCTTTTATGTATATTTGAGAGATTTGAAAAATTCCCCTTCATCGATTGTAATCCATACAGTTCATAGTTACGAGTTTGCAGAGCATTAAAGCTTGATCGAGTTTGTAGAACAGGAGAGTTTGATCGAGTTTGTAGAGCTTCATTCGATCATTGTTGGAGTTAGAGTTAGAATTTCGTTCGATAACTTCAATCGATTAGTGTTCGTGTTAGAGTTGGAGTTTTGTTCAATTATTTGCTGATGTTCTGTATAAAATTAACAGTAAATTTTTACTCTATTAAAATATTATTTCATTTTACTATGTTAAAGTTATGCTTTTGTAATTATTTATTAATAATTGTAGTGACTACGATGTTAGTGATGGCGCTGATATTTTACTATTTAAAAGTTAAAATTTTACAATAAAATTTATAGTGATTTTGAGTAAAATTTTATTGTGAGATAGTAAAATTTTATTGTTGACGTTAATTTCAAAGGGAAAAATTTTAATTTTTTTTAATAAAGAATTTCATAACCAATATAGATCTTGTTTGGTAGATTTTGATAGAGGATTCTAAAAATACCAATTTTATTTAAATGTCACATCTAGATCAAAAGTTGTGTCACTTTACAGTTTAAAATATTAAATTACTCACTAAAAATATTTTGATAATAGTAATGTGTGTTAAACTTTTGAAAAAAAAATTTGTAACTGTCCTTAATGCATGAAAGTTTTATTATGAGGAGGTTTTGATCAAATTCCTCCTTTTGAATTCATACTTGACCCAATTTATATAATGTATTAATTATTAGTGTATATTACATTATTGTTATAGAGTGATATAACTAAACAATTTTTAAGATGGGTACTCGGTTGAAAAGTCCAAATTTGAATTTGTTTGTTGAGTAGTTCACGCGCTCAAATACTTTGTCCAAAAAGACAAACTTAGACAAAATGACCAAATTACTCTTTATATATATATATATATATCATATACACGACAATACTATTCAACATCACTCTCTCTCTCTCTCTCTCTCACTTGTAGCTAGCTTTTCTCAAATCACTGAGAATTAGAAATTTATCCTCCTCTCCAATCTCTCTCTCATTTCTCTCTCTGTGAGAACTCGAATATACAAATCAAATAAATAATTAAGTAATAATTATCTTACAATCTCAAATATCTTGCTTATGAATCTTTAAGTGCAAGCTAAATATTATTGAGAATCTTTTAATTAATTTTAAAACCTAAAATAAATTTATGGTAAAAGTTTTTAATTTAGAGGCAAAATTTATTATTATTTAAAAAATAAAATAAAATAAATAGAGAAGAGCAAACCACTAGTATTATATAAAATATACACAAAACCCTACCTTCTTATTTGTTCATCACAGCAGCCGTGAGGGAGAACGAGAGAGAGAGTGAGAGAGAGAGAGAAAATAGAGATTTGAGAGAAATTTTTGGCAACATTGGTGGTCAACAACTCTAAGGTATTGTCCTATTTTATTATATCTATATATTGTGATGGTTCATATGTGTAATCTGCTTGTTGTTGGGAAGGAATAAGAGAAACGAGTGTGTTGTTTGGATGCCAAGTCAGTGATTGGTGATGAGAAATGATGGGTGTAATTCTTAATTCAAAAATTCTGTACAAAACCACAAACTTTAAAAATCAATAAACCATATCAAACGGATGAATTTTGAATTGAAATTTTTACAGTAGATTAATTACATATTTAATTGTATACCAAAATTTTCTCATAATTTTTTAGAGTCAAAATTTATATTAACTGGGGCATTTAAATCTGTCTAGAAAACTGGTGTAAAACAGTAATTTCGAAAGTGTCGTTCTCTTTGGATATGAATCCGAAAATTATCAAATCAGCATCATTAGAACCAGTTACGAGTCTAGTTTCTTACATTTTTGGCCTTGCATTGATTTCTCGTGTATACTAAGAGAACCATTAATTTATTTAAAGTGCTGCAGAAAACAATCTGTTTTGGCATAATTAATTGTAAATAATTATTTTGTCAAGCAAATCAAGTGAAACCAATTGGGTTTGAAACTTAGGATATATTATTTGATATCTGGAGGGTTTTGGAATTTTTCAAATAACGTGGAGTAGGTTTTTAATTTTCAAAGTTAGCGAATAGATTGAGAAAGTTTGTTTAAAATTTTGTTTTATCTTAAAGTTACTTTTAATTAAGTTTTGATTTGAACTCATGTCTTGGATAATTTCAGACCTTGAAGAACGTGAGTTTAGGTAATATTTAAGAATAACGGTGAGTTGGGTTAAGTCGTGTTAGTGCGCTTTAATTTGGGTTACTTAGTTTTTTGTTCTTTAATATTTTTAAATTAGTAGTGACGTGTAGTTTTCATATTTGGTTCAGGGTACTAGTTAGACTTTATAGTCTATTTGAGGATAACATTATTCCATTTTCGGGTGAGTAGTTTCATACATATTTTTATAAATGTTCCCCTACCCTGAACTGTTAAAAAATTAAATTGTTGTTTCAGGACTAAACTGTTTTGATAAATGATTATATTACCAATAGAATTAAATTATTTTTGAAACATGTGTAAACTTGGCATGCTGTAAACTATTTGTTATGGTCTCATGTTTATAATGGTGAACTACCATGTTTTGCAAAATTGAATTGCATTGATTATCGGGACCATCTGTATATTTTAGTCTAGGAAAATTATTCCACTATGTGTGGTGACTCTGGCCACTTGGGAACCGATCCGGGTTGGGCCGTGATGACTCTAGTGCTCAACGATTGTAAGGAAAAGACCTAGGCTAGGTTAGGTGACCTTCAATCAGATCATCTTAGAGAAAAGGCCTGGGTTGCCATCCCAAGGATGACTCTTAGTTCGATATTGGATCCAACGGGCTTATTGCCTTGAGAACTGTGTGGCATGTTACTTGTTATTCTTGGTACTCAGAAAATTATTGGTGTTCATGTTGTAATATGTTTTAAGTGGAAAATGTCATTTATCATGTTCTTGAGAAACATGAGTATTTTAACTGTAGAATCTTCTTTTTGAAACAGATTATCTTTATCAAAAGTATATACCAATCTAGTTTTTGTGATATATATCTTATTTTGGAATTGAACCATGTTTTGAAATCTATATTTACTATCCATGTTGCTTCTCACTGAGCTATCAGCTGACTTAGTTGTTTAGCATTTCCAAGTGTTAGAAGGACTTAGAGTGGACTTATGGCGTAATGGAGACTCAATTGCATGGACCTCTAGGACATTTATTATTTTGTTTTAGCTTGTTATGTCGGTTTTGTGCATACATGGTTGGATTTTATTTAGAATTATTTTATTTTATGGGCGGTTTGTGTTCCATTTAGTATATATTTTTAGAAGTTGGTTATGGCTAGTTTTACCATTTATACTTGTGGCTTGTCAGTGGATTGGGTTTCGATTTATTTATTTATGAGCTATTATCACATTTATTCTTTGTGATTTTCGATTCATGTTTAGGATTACGTATTCCTTCGACTAAGTCCCTGTGGACCACAACCGGTCATGCTCGGATTTGAGGTGTGACACACACACACACTCTCTCTCTCTCTCTCTCTCTCTCTCTGTAGATCTGAGCTCTGTATCACTCTTCAATGGCTACTGTCACTTTGAACGTCGTAAATACTAAGAAGATCTCTAAGCTCCAACCTTTTGTGCGCTACCCTTTCTCAAATCTCCAAACCCTAACCCTCTTTCTCTCTTTTCATCTCCACCACCATCGTCGTTCCCCTAATACCACCGTCCCGCCATCACGATCATCTATACATTCATATCATAGATCCACATTAGCAGAGCAGCGACAGTTGCATCGACTTCGCCAGAGATCGTGAGATCTAGGGGTGCGCGCGATGCGGTTTGGACAGTTTAAAAGTAAAATTATAAACCGAATGACGGATTAGCGGATTGGCAAATTACGGTTTGAGCAGTTTTGGACGGATTAACGGATTGAAGAATATTGTAACTAATTATCAAGCCTTCGTATAATATATAAACAATAATTTGCATAATATCTTTCATATATATAATACAAACTAATTTTACATAATATTTTTCATATATAGAACTACTAATTTGTAAAAAATTTCACATATTAAATCTCTTTTATATTTATTTTTATTTTGATATTTTGTTGTAGGTTAAAAAATATATATGGAACGGAGTGGTTTCGAAGGCGGATTATAAATTTTAAAGTTTAAACTGCAATTAGCTGATAAAGCAATGCTAATTGATGCGAATCAGTGTGATTTTAACAAATTAGGCGATATTTTGCACAGCTCTAGTGAGATCCGTTACTTCATCGTCATCGTCGTCGCCGCCGCCGCCGCCGTAGATCTAGATCCAGATCTACCACCGCCACTAGCCTTTCCGCCACTCCCTTCTCCGTCAATGCTTATTTGCCCTCGTCGCCACTGGCCTTTCCGCCACCCCCTTCTCCGTCAATGCTTATCTACCCTTGTTGTTGAACCAGAGCTCCGTAGCACCGTCATCGTTGAACCAAAGTTCGTCGCTTTGAGCCGCCAGTTCCAGCGATGATCTCTGGTCGTTATCGTTATCTCTCGTGGTGGACAACATCAAATCTAAACGAATCTCTCTCTCTTTCTCTCTCTCTCAGTTCAGATCGCGATCGAACCTCTCGACCACCTCATTGCGCCGACGACCATGAACCTTCAAATCTTGCTCGCCGGAGCGAGAGTAAGGCGTTTAGTGTATGGATCAGTCAATTTGCCCAATTTGTCATCAATCTGTTTCGTCCTTCCAACTTGAAAAGTATATTTGTTCATATATCTCTCTAAATAAGATATATATGTATGTGTGCATGTGTTTGTATCCACTGTTTGAACATTGTAATTTGAGAGAAAATTGTGAATCGATGATTGCAAACATGCCAACTGCCATTTCGAGGATAAGGAACTCGCTAGGGACATGGAATTGGCCTAGCAAATCGCTTTTGGTCCCCCGAGTCCCCCATTTATATTGTGATTCTCTTCATATTCATCGAATCTGAACAAAAATTTTGTTATTGTTGAGTTCTCACTTTTTTTTGCTTTTTTTTTTTTTTTTTTTAAGTTTTTGTTGTTGTTGACGATGATGATGAATATTGCTAATGATGAAATAGATTTGTAATAAAGTGTTGCTATTAGCATCTACATCTTTACTTCGGACCACCAAATTCTTTGGACCCCCACCCAACAAAATGAGCCCCTACTATTTTCTCTTTGAACTCCCACCTCAATACCAACTATATCCCTATCCTCAAATCCAAACCTAAACCCTAGCCCCATTCCCAACCACCACCTCAGGCACCACTACCTTAACTCCGGCAACCCACAACTCGAATCAAAGCCCTAAAACGTAACCCTTCTCAAAAACCCCTCCACTGTTCTTCCAAGATTCCCCCTCCAATGGCCTCTCATTGCCACCACCCACCACCAGTTGCCACCACCTATTGTTACTGCCACTATTCTACCTGTTGTACACCTCTTCCTCCACCACCACCACCACCACCACCCTCTTTCGCAGTCCCAATTCCACTCTCCTTATCTCCACCTTCTTCACAAAGCTTTTCTCCACCAACCACCACTGCCGACCCATCAATGCAAATACCAAGAAGAGTTTCAACTCTACCAACAGACCCAGACGCAGATCCAACCCATTGTGTCCTCTCTTCTCCGCCGCATTGCCGTCATCAAATCCTCTCTCCGCCGCCAATACTCTGCTAATTTTGCTTCTAATTCTCTCTGCGATGTTACTGCCTTTACCATCCAAACCCACTTCAGAGCTTTTCTGGTTCGCAGATCATGAACGCCCCGTCAACTCAAAGACCTCGCTGGAGATACAAGGAGGGGTCACCGACGGCAGTGGCAGTGGTGGTCGCCGGTAGAGATGGTGGTGAAAAGGTTGGTGAGTTAGGGTTTGAGAAATTAGGGTTAGAGTTTGGGAAATTAGGATTAGAATGTTAGGGAGAGAGGTTAAAAATGTAACTTTATGTTTGGACAAAATTGGAATTAAAAAAAATAGGGAGTCCAAAGAAAAAAAATAAGTGCTAATAGCAGCATTCTTGTAATAATATCAAATTCACAGATCTATAATACATCTCCCTCTTTATCTGTGTATATATGAGAATTTGAATAGAAAAAGATAAAAAATTGAACAGATAGAAAAAAATTGAACAGATAAATTTTTTGAACAAAGAAAAAATTGAACAGATAGATAGATTTAAACAAATAAATGAAAAAACTGAACAGATAATAAAATTTGAACAAATAAGGAGGGAAAAAATGAACAAATAGAGAATAAATTTTGAACAGATATATATAAATTTGAACGGATAATTTTTTTTTTGAACAGATAGATACAAATTTAAATAGATAGAAAAAAATTGAATAGATAGATATAAATTTAAAAAGATAGTCAATGAAAAGTCAACAGATAAATTAAGAGGTAAAATTGAAAATAAATTGTCCTTTAAAACAAACAAAAAAAATTTCTCATCAAACTATTTTACAAAAGGTGAATCTTTCACCAACAAAAAATATACACTGGACATAATACCTTATACTGTCCTTAGATTGAAATTATCACCAACTTACTCTTTTTAAGAATTGTTTTTTTATTAATCAATATGACATTGCAGCATTCATAGAAACTGAAGGTTACGACTGCTTGTTTATCCCTTTCATTTACTCCATATAATCTACCTATCTATACTATTATATAATATAAAGAAGAAATTATTCATATCTTACCGTAAGATAATTTTTGTAATTTATCTTGTATTTTGCTTTTGTATATTTACCAATTATGTTATAACACATATTTTTGTTATTTAATATTTAGGATGCACCATTAATAATAAAAAAGCAAAAATAAAAATTAAGTGTAGTTGAGCTAAGTTTATTTGACTGGAAACAATTTTATTGTTACTATAAAAATATCTTTTATTTTTAAAATAAAATTGTAGTTTGTTATGTAAAACTGTACATAACACGAGTGTAATGCTAAAATACATTTAAACAAATGTAGTTATGTCAAAGTCTCCAAATATTCATTCTTAAATTCTCATAATTTTGAAAAATAAATAAATAAATACGTGACACCCCATTTCTCATTATTCTGATCTTCTCACTGCCTCTCCCAATTATTATCCAAAAAAATAAAATAAAAAAATCAAATAATATCTTTATATCACATGTCTATCAGTATGAACTAGTGGTAAGTCTCAAATGTAAGACAGATGTCCCATTTTGCGTTTAATTCTCTGTGCACTTGTTCACTTTTAACACATAATTGACGAGTCGTCAATATCTTTACTCTTAACACAAAATTTGCATCCCAAATATAATGCTAAATCCATTATGCGCCATCCAAGGGCAGGAATAGTTCACAATCAATCAGTACAATCTGCATTTAGTACGCTTCTATTACAGAATCCATAGTGTGAAAATGGTTTCTTTCTACAATTAGATATAAATAGAAACACAAAGATAAAATGACGACACGGAAAAAAAAAGAAAAAGAAAAAGAAAAAGAAAGGCAAAATCTTGTTTGCTCTTCTTTTTTCTTCAAAATCTTGTTTATTTTTTTCTTTCTTTCTGGGTTTCATGAACTCCAAAATTTGTGTAGGTAAGTGGTATTATTGTCTACCTTATTGACCCATCAGATATGGATGAAACCTTGCAAATGCCTGCTGAAGTGGTGAATGGCAGGTCTTTGTAGCAAGCAACCAGTTGACTGTCTGTGTGTAGATCCACTTGAAGTGTTTCCCAAACCTTCTTCTTAGGGTTTAAAACATCATCCGGATCACCTTTGAACCCTGGAAATGTTACTCTCTCTCCAACAGCAGCAGAATGGGGGGGCTCAACCAATTCAACCTGAAATCACATCAGCATCAATCAGGATTTACATTTCCCAGTGATCTCTTCACTAAACATCTATTCATATTCTCAAACCACACATGAGAGCTTTTAAAAAAGTCAAATAAAAAACATTAACAGCCCAAATCTCAGTTCTATGACAGGCAGGAACTACAATGTTGACCCCAAATAAATCCTAAAAATCAAACAATAACTAATAGTTGCACTTTGAGACTAAAAACAAAAACAAAGGAAAAAACTTAATTTAACATCAAAACATGATCAAATGCACTCATAAACACCAACATTTGTTTGTTGTAAACGATATGGGGCTGAAGTGGGGATTAAAAAAATATTCCTATCCTATCCTATCCATGTTTGAAATGCATTCATTTCTTTCGTACTCTCTTTTCGCTCTGCTCATTCAGTGGAAGAGAACCCCCCACACTCAAGGGCTAATGAAAGGCTTTGACACCCTGAGAAGTAGCTCAAAGCATGAATCAGCATGATGTCTAAGCTAATCAAAATTTAGTGATGGCAATCAAACCTGATTACTCAAGCAAACCCCCCTAATGGGACAGGTTTGGGAAACAATTAATCAGGGTACGGGCAGGTTTGGAACTAAACAAGCAAAATCCCAAAAAAGGTTCAGAGCTGGCTGCGGTACAAGGGCCCCGCCCTTTTCTGCCAAGGTAATATTTTTAATTTACTATGATACATTAGATAACAGGTTTCTACCTAGTGCCAGGCCCACTTATACATGCACCAGAACCATAGTTGCGTTGTGCAACACTAACAAAGGCTTATACAAGCTAATCAAGTGGTGTGTTGAAGTGGTTCTTGAGATAGCCATTTCCTGCTATTTTTCTTCTCCTTGTTGACAAAGAAGTCTCAGTAACAGATTATGTTAGAGGTGTGGATAAAGACATGGGATGTTGAATTGAGGAGGAATTTGCAGGATCAAGAGATGGATTGTTGCCTACCCTTTTCAGTCTGCTTTATGGATGCATGGGTATACATATGTCTACTTTCAATTTAAAAATGGGAACATATATATATGTCCATTTTTAAATTAAAGCTGCGAAGATCCTTGCAATTAACAATTTAACCAGGACGCAGCAGATCCACATTAACCAGGGTGTAGAATGGTCTGGCCTAAGGGGTCAGGGTCTCACCAGAGATGACCAGAGACAACGAGGATGACTGGGTCAGAGATAGGGCAGTCCAACGCGCGCACACAAAGAGAGAGAGAGAGAGAGAGAGAGTAAAGTGCCAGTGTCTAGTATGCCAACGCTCAAGGGAGAACTCTTACAAAAGTGATGTATGAATGTATTGTGATGTAAGGGAAGAACACCTATTTATGAAAGGTGGATATGTGACCGTAACCAATTATTCGAATATTCCATTAGGATGTCAAAATGTAATCAAATTGTTACGATTTGAATACAGGATGTTCGCAAGCCATTGAGTGTCACTTGGTTTGAGGCCAAATACATGAACCATACAGATTTCGTGAATTCGCTTCACTTGTAATAGTTTTAGATCTCTTTTGTCTTCTTGTTTGCACAGTTTAACCTTTTGTACATAGGCAAGTACCCCCTTTGATGCTCCTAATAAATTGCCTTACAAAAAATAAAAAAATCAGTTTTCAATGTACAGAAGGCGAGAGGATTGATAGCCAAGTTTTAAGGAAAGCTTTGAAATTACATTTTTTTACGACGGAACACTTAAACATTGTAAAAATTAAACCCAGAGCAGATGAGAGGAAAAAAATCAGTCTGCTTTCTTTCATCCTTTTCATTTCTTCTCTCTTTTCCCCCTCTATTTGGTGTCTAGGGAAGGTAACAACAGTATAACTGGGTTACTTACTTTGGTGTGATCGCTGTTGGAAGCTGCAAGAACCATTGCTTGTGATTTTATCCCCCTCATAGTTGCTGGCTTTAAATTACAAAGAACACAGACCTTCCGATTCTGAGAAAAAGAGCATCATCATGAACAAACTAGCAAAACAACAGGCACTAAGTAACTAGGGGAAAAAAATGGTAATTAGGAATCTGGAAAAACAGAGGACAGATAACCTGCATGTCTTCGAGCGGAATATACTTGACAAGTCCACTAACGACAGTTCGTGCTTGTCCTTCACCAACATCAATCTCTTCCACATATAAAGAGTCAGCATCAGGATGTTTCTGAGCTTTCGTAATAAGACCAACACGGATATCAAGTCTACTTATAGAAACTTCTGCTTCAGCACTTGTCTTAGGTTTGGCTGCAGCAGCAGATTTCATTGGCTGTTGTTTCTTACCCCTTCCGTCTATCAAAACAATGACAAAGTCAAGTAAGCAACAATTTATGGACCATTCTCATGTTTCACAACGGTAGGCATGCATTTTATATGTACCTATTTAAATTATACATGCACAGAACCAACAAAGACAAAATTTTGTAACAAAAATTAAAATTGGAAATTCCTCCTTTACCGAGTCAAGCTAACAGGGCCAGAACTGGCTAGAAAAACCCGGGCATCATCTCATAGTAAACAGTCGCATCAAGCATCAAATAAGAACTGAGACTAATAACAAAATATGAACAGATTATCATTCAACGAGTAAAAAAATCAAAATGTCCCTAAAATCCAAATGAATCAGTTTGCTCTTAAATACAAAAGACCAGTAATGCACCAAGAAGGAAAAAATGTATCATGTATAAGAAACACCAATGAACTAAACAATACACATAATATATGGGGAGAGATCACTTATACTAGTGTAAGAATATATTCTTACACATTTTTATAATTATTTGTTAGATCCACATTTTAGAGAACCTAAGATGCACAGACGTAGAAATGGACATGGACACAAAGACACAAATTTCCAAAATATGTGAGACATGACACGTGAGGTACGTGCAAAATATATGATTTTATATACTTATTATATGTCACCATGGGCATACGAGCCGGCAGGCCTTCCCTTCCCAGGCTCACCCGGCCAAGCTCTTGGTTGAAATTCGAAGACACCCCTGAACTTCAATTTCAACAGCATTTGCATGAGCTATTGCTTACTAAACATGCACAACATACATTCTAGTCACTTCCAACTTCATACAAAAAATTTCCATTGGACCGCTAAACTAGACAAGCTAGAGAAAAGAAACGTTAACCAAGTCGACGAAGTCAAAAACAAAAGAAATTGGGGAGATAGAAAGATAAATAATTATTATATTTCATATATATGAATATTTAAGTCAAAGAAAATAATTTTTAAAGTCAAAAGGAAGAGAATGGGTACAAATTTGCATTGTTATTGTTTTTGTTTTATTCCGAGTTATTTTATTCAAACTTACAATATGTTTCATGAGTGTCGAACGGTTGGGAAGTATCCGATGGCTGTTGTGTCATGTTGGCGTCGGAGACAAAGTGCTCCTTCTTAGAAGCATTCATGCTTCTTCAAAAAATGCACAACACAACATATGGGGGTCCCATGCAAATTTTTTGTATATTTATTATATGTCATATATATGAATATTTCATTCAAAGATAATTAAAAAAAAAAATAGAATATAACACAAATTCCTAAAATTTGAAGAATAACGGATTAAAAGATATAAATCTACTTTATTGTATTTCACTTGTGTCTAAGCGATGGATGCATGTATCCACCAAGTGTCCAAAGTGCATCTAAGTCTAAAAAAATTTAAAACTGAAAGGGCACATTTCGATGAGTGTCCGACACACGTTCGGAGTGTCTGATAGGTGTTATAATGTTCTACACAAACACACTGCCTTCTTAGAAGTGAATGCACTTCTTGGAACACAAGCATATACATCAAAGAATGACGTAGAAGTTCCAAAAACTACATTAGATGTATGGGATGCATAAGCTTCAAGAAGAAAAAACTGTCGGGTTTGGCATTCACAACTCACAAGAACTGACAATTGATTGAATAGAAACGGGAGGAATGTAACCTGAAACTTGCGTTTTCTTTAATTGCTCAGCGAGCTCCTTGGCTTCAGCTTCTGCCTTCAGAATCCTATCAGCTTGACTTCCGGCAAACTTCTGCCTAAAGAACTCCACTTCTTCATCTTTCTGCACACCCCAAATTCACACCAAATAAGTATGTTATCAACCAAATCCATGAAACAATAGCTAATACACAACATATGACGCAAATAACAACATATATACCAGTTCCTTAAACAATGGCTCTGGTATTCCAATTTTGTGACCAGCAGGTAGAAACTCCCAGGGTCTCTTTGCCCTTTCAATATCTCCATTTTCATCAGAAAGCAAAACTTGCATTTCAGGAGGCAAATTGAGCTGCTTAAATACCTGTATTGGCATTCGAGGCAAAAGCATAGAAGCATTGATGAAAATAACATGTCCCAAAAATTCCAAAAATGTTATATGGAGCCACAGGCAGTGAATACCTCAATGGAAAAGGATGGCATAAAAGGTTCTAACAGACATGCAAGAAGATATACTAGTCCAGCTGAAGTCTTCATAACTACTGAACAAGAAAGTTGGTCCTCCTTGTAAAGCTTCCAGAATTTGCTTTCCTGTATAGCAAATTATGAATATGGTTCATCTTCGAAGGGGTGACAGATACAAACTTCACAAATTGTCAAACTAAACAAGCACCCAAAACAAACTGTAGAAAAATGTTGCTGGCTTACTTGCAGATATGCATTTCCCTCACCCGAAATACTCATTGCAATCTTCAATCCTTGCTTTAGTTTAACCTGTATGAAAATACAAACAGGAACATTATCCTCATGCAAACAAATGGAGAGCAATATTCCAGGTCAACTGCATGCAAGAACACCAGATTGGCAAGTAGGGCATCAATCACCTTCTCCATAGCTTCAAAATATTGCACTACATAATCACCAACTTTTTCTCCAAATGCCTTGGTTAAGGGATGCGATTCTGCTCCTAAAGCATCAGGTATGATAGAATGATATCCTACGCCTTTACTTTCTTCCAAAGCTGTCAATTTGCATTGTGATTAAAGGCCAAACCATGCAATTAGAAGAGAAAACTAAAATTCCAAAACCCATAAGTCTAGCAACAAATATCAGTCTGAAACACCAGCATAATATATAAATAAATCATTTTTCCAGGAAAACACATGACAAAGGAACAAGGGTAATGCAAACCAAACACCTAGAATGTCAGACGTGAGATTGGTGTGATACAATTTCATAAAGGAGATATTATATATATTTTCTAATTTCAAGTACTCATAAGCAAAATAACGACCATGAGGTATGAATGGAGCATGAAAAAGGCCTATTCTATCATTAGGGATAGCATTTGACCCAAAAACAGGATGCCAGGATGGGATAGGTAAAACCAGTGAAAGGAAATACGAATGTAACCTGAAACAGGTTTAGGAGGGATCAGGATAAGTGGATTTTATACTACGCCACGCCATATATGTCCTCACAAGATCATATAAAAATTCATCATCAAGCTAAAATTTCAACGAGAGTTTAGGTAGCCTCCTTCACCCCTATTCTAGTTCTTTTAAGGGCACCTTCTGCTTGGATCAAGCTGGCCATCCCAGCCTTGTGAACGGCATGATATATTCCTAATTTCCAATTACGGCTCTAGTTCTATTATTATACTCCAATTGTTCACAAATAAATCAGCACAATATGAAAAAGTAAGCTGCTTTTTAAGCAGTTACAGAAATGCAAAAATGTCCTATGCTTAGTGAAACTTTAATCCCATGTCCCTTCTAAAAGAGAGGCCTCACAGCCCTCACCCTGCTCACACCAATCTCTTGGACAAGCTTACGCAAAGGATATGCATGGAATGTATGCTTGCTATGCAGGATCTAAGTTTCATAGGTTCTCATTGGCATTATGTCTTGGTGTATGTAATGCCTACATGGTACAGTTTTAATAATTATTGTTATTATTTTTTGATGAGTAAAATTATATTAGAAAGAAGGCACCAAGGGAGTGTCACCCATATACACAAGAAGAAAAGCACTATAAGAAATAAAAACAACACACGTATTTATACATTAACTATTTACTCAAAAGACTATGAAATCCAAAAAATGGTTCAAAATGGATCAACACCACCCAAAAACCAACCATACAAAAGGTATAAATTTCTATTGTTCAATTTAAAAAGTAGTTCTTCTCTCCCATATAAAGTCTTCCAATTGTGCTCTCCCTAAATAACCCATATCAATCATAGAATGGATAAGTTTTGAAAAACTTTCCCCACTCTAAACCCCTTCCAAGAATGGATAAGTTATGAAACTCCCTAGGAAACACACACAAAACCCAAATATACCAAGAATCACAACCCAAAGTTAGCTAGCCACCATACAATGAATTAAGAAGGTGATTAGTTGCTTCCCCATTTTGCTCACACATTCAAGACCAATTAGACATACAGACATTTCAAGCCATATGTATATATAGGCCTCGTTTAGGAAGTTGGCTATTTTGGTGAGCTATTTTAGTTTTTGACTATTTTAATAGGCTAAAATTTTTGTGTTTGGGAAGATGATTGGATTTTTTTGTAGTTTGATGTGATATTTGTAAGAGAAAAAGTAAAATGATTATGGGTTTGATGTAACATTTTGTCTTATTTGCTATTTTAACCTATTTTGTCTTCTTGTGAATTTTAGCCAAAAAATAGCCCAAAACCCCCATAATTTAAATTAAATCTAAAATTACGTACAGGATTTAGAAAATTCAAACACAAAAATGTTTTCTCCATCCTTGCTGATCTCATAAGTGTGGGATCCTGAGAGAGATGCCTACCTACGCTGAATTACTGTTATATTTTTCAATCTTCAAGGAAATAGAAGGAAGAGCAAACGAGAAAGAAAATTAGGTCAAGTATGGCAATGAACTGGCAAGCCTTTTGAAGCACAAATACGGACGGGATACAATATGGATACGGTGATACGAAAAAACCTAAAAAAATAGGATATGGGTACTACTAGGATATGTTTGTAAAAAAAAAAAAAACTTTTTAAAATATTTTTAGCAAATGAGTTACAAAAAAGCTTAAGAATGTTGAGAAACTATTACAATTTTCTAATGCAAGATACTAATATTTATGAATTAGGTCTTAATTTAAGTTGGCAACTACTTTACATCTTAAATTTTCAATAGGCCTTGCAAATATTTCATTCCAATATCAAGTCTAACATGTTTATTTTATAATAACATTCCACGAGTTTTCCTAGTGTCTTACCCATTTGCATTAGTGTTCAATGTCAAAATATTGTATACAAGTTCACTTGCTGATTTAATTAATGATATTTAAAGTAATCCTTACTTTCTAAATAATACAATAAAGATATGTCATTTCGACAAATTATGAAAAAGTAGGAGATTAACTCACTATGTTCTTTCTATCAAAGATGTAAACAAAGTATTATGAAAATATTCTTGTATTTATCATCACAAACTGCTATGCAAGAAATGCTACAATTCCAATTTTGTAAAAATTATGATGCATGACTTGGAGTATTCGATATTTCAAAATTAATATCTGATATGTATCCATAAGTATCAGTATCCGATATGGATACGTCTCCCTTCTAGAAGTAATCATGCTTCATAAGCCAAACCATATCCAAAAGAAATTTTCCTTTTAAAAAATGCCCTGTCCACCAAATTGGTAAATTGTTGTATATGCAGTTAATTTAAGAACACCAAAAATATTAAAACCAGTTAAGAAACAGTGAAGAATCAAAACACATCAAATAGTAAGCATTTTCTGAAACTGAATTCTTCATATCCAAAACAGTTACCTGGATCCTTAGCAATAAAGCTCAACACTCGATTGATGAAATTGCCTAAATTATTTAGCAACTCGCTGTTTAGTTTTGCTTGCAAGTCTGCCCACGTAAACAATGTGTCTGACACCTAATTATTGCAATCCATAAGAATTAGCAATGGCAAAAATAGATATCTTTTTTCTTTCTTTTTGAGCAGATAACAGTGTCAAATAATATTTTAACAAGAGTACAACCTCTGGCCTATTAGTCAACAAGTAATATCTCCATACTTCCACAGGAATATTTGTATCTTTTGCATCATTTCCAAAAACACCTATGCCCTTACTCTTTGAGAACTTCCCTGGCACATAAAACCCAATATAACATCAAAATGTGCAAGACACAAACCATAAGAGATTTTGTTTGTCACTCAACCACAAAGTAATCAGATGGCACCTAAACCATAATTTGAATTTAACTAACCTGCTTCATAGTTCAAATATTCAGTAACACTAATTGTCTTCATCATAGTCCAGTTTTCACCAGTTCCAAGAAGCGTGGATGGAAACATAACCTGGAAAAGATAATCATTAACAGCTAAAACATTCAATATTCAAACCATCAAAAACTTGATCCCATTTAACAGTTGTGATATTGAGTATTGACACAAATAATTAAACAAATGCGTTACATTCTAGGAGTGACTGTTTGACCAGAGTTACCCAGTTAAATACACCTGTCAAGTCACAATCCTAAAACCAGCATAAAAACTATAGGCACCTTTAGGGCAGCAGTTCCTACAGAAACTAGGTGAACTTCAAACTCAGAATTAATTGATTTCTCAGCTATTAATAGATTATCATCTTTCGTTATTATCACGCTTGGCTTCGGTTGAAAACAAAACTCAATGAATGAAACTGAAACCCTCAGAACTAGTCAATGCCTGCCATACTTGGCATCATCATGACTAACAAAAAACATGAATCTTAAAACCCACTCTTCCCTCTTTCTTGATCCATGGTCGTCTTCATCTCCTTTTTGAAATATTTTGGCTTTCATGTCGGATTCATTTAATTTTATGGTGTTTCAGAAATTGTTCAAATTGTATATGTTTTGCATAACTATAATGAGTTTTAAGTTCTTGTTGTAGGACCAGAATTTTGTTATGGTATTCCAACTCTTGCCCTCTGTTATTAGAATCGCACGATTTGATTCAATTCAGTGGGTAATCGATATGAACAGGTTACATGAATCGCAAATAGCTATGAATCGGTGGACCATTGAACCGAATCGTTGACTCATGAATCAATTCAATTCTCTAAAATCAATGGTTGGCTTTCTTTTTTGGTTTTTTATTGTTGGAAAGGGTTCAATACAACCTTTTAAGGTCATTAGGATTACTATATGCCATCTTTTGACTTTCTCCCTCCCAATTTACTCTCAAATATTCAATTTTATCCAAGTGCTTGCATTTACAAAAGGAATTTTTTTAAGGCATCAAGTGAGATTTTTGATTAAGTTTCAAGTTTTTGGTTTCTTAACCTTGTAAAAATTTTAAAACATTGTTGTTGAGTTATTGTTACTTGGAAATTGAAAGTTTGGCTTCGTTTACTTTCTTTATTAAGAATGGTTGATAAGAAACAATATCTAAAAAGGGAAAGGTAAAGTGGTGAACATAGAAATCCGTGTTAACTTTACCATGTGATCATCATTCAAAACAACATTTTCATTGATTTAAGTCTAAATATTTCATATTTATTAGATATATATAATATCCAAATGTGTGTGGATATATTTTCCTATATAATTTAAAATAAGTGATTGAATCTTTACAATTCGCAATTTGATTCGCGATTTAGTACAAGTCCATTTCAATTCACGATTCGAATCCCAATTTGACAACTATGCTCTTACCTAGCAAACCTACAAACTATAATTCCATTTTGTTTGTGACGGATCTGGAACCTCAAGTTTGAATATTTAAATTCGAATGCAATAATGTGTTTAATACAATTTTAGAATTGCGTCAAATTATCATAAACTAAAATGACCAGTTTAAAGCCAGGTTCACAAATAGGGTTGTGTTCAGCTTTAAAATGAAGAACTGCATTGTGTGCATGAAACAGGTTGTATTTTCATTGTCACACCATTCCCTAACACGTAATCTAATTTTTTCTTTTTTTCTTTTCCTTTATAAAATACCACTAGAATAACAAAACAGCATTAAACATGGCTGAATATGGTCAACTACCAGCTGGCATTGTAGCCTTCTCCAAAGAAGAAATCCACACATAACCCTCCACCAACATACATGAAGCCTTCTCCAAAAGGTTTTGTTAGGTGAGTCAGAGGATTCCAAACTCGAGCCTCTGAAATATAGCCTAATCATGAACCCAATAGGACAGGGACAAAACATCTTATAGGTTGTAGGTATATTTGTCCAATCTTTCCACAAGGCATCGCCATGACATCCATTTGGTGTCATGGACTGCAAGACATATGCGCACACACATGCCATGCTTGCATCCCAAGATGACACGTGGCCCAATCTAGCACCCAGGCCTAAGCACCTTAGGTCACACCTCACTCTCCCAAGGCCCTGCGCACCCTGCGTGCCGCTAGTGACCTCCTTCACCCAAATCTCAAGCTAGATTTGTTCACTTGAGCGGCATCGAGTGTGACTTGACCTCTAAGATTGAAGCTTCCTACTAGCACAACTTAGGTTAAGAGCAGGGCCTAGGTACCTCTTTTAGGGCCACCAAAGGATTTGTAGATTGGAAGTTCAAGGGTATCCGGACCGCACTTGGACTAGTCTTAGAGAGAGAGGGGCATTGACCAAGACATGTGATACCTCGATGGTTGTACACCTACTCCTAAGTCGTTCTAACACAACAAATAGGGATATTTCATACCTACCAACTGACCACATATGATACGCCCGCAAGGCCTCATTGAGGTTGCGAAGTTGCCTGAAGTCCCCTTTATTTTGCCTAGCCAAGGAGGTTGAGCCACATGGCCTCAACTTAGCTTGTTCACCACCCTATATAAGGAGGCCTCATGCATGCCAGATAATAATTGGCCCTCTTATAATGAATATTCTATAGCTTAATAACCTTTATTAATTAATAGCCTTTTCGCACACACAAAATGACTTTTTTTTCCAAGGAATATAATTAATAATTCTATCACTCAATAATAATTATTATTATTTTTATAAAATTCTGAGTGAAAAGAAATACATTAACAATAATATCTTCTTTTTTTTGATTGGCACTGGGTGTCCGAATCACAACTCGACTCAACCCCAGGGGTGCACAGACCCTCGGCAAGGAGTTTCCCACAAGGGCGCTACAGTTAATTCAATGGTTTTCCCCCATTCCGATGGCCCTGAGAAATTATTAGCACTTAAAAGGTTTCAATCCCTGAACCTTGGAGGGAGCACACCCCCAAGACCCAAGACCCAAGGCCTTGCCAAACCAAACCAAACCAAACCGTAAGTCCCATCAAATAGGGTCGGCTACATGAATCTTTCTTCTCCACTCAACTATATCATCCACCATTTGGATAGTCAAATTAAGGACATTCATATCTCTATGATTTTTGAGACTGAATCTTTGTACCCTCTGTCCTTGCTCTTGCATAATAGAATTTTTTGATATAATTTGATGAAAATTAGGTAGTACAATCACATGTGTTTTTTTCCATCCTGAAATGGTGTTTCGGTTGTTGATGGGTCGAAATTGCTATTCATTGTAGGTTTTATTGAAAGGGATTCATTGTAGGCTTAAGAATTGCCCTTGTGGTCATTGTTGTTTCAAATTATTGGAATTGGAAGAGCTACCCTTTGCATGTTTTTATTAATTACGTTATTAAATAACCTTAAATTGATATGTTTCTTTTTACGGCCAAGCTCTCTAGGCTTTAAGTAGTATTTATCAAATTTTGAAGGGCAGCTGGTCTATTCATACATTGGTGTTGGTGATTTTAGCTCTTCTTTAGCCCCTTTTCTTGGGCAGCTGCAGCCAAGAGGCACTAAAAGCCTCTAAACCAAATCAAATCAAATTAATCTTTTTGTCTCAATCAAGTGGGGTTAGCTACATAAATCAATTTTCGCTATTCCACTCTATCAAGGGCTTATATGCTAAAAGCCTCTAAAATTTTTAATGAAAATTTAAAAATAAACTTTTGAGAATTGATCTTTTTAGTTATTTTTTTAACTTTTTATGAAAAAATTAAAAAGAAAAAGACTGTTTATGTAATGATTTTTTGATTTCCCTCCCGAAATATCAACTTCTCAAAACAGGCCTTAGTTTTTGTTTGATATCTAATTAAAAAAGTCAAATTCTTTTTAACTCTAGAATTATGTGATTTCAACCATGGCACAATACAGCGATACTTTCATTACATGACACATCAGTTTGATTCTTCTACAGTTGTTGCAATTTTAGACACCCCCTTTATTCTTATAGATTGGCACTAAAATACTCTTTTCTACTCCTCTGCCATTTTCCTAGTCAACAAAATCTTACTAAATAACTTAGTCAACCAAGCAATCCCTTTTTATCCAAACATTTCCAAGCTTCAATGGAGATATCATCGGGTCCTAAAACTTTATTCGATTTCATCTTCTTAAGTGCAAGCTCCATTTCATAGTTCCTAATTCTGTGATAGAATCTGTAGTCTTGGTTTTCCTTATTATTGGCTACTTCCTCCCATTTTGACCTTCCTCCATATTTCTCATTTAACAACTTCTCAAAATAGTTCTTCGACCTCTCCTTAATCTCTTCATCCTTCACCAACACTTTAAAGTCCTCACTCTTGATGCACTTAACCTAATTAAAATCTCTTGTTTTTCTCTCTCTTATCTTAACAAATTTATATATTCTCTTCTCTCTCTCCTTACTATCTAGTCTAGTATATAGGTCATCATAAGCTTTCAACTTAGCCTCTCTCACTACTTTTTTAACCTCTTAATTAGCCAATCTATAGCTCTTAAAGTTTTCCTTAGTTCTATCCTTCTGCTACTTTTTAAAGCACACTTTTTTCGTTTTTACTACCGCTTGAACCTCCTCCTCCTCCTCCCTCTGCCACCAAGTTTCCTTAGAGTTGGGTCCCTTTCCTTTCGACTCTCCAAGGATTTCCTTTGAAATTCTCCTCATACAATTGGCCATCGAGTTCCACATAGCGTTAACATCATCCTCCAAGTCCCAAGTACCTTCTATATCCATTCTATTCTTAAATCTTTCTAGTTTATCCCCTTTTAGGTCTCACTATCTTGTCCTACAATGCTCCACTATCCTTCCTAACTTGGTATTGCCCTTTAAAACATAAATCTAGTACCAAAATCCTATGTTGAGACACTAGGCTTTCTCCACGAATCACCTTACAGTCGTTGCATTTTAGATAGTCTACTTTTCTTACTAGAAAGTAATATATTTGGCTCCTAATTAACCCACTTTTAAAGGTTATCAAATGCTCCTCTCTCTTCTTATACATAGTATTGGCCGCCACCAGGTCAGAAGCCATCACAAAATCTAAAATACCCTTTCCAGCCTCACTAGTGTCACTAAAACCATACGCACCATGCACCCTCTCATAACCTAATTTATCAATTCCTACATGGCTGTTGAAATCTCAACCTATAACTAGATTCTCTCCTACAGGTATTTCCTTGCAATATCTCATCCATTTGGTCCCAAAAATCTCTCTTAGTTTGATATCCTAATCATAATGTCTACCAATTCCATAGTCTTACCATTTAAAGTTTCTACATTCCATGCGGCTGCCCTAAACCTATAGTTTTGAACTAGCTTCTTTATCTGCGCTCATCCAAAAAAAAAGCGGAAACCTTTGCCCATTTTTCACCGCACTCAAGTGTCGATATGGTGCCCCTTGCTTACTTTTCGAAACACCCAAAAGCAGGCACAACATGTCATTTCAAGGGAATGACCTAGCATTTAATCGATTCAAAGTAGGATTTCATTTTCATAAGGGATCCGAGCATTTTTTTACATGTTGGTTGTCGACTGCCGGCTACCTAACACACAACCCTCCTCCTTTACCCAGGAATGGGATCGGCGGAATTGTTAACTTATCAAAAAAAATAAAAATAAAAATAAAAATCTTAGGACATATTAGTTTATTAATAATAAAAATAGGGGTTTGAAGTTTTTGTACAACCAAAATTTGAGATAATACATATAATTTGTCAAAAAAATAATTGTTTGCCTTAAAAATGTATCAATGTCCTATTATTATACAAGAAATTATAACAACAGATAAATTGTCACAAAAAAAATCACATCGAAAATTTGTATTTTATTAATTTATATATTTTACTCTTCCAAGATTATTAATTGTTAAGAGTTTACTATTTAAGTGTCCAAAGTGTTGTGCTGATGTTGGACATGGTGTCAAACACGACATGTTCATAGAAGTGTTTGTCCTTCTTAGAAAAGCACAAAGCCACAACCCTTCAACATACTTTACCAGAAAAAAACAAAAAGTAAAACTAATCAGCATACAGAAAAAAAAATGGCAATGTTGTCCATCATGAAAAACATCTAACCACCCGAAGTTAAATAATATTGGTGTCAATAGAATATTTGTCACCTGTAAAATGCAAGAAACAATTTGTTGTACTTGTAAGGCATCATACAAAATGGAGCACTGTCATATGCTGTGCAGTTTACTTTGGTTCTCAGGTAAGTCAATGTCTCAGCTAAACAGACTTTAAGTGAAGGCACAAGGCCCAGTGTTTTAAAAGGCGCGTTTAGGCTCCAGGTGCAGTGAGACATAGCTATGTGCCTCAAATAGCTCAAGGTAAGGAGCATTTGCTAAGGTGCAAGGCGCATGTATGCGCTTCACTTACTCTTTTGCTCAGCCATTGATTTAAAATATTTTTGTGTGTGTAGCCACAGGGAATCACAACCCCTTTTATATAAAAGGCAAACATATTTTCCAGCAATCAAAAAAAAAGTTTAGGCATATGTTCTTAGTGAAGATGACGCATATTACTAAGTTCCAAGGACAACAATGCATTCAATATAACTTATTACTATTTGGATTATCTTAAAACTGGAAACATTGGTTTTTGTTGGATGTGAATGTAATGTTTTATGATTTTTGTTAGATGTTATGTTTGTGATTTTTAGAGAGTTAAATGTCATGTTTAAAGATTTTTTGAAATGTTGAACATTACTTTCATGATTTTTGGAATGTTGGATGTTCTTTTATGATTTTTAGAATTCTAGAAAAAATTGTTATGTGAGAAACTTTGCCTATATTTAAATTTTGCTCATCTTCTACAACTTGTGCCTCGTATTGATGAGGCGCTTGCCTCACCTTGCGCCTCACACTTGGGCTCTAGGAGACGTCTGTGCCTCAATGCACCAAGAGATTTTTAAAACACTAACAAGGCCAACTCCAACAAGCATAGAAACAACACCCAATTAGTACCCACTAATGGGTTTGGGAGGGTTGGGTTGGGTACACCTCCAACCTTTGGCATAAAGGCACAAAGTGGTTGCCCTCATACTTGAACCCATAACCTCAAGATTAGTAGGCCGAGGTTTTAACCACCGACAGATACAACTCTACAATAGGTGCTGAAATGTTACACGTTTAGGGCCCCTAGAGTATGCTTTTAGTCCATTTACTTGTGTTACTTAACGAATTAATGCTTTCCTGCATATCTACAGGTTGATTAAGCCTTTGTGGATCAATTTTCCTAATACGGAGCTCTTTGCAACCTAATTGGATTTGATCGAGCCCCAAAAGAAAGAAAGGAGAGACATGAAGCTCCAAGAAAAAAACCAACCCTCGTTGCCACCCACTACTCAAGCAAAGGTGGTAACCACTAGAGAGGAACCAGCACGAGATGAAGAAATTAAAAGCTCGTGAAGGTGATCCACTACCTATGGGTGCCTGAGCAAAGGTCGGGCTCCGCCTGAGCAAAGATAGACACAAGGCTGAGAAAATTAAAGTCAATTGTGTGAGTTAAGACCCAAAAATAGATCTAGTTCAAATAGAAGAATAAATAGAGGGGTAGGTCTTCAAAAAAAGGGTTCGTGAATCATTAAAGGCAACTCTAGAGGCCAAAAAAAAAAAATTCCAAAGTTCAAAGAACGGATTTTTCATTGAACATAGTGATTATCCCCTACTCTGTGAGCAACGAAGTTCCTTTCTTCGGGTTTAGATAAACCCTAGACAAGTAATTTTGGCTTATTGTATTATTTTGGGATTGATTAGTACTTATGATGATTGTATAACTCCAAAGAATTATTAATAATCAGTTTTACAAATATTGTATTTTATTTCTATAATTATGAATGCAATGGTTTCTTTTATACAAATATCACAACCTTTAGGTAAAGGTGGGAATTTTCGACATGACTCAAACCATACACGTAGTTAGAGAGTTAGGGTTGGCCATTTTTTGACACAAACACGAATATAACACAACCCGATAACATGAATATTAAATGGGCCAAGTCAGTGTTGAACCTACATAACATGAAATTGACACAAATAACCCATTTAACGACTAAATAGTAACACATTTTAATTTTATTTCTACTAAAGGGTGCAATGACATTTTTTAATATAAAAGTTTGTAAAATAGGATTTTAAGGCTAATATAATTTTTCGTTTTTTTTCCATTTAAGATAATTTGTTTTTTGTCAACTATTTTAGAGTCAATCTAGCAAAGGATTATAATAATAGGGTATATGTTTTTTAAATAGGGAATATGGAATTGATCTTAATCAAATATTTTTAAAAATAACTTCATCTAACAAATATTCAGTGTGTTTGGTTTCAATTTTCTGGCAATTGAGTTTTTTATTGTTCGTGTTTTTTTGTTTTTAATGAATATTTTTAAAATTTAAAGCAATTTTTTTACTTTTTTAGATGCACCTTACTTAGATATATCTAAAAAGTAAAATATTTTTAAAAATCAATAAATGCACAAGAATACGAAAAATGTATTGAATTCTCGTATTTTTTTTGTATTTTTGATATTTAGTAAATTTTCTAAAGATTTTTTTCACTAATATTATACTATTTATGTTAGGTGTATCTAAAACTTTTAAAAAAATGCTTAAAATATTAAAAAAATTCAGTGAAAACAAAAAAATATGAAAAACAAGAAAAATTAATTTTCTAAAAAATGAATCCTGAAAATCCAAAACAAACAAACTTTGTTTCATGATATTTAACTTCTAGAAAAATAAATAAATAAGTTCACCATACACTCGGTATTTTTAACAAAGGGTGAAAGTTCATGGAATGACATGTTAACATGACACAAACTGGACTTAGACCAAAAGCAACACAGCACGATAACATGAGAAAATAAACGGTTAGGTTAGTGACGTAATTTTGAAAAGAACCCAAAATGACACGACAGGAATACAACCCAATGCCCAACCCTACCTATAGCAATATTAGGAAGGATTATTTGTTCCCCTTTCTTAATTTTTTTAGTAGAAGAGATCCTTTTGCAACAAAGAACATCATTCTCAAGAGTCCCCTATATTAAATTCCAATGTTCTTTATTTATTTTTCAGTGTTGGTTGGGTTTTGTTTTTATTTTTAACATTCAAACAACTCATTACATGAAAATGCAAGCCATCCCAAACAAGTAAACCCCAAAATTGAATTTACAGCAAGGCAAGAAGTTGCAAAGCAATCTTGCTAAGTGGTGCGCCAAGCACAATGACTAGATCAGCAACGCATAAATATGACTAAATGTAAATGTTGCATGTTTCTTACTGTCTTCACAGGTTTCCTGTTTGCTAGAAATACGTAAATATCAAATAACTGAAAATGGAACATAATGACAATGTACTTACAGTGTGGAATGGCACATTATCCTTGCCCATAAACTGATACAACTCCACATTCTCAGGATTCTTCCACCACTTCTCCCACTCTGATGTGTAGCATGATGTGATTGAGACATATCCAATAGGCGCATCAAACCAGACATAGAAAACCTAACCATCATATTTTCAGACAAAAGAAGATCAATTTAAAAAATCTGAAAACAGTTGATACTAATTCAAATGCTCCCTATTTGACAAATACAAGCAACACCAATCTATAAATGTGAAACATTACTAACAGCATATTTCTTAATAAACCTTATCCTTGAATTTCTCATGTGGAACAGGAACTCCCCACTTCAAATCTCGAGTAATACATCGAGGTTTTAATCCTTCTTTGAGCCATGCATTCGTTGCTTGGATAGCATTCTGACTCCATGACCCAGCAACTGACATCTCATTTATATACTCTTCTAGCTTATCCTTCAACAAAGGCAGCTCAAGAAACAAATGGTTGGTATCACGGATGCGTGGAGTGTTTCGACATACCTGTTTACAAAGCAAGCTCACGCATTATTTAGAAAAAAATATGAACGTCAAAAAATGGTTGTTTCCTCATTTAATACGCAGTATTGTAATAATTACATATTATACACATACTCATGTTTCTGTGTTCCAATAGTTTTTTTTCTAGATAAGCATGTAATTTGGTTTTAAAATGTGGAAGAGAAAATGTAAAACAGGGTTACACTCTCATCCAGTTTCTCAAGAAAACTTCAGATTCACTTTGTTGAGAATCACAAGGGAGTCTATCCATATCAGGCCAGTCACAACTTTTTTGGATTTAAGAGTCTGGACTCAATCAGAGCTCATTTGCATGAAACTGTAGGAATTAATAGTGCTCCATGGGACTGCAATTACAATAAGGTATTGGGAAGACAAAATGTTACACAAAGTAAGACATTAATTCACCTTGCATCTGGGATCTTGTAATTCTGTTGGATTTAAAAGCTTCCCACACTGTTCACATTGATCCCCTCTTGCAGAATCATAGTTACAACCTTGTGTCGGGCATGTGCCCTCTACAAGTCGGTCAGCTAAGAACTTTTTACATGTATCGCAATATAACTGCATCATAAAGATATTCAAATTACGTTTCAAATAATATATAGGCTGAAATATAGTTGTAAGAGAAGCTAATGTACACCAATTGAACAATTTGAAAACAAAACAAGGACACCCAGCAGGAGTTCAGATCACCTTTATAGTTTGAGAATATAAAGCTAATGTCAAAGGAGTTCAAACCTGCTGCATTGTGTTCTCAGAAAGCCAATTGTTCTCCAACAGTTTCTTGAAAATTGCTTGACAAACTTCAGTCTGTTGTGGACTTGATGTGCGTCCGAATTCATCAAAACTTATGTTAAACCATTTATAGACCTCCTTATGAATTGCATGGTATCTACAAATGTAAGAAAGATGAGGTGAGGAAAGATATATATTATAATAGAATGCTATATATCTTAAAGCAGGATTGTAACGTCCTATCCTATGTAGCAGGGTGCCATTAGCCATCTCATACACTTAGTGAACAAAAAGTGTCCCAGACGTAGGACAGACGCGCCATGCAGGGACACGTGTTCGACACACCATGCAGCAGTGTCACAGTATGTCAATTTTTTTAATAATTCTTTTTCACTGGATATGGCAAGAACACGCAAAGACACAGCAGAGACATGCGGGGACACACTTCGGGACACGGTGAGATCTTATTTAAATTTTTCACAACCAATTTTGGGGGTCATATTATTATATTAGAAAACATAAAGGTTGAATTTTTTTAAAAAAATACAAAACTAAAATTAAAACCATTGACAACACCGCATAAATCTAACCACAGTTGTGAAGTTGAAAGGCAGTCTGGCTGGCTTCTAACAATTCCTAGAGCTCCAACACAACACAAATCCAATATCTGACTGATTTAAATTAAGTGTGCTTTTAGTGTTAAATTAGTGTCAGTTTTCATTAATTTTGGTTGCTTATAAATGTAATATTTATATATATATAGCAAATAAAAATATATACAAATATTTTTTTGCCGTATCTTCAGCATGTATGTGTCTCGATTTATTTGAAATTGACATATATCACGTTTGTGTCCGTGTCCGTCCCCATGCCCATGCATGTGCCCATGCTTCATATGAAATAATACTATGTTTCGCCAAAAATGCTTCAAAATTTAAATTATCAGCACACTGGAGCCATGTATGTAGGCCAGCCAAGTTTGATATTAATGATGCTTTTCTTGGCTGCCTTTCAACTTACATGCGAGGGGAAAAAAATATGGACAGGTTTTCAGTGATGACTAGGTGACAGTAACTGATGTAGCCCCTAGATATGGTGCTATAATTCTTATTTTGGAGAACAACAACAAATCAAAAATCAAGAACAAGGACAATGAAGGCAGGCATTGGGTCAAGATGAAGATGTAGTATGAGGGCAGATAGATGCTTGGCAATGAAGTGCGGAATTGGTGGCTCCTCCTCAACACCCTAATAATCGAAGAGGAAAGAGGACGGAGAAGACAGCACTAAAAAGGCTAAAATACCTCTGTTATGGGCATGGAATCTTATTATCTAATGGGTTTTAAATTTAATCTATGGAAAAAGTGGGGACCTTGCTATAGAAAATGTTAGCATTCCCCATCTTTATTTTATTGGAATCAAATAGACAATATTCCATAAGTTTTCTTGTTGTCATGCAATTACTTCCAATGAAACATTTTTACTAATTGAAGCCAACAGAATGAATCAAACAACCTGACCACACCAGATACATACTTTCAATAGTCTCCTCAACAAGTCTTGTGATGATGAAATCCCTTGAGAAAAAATTAAAAACTCCCCAAACATATTTTGCCAAATGGGTTCTCTATGCCATTTTTATTTTTCCACTCCAAGAACAAAAATTTAACTTACAATAATACCAAACAGTCCCTAAATTTTGAATAGCATTTAGATAGCCAAATTTTGCTTAATGAGGTTGGATTCACATATAAATCTTTACATGATCTCATTTGACCGTGTTGTGTTTTAAGAACAAAACATTCTGCCAAACGAATTCTCTGAGCCATTTCCATTTTCTCCGCTTTCTATCTAGAAAATAAATTGTTTGGTTCCAGTTTTTAGAAAACAGTTTTCAGAAAATTCTACTTTTTTATTTTTCATATTTTAATGTTTTCAATGAATTTTTTTAATATTTTAAGTATTTTTTAAAATTTTCAACCTAACATAAATAGACTTAAAAAATATAATATTTGTGAAAAAAAATATTTAAAAAATACACTAAATACCAAAACAAACAAAAAAAATACGAAAATTCAGAATATTTTCATATTTTTGTATATTTATTAATTTTTTAAAATATTTTTTCACAAATATTTTACTATTTTAAATACATCTAAGGTGCATCTAAAAAATTACTTAAAATTTTAAAAATATTCACTAAATATAAAATTAAAAAAAAACAACAACAACAACAAAAGAACTGAATTCAAAAAACTGAAACCAAACGCATT
This sequence comes from Camellia sinensis, assembly GCF_055761805.1. Lineage (NCBI taxonomy): Eukaryota > Viridiplantae > Streptophyta > Magnoliopsida > Ericales > Theaceae > Camellia > Camellia sinensis. The sequence goes on from NC_138965.1 coordinate 49,513,523, forward strand.
CAAATATTTTTAAATAATACAAAACAGTCTCTAGATCATGGATAAAATATTAGATATCTTATATATATACATACTATCTATATCTATACTTATATACTATTATACAAAGCCAACACTCAGGTTGGTGTGGCTGTAACATTTTTTCATTTCCGAATTTCATTTCACATATTAGGCCAAAAAAAACCAAAAAAAAAAAAAAAAAACTTAAGTGAAATAGAATTACTAACTTGTCACAAATTTCTTTAGGGGTGCAATTCTCTTCCAAAGCCTTGGTCTCAGTTGCAGTCCCATACTCATCAGTCCCACACATGTATATGGCATTGTAACCGCGAAGCCGGCAGTACCGGGCGAACACATCAGCACTCAAAACACCTACCAATACAATACAATACAATACAATTATCAACAACAAAATAATCAAAATCATTTTCAAACCCAATATAGAAAGAGAGAGCCAGAGAGAGAGAGAGAAGGGTATTACAGCCGATGATGTTGCCGAGATGAGGAACGTTGTTGACATAAGGCAAGGCGCTGGTGATGAGGATGTTTCGCTTGCCGGCTATCGGAAGTTTTGGTGCGTTCCGATCGAGGTCGCCCATCTTTGCTTCGTTAGAGAGAGCAGTCTGCAATGTGCGTCACTGTTGGGAAGAAAGAGATGCCATAATACTAGTGAGTGGGGGTATGCAATTAGGGCAGGTTATTTGGGAACTTAAATGCCCTCGTATTTCATTCAAATTACCATCTTTTTGTCTATTAAGCAATTTGCTCCTCTCCTTATCTTTCCTACATCGCTTCCTCCATGCAATAGTTAATATTCATTTAAGAGAATTTAACGGTATAAATCATTCTAAAATAATTTTTAATAAAATAATCTGAGCTACTAAATTTTTTTTAGAATGAATCTTAACCATTAGAAGAAGGAAGTGAAGAAAAGAATGCAATAAGAGAATCCTTGCTCGCCGGCCGAGGGGTGTTTGGCAACTTGAGTTTAGACTATTTTTTGGTTAAAATTTACAAAACAAAATAAAATATGATAAAATAATTAATAAAAAAAATATCAAATTCATAATCATTATTTTTTCTCTCATAAATATCACATCAAATTACAAAAAACATTCAATTATCTTTTCAAATACAAAAAATTTTAATTTACTAAAATAACAAAAACCTAAAATAACTTACTAAAATAGCAATTTCTCAAACACTCACTTTATTACGTTCTACATGTTTATTAAGGTTTTAGTAGGTTCAAACTTGAATTTTAACATACTAAAAAATTTAACAAATCAAACTTGAGGTGAATTGATTTAGGTTTGACTTGAATTTGAAACTGTTCATGAGTTTCAACAAATTAAAAAAAAATTATAAATTTATATTTGTGTATAAGATTAAAGGTATAATTAAATTTTTTATTTTATGATTATATATATAGTATTTATAAATATACTAAAAAAAAGTTAGTAATAATAATATGTACCACTACTATTATATAAATGTTATATATAGTTAGCTATTATTTATATTTCCATTTTTTAAATATATAAATAATATATTTATTTTATTTTTTATGCATATTTTTATATTACTTAATATATAAATAATAAATGTTAAATGAGTCAGTTAACAAATCGAGTTTTAATATGTTTAAGCTTGTTTATTAATATTTTAACAAATTCGAACACTTAATGAACGTGCTCAAACTAGTCCTTACCGAATCAAGTTCGAGTTTGTTCACGAACGACTTTATTCATTTGCAGCCTACTATTAAGGAGAAATTCTATTCATACACTACTAATCCACTCAATACACACCATTAACAAATTTCTGCTGACTTTCTTTACAGATATACATATGCGAAAGGGAATGGAAAATTAAGATCAAAACAAAATGAATGTTCATTGGGACTGTAAAACTTAATTGGACTACTATATCTTTTTGTTGAACAGAAATACCTAAGCGTGAAATGAATTTTTTTTTTTTTTAAACTTTAGAATCCTTGGTTGGATTGGTTGTGTTCTGTTTCATCAAATCAATTTTATTTGCTTATAATTTTTAGTAGCAAGTTTATTTGTTTGTAATTTTTTTGGTAGCAATTTTTATTACTTGTAATAGGGTAACAATTTTTAAATTGCTTAGAAGTTTTTGGGAGTTGGTTTTTTAACCTAGTTTATTCCTTATAAACTTAATTTTAAATTTGTTTCTCATAGACAAGAAGTCAACAAACCCTTGAGAGTTTTGTCTAAGGTTAATTAGGTTTTAAGTGGGACTGTTGTGACGCCTCCAGTCTTCTTGAAAACTTTCTTGACTTTGTTTGATTTTGAAGTTAATTGTGAGATTAGTTTTAAATTAAATTTCAGACTTTAGGATTTTTTAATATTAAGTTTGTTTATGGGAAAAAACATAATAGTGAAATTATGTTGTATTTTTCAGAAATGACGACTACAACTAACATTGGAGCGGTGAATGTGAGGATCTGAATCCCATGACAACCCTTGTCGTGACCCCTGTGGTTAATCTTATTGGAAATCCTACTATTCTTGGGGGACCGCTTAATCTTCATGAGCACCGGGAGAAATTTATCGACGTGAATTTCAAGAGGTGGCAATAAAAGATACTGTTTTACTTTACAACTCTTAGTCTTGTGAGGTTTTTAAATGAGGATCCACCAGTTATGGAGGAGAATGAGCAAGATAAGCAAAAGCTCATGATTCTAAATACTTGTAAGTAGTCAGATTTCCTTTGTCGAAATTATGTGTTGAACGGCTTAGCAGATACACTATTCAACATGTTTTATGCTAAGAATTCAACAAATAAGTTATGGGATGCATTTGACAAAAAATACAAAACCGAATATGATGGGGCAAAGAAATTTATCGTTGGCCGGTTTTTGGATTTCAACATGGTGGACTCTAAAACTGCCATTAGCCAGATCCAAGATTTTCAAGTGATTGTACACGAGATTCGTCCAAATGGAATGTTGTTGAATGAATCATTCCAAGCAGTTGCTTTGATTGAGAAACTATTTTCTGGCTGGAAAGACTTCAATAACTACTTAAAGCACAAGCGAAAAGAGATGACAGTCGAAGAGCTCGTTGTCAGGCTCCGTATTGAGAAGGATAACAAGAAGAAAGATAGGCTTACCCCCACTATTAAAGCAAATGTGATTGAACATGGTTAGTCTGCGGAGGTCAAGAATAAGCAACCAGTGAACACAGGCTCGAAGTTGGGGCCTAGATGTGGTGTCTCCAAGAGGCCGGTTTACAAGCTGCAGGAACCTACTTATAAGTTCAATGGAAAGTGCTACAACTATGGTAGTGATAGGCATAGGGTTGTTGACTACCACAAAAAAAATAAGTCATACAAGAAGAATCCTCCACAAAACAAAAGTTGAGCTCACATGGCTGAAATAGATGATCTTTCTCAAGATGTAGATTATATGCGTCTTTTAGCTATTATCTCTGAGGTGTTCGAAGGAATGGTAGGTAGACACTGGGCCACTCGTCATATCTTTGTGGAGAAGAAGATGTTCATAACTTTTGAGCCTGTTCATGGGAAATTCTTCAACTTCAATTGTTGAGGAGAAGAGTAAGGTAGTCCTGAAGATGACTTTAGAAAAAAAGATAACTCTGAACGACGTCCTATTTGTGCCAGACATTCACAAAAACCTTGTCTCGTGGTCTCTGTAACACCCCAAATTTCTAGCCAAAATGATAATGCAACAATCATGGCTCTTTTAAAGGAAAATCAAATATAACCTCCCATATTTGCTGTCACGACCCCAAACCTCGCCCCTAAAAGTTTGGGCATGACCATTTCAAAAATGGACATCAATTTCGACATGTATACTATAGGGGCCTGAACGAAAGCATTTAAGAACATAAAATAATATCCATTGAGCTACCACTAACATGCCGGGATCACAAACATCGCATCGGGTAGATAATATACAATAACCATACACTTGAGCACCAGTTATAGACATACACATATACAGACCCGGCCTCATAATTGGGCGTATAACAAAAGCATTAGTAAGGAAGGGGTTATACACATTAGCCTAAGACAGACAATTAGAGTACAAAGCCAAAAGCTTGGCAAAACCCCACAAAATGAACGGCTTCGTCTAAGTGCCTGGACACACTGCAGTTGACAAAAGAGGAACGAGCATCAAGGTTAAGACTGACCTCCAGGTTGACTACCTACAGAAACAGACAAAATACAGAGTGAGCCAGGCTCAGTGAATAATAGTGCTTAAACAATTCAATGGTCAATTTGAATTATAATGCATATCAATGCGTATATAAATTCAGATGGAATATGGTTAATCTAATTCTGTAACTATTTCCAGAACGGCATTGGGCCTATTCTTTAAACAGAGTGGCTTTAAACCCAGAGATATACAGAACGGCCTTAGGCCGGACAAATTTTACAGATTGGCCATAGGCCTAATAGAATCCACAGATTGGCTATAGGCCTAACAGATTCCACAGATTGGCCATAAGCCCAGATATCATTAGAGCAGACTAATTTCAGAGTCATACAGAGTTTCAGAATTATACGAAAGTACATACATTCTTTCAATCGTTCAGATGAGTTAACATAGTTGATTTGCGACTAACAGAGTGCTAATGGTAATTATTAGCGATAAATAAAGCGTACTACTACAGTACTACTACTCATAGTGTTGTGGCGTAGTGCTAGTCCCTCCCGGAGTGTGTCCTACACACATACATAACTCGTAAATTAGTTCTTTTTTCTTTGTTGAGCCATTTCCTGACTCACTTTGCTTCGGATGAATTTTACAAACATCAGAAGGCATTAAATACAGATTTCAAAAATATCAGAGGGTCGAGCATGTAAAACGAAGCAGATCATTTTTTCCAGCATGGACCGCACGTGCGGCTATGAGCCCTACACGTGCAGCAGTTGGTCCAGCACGTGCGGCTGGGAAGCCCCGCACGTGCCTTTTTAGCAGTAGCCAAAACCTAAAAATTCTCCATTTCCCGCACGTGCGGCTATGACTCCGGCACGTACGGTAGTGCTCCCGCACTTGCGACCATGACCCCTGCACGTGCGGCGATTTTCCCTGTGTGAGCAGTCCGAAATTCAAGCAAAATTCCAATTTTGGTGAGCATTTACAAGGCTCAAAATAGACTCATTAATTGCTAAACCATGGTTCAAAACTCATGTAATTAGGATGTACAACATATGACAATCTAAATATGGATCATTAATTTTAGAACTCATAAACATACTCAATTCCATAATATTTCCATCTTCCACACACACACACACACATATGTAACCCTTTATTCATAGAGATGAGTTCAAGCTTGTTAATTGAAGAATTAAGATGTACTTTATCACTAGATAATTCAATACAATTCCAAATCAATTCAACACAAGAGACAACAACTCAAGTAATCACTTAACACATACATAACCTATATTATCCACCCTACTTATATAATATAGAGGAATTCCTACTCAATTCAAAGAGAGGCGTCCAATAGAATGGGTTAAACATACCTTAGGTTAGAATCTCTATAAGCCTTCTTAATTTTCCCCAATTTCTTCCTTGAAGAACTTCTCATCTATTTTCCTTCTCCAATTCTCTCCCAGGAGATATTTGTGAAATGAGTTCTGAAGTCAAATGTTTAAGGGACAAATATATATATATAGTGAATAAAACAAAAATCAATCAGTTTAATCATTCCAAATCAAATTTTTATAAAAATGCTTATTATGACTTAAAAATTATGTTGATCTCAAATGTAAAATCAATTTCAGATTATTAAGCCTCTAAGGCTCTCAATTTCTGATCCAAACATTGTAATTGTGACATATATTTTTCTTATTAAACCGATATAGGTCTTTAATCATAAGATTCATTTGCTTAAACATATTGTCACATAAAATTTCACAGTAAGCATTTAAATCAATAGAATGAGGGACTGAAAATATACCAGAAACACATACGAGGATCGGGTTATTACACTCTCCCCCCCTTAAATAAGTTTGGTCCCTCAAACTTGTTTTACCTCAAGATAGGAACAGATGCGGATATTGGTGTTGCATTTCCTATTCTTTTTCCCAAGTAGCTTCAGTTCCGTAATGTTCTTGCCCTTCAACTTTTACCATTGGAATTTCTCGATTTCGTAACTGTTTCACTTGCCGGTGTAGAATTTGAATAGGTTTCTCTTCATATGTCAATTTATCATCCAGAATGATTTGGCGATAATAAATGATATGAGACAGATCCGGAAGATATCCTTGAAGCATAGAGGCATGGAACACGTTATGTACTTGGCTCATATTTGACGGAAGGGCAACTCAGTAAGCTACCAGACCCACTCTTTCCAAAGTTTGAAAGGGGCCAACATGCCGGGGTGTTAACTTACCCCTTTTCCCGAACTCTGGATGCCCCTTCATTGGAGTAACTTTCACAAACACATGACTATCCACTTTAAATTCCAAATCCCTTCGTCGGTTATCCGCATAACTCTTCTGCCTACTTTGAGTGGTTTTCAACCTTTCCCGAATAGTTTTAAACGTTTCAGTTGTCAACTGAACAATTTCGGGCCCTAGTAATGATCTATCTCTAATTTCGGCCCAATACACGGGGGAACGACACGGTCTTCCATACAGACCTTTGACTAGGTTGACTAGAAAGGGTATCAAATTTGTGTTTTATTTTCAAAAGATGATTTTCAAAAGATGAAGATGTGTTTTCAAAAAGATGATGGTTTTCAAAAGATGGTTTTCAAAAACCTTTGACTAGTATGATGGTTTTCAAAAGATTAAGATGTGTTTTATTTTCAAAAAGGCATAGCATGACATGTGCATTCATCTCTTGGGACTTGTATAAAATATATATACTTTGTTAAGGATTTCTTACTGGGCTTTATGCTCACCCTATCAGATTTTTGTGCAGGAAAAGGCATGGCAAATACACCTAATTGAGGGCGTGGAAATGTGCGTGTTAAGAGCACAAAAGTTCTCATTTGCTGGGATTCTATTTGTAAGCCAAGGGCTATGTATGTGTGGGTTTGAATAACCATTTTGTGTAGCCGGGCTAAAGCCTTGGAAGATTATAAATCCTTGGGGGTGCTTATTTGGTTATTTACTTGTTGAATCAATGTAATATTGCATGAGGAACTATTATTATTAATATGTAATGCAAGTGTAATAACCCGGCCCTCGTATGTGTTTCTGGTATATTTTCAGTCCCTCATTCTGTGCATTTAAATGCTTACTGTGAAATTTTATGTGACAATATGTTTAAGCAAATGAATCTTATGATTAGAGACATATATCGGTTTAATAAGAAAAATATCTATCACAATTACAATGTTTGGATCAGAAATTGAGAACCTTAGAGCCTTAATAATCTGAAATTGATTTTACATTTGAAATCAACATAATTTTTAAGTCATAATAAGCATTTTTATAAAAATTTGATTTGGAATGATTAAACTGATTGATTTTTGTTTTATTCACTATATATATATATATATATATTTGTCCCTTAAACATTTGACTTGAGAACTCATTTCACAAATATCTCCTGGGAGAGAATTGGAGAAGGAAAATAGAGGATAAGTTCTTCAAGGAAGAAATTGGGGGAAATTAAGAAGGTTTATAGAGATTTTAACCTAAGGTATGTTTAACCCATTCTATTGGACCCCTCTCTTTGAATTGAGTAGGAATTCCTCTATATTATGTAAGTAGGGTTGATAATATAGGTTATGTATGTGTTAAGTGATTAATTGAGTTGTTGTCTCTTGTGTTGAATTGATTTGGAATTGTATTGAATTATCTAGTGAGAAAGTACATCTTAATTCTTCAATTAACAAGCTTGAATTCATCTCTATGAATAAAGGGTTACATATGTTTGTGTGTGTGTGTGTGTGTGGAAGATGGGAATGTTATGGAATTGAGTATGTTTATGAGTTCTAAAATTAATGATCCATATTTAGATTGTTATATGTTGTACCTCCTAATTACATGAGTTTTGAACCATGGTTTAGCAATTAATGAGTCTATTTTGAGCCTTGTAAATGCTCACCAAAATTGGAATTTTGCTTGACTTTCGGACTGCTCACACAGGGAAAATCGCCGCACGTACGGGGGTCATGGCCGCACGTGCGGGAGTCATGGCCGTACGCGTGAAAAATGGAGAATTTTTGGGTTTTGGCTACTGCTAAAAAGGCACGTGCGGAGCTTCCCAACCGCACGTGCGGGACCAACTGTCGCACGTGCGGGGCTCACAGCCGCACGTGCAGAACCAACTGCCGCACGTGTAGGGCTCACGGCCGCACGTGCGGCCCATGCTGGAAAAAATGGTCTGCTTCGTTTTACGTGCTTGACCCTTTGATATTTTTAAAATCTGTATTTGATGCCTTCTGATGTTTGTAAAATTCATCTGAAGCAAAGTGAGTCAAGAAATGGTTCAACAAAGAAAAAAGAACTAATTTACGAGTTATGTATGTGTGCAGGACACACTCCGGGAGAGACTAGCACTCCGCCACAACGCTGTGAGTAATAGTACTGTAGTAGTACGCTTTATTTATCGCTAATAATTACCATTAGCACTCTGTTAGTCGCTAATCAACTATGTTAACTCATCTGAACGATTGAAAGAATGTATTTACTTTCGTATGATTCTGAAACTTTGTATGACTCTGAAACTAGTCTGCTCTGATGATATCTGGGCCTATGGCCAATCTGTGGAATCTGTTAGGCCTATGGCCAATCTGTGGATTCAGTTAGGCCTATGGCCAATGTGTAAAATCTGTCCGGCCTAAGGTCGTTCTGTATATCTCTGGGCTTAAAGCCACTCTGTTTAAAGAATGGGCCCAATGCCGTTCTGGAAATAGTTACAGAATTAGATTAACCATATGCCATCTGAATTTATATACACATTGATATGCATATAATTCAAATTGACCATTGAATTGTTTAAGTACTATTATTCACTGAGCCTGGCTCATTCTGTATTTTGTCTGTTTCTGTAGGTAGTCAACCTGGAGGTCAGTTTTAACCCTGATGTTCGTTCTTCTTTTGTCAATTGCAGTGTGTCCAGGCACTTAGACGAAGTCGTTCATTTTATGGGGTTTTGCCAAGCCTTTGGCTTTGTACTCTAATTGTCTGTCTTAGGCTAATGTGTATAACCCCTTCCTTACTAATGCTTTTGTTATACGCCCAATTATGGGGCCGGGTCTGTATATGTGTATGTCTATAACTGGTGCTCAGGTGTATAGTTACTGTATATTATCTACCCGATGCGATGTTTGTGATCCCGGCATGTTAGTGGCAGCTCAATGGATATTATTTTATGTTCTTAAATGCTTCCGTTCAGGCCCCTATAATATACATGTCGAAATTGATGTCCATTTATGAAATGGTCATGCCCAAACTTTTAGGGGCGGGTTTAGGCTCGTGACAAGTGGTATCAGAGCACGAGTTGCTATCTCACACACGAATCCATTGAGCTTTAGGATGTCTAGCAAAGACTTAGGCATCACGCATAACATTCTGAAAGCTTATGAAAAGATCGATGGCAACGTTAAATGTACTCTGCTAATGCTAACGATTTTGAACCATGCCTATTGTATATCTCTTGTGCATATTGTAATTGATTGTTATGTAGAAAATGGTGAGAACAAGAACGGAAGACCCAGAAGATGCTACTTCGGCACGGTTGGACAGAATGGAAAGAATGATCATGGAAATTGCGGAGACTTTACGACAACAACAGCAACAGCCACAACCACAACCGCCACCGCCTCCAGTACCTCCGCCTGTGGTACTAGATTTTCATGCTAAGGACCGAGCTATCACACTTACGAAGGAATTTAAGAAAATGAAGCCACCATCATTCAAGGGAGGAATAGAACCGATGAAAGCGGAAGCGTAGGTGTTGGAAATAGAGAAACTGTTCGAAGTATTTCCGTGTACCGAAGCCCAAAAAGTGCAACTCGCTGCCTTCACTCTTGAAGACGAGGCACGGAGGTGACGGATGCTTACGAGAACTATACACCAGGGGTTAGCATGGGACAGATTCTTGGAGCTGTTTTATGACAAGTACTTCCCTCAAAGTATGCGAGACAAGAAGATGACGGAATTTGAAACTCTTAGACAAGGAAATAAGACCGTTGCAGAGTATGAAGCTCAATTTGCAGAACTAGTCTGGTTTGCACCTCATATGGTGAATACAAATTATAAGAAGGCACAAAAATTTGAAGGAGGATTACGGGGTGCTATCCTGGACCGAGTTAACATGTTAAAGTTACCTACTTATGTCGATGTGTTGGAAAGGGCTGTTATAGCAGAAAGAAACCTTGCTGCTCAGAATCGGATTTCTGAATAGAAAGGAAAGAGGCAGAACAATCAATTGCCAAGAGGGTTAGTCACCCCACCAAACAAGAAACAGAACTCAGGGACTTCTAGTATTCCTTAGAGATGGGAAGCTGCCAGATGACCGAAAAGAAGCGCACAAGATCAAACTGAAGTCGGCAAGATTCAGTTTGACTGCAGAAGGACATCTCTACAGAAGATCTTTTACTGGACCCCTTCTGAGGTGTGTGCATCCTACACAGGTTGAAGACTTTCTGTACGAGATATATGAAGGAGTGTGTGGAAGCCACGCTGGGGGCAGGTCACTTGCTCATAGGGCTATTACTCGGGGGTACTGGTGGCCCTACTTGCAGAAAGATGCCAAAGCCTATGTCAAAAAGTGTGAGAAGTGCCAGAGGTTTGCACCTTTAATACATCAACCAGCAGCAGACTTGAACCCGGTGTCCAGCCCTTGGCCATTGGCCCAATGGGGCATGGATCTTGTTAGAAAATTGCCTCAAGCAACTGGACAAAGGAAGTACCTACTAGTAGCAACAGATTACTTCACCAAGTGGGTAGAAGTTGAACCTTTTGCCAAGATTCGGGACGTTGATGTGAAGAACTTCATATGGAAGAACATCATCACCAGGTTTGGAATCCCAAGAGCAATAATAGCTGACAATGGCACACAGTTTGATAGTAAGCTAATCAAGAGCTTCTGTGCAAAGTTCACAATCAAGAATTATTTTTCCACCCCAAGTTTTCCTTAAAGCAATGGACAAGCAGAACCATCCAACAAAGTTATTTTGGATGGGATTAAGAAGAGGCTGCAAGCAGCAAAGGGAAAGTAGGTGGATGAATTGCCCAGTGTACTCTGGGCATATCGGACTACGCCGAGAAGATCAACTGGGGAATCCCCATTTGTCATGGCTTATGGCACAGAAGCAGTCGTTCCTATGGAGGTCGGCATCCCAGGTAGGGCTGGGCATAGGGTTATTCGACCCGCCCAAACCGCCCTACCTGAACCGAACCGCACGCGCGTGGGCGATTTCACAAACACATTAGGGTAGGGTGCGGGTTAGATTTTATATAAATTTCGGGTTGCGGGCGGGTTGCGGGTTTGAACCGCACCCGCCCAACCCGCCCGTATTAAATTAATTAAATTTTTTTTTCTTCCCCCCTTTCAAATCTAACCGTCCATCTCTCACCATCTCACCCACCCACCTCATCTAATTTATTACAAACAAAACAAAAAACCCTAAACTGTGTCCCTTACTCTCTCAGTCTTATACATACTCATCTCATCACTGTCTCTCTCTCTCACTCTCTTCTCTCGTTTGGTTGTTCTTGTCCATCTTCATACACTGATCGATCACTCTCTTACTTTCTCACTCTCTCGTTGTTCATCTCATCGCACCGCCGATCTACTCACAGGTAAACTCTCTCTCTTAATCTCTGTCTCTCTCTCTCTTACCCCGATCATTGATTTTTTTTGTTTCATATATATATATACATATATCAGATATCTCTCTGATCTGATCTGTCTCCCTCACTCTCTCATCTCATCAGTCTCTCTCTGTGTGTTTGTTTTGTTTTGGAATCTGATCTGATTTGTTTATTCTGCACCAATCACTCTCTAATGTGTGTTTGTTCTTAAGGAATTTGTTGAATCTGTGTTTGGTTGCCGAGAAAAAAAAATAAAGAAAACGGAAAATGATTCTGGGATCTTGAAATGCCATTAAGAAATGAACAAAATGTAAGAAAGAAAAAAAAAATTGATTAGTAGTTGGTTGGTTATTTATTTAGTTATTTGGTAATGATGAGTTGATGTTTTGTTTGGGTTTTGGTAACTGAAAAAGAATGCGTAATGTGGGTTGTCCATTTCCCCATTTTTTCTTTTTCTTTCCTTTTCCTTTGGTTTCTCGGCAACCAAGCAAAGTCAGTTTTGGGTTTTGAATTTTGAATGCTTTATGTATTTTCATATTTTTGTTTTCCTTTCCATTTTGTTTATTATACTGACTCTATCGAGTGGAACTGTTGCATTGGATAAATCTTTATTTTTTTTTATCTGTGCTTGAAATGAATTTGTTAATAATACTTACCCTGTTAATACTTGTCTATTAATACTTGTCTGTTATATCTATACTTAGTTGAATTTGTTTATATCTGCACTTGTCTGTTAATACTTACTCTATCGAGTGCCCTGTTACCATTTCTGGGAAAATGAATTTGTTAGTAGCTGTGTGTGAAAATATGAACTTTCAGCACAAACTCTATTAATTTTGTATGTTATTAATTGTGTATGTTAATTCTATTAAATCTGAAATATGAATCTGTTCAAAAATGAGAGAAAAAAAAGGTTTACAAATAAATTTTTGAAAAAAAAGTTCAATCCGCAAACCGCTCGCACATCCGCAAACCCTATCCGCACAAATCGCAAACCGCATTGCGGGCGGTTGTGGGTTGACTTTTTCCCAAACCGCATAAATGCGGGCGGGTCCAAACCGAACCGTAAACCGTCCCAAACCGAACCGCGGACACCCCTACAGGGATCAAAACCCAGGGAGTGGAGAATGGAACTAATGATGTATTTATAGCCCGAGATCTGGATCTGCTAGAAGAAAGAAAAGAGAAAGCAGTAATTCAACTGGGGGCATACCAGCAGCAGCTTGCCAGGGCTTATAATAAGAAGGTGAACCCGCGAGAGTTCCGAGTTGGTGACCTTGTCTTGAGAAAGGTCATCGGCAACAAGAAAGATCCCAAAAAGGGCAAGCTTGGCCTGAATTGGGAGGGACCCTATAGAATCATCTCGGTCTTGGGTAATGGGGCATATCGGCTTGAGGACTGTGAAGGCAAAGAATTGCCAAGACCCTGGAATACTTGCAATCTAAAGTTTTTCTATCACTAGATTTTCTTGTTTTCTAAGTTTTCTTTTTGTCTTGTTATGAGCAGAAGTAATAAAGTTTTAGCTTGATCTTTAAACTTATCTAGTGTGATTGACCAGATACTTGACGATATTTCTAAGCGAAACATGACGAATAACTTAGACTTATTATATGACAAAGTAGAACTTTTACTTGCATATAATAGAGTTGAACTAAGTTGGCGATGTTTCTAAGCGAAACATGACGAATAATTTAGACTTATTATATGGCAGAGTAGAACTTTTACTTGTATATAATAGAGTTGAATTAAATTGGCGATATTTCTAAGTTGAACTAAGTTGGGATAACCTGGACTTGTCATATTGGCAGAATCAGACTCAGATTGGAACTAAGAACATGTCAGGCGGATTAACAAAGAGACCGAGGTTGGTTATCTCGGCCAGTCTTTGTTTAAATCTGACCTCTGCAACAAGGTCAAAGCCCCAGGCTTAATGAGAATCCAAGTGGAACTTAGGTTCACATTAGGGGGCAGAGGGCTGGAAAATGATGCTTGGAAGATTGGTTTAACACTTGTTGAAATTTTAAGAAAAATTTACAAGTTGAAATTAAACCGAGGTTATGTTAAAGGAAGATTGGTTTAACACTTGTTGAAATTTTAAGAAAAAATTACAAGTTGAAGTTAAACCGAGGTTATGTTAAAAGAAGTTGGTTTAAAGTGTTAGGCCAAAGCCGAGATGAAACGTTAGTGGGTGTAACCGAGGTGTAATACCCCGATGAGATTGCATAGTTAAGGTGTATGTTGATACTTGCATTCATATAAGGAAGTTCAAATACAAAAAAACACTTCGGCCTGACAATAAAAAGTAATTGTTCAGATTGCAAAGGTGGCATGTCAGCCAAATTAAAGCTTACACAGTTTTAAAAAGAAAGAAAAAAGTACAAGGTACAGAAAAAAGGAGAAAAACATCAAACTAAGATTCTTCGGCGTCTCTGGCTGGTTGGGTCTAGAGTTCAGAAGACAGCCGAGAAGACATCTCGGCGGCCCTCTCAGCTAGGGATGTGCGCGGTGCGGGTCGGTGCGGTTTGAAAGAAAAATAGAAACCGTATGACGGGTGGCGGATTGATAAAAGTGTCACTAGAATTTGCCATTTTCCTTATCAAAAACCGCGCGGTTCGGTTGGCAAATAATAGCTGATTTGCCTTGGCGGTTCAGGCGGATTGGCGGTTTATAAAAAATATAATTCAAATTACAAAACTTAAATCAAAAAGTAAAAAAAAGACGAGAGATACCGTGATGTTAAGCATCTTGCGAAGCTTTCTTCTAATGCAGCAAGTGTAGCAACATGGCCAGAAAAAAAAAGATTGAAAAGTGAATTGGAATCCAACTTTATTTTGGATTACTGACATCTTGAATTCCCCTCGAGCAGTAATGTAATACTATATTCTAAGGTATAGAACAACAAGCAAACTTAAGTAAAAAATAATTTTTAGAATCTTATAAAACATGATTTAATAGCGGTGCGGGTCGGTGCGGTTTGGAAGAAAAATAGAAACCGGCGGATTGATAAAAGTGTCACTAGAATTTGCCATTTTTCTTACCAAAAACCGGCGGTTCGATTGGTAAATAATAACGAATTTGCCTTGGCGGTGCGGTTCGGTGCGATTTTGGCGGTTTCGGCGGTTTTAACGGTATTATGCACACCCCTACTCTCAGCCGCGAGCTCGGCATTGATTTCTTGAAGAATTTGGTCGAGGCTCTTGTCGGCAATAGGCGCGTCCAATGTTGCCTTCTCAGGAGTACCGTCTTTGGAGACCTCACCCTCCTTATCCTGAGACAAGTCCACGACTTGCTCGTTCAAAGTAAGGGACTGGGCCCCAATAGCTTCCTTCTTCTTCCTCACCAAAGTTTCCTCCTCAGACTCAGAATCGTCTTCGGATTGGCTTGGAGTAGGAGGGAATGGCAGGGGGAGGTCGTCAGCATTCTTGAAGGGGGGAGTCCTCGAGAACATCAAGCCTTTTGAGGGCAGCCATCCAACCAAGGGTGAAACCCTTGTTGCATGCTTACTTCACTTGCTTTTTGTAGTCCTCCTTGACGTCGGCCACCCGTCAGCATACGCCTTCTCATCAGTGGCCTTGATCTCGGCCTCCTTTATGGCCAGGGCATGTTGGGGCTCCTTTTGGATCTCAACCATCTTGGCCTCGACCTATTTCTTTTCAGCCATAAGGACCTTGGCAATGGCCTCTGCAGCGTCGGCCTTTTCCTCGACCTGATCTGACAAGGTCTTCATTTTTTTCTCGGCCTTTTTTATGGTCTTCTGTAAACCAGCAACCTCCCTGATCTTGTTGGCCAACTCCTTCCTCATTTCAAAAGCTTGCATTGAGAAGGAGTGGGCGTGCTGTATCGCCTGAAAGAAAATGGATAGAATAAAAGTTAGTAAAAATTCTCTAAGTATGGAAAAATAGAGAAAGAAAAATACAAAGTGTAAGGAACTTACTTGAACGGAATACTGCAACATCAAAGCGAAGTTTTCATACTCGCTCATCTTGCCGTTACGATTGAGATCATTTGGAAGGAGCAAAGCCGTAGAAAGGGCAACGCCGACCTCAAGATCAATCGCGCTATCACCAACTCTGACCAGCTTGTCCTCCATAGTGATGGGAGGGGCCCAGGGGGCATCTGATTTCATGGACCTCGAGGTTGTGGCCAACTCTAACCTCAGCCTCTTTGACCGAGTTGATTGGGATAGTTCGGCCTCGGCGGGCCTCTTCTCGGCGGCGGAAGGGGGTCTTCTCACTCTCAGCCAATTTTTAAATAGGCAAGGTGTCCTTAGTGTCAATCTGAGTCACCGTTGCCTTGGGCTGAGCCTTCTTCAGTCTTTTGGGCTTTGGCTTTGGTTGAGGCTGGGATTATGCTGGTTGGGCATTGACGGTGTCGGGGATGTCGGCTAGAAGATCTTCTGCGACTGCTTTCTTGCGACCCATCTCGGCAGCAATTGCAGTTCGGCGTCAGTGTTTGCTTGAGATAAAAGGATTAGATAGGGAGCCGAAGTTGATAGTTGCTCAACAAGATCAGAAGTTGATCCCTGATCTGGCCGAGTCAATGAAGTTGTTGAAGGAGTTGTGGCGAAAGGAGGAGACTTGCTCTTCTTTTTTGGGACATCGGGCAAAACGAACTTATAGGTTGGGATATAGTTGAGCAGCAAAAGAGCTCTCCGCCTCTGGACTAGCAGATCCAACAGTTTCTTAAGGTCCTTGCTCAGGAAAAAGGACTTACAAAAGTCTTTTGTCAGTTGTGGAAGAGCTGCAAGAAAAATGAAGTAAATCGTCCCTGGCTCCCTTGTTGGAGTCTGGAAGGTTGGCAACAAGTTTATATTCGGTAGACCTCGGTTTGAGGTAGTAGATGTAGCCTTTTTCTAACTTAAGGCCATGCATGGTGTAGCAGCATTGAATGTCGGCTAAGGTTACCCTGGCTTTCTCTTTCTTGGCTAGGGCTTTTATGCTGGTGATAACTCGGTAAGAGTTGATGGCGAGTTGCATTAGGTTCAACTTGTAGTAATGGAGGATTTCTCGGAAAAGGATGTCAAGTGAGAGCCTAAGTCCACACTCTACGAAAGCTACAACTAGGAAGGGTATGGAGTCAGTTGTGGGCATGATGGAGTCATCCTTCCCAGCTAACCTGAGATGGACGTCGGTCGGGATGTCAAACTCCTACTTGAAGTATTCTAACTTAGTTAGGGTGTCTACCCTATGCCTCCACATACCCATGATATCGGCTTGGGGGAAGGTGTTGGAGTTCAGAATGAAGTGTTTTTGTGAAGGTTTGAATGACCTCGGCTAAACCCTAAATGTGCACTGTGGTAAGAATTTGTGAGGATCTAAGGGGAATTCGTTTCAGTTTTCCCTAAGATTTGTGAATTCTATGAGAAAACTCAAACCTAAGTCTAGGAAAATGAAGGTTGAAGGCAAGGATCTGGAAAAAACACAGCAAACAGAAACAGGAATGTGATTCAGAATCAAGAACAGTGATGAATCATCAAGAACACAGTGATAAAGTTTATGCAGGTGTGTAAGGCCAAGACTAGTGGCAAGGATCAACTAATATGCAAGCAGTATATTCAAGTATACACTTGTATCCCAAAATCTTTTTTTAAACATTATATTTTATAAAATCCAACAATTGTACACAAAAAAATATAAAAAAGTTCCTCAAATCTACCTCACATGGCCAGCCACGGTAGGGAAAGAAAAATTGTACATTTTTTTCAAACAAAATCCATGAATTCATGGAAAAAGTATTCAAGTACCCCCAAATCATGGAACCATGCCTCCACCCTAGTCCAATCCTAACCAAAGCCTAATTAGATCATGATTAATGTATAATTAAGGCCTCTAATCATTCACTATTCCGTTAGATTCCAAGTAAGTCCAAAATATCCAATCCATTTCCAACCAATGGGCATTTAGGACCTTTGGCACCAAATTCATTATAAAAACAACCCCTCCCATAGCATTTTACATGCAAGAACACACACATACACACTATATTCAACTGAGAGGGAAGAGAGGAAGGAGGGTGAGCTTGGTAGAAGAGAGGAGAGGAAGAAAAAGTTTGCTAGCAATTCCAACAACCATCAAATAAGCCACAACACAACTCTCTCTTTCATTTTCCTCTTTCAAATACATGTTATTAGAAGTTTAAAATGGTATTTGCAGATGTGTTCTAATGGTGTTTTTGTGTTAAAAATGAAAAGAGTTGAGCCTTGTTCTACCATTCTTTTATTTTCCCTTAATCGGTACAAAACTATCTTTTTCCATACCAATCTCTCAAAATTTCCAAGGGCACACCTTCAATATAAATTTTTGAGTTTAATATATACTATTTAGCATGTTTTCATCACAAAAGAAGTGGAAAATTTCCCCTAATTGACCTCTTTTCTCACCAACTTTCTTATTTAAGGAATTGTGCCAAAGAAATCTATTTTATAGCCAACTTCCAAAACTTCTAGAAAAATGTAGAAAAATCTTCTAAACCTAAATTTTATGTCAAAATATTTCTTAAGGAGTTAGTTTTCAAGGAAAATTAGTTTCATTGAAAAAGAGTGAGCGGTTTGTGAGAAAATCCGATTTTTGTAACTGTCAACGAATCTGGACAGAACTGGAGTATTTCTGAAATAACTAATTTTCTGGAAAAGCTATTCTATTTTTGAAAACTTTTCTAAAAACTAGATAAACTTCTCTACGAACCATAGGAAGGCCGGATTTGGGAAAAATCTAAAATAGTTCTTTTAATCTTGATTTTTAAGTGACTTTGAATCTGGAAATTCTGTTTACATTGATGTTTTGTGCTCTTGACTTTATGAATATGCTTATTAGTATATGGAAATGTCTTGGTATGATATTACATGTATTATGGTTATGTTCCTTATCTTCTTCATTTGATGGTGCTCATACTTATGTGGATATTACTACCTTGGTAAGCTGTTCTAACTTTAATTTAAAACTTTTAACTTAACAGGAAACTTAATTGGGTTGGTATTGGGTTTTCGATCACTTGAATAATGAAGAGATGATAATGTGTTATGCATGGATTGGTGGGATGTGTTTCTTAATTGAAGGAAAGTCTTGCGCAAGCGGTTGTATCGGAACCCTTGAATGGATCGGTTGTATTCGGACCCTAGATGCTTATGATGGATAAGGTTGGAGGAGGTTACGGGCAAGGTCCTTATTTTACTGTCTCTTTTGAGGTCCTCAGTTGGTGCTACGCGATATATAACCGTTGGTAGGCATCCAGGGTAGGATCTGCAAATCAGCAAAAGAGATGGTATTCCGAATAATCCGAGCCCAATTCTTGTGGTTGGGAGGATGAAATCTCTTTAAGGGATTTCTAGAATACTAACCACTAACATTGTAGCCGTTGTTATCTATTTGAATGTCATGTTCCTTTCCTTTGTTATTGAAATTGCTGTTATTGACTTGAATATCATGCTTCACTACTTACTTGTTATAAATACGTTGGCGTATTGAATTGGGAAAAAGGGACGGGGTGTGTGCGTATTTACTGGGCATTCAAAGCTCATGACGTTTCATGCTAGGTATTGAAGACTATTAGATCGATCGAAGGCAACATTGAAGTATTTGAAGACGTATGGCTATCCTATGAGAGTTAGGAACTAGTTTTGTAAACACGATTATGAGATTGTAAGCGATTAATCACTTGTTGTATTTGAATACATGATTTTGTAATTTTTATATATAACATTTGTAACCTATCATTATACTCCGTCAACTCATGTAGGCCTTGCGCTAATACCTTGTTAAGATCTATCAAAAAGGTAGTTTTGCTATCTAAGGTGGTTGAACTTAGAAGTGAGGCTATTTTGACTCCTCCGAACTTCCTAGAATCTTACTTGGTTATTGATCAAAGGACTCATTAGTGACGTTTCCTATTTTGTAAACTTAGATAAACCCTGTATTTATTTGTTATTATATTCTTTAATATTCCCAATTTTTGGGGCGTCACACCTACAGTCAATCTTTGTTTTTTTTTTTTTTTTCCTTCCGTATTTTTGCTCTCCATTTCTGGTTTTTTAAAAACTAGAAACGTCTTTTTTGTATTTTTTTTTTCATCGTTATTTATAAACTAATAATACTAACTATTTATAAACTAAAAAAAAAAATTACCAAACAAGTTTTTATACTAGTTTTAAAATTTTTTGTGAATATAAACAAAAAACTAAAAATAAAATAAAAAATTATAAAAGACAATTTATATTTTAAACAAATTTAAAAATATATTTATAATTAAAAAAAAGGAAGAAAACTTACAATACAGTGAGACATATAAAAAAAAAAAATTACAAAAACATATAGGTGCAAGCAATGTTATAATGGAATTACAAGTGAAAAACTGTAAGCTTTTCTATCTTTTTGTTAAAAAAGAGTGTTGCTATTAGCACTCCATGAATTATTTTAGATCCCTCAATTTTTAACTCATTTTTTATGACAATAATAACCTCAAATAAAATTATTAAAAAGGACATTATTAATTTGGGATACCCCATCTCATAATTAAACTCACACACCACTACATTGTGAAGTAGGGTTTATGAGAGCACTTACTTCCATCACCACTCATCCATCTTTTCCAAATCTCACATTCAAAACTTACCCACTTTCAAAACCTTGAAACCCTTTGGCGGCAATATTCTGGCGATAACAGTAGCAACTATTTAATTACTCACACTTCTCCGGCAATGATAGCAAGTGGAAGTTTTTTTGGCAATCACAACTAACCACAACTCCATGAGACGAGAGGGGTACAACAATAAAAGTTTAGAGGAAATTCATAGTTTTTATGGTGTTCTTAGCTCGGAGAATATTGGCCTTGTAAGGGTAAGTTTCTTAAAAAAAATGGCAAAAATAATAAAATTTGTTCGTTATTTTTTCGGGCCTGAACTTCCGAACATATAACAAAAATTCGGGAACACATGCTCAAATATTGTTTATTTGTTCAGGAACCAGTAACCGAACATTCATTATTTGTTCGGGAACTGATAACCGAACATTAATCACCGAAGAAAATGATGAGGTGTGAGAGTGAGAGAGAGAGAGAGAGAGAGAGAGAGAGAGAGAGGTGATTACCAAGGATGGATCTAGGGGGAAGAGAGGGATAATTACCAAGGATGGATCTAGGGGGGGCGAGGGCGGCCGCACCCCAAAAAATTTGAAAAATATCATATATTATACTAGAAATTTTAAAATAATTTAAAAGTATAGGAGTTTGCACCCTCAAATTTTTTTTTAGATAATTTCAAAATTATATAGAGTAGCCCCTCCAATTTTTAAAACTATTTGGATTTTTTTTTTTGAATTAGTTAACATATATAATAATCTATTTTAAATTTCATGTATATGTATTTTTTAAATTAGGTCAAGATGAAAGCAAAATTTTAGAAACTTTAGTGGATCAAAGTGTAAAATATGAAACTTTTACAAATATATAAGCTATAAGGCTTGCTGGAGAAGCTTTAAACAAAACACTAAGATTAAAAAAAAGAAAAGAAAACAACTGATCTGATCTGAGAGACTTGCTATGATTTTGCGAAAGAGACAGGAGCAAAGAGACGAGGGATACGGAGAAGCTTTGTTGTCGGTGGTTTGGTGGAGGCTTTGTCAAAGCTGTCGGCGTGGATGGTGGAACCATGGATATCCCTTCAGACGAAATTATCTGATATTCACAAACGAAGAGTAAGGAGTTGCAATGTGGTTTGACAAAAAAATAAGTTATGAATCTGAAAGGATATCAGATAAAATAATATGTGGGGGCATAAGTTATCTGATATTCACAAACAAAGAGTTATGAATCTGGTAAGTTATCTGATATCCCTTCAGCTTTAATGTGATGTGATTATTCTGCTTTTAGACTGACTATTATGAATCTATGATTGATTGTGATTTTAGACTGAATAATGTGATTCTTTTGCTTTTAACTTGTTATTGGTGCGATGAAAATCTGATAATTATTATTGGTACAATTATTAACTAAATATTGTGAATTTTTTTTTTTAATACTATGATTTATTGTAATTGGTAGGTACTGTGTGATTTCTTGATAATTGAATAGGCTTTTAGGTTATGATTTGTTGATTTCCTCTAAGAATTTGGATAAAAATCTAAATGTAATTTTGTGCTGCCATATATTTTACGACTTTTAGGAATAAGATAGGATTGTATACGATTCTGAAAGTTTTTTTTTGAGTCTATTTACATTAAAAATATAGTGCAATAATAATAATAATTATTCTTAAATTAATTGCTTTCAGGTTGTTGAATGATAATTATTGAAAGTTAAGTTAATCATGGCGAACAAAAAAATTGATTCATTCTTTAAGAAAAGAGGTTCTGAAAATATCGTTCAAAGTTCCACCAATAATGTTGAAACTTCAACTCCTCTGGAACAACATCCTTCTAAACTTCAAAGAGTCAAATCTAAAGAAGTTGATACATCTTCTTTGGTAAGGGATTCGGGGTTGCGTCAACAAATATGGGATTACCCGGTACTTGAACGTGATGAGATCAGACGTGCTTATATCAAATCTGGGCCATATCAACCCAAGGCTCCGAACAATCAACCTTTTGAAACTGATAAGAATGGATGTCGTTTTTTAGATTCTTGGTACAAGTTATTTCTGGATTGGTTGGAATACTCTCTAACAAAAAATTGTGTGTTTTGCCTTCCATGTTTTCTTTTTACTTAGCCAACTGGACATCCTGGATCTAGTGCTTTTATGGTCGAGGGATTTTCTTCTTGGAAGAAAGTCAATGAAGGAAAGAATTGTCCTCTGTTATCGCATATGGGCAAGGATCCTAGCTCATCGCATAGAGTTGCTGTCAAATGTTGCTGTGATTTAACAAATCAAGCGCATTACATTGAGGCAATTGTTGAAAAACAAA
This sequence comes from Camellia sinensis, assembly GCF_055761805.1. Taxonomy (NCBI): domain Eukaryota; kingdom Viridiplantae; phylum Streptophyta; class Magnoliopsida; order Ericales; family Theaceae; genus Camellia; species Camellia sinensis. Next base: position 49,536,199 of record NC_138965.1, read on the forward strand.
CTTCCATACAAATTGCTAGAAATCGTTTGCAATTGAAGACCTCGATAGATATGATTAAATGGTTAACATTCCAAGCCTGTGCTTTAGAAGTCGTGATAAATGCCACGAATCTAACAACCGAGGAAATGTTATTGAGTTGATAAAGCTCTTGGCTTCTTATAATGAGGATGTGGTAGCAGTGGTTTTGGAAAATGCTCCTCAAAATGCTTCTTATCGTTCCCATGAGATTCAAAAGCAAATTCTTAGTATTTTCTTTTATAAGATACAAAAATTCATTCGTGAGGAGATTAATGATGGGAATTTTTGCATTATAGTTCATGAATCTGAAGATGAATCGAAAAGAGAGCAAATGGCAATTATTTTGAGATTTGTTAATAAATATGGTTTTATAAAAGAGCGTTTCTTTTTTATGGTTCATGTGTTAGATACCACGTCGGCAACTTTGAAAGAAAAAATTTGCATTGTCTTTTCTCGTCATAACCTTAGTGTGCAAAATATTCGTGGTCAGAGATATGATGGTGCCAATAACATGTTTGGAGAATGGACTGGGTTGCAGGCTCTATTTTGTGCTGAGTGTCCATTCGCATATTATGTTCATTACTTTGCTCATCCGCTCCAATTGGCTTTAATAGGAGCATTTAAACAGGTTATATCTATCAATCAACTTTTCTCTTACTTGACTCGAGCAATTAATATAGTTGGCTCATCTTGCAAGAGACATGATCAATTAAGAGTTGCTCAGGCTACAGATATTGCTGAAAAGCTTGCCATTGATGATGAATTCGAGACTGGTAAAGAAAAAAATCAGATTAGAACATTGAAACAGGCTAGAGATACTCGATGGGCTTCTCATTTGGGTTCCATTTGTATTTTGATAAACATGTTCAGTGCTACTTGTGTAGTCTTAAGAAACATAATTAATGATGGAAGCAAATCGGATCAACGAGCTGAGGCAGATGGAGTTTATGATTCTATTATATCTTTTGAGTTCGTTTTCATCTTACATTTTATGAGGGATATCATGGAGATTACTGATGATCTTTGCCAAGCTTTGCAAAGTAAATTTCAAGATATATTAAATGCAATGCATTTGGTGTCTACAACGAAGATACTTATTAAAAAATTTAGAGAAGATGGATGGGTTCCATTGTTAGAGAAAATTAAATTATTTTCTAATTATCATGGTATATAGATTCCTGATATGAGTTGTTCTTATAAAGGAGGCTGAGGTCGGTCTCGTTCTGAAAGATATCAGCTCATCGTGGAACATTATTTTCGAGTTGATATTTTCATGGTTGCAGTTGATTCTCAGTTACAAGAATTAAACAATAGGTTTAAGGAAGATGTAATGGAATTGCTTGTTCTTAGCTCAGCTTTGGATCCTAGGAATGGTTATAGATCATTCAAAATTGAGGATATTTGCAATCTTGCAAATAAATTTTATCTCATGGATTTCTCTGAGCAAGAAAAATTGCATTTGAAGTATTAGTTGGAAAACTATAAGCTTGATATTTTCATACTTCCCAAGTTTCAGAAGCTGTCAGCCATTTTTTAGTTGTGTCAAATGTTGGCAAAGACAAAAAAGTTGACAAGTTATCCTCTTATTAATAGATTGATCCATCTTGTGTTTACTTTACCTGTTTTAACCGCTATATCGGAACGTGCATTTTCAGCTATGAAACTCGTTAAGTCTAAATTGCGCAATAGGATGGAAGATAGTTTTCTGGCTAGTTACTTGATTACGTACACTGAAAAAGACATTGCTTAAGGGTTTGATGTAGACTCTATTATTCATGCTTTTGATATTATAAAAGTGCGTCGAGCTCAATTGAAGATGTCTAATTTTAGTAAATAAATGCATGTACGTAGAAATAGTTACTACTTTTTGTAAGTAAGTATGGGAAAAAAAATATCTCAATTGTATGATCATCTTTTGGTACTCAACTATGTTGACAAAGAATACATAGTTCAATATTTTATCGTAACATTATTGATTTTTTTCATGTTAGTAGAAATTGGTATTGAACTTCAAATTTTATTGGTTAGAGGTTAAACGTACTTTGGCCCCCCCAAAGTCATAATCCTGGATCCGTCCTTGGTAATTACACTTGGCTCTTCTTATTCTTTGTGAGTTTTGTTAGGATTTTTGGAGGAGAGGTTTTTTTGGAATGTGAAGGGTGTGCATTCAATTAAATGGGTGGAGTGTTTTTATAAAGTTAATTTTGGTATTATTTAGAAGAAAAAAAGAAATTTTAAAAATTTCAAAATTTATAAATAGAGATTTAAAAAATAAGAGATCTCAAATAATAAATGGTAAGCTGCTAGCACCGCTCAAAAAAAAAATTTCTAACCCCACTATGATCTAATTCCATCCTTAAAAAAAGAAAGAAAAAGAATCAGTGTGTTTTGTTTGAGTTTTTTGATTAAATTTTTTAAAAATTCAGTTTTTGGTTTTCGTATTTTTTTGTTTTTAGTGAATATTTTTAAAATTTTAAATTTTTTTTTACATTTTTAGATGCACTTTACTTAGATGTATTTAAAAAGTAAAAATTTTGTGAAAAAATATTTTACAATTTTAATAAATATATAAAAATATAAAAAATATACTGAATTCTCGTATTTTTTTTTTTGTATTTTTGGTATTTAGTGAATTTTTAAAAGGTTTTTTTCACAAATTTTTACTAAAAAATTGCTTAAAATATTTAAAAAATTCAATAAAAACAAAAAAATACGAAAAATAAGAAAATAAAATTTTGTGAAAAGTGTTTTTAAAAAAACACAACCAAGCAAGCTAATAATGTTAAAAATTTTATTAATAATTCCATCCTTAAAAAAGAAAAAGAAAAAGAATAATGTTAAAAATTTTATTAATATTTTTACTATAGGCATGGGACGCAAACATTTGATAGAAATATTAACACTAGCATTTTTTTTTTTTAAAAAAAAAAAAAAAACCAAAGAGGTTGACGGTTTTTCTTCGTTCTCTCTATCGATTCGCGGTAGAGCCGTGACACCCCTAACCCGAGGCCTTGTTGTGCTGGTGCTTTACAATTCAATCTTACTGATCTCAACTCCATTCAACAGTGTTCCCTGGTCGCATATACACTTCAATTCATTGACGGTGAACTCCTCTATCCCCTTCTCTTTATCTTTCGATTATATATGGGAATAATCTGTACTTACATATATATATACATATATATTTGTATTTGTAGGTCAGGTTATCTGTTTCGTCGATCTGTGTTTCCAGTTCATCATCTCTCTTATTTACTATGATCATAGATAGATTCTTAATAAAATTTGTGACAAATTTAGCTCAAACCCCTTGTCGTTTTTAAGTTTGTGGCTTAATCTTGACCGATCTGACTGTTGAATTTCTGACCATTCACCCAAATTTCTTTATCTAGTTCATTGAACTGTTCCGTATTCTAATTAGATGATTAGCAACATAAATTTTAGGGTAAATTGCTGATTATTGCTCTTTAGTTTTGCCGAATGCGTGCATTACGCAGAGAACGCGCAGATATTTTCTTTCATTTTCTAATACCCCTCTCTCTCTATATATATATATATATATGTGTGTGTGTGTGTGTGTGTGTGTGTGTTTATGCAGGTACGTCTCTATTGCACAAGATGGCAGAGGTTGCGACAAGCAAACTGGTAAAGTTTTTTACCTTTCTAATGTATCCTTTGAATTCATACGGGAATACATACATTACATTGGCAATGTCAAAACATCACCTGCCTGCTATTTTATTTTGACTTCATGTTTCTATCACTTTCGACATACATACATATGTTCTTACATATGTTGTATAGGGTCATTCATATGGTGGGACAAATGGTGGCCCGAAATCGGTATTTGATTTGGAAGACTTTGACTCGGTGGCACCAAGTTGCTGTAGAGATCCCATGCATGCTTGTTCTTCCTTTTCTAGTTCTTCCAGCATTGCAATGAGACGACTCCTCTTAGGACAATCCCTTGCCCAATGTAGTTCATGGCAAAGGAAGCAGTCATGCCTGGGCTTCATATCCTCCCTCCAATCTTTGCCCAGTGTTGGCTTGCCTCTAGCTTCTCCGCTTCTTGGAACCTTAGAATCCTTAGCTTCCTTGGCCCAAATCAGCAGTAATCTCCCTTCCGCAGTTCTCTTCGGTGTGAGTTACTTCCGACATAGTGCCCTTCCTTCCTTAGTCACGACGCCTTTGTAACTTTGGCTCTGATACCAACTGTCACGGACTTGGTTGTTTCCAAGCTAACCGTGCGGCACTTAGACAATATCAAGTCTCACTTGATGATGCTAAGTCAGCCTAACTCACACACTTGTAGGAAAGAGAAGTTTAGAAGAACACAAGAGAGTTTGAGAGAATGCCTTTGCATTCACACTTGAGAGAAAGCTTACAACTCTTGGTGGTTGGATCTACTTGGGTGGTTTGGCCAAATGAGGGCCTCCCCCTTTTATAGGTTACAAATGAACATTCTAGAACTAAAAGGATGGAGAGTGTTCTAGACACTTCCTCCTACTACATCTAGTAGACTATTCTAGAATATGCAAGTATTATGTACAAGGTTCTAGAGTTATGTATAATACTCTACAATACTCTAGAAAGTTCTGGAACCTTCCAGCATCCTGTATGGTCTTCATATTTTCTCAAGTTCTTCCAGGAGCTTCTAGAGTATTCCATCAGCCTTTCTTCCTTGAGACTTCCTTTTTGTAGTTTATTCTGTCTTGGTAATTCAGCGGGGCGTGACATAAGGCTATGGTCAATGGATTGCATGGCTCTCAAGTATGTTTTGGTAATGAATTCATGGGTCCTACGTTCTCAGTGAATAATAGGAAATAAAAGTAATTAATTTTCCATCTGCTTTCAAATTGCTTTGCACACAAAAATAACATAAGCCTAAAAATTAAGTTTATGGTTTCTTTAATAGTCCAAAACTAAATTAGCTATGGTTGGTCATTCACTTAAAATACACCAACCAAAAACCTTAAGAAAGATAAAACTCATTAAATGCTGCTAATGCTGCATGAGTTTTGCCTTTTCACTGAAGCTGAGTCTGTTTGTATGATTAAGGCTTGAATTTGAAGTCGTCTTGATGATGCATGACTACGGAACATTTTCAAGACTCAACTAAGCCTAGGAAATAAAATAAAATTACAGATTCAATTTTGGACTGAAATTACCATCACAAAAATGATTAGTTAACTAGACATTTTTCCTAACATGGGATTTAGCAGAAGTTAATTTGAGGGATGGCTTTCTCAACAAATAGTTTTCGAGAAAAAACGGGAGGGGGCTGGCATTGGAGTAGTACAGGTAAGTAGCTTGTGGATTGTAGGTCTCCCTTTGTTGGTCTGCACTCTTTTCATTTTTAAGCTGTTTTTCTTTTTGGCTTTAACTCCCTTAGTTTCTGGCAAGGAATTCTCTTTGATTATTTTTTTTCTTCTCTTTTCTGTAACATTTTATTTATCTATAAAAGGGAAAAAGGAAAATAATTTAGAAGAGATATAGTAAAGAGAAGGATATGGAAATATGAGAGTATTGCTGATATACGTCCGTGCATATCTTGATGAACCATCATTGGCAAACCTTGCCACATAAGAATATGTATTTTTAGATTTTTGGAAATATGTTATGAATTTTTTAATAGGTTTGTCCTTTTTGTTTGGTATCTTGTTACAGTAATACTAACATGTGTTTTTTTTTTTTCTTTGAAAAGAATAAGTTCTCTTACAACTGTGATTTAGAATTTTGGAGACTGGATTGTGTACTAAATGTTTTTATTTTTATTTATGTATTGTATATATTTTATTATATATTTATTTTTCTAGAGAAATAGGTTTCATTGTTGAATATTTACTATTTCAGGAAATTGATGAACCTGCAATGATTCCACATATAGCTGAAGCCAGCTCCCGCAAGTATCCTTATGAAGTCTTATTTAGGAGCTTGCACAAGCTGCTTATGGATACTGCTAGTTCTGAGTACACTCTAGTTCTCTGTGTACTTGATATTGTATTTAAATGCTAGTCAATACTGCATTCACCACTGTGACAGTAATTTTAAGTTTTAGTGCACCATAGAAATGCATATTGACGTTTTGTTTTTCTCATTATACAGGTATCTTTTCTGTGATGATTTCTTTGGGAAAGAATCAATATTTTATGAAATATTTGCAGGTACTGGTGTATGGTATAAACCATTTTCTCTAGTGTAGATAAAAATGGAAGTGTTATAAGTGGCTGGCTTTGTATGAGATGAATCTTATTGGATCCAAATTGTTACATTCTTTAAAAATCTTCTTGTATACACCTCTTGGGCAAGAAACTATTTCCTTGTATGAAGATCTTCTGCCAATATACTGTTCTTGAAATTTCTAGTAATTCTGCAATGACAACAGAAAACTTTTTTTGCCTCTGAAATTTGGACCCTAAAAATGATTTTCTTGCCAAAGAACAATGATTTGGAGTTATCATATTTTATCATTGTAGGAAATATTTGGTTCCATGATGTTAGTTTAACATTTGCTTTTACTTTGATGCCATCAGGTCCATTTGTGGTAATTGATGAACACTTTAATTCAATCCTTCCAAATTGTTTTGATGCAATTGGACTAATGCTTATGATTCGCATTATACACCAGCACTAGGTAATGCTTGACACACTGTTCCCTGAATTTGTTGTCATTTTTTTTTTTTTTTCTCCTCCACTAAGTCTTGTATGAAGAGTGCTCACACTACATGTACTTACACATGTATAATTGGTGCATCTCTACAGTGCTCATAATGTACCAGCTATAGAATTTTGTTTTGAAAGCTACATAATATTCACAGACACGGTCTGAAGAAGTAGATATTGGATATTGGATATTTCATATTGATATATGTATCTCAGTGTGATTCACGATAAAGTATTTCCTTTTGTTATTAAGTGTATCATCAGGATTTCTATATTGTTATTTCGGATAAAAATAGACTAGAGCAAGTTTTCATGAAGTGTCAAGATGTGCTCTATAATTGTCAAATGGTGAACAAATTAATTTGAGAAGATGACTAACACTAAGTCACCTAATTCGTGTTAGAATAATATATTGGTTATTATGTATTGCTTATTCTATTTTGTTGTCATTAGTTGTTATTTCCTTATTATGTATTTTTCCTTATTTGTGCCTCAAGGCTTCCATTGGGGCCTTTTCCCAATATAAGTCTTTTTTGCATTTTATTTCCAAAACTAGGCCAACTTCTGACGGAATTCCAAAACTAAGCTAAAGCGCCATTACTATTCGCGCTTTTACTGTTAGGAGGCCAAAAGTTGATGAATAGTGAAATCGCTATTTGAAATCGCGATTTTAATTAAGAAAACGCTGTTCCAAATCGCGCTTTTAACATAAAAAAAATTTCCGAAGAAAACGCTATTTAAAATAGCGCTTTTACTGTGCATATAATAATTTTTTTTTTTTTTTTTTTTTTTAAAAACGCCATTTGTAATGGCGTTTTTACTGTTGAATCACCAACAACCCACACACTGTATGCACACCCATAACACTCGAATAGTGAAATAATATAATTTATATATATAATAATAATTTATAATAATTAATTATATAATTTTTATAATTTTCGTAAATATAAATCATTTTTAGGTTATGAATGGTTTGATTTATAATACGTATGTAAGGATAAAAATTTTTATAATCAAAAATAATTTATAAATTATCAAAAATAATTTATAATACGTATGTATTATTTAAATCTTTACATTTTTTATTTAAAATTTTTTACAGTAAACCGATCTTCACATTTTATAATACGTATGTATTATTCAAAAATAATTTATAAAAATTTATAATTAATACGTATGTAAATAATTTAATACGTATCTTCACATTTACATTTACAGTAAACCCATCTTCACATTTACATACGTATGGTTTAAGGGTAAATTTTTTTATAAATGACTTAAATGATAAATCAGACCATTTATAACCTAAATTTTTTTACCCTTACATACGTATGGTTTAAATAATTTATAAAAATTATTGCCATACGTATGTAAAAATCGATTATAAAAATTGCAAAAATTGATTATAATTTTTTTTATATATAATAATAATTTATAATAATCAATTATATAATTTTTATAATTTTTAAATTTTTTTAAATTTTTACAATTTTTACAATTTTTTTACCCTTTATTTTATAAATAAAGGCTAAAAAAATGATTCATATTTACGAAAATTATATTTTGCAATTTTAAAAATTATAAATAATCTAAATGTGAAGATGGATTTACTGTAATAATTTTTGAATAATTTTTGCAATTTTTATAATCGATTTTTACATACGTATGACAATAATTTTTATAAATTATTTAAACCATACGTATGTAAGGGTAAAAAAATTTAGGTTATGGATGGTTTGATTTATCATTTAAGTCATTTATCAAAAAATTTACCCTTAAACCATACATATGTAAATGTGAAGATGGGTTTACTGTAAATGTAAATGTGAAGATATGTATTAAATTATTTACATACGTATTAATTATAAATTTTTATAAATTATTTTTGAATAATACATACGTATTATAAAATGTGAAGATCGGTTTACTGTGAAAAATTTTAAATAAAAAATGTAAAGATTCAAATAATACATACGTATTATAAATTATTATAAAATTTTTTATAATACATACGTATTATAAATTGTTTTTGATTATAAAAATTATAAAAATTATTTTTGATTATAAAAATTTTTATCCTTACATACGTATTATAAATCAAACCATTCATAACCTAAAAATGATTTATATTTACGAAAATTATAAAAATTATATAATTAATTATTATAAATTATTATTATATATATAAATTATATTATTTCACTATTCGAGTGTTATGGGTGTGCATACAGTGTGTGGGTTGTTGGTGATTCAACAGTAAAAACGCCATTACAAATGGCGTTTTTAAAAAAAAAAAAAAAAAAAAAATTATTATATGCACAGTAAAAGCGCTATTTTAAATAGCGTTTTCTTCGGAAATTTTTTTTATGTTAAAAGCGCGATTTGGAACAGCGTTTTCTTAATTAAAATCGCGATTTCAAATAGCGATTTCACTATTCATCAACTTTTGGCCTCCTAACAGTAAAAGCGCGAATAGTAATGGCGCTTTAGCTTAGTTTTGGAATTCTGTCAGAAATTGACCTAGTTTTAGAAATAAAATGCAAAAAAAACTTATATTGGGAAAAGCCTCCTTCCATTGTAAGCTACATATTATCAATAAAAAGGGAATGATTGTCTCATCATTCCCGAAGTTTGTTTTCTCCTAACAAACATGGTGTCAGAGTAAGAAGGCTCCTAAACCACCACCCGACACCACCACAGCTTCACCACATCATCACCCATCACTCCGGCAGCCACCCATCATCACCCATACCCTTCTATACCTAGAAAACCCTTCTTTCGGCACTTCCCAGGCTTGTTGGCCCCCTGTCCAGTTTCCTAGGGCTTGCTGACAGCCCTCCTAGCCCTGTCAACTCCTTCTCCAGCCTACTAGGGCCCTGCCGACTGCCCCCCATCCCAATCGGCTCTTCTTCTAGCCTTCTAGGCCACTGTCGACAGCCCTCTAGGCCATTCTTGAGACTCTCAGATTTTCCTTCTCTCCTACCCAGGGCCGAAACGCCCTGTTTTCATGGTCGGATTACTTCATTTGGCCCCAACTCTATTGCTGGTCTGTTTTTGGGTAGTTTGGGACATTTATTACGCTGTTTTGATTGACCTGTAAGCGTTCTTTCTCTTCTTTGGTTCCTTGGGTCAATATATGACCCTCTTGCTATTTTTTGCCCAAGTATACTGCTCCTTTCATGATTTGTGATTGATTAGAGGTACTTTGATCCCAGTTGTTTATCCCTCGCCCAGTAGTAGTGATTAGTGCAGGTTGTTGGTTTGGTAGTAGCGTTCTAAGACGACTGACATTACCAGTGAATCCACTAGTTCTCAGTCACTTAAAGGGGGAAGTCTCATTATGACTACTACATCTGAAAATCTCAATCCTAGCCTTAAAATCACCATCTCTCTGTGTAATGGTCAGAACTATCTAGCTTGGTCGCAATGTTTGACACTTTTTCTGAAGCATTGCGAGAAGATGAGATATGTAGATGGGAGAATCAAAGCACCTAGCATCACTGGTTCTGGATATGCCCAGTTGGAGATTACTAACTCTCTGATCATGGTGTGGCTCGTCCATTCGATGGTCCTGGATATCGGTGAGGGCTATTTATCTATGGATACAACATAGGATATTTGGGATGTTGTGACTACTACTTATTCCCGGACGAGGAATTTTTCACAAACATTTGAATTGCGTCGCTCCATTGAGCTCTCCGTCTAGGGAGAGATGACTGGTCTTCAGTATTTTACTTTTTTTAATAATGGCTAGAAACGCCTTGATCATCTGTAGGATTATAAACCCGCTTGCACAGTTGATTCTGTGGGTTACTGTACGTTCATTGAACATGAAAGTGTCTTTAAGTTTCTAGAGGGCCTCAACTTGGAATATGATCCCGTTCGGAGTCGTGTTCTTGGCATGAATGTTCTTCCTTCTCTTCAAGAGGCCTTTGCGTATGTGCCAAATAAGGAGAGTCGTTGGTTTGCTAAGCTGCCACCGCCTTTTATAGAGCACTCAGCGTTAGTTTCTGCTCTTCCTAGAGATGGAATTCGTTAGCCTCATAGTTCTTCTAATCCTTCTAAGAAGGATAATTTATTCTGTGATTACTGTCGCCGGCCGAGACAAACTCGGGGGACTTGGTGGAAACTTCATGGGGTTCTTTTTGGTGGCCGTGGTGACCGCTCTGTAGTCATGGGGGTCGCTCAGGACGGTGTTGAGGACATGGGTGTAATCCACGTGTACATCATACCATTGCAGTTGATACTCCTGACTCATCTTCAGTTGTTCCATCTAGTTGTGATGTCTCTGGTATGCCTTCTTCTGAGTTTGAGGATGCTTTGCGCCACCTACTAGATTGTCGTTCTTCTACTACTCAATTTGATGCACCCTCCTCTTCGTTTGCTCACTGAGGTAACTTAGCCTCTTTTACCAGTGTTTTCCTATCTCATAAAATTTTACCTTGGCTTATTGATTCCGGTGTCTCCGATCATATGTTTGGGTCTTCTGATTTTTCTTGAAATATAAGCCCTCTTCAAGTCAGGACAAAGTTACGTTTGCTGATGATACTATTTCTTCTATTCTGGGAAATGTTTAGTTCATGCCACTCCTTCTCTACCTCAATCTTCTGTCTTATATGTTTCAAATTTCTCTGTTAATATTTTATCTTTGAGTCGTCTTACTCGTGATTTGAATTGTAGTGTGACATTTTTTCTTGATCATTGTCTTTGTTAGGACCTTATCACGAGGACGATTGGTAGTGGTAGAGCAAAACATGTTCTCTAGATTAGGCAGACAAGGTGCACATCATTCCATTAAGTTTTCCGCCACCAAGGAAGACCTATGGCTGTGGCATCGGCATTTTGGCCATCCGTATTTTTTATTACTTAAGCATTTGTTTCCTTCCGCTTTTACAAACAATAATGTCTCTAAGTTTAATTGTGAGTCTTGTCAACTTGGTAAACAACACGGTGCTTCTTTTGCTCCAAGTTTTAATAAAAGTTTAGTTTCTTTTTCCTTAATTCATACTAATGTGAGGTCCATCTCATGTTGTGTCTTTGAAAGGTCATAGATGGTTTGTCACTTTTATAGATGATTTTCTCGTACTACCTGGGTGTATCTTATGAAAGACAAAAGCGAGGTTTTTTTTTTTTTTCCCGTAACTTCCACCAAATGATTTGTACTCAATTTGGTGTGATTGTCAAAATATTGCGATCTGATAATAGGGGTGAGTACATTGATTCTGGTCTAGCGAGCTATTTTTCCACCCATGGCATCATTCATTAGACATGTTACACCAACACCTCACAACAAAATGGGGTTGTGGAGCGCAAGAATCGTCATCTTCTTGATATGGTTCGTTGCATGACCTAATCTATGCAGGTGCCACAGTCTTATTGAGGCGAAGTAGTTCTCACTGCTACCTATCTCATCAATCGTCTTCCTACCCAAGTGTTGCACAAACAAACTCCCCTTCAGGTGTTCTTAGGTTCTGAGTCTGTGTTTTCCATTCCTCCTAAACCTTTGGGTGAGTTTGCTTTGTCCACATCCATTCCCCTACTCGTGGCAAGTTGGATCCTCGTTCTATTAAATGTGTCTTTCTAGGTTATTCACCTACTCAAAAGGGCTATAACTGTTATTATCCTCCGTCTCTTAAGTGGTTTGTCTCCATGGATGTCATCTTCTTTGAGTCGCAATCCTACTTCTTGTCCTCTCCGGTGTCCCAGTCTTCCCTTTAGGGGGAGTCTTGGTGTGAAGAGATTCTTGGATTTACAGTTCCTGGATCATTACCGGTGGTTGAGGATGTATAATATGAACTAGCTATCATGGGCAATACAAAATCCAATGTTCTCAAGAAAGGGAAAGTCTATGTTAGAGACAAAGACAGACAAAAAGTTACTTGGATACAAGAGATCACTTCTGATCCATCACTGCTATCTGCTTCCTTTAATGAGAGTCCAGGTAACTTTGAAGCCCTTGATATTCACGAGTATTTTGATCTTGGTATTCCTATTGCTAAACAGAAGGGTGTGAGGTCCTGTACTTAACATCTTATCTCTAACTTTGTATCCTACTCTAATTTGTCTCCTTCTTATAGAGCCTTTGTGTCAAAAATTTGTTTTGTTAGTATACCCAATCATTTTCAGGATGCTCTTGCTGCTCCGGAGTAGAAACATGCCACAATAAAAGAAATAAGAGCACTTCGTAAGAATGATACTTGGGAATTGACTGAGTTACCTAAGGGTAAATGACCTGTGGGATGTAAGTGGGTGTATATTGTGAAGCATAAAGCGGATGGTTCAATTGAGCATTACAAAGCTCGACTTGTGGCAAAGGGCTTTACCCAAACTTATGGGGTAGATTATTAAGAGACATTTGCACTAGTTGCTAAGATGAATTCAGTCAGCGTACTTCTCTCTCTTGCAGTTAATCTGGATTAGCCACTTCACCAGTTTAAGGTGAAGAATGCTTTCCTACATGGTAATCTAGAAGAAGAGGTGCATATAGACATTCCTCCTGGCTTTGAGGATCATGAGACAAAAGGTAAAGGATGCAGGCTTAGGAAGTCTTTATATGGTCTCAAACAATCTCCAAGGACTTGGTTTTAAAGATTTACTCAGGCAATGCTCAAATATGGCTTCAAACAGAGTCAGGCTGGTCACACTTTGTTTGTTAAACATTCATCTCATGGTAAGACAACGGCCTTCATTGTTTATGTGGATGATATAGTTCTTACAGGAGATGATATTGAGGAAATTTTCCGGTTGAAGCAATATTTGGCAAGCGAGTTAGAAATAAAAGACTTGGGAAATCTGAAGTATTTTTTGGGTATTGAGGTTGCCAGGTCCTAGGATGGGATTTTCATTTACCAAAGGAAATATGTTATTGATCTATTGAAAGAAACCGGAATGCTTGGGAGTAAAGCTTGGGACACACCTCTAAAGCCAAATCAAAATCTTCGTGATGATGGTGGAGGAGCTACTGTTGACTGGGGGGAGTTATCAGAGACTAGTGGGGAAGTTCATTTATTTATTCCATTCTTCTCTTCATATTGCTGTTGTGGTTAGTCAGTTTGTGTATGCTCCTTATGAGACACACTTGGTTACGGTGATGCAGATTCTTAACTACTTAAAATCTTCTCTTGAAAATGGTCTCTATTTTTCCAAACAATCATCTTCTTATGAAAGCTTATACAGATGCTAACTGGGTAGGATCAGTAACTGATAGAAGGCCCACATTTGGATATTGTACCTTTGTTAAGGGAAATTTGGTTACTTGGAGGAATAAAAAATAGAATGTAGTAGCCCGGTCAAGTGCAGGGGCAAAATTTAGAGTCATGGCACAAGGTATGCGAGCTCTTGTGGATCAAGTTGCTGCTAAGTGATCTGGGCATTGGTCAGATAGACTCCATATGACTATATTGTGACAATAAGGTTGCTATTAACATAGCTCACAATCTAGTTCAGCATGACCGCACAAAACATGTTGAGATTGATCGTCACTTCATCAAGGAGAAACTTACCAATGGCACTATAAGTACTCCTTTTGTGAAGTCGCTTGAACAACTGGCAAATGTTCTCACCAAGAGAATTGGAAGCAAACCATTCCATGATGTACATGACAAGCTGAGCATGAGAGTTATCTTCGTACCAGCTTGAGGGGGAGTGTTAGAATAAAATCTTGGCTATTATGTATTGCTTATTCTATTTAGCTGTCATTAGCTGCTATTTCCTTATTATGTATTTTTCCTTAATTGTGCCTCAAGGCTTCCGTTGTAAGCTACATATTGTCAATATAAAAAGGGAATGATAGTCTCATCATTCCCTATGTTTGTTTTCTCCCAACAAACAATTCGTGTACAATGGATGACGACTGCGCGTGGAAACCGCGAATTGGCGATTTTTTGTCAAGTACGGAACAATTCGTGGACTCGGTAATCGTAATTTGCGAATTCTTTTTGAAGTCGGTGAATTCACCAATTCAAGTCACTGACACGTATTCTGGAAGTGTGTTAGATCTTGCTGAATTAAAAGTCAAGTACAAAACTGCAATGAGTGGGCCTTGAACAGACAACCTGTTAAAAGAATTTCCATTTCCAACTAGAATCACCACCATGGCATGTAATCTACTTGGCTCTTAGACCAAGCAAAATAATTATATATATTATAAATACATGGTATTATAATAGTAAAAATAAAAGTTGTTTGACTAATTTTTAATAAATACTTTTAAATTTTATTTAATAATATTAAAATAAAACAGAATTAATGGTTAATATGTAATATCACTATATATATTTTTAAAATATATAATATATATAGATGCTCTCAAGGGCTCTCTTGATCCTACTACCTTTGAACGTTGACGATCTCATGCTCTTGCTCTCACTCTCGATCTACGAATTGGTGGCTCAGGACTAACATAGGTCTGTTTGTCTATACTGTTCGCACGGGCATGCATATGTTGTATTGCAAGTTAATTTTTGTAGGACAACTTTAGAAAACATACAATAGAGTTGCCTAGAATTGGATTTGTGGCATATTTAACATCATGAAAGATTCTAGGGCTATTTACTCACGTGGATTTCCAGAAAAGTTGCTGAGAATTTATTGGATAGTGACTATTTGTAGGGATTTTGATGCGGTATTTAAGGTCAGAGGGTAGGGAAAGGGTTTTTGGTTGATATAGGGTTAATTTGGAAGGGTTTGAGGCTAAAATTGGGCTGTTCTTGAGCTGTGAATAGCCGTGAATAGTAATTAAGAAGAATTTCCCTGGCAAGGGTTAAGCAAAGTCACACAAACTTAAATTCTGTGAAGCTCAACTTTCATTCAATAGAAAGATTACACATGTTGTAAGCTACTAGGCCTCTACTTATTTTAATAGGAGTAAAGGTGTAAAGAGTGGGAAATTAAGAAATTTTGATTTACTAGAATATTCTAATTCTAATATATAATTGCAAGCAAGTCTATTGACTGGACTTCTTTACTCACAAGTCCTAAGTAAATTTTATTTTATTTTTTATGTATTTGCGCACCGTTTTGGTAATGAGAAAATTTTGAGACTTTAGATGTGTTTTGTGATTGTGGAATATGATCATTTGGAACTGGTAATGATATTGAAAAATTTATCAAAGTGATAAATGATTGGGATATTTTGACTTTTATTTGCGAGTTTGATTTATTTTTAGTTTATCTGTGTTAGTTTGCATTGAAATATGATAAGGGAAGTGTAAGTAGTTGAATTGTATTTTTTTTTAAAAAATATTTTTATAGTGGTAAATTTATCACTAAAAGTTGGTGTAGGACTTTTTGATAAGTTCGTTCGGTGATGTAAGACGTGTGCCTAGAATGTGAGTTAGTTAGTTAGTGGCATATATCTACAGTAGAGGGGATCATTTGTAACCAAGTTTGAGGAATAACATTTGAGTGATATTGAGATATTCTCTCTCTAGAACCCTTTGGGTTCCTCTCTCTCTCTCTCTCTCGTTCTTGGACCCATCATCTGGTCCACAGGACCTACTCATAACTACCCCTCTATAAAAAGATTAAAAAATGTTATCGTTGGAGAGCTTGATATACATTGTTCGGCCTCTTTCTAACGACTTAAACTTTTGGAACAATTAGTGATCGAATATGGTATGAAAGCTCAATTTAGGAGAGTTCATAGTCCATGTCTATCAGTTTGCATTTGTTTCTTTACATGTTTAGATGTTTGCATCTCTACATGCATGACGGGATTGCATGTGAGGGAGGTTATTGGACAGCTTGATATGCATTGTTGGGCCCCTTTCCTTGCAACCTAAGTTTTTGGAACAATTGGTGATCTAACAATAACATGATCCATATTATGACCCTGGACCATATTACCATCCATGACTAGCAAATCCTAAAAATAACACTTCAGTTGATAAGATTGAAAAACATAACTTGATCAATATGACCAAGGCCCATATTCCGTGACCAACAAATCCTAAGACTATCAAAATGTCTTTGGCTTCTATAACTTAATAAAGTAAAAATTGATAGTGTTGAAGCGTACTAACTTCAAATTAACATAACTTAAACCTTAAGTAGATCATGGGTCACTCATACTAAATGCGAAATTTCATATTTGCCCTTGTATTTGTGGCATGAATTTTCACCGAGACAGTGAGACTATAGTAATGACCATCCATCTCTCTTTAGTTTCCTCCGTTTGGTTAAAGGATGAGGCCCATTCATCTCACAAATCACAGCATTTGTTTCTGCTGATGTTTTTGTTTTGGTTGTTGTTTGTTTGTTCTAACAAGATCCTTTTTTTTTTTTTTTTTTTTCTTGATAAATGCTCTAACAAGATCTGTCTCACAGACCACCTATCTCTCTAATCTCCACATTACCTCTGTTTTGGGTGTTAAGAGTTTTGATCTTCAACAGTTTTTTTCCCTGTCATGTTTTTTTGGGGAAGTAGAAAATTGCGTTAAGATCTACTGAAGTGGGTAACCTTAACCGGATGTGTCTGGTAACAGGTAAGCCTGAAGGCTGTACCTGTCCCTGATGGTGGAGATTTGAACCGTCTCTCCTTTCTATGAACACTCACTCTGCTATGTGATTGTTTGAAGTGCAAGATGCTGTGCATATGATATGACACTAACACTAGAATGCTGTCATTTATGAGGAAATATTCTCCTTGCTTTTCCAAAATCTAAATGTTAAACCCAACTACTCTTCAAAATACCCTTTAAGAAGCCTTCATATCCGCTTGCGATATTCTCAAGTTTAGATATTTCTCTACTCTATCAAATGTCTTTTCTAGTTGCAAGGGAATTTTAAAAATAAGGATTGCCAAGGTACATGGATTTCTTTTTCCCTCCCCTTTTCATTTAGTAAAACCACTTAAACTTTAACATCATTGACCATTGAATTTATGATCTTTCCCTGTGAAGATGATGAAATTAGCTTTTTGACTAAGACTGCCCAAATGATTGAACCCTAATTTAGCATTGTTTGCTCTGCTTATATAATTCTTGGCCAAAAACCCAAAATTACTTAATATTTCTCAGAATTCATAAACACAGGTTTACAACTTCTTTCTACAGCTGTTTGAAATGCAGATCAAGTGCTAAGCGAAGATTCCAATACTCCAAATTACAGTTTTCTGATTTGTGTCAAATACTTTTGCAAGCTGCGTTGGCCTGAGGCCTATTTATATGTCAATCCTATGATGGTGATTTATGTTTGTTTAGGGTTTGAAATTTGAAGAAAGTAGCTTTGCAAGATTTTATATTTCTCCTATTTGTTTCTTCCCAGATCATTATGTCTCGAAGGCGGATTCCTTGCTTGGATTCATATTTAGATAAGGTATGTATCTTTTGATCTAGTTCATCATGTTATTATGTAAGCTGTTGATGATGGAGTTTCTTGTCTGTCCATCTCTCTTGCTCTTTTGCACTCTCTTTCATTGTTGTACAACTTTTGGTTTCTACATCTGGTTTTTCAGTTATTGGAATGACTTAATTGTTAAAATTAAATTAAATAAAACAAATTGTATAGTAACTTGCCAATTTAACCAGTATCTTAGATAGCCATATATTCGTATCTATGGAGGCTAGGGTATGTATATATGATCATGGAGCTATGTCCTCCTTCACAAGCTGTTTTCATTGAGGTTGTCATGAAGCATCAGTTCTGTCGCTGGATGAGATGTGAATTTAGGTCATGGTTATGTTGAATACATTAGCTATCCACAACAGCTGAAGGAGGTTTTCGGTAAGGTGGAGATTTAGACAGCCAGGCCTTTTGTGATATTAAAAAAATGGATGAGAAGGAGATGAAGGGGATGACAATGATGCTTTCCTTCTTTGAGATTGGAAAACTCAAGGAGTTTGCTTGTTTTATTGTTCTACTTTCAAAGAAAGGAAGTGTAGTTGACATTAGAGATTGCAGGCCAATTTGCTTGATCGGTAGTGTGTATGAATCATGACCAAAGATTTAGCTTTGAGGTTGAGGAAGGTGATGGGGTTGGATCATTCCGTAATCGCAGAATGCTTTTGTGGGATGGAGGTAGATTTTGGTGGCTAATGAGTGTGTGGATTCCAAACTAAAGAGTAATGTTACATGGATTTTTTGTAAGTTATTGAAAAGGCTTACAATCATCTTAAGAAGTACAGATATGGAAATGGAACATGGTTACGCTAATATGAAAATTTAATAAAAAAAACCACGACACAACATTGAAGGTGTCGAGGTGCGCCTGTCCAATGGCCCACACATTACCTCGCTTGTCACCCATGCATCAAAGGGCAAGGCAAACATGACAATGCAGGACAGCATGCCAGCTCACACCGCGTGCGCCCACCTGCCCATGCTGCGCACGCATGCCATTCTTGTCACACATATACGCTAGCCATGTCTTGTGGCAGCAGTACCTGACACTGTGCGCATGTCTGCCCCGTGCCAGTACCAGCACCAACACCCTTGCCACTTGCACACCAATTTGTATTTTTTATGTTCCCTCTAGCCATTTTAGTAATGGATTAAAACTATATTATAAGGGGTACCCAAGTGATGAACTAGACCACCTGCACTTTATTGTACCCCAAGAGTAGATGTATTATTGCATTTGTGCATTGTAATAGTCCATAAAGAAGTATGAAGTCTTTCATTTCGATGTCGCTTGTGTGCTACATATGCTTTTGCCTGTTAGTGAGTCTTTGTGTTTGTCGGTTGAAACTACTCAGGCCACAGGTTGACTTCCTTGTATTTGCTTGCCCTTGCAAACACCACTTGTAGATTTGGCGGATTAGTTAGGGTGTCTAACTAGTGCCACACAACATTCAAGGTCGGCGTGTGACACAAGGACACACAAATATATAAATAAAACTTCTAATATGGATACGTGAAAATGATAACAACTTCATTTTTTTACTTTACAAAATAGTAAGAATTCGTTTGGCACATTCTATATATTGGAATTTGGAAATAAAGTGTGAACAACAAGTACTAATATTTATTTTAAAAAACTCTATTGACAAACAAATTAAAAGTTTTAAGCTTTAGAGTTCCTAAAATTAAAAATCATATTAAGAAAAAAAACCCTCAATGGGGAAGGGATTGACAATTGGTATAAATCCTCATTATTTTGATTTTTGTCTCCCAAATATATTTATTTTTTCAAACTCACTATGTGTTTTATCTTTCATGTGTGTTTAAGCTATGGACTAACGTGTCTCCTCTATGGACTAAAGTTGTCAATCCTGTACTGGACAATGTACCGTTTTTTCCATTGGTACGGTACACATTGGTATTGGTGTGTTTTCGGGTACTGCTTCTGATTTTTCTCTACAAATATTATATATGTATTAAACTACCAATAGAATTAAAAATATTGCCTACTATAAAAAATTAACTCAAACAAGGACTTCTGGTAAGTGCACCAAATGTTAGATTAAAAGAAGAAAATGATTCTCAATTTTTACTCTCTCTAGCCAACTACTCAAAATATGTAAATTATAAGTCAAAAGGCAGCCAAAAAATTAGTACCTAAACTTTCAGCAATCAGCAATACAAGCACCTAGCAGTAGTAAAAGGCAACCACTCTCAACAGTAAAAGCCAGCCATAGCCTGTGGCATGGTTCAACTTTCTTCAGTAGACACTGTTGTATGCATTCACTCACAGTTGAGAAAGAGTAAAAAGGTGAAGTAGAGCTAGGGTAATCGAGTTCTGTATTATTTGTATTTTGATGTTGGATAGAAATTAGATGAGGCAAAAAAGCTTAAAGAGAACCATTGATATCATCATAGAGAGAACCTCATCCATTCACAATTGAAATCCTTCTGATTTATGACCCATGTTAGGTAGCGAATGTGCAACTTGGTTCCTTTTCCGTTTAACATGAAGACTGCTGAAGCAATGAAGGCTTGCAAGTTCTGTATTTTTTTGCAGAAGTCTTTCACGCAAATCTGAGTACTGTTATTTTTGAACAGGTTCATCTTTGTCTACCTGGATTCGGTGTGATTTAAGTTTGCAATCGGTGTTTTCCTGTATACCTGAAACTTCTTGGAATACACCTATTCGATACAGTGTTGTGTTGGTTTTGTCCCATTTTTCTTTTAAAATGGTACGTTTCGGAGGTACTGGCTGGTACGGAACGAAATCTACAACGCTGCTATGGACTCACGCTTCTCCTCTATGGACCCATGCATCTCCTCTGTGTTTGAAGTGTGTCCAATTCTAAAATAATTTGACTCATTTGGATGTGGTTTGACATGTGTCGGATGGTGTTTGATGAATGTGTCAGTGTTTAAAACAAACACGACCAAAGATGACACCTTAGAAATGTTGTCCTTGTTAGATGATCACGTTTGTTAGGACTTCCTGATTTATTTGTTGAAAAAAAAGAGAGTTTTTGGAAAAGGTGGGGAAAGTGGGTCCTTTTTTATATTTCTGTTGTGAAATTTTCAATTAATGGGGTAGATGGTGTTTGATAACCCAACTTAGCACCTAAACCTGAATATATTAAGTGAAAATCAAGTCTGTTTGATAATCACGATTCGTTAATTTTAAGTGACTTGAAAAATAAAGGGTAAAAGTTAAGAAAATTTTAAATAGCATGATTCTTACTTAATGTTGATTGATTTTGTAACTGTTTATGCATAAGTATTAGTGTGTATCGTTATGACCTCACCACCACTGTCATCACCACTCTTACACCCCCTACTATCACCACTACCCCCACCACCACAATCCTCTACTGCCATCATTACGACACCACTCATGGCTATTGCCATTGCCACCACCACTATCATCACCTCTCCACCACAACTACTACAACCCTCCACATCCACCACCGACACTGCTACTATAGTCACAAACATCATTCCACCACCACAATCACCACTATGAATACAACACCACCAACCACCATCTTCCCTCTACCTCCAATACACCGCCCCTCCACCATCATTGGAACCATTCTCTCCACCTCCACCACCATTGCCATTAGCGCCACAGCAACCACCGCTACCATTGTTGACACCACCACCACACCACCACAATGTAAAAATTAAAAAGAAAATTTGAAAATAATATATTTCAAATTTCATGTTTTACATGTTATACAGCTTGTTTTAGTTCAATCACTTAAATTTATATCAAACAAGTTTTTAGTTTAAAAATTCAACATTTAGTGTTCAGTACTTAATTTTTAGTTTTTAGTTTTCAGTTTTATCAAATACCACCGTAGCTACATGCTTTTTTGAGTATAGGGATTTGAGGCAAAGTGACTCTCTTTGTTCTTTTATCATTGTTATGGAGGTGCTTATTGGAATGATGCGGAGGGTAGTCACTAATGGCCCTGTTTGCTACAACTAATTGAAGTTGCTTATATACATTTATTTTGTGAGGGTGTTTGGTGTAACTTCTTTTTATAGCGTATGAGACAAAAATAGCTTAAATAAATTGAAAAAGAGATCCCCCTCTTTTTCGTGTGTTGAAAGTAGAGCTAATGGAGCCTAGAAAACCAAGAATATTTAATAAAAGCCGGGTATGTAGGTCCTGTCACGATTATGTAGAAGCTAGAGGAGGAGTGCTTTTAGTATTTGCTTTTTAATTATTAGTTTTCAGCTTGAGAAAAGCTGCTCCAATGATCGATTGACTGCAATTGAATTCGGTCATAGAGGGAGCATGATGGTGTCTGTGACACTTATTATTTGTGGATGATACCATTATTTTATGTGGAGCATAAGTTAGTAGTTGAGAATTTTGAGACACGTTTTCCTTTGTTTTAAGTTGATGCCAGGTCTTCATATTAGCTTGCTAAAAGTGAGCTCATTCTTGTATGGGAGGTGGTAGATGTGGAGATTTTGGTGGCTAATCTTGGATGTGAGTAGGGTTTTTGTCTTTAACTTGTTTGGGCTACGATGGGATCATCCTCTAAAGCTAAGAAAGTTTGGAATGTGGTGGACTGATGACGTTTTACCAGATCGCTATGGTCTTGTTATGACTTTAGGGGCTTACAGTAGTGGACTGTTGGATTTTGTCCCCTGCAAGTGTGGTATGGACACTTATTTTCCGGAGACCTTTGCGGGACTGTGGGATGGAGTTGGTGGAGGTGTTTTTTTGGGATGCTACAAGAGAGCCTGGTTCAGGTAGGGTTGAAGATAATTTAGTTGGGAGAGGTTCTACGAGTGGCATGTTTTTTATGGCCTCTTTTTATTGAAACCTTGTTGGGGTTGGGGATATGCTTCTTTCCCATGGAGAGGGATTCGGAAATCAAAGGCTCACTCCAAGGTTGGCATTCTTGCATGGAATAGCTGCTCCTGAAGCTTTACTTAACGACTGACGAGGAAGAGAGGAAAAGTCATGTTGTACTGGTGTTGCTTGTGCAAGAATGATGGAGAAAGTGTCAATCATCTGCTTCTGCAGTAATCACTTGTCAGAGAGATTTGGGGTATGGTGTACTATGCTTTTGGAGTTATATGGGTGAGGCCTAGTTCAGTTGGGAACAATTTGCTTCTTGAAGTAGGGGTTATCATTGTACTGATAGGAAGGTTCAAGAGGCTTCTCCATTATATGCCTAATGTGGTGTTTGTGGAGAGAGAGAAATAGATGGTCCTTCAAAGGCATAGTGTCCTATTCATTGCTTGAAAGGAATGGTGCTAGTTTCCTTGGTTTTTTGGCTTGGAGAGATGTTTCCTTTTCCTTGTGTTCTTTTGTATATATTTTTGGGGAATTGTATTTCCTTGTAGATACATGGGTCCTCTTCTCTTCAAGAGATTATATTTTATGTTCTTATAGAGCTCAACCATATCTACATGCGATCTATATTCTCATATCTCCATATGAGCTAATGGTTAACTGATTGGTGCTTTCCTTTTTTCTAGATTAGTAAAGCACACATGCAAGTGCGCGCACGCACACACAAAGGCATCAAAAAGGGGCCACAACCTTATCCACATGATCTATGCAGATAATCTTTAAACCCTAATCCATTTAATGATAGTATTCTCTAATGAATCTGTATACAGATCAATATTGCTCTATGGCCTCGTTTCAAGATGGTATTTGACATGCACCTGAGCAGCTTGCGAAATGCAAATGTGAAGACGTTATGGGAAGATGATGTACATCCTCACTATGTGATGAGGCGCTATGCTGAGTTTACTGCCTCACTTATACATCTTAATGTTGAATATGGAGATGGTCAGGTTAGGCATTTGGGTATTTAAATTTTTTCTTGTGGGATTTTTATATCAGAATGATTAGTTAAGTTTGCTGCTTTTAATATTTCCAGCTTGACCTGAACTTGGAAAGACTGAGAATGGCTATTGATGACTTGCTTGTCAAGCTTGCGAAAATGTTTCCAAAGCCAAAGTTGCAGACAGTTTTTCTAATAAACAACTATGACATGACAATTGCTATATTGAAGGTAATGTTTTGTATCTACTGTGTCTATATTAGGTTGGCATCAAATAAAGGTGGATACTAACTGCATACTTGTCCAAGGTTGAGAAGAAATGTGAATAAAATTTATCCCAAATACAATGCTGTTGCTAATGGAATACATAACTAACTAATTAAGATGATAAAAAATGTGTTACTTAATACCCGAGGGAGCTCTGATGGATTTAATATTTATCATTTGGTTCCAGGAAGCTGGTGCTGAAGGTGGGAAGATTCAACTGCACTTTGAGGAATTGCTGAAGAACAACACAGCGATTTTTGTGGTAAGTAACCACTCACCAATGGCAGCATTAAGGGCTTGCTTGCATACGAAAGAGAGATTGCTAAAGAAAAAGCAGAGAAACTGGGTTTCTCCAACAGGTTCATTACCCCAAGAATTTTAAAATACAATGTAAACAAAGCAACGCAAGATTGCTTCTAAAATCAAATTATTTTTATGCACCTGAATAGTGACTCCGCCCTTTTATTGTATCTAAGGTTCATTATCTTTTGACTTTAAGTGATTTCAGTTGCAACATTCTCCACCCTGAAACCAAAAAATGTTGTGTACTGGTAGCATAGATGGGTTTCAGATCAGCAGTGTTTAGGTGTCTAGTTTCATCAAGTTAATGGAGTGTTAGGTAACTAACGAGTGGAGCTCTATGGCCATTAACAGCAGTGTCCTTCATGTCAGATACTTTTGGCAGTTGACTGCTTGTTAGACTCATGTCAATCTGAGTTATCAGGGCCTTGAATGTGAGATGTCAATGGATGTTAATTTCTTGTCATCTGGTCCCTGAGATGTTGCTCCTTGTTGTTCCTTGCAGGAAGAATTACTGCTAGAGCATTTCAGTGATCTTATCAAGTTTGTAAAGACCAGAGCCTGTAAGTATATTGAAGAACATTATTACTATGGGCATCATTAAATGTGTTGTGTATTTTCTCAGAAGGTGGACTTATATTTTGCAAGTTATTTTTATCAGCTGAGGATCCAACTTCTGGCCCAGAGAGGGCAATAACAGTTTCAGAGGTTGAGCCGCTTGTGAAAGACTTTGCAAGTAGATGGAAAGCTGCAATAGAGCTGATGCACAATGATGTGATTACTTCTTTCAGCAACTTCTTGTGTGGAATGGAGATATTACGAGCTGCATTGACACAGCTGCTGCTTTATTATACAAGGCTCACAGATTGCATAAAGAGGATTGTTGGCGGGACTGCCCCAAACAAGGATCTTGTTTCCATATCTTCAATTATGTACGAAATCAAGAAGTACTCGAGGACCTTCTAGATCTCTCATTCATTCATTGATTTTGTGCTCTGCCCTTACAAAACAAACAACATTGAAGAAGATTATTATTGTGCTTGTAATTTGTTTGTGGGAAAGAGTAAGGGTGGGTTTTCAATACAAGTTCTTGTGGTTAGTACAAGCTGTGTGTTGGCTATGGCCTCAGTTTTTACCTTACAGATAATGAGGAAATGTTTTACTGGAGACGAGAGAGAAGAAATGTTGGTGAAAGAATTGTGTACACTTATTTAGGAAATTTTCACCTTACTTTTGACTTTTGTGGATGTACTTAAATTTGTATGTATAAGATAATAGTTTTTTGGTACCTTTTTTCTTGGTTTCCCTACTTACTGAATTTGTTTTACTTTTCTTTGTATGTGTGTGTAATTGTATATAAATAACATATAGGCAAAGGTAGCATTTGGTTTTTGGGGATGTAGCTGATAGATAAGTTTGGTCAACAGTGTTCTCTTTGAAGAGAACCAATAGGGATTTATAATGGCTAGACTTACTCTACCTCTTTAACTCATTATGGGAAATTCTATAATACACAACCCTCTTAGGTGTGTATCATATGTTCTAGTTATGATATTTGTGATATTTGATTGTGAAACATTATGATGTTAGTTATGATTTGGTTATGACTAATTGTGAAGTTGATGATGAATTATTGTGATTATATTTTAGTTATGATTGAAAATATCTTTAATTATACTTTATATAGTCTTTAGTTATGACTTTTTATTTTTATTTTTAAAATTAGGATTAAAAAGAATTTATTTTTGACATTTGTGTTGATCAACACTACAAATAATATAACTTGCCTATGGTACACCTTTTTGAGGGTGTGTATCATTTACAACAAAACCTATGGTTGGTAGGACTAATTTTTTATGCCTGGGCGAATCGTACTCAGTGTCATCAATATGGGTTTGAATTCTCACGTGTGTGAGAGTTTGTGACTTACCGTTATATGGTTGAGTGTCTCTATTATGTAGCAACCACCTAAGGGTGTGTTATAGCATGACCCTAAAATCTAACCATAACATCAGATGCTTTGGATTGCGGTGGTTGTGGATAGACGGGTCTTATCACTAGTCTTGTTTTGATAATTCAAACTGTTTATTTTATAAATCTCTCGATGTATATTATTCGTAGCAAAATTAGGCCAATTTAATAATTATAGTTTTTTCATTTTATTGCATGTCTTCAAAAAATGGACGATAAATATTTTTTGAAAATAAACCATTTAATTTTGTTAGAGACAAATAAGATAAAATGAAAAGACTATAGTTATTTGATCAATCTAATTTTTTCTCATAGATGACATACATAGCTGGTCCTACAAAATGAAAGATTCATATTATCGAAACAGGACTGATGATCAGCCTTATGAACCATTCAATTTTTCTCAAATTTAAATCTAAACTTTAAAGAAACCGAATCTTAAATAAAACATATCAATTAAGGGGTTGTTTGTGGTATCTTAAATAAGTGCACTTTTTGGCTTTTGGACTAAAAAGTTGAGGAAAAAAAATATTTGTTTGGGATAATTTTTTTGTCTTTTTACGAAAAAAATGTATATTAAAATATTGTATAAAATGACAAAATTACGTTTGTACCCCTACATGGTAGACTCATCAGTGACGGGCAGCAGAGGATAGTACGGCTTGGTTGAAATGGTGCATGAGGCTTCATGGCCTTGGGGGCCCACCACGGGTCCTGTTTTGATAATTTGAACCGTTGAATGTGTAGAACTCGTTGAGTACTATATGCCTATGAAATATCACTTTAATCAGATATCGATAGCTATGTGATCAAAGCAGTTTTGTATGGAATTAATAGACGGTGAAAAATAAACAGTTGAAAAAAAATCTGATTTGATCACATAGCTATCCATATCCGATCAAAGTGATTTTTTACAAGTATATAGTACTCGACGAGTTCTACACATTAACGGTTCGGACTATCAAAAAGGAACCCGTGGTGGGCTCCCACAAGCCAAACATTACCCTTCAACTTAATGAATATATACATCTAAATTTTTTATTTTTTTTTTTCATTTGAAAGAGCAATACGTGCTGAACCATCAATTCAGTACCAGCGCTGTCCAGTCATTGGTTTGTATTAAAATATTGTGTAAATTAATTTTTTTATATTTTTAATTTGTGAATAGTAATAAATTTTAACTTTTTTAATAACTGTTTAACTTTTTAGATTTTTCCTATTATGCCAAACCAGGCCTAAATGTAATATTAGTTTGCCGCACATCAATCAAGTGGTGGCACCTACATAAAAATTTTATGTATTTGTTAGTATTCTTGGCATTATTTATTTGAGACCTAATAAGCAAACACATTTTCTTTTAGACTTAGAAGAGTTATTTATTTATTTATTTTGAGACCTTAAATTTTAACAAAAAAGTTTGAGGGCGGGCTTGGTAACTTTCTTACCTATAAGGAAGGAAAATGTTATATATAATTTTATTTCTTACATTCTTTTCTTATTTTAAGATATAAGTGAGTGAATCTTATATACATTTATGAATGTAACAACAATGTTTTGTGTATAGGAGGAAGAAAAGGAGGAATTTTTTTTTTTGATTCCTAGGAAGATGTTAAAACAAAAAAAATGAGGCAAAAGGGGCTTCCTTTACCAAATTTAAGGGTTTGGGTTAGAATTTTCCTTTTTATTTATTTATTTATTTTATTTTTATTTTTTAAGAAAAAAGTTGTATTACAAATCATTTAGGGATGTAATTACCATCCCAAAATAATCAGTAATACTGTGAAGTAAATACTCATTATTATTTATGTATCAATAAGAATTCTCTTGATATTTTTTTTTTCTTAATTAATGAAGAAATTATTGTTAATAAATTTGACATATTGAAAATTCTTCGATTAATAGAATAATGTTGGCATACAGCGTCATCATTTATAAGAAATAAAAGTGAAACTTAATTTGTCTAGGTACGTAGGTGCAAAGGACACTTAAAATTAAGAGAGAGATGCACAAAGTATGAGAAAGAAATATAAGCAAAGCAGTCTCTAAGGAGTTGCTTAAGCAAAATAAGAACAACAAATATCCATTCTCAATCGACCTGGATGGAGAATGAATCTTCTTCTAAGCAGCATTCTTAGTTACAATCCATACCATATATAGGCTTATACATAATAGTAAAGAGTATGAAGTTCCATCTCCAAGTAAAAGTTTGAGAGAGAGAGAGAGAGAGAGATGAGGATGAGGATGATGATCACCTGAGTCCTAACCATGGTTGATGAAGAGTTAAGAGGAGATGAAACCAAGAGTGTCCCAAAATATCTCCCTTGGGTTACAACTCCTTATATGCATTGGAGCTCTATAGCCATTAATAGAGCTCTTTAAAAAAAAGGTTGGTAAAAAGCTAAATGCAAGAAACTAAGACTACCCTCCTCCTATTTAAACTTAGTGAAGTAGCAGCTAGGGCTAAAACTTCCCAAAGTTTAGCCACAATGAATTTACAAACAAAAATACACCTACACTACTGTCAGTAAGATTACCTCCCCTTACCCCAAGGAAAGATGGTTTGATTGGTTTGTTGGTTGGTTGGTTAGTTAGACAAATATTATGTGACAGAGAGAGAGAGTTGAAAAAGTGAAGTTGGTAAAGCTTTTAAAATAGACATGACCAGTCACAATTTCAAAAATCCTAAGACTAGGGTTGAACTTGATGTAAAAAAAGAAAAAAAGAAAAGAAAAAAGAGTTTGGGCATCCCCATGCCCATGATATATATACTACATCTAAAGTTGGAGGGATAAGCCATTTCAAGATCAACATTTTGTGAAGTTTAAAGACTTGATTGCCATTTGTATTCTTGAATTTACTTACATTTTTTTTTTCTTTCCAGTGAGCCATTTAAGTGCTTACTTAGCCTTTCCAGGGCTAGCCTTTTGAACTGTGTGTTTGCTTGGCCTTTCCAAGGCCAAAGTTAGAGAGAAGTATGTGATCAACTTAGCTCTTGAAGTTGGTAACAACAACATGCACATGCACTTGCTTAATTTGGTTCTCTTGTTGGAACCTTTCCTTCCAAGAGAAGCAAAAGCAATAGGGAAGATATAAAAAAGCATTGTTTCCAAACATTTAGCCCCTATGGGGAGCTTTTATGTGTGGTAATAATGCATGCCCAAATGTGAAGCATGGACCTCCAGCTCCATGAGAGAGAGAGAGAAAGAAAGAGAGAGATGAAAAAAGAGAACCATGGTTAGGCCAAAGGTTTTTCAGATCCTTCTGATGATCAAGGAGTACTCAGACTAGAGTAGGTGAGTTCAAAATCCAATGAATCTCTCAACGATGAGGCATTGGTGCATGGAGAGCCATCGTCACGCCTGTGGCACAGCAAAACAAACTGTCAAAGATATTAGTA
The DNA here is from genome assembly GCF_055761805.1 of Camellia sinensis. Taxonomy (NCBI): domain Eukaryota; kingdom Viridiplantae; phylum Streptophyta; class Magnoliopsida; order Ericales; family Theaceae; genus Camellia; species Camellia sinensis. Next base: position 49,565,968 of record NC_138965.1, read on the forward strand.
CCTCTTTGCCAGCAGCCACTAATATATAGTTGTGTGTGTGTTCAAAACAAAATAAGATAAAATGATACACAAAAGCATCATCTAATACTTTTTATTTTTTTTATCAGCCAAAAACAAAACTTTATTATTGATGTAGGTAAAATGTACAACAAACACACACAAAACAAAGCGAACACCAATAAAAAGAAACAAAAAGGAAGAGTGTGTAGAGAGTATCAAAACAAGACCAACCCATCCCAACTACGTTGTCACAAAACAGACTACCACATCAAAAACAAAGGCTGATAAGGTACACCAAGCAGCACCCAAAGAATCATCTAATACTTTTTATGACAAATAATATAATTAATAGAATCATCATCATCATCATGCAATTACCACAATCTTATCTTCCAAAGGAAATTTTATTAACTAAAATATATATACACACAATACAACACGATAAACAGGTATAAGATAATGTGGTTGTAATGCAACTTTGTCACTTTAAAAGGATTTTGCTAACAAGTAACAAGTATCCCTAAGCACAAAAAAAAGTGTTTTATGTAATAATGCTTAACACTGCTATATCAATATGGTGGAAAATTTTGTGGGAATTTTTTGTAAGAATATTTTTAAATAAAAATAATAATAAAGAAGAAAAGGAGGAAAGAAAATCATAATATGACCCATAATTAAATAACTAAAATAAAGGGTGTGGGTGGGTATGAAGAGTAGTATGTGAATAAGAATACAAACCTGATTGCAAAGGAGGAGTGGGTGCAAGAGAAACAGGAGCAGCATAGTGATGTGGACCGTAGGCGCCACCAGTTAAGTTCATGGCTGCTGCTGCTGCTGAGTACTGGAAGAGGTGGTGTGGGTACTGCACACCATACCCTTGTCCAACTGCCGCTGTCGTGTAGTTGGTGGCAGCTCCTCCTCCTCCTCCACCTGTTCCATCAGTCCCTTCTCCGAAATTCAGATATGGGTAGAAGGCAGCTGCCGCTGCTGCTGCTGCTGCTGCCGCCGCTGCACCTGTCATCATCCCACCAGCACCAGCGCCGTAAATGGGATACTGAGAAGCAGCCCCTCCATACACCCCTCTATTCGCCACATCTTTGTGGAGAAGAAGATGTTCACAACTTTTGAGCCTGTTTATGGGAAATTCTTCAACTTCAATTGTTGAGAAGAAGAGTAAGGTAGTCCTGAAAAAGAGCTAACTCTGAACAATGTCCTGTTTGTGTCAGACATTCACAAAAACCTTGTCTCGTGGTCTCTCCTAAGTAAGCATGGTTTCCGCATGGTTTTTGAATTTGATGTGGGGAAGGGATATATGTCGGGTGGTATGTTCAAGTTAAATGTAATAACTATTATCCCTAAAGTTAATGAGAAGGTTTATTATTCTGCTTATATGCTTGAGTCCTCATAATTATGGCATGGTAAATTAGGTCTTGTAAATTTTGATTGTTTGCATAAATTAATCAAGTTAGATCATGAATCACAAATGTGAAACTTGTGTAGAAGCAAAATTGACTTGGACTTTATTTCATCCTGTTGAGAGAAGTACCGAGCCTTTAGATTTAGTGCATAGTGATGTGTGTGACTTAAAAGTCGTACAATCTCAAGGTGGCAACAAGTATTTCATCACTTTTATTGATGATTGCACTAAATTTTGTTATGTGTATTTGCTTAAAAGCAAAGATGAAGTGATTGATAAATTTAATCTTTGTAAGAATGAAGTTGAGAATCAATTGAGCCTGAAGATTAAGGATTTGAGAAATAATCGCAATCGAGAATATGAATCACCGTTTATTGAGATTTGTGCTCAATTTGGAATTATCCACCAAAATACAACGCCTCTTCCCCTTAGTCAAATGGTGTTGCTGAGCGGAAAAATAGGACATTGAAGGAGATGATGAATGCAATGTTAATTAGTTCTAGGTTGCCACAGAACTTGTGAGGGAAAAACGATTCTCTCTACGAATTACATTCTAAATAGTATACCTCAAAAGAAAGTGGACAAGACCCCGTACGAATTATGGAAAGGCTACAAGCCTTCTTATAATTTCTTACGAATGTGGGGGTGCCTTGTTAAAGTGGTGATACCTATACCTAAGCAGGTTAAGATAGGCTCGAAAATTGCGGATTGTATATTCATTAGTTATCACAGAATAGTAGTGCATATAGGTTTTTTGTGCAAAATCCTAATATTTCAAATATACACAAGAATGCCATCATAGTGTCAAGGATTGTGTCCTTTTTTGAGGACGTGTTTCCTTGTTGAACCCGAAGAGAGGATCAAAGTTCTGGAAAGGAACTTAAAGATAATGCTAGTAAGAGTGATCAAGATGAAGAGGTAGTTAAGCCAAGAAGGGGAAAAAGGCTAGGACTTCCAAGTCCTTTGGTCAAGATTTCTTGACTTATATGGTGAAAGATGAGTCTCGAACTTTCCACGAAGCTGTGACTTCACTAGAAAGTTCCTTGTGGAAAGAAGCGATTAAAAGTGAAATTGGCTCCATCTTACAAAACCACACTTGGGAGTTGGTTGATTTACCCCCAAACAGCAAGGCTTTCGGGAGTAAGTGGATCTTTAGGGGAAAGATAAAAGTTGATGGGTCAATTGATAAGTATAAAGTTATACTAGTTATCAAACGATACAAACAACAAGAAGGCTTGGATTATTTTGATACATATTCACTTGTGACAAGGATAACATCCATTCGCATGGTGATTGCGATAGCAACCTTGCGTGGTCTGGAGATACATCAAATGAATATAAAGGCAACTTTCTTAAATGGAGATTTAGATGAAGAAATCTATATGGAGCAACTCAAGGGGTTTTCAACTACTGGGCAAGGTAAGAAAGTCTATAAGCTTATCAATTCATTATGTGGTTTGAAGCAAGTGTCTAAGCAATGGCATAAGAAATTTGACAACGCTATGTTGTAAAGTGAGTTTAGAATCAACGAGTGTGACAAATGTGTATGTGTCAAAGTGACTGACGAAGATTATGTCATTTTGAGTCTATAAGTTGACGACATATTCATTGTTAGTAGTAATGATGAGATGATTAGGACTACCAAAAAGTTGTTAAACTCTAAATTTGATATGAAATATATGGGCTTTGCAAATGTGATTCTAGGTATTAAGATTACCAAAACATCTGGCGGTATGGTACTTTCTCAGTCTCATTATATTGATAAGATACTTGAGAAATTTAGTAAATCAGATACAAGTGTGTCAAGGATACTGGTAGACTTGAGTCTACATTTAGCCAAGAACAATAATAAGAGTGTCTCTCAGCTAGAATATTCTTGGGTTGTTAGAAGTTTGATGTATCTGATGAGCTGTACAAGGCCGGATATAACCTACTCCGTTAACAGGTTTAGTAGATACACGAGTAATCCTAATGCTATTCATTGGAAGGACATTATGTGAGTGTTAGGTTATTTATGCTATACCCGGGATTATGGTTTGCATTACACTAGATACCCAGTGGTACTAAAAGGTTATAGTGACGGGAATTAGATATCTGGTATAAAGGACTCTAAATTCACTAGTGGTTATGTATTTACCCTTAGAAAGGCAGTCATATATTGGAAATCTTCCAAGTAGACATGTATATCGAGATCAACGATGGAATCTGAGTTTATTGCTTTAGATAAAGCAACGAAATAAGCTAAATGGCTACTCTAGTTCATTAAAGACATTCCTCATTGGTCAAATCCTGTGTCCACTATCTGTATTCATTATGATAGTCAATCAACGATTAAACGGGCACAGAGTAATATATATAATGAAAAGTCTAGACATATCCATCGTATATAATTTCATACGACAACTACTCTCTAAAAGAGTTGTCTCTATAGAATGTGTAAAGTCTAAAGACAATATTACGGATTCATTAACCAAAGGGTTAAATCAAGAGTAAGTAGAAAAGTCGTCAAGAGAAATGGGGTTAAGGCCTTTGGCAATTGTTATTAGAACAAAAAACCCAACCTAGTTTACTAGAGATCCCAAGATCTAGGTTCAAAAGAACAACCTAGCTGCGTGTAACGGGTGAGTCACTATAGAGGTAAATCCTCTTGCATATTCCTTTATATAGTGATACCCTGTGGGGTGAGAGTGTTAAACTAATACTTTTAATGACCTAAGTGTTGTGAATAGTCAACCGTGGTATAGTGAGATACCTTATGTCACCTATGTGAGTGCAAAATGCGGCCGCTTCTTTAAGAATTAACAAGTAGGGATGGCAATTTGAACCCGACCCGATGAGGACCCGATCCACCAACCCCGATTTGAGTAGGTTTTCCCTGAAAAATATTCCCCACGAGACAGGGATGATATTAGAAAATAAAACCCGATGATATTCGGGCCGGGGACGGGAGTATGTTTCCCGATCCTGGACCTGGTCTGACCTCGACCCTGACCCTGACCCCCGACCTCCGATCCGTTTCCCCTCGATGTAAAATTCCTTTTATGCCTCTGCCCATATATATATATATATATATGTATGTATGTCTTTAGGGTTTGGTTGACAAACAGACACACAAACACAGATCGCCTCCCTCTTGTCTCTCTCATACACGGTTGCTGTGTCCCTCACCGCCGATTGTCAAGCTCTCTCTCTCTCTCTCTCTCTCTTTCTCTCATTAAACTAATATCGATCTCTATTTTGTTCTTTCAAAGAGTCGATCTAGTGGTTGTTGCTCTGCTCGTGCTCCCTCACCGCCGATTTTCAAAAGGGTACTCTCTCTCCCTCTCTCTCTTTCTCTCTCTCTCGTTAAAGTAATAATCAATCTCTGTTTTGTTCTTTTAAAAAGTCGATCTAGCGTTTTCGATTTAGGGATTTTGATCTAAGGTTTACATACATACATACATATATATATATATATATATATACACATATCTGAGTGTACAATACATGAAGAAAAATCATGAACCAGAAAACCAAATATGAAGATTTGAAACAGGTGGACTTGGAGATTGAAGATTTAAAAGATGTCATGTGTTAGGACAAGGTGTGTGTTGAAAGTAAGGAATAGCTTGTTATATGGCTGAATGCTTTGTAAAAATATAAGGTTGTAAGGTTGGTATTTAGATGATAAAAGGTCGAGGTTTGAGAGGGTTAAAGAACTGTGAAGTTTGGGGGGTTGAATAAGGTTTAATACATATTTGGTTTTCTGGTTTTAAAGGCTAAAAATGCAGAAAAATTGAAAAGAAAAAGAAAAAGTCTAGGTTTTAAAGGCTAATAATTGAGTATGATATTCATAGTAAATAATACAAGAAAAATGTGATATTAGCATAATCTTTATATGAAATTTATTTTTTTTGAATGATATGACAATAATATATTTATAAATTGTGATTACAATAATGAGTTTTGTGTTTTAAAATAAAGGGATCATAACACATAGTTATTCTGTATAATTTTTCTATTTTATATAAAAACTATGGCCTCAAATTCATATTTCTATCTCATTATTTAAAATAAATTTTTGTAGATGGAAGTTATGAATTTTAGTTTGCATCTGCTATGGTTGTCTAATTCCAAATTGAGTTCAAAGGGGTATGTATGTATGTATGTATGTATGTATGTATGTATGTATCATAACAGTGTGTATGTGTGTATGGCTGTCTACCTTTGGCTGTCTACCTTAGTCTGCCATGTGTGTATGTGTGTATCATAACAATGGGTAATTTAGTTTGCATCTACCTTTGGCTGTCTAATTCCAAATTAAGTTCAAAGGTAGGTGGTTAATGTTTATATGTGATAGTGTTTATGTTATAATGGGTAGCTTCTGCTTATTTATTTCATATTATTTTTATAAAGGTTAAAAATGTCATAAGCTAACTCTCAAGTACCATTTGAGAGCGATACCTCACAACAATCATCGCCACCTACCAACTCATCGTCTCCCCTCTCTAATCAAAATGTTATTGACTTAGAAGAAGAGTCTAATACTTGTGGAGGAACTAAAAGAAAAACTAGCGTTGCGTGGGAACACTTTAAGAAACAACAATATGTAATTGTTGTAATAAGCATCTTGGAGGTGATTCAAAAAATGGAACTAGGCATTTGCATAATCATTTTAAGAGTTGTACTAGGAAAAAAGTGATGGACATGAGGCAAAAAGTTTTAACTAACAACTTTAATAGAGAGAGTCAAAAAATGAATTCCTATATTTTTTATCAAGATTTTGCTAGGAAAGAGTTGTCACATGCCATAATATTTCATGAATATCCCATTTTTATCGTAGACTATGTTGGTTTTAAACAATATTTAGCAGCACTCCAACAATTGTTTAAAGTACCTTCTCGAAATACGATAAAGTGTGATATTTAAAAGATTTATGATTATGAGAGGGTGAAGTCATTGAGTTTGGTAGAGCATAATAAAAGTAGGGTGGCAATCACAACTAATATGTGGACTATTAGCAATCAAAAGAAATGATTCATGGCTGTCACCGCACACTTTATTGATGATTCATGGACATTGCAAAGTCGCATTTTGAGGTATATATTTGTAAATTTGCAAATCATTTAAAAGTTTTATCTTATTCAGTTCAATTTGCATGTTATTAATACTTGTTCATAAATATTATATTTTAGGTTTATTTATGTTCAATGTCTACACACAAAAGAAGTTCTTTGTGATACTTTGCTCGAGTGTATGATGGACTGGAATCTTGATAGAAAAATCTCTACTGTTACTGTTGATAATTGCTCCACAAATGATGCCATGATTACCATGTTGATAGATAAGTTGAGTAATACATCGCTTTTGTTGGGTGGTACTTTGTTTCATATGTGTTGTTGTGCGCATATTTTGAATTTGATTGTGAAAGATAGACTAGATGTCATACGAGTGGGCGTGGATAAAATTCGGGAGAGTGTAGCTTATTGGACAGCAACACCAAAAAGACAATAAAAATTTGAAAAAACAGTCAATCAATTGCGTAATCCACATACTGAGAAATTTGGACTTGATTGTGCAACTAGGTGGAATTCAACCTACTTGATGCTTCAGACTACCTTATTGTATAAGGATGTCTTTTCTCGGTTGAAAATTAGAGAGCCTCAATATAAGACTGTGCCAAGTGAGGAAGAATGGGAGTTTGCTAGAGAGATTAGTGAGAGGTTTAAGATATTTTTTTTCTATCACAGAGTTATTTTCTGGTACTAAGTATCCCACAGCCAATATTTGTTTCCCTACTTTATGTGAGATTATGATGACACTGTCTCAATGGCTTTCTTGTGAAATTGAAGTGATTAGAACAATGGCATCAAAAGTGGTGGAAAATTTTGACAAATATTGGTTAGTGATACATGGTGTTATTGGAGTTGCTGTTGTACTTGATCCTAGGTATAAGATGAGTATATTGGAGTTTTATTTTGAAAAACTTTATGGAGACAAAGCTGAAGATGAAGTTGATAGGGTTCATCAGATTTGTTATGATTTGTTACAAGACTATCAGCACCGAGTTGGTATGGAGACCGATGTTGTTGGTGACTCTTCTATTCATCCATAAATTGTTACAGAGACCATTTCAGAGTTTGATTTGTTTATTAGTAGAAAGAGAAGTAAAAAAATGAAGAATGTAAGATCAGAGTTGGACCATTATCTAGAAGATGATGTTTTGCCAATAACTTTAGGTTTTGATGTTTAGAATTGGTGGAAAGCCAATGAACCAAAGTATCCGACCTTACAGGCAATAACTAGGGATATTTTAGCTATTCATGTATCCACTGTTGCTTCTGAGTTAGCATTTACAACTAGTGGAATGTTGGTGAGTCCACATCGTAGTAGACTTCATTCAAACACATTAGAAGCATTAATGTGTGCACAAAGTTGGCTGTGGGGTGTAGAGATGAAAGATACTCATATAATTATTTTCCTTTTCGTGTGGGTTGCTGGATAGATGCTATTTTGTTGTTTAGGATATATTGATTTGAATAGGATACTATCTTGCTGGACAGAGTTATTGAATGAGATATATTGACAGATGTTATTTTGTTGTTTAGGATATATTGATTTGAATAGGATACTATCTTGCTGGATAGAGTTATTGAATGAGATATATTGACAGATGCTATTTTGTTGTTTAGGATATATTGATTTGAATAGGAAGTTATTCTGCTGGACAGAGTTATTGAATGAAATATATTGACAGATGCTATGTTGTTGTTTAGGATATATTGATTTGAATAGGATGCTATTCTGCTGGACAGAGTTATTGAATGAGATATATTGACAGGTGCTATTTTGTTGTTTAGGATATATTGATTTGAATAGGATGTTATTCTGCTGGACAAAGTTATTGAATAGGATATATTGACATATGCTATTTTGTTGTTTACAGATTTTTTAATTTGAAAATATGTTGACAAATACGTTTGAATAGGATGTTTACAGATTTTTTAATTTGAAAATATGTTGACAAATATATTTGAATAGGATGTTTACAGTTAAAAAAAAAAATGATATAATTTGGGGATTTTTTGGAGTCGGGAATACCTGTTCCCTGATCGGGGGCGGGGGCGGGGGCGGGGACGGGCGATGGGTCCTCGTTGGGGATCGGGGGTAGGGATAGGGAATTTATCACCTTCAGGGATCGGGGACGGGGAGTGTAGTCCTCGGCCCCGCCCCATTGCCATTCTTATTGACAAGGCCAAATTCTTTAAAAACACTCACTAAACTAGGCAAATGTTCTAAGGCCAAACTGGACATAACACTGAGAACATAATGATGGTTGGAGTAACTCCTGTGTGAAGTCTATTGTATTGGTTTACATAAACGGCAGAACAGTTCAAGACATCATGTTCACTAGTCAGCCAGTAAATTCGATAGGCTTTCACTATGAAAGCTTCAAGGCCAATAACTACATTTTCTGATGCAGGGTTATTTTGTGTGCTATCTTTCCGTGTCGTCGTTGTTAAATGTTGTCTATTTTTCTTTAATTAGTCAATTTTTATTCATATCGAGGATTATTGGAAAAAATAGGTTTACGGTGATTTTAATGTGAAATTTAAGTAAGTCCTAAACCACCAGTTGAGGTGGGTCATAGTGAGTCTAGATTCTTTGCAATAAGATCTTTAAACTACAAAAAGAATGACAAAAAATCATTGAGAATTGAATGAGAAATTCTCTCATAAAGTTGGCCTTATGAATGAGGTATTCGGAAAGGTATATAAATCCCTAATTTTTGATAAGGGTATGAGCTTTTGGGGCATTCAAATTTTTCGAAGAAAATAAGTTACGGATGCTTTAAGGATGGGCTTGGCTAGAATTATGTGGTCCATGTTGGTTATGCAAAAAATGCCACACACGGGCGCTCCGTCCTATCGGACCGGATTAAGTACGTGGTCCGTAGGGCATGGGTTGTGTATCTTGGACTTCGGCGTGGGCTTGAGGCTTACTTGACCGGATAAGGTTTGGGTTGGGTCGAGTTGGTTGTCATGACTCGAACCCGCCCCTAAAAGTTTAGATTACCGAAGGCCTCAAACGATCATACAGAATATTTATGCTAATGGGGCCATAAACGGAAGCATATAATAATGAGAAGTCCATTGAGCTGTGTCAATCATGAGCAAAATTATAAAGTTAACATCATAACACATTAATAAATTTACATGCCCAAGCAAAAATATAAGTGCCACAAGAAATTTGTATATATTGTTTACAAACCCAAGACCATGATAGTAAAAAAATAAAAATAAAAATAAAAAACAAAATAAGGTCAAGGTATGGTGTGAGTGAAAGACAAAACTCCATTTCGGAGACATGTCTTAATTGGGTCACAAAATATATAGCGATTCTGGTTTTTCCCCGTCATTTATTGTATTCTGGACTTGGATTTTGTGGTTGTATGTCATTGTATATACCTTATTTCCATCATTTATTCTTTGTATTTGAGTTGTAGGATGTGAGGCTTTTGCGCTCGAGCGAGCTTTGGGTATTTGCCTCTTCGCTCGAGCGTGTGTCTGTGTCTCTATAAGACCTGAAGGTTGGTATTCTTCGTTCGAGATTTCTTGCGCTCGAGCAAGCCCTGCGTTATGTGTTATTTCGCTCAAGCGAGCATTCTTGCGCTCGAGCGTGCTTCTGCATTGCAGACCTAAAGCTTTGCATTGTTCGCTCGAGCGACGCTTCTTGCGCTCGAGTGAGGTTCTCTTATGTCTAGTCGCTCGAGCGACAACTCCTTCGCTCGAGCGAGCCCCGTATATATCAGTTCGCAGCAACGTGATTTTACATCACTTTTTGATTTCCTTTTCACTCCAAACCCTAATCTGGCTATCTCTCTCTCTAAAACTCCCTCTCTCTTTACAAATACTCCATGATCTTGGGTTTCTCTACTCTAGTCCCTTTGTAGAAAAGCTAGAGCATAGCGAGGGCTTCCTTTTGATCTGGAAAAGTGTGAATTTGGAGCATCTTGAGTTTCTCTCTTCTTCTTCTTTGAGCTTCTCCATTTGAGGTAGGGATATTCTACACTTTGTTATGAATTTTAACCTAGTTATTTGTTGTTGTGAGAATATGGTGAGATTTGGGATGTTTGGAGAAAACCTAGGGTTTGGTCCAAATTTATGAACGAGGGGTTTTTATGTGTTGTTGTATATTTGACCATGGGGTTGGAATATGAGGTGGTTTTGTGTGTAAAATTGATGAATTTGACCTTTAGGTTAGTATTTGAAATAAAGGGGAGATTTGCCCTACTATGAGCTAAATGATTATTGGGTATAAATAATATAATTGGTGCGAGAAATATGAAATTTGGAAGTTGTGTGAATGAATGTTGTAGTTAGATTTGTTAAATCACTCACCTATGGAAATTTGATAAATTATCTGTTTAAAAGATTGTATATCTGTTTAGAAATATCTGTTTTGGGCTATCGGTGGAGGATAGCCATGATTGTTGTAGAAACTACATGTGGATTAGGTAAATTGAAACCTGTCGTTAATTTTACCTCATTGAATATGATGGTATGATTGAGATGTTGAATATGTGTCATAAATAGTCATTGTATATGACGATGCTTTTAATACATTGTATATGCACCATTGTTTAGGAGGAGATAGGGGATGGACTCCATTTATAATTAAGTTGGCCGAAGTGTCCAGGGTGAAAGTCCCCGAAATCTTGTGCATATATGGGTGCCGGTTCCCTCAGATGAAAATTCCGTAAAATGGAAAATCTTAAAATCTTGTGCATATATGGGTGCCGGTTCCCTCGGATGAAAATTCCGTAAAATGGCAAATCTTAAAATCTTGTGCATATATAGGTGCCGGTTCCCTCGGATGAAAATTTTGTAAAATGACAAACCTTGAAATCTTGTACATATATAGGTGCCGGTTCCCTCGGATGAAAATTCCGTAAAATGGCAACATTTAAGTGTTTGAAGAATAGTTGTGTTGAATTGTGAATCTCTGAGTTGTAGCCTCATTTTAGATTGTTTAGATAACAATGAACTTGTCTCATGAATTGGCTCAGAATCTATTGGATTAACATGAATTGAACAGATGGAAATGGGATTGAGATATGGGTCTTAGTATTAAATGAATATGGACAGAATGCGAGTTGGTTATGAATGTGAAACATTTACTTGGCACTTATATCTTAGTTAAACTCCATATACTTTGTTAGGCTATTTCTACTGGGCTTTGGCTCATCCTACTTGGGAAACCATTTTCAGGTACAATTGACATGCTACCTCCAAAAGCGTAGCATGAGAGGACTTTAGAACTGGAGGCTCTATTTTGTTATTTTCATGTTTAAATGATTATTCAAGCCAAGGGCTTTGTATGTATAGAGTTTATGACACTCTCTTTTGTTGTAACCAAGGTTTTGAAACCCGAACCAGACCGGCCGGTTGAACCGGTTGAGGTAGATAGATACAATGAAAAATTAATTGTCCCTGTTGTTGCTGTTGTTGCTGTACATAGATTGAAAAATTTTGGTGTAGATAGATACTATGTTAATTGTTTGATTTCCTTTTTCTTGTTTTGGATAGCCATGAATAATTATGCATCTGATAATTATAAGAAAATTAACTTTCAAATTTTTAACTACACGTAATTTAATTATTGTATTGAATCTAACCTTTTTTTTTTTTTTTTGATAATTAAGTCTCTGGCCAAAATAGGAGTATTTATTTATTATGATTATTGTATTGTATTGTAATGAATCTTACTTTCTGGAATTTTAATTTGAATAGGAGTATTGTTTTTTCATTTTTCATTTTTTCATTTGTTCTTATTCTACCTGGTAGTTGTGAGAGAATAGTAGCATCTTTGACAGCATCAGAGGCATCAGAAACCATCAATTGATGCATGTGCGCGGGTGGCTGTTGACGTGGAATAGTAGCATCAGAGGCATCAGAAACCATCAATTGATGCCTATGTTGTTCAAATGCATGAGTCTTTGAAAGCATTTGATGAAAAGAAGAAGCAAAGTGTAGAAAATTATGATGAATTAAATCTTTATGGTCCAGGTGGTTTTCAATTTGAGGGTGATGATGTTTACGTTAATGTTGATGATGAGGTTGTGGAAACAATTCCTCGGAACAATAAGGGCATTTCAATCAATGAAGGAGCTGGAAGTGGGAATAAGAGTAGAGCACCAATGACACATAAAGGGAAGGGGAAGAAACATGAACCAACAAAAATCGGTGATTATTTTGCACCAAGGACCACTTTGGGTTCTCAACCAACTATCAAAAGTGCCCTCAAAACTAAAGAAGCCATACATAGAGCACATATGATTGTTGGCAAATTCTTTTATGATACTTGTATTCCAATCAATGCTGTGAACTCCATTTATTTTCAGCCCATGTTTGATACCGCAATTGCCATTGGTCCAGGATATAAGGTCCCTACTTACCATCAACTTCGAGTTCCTTTATTGAGAGACTCAAAAAAAGAGCTTCAATTGTATATTGGCACTTTGAAGAGTTCATGGGCTACGTGTGGATGTACTATTATGGGTGATGGTTGGACTGATGGTAGACAAAGAAATCTAATAAATTTTCTTGTGTATAGCCCTATGGGAACTGCTTTTGTGAAATCAATTGATGCCTCTGATGCTGTCAAAGATGCTACTATTCTTTCTAAATTGTTTCTAGAGGTTATTGAGTGGGTGGGAGTGTCGAATGTTGTTCATATGGTGACAGATAATGGAGCAAATTATAAACCTGCTGGAGGACTTGTAAATGCAACTTACAAATCTATAAATTGGTCTCCATGTGCAGCTTATTGCTTGAACTTAATCTTAAGTGAAATTTCCAAGATGAATCATGTGCATGAGCTTGCTATTAAGGCATCAACGGTGACAAGGTACCTATATAACCGTTCATGGTTGTTAGCTCGGTTGAGAAAGAAGAAGAGTTGGACTGAAATTGTGCGCCCAGGAGCAACGCGCTTTGCCACTACTTTCCTTGCATTGCATAGTATTCATGAGCATATGCATGATTTGCAAGCTTTGGTGACAAGTAAGGAGTTTGCAAGTTCAAGGTTTGCCAAAGAGAAGAAAGGAAAGGATGCCATTGATATCATTTTAGATAAACTATTTTAGAAGGATTGCTTCATCACTGTTAAGATTGTTGAGCCACTTATGCGTCTTTTGTGTATTGTTAATGGAGATGAGAAACCGTCCATGGGATATGTTTATGAAGGCATGTATAGGGCAATCAAAGGTATTAAAGATATTTTCAATAGAAATAAGAGGTTGTATAGGCCTTACACAACAATCATTAAAACTCGTTGGGATAATCAATTGCGGAAGAATATACATGCGGCAGCTTATTGGTTGAACCTAGCTTTTCAATATGATCAAGCTTCATTTTGCAAAAAGCCAGAGGTTATGCATAGTGTACTTGATGTGATTGAAACTAAAGCCACATCAAGTAAAACGAAGCTCATAAATGAACTTAGATTGTTTTGAGATCGACAAGATAGTTTTGGAATAGAGCTTACCATTACTACATATAAGAAAACATAACCTGGTAATCACTCTCTATTTTTTTTAATAGTAATTATCATTATTATTTGATTTTGATTGGAATATTTTATCTCATTTATCTATTTCTTATTTCTTTTTATTTTTTATTTTTTATAATATTTTTCTTTCTTTCTTGATAATAAGATGAATGGTGGAAGATGTTTGGACATAGTGCTCCAAATTTGCAAATGTTGGCCATTCGAATTCTTAGTCAAACTAGCAGCTCTTCTGGGTGTGAAAGGAATTGGAGGGTCTTTTAACGCATACATACAAAGAAGAAGAATAGACTAGAACATCATAGGCTTAATGATCTTGTGTATGTTCATTACAACTTGCGATTGAAGAATAGGTAAATTAATCTTTCTCATATAGTAACTAATGGATTCTTTATTTTATTCGTTTATTTAGTCTTACAATTGAATCAATATAGGAGGTATTACAAAACAAGGAATTATGATCCCATTGACATTGAAAGCATTGACAAAATCGAGTTTTGGATTATTGAAGAAGAAAGACTAGAACAAGAGGAGCCTCCATTGCTTGATTATGATGAGCTCGAAAAAATGCTTTATGAAGAAGATGAGCCTCCACGATATAAGAGGCAATGTCATGGTCTACGAGATGGTTAGAAAATAATGTTTCATCATTATGCAACAATCTTTTTTATCTATCATTATCAAAATGATAGCTTAATGATTTTATTTTAACTATTGTAGATGATGTTGAGGATGATATGGAGGTAGAACTTCTTGGAGATGATATCGACTTGGGATCTTTTGGTGACGTGAACATTGATAATAGATCAAACAACCCGAGCTCTAGTGCAAATGCAAATGAGAATGATGATGATGATTGGTTAAATTACCGTCCCTAGGAGATTTAGGCAAAAATCAAAGATTGTTTGTGATGTTGTGTTGTGTTGTGTTGATTTTTATTTTTATTTTTAAGAATGATGTCATGTTGTAAACATCTTTTTACATTTGTTGCTTGAGATTTATGTTTTATGTCTGTACACTTTGGACTTACTTTTGTCTTTTTGTTAACTTATGTTTTATGGATTGCTTTAGTTGGATGCTTTCATAATTTTTATTATTATGATTGTTGTTTTTAACAGCTAAATTTTCATCTTTAATTTTATTTGTTGTTAGTATGTCAAGTGTTATGGCTTATATTTAGGATTTTTTTTTTTAAATATAGGAAAACATCACTAAAAATAGTTAAGATTTAAAAAAAAATAAAATTGAAAATTGAAAATTGAAAATTTATATTTTTTTTAAAATTATTTATGACATAATTATGACGTCACGGTTCGATCCGGTTCAACTCGGCGGTTGAACCAGTGACCCGTCCACCCGATCATTTTTTCGATTCACTCACCGGTCCGGTTTTTAAAACCTTGGTTGTAACCAAGTATGTCTTGGGAAGATGTAATTGAACCCTTTTGTATTATTACTTCATGTAATGAATGAATTATCTACACTCTGGTTTATGTAACTATTATTTATGCTGTTGTGGATCATATCTATGATGTTATATTTTGGGGGCGTTACAAAATAGCTCTTGAAACTGACTATAGGGGTATGCTCCATGTTGCTAATCACGCATACATAATAATAGGTAAGCAAAGCTCAATGAATAATAATACAGTAAAGCAGTGTAAATAAATGATCATGAGGTTCTTACAATATCCATAATCATATAAACATAATAGCCTTAAGCCCAATCATATAACAAATGGCCTCGGGCCCAATCAAATAACAAGCGGTCTCGGACCCAATTATATATCCAACAGCTTCGGGCTCAATCATATAACAAGCGGCATTGGGCCCAATCATATAACAAACGGCCTCGGACCCAAGCATATAACAAGCGGCCTCGAGCCCAATTATATATCCAACGGCCTCAGGCCTAATCATATAACAAGTGGCCTCAGGCCCAATCGTATAATAAGCTGCCTCGGGCCCATATTACATATGTCATATAATAGTAATCAAGTTTCTTCATCTCGATCAATTCACAATGTCGGCGCCATTCACCATTCATACACAATAAAGAGCATCTATGTACAATATTATTACTCATCGTGATTTAGGCCTTAATTAACTTGCTAAATTACCATACAGGACAATCGTCAAAGATTGACATCATATAGAACGTTTACAGCAAATCATTAGTTTATACAAAATGTCCAAGACAGATCATAGACAAGTAACAGTTACTGAGGGTCAAAGTATATTTTTCTAATTTATTATAATCGTTGCTCAAAAGGAAACTTATTCATTCTTATCAAAACATTCTTTCAGAAACTTGCCATAGCATAATTACCCTGAAGATTTCAAAAAAAAATTATTAATAAATTAGAAAAAAAAAAATCTTCGATTGGAACATAATACATTTAAAACATACCCTGCTTTCAAATATCTGCAGTTATACTACAATAAAATGCACTTGAGTGCTTTAAATACACTCCAAAAGTTCTCTCCACACCCAGGCCCACAACCCTCTCTATACATTGGGAATTCTGCTTCACAAAAATTGTATGGAGAAAAATTTTGAGAGTGTGTTTATAAATACCCAATGCCTTTAGAAGTATATATATAATCCCATTTCTTACCTCTTTTTCTTGCCCTTAGACACAAGTGAGTGGGTACCATGTACATTTATTATGTATGGACCCCATATCTTTGTGTCTCAGAGTGATAAAATAAGGCAAGAATTGGGGTTATGTACAGCATTGCTCATATAAAAACTAGGACTCTAATTTCATTCCATCTAATCTTGTTAACCCGAAAACTCTTTTTGTTTAATCTAGTAACTCCTATTGTAAATTTTTTTTATTAAAACAATTTCATGTGAGATTCATTATACATGTCTAGGAGTTAAATTTAGGGTAAATTATACTCACAGCTCCTGAGATTTGTTCTAATTACATCCTACCTCTGACATTCTGGAAATTACATTCTCACTCATATGGTTAATAGTCTCATTCTACAAATCCTCTACTTATATAAAAAGCAACAACTCCTAGTAGAAAAACAGAGGAAATTACATTAAAAAAAAAAAATGAAGTCAAGCAAGAAAAGAGAGGCGCATGAGTTCAATTTTTCATTCGACTAAATAATTATGATGACAGGGTTAGTGTAATTTCCCAAACGTCAAGGCTGATATGTATTAAACTCAAACCTTAAGTGTAATTTACCCTAAAATTTATGTTGCTAATATCTAATCTAATAATGTTCTAGCATACGGACAGTTCAATGAACCAGATAAAGAAAATTGGGTGAATGGTCAGAAATTCAACAGTCAGATCGGTCAGGATTAAGCCACAGACTTAAAAACGACAAGGGGTTTGAGCTATATTTGTCACAAATTTTATTAAGAATCTATCTATGATCATAGTAAATAAGAGAGATGATGAACTGGAAACACAGATCGACGAAACAGATAAACCTGACCTACAAATACAAATCAATATATATATATGTACAGATTATTCCCATATACAATCGAAAGATATAAAGAAGGGGATAGAGGAGTTCACCGTCAAGGAATTGAAGTGTATAGGCGATCAGGGAATAGTGTTGAATGGAGTTGAGATCAGTAAGATTGAATTGTAATTTCAACCCCCCCAGCACCAGCACAACAAGGCCTCGGGTTAGGGGTGCCACGGCTCTACCGCGAATCGATAGGGAGAAGGAAAAAAAACCGTCATCCCCTTCAGTTTTTTTTTTTTTAAATGTTAGTGTTAATATTTCTATCAAATGTTTGCGTCCCATGCCTATAGTAAAAATATTAATAAAATTTTTAACATTACTCTTTTCTTCTTTTTTTTTTCTTTTTTTTAAGGAGGGAATTAGATCGTCGTGGGGTTAGGAAAAAGAAATTTGTACATTTTTTAGATTTTCACTTATAAATTATGAAATCTTTAAAATTTCTTTTCTCTTCCAAATAATATCAAAATTAATTTTATGAAAACATTTCACCTACTCAATTGAATGCACACCTCTCATACCCAAAAAAAAATCTCTCTTCCAAAAATCCTAACAAAACTCACAAAGAAGAAGAAGAAGAGCCAAGTGTAATTACCCCCCTCTCTCTCTCTCGCCTCATCATTTTCTTCAATGATTGATGTTTGGTTATCAGTTCTTGAACAAATAATAAATGTTCGATTATTGGTTCCCGAACAGATAAACAATGTTCGAGCCTGTATTTCCGAATTTTAGTCATATGTTTGGGAGTTCAAGCCCGAAAAAATAACGAACAAAATTTATTATTTTTGCCATTGAAATCTTCAGGGTAATTATGCTATGGCAAGTTTCTGAAAGAATGTTTTGATAAGAATGAATGAGTTTCCTTTTGAGCAACGATTATAATAAATTAGAAAAATGTACTTTGACCCTCAGTAACTGTTACTTGTCTATGATCTGTCTTGGACATTTTGTATAAATTAATGATTTGCTGTAAACGTTCTGTATGATGTCAATCTTTGACGATTGTCCTATATGGTAATTTAGCAAGTTAATTAAGGCCTAAATCACGATGAGTAATAATATTGTACATAGATGCTCTTTATTGTGTATGAATGGTGAATGGCGCCGACATTGTGAATTGATCGAGATGAAGAAACTTGATTACTATTATATGACATATGTAATATGGGCCCGAGGCAGCTTATTATACGATTGGGCCTGAGGCCACTTGTTATATGATTAGGCCTGAGGCCGTTGGATATATAATTGGGCTCGAGGCCGCTTGTTATATGCTTGGGTCCGAGGCCGTTTGTTATATGATTGGGCCCAATGCCACTTGTTATATGATTGAGCCCGAAGCTGTTGGATATATAATTGGGTCCGAGACCGCTTGTTATATGATTGGGCCCGAGGCCATTTATTATACGTTTGGGAAAAGAGTAATGTTAAAAATTTTATTAATATTTTTACTATAGGCATGGGACGCAAACATTTGATAGAAATATTAACACTAACATTTAAAAAAAAAAAACCGAAGGGGATGACGGTTTTTTTTCCTTCTCCCTATCGATTCGCGGTAGAGCCGTGACACCCCTAACCTGAGGCCTTGTTGTGCTGGTGCTGGGGGGTTGAAATTACAGTTCAATCTTACTGATCTCAACTCCATTCAACACTGTTCCTTGATCGCCTATACACTTCAATTCCTTGACGGTGAACTCCTCTATCCCCTTCTTTATATCTTTCGATTGTATATGGGAATAATCTGTACATATATATATATATTGATTTGTATTTGTAGGTCAGGTTTATCTGTTTCGTCGATCTGTGTTTCCAGTTCATCATCTCTCTTATTTACTATGATCATAGATAGATTCTTAATAAAATTTGTGACAAATATAGCTCAAACCCCTTGTCGTTTTTAAGTCTGTGGCTTAATCCTGACCGATCTGACTGTTGAATTTCTGACCATTCACCCAATTTTGTTTATCTGGTTCATTGAACTGTCTGTATGCTAGAACATTATTAGATTAGATGATTAGCAACATAAATTTTAGGGTAAATTACACTTAAGGTTTGAGTTTAATACATATCAGCTTTGACGTTTGGGAAATTACACTAACCCTGTCATCATAATTATTTAGTCGAATGAAAAATTGAACTCATGCGCCTCTCTTTTCTTGCTTGACTTCATTTTTTTTTTTAATGTAATTTCCTCTGTTTTTCTACTAGGAGTTGTTGCTTTTTATATAAGTAGAGGATTTGTAGAATGAGACTCTTAACCATAGGAGTGAGAATGTAATTTCCAGAATGTCAGAGGTGGGATGTAATTAGAACAAATCTCAGGAGGCGTGAGTATAATTTACCCTAAATTTAACTCCTAGACATGTATAATGAATCTCACATGAAATTGTTTTAATAAAAAAAATTTACAATAGGAGTTACTAGATTAAACAAAAAGAGTTTTCGGGTTAACAAGATTAGATGGAATGAAATTAGAGTCCTAGTTTTTATATGTGCAATGTTGTACATAACCCCAATTCTTGCCTTATTTTATCACCCTGAGACACAAAGATATGGGGTCCACACATAATAAATGTACATGGTACCCACTCACTTGTGTCTAAGGGCAAGAAAAAGAGTAAGAAATGGGATTATATATATACTTCTAAAGGCATTGGGTATTTATAAATACACTCAAAATTTTTCTCCATACAATTTTTGTGAAGCAGAGTTCCCAATGTATAGAGAGGGTTGTGGGCCTGGGTGTGGGGAGAACTTTTGGAGTGTATTTAAAGTACTCAAGTGCATTTTATTGTAGTATAGCTGCAAATATTTGAAAGCAGGGTATGTTTTAAATGTATTATGTTCCAATCGAAGATTATTAAGGGGGATATACTGAAAATGAAATCTGTATGTTGATGAACGAAAGTTAGCATTCCCAAACGTTAGTATTTTTAGATGATTAATTTGTTTATATAGTATGATGCTGATGTGCTTTTGTATAACGCCTACTGGAAAGTCATTGTTAACTATTAACTTTATTGGTTCATATGTTTAAATCATGAAAAAGTGTCTAGCGTATCCAACCTTGCATGCACTTGGAACGGGACCATAGATGACTATTATATATCTTCACCAATTCAATTTTAGAAAGTTTATGTAGGAGTTTCAGCAATAGTTTGGGAATCCTAAAGCCTTTTAAAATGAATCCAAACCTGAAAAGAATAGTTGGTTTTTTTATTTGTGGCGTTGCAATGAATGCTAATCTGCTTTTGATGTACTTTGGTTTACATTGCTGATTATTGCTCTTTAGTTTTGCTGAATGCGTGCATTACGCAGAGAACGCGCATACATTTTCTTTCATTTTCTAATACCTCTCTCTCTCTCTCTATATATATATGTGTGTGTGTGTGTGTGTGTGTATGCAGGTACGTCTCTATTGCACAAGATGGCAGAGGTTGCAACAAGGGTAAAGTTTTTTGCCTTTCTAATGTATCCTTTGAATTCATACGGGAATACATACAGTACATTGGCAATGTGAAAACATCACCTGCCTGCTATTTTATTTTGACTTTATGTTTCTATCACTTTCGACATATGTACATATGTTCTTACATATGTTGTATAGGGTCATTCATATGGTGGGACAAATGGTGGCCCAAAATCGGTATTTGATTTGGAAGACTTTGTTGGGGATTTAACTGTCGAGGATGATGCAAGCAGGTATGATTCACAACTGATACGTCAGATTGCTGATTTTGGAGATCCTTATTTATTTATTTTTGTATTTTTCTTACTAACTCTGATTCCTTGAACGGTGACCTTGCTTACTATTCTTACTTTTGGGATTTAACACATTTTTGAAATTATTTGTTGTAGCCATGGCAGTAGTATGCTCCTAGACTTTTGTGATATTGGCAATTTGGTTTGCTACTAGGGAATATGCTGTTGTGCTAATTGTTTAGCTGTATTTTAATGTCATTACACCAAAAGATATCCTGCATGGCTAAGGGAATTGAAGTTCTGCAATGTTGAAAACATTAAAATGACTAGAATGAGATAAATTTACAGAATTTCGTGAAGTGCTCAAATATATGCTGTAACATCCATCTACACATTCTTTTACCGACACAGTTGTGCCTCCATTTCTAATTATTTCCTACTACGTTTGTGGGCCAATTTTATTAATGTCAATTTCACATTGGAATCCTGAATTGATATTTGGTTGTATTGTCACAGTGATGATATATCACTTGAAGGACTAGAGCAAGAGTTGGAAGAATGTAAAAATGATGATGTAAGTGAACTATAACCTTCTTTTCCAGTCACCATTGCATGCTTGTCTTGTTGATTCTTCTTCAGGTTGCACCTATTTTTAACTGTACAGCCATTCCTTCTGTTTTTCCTCATTCAGACTCTTAATTTTTGTTACAAGTTTCCTTTGGATAAACTTAAGATTGCATATTCAGTTCTAAACAATTCAAAGAATGTTTAGCTTAGATATCCTGTTGATGGTTACTACTAGTGAAAAACTATCTTAACTGAACTTCTTGCGTTACCTCCAAGTTACCCATTTAGCCCTATGTGACACCTGTATGGATAGGAAATGTGCAGTTACATCACAGTCATGCCACACTGTATGAAATGAGAGGAAGAGAAGAAAGAAAGGAATGGAAGGACACAAGGAAGAAAAAGTACCTATGTTTCATGAGAGTAGTCACCATCAGTGCCCGAAGCCTTTGCTGGTGGTGGAATTGGTCACTGAAAGTATAGGGCAATGCTAATGTTTGCCCTCTTGTTTTGGTTTTGGTGGTAAAAAAATTGTTTTTGATGAATTGCAAACCATGGTGAACTATTGATTGTGAAGATAAATGCATGGTAGCATATGTTTAACTGAAATCATGGCCTATGACAGTGCATGACAGTGCAGAATAACATAATAGGATTCTTATAGCTGGCCCTAAAAGCAGTTGGGATGTTGAGTTGATTCAATGTAGCATTGTTTAAACTCTTCTTATATTTATGAAGTTGACACGGTCTTTGTTATTAGGATTGTTGTCTGGATTTTGTTTCTTCTATAAACTCACAGCTGGTTGAGCCCTTATATAACCATATATTTTGTTATTATTTCAATTATTTGTCTTGTAGGTAGTTGCAAACATACTGTCTAAAGGTACAAAATTGCGGGAGTACACGAAGGGTGTTGAAAACAATTTACGGCAAGTTGAATTGGAATCGGTTCAGGTTGGTAATTAGGTTACAGATTTTATATTGGGAACCAATGGTTTTATTGTTATATTTACCTTCTTTTACTTGTAAAATTTTGTGTAGGTTTTATCTGTTTCAAAATTTTCTGTCACTTTCCAGAAAACAAGTGTCTTGATGGCCTTCCAAGCAGCAGATAGTTTGCAAATTTTAATGTAACATGACAATATTATAACCAAAATAAACATATTGCTTCACTTTTCTGAAAGAATTTTGTTAATTGTTTTGCCATTTTTTACATTTGTCATCATAGTCTACAAAAAGAAACATTGCAATTTTCTTCAGTGAATATGAAAAAGCAATTGCCATTTTGTTTTTGTTTTGTTTTGTGTTTTTTTTTTTTTGTGTGTGTGTGTGTGGTTATTTTTTGAATTTCATTTCAAACATGCATTTGGTACATTTGTATGGGCAAGATGCTTTTCAATTGTATCTTGGTATATCTTTCTTCTTCACTGTTGTAGAGTATCTTTATTCATATAATTAGTTTCTCGTTTGTTTCCATAACAGGATTATATAAAAGAAAGTGACAACCTAGTCTCGCTTCATGACCAGATCCGTGATTGTGATAGCATTCTGTCGCAAATGGAAACACTACTCGGTGGATTTCAGGTATCTTAAGACATCTTATGTTCACTTGCATAGTGGCTGCTTCTTTATTATTCCTATTGGCGATTAGGCATGCAGTTCGAATTGTTGGATTTCGTATATCTGAAACTGAATAGGAGGTTATCAATGTATTTGCTGGAAAAGGGGTAGAACTTGAAATAATTATCCTATTGGTGTCGCCTTATCCTATTGGCGTCACCTTAGTGAAATTTATCAAAATGGTGTGGAATACTTTTTTTTAATCTCTTGGCATTCCTCACTGCTGCAAAGGGATACCCTGGCAAGCCCACCTTATAAAAATAACTGTCAGTTCAGATCCAAATATAAACCCATCAATTTATTTTTTCCTTATCCATAATTCTAAAGAAAGTTACCTAAATTTTGTTTGGAGAAATTACATATATACGCATGTATGTGTGTATAAAATGCATTTTATGTGTACATTGCTTATCTCCTGTCAAATTTACAAAATCATGTGTGATATTGCTGCAGCAAAACTTTTGTAAATTGTATCCTAGTTTCATTTCCAGTTCATGAGTATAAATTACTTGATGGATCAGGAGCTTTTTTAACCTGCTCTTACTGGTTAAAGTTATTACCTTGCTTTGCTGTTAAAAATCAATATTAAGCTCTTTTTCTGGCTTCAAGTTGGCAACTGTGGCACTTACTTCTGCTTGCTGGGAAGTGCTAGTCAGCATCCTCGTCAACTTAACTAGTATTTATTGAGATATTAGTAAGTTCACAATTGTCAAAGGGTAACTCAAAATACACAATAGGACAACACATTTAGGCCAAATTCAGAAGTAGTAGTGATAGGGGTTCACCTGGATAACCTTCACCTACGAAATCTTTATTCTAATATATGGCTCATATGGCCATGCTTTTTCAAGCATACTACGCCTACAGAATCTATATAGGGACCAACTGGTCCTATTGCTCTGAATTCCTCTGCTTCAAAAGAAATAATGGCTAATGAGTGGACAGAAAATTTGGAACACTTTCTTATTATGTACTCCTCATTTTTTTTTTTGGGAGTGGATTATGTGCTAGCTTTTGTTATTTATTTCTGTTTAATTCCGTGGAGAAACATAATGCTTCTCTCTCTCTTGCTTACTATTGTCATCTTGAAATCTCGTGTCATCAAAATTATTAATATTCCAGAGAAATTGTGCTAGGCTGAGATTGGCTCTATAAGTTCAGACATAAAGATTCTTCAGGAGAAGTCAATGGATATGGGACTGAAGCTGAAGAATCGCAAGGTACTATTGTTACTATAACCTATGTATGTTGTTTAAAAAATAGTGTTAATAATTATAAATCATAGTTTAATAAACCACATCGAATGGGCTCTTTATTCATTAGTACTTTTGCTTTGTTTTTTGTTTTATATAATATAGGTTTTGCTTGTCATGTTATAATTTCATTTATTCAATGTGCTGATGTCAGTGAAGTGGACATTGCATTATGTTGAATTTGTGAAGAAGCTCTTATGAAAAAGCACTTTTTCTTTTGTTCCTTTGAAGAATAGAAGAATGTGTTTCAAATATCGTGTGCGCCTTGTAAAGGATATTGCTATCTGAAAGAAGTGGCAGTAATGGCTTTCTCTAGTGCAATCTAGGGTTGGTGGGTCTCATTGTACTTTACACTGACATGCTTTTTTTGATTATTTATCAACAGAATCAACATCCAGAGAACATGCTCATGCTTAAGAGCAAAGCAAAAATTTTCTTCTTTATCTTCCTTATAAGATTTATGTGTTTTGGGGATGAAGGATACTTGGATTGTACCAAAAGAAGAAAAAGAAAAAGAAAAAAGAAGGGTGTACTTGGGTTGCAATAAGTGGTCTCATGTCAATGATTTAGTGATGTAGGACACGTAGGGAGGACTTTTAAAGCTGAATTTCAGTAGGTTTTTATTGTGATTTAAGCTGAAAAGCAATGGGAAATTTAGGGCTTCTTCTAGTGTATGGAAGAATTAGGGTTAGGGCTTAATGTAATAAGAAGGAAGATTAAATTTGGGACTGTTTTGGGTGCTGAGAACAGTACCTGTGAACAGTGTTTTGGACTGTTAGAAGTGCAGAAAATAAAAAAGGGAAAGAAGAGAGAAGAAGAAGATGGATCTAGGAATCACTCCTAGAATCCCTTAGGCTTCACACCTAGGGTTTGATTGCATTGCACAATCCATAAAGAAGCCTCAAAAGTTCTTGAAATTTTCTAAAATATTAACTCAATTTTGTAAGGTTGAAAATGGGTTTCCAAAAACCAGCTTTTGTAAAACCATTTTCTAGAAAATGGTTTTTGAAAACCCGTTTTCAGCCTTACAAAATTGATTAAAATAATAATAAAAATATAACACAGAAACCAGCTTTTCAAAATACGTTTTTGATTAAGTTACCTTTCAAATTTAACTAAAAAAACCAGCTTTTGTAAATACGTTTTTATAGAATTTTTTTATTTTTATTTTCAACTTAAATATTTTTATTTTTAGCAAAAAAAATTTATAAATGGCATTTGTAAAACTGTTTTATAAACACAGCTTTACAAAACCCGTTTTTTAAAACAGTTTTACAAATGTTTTTGTAATTTTTGTTTTTTTAAAGTGACCCAAAACACTAAGGCAACACAACACAACATCAAACAAACAAATGGGAGAGGGAAAAAAAAAGTGTGATTGAAGAAGAAAGAGGCAAAAAGAAAAGAACACAACACCAGCAACGAAATGAAGACTTATCTAATATTTTGCTTAGGCTCGATGAATTGGAATTCCATGACAATATATTTGTGACCAAATAAAATAAAATGAAACATTGGCCATACTTGGTTTGTATTTTAGGAAAAAAAAATCAATTTTTTTATATAAAAAAAAATGAAACTAATTGAAAATGTCATTATTGGCAATTATTGCCATTGGCGATGTTTTGGTTTTTTTTTTGTTTTAATTTTTTTAGAAAATTGGCAAAAAAAAAAAAATTATTGTCCAATTGCAATATTAGAACAATTATGCACGACTTCGCCCCGAAACCTAAGATTTGACATTTTAAACTTAATTCTCATATACAAACTAAATAAATTACTAATTAGTTATGTAGGCTAATAGTCAACATAATTAAAGTTACAATTACAACACTTAACAATTATTGAGATAATTGAAACACAATCTCCTACAATCTCATTGTGGGAACACTCAAACACACACAATACTAAATTATGTAGAAACTAATATAATTTAGTACACACATAAAGACCTAATCCTCGCTCAAATCGGCAATCTTAGAGTTCGAGTAATCTAAAAGCTCAGGGTCAGAGACAAGTGCAGGATCCTCCATAATAGACTTTATGGCCTCAATGGGATCTAATCTGTTCTCTTTGGCATCCTTTTTGACAATGGTTATTTGCATATCGCAACTTAATCTACGGTTCATTTGATCAATCTCAAGTTGAAGTCTTTGACATTGTCGATCAACATTATCAGGGTCCTGCTATTGGATCTCAACTGAATGTGCTTTCGGCACCTTCAGTCCACATTCTTGACATAATTTTTCACTTCTCACTCGATCTACAAATAGTAAGGGCCACTTGCGATGTCCAGCTTCTTGACCAGCATATGGGGTTTAATTTTCTAGAAAATAGTTTTACAAAAGCTAGTTTACCCCTATAATGGGAAAAAGTAGAAATCCACACTACAATGGGAATAAAGTTTTGGCAACTCCCTATTCACGGAAATTGGCCGAGAAACTTGTCCTTAAAAAAGATCACAGTGAGAATAACAATGCATGGTTGAAGAAGCCCTATCAACTTCATGTCATGTTGTTATTGCTATGGACGTGGTCCCCACTGACACGTGCTCAAACCTGCAGTAACAGTAGTATTTGTTCAATGTTATTATTGTTTTGGTCCCATTGACACATGCTCAGACTTGCAACCTGCCTTACCTCAGACGTCTTCGTTCAACTTTACTTCATTGTTTGTCCTCTTCTCATCATAGCAAGAAATTCAGAGAATGATTCATGCTATGGTTGTATTTGCATTGATTTTTCTTAAAGTAATGGTAGAGATAACTAAAAGACGTTATTTGTAAGTTTACTTGTATCGATGTGATAAGGATTCAGATCTTAATTAGTTGATTCTTAATTGGTTTTGTATGAACTGTTTATTTCCTCACCGTCCAATTTTATTATTATTATTATTATTTTTTGTAGAAAACTAATTCAAACACGTGGTTGTCGTTATCTAATTGACTTGATTTTTTGCATAGATGATGTACTTGACGAATCTTAAAATGTAACGGTTTGGATCATCGAAACATGACCCAAAAATGGGCTCACGTCGTGGATTGGAAACAAGCTGGACCCATATCTTTTATCAAATTAAAATTTGAAATTTCTTAAAAGCAGATCCATTTATTTTAAACCAAAAAAGAAAGTCAATACTTGAAGGGAACCTGTGCTCAGGTTTCAATGACAACAATTTGCTACGGGGAATCTCGTGAGTGGAGCATAAAGGTGGGACCCTTTTGTTAAGTTGGTGTCTAAATATGGCTTCATTTGGTTTAGTTTTGAAAATCAATTTTGAAGATAGTTTTTTAAAAAGAGTTAGACAAAATTTGAAAACTTATTTGGTTGTATATTTTGAAAATAAGTTTTACATATTTAGAGTTTTGGATGATTTGTAAATTTTTTTTTTGTAGTTGAATAGATGGGTGTGAGAGAAAAACTTGATTGATTGATTGATGTGTAGGATGTGAGAGGAGAGAAGAGAGAGAAAAGGTAATTGATTGATGTGTAGGATGTGAGAGAATGAGAGAAGAAAACAATTTTAAAAAAATTGTAAACTAAACAATTTTTTTTGAATTTTTTATTTTGAAAATTGATTTGAAAATTTATAAGGTAAAAATTAATTGATTGATGTGTAGGATGTGAGAGAATGAGAGAGAAGAAAACAATTTTAAACAAATTGTAAGCTAAACAATTTTTTTGAATTTTTTATTTTGAAAATTGATAAGATCTGAATTATGATTGTTTTTAATTGTTTTTTTTTAATTTTTTATAAAAAAAAATGTAGAAAACAAATAAAGAGTTGTGTGATTGAATATTTTCTTTTTTACTATTTTAACTGAAAAACCATCACCCAAACGAGGGACCTCAAAGGAGTATGCTCTAGTGTGATGAAAGAGTATGCTCTAGTGTGATCCTGCTGGCACGTGAAATTTCAGACTTGCCGTAGCAACTCTATATGGTTTAAAGTGTTTTAAAAAATAATTTATGAATTTTTAATTCGTATTTTTTATAGGAAAAATTGCAGAAAAATAGAAGAATGAAAGAAATATTACAAATCAATGGGAATATTTTCAAAATAGCAATACAAATGAAAGGAAAAAAATAAAATTACAAAAAATGATAAAATGAGTTAACAAGACTAAAATGCCCTTTTCACTTTTTCCTCTTTCCCTCATCTTCCTCTTTCTGTCCCTCTGCAACTCTGGTGTCGACCACTCGCCGCTAGCAGGTCTTCCCCTCTCAACACCACAGACCCCTCCCTCAATCCTTCTCGAATCTCGCTCGCCGTCCGCCCCCTTCTCTTTTTTTCTTCTTCTTCTGAAACCCTAAACCTAGTTTTAAAAACCCATATTGCACTTCTTCTCGCTCTAAAAACCCTAACGGCAGTCGTGAATGGCAGTAGTGATAGGTGGTGGGTGATGATGGCAGTGGCATGGATCGCGATCTAGTTTTGTGTTTCGGGAGAAGAAGAAGAAAAAAGAGAAGAAAAGAAGAAAGAGAGGAGGGCGGTGGTCATGATCTAAAGAGAGAGAGAGAGATAAAGAGAGAAGAATGAGGACATTCTTGGCTAGGTCGTGATCTAGTCACCGGGGGGTGGTGATGGTAGCGGCGAGCGAGAGAGAGAGAGAGAGGGATTGTGGTGGTTGGGTGTGATGATTGTGACGGAATATGGGTGGTGCAACAAGGTGATCTAGGGGAGTTACGGTGGTGGCGATGGAGAGGAGATGTGAGGTGAGGCAGAGGAAGATGAATGGTTGCTGTTGTTGTTGCTGCTGCTAGAAAGAAGTAGATGAGATGATTAGGGTTTCAGAGACGGGGAAGAGAAGAAAGGAAAAAAAGAGAAAGGAAGAAGGGTATGTTTGTAATTTAACAAAGATTACTACTTATTTGCCATTATTTTACATGTTTTCATTTCTCTTCTTATTTTTTTTTCTTCCATCAAATTGCAATATTTCTTTCATTTTCTCTTTTTTATTTTTAGTATTTTTTTGATATTTAATCAAAAATTTTTTATTTTAAAATTTTCTTAATCTAGATACCAAACCAAAACAAACTAAACCAAGCCTTAAGTCCCATCAAATGGGGTCGGTTACATGAATCATTCTTCTCCACGTGGCCCTATCAAAGGCTATTTCGTTAGTCAAATTAAGTAGATCCATATCTCTATTTACAACGCTAACCAATGTTAATTTAGGCCTACTCCGTCCCCTAACACTTCCATCTACCGTTACAGTATCGCATCTCTTCATTACTGCCTCTATTGGTCTCTGTTGAATATGACTTAACCATCTCAATCGATTCTCTCTCAACTTATCTTCTATCGGTACTACTCCTACCCATTCCCGAATACACTCATTCCTAATTCTGTTTTGTCTAGTTTTGCCACACATCCACCTTATTATTCTTATCTTAGTCACATTCATCTTATCTACATGTTATTTCTTGGTTGCCCAACACTCTGTCCTATACAACATCACTGGTCTAATAGCCGTTCTATAGAACTTACCTTTAAGTCTAGTGGGTATTCATTTATCACACAGTACCACAGACGCACTTTTTCACTTACACCATCCCACCTTAATCCTATGGGCTACATCCGCATCAATCTCCCCCACTGTTGTGATAATCGACCCTAAATAACGAAAATGTTCACTCTTAGGCAGCTTTTGGTTCTCAATCTTCACTTCTCCTCTACTTTCATTGTTACTGTTACTAAATTTACACTTCATGTACTCTGTCTTAGTTTTGCTTGTCCGAAATCCTTTAGATTCAAGAGCTTTTCTCAAAATCTCCAATTTTGTATTAACTCCTTCTCTAGTCTCATCCACTAGCACTATATCGTCTGCAAAAAGCATATGCCATGGCACGTCATCCTGGATATTTCTCCTCAACTCATCCATAACTAAAGCAAAGAGATAAGGACTTAAGGTAAATCCTCGGTGTAACCCTACAGTGATAGGAAATTCATTTGTCTCTCCAATAAGCAATCTAATAATGGTCACCGCCCCTTCATACATGTCCCTAGTCACATTAATGTAACCTTTTGTCACCTCTTTTTTCGCTAACACCCACTATGTTATATCCCGGGGCATTCTATTATATACTTTCTCAAGGTCGATAAACACCATATGAATGTCTCTTTTCTTTTCTCTATACTTTTCTATTACTCTCTTCAAAAGATAGATCGCTTCCATTGTTGACTTGCCAGGCATAAACCCAAATTGATTCTGGGACATCTCTGTTATATCTTACAATCAGCATTCTATCACCCTCTCCCACACTTTCATTATATGACATATTAGCTTGATTCTTTTATAGTTGTTGCAATTCTGAACATCTCTTTGATTCTTATAGATTGACACTAAAATACTCTTCCTCCACTTATCTAGCATGTTCCTGTCAACAAAATTTTGCTAAACAACCTAGTCAACAAAGCAACTCCCTTTTTACCCAAACACTTCCAAGCTTCAATAGGGATATCATCTGGCCCTAAAGCCTTATTTGATTTCATTTTCTTAAGTGCAATCTCTATTTCAAAGTTCCTAATCCTGCGAGAGAACCTATAGTCTTAGTTTATCGTGTTACTGGCTATTTCTTCCCCTATTGCCACCTCCATGTTTCTCATTTAATAGTTTCTCAAAATAGTTCTTCCATCTTTCCTTAATCTTTTCATCCCTCACCAATACCTTAGAATCCTCACTCTTGATGCACTTAACTTGATTAAAATCTCTTGTTTTTCTTTCCCATATCTTAACAAGTTTGTATACCCTCTTGTTTTCCTCCTTAACTCGGGCTTGGGACCGGCGGACTTGTTAACAACCCCGGCGGAGTTTTTCTTAATCTAGATACATGTAAAAAATATAAAATATGTCAAAAATCTTTTAAAAATTCACTAAATACAAAAAATATATAGTAATGTAATATTTTTTTTAGATTTTTCACAAAAATTTTAATTTTTTAATTGTATTTAAATTAAGTACATTTAAAAATAAAAATATTTAACTAAAATAAAAAAAAAAATGTTTAAAACTCATAAATATTAGATGCACAATAAAAACAGAAGAATACGAAAATATATTGAATTTGTATATTTTTTGTATTCGATAAATTTTTTAAAGATTTTTTTTCTATAAATATTATACTTTTTAAGTGTATCTAGGTTAGGTACTTCTAAATTTTTTTTTTTTGTAAAATATCAAAATTTTTGATTAAAAACAAAAAAATACAGAAAACAAAAAACTCAATATTCTGAAAATTGGTCTCAATTTTCTAAAACCAAACAAGGTTTTATATACTTTTTTGTATTTATGCTTGTTTTGGCAACATAAAAAATTAGTAGTTTGTTGGCTTGTTAGCTTATTTTACTTACATCACATCTCTACTTATATATATATATATATTTTAATAAATAAAAAAAACAAAAAAATGAACTATACCCTAGCCAACCCTTAGTGTTTTTTTGCGTACAACGGAAGAGGAAATAACAGCAAGCAGACAAGACTAAAAACTAGAACATAAAACGTAAAATAGGGGAAGGAAACAAGAGTTAGATCCTCCTGTGTTCCACTCCCACCATGTCAGCAACAATTTGGCTTCTAACTTCAAAAGGTGGCTCTTCCACCACCACCACCAGCAATTCCAATTGATCAGCTCCCATGTTTGCGAGCTTATTCGCACATTGGTTGGCTTCACGCAAGATGTGTTGAATGGAGCAGTTACAGCGATGAAGAAGGTGGTGAGAGTCTTCCACAATAATCCTGTAAGGGCAATTCTGAGGTGGACCCTTGGTAGGCAATTCTTCAGCTATTGTAGATGTCTCAATGATGATTTTGTCGAGACCTTTCTCCAGCACCATTGTGAGGCCACGCTAGATGCCCCATATTTCAGCTTCAAGGCTGTAGCACTTCTCTAGCTTTCCATAGAAACCACACAGCTAAACTCCTTTTTCATCTCTGAAGACCCCTCCGAAGCCTCCTTCCCCTGGATCTCCTCGCGCACATCCGTCCATATTGAGTTTGATTTTCCCTATAGGAGGAGGAAACCATTTAATCAATTGAGGTGAGTGCTGAGTCAAAATAACAGATCTGGTAAAAGCCTGTTTGATCACACTGGCATAGTTATAAATAAAGGATAAGGTTTTATGCAAAATAGGATCTGAATTTTCAAAAACTTTTTTATTCCTGTCATTCCAGATTTGCCAGAGAGAGACAACAAAAACAATATTCCAGTAAGGGTCAGTTTGTGAGTGAGGTTTCGAATTTCTTTTGAGCCAAGAATTGAGATTCAACTGCTTATCCTTAGAGAACCAATGAAGGCCAGCCACATTAATCCAAACATCTTTGGTGACAACACAATCACGAAGTAAATGCTCCATGTCTTCAATGTGATAACCACACCTAGGACAAGAAGCATTGACAGTCAAGCCTCTTTTCATTCTCAACTCATTGGTTAAAAGCCTACAAAGAAGATTAACCAAAGGAAGCTTTTGAGGTTCTGAGGAACTTTTAGTTTCCAAACCCATTCCAAGTCCAAATCCATGTTATCCACCACCTGGTTGGAAGCAATTTTATAGGCAGCCACAGTGGAGAAACCTCCCCCAATGGACCCCTTCCAATGAGGAGTATCAGGGAAGATAACAAACTGAGGTAAAATGACTTTAAGTACACAACTGAGGGCAGCACTAGGAATTTTAGAACTTAAACAGTTCATATCCCAATTGCCCTCCTCCTCATCCATAAGTATCCACTGTTTCAAAAGTCGTAAGGTGATGATTGGGGTGTGTTAGAGGTAAGGGCTCTTCACCACACCACCAATCATGCCAAATAGAGATACTAGAACCATCACCAACAAACCAACCTGTAGCTGTCTCTATAATTATTTTAAGAAAAATAAACGCAAATACGACCATAGCATGAATCATTCTTGAATTTCTTGCTATGATGAGAAGAGGACAAACAATGAAGTAAAGTTGAACAAAGACATCTGAGGTAAGGCAGGTTGCAGGTCTGAGCACGTGTTAGTGGGACCACAACAATAATAACATTGAACGAACACTACTGGTACTGTAGGTTTGAGCACATGTCAGTGGGGACCACGTCACATGAAGTTGAACCAATCTGTTTATTTAGGATAAATTACAGTCACCTCCCCTTAGGATTCTGACAATTACATTGGTCTCCCCTAGTTTTTTTGAAATTACACTGATCTCCCTTGTGACTAACGGTGTTAATGGGAAGGTTGATCACAAGGGAGGTCAGTGTAATTTCAAAAAAGCAGTGGAGACTAGTGTAATTGTTAAGAATCTCAAGACCACAAATGTTATAACTTATATATGGTACACAAAATGGTGTGTATTCTAGAATAACCTATTGTCATGACAAAAGTGATGATGAAACAAATTAAAAAAATTAATTACGTACATATAAGAGAAGTTATTTGGTAGTTTTTAATCAATACTTGATATTATACAGTTCACTTGTCTTAAAAAAAAAGTTAAAATTGATAAGTCTCACTATCTATATTAATAAAAATCAAATTAGGACACCATATGCATTTATTTGAGTAGTGTTAAATAATTTATTTCTAAATACTCACATGGTTTAACTATAAAAATATATAGGACCAATTACACCGGTTGTCCCTATATTTTGCCTCTTGTGTCATTTTGATCCCTGCACTTTCAATTGCTCAATTTTGACCCTTAATTTTAGATTTTGTATTAATTTGGTCCAATTGATAATGCCATTAGTGTTTTTGACACAATGATCACTAAATTGTTTGAGGTTAATTCATTGAGTTGAACAAATTTATAATTTTGACTCTGTGTCACTTATATGCATATTTTCTATTAAAAAAAAAAATACTAACAATTGTAGTAATTGGACTAAATTGAGATAAAATCATAAATTCAGGGTCAAAATCGAGCCAAAATAACACAAAGATCAAAATATAGGGACTATCAACGTAATTTGCCCAAATATATATATATATATATAATTTGTTGCATTACATATATATAAGTTCTTATATTTCTCATTTGGCTTCAATAATTCATACTAATTTGGTTACCTAAAAATGATTAGTTGATTTCTTTTATTCTTAATTTACAGATAATCACTTCAAATGTTATATAAACCAAATTGAAATCGCCCATATGGTGTGTAATTATCCGTTTCACAAGCTTGCTGAAGAAAATTATTGTTTTCACTGTTTTTCTTGTCAGGAAAATATTTGTCATATCTTTTCCTTATCAGGACAGAGTTGTTGGATAGACACTGGTTATTTGGAAGTTGTTTTTTACAACCACTATGAAGCATTGTCTTTTTTTCTTTTTCCTTTTCTTTGTCTTTTCCCTCGATGATAAGGGAGTAAGATTTTGTTTTTTGATTAACTTGTCCTACTGCATCTAGCAATTAGTGTTCATATATGCTAGTTCAATAACCATCTTTTTACTACTCTCATGGTTGCATCCTTGTGAATTTGCATGTGTTGGTCTATGTTGTTTAACAGGTGGCAGAATCAAAACTTGCAAAATTTGTTGAAGATATTATCGTCCCACCAAGGATGATTGACATAATTGTTGACGGAGAGGTATGTTTGATTTTTAGTGATGTGCTTACATTCTCCTCTGAAGAAAGAATTTCATATTGTTACTATTGCAGACTTTTTATACAAGTATATCTTGGACATCCTTTCCCACTTTGTTTTTGTGGGTACTTATACCACACCTAACCATGGTTTCAAATTGCTGTATTGGGATATGTAATACTATCGGTTGTGGTGTTACGGTATCAGGAGTATCGAATGATACGTATCGGGAATTGCAAGACAAGATCATGAAATTTTTAAAAGGGTTAATTACAGCAAGACCCCCTCAACTATTAGCGAATATTACTTTGCCTCCCTCATCTATGAAATCGTACATATCGACCTCCTCAACTATAGAAATGTATCACTTTCATCTCCTCCAGACCACCTCCAAAAGAGATGTATTTGTATGGTTTTCATAGTTGTGGGGGTCAATATGTACGAGATCATAGTTGAGGGGGATAAAGTGATATTCACTAGTAGTTGAAGGGATCTTGGTGTAATTAACCCTTTTGAAAATCATGCGCAACCTCTCTCAAATTCAATGATACATGTGTTTAAACTATTTTAATCTTACCATAAAATAAATATAACAATATTAATCATGGCGTACTATATTGGAAATGTTAGTTTGTAAATTGTTAAGAAATCCTATTTAAAGAAATTGGGTTAGTATGTTTTTGTTCAAAAGTGAATACTACAGTAGCTGGTTAGGTGGGTTGCATTTCCACAATACCACGTTTGCCAGATTAGAGAAGCGAGTCTCTAAGCCAGCTATAAATAAGTTGTCATTGTCCCACATAGGTGAGCTAAAAGAAGGAAAGAAGTTTCATTTCTTTTAATAGGCCTCATGGTGGCAAAGGAACTTCACTCCCAGCGGATCAATTTTTACACGCGGCGAAGGTCATTGTAAGTCAAAATTTTGAAAGCTGTAATAAGTTGAACCGGTCCAGTTTGGAAATGAATGCTTCAAAATACTGGTTCAGTAAAATACGTACCGTGAACCGACTGGTGCACTTGTGATTTTCAGTCATAACGGTAAATCGGCAAGTATCTGTATTGGAGGGCCTAAAAACCTCTTTGAACAGGCAAGCAGAACGCTACATAGTGGCCGATTTTTTGAACCATGCACTTGGCATGTGGCAGACCCCTGAGGCAGCATGATGTCCTCATAGGTTTAATTGGGTTTGTATACTAGCCTAAGTAGGGGTATACACACCACAAGCATGGCCGCAGCTCACTTGCACGGCTGCTACTGGCGGTTCCTGCTCGTTGCTGTCTGCTGAGCTAAAAGTATGAAGAGCATGATGCATGGCTTGCAGCGTACTTGCGATGGAGCCAAGCTCACATGCTCAACCGTAGCACGCTCGACGGTGCCATGGCTGTCACAAACCCATCCCACCCCAAATTGAGATAGAGTTGTGACTGGCCAGTAGTCAAACTACCAAAGACCTAACTAAACAAACATGTAGTACTCTTGAAAAAGGTGGGATAAAATGCTTTGGATAGTGGAAACCATTCAATTCTTTAACATGTTGATTTCACGACATCCATTTATAGAAAGTGCATAAGTAAATGAAATATAATATACGATATAACATTTTTTATCCTTTATTATACCTTTCCAGACTCAAACACAAGGACTAAAAACTTTTACAAGAGAAAGACAACTTGTACTTTCCAAAGCTGGAGTTGTACAAAGCTTTCAAACTTTTGATCTTATCTAACAACTAGGCTTATAAACTTCCAAATGTCTTTTCGCTTATACAGTTAACTTCAAACGTGAAACTTTCATGCTTTATCATCATCACCTATACATATATGGGAAAGAGGTGAACCAAAGCCCCAAGAACAGCGATATCAAAGCTATTTTGTTACGATGATAACTCTATTTCAAATGATTAAAAGAAGTCCAAAAGCTTAAAGGCTAAATTTGCAATTGAAACATATTTTATGCATTTCCCTTTCACAACATAGTGATAATGGCCATCAAGAAAATACGAAACAAAACATAGCTAGGTTGACTCTGATTATGTTTAAACCACATTCTAAGATAGCATTCACAATACCAATACTTAGTATATTTTAAGTTCCCTAACAGCTGCCGGGACCCAATACTATTAGTAGATTTACAGCCTCCAATAGAACTAATCAAAACATATGTTCTTCAATTTTGCTTCAAGAGATCATTTTCAAAGCAAAATTTATCAATTAAAGGATCATAGAACTTCAAGGCTATAGACATAGCATTGCAAAGCATATATTTGTATTTTATGTAAAGAACAAATCCTTCTAAGTCATGCCAGAGGACTATTAATGCATGTTTTAAGTGTTTCACATACCAAGGAAGGCAAATTTAACACTAGGCATTTCAAGCATTGAAATGAAAAAATGTACATGTCATGTGATAGAAGTACTTAGGGTGTCACAATGGCCCTGGAGCACCATGATTCGTCTAGAGCCTCTGCTCACCACTGTTCTGAATACCTCATTCCCATTCCCCTAGGGAACACTTGGGAGTGAGTGCATGTATAACAGTTTGGATTTCCTGCAGAGTGTGTGAAGAGAAGGTTCCAAGACTATTCATCTCCTTATAGAATCCATTCTTACAATGGTTGATCATTTCACTTAATTACAAATCTTGAGTTTCAAATTCCCACTAAATTGATGCCTAAGATAAAAGCAATATGCCGTCTTAAATTACTTTTTGAGAAGTTTAAAAAATTATTGAAGCCTGCGATAAGAGTAAACCTAAAAACTGCGAAGGCTTGAATTTAGGTTTGCACACTTTGTTTTCAGCAAGTTGCTCCCTTGTGAGAGCTTCATCTCCTTCTTGACGTTGATTTGTCTTATACCAGTTCCAGATTATGATTTTTTTCATTTGAGGTAAGTTTGATAACCTCCCCAGGCCCTGCTAGGGGGACCTGCCAAATGGACATTCAATGGGTTTTATGAAGTACATTTTGAATAGTTGGATTTTGAAAAATTTGTATTATGTGGTTTCAGTTTTTGTTTTTGTTTTTGTTTTTTCTCTTTGTGGACTTCTTGTCCTCCGTTCTATTATGCAATTTTCGTTTCTCTGTTATGAATTAACTCTTTTGTTATAGATAAAAAAAAAAGGAAAAAAACAATAGGATGCCATAGCATATTGCAAAGGGTTAGTATGATTTGCACATACATGTGGCAGAAAATTAATTGTTCCCATTTTTTTCTCAGTTTGGTGAAGGGCTTTAATTCTGCTTTGTAAACTTCTAGTGTACAAATGTTTCACCCCTTTGTTGGTGCCTTTTTACTAAAATTTTGTTATCTAAAATTTGAAAATAAAAAAAATTCATGTATCAGAATGTTGATCGTCTATTGTTTCCATTTTTATACCTATTTTTTGTCAGATGTTGCTTATCAGGTTGGCAATTGTGCAAGCATTCCTTGTCCACAACTGTGTGCATATCATATGTGCCTTTTTTGACTAGTGGACTAGGCAGCAGTCTAATTTCCATGAGTTGATCTCTGTTTAGGTGTTGTGCCACATCAAGTATTTATGATGTAGTTTCAAGTTTTGGTTTGGATTACATTACACAGTTGACATTTTGTGCTTATTGAGAAAATGTGGACAGCTCCTTTATTACACCTTTGTTCCATTATTTATAATTTATAACCCCTTGTTTGCTTGGATAGAAACATCCTTAAAACTTTCTCTGTCAGCTTAATTATGTAAGTCTGTAGTTGTTTCTTGCTTGCCATAACTGATTTAGTGCTGTCATAATGTCAGTCTCTCTCTTTCCCCCTCCCCTCTATCTTCTTGTGTGTGTTTGTGTTCACTTGTGCATGCTTGTGAGTGTGTGGGGACACGTTTCTTAATTTAGCTTTGTTAGATATGTTTGTAAATTTTTAAGTGTACAGTACATGTTGCTGATGATTTGCCTATTGAATGTGGAATTATTGTGTCTCTGGTGTTTCATCAGCTACTAACCTGACTGCTGTGGAATTCTTCTTTAGGTTAATGATGAATATATGAGAACTCTTGAGATTCTGAGTAAGAAGCTAAAGTTTGTTGAAGTTGATCTTATGGTTAAAACTTCGAAAGCTCTAAAAGATGTTCAGCCTGAGCTAGAAAGACTTCGGCAGAAAGCAGTCGCAAAGGTTGCTTAGTAGATTAATTAAACTCAACATGTTCATTGATTATTGTTGATTATTTATATACTTGTGCAATTTTATGTGTGACCTCCATAATATCATGGATATCATGTTTCTTATTAGATGTTAATGTTTACGAAAATCAAAAACAACATTCAAATTCAAGAGAAACTTGTGATTTTAAATTTTAGGAGTTTTCTTTGAAATTTAAAGGAACTTTTAAGAAAGATTTGAAAGTTTCTTTTTAGTTGCTCTTGATTTATGTTTTTGGGTAATGTGCCTTGATTGATTAATTTGTGATGTGTTACAGATGAATGGAGTCTGTAGAGGCTTCTTTCATGGGGTCGATCTTACAAAACTTGGACTCATATTTAATATTTGAACATAGCAAACTCGCAAACATATCTGGTCCAAAATGACTCTTTATCCCTTTTAGCACCAAGTTTTTCTGATATCTTACCAAGTTTAAACTTTTCTGAGATTTGAGAAACACAATTTGTAAAAAAATGTGTACGTGTAATGTTTTGTTTTGTTCATAAGGAGTTGTTAGCAACTGTGCAAAGTTCATTTAGAAGTTAAGAAGTTTTTACAGTAAATTGAAAGAACATATAGTAAAATTTGAAAATTAGTGTCGCAT
The DNA here is from genome assembly GCF_055761805.1 of Camellia sinensis. Taxonomy (NCBI): domain Eukaryota; kingdom Viridiplantae; phylum Streptophyta; class Magnoliopsida; order Ericales; family Theaceae; genus Camellia; species Camellia sinensis. Next base: position 49,605,913 of record NC_138965.1, read on the forward strand.
CTTGATAAGGTAAAGTTGTGATTACTGTGAATTGTTGTCATTGCAGAAAGTTCCTATGAAAATTAATGTGGATAGCTTTTATACCAGTTCCTCTGCAAATTTGTTTCATCTCATAATCTGATAAATTAGATGCCAATTATTAACCTTGCATTAGGAATTACTTCTATAGTTTTTTGTCTTGACATTCCATCTGAAGTTCTTTACATTCATGGAAATTTTCATGAACAGAAAAGCAATATTCTTGGTCAAGAATATTAAAATCTGAATCCAGATCTGATGATGATTTTCATATTAGTATTGGATAGGGTGGTGGACTATGAAGCACATGTATGGGTACATGTATTGGTACTGCCATGGTGGTGGACTATGAAGCACAGGTATAGGTACAAGTATGGGTATTGGTACGATATGGTAAAATCTAAAAAAAGTATGGTACGGGTATGACTGGATACGTTAAATTTTTTTTTTATTTTTTATAATTTGAAGTAATGCAAAAAATAGTTAAATGATTTATTTTGTTAAGATGCAATGTGCAATTTACATTTAATTTGCAAAAGTAAGGTATAAACCAAAATTAACCTTCATTATATTAAACAACTTACAAACCAAAGATTAATTTTAAAATCATGCTAAGAATATAAAACGAGCCCAATGAAACTAACTTCACCTCATACTAAGAATATAAAACGAGCCCAATGAAAATAACTTCACCTCTGTATAGAAAAAAATACTATTACAGTTGAGGTACGACATGGGTTTATGCTAGGTACGTCTAGTGTACGGAAAAAAATTAAGATAAAATTTGGGTAAGTGTTTTGTGTACCCGGTACGGGTATGGCATGTTTGCCGAGGTGCCCATGCTTCATAGGTGGTGGATATTATTATATGACCCATGATATAATGAAAATCTGTTGCTAATGCCTGCTGTCCATTAATAATTAATTATTTCTCACAATATTTACTCATGATTTTTTGGTTAATTCCTTTTATTTTTCTGCTTTTTTGGTAGACTTCTTATCCCTCAGTATTCTTATTGGAACTGACCTCTTTGTTTCATGTTTTTATTTTATGTATATATATATATATATATTTTATGATCACAAAAAAAATTTCATAGTAATATGTCATCTTTTTTTCCTCATTCCCTCCCTTGTCCCTCTCTTTTAGGTGTTTGAGTTCATTGTTCAGAAACTTTATGCATTGAGAAAACCCAAAACAAATATCCAGATCCTTCAACAGAGTGTTCTTCTAAAATACAAGTAAGTTATCTCTTCGCCAATACAATGGTGCTCATATCACTTAGTGGCCTGGTTTATATATTTTTTAATTTTCTCTGATTATAATTATAGCTATTACTCAAAGCAAGAGAAAAGACCCTAGTAAAGCTTCAAACCTTAATTTAATGAGTGCCCATTCCATTTATCATTAGTGGGCTCTACATCATTGCTAATATTTTTTGATGCGATTGCTTCTGTCTATTGATTCTGTTTCGTTAGTTGACTTAGCTCTGGTACATTTATTGTATTTGATCTAATTATGATTTCGTTCATGATAGGAATTTATCATAAGTCAATGATTTGGCTGTTTATTAGACTTTAAGATTACTGTTTATCGTATGAGTTTTCGCTATTTGCTTCTTATGAGGTATTGTATTCAAATGAGAACTGACTAATCCAATATTATATTATTTTCCACTTGTATTACTTAGGTTATGCTAGATGAAATAATTTACTCATTGACTTAGATTTATTTTCATTTTGGCAGAGTAAATATATTGGTTTCTGTTTCTGGTACAAGAAAAACTGCTGTTTGAATGAGAATAGATATATAATGCACAATCCCAATATTTTCTTAGGAATTTTCGAATAGGACATTGTACACAAGGGGCTTAAAAGTTTCATGATTGTGATACATTATGCCGGTTCATTATTTTGTGTCCTTAGTGAATGTTGCTTCACTTGTTTGGTTTTGTTTGATGTTTAATTTGTTATTATTATTTTTAATTTTTATAGTTGTGTTGTTGATTGGCTTGTTTTTTGTAATGGTCTTGATCTAATATTTGTGTGGTGAATGTTTCCCTAGAAGTTGTAACACTAATTTGCTATAGGGCAGTGGAAAAGGGTTTTATTTACATCTGATTGCTTCTGAGGTTAAATGGTTGGTAAAAATATGGCTTATGTTATGGTTTGTATTAGGTAATTAAAGGGTAGGGTTTTGGACTGTTATTGGGCAAGAATAGGAGAAGGTTAGAGGTTGTCTGGAGGCCGTGAGCAATACTGTGAACAGTAACTATGGGTTGGGTTTCTTATGTTCAGTGTGTTACAGTTGGAGTGAAGGAAGAATGCATTAGCCTTGTTTAATGGAGTCTATTGGTGGTGAAATAGAGAGTGTATGCCGGGATAGGAATGATGAGATTGAGTACCATGACTTTGAAGAAATGAAAGAAAATCAATTTAATTGGACAGGATAACTGTGTTTTAATCATGTTTGAAAAACTGTAGTAAATATGTTTTAGTTCAGATCGATTTTTCATGAGAAATATCCAAGTAAAGTGGGAAAAATTATCAACAAAAATGACAAAATATCAGGATACCCATGGTTAAAGTAGAGGATAGATCCCAAATATCAGAATGCATAAGATCAAAAGGAGCCATGGAAACAGAGTCACTTTTATTAAAGGATAAAGCAGGTTGTTTTACAAGTTGACAGGATAAGCAATTCTTAGTGTCAGAAACAACATGCTCTAACTGATCACTAGAAATAAAAGACTTTGAACGACCAAAAGAAATGTATCCTAAACGAGAATGCCAAAGATGGAAGGGAGACTTAGTGGAAGCAGAAGTAGCAAGTTGGGTGGAAGATGGGTATGGAGGTGAATGAGTTCATATAGACGTCCATGCTTACTACCGATCTCAATAGTCCATCATGCCTGAGGGTCCTGCACCAGACAACCATTAGCAAAAAAGATGATAGACCAAGTTCACATAGTTGACCAATGGAGATGAGATTTAAGGTAAGAGCCGGTATAAGATAAACATTAGGTGAAGACACATTAGATGTGGAAACATGACCAATATGAAGAATTGACCTAAGAGATCCATCAACCATATGAATGAAGGGAATATGGGCGGAGGAAGAAAGTGAAGAAAGAGCAGTACAATCAGAAGTCATAGGGTTATAACATGCAGAGTCAAAGTACTAGGAAGATGTACTTGAGGTGACAGATAAAACAGTAAGAGGAGGAGTACTAGAAGTAGAGAGAAGCTGGTGAAACATAGTGCCAATGGTGAAGTGGCGCATTGTTTCGGATAGAGTTTGTACGATTGAGATCATTTGGATGAGAGGAACTGGATGGTGTATGGTGATTTTAGTTTTGAAAAATCACATTGTTCTGGGTGAATGATGGTCAGTTGCTGCTGTGTATAGGCAAACATGATGAGTACAAAAAGATACTGCCACAACTGTGTGTATACAACAAAGAGAAGCAAAGAGAGGAGCTAGGATAGAGACCACAACTCTGATACTAGGATAAAGAAATGAGAGAAGAAGAAATTTGTATTGTATTGAATGAATAGCAAATGAGTACATGGTCCTTTATATAATGAAGGACAAAGTTAAGTATAGAAATACAATCAACCTATCTATGGTAATACAATCGAATCGAATCAAATCATATAATCTATATATGAAAAATTCATATAATATATTCTATTATATTATTCTAATATATTTTCGCAATGTTCTACCTATCTAATATATTATTCTATCATCCCTCCCCCCTGCGCGCAAACTCAATATGAGAAGTCGTCAACCAACTTGGGTTTGGAAACTAACTCAGTGAAGCGTCCTGGAGGATGAGATTTGGTGAAAATATAGGTAGGTTGATCGGTAGATGAAATAGAAAGAAGATGAACAGTACCTTGAGTGACGTGTTGGCGAATAAAATGACAATTGATCTCAATATGTTTGGTGCTGTCATGAATGACATCATTATGAGCAATTAGAATGGCACTCTGATTGTCACAATATAAAACTGTAGCACTGGAGTGAGATACACCAATGTACTCAACAAGCCAACGAAGCTATAAAAGTTCCTTAGTGGTATCAACAAGAGCACCGTATTCGGCCTCGGTGAGCAGGGAATGTTGAGTGCTTCTTGCTGCGCCAAGTAATAAGAGAATCCACTAGAAAGAAACATAAGTCCATTGGGGAATGCCAATCAGTAGCATCCCTAGCCCAATCAACACCAGAGAAAACATGCAATACCAGGGAAAACATGTAATTCAAGGGAAGATTGAGCAGAATAGTGAAGACTATGGAATAGGGTGCCTTTAACATAACGGAGAATGAGGAGTAAGGCATCTTAGCGAGGAGAGCGAGGGGTAGACATGTACTGATTGACAAGATGGACAACGTAGGCGAGTAACAGTGAGATAGACAAGATTGCCAACTAGCTGACGATAACGAGTAGCATCAGAAAGGAGGTCGTCATCAAGAGGAGTAAGACGAATTTGAGGATCTGTGGGAGTAGACGCAGTCTTGCAGTCAAAGAGTAGCATCAGAAAAGAAGGCACCATTGAGAGGAGCAAGACGAATCTAAGGATTTGTGGGAGTAAAAGTGGTCTTGTAGTCAAAGAGTAGCATTAGAAAGGAGGGCGCCATCAAGAGGAGTAAGATGGATCTGAGGATCTGTGGGAGTTGAAGCAACCTTGCAGTCTGTGAGGCTAGCACGAGCTAGAAGATCAGAAGCATATTTGGCTTGAGAAAGAAAATAGCTATTGGAATCATGAGAGATCTCAAGACTAGAAAATAGCTGAGAGAACCGAGGTCTTTCATTTCAAATTGGCGACTGAGGAGCTGTTTGAGGCTAAGCATACCAGACACATCATCCCCAGTGATAATCATATCATCCACATAGAGGAGAAGAAGAGTGGTGTCCTGTGTTGTCTTGCGAATAAAAAGAGTGGAATCATAAGAGCTAGAAATGAAGCTAAAATCATTCACAGTGGTACTAAATTTGGCAAACCAAGCTCGAGGAGCTTGCTTAAGACCGTATAAAGCCCATTGAAGTTGGCAGACTTTATGTGGTAGATAGGTAGACCCTGGGTGAGGTTACATGTAAACCTCTTCAAGAAGATCACTGTTGAGAAAAACATTTTTGCTGTCCATTTGACAGAGATCCCAACGGAGGGCTGCGACAACAGCAATTAGACTATGGATAGAGGTTAGACGGGCAATATGAGCAAATGTTTTCTCATAGTCGATGCCATATTTTTGGGTTGGGTGAAGCCCTTGTCACAAGACGAGCTTTTTAGCATTCAATAGAACCATAAGAACGGTGCTTGATTTTATAGACCCATTTACATGCAATAGTAGTCTTGCCACATGGAAGATCAACAATGTTTCAGATTTGTGTTTTGGGTAAGGGCCTACAGTTCATCAACCATTGCTTGCTGCCAAAGAGGGTTAGAACAAGCCTTACACTAGGAGGTTGTGGAGGGGAAGAGACAAGAGGGACATGTGCAAGACCATCAGAGAGATCAGGTACCACAGGGTCAACTGTTGGCATAAGCGTTTTTATTGGTATTAGAGAAATATTTGCATCAATCTTAGTAGAAAACAAATATATGGAAGGATTAGTGAGGATTGGGGGGTAGTGGGATGTGATAAGTGAAATTTAGACATGGATGAAAACATTCATGTTCCCAAAAAACTGCATGGCGAGAAATGGGGAGACGTTTGGAAGTGGGATCCCAACACCGATATCCCTTGTGTTAAATGGCATACCCAAATAACAACAAATGTTAGAATAATATATTAGATATGTAGAATATTGTCAAAATATATTAGAATAATAAAATATAATATATTATATGTATTTCCATGTGTAGAGGATATGATTGGATTCGATTGTATTACCATAGATAGGTTGATTGTATTTCTATACTTAACTTTGTTCTTCACTATATAATCGGCCTTGTACTCATTTGCTATTCCTTCAATACAATACAAATTTCTTTTATTCTATTATTTCTTTATCGTGGTATCAGAGCTGCGGTCTCTATCCTAGATCCTCTCTCTTCTTCTCTTTGCTGTATACACACATCTGTGGCACTATCTTTTTGTACTCAGCAACATTTGCCTATATATAGCTGCAACTGACCATCATTCACCCAGAACACTGTGATTTTTCAAAATTGAAATCACCACTTACCATTAAGTTTCTCTCATCCAGATGATCTCAATTTGTACAAACCCTGTTCGAAACCACCATACGCACCTTCATGCACCACTTCAACATCAGCGCCATGTTTCACTAGCTTCTCTTTACTTCTAGTACTCCTCTTGCTGTTTTATCTGTCACCTCAGGTACATCTTCTTGTTACTTTGACTCTGCATGCTGTAACCAGTGTTATTAGAGGCGCGACTAAGCGCTCGCCTAAGCTCGAAGCAAGGCGAGGCGACCCTTTGGCGCTTCATACCCATTGAGGTGAGGCGAAATGGTGAAGCGAAGTCGAAGCGCATGGAGCGAGGCTTAGGCATCAAAACGAGAGGTGAGGCGAGGTGATACGAAGCATCGCTTCACCATTTTTTGTCTGCTTTCAGTTCGAAAGATCTAGGCCCTTGATTTGAATGACTTTTGTGCTATTTGTGGACATGCGTTGCACTTTATAATTGCTTTCTACTAAATAAGAAGTTGAAGCCCTAGTTGACATCATTCCATTCGACAATTGCTTTCAAGAACCGCGCTGATTACCTGCTTCCGACATCGTTCCAGTTGAAAGAGGAGTGAGAACTTGCTTCTTCTTCTTCTTTTTTTCTCTACGTCTTCTCCTGCTGCTTCTTCTTCCTTTCGACTTCTTTTCTTCTTCCTTGAACTCTTTTTTTTTTTTCTTCTTCTTCTTCTTCTTTTTCGGCAGACCTTCCCCCTCCCCCCTTTCCTTTTTTCCTTCCCTGGTTCTTGTTTTGTTTCTCTTCTTATTTATTTTGCAAAATTTTTTCAATTAATTTTACTGAATTGATTTTACAATTGTTTAATTATTTTGCTATGTTATTTTACAATTATTTTGCTGTGTTAATTGTATAATTATTTTGCTGAAACACTATTTTTCCATGATTACCTCTGCTAAAAATATGTTGTTCTTTAATTTTTTATGTTGAAATTAGTTTTTTTTCTTTGCACTTTAATTGTTTCTTCATTTCTTAACATTGAATTGCTTGGTTGGTTAGAATTAGATGTGGAAGTGAGTGATGAAGCCAATGATGTGATTTTTAGAACCTTTGGATTGGTGGATTGTATTTGTCTTTGTTGGATATTTTCTGTTGTTTATGGATATTTAGTATTTGGAATGATAAATGCATGATGGTTCTTAAAAATATTTATATTTTTGTCTATACTATTTATTTAAAAAAAAAATCCTTTGTGGTCGCCTTGATTTGATGAAGCCCTCGCCTCGCCTCGCCTCGCCTCGCGCTTAGGCGTTAGGAGACCTTGTCGCCTCGGTTCGCTTTTCGCCTTAAAAAACACTGGCTGTAACCACATGACTTCTGATTCTACTGTTCTTTCTTTACTTTTTTCATGCTCCTCGAGAAAAAAGAGAAAAATATTTATAAAAATTTAACAATATAATCTTATCTCCAACAATACTCACTTTTAAAATACACTTTCTAGTTTGCCCAACTATTTTTTGTCGTTCACTATTATGGCCTTTGTGGTAAAGCGTTAGAGAAGTTGCAAAGGGATTTCTTGTGGGGTGGCATAGAGGAAGAGTTCAAGTATCATGTAGTGGATTAAGACACTGTCTGCTTTTCGATTCAGGTTGGTGGTTTTGGGGATTCAAAGATATTCTATTTTTAACCCGGCCCTCCTTGGGAAGTGGTTGGGGCTTGTATTCTTGTGAGAGGGATGGATTTTGGAGGCGGCTTATTAGTGTGAAATATTGTGGCATTGGGGATCGAGTAGTGACCAGCCAGTAGTTATAGACTACCAAAGGCCTAACTGAATTAGTACTCCTGTAAAATTTGAGGGAAAATTAGATCAGATATCAGAACACTTTAATTTCCTTTACATGATTAGCCTAGAAACATCCATTTAGAGCAAGTGCATTAGTAAATGCAAGGAAGCATTACCTTTATTACATCTTCCAAGGCTCGAGCACAAAACGAGTACAAGATTTTACATAGAGACGAACAATTGTTCTTTCCAAGGCTGAATATATACAAAGCTTTCAAACATCCAGATTCCTATTCAACAGCTAGGCATTCAACCTCCATGTGTATTGACATATATACATATATAGCTTCAAGCACAAAATGTTCAAGCCTTATTATTGTTACCTACATATATAGGGAAGAGAAATGAGCCAAAGCCTAATAAATAGTGATATATCAAAGCTATTTTCAGAAAAGGATAACTCCATTTCGGATAATTATAAACAAGCCACAAGCCTAATTTGCATTTTAAGCATAACATCTATTATACATTTCCATTTCCAATCATGGTGATGATGCCCATCGAGAGGGGCTTTATCATACAATAACAAAACATAACCAGGTTGATTCTGATTATGTCAAAACTACACGCTAGTGGTAGAGTTCTCATAATAGCAAAACTATTAGTACACTTTAAGGCCTGAAAAATATGAACTAAAGCATCTTAAAGCCACAAAAAGTAAAGAGAATTCTTTGGTTTCCAATTTTTATATAAAATTTGAAGAGTTTTTCCAAATCAAAACTTGAATTTTGTGAAAACAAGTCTAAAAAATCAAGTTATTTAATTCTTTCTTCAAAAAATCATTTTCAAACAAAATCAACCAATTATAAAGTTATAATTACGTGTGTAAGAAGCATGAATTTTATTTCAATTCAAGCTAGGAACAAGTCTGGGTCAAGAAATCAGGCTTTTCCCCTTATCTTTTCCTTATTCTCTTCTCTTCTCTTTTCTCCTATCTTCTTCTCTACAAATTCTCTCTCTCTCTCTCTCTCTCCCTCTTTCAATTTTCTTATTTTTTTATTTCAAGAAAGACACTTGTCTCTTATATATATATCGACTCAAGTAGGAGGTGGCATACTCCTAAGTGAGGTGTGTGCTTGATTGGCCCTACTAATTGTATCATTAACTTAATTAACACTAATTAATTTGGGTTAGTACTAATCAATCAAGTTTATGCTACTAATAGCACCTAACCTTGTTAATTATGTTTAAGCTTAGTTACTTTTGAATAAATCCACTAATTATTACTAATCCCGATTAAGTTTTCACATAGTACATAAGAATGTTGAGCACATTAAACTAAGGCTACTAAGCACCTTGTTTAACAACTCTGCCGGTCCCAGGCTCGGGTAAAGGAGGAGGGTTGTGTGTTAGGTAGCCGACAACTAACACGTAAAAAGCAGCTCGGATCCCGTGTGAAAATGAATCCTACTTTGAATCGATTAAATGTTATGTCGTTCCCCTTAAGTGACGCGTTGTGCCTGCCTTCGGGTGTTTTGAAAAGTAAAGGGCGTTGCATTGACGCCTGGGTGAGGTAAAAAATGGGCAAAGGCTTTTGCGCATTTTTGGAGGAGCGCGGAGAAAGAAGTTAGTCCAAGACTATAGGTTTAACGTAGCCACATGGAATGTAGGAACTTTAACTGGTAAGACTATAGAATTGATAGATGTTGTGATTAGAAGGAGAGTTAGTATAGCTTGCGTACAAGAAACTAAGTGGACGAGTGAGAAAGTTACGGAAATAGAGGATACCTGTTTTAAACTGTATTATAGTGGCAATGATAGACACAGGCATTGGGTGGGAATAATAATTACCAAGGGTTTTGTAGAAAATGTAGTGGTGGTCATTAGGAAAGGTGATAATATTATGTTAGTTAACCAGGTTAAGTGCATCAAGAGTGAGAACTCTAAGGTGTTGGTGAAGGATGAACAAATTAAGGAGAGGTGGAAAAACTATTTTGAAAAGTTGTTGAATGAAGAACATGGAGGTAGGTCAAAAGGGAAGGAAGTAGACAGTATTAAGGAAAACCAGGATTACAGGTTCTATAGTAGGATTAGAAATTTTGAAGTGGAGATTGCACTTAAAAAGATGAAATCGAATAAGGCTTTAGGATCTGATGATATCCCTATTGAAGCTTGGAAATGTTTGGATAAGAAGGGGGTTGCTTGGTTGATTAGATTATTTAGTAAGATTTTGTTGACTAGGAAAATATCCGAGGAGTGGAGGAAGAGTATTTTAGTGCCAATCTATAAGAATAAAGGAGATGTCTAGAACTGCAACAACTATAGAGGAATCAAGCTTATGTGTCTGATGAGTGATGGAACATCGATTGCGAGATATAACAGAGGTGTCAGAGAATCAATTTAGGTTTATGCTTGTTAAGTCAACAATGGAAGTGATCTACCTTTTGAGAAGAGTAATAGAAAAATATAGAGAAAAGAAAAGAGACATTTATTTGGTTTTTATCGATCTTGAGAAAGCAGATGGTAGAGTGCTTCGGGATATAATTTGGTGGGTGTTAGAGAAGAAAGGGGTGACAAAAGGTTATATTGATATGATTAGGGATATTTATGAAGGTGTGGTGACTACTATTAGGTTGCCTGCTGGAGAGACAAGTGAATTTTCAATTACTGTAGGGTTACACCAAGGATCAACTTTAAGTCCTTATCTTTTTTCTTTAGTTATGGATGAGTTGACGAGAAATATTTAGGATGATGTGCCATAACGTATGCATTTTGCAAATCATATCGTGTTAGTGGATGTGACTAGAGAATGAGTTAACACTAAGTTGGAGACATGGAGAGAAGCACTTGAATCTAAAAGATTTAGGATAAGCAGAATTAAGATAGAATACATGGAGTGTAATTTTAGTAACAGTAAAAATGGAAGCAGAGGAGAAGTGAATATTGAGAACCAAGAATAGTGAACATTTTTGTTATTTAGGATCGATTATCACAACGGTTAGGGAGATTGGAGCGGATGTGATCTATAGAATTAAAACAGGATGGCTTAAGTGGAGGAGTGAGTTTAGGATACTGTGTGATAAACGAGTACCCACTAGACTAAAAGGGAAGTTCTATAGAACAGCTATTAGACTAGTGATTTGTATGGGACGGAATGTTGGGCAATTAAGAAATAACATGTAGATAAGATGCGTGTTGCTAAGATGAGAATGTTAAGGTGGATGTGTGGCAAGATTAGAAAAGACAAAGTTAGGAATGAGTATATTCGCGAATGGGTGGGAGTAGTATTGATAGAAGATGAGTTGAGAGAGAATATGTTGAGATGGTTTGGTCATATACAACAAAGACCAACAAAGGCAGTAGTGAAGAGATGCGATATAGTAACGGTAGATGGAAGTGTTAGGGGAAGGGGCAGATATAGATTGATATGGGTTAGTGTAGTAAATAGAGATATGAATATCCTTAATTTGACTAACGATATGGCCTTGGATAGAGTCGAGTGGAGAAGGATTCATGTAGCCGACCCCATTTGATGGGACTTAAGGCGTGACTTGGTTTGGTTATGTTAACAAATATTTCTAAGTCATGCCAAAAGATTTTCTAAGCATGCCTTCATGTGTGTCATATATCAAATAAAGCAAATTTAAATTTAGGCATTCCAAGAATTAAAATGAGAACTATAAACATGTCATGCAATAGATACACCTAGGGTGTTACAGGCCTTCTTTGGAGGTGTTTCTGTCCCATGGGGTGACACTTTTGGAAAGCATTCGGGGGGCTAGGCAAGCTTTTTTGAGTCATATTCGGATGGAGGCAGGGAAAGGTGCAATTTTGGAGTCAGGTTTGCTGTGGTGAGAAGAGGCTTGTGATGTCTTTTCTTTCTTTGGCTTCTGTTGCTGTCAATAAAATAGCAGCTATTACTGACTATGTTAGATCTGATGGTCATCTAGTTTTTTGAGATAATCCTTTCGTAGGTAGCTGCAATGCTTGGGAGACTGAAGATTTTGAGGACCTCCTCACTGGTCTGTATGCTTCTCACAATGTGGGGTAGAGTGAGGATGGGATGAGATGGCTGATGTCAAAGTCTGGGAGGTTTGAAGTTAAGTCTTTCTATGAGGTGTTGTTGGGTAATAAGGGGAGGGCCTACCATGGACTGGTTTTTGGGGGTGGAGCGTTGCCACGAAAGTGGTTTTTTTAATGGGAAGGTTCTCATGATTGATAATCTTAGGATGAGGCAGATTCATGTGAATGAGTGTTGTATGTTTAAGGATTGGGGAGTCGACAAGTCATCTATTTAATTTCTAGCTCCTTTTGATTTCTTGGCAAAATTGTCTGTAAGAATCCTTCAATTTAAGGGTTATTTACATGGAGACTCCCTAAACTATTGTAAAGTATCACTTTGACCCGCTGAACTATAAAAGTGTACAGATGGACCCCTTAACTATTTAGAAGTGTCACTTGGCTCCCTAAACTATAAAAGTATACAAATGGACCCCCCTGGATCAGTTTTATTTTTGTTCTTTTGTTTTTGTAGAGTCTTTTGAGTAAATGGGATGTATATCTTGTTGATTTCGTTTTCTCGTTGTTTTGCGTATCTTCCCCCTTTTGAGTTTGTATATGGGTGTTATTCCGTTGGTGCCATTTTGCTGACTGAAATACACACATTTATTAGAAAAAGATAATAGCTAATTGTTGAAAGTTGGCTCTAGTGTATGTATAGGCTAGTAAGACTCCTAGCCTGAAACAAGTAAAGATGCAGCAGAAAAGTTGGCTTTGAGGATTTAATTGGTATTTTTTTTGATAACCAAGTGTCTGGGCTAGCTTGTGCCCACCTCGACTAATTTTAGGGCCCTGAAGTTAATGACTGGGCAAACCTCCAGTAGCTCCTTAGGTTGACTCGAACTCGGGACCTTGGATCTTATTTTCAAGTCTTTACCTCTTGGCCAACCCCTTGGGGTTAATTTAATTGATATTTTTAGTTGAAAGGATAGTAAAAATGTGGGTTGGTTTAGGTAACAGCAAGGTAGGGTTTAGGGTTTTAATTAGGCAAGAAGAGAGAATTGTTTGTGCTGTTTGGGGGTGTGAACGGCTACAAAGAAAGGAGTTTGTATTGGACTGGATCACTGCAAGACATGAGGATATGGGTCTTGCTAGTTAGCACTAGCCAAATACCTTCAGCTTGTTTATTTTGAAAGGCCACTCAGTTCAGTGGTCCATGATGAATTATCCTTTATTTTTTGAAGTCACATTTGGTCATCACTGTGGCCTGCATGGATCCATTTTATTCAATTCCCCATGAGGCTAAAAGATCATGGGCCAAAGGCCTGTTTTATCAAAGTCGCCGCTTGGTTATTAGGGTCCAAGAACCCATATCCTCCATTAATTCCATGGATAAGGTTCAACCTGTTATTACCAAAGAACTTGACTTGGGGTTAAGGTACAGAGTGGGAAGGGAATAGGCTTTTGCCCTTCTTGACCCAACTCTACTCATCACCCATAGATTCATTATTCATGAGTGACAGTTAAATTGCAGAAATAAAATGAGAACTAAATAATATGGACACTAATTGTAAACATGTATTGGTTGGTGGAACTTGAGCCATGCTTAAGCTACTCTGTTCGACCGAACTTGAGCTGTCTTATGTACAGGTTGTTCAACCTGATTGACTGACAACTTGATGACGATGATAACAATAATCATCATGGACTTGGGTTTGGGTTTGATTCACGGAGTCAAGAGACCAAGGATGAATATAATTAAGTTGATGTTTTTGTTGTATTCTTTAATGGTTAAATTTCGCTTTTGGTAGGTTAACAGTCATGGATCTCTCAATTCCCCCCTCCCTTTTAAAAAAGATAATCTTCTTCCAATATTCAAGTTGTAGATTATTTTGCTTTTATTTATTTATTTTTGTGTTACCATTGTGTCCCGTCCCATTTTGTATGAGGCTAACCCGTGCGACACAAGTGCTCTCACACCATACACATGGGTAAGCTGGAGGAGAATTAGACTTTGGGATGTCACTCACCTATCTCTGCAGGATTAATTCCTAGCATTTTCTTCCCTGGAGGATTTTCTGAGAAAACAAATCATTTGAGCTAGGCTGTTAATCTATGATATCATCTGAATCAGCATACCCGGTTTCTATGATATGGAGCTACTAGCTCAAGTCGGGCACGCTGATATGAACATATGATGTGCCACATGTAGGTTATCATTGTGTGGTAGTTAAAAAACTCTTTAAATGCATTGCTTTCTTTTTGATCAATTTAATCTTTGTTAATGGACTGCTTTAGTTACGACTTGCCTTTGTTAATATATGGATCAACCAGAGTTTTGAGTAAATCAGTGTGAAATTATTGCACATGTAGGTATATTATTTCCTTTCTCATGGAGCATGGCAAGGAGGTATATACTGAGGTTTCTGCAGCATATATTGACACAATGAACAAGGTAAGTTTTGGAATCATTTTAACACTTGGAATTAAGGTTTGAGACTTAAATACTGAAATCCATTACTTGATGTGCCTGAGCAGCTGGGAATGCTCACTTTCTCTTTTATGAATGACCATGAAGCACTCACTGCTGTGTTTTTACCTGCCTGCCAATTTCATAACAATGATGTAATATGTTATGGTTTTCAATTTTAATTGGTAGCACCTTATGCTGGGCGTGGAGGCATGGGAGTACAATACAAATTACAAGGGAGTAATAAAACAATATAAAACTTATCTTGAGACTGTTAAAGGTCACATTCTTTGCTGTTTGATAGCAAGGAGTTCAGGGAAAAACGAGATTAAGTATAACATTGCATGGGTACTGTGCACAGCATCCAGAGCAGCCCCAAAATAATAAAGCCTATTCATCGAGCTTCTGCATCATGTCCCTTCTCACAGTTGCACTTAAACTCCAATTTTGTTTTTGCTCCCATCTCCCTCCGACCTACTAGTGAAAAACACAAAACCAAATATATATTTTTTTGGGGTAAATTATGCTAACCTCCCCCGAGGTTTGGAGAAAATACAGTAAATCCCACAAGTTTAGCATAATTACATTGAGCTCCCTTAAGGTTCTAATTCACATAACACTTAGCTCCCTTTTCATTAGGAAAGTGTTAGTCATATTGATGGAAAAATGAAGTCATCTATTTTACACTAGAATGTATAATTTACATTGTTTATTTTTGTGTTTAGCAACATTTGCATTAGTTCCAGCCCGTTTAACCTTTCTAAAAGGGAGGTCATTTTCTCCAAGCATAGGGGAGGTCAGTGTAATTTATCATTTTTTTTTAAAAATAATACGAAACCTGCAGAAATTGCAACAAGTGGTATGCTGAATCCCCATATGTCAAAGTGAGATGAAAGTTCTATCCATTCCTTAATTTTTATTAGGTGGTGTGCATCAAGGTGATGTACTGTATTTTAGTCATCTTTGAGCTGCACTACGGATTGGTAAACTATATTAATCTCTTATGTTTTCATGAAATTTAAAAAATATGCCACACCCCCCTTCAAAAAATGACTTTAGTATATCGTGTCAGAAACAATGGACAGTGGCAGTTCATGTAGGCCATAGACCTCTTGAAAATACAGTTGAGCAACATTGACAGTTTTCTAACATGCAATGCAGTGCACCATATCGGAAAATTTGTCCACCAGCACAAAGATGGAATCATTACCACACTATGCTCAAGGTAACCCAAAATTAAGTCCATACTGACATTGGTCTATAGCTGGTTTGAAATTGGAGGAGTCATGTATAATCCCGCATTAGTTATAGACCCCTTGGAAATTAAACAGATCCGACATGTTTGGCAACTTCCTTTCACGTTGAAGGCCATAAATGTGAACTAGCTGCCAACTGCAAAGTCTTGTCACATCCCATATGTCCCTCATTATCCATCTTGTATGATTGTAAAGTGCACACTGCTGTCATGTACACACTACTGATTTCCTCTAAATACGAAACCTTTGTGCATAATGAAGTCAGTTTGCCTAGAGCAGCGCTTATCCTGACTGTTGGTGTGCTTCGAAGTATCGTGATCAGAGTGGAGTTTGGACTCATTATAAGCCAGATAGGAACTCTAATTCTTCAAAGCCCATACCGCTGCATAGAGTTACAGGTCATAGGTACTGTAATTCATCTTGAACCTGCTCAACTTCTTATGGAAGTAGGCCACTGGTCGGCCATTCTAACTCAGCACTACTCCAATTCCTATTTTAGATGCATCACAAAGTAATTCAAAGGGTTGTGAAAAGTCGAGTAAGGAGAGAACTGGTGTAGTGGTTATTTTTTGCTTGATCTGATGAAGGGCATCTGTTGCAGCTTCCATCTTCCCAACTTTCACGCAATCTCTTATTGGCATCATAATTGAACTGTAATGAACTGTAATGAACTGCTGGTAGCAGGACACCAAGCCGTGGAAGTTTAGAACCTCATTGACACTCTTAGTCACTCTTTTGCTGCATCCACCTTGGATTCATCTATAGATGAGCCACCGTTGCATATTACTTACTCAAGAAACAAGTCATTGTCTGTCAAGAGTACATGTCGTCATAAAGGAGCACATGTTTATGGCAGCAAATAACCTCTCCTTTCACAACACTGTGAGAACCTCTTGAAGATGCTGAACATGCAAATCGATATTAGTGCTGTATATAATCAAGATAGATTACAACGAACCTGCCAGTGAATGGGCGGAAATGGTTCATAACGTGCATAAAGGTACACAAAGCATTGGACAGCCCAAATGGCATAACTAGCCATTCATATAAGCCTTCATGAGTAGGAGTGTTGATGAGGTGGTTTGGATTGGATTCACCCTTGACCATCAACCAAACCGAACATTTCGGGTGAGAGATTTCTTGATCCATTATCTATTGATCTCTTATTTGAAATTGACCGAGTCAAGGTCGGATTTGGTCGGGTTTTGATTTTTCATATATGGGTTTTAATAAAATAAATGAACAAAAATCAACCACCCAACGAAAAAGAGTGAGATGGAGAAAGAATATTTTCTGCCACAAATCCCAGATGTATTTTCAGAAATTGTCTTGTACCAAACAAAAAGTGAGGGTGAGATAAGAAGAGATCGTATTTTGTGTTCAGTTCCAGTGTAGTTTCCGTTTACGATCTCAGATCTGTTGTGTACTTTGCTGTCGTTGTCGCCATGAGAGTTGAGATCCTATATTGGGAGGGGGAAGGAGAGGTTGTTTCAGGAATGGTTGAGGAAAAGGGTGTTACAGAAGGGGAGAAGGGCAAGGGTTTATTGAGAACGATATGTCAGGAAGGGCTGCGAGTGAAGGTGGGGTTTTGCTTTCTCTGAGCAATTTTAGATATAATTGGGTATTATATTTGAGAGAGAGATGAGTTTAGAGTAAGGGTTTCATCAGTTATATGAGAGAGAAAGTTGACATCGAGATAAGTTGAAGAGGTATGACATGACATAAAGTTGCCACCCTGCCCAACACTAATGAGTAATGACAGCACTTAAAGCACTTTAAATTTGAAATACAATTTACAAGTCATAGTTGTACAACGTTCACGATGTATTAAATGTTGGGTTTTGGTCGGTTTTGAGATTTACAATGTTGAAACTGGTGGCCAAACTGGAAACCAATTTTTTTTGTCATTTGGAAACTGAACAAACAGAAAGCAATTAAAATGACCAACCAAATTAGTTGGTTCAATTCGATCAGTTTATTCGGTTCAGTCGGTTTTTTGTTCACTCCTACTCATGAGTCTTGAAAGATGTCTTCCATTTATCGCCAGGTTGAATTCAAATATGGCGATTGCCACTGTTTAATTCCAGTTTTCTGAACATAGTTGCAACCTGTGTTGCATGGATTCGACACTTTGAGGCGAAGTACCCGTGTCGACACGACACGACACGACACGGGTGCGGGTGTGGGATCTGTGTCGGATTCGCCTGTTCTCTCTCGGACACGGCTCTTTACAGACAACAAAAGAAATGAAAGAGGAGAGAGCAAGAGAGAACCTGGTCGAAGCTCCATCTAGTCGATCCAGTCGAAGATCGAAGACCTCCTATCGAAGCTCGATCCGGTCGATCCAGTCGAAGATCGAAGCTCCATCAGTCGATCGAACAGTCGAACACCCCAGACAACTCTCTCTCTCTCTCTCCCTCTCGATCGCGATCGCGATAGATCGTTTCACTTCTTCCCCCCCCTATCTCTCTCTTTGTCGTTTTATCTCTTGACTTGATTCATATCTTCTCTTGATTCATATCTATTCCGAATAGACTATTCGTATCTATCTATATATAGTAATAATAACTATTATTATTATATATTATATAATAATTATTATATAACATATAATATATTTATAAGATAATATATAATACATATTATAAGATAATATATACTTATATATATTAATAAAAAAAAAACACATATATGTAAAATAAAATAAAATAAAAAAATTAATTAAAACACATTATTTAAAAAATAATATAAATAAATAAAATAAATAATGTATATTAAAATAAAAATATTTATAAAAAAATTATTTGTTATTTATATAATATAACTCATCTTCATATAATAAATATATTTTAAAAAAAAAAAACTATTTAACGTATCGCCATACCCGTATCCAAATTTGGATACATATCCAAGCATCCTTAATTTTTAATTTTGAAATGTCTGACCCCTAGATGCGCACCTGCACCCGATACCCGTACCCGAGTCCGTGTAACATAGGTTGCACCACATAACTGGGTCCAACAAGTCATTTGACTAGGCAACTGTAAATTTGTATCATACAGTTATTCTTGTTGATTGCACGGCCATCCACATGTATTTGACATGTTCCATCCTTTTAGGGGTGAGCAATTTTGGTACAATACAAGGACTGGGGTTTTACTTAATATGGCAGTTAGAAAGCAAGACCTCCATTTATTGCCTCCACTATTCGTGACCCTTTGGACTCGTGTGGTAGTGGGGATGATTAGGCTGGTTAAATCCAGATGCTAGATCAATTTGGTGTTGTATATGACATTAGAGGTGGTAATCCCTTAGGCAAGTCCTCAAGAAAGAGTTCCTTGAATTCTTCAACTAGAGGTTGTACAGGTTCAGAGACTGTACGACCAACTTCACTCTTTTACCCTATCCCAGATTCCTTCATCTCACCCTTGAAGTTTATTCTTTGTAGGAGGTTATTACCCTCCATTGAAGGGGGTTTTTGAGTTCACTCTCCTTGTTTGGTAGAATTAAAATCTTAGTTTTATTGCCAGGAAATTGTAGGTGTTCTTGTTCCCATCATGCGGAACTCTGTCATACTACCAAGGCGTTCCATCCGTGGTCATCACATTGCACCAAACACTGGCCTTATACTTTGACCTAATGGAAAAGGAAACTAAGCATCGTTTGAATACAGTTACCTCATTCACTTTCTTGAGCCACGACAACTTGTAAGGGTATGGATGTCTTTCTGTTGCCAATCCTAGCTTCTTGATAGCTTCTTCAAAACCTATATTCTCACAATTGCTTGAGCCAATGACAACTTTGTACACCTTGGCTCCAATGGTACAAGTAATCTAGAAGATGTCGTTTCAAAGCCACTCATGACCTTTGGTCTTTCTTTCAAGAAGAAACACAAGCAGCTCTTAGAACTACCAATAGGAGACTCTCATCACCTTGGACGTACTCCTCTTGATCTTTTCTAGTGTCAAACATAGGGTCTTCTTCATATTCTCTTTCTTGTTCATTGGTACAATCTCCACTGTCCACAAACAACCCTTCTCCCAAATGCTCACCCGTCTTATAATCTGTCATTCAGTGTCCAATTCACCACACTTAAAGCAGTGTGTAATAGCACCACCGGACAGTATATGGTTAAGTTGATTGCCTTCAGGCCCCTTTCTAGTTACGCCCTATGAGGTCATGTTATGATTAGGGGCTTGAGGCGTAGTTCAGCTACCACTGCGATCCCCACTACCTTGGAATCCTGTGATGCTTTTTGATATTCGATATTCGATATTCGATTTTCGATTCAACTGATTCTCTAGATTTAATGCTCTCTCACGTGCTCTGGATACTGAAACTGGGTCAAATAAATTCAAAGCATCTTGAAGCCGCAACCTCATAGATCCAATGTGTTGGGATACCAACTCATCTTATGCTTATGCTAGGTAGTTGTGAGCAATAAGTTGGTAAAACTCAGTGGTGTAGTCATCAATAGAACTCCGTCTCAAATTTTGGAGTTTTTGTATGACATCTTCATATAGTTGTGCGGTAAGAGTATTGCACGCATATGCTTAGGCAGTTTCTCCATGTAATAATCTGCTTTCATTGTCAAACCTGGTTCTGTTTGAGTTGTTGCTACCATGCAGCGACTTGTCCTTGGAATTTCATTGCAATGCAAGCAATCTGTCACGACCCCTTTCCGTCCCTAGTAGAATGGTGTCGTGATGGCCAGTAATCCGAGATTACTGAAGGCCAACTTACAAAGATTCACACGCAATCAGAGTATACATATGGGACTTACAAGTGCGGAAGTAATAAATTTAAACCTAATTAGTCCATAAGAGCTGTGCATAGATTAAATGAAATGACATACACCTTATCATGGTCTTACAACTTAAATATAAATAAAATAAGTACATAATACATTTTGATCAAAAGGCTTCTCAAGCCGACATATACAAAAGAAATAACTACAAGCCAAGAACCATGATCTTCAAGATGCCACAAAAATGTGAATCCAAAACAAGTTGCAATAATCATCTAGGCGTCACCGCCTTCTTGCTCGTCACCTACATATATATAAGGAGAGGGTGAGCTTGGATACTTAGTGAATGATATTAGAAATAAAGGTTTGCATGACTGATATTCAAGATCTTTATCAAAACGATTCATAGCATATCCTGTACAAAATCAAAGGATGAACCAAGTTCATCTATCAAGTCTTTCAAAGCTTCAAGAGATGCTTACTAGCATCAATATAATACAAGGGATGACATTCCGGACAAACCCATGCGGAAAATCGTCGGTGGCAAAACAAAGGAGATATTTCAAACAAGGGTGCTAGTTGCATTATAGTCCCCTAGCACTAAGGACTTTCCAAAAATGTCATCAAAACAAATATAGTGCTTGTACAAACTAGGAATAATCATTCATGCTTGATCAAATACTTTTCCAAAACGAAGCAAAGCTTTATCAAAACTTTATAACATAACTTTATTAAAAATACCACTCACATAGCTCTTCGGGCGCTGGGATTAAGGCAAGAATTCAAGACCTACAAATATATGGTAAAGTCCACTGAATGCACTTCAAGGAGACAAGAAGAAATACTCAAAGATGGATATGAAATGCATCTCTAGAACAAGCTTTACATGAGTGCAAATGATCCCGACATTTCCTTTCAAAACCAAGTCAAAACAAAGCAAAACATGCTGGGAGTTGAAACACTGCCCTTTCATCTCGGGAAAACATGCTGAGTACCAACCAGGTCTAGGCCGAGGTCCCACACCTCTTGGCCGAGGTGTGTTCCCGGCGACCACATTCAGGGAAATGAAGTCTGGAAATCTGGGTTTCCCCCTTGAAGAACATGAAGATCATGAATGCTAAAATCATAACTTCTTCATTCAAAATCTGAGTTTTCATGAGATGAGTTTGAAAACATGGACCTGGGTACCCATACTTGAAGATCTTATGAAAACAAACACAAAAACATGGATCTTGATACAAGCTTTCGGATCAAAATATGGTTTTATTTCAAGAGCACAAGAACACCATTTTCTCTTTTTAAAACAAGCTTTAAATCAATGCATGGCTTATGAATCATGCTAGATCATGCAATGTGATCAAATAAACATAAAGAACAAAAAGGGTTGATCAAGATTCTAACCTCAAAACGCGGATCAAACGGTTTAAACTTTAAGGATTAAGCTTGGAAATCTATTTCTCTCTCAAGAACTCCTCTCTTCCTCTTCCTAGAGCTTCTCTCTCTTAAAAGACAAAGATATGACAAATGATATGTTTTCTCTCTCTCTCTCTCCCGGCTGACTTAACTCTCTGCTGGGACATGTGGCAATGACTGATTGGTTCTCCTCAAAAGGTGACAGAATGAAAGACAAGAGCATGACAAAGTGTGTATGACAAGTAAGGTGACATGGGCACTCCGGCAAGTGATGATCTCGGATTAGGATAAGGCTTCGACAAGTAAGGTCTCAATGATCTCGGCTAGGAAGGACAACACTTGGCCTAGCTGTGCCACACCTTGGCCTAGATATGCCACACCTCAGTCTAGGTCATACCTGTCCAGGAACAAGATCACTAGGTGCAAGGATCAAGGATGTTGGTTGCTTAAATGACAACATCTCGGCCTAGATGATACACATTTCGGCCTAGGTGATGCACACCTCGGCCTAGATGATGACATCTCGGCCAATATGCCAGGGTGAAGGAGGAGGTCAACCAAAGTGGTTACAAGATGGTCCTAGGTGCAAAAAGGTTCAAGGTTGTGACCTAGCTTAAGATGACCTCAGCTCTACACACCAAGCAAGGAGCAAAGCATACAAGTAACACTTAGACAAAACAAATCAAGGTCTGCGAATGCAACTTAACAAGAAAAAATCATGTAAATGCATGCAAGCATGTCTAGGACAAAGTGAGGGTTGTTACACAATCCTTTTGTCATGGTGTGCTTTTTAAAACTTTAGAACATCTTCAACTGCAACAACCTAATCAAGTAACTCTTTGGACTGCAAACATACTGTGAACTTTGGAATATCAAAGTTTCAAATCAGATTCTCATCGTTTGGAATCAGTTGGGGGCCCAGAAGTCTTCCCTTTGCTGCCTATTTTCAGAAAAAGGATTGTTGACCTCTTTCTCAACATCTTGCGCCACATAACGTGGATTTGATGGATGGTTTTGAAACTGATTAGCAACATTCAAGGTGAAGAGTTGTAGTGCCAGCGCATCAATTTTTTCTTTGAATCGCTAATTAATTGCTCTTCCAGCTGTGTAACTAGTGAAACCTCATTACGTTGGTACTTATCTTCGACAGTGGCATGCCATCCACCATGAACTGCTTGTTGTGTTGTGATCAGGACTTGAGAAAGGTTCTAATACTAACTGATGTTGGCAGAAATGTGTAGAAGCAAAATCTGCTGCAACGAGATCACTACAAGTCTTCTATTATTTAGCTGATTCCTAAGAATTCCAAAAAAATAAGAACTAGGGTTGAGAAAAAAAAAACTCTCAAAACAAAATCTGTATTAATCATCAATTGAATAGCCCTAAGGCTTACAGTAATTATTTATAATGAAAGCAAACCCTAATAGCATTAGGGAACAACCAACTAAGCAAGTCCTTGCTAATAATCTCTAATCAAAGGAAATCACAAAATTACAAAAAAAGAAAAATTTGAGTTAAGCTCAAATTTGGATACTAGAAAGGAAAAGAATGTGCAAAAACAAGCAGCACTGAAAACAAAATTTTCTAACGAAAGTTGGTAAAATAAATCTTTTCTAAAATGACAAAATCATAAATATGAAGGCCAAAATGAAGATATCTGTGCAAATCTGGCTAGGTCACGGTGAAGTGGTGAATTTTTCTTGTTAGGCCTTTTTTAATCAAACATAAGCCTTTCGGAGCAAAATTTTGAATGATGGGCTGAGCCCATAATTATTATTTTGCCGTACTGCACCAAGTAATGGGCTACAATCAGGTCTGCATCAGTAAGACTCTGCATTACAGTTTCTCTCCTCTGGTTGTTTTGTGCTTACAAGTTAACTGTGGCTTTGCTCATGATAGTTTCATAAGAAATGCCTGTTTGATTATCACTTGAAAATAACTGGTATGGTTTTGTACTTAATAGAGGATCTGATTATCGTTATCTAGTATATACTAGGATAAGGAAATTCTGTTTTCATATGTTCTAAAGTTCTACTTATTTAATATGCAGGTTTTGAGTGCACATTTCCGTGCTTATATTCAAGCATTGGAGAAATTGCAATTGGATATAGCAACATCTAGTGATCTGATAGGTGTTGAAACCAGGAGTACGGGTCTATTTTCTAGAGGAAGAGAGCCTTTGAAGAACCGGTCTGCTGTCTTTGCTCTGGGAGAGAGGATAAACATTCTAAAGGTTTTATGCTGTTTTTATTATTAGTAATATATAAATTTTTATCTGAAAGATTTTTTACAATATAAACTCTTCTTTACATGATTTATCAACTAAATTCTCACTCTTTGCATTTGTTTGTTATGCCTTTCCTCTTAGTTTCTCCAGGACCTTATATTCATATGTCAATGCTGTATTTATACAAACAAGCAGTGTAGCGCACACACATAGTTAACAGCTGTATTGCTTTTGTAAGTGTCACATGATTATCATGCCATAATTAGTGTATCCATCGAAGGTTTTGGGATTTTAAAGAATGGTTTGAACTCGGTTTATTTCTTATTCATGAGTCATCGTTAGTGGTTAGTAATTTATTTGGGTCAACAGTATGAGTCATCGTTAGTGGTTGGTAATTTATTTGGGTCAACAGTATGTTGAGCTGTCTTATCCTGAAATCTCATCATTTTGTCAGAAATTGCTGAAGCATTTTAGTTAAAAGATTACAAACATTGTCCCTGGAAGAATGATCATCTATGTGCCACATGAACAAATCATATCTTGAAAGCTCTTAACTTCAATAACCAGCTCTTAGTGGTTCTACGTCCGGTCGTGCGTAGTATGTTCGTGATTTGTACAAATGGAACGCATTGCGTACTATAACCTTCCTTTTTTGGGCTGGGCCGTTCCATCAAATCTTTGAGAAGAGGCCCAATCTTGTATTTGATGGTTGGCGTGGCGATAGGCTTCGCTTCTATGACTGCCTTCCCAGTTGTTGCAAACCTTAGTTGCACGAAGCGGGAACGGGGGAACGTGGGGACTTAGAGGAGTCATAGTTTGGGAGCGCTTATGTATTATTTTTATTAATTATATTTTTAATTGACACACACATATATATATATTATAAATGAAAAAAGTAGAGCCCATATTAAATAGTTATTTTGTAAATATATTTATTATATATAAAGATGAGTTAAAAAAAACGTTGTCCCAACAATTTTTTTTTTTTATGAATATGATCACATGTATAAGTCATATAACAACCCATGTTATTTATAAAAAAAGGCTTAAATTTTTGTTGTTGAATCAAGTTTATAAATAGGCCCAAACTTATTTATTTATTTATTTGGATCCAGCCTATTAGGGTTTAACATACAAACCAAGTCAGTCAAACTCTATCTCTCTTCTCTTCTCTCCTATGAGAACAGTGGTTGCAGCACAAAACAACATTGGAGACTCTCTCTTCTCTTCTCTCATGCACGCACAACACAATCAAAAGAGAGAGAGGAGGAGATCAAGACAGAGAGATCGAGAGAGAGAAGAAAATTGAGACAGAAGGAGATTGAAACAGAGAAGGAGATCGCAAGAGAGAAGAAGATCAAGAGATAGAGAGATCGAGAGCTCGAGATCGCATTTTTCTCACATTAGAAGCACTATTCTTATGCGATTCTTCCTCAGAAGCGCAAAATCACGCTTCTGCCTCAAAAACATGAGTCCCTTCTATGATTCTTGCTACTAAGTTGCAAACACTGAGTGTCACGACCCAATCCCGCCCTAAATAGGATAGTGTAACCAGTAGTCGCGGATTGCTGAAGGCCTAACTTTCAAAACAAGTTGGACTCCTATGATAATTGGGGCAAATTTTTTAATTTTCTAGTGCAGAAGCCATTATTTTGTTATATTGAGTCTTTTTAAAACATCAATTTAGAGCAGTGCATAACTATATGAAATGAAAGCATACATCCTCTTGGATTATTATCTTGCTTTATTACATGGTCCATACAATAAAAGTAAAGTACATCACTCGTAACAAAACCTTGCAAAACGAACAAAGTATACAAGACCGACTTCTAATCAAACTTCTCTTCATAATCGAGCTCTTCATCACCTACATACATATATATATATATATAAGGGAGAGGGGTGAGCCATTACCCAGTGAATAGTAATATAATAAAGTGGTAAATGAATGAACACCAATAAGCTTTGTAAAACATAACATAAACCCATAGCCTGCACATAGCTTAATTTGAGCATGATAATATAAAGCTTAATCTGTAAACATTTACATAGAGATGAACATTCCAAGGACTTCGAGAACATCGAGACCCACAAAAGGTGGCAAGAGGAGCTTAGTTAGTAGTGTAGATGGCAAGAGAAGCTCAGTTAGCAAGAGGTTATTGGCATTGAAAAAAATAAATTGATGTATATTATTGATTGATGTCTTACAAGATTTATTAATTACAATTCCTATACAATCTATATATAGAAGAAAATGTGGTAGTAGGTGTAGTGGAGGTGATAGTGGGTTAGGTGAAGTGGAGTGTGTGGTGAAGTGGAGGTAGGTGAAGTGGAGTGTGTAGTGGAGTAGGTGAAGGTAAAGATGGGAAATTCTAACAGCCCCCCGCAAACTCAAGGAGGAGAGAAACTAACCAACTTGAGTTTGGAGAGAGTAACAAAACAAGAAAATACATAAAAATAAAAAAGGATAGGAGACACTGTATGGTCGTGTCAGACCGTTGGTGAAGACACTGTATGGGGTGTCATAACGTTGTAGAGGACACTGTATGGTGGTGTCAGACCGATGTAGAAGACAGTTTATGGGGTCATGTCGGACCGTTGTAGAAGACAGTTTATGGGGTCATGTCGGACCGTTGTAGAAGACATTTTATGGGGTCATGTCGGACCGTTGTAGAAGACAATGTTGTGACAGTTTACGGAGTCTTGCTGGACCCTTGTAGAAACTAACCGGAATCAATGTCGGGACAGTTTACAGAGTCTTGTCGGACCCTTGTAGAAACTAACCGGAATCTATGTCGGGACAGTTTACAGAGTCTTGTCGGACCCTTGTAGAAACTAACCGGAATCTATGTCGGGATAGTTTACAGAGTCTTGTCGGACCCTTGTAGAAACTAACCGGAATCTATGCCGGGACAGTTTACAGAGTCTTGTCGGACCCATAAAGGAGCTAACCGGAATCAATGTCGGGACAGTTTACAGAGTCTTGTCGGACCCTTGTAGAAACTAACCGGAATCTAAGTCGAGACAGTTTACAGAGTCTTGTCGGACCCATAAAGGAGCTAACCGGAATCAAATGTCGGGACAGTTTACAGAGTCTTGTCGGACCCCTAAAAAGTCGCACCCTCAAAAGGTGCGCCCAATCTTTCAAAAGGCGTGCCATCAAAAAGCGTGCCCAATCCATAAAAAGGCGTGCCATCAAAAGGCGTGCCCAATTCATCAAAAGGTGTGCCGGACATGATGGCGAGGCACGTGGGCGCCTTGGCTTGCGCGCCCGTTTGTCGTCTGGCGGCAAGTGGCGCGCGATACGCGTGGCTGCCTCGGCTATTTAACCAAGACGAAGGCTGAGGCTGAGGCATACCATTCTGAAACCTCTGAAACCAACCCTTCGCTGAAAAACTCTGCCTCTTCGGAGAGAGAAAATCTGTAACACTCTGTTGCCCAGAAAAATGGCCTCTTCTTCCCGGAGTCTGCTCACTCTCTTTCCTGACCTGAACGAGTCAACAAGAGAGATAACTGGTGCGGTGGCCAGTGAACCTCAACCAAACACCGCTGGTTTTGCTCCGTTGAACTTTCCGATGCGGTCTGTGGAGCAAAAAATGGCAGGGCAAACAGATATTGAAGCCAATCAATATACACTGAAGTCATGTGTGGAAACCATGACTGCGGTTACAAATTTGTCGAACCGGCTGCAGAGTAGGACAAATGAGGTGCAGCATTTGAACGGCCAACTGGCTCTGCTCCAGCGCATGTATAAGGATGCGCGAGCAGAGATAAGTGTGCTGAAGGCGGAAAATAAGGAGCTGAAGCGGAAGGCCACCGTGATGTTCCGATTTGGAGGTCCTCCATATGCTGCAGTGGAGGAGTATGGGGGAGTGAACGTGCTCGGTGGCGTAGAAAACACGGAGGCAACACCGTCAAGGGCTGCCCAAGACGGAGGCAAGAAGAAGAGACCGGCGGCTGAGTAGAGAAGAAAAATCCCACTGTGGGTGTGGTTGTTGTGGTTGTTTTTTTTTTTTTTTTTTTTTTGGTGTAAAATTGTGATCGGGGTGGATCCCTGAGATGAATAAAATATGGTTTGGTGTGCAAAGCTATATGGTATGAATTGAATTGGAAAAAGATTAAAAATAATGTGAAAGAAAAAATAAAGAAAGAGATAATAAGAATATATGTGAAATCAAAATGAAAGATGGGGGAAATAAGCAAAGTGGATGGAGAAAATAAATAAAAAAGAATGGAGTTGGAAATCAAACGGAGGAGAGATGATTTTATTTTTATTTTTATTTTTTTTTATTTTTTTTTTTTAATATAATAAAAAAAGATATATATATATATATAATAAAAAAAAAAGTGGGGAACAGTCTGAGAGCATCAATGAAGGTTTAGAATAAAAAAATAAAGTTTGATTAAAAAATAAAGTGGGCGGTGGAAAATGTGATGATGGTCTTGGGTGGAGAAAAAGTGTAAATAATAAGAACAAGAAAAGTGAAGTGAATGGCCTGTGGCTTATTTATTGATTTATTTTATTGGTTTGGGTGGAACCAGCACATGGGTTGGGTTGTATTTATTCTTTAAAAAGATATATGGCAGTGGAGCAACGTGGGTGCTTTGAGTAAAATATTATAAAATATATATATACATATATATTAAAATAAAAGAAAGTGCTTGAAGTGGAGCAGTGTGTGTGTTTGCAAGTTTCAATTTAGAGAGAGAGAAAAGAGATGGCACAGCAGATCAAAGAGCCGTGTGCCTTAAAGTCATTGAATTGCTTCAGTCTTGCTGTGAGAAATGTAGTTACAAGTCAACACATTGTGCTTCTGTATCTGGCCTTCTAAATCAAAAGCCCAAGTAAGAGTCAAAACTCTAACCATATTTTGCCTGAAGATGGACTGGTATGGTTCTGTCCTTTTGTTTTCTGGTTTTCTTTTTGGAGTACTGAGAAGCTAACCCCAAGAGAGAACGAGCGAGAAAATGGTTGTTATCAGAAGTGAATTGTGCAAGTTCCAACTTCTGCAATGCTCTGGGAGAGATAGACCAGGCGTCGGCCTTTGCACCGTCGAAGCCGTGGCAGCGGAGGACTTCCGGGGAGGTGTATGCCGGAGTTCCGCAGGTGGTTTGGAGCACTTGCGGTGGAGTTGGTTTTCCGGCGAGGCGGAGAGGCCAAAACAACGGAGATTTTCAAAACTCCGGCGGCGGTAATGAGAAGGTTCTGGGGCTTGTAACATGCATGCTGATCTTAAAACCAAGTATGCTGTGAGTGGGAGCATGGAACATGCAATACGACCCACTAGAGCTGAGGCACTCTCAACTTTCAGACGAAGGAGAGTGTAGAGAGGTCGGGAAAGTGAAGGTATGTGTAGAAAATTCCAGCGGGCAGCGAAGGCAAGGTTGCCGGCCGGCTGCCCGCCGGTGAGAAAACAAAATACGGGCCTAAATCTTATTGCTCTGATACCATGAAAAAAATAAATTGATGTATATTATTGATTGATGTCTTACAAGATTTATTAATTACAATTCCTATACAATCTATATATAGAAGAAAATGTGGTAGTAGGTGTAGTGGAGGTGATAGTGGGTTAGGTGAAGTGGAGTGTGTGGTGAAGTGGAGGTAGGTGAAGTGGAGTGTGTAGTGGTGTAGGTGAAGGTAAAGATGGGAAATTCTAACAGGCATGATTTCCCAATGACAAGAACATATTCTAAGGGTGTCATCTTCATACATGATACAAGAGTATATGATGTTTATTCATAGCAAAACAATAGTATAGCTTTCATGAACATAGAATAGGTTTTGCATTTAAATCATGATTTATCAAACATAACTTTATTACTACTCACAAATGGCTCTTGAACAAGGGTTTCCTTCAAAAGTGTTTGACCTACACAAACAAGCATATAAAGATTGTTAAACCAAATGCGAAACGAATGTGTCAACTTAACTTCGATTTTTCTTTCTTAACTACTCTTACTTTAAGTCGGTTTCTAAGCCTTATGCAATCCTATTTTAGGTCTCAAAAGAGTATAATGAGGTCCGGTGCATCAAAACTAGCGAAAAGGATGAAATTGGGTAAATGTGCTGGCAAATCCGCTTGGGCGGATTTGTTAAGCCTAGAAAATCCTCTCGGGTGGATTCAGGCAGTGACTATCATTGACAGTGTAATTTCAATCTGCTCGTGCAGAATTTTTGGCTGCACGAGCGGTTTCAAGCAGGCAAAACGAGTGCGTGTTCTTTGTGTTTTTCATCCATTTCTTCCACCCAAAGCTTCAAATCATCATAGTTCAAGTCTCAAAACATAAATTAATGGTAGGAAATCCATGAAAAAACATTTGTATGCAAGAATTCAAGATTCAAACCGAATCAAAACATGATTTTCATAACAAATCTTCAAAACCTATTTTCTTTTCCAACCTTTTTCTTGTTTGTTCCAAAATACGAGTTTAACCTTGCCAAAACTCTTGAAAATCATGAGAGAACATGAGGGTTTTGCTTTCTATGCAATTAGAACATCAAAATCATGGTCAATATAACAAGAATTCTCATCACCTAGTTTATTCTTGAACCTATTCAGTTCCTTTTCATTCTTTTCTTCATTTCTTCATTACTAACTCAAATTAATCCTAACTTCTTCTCAATCTTAGATGATAGGAGTGATTTCTACAAGAATTAGGGTTCAAATTTTACCTTGGGATGATTCAAGGATGAATTCTAAGTTTGGTCTTCAAGCCTTCTTCTTTTTCTCATTCTTTCTCCTTTCTTCTAGTTGATTTATCTTCAGCAGATTTTCTTCCCCTCAAATTTATCTTGATTTGGTTTTATCCAAAAGGTGAGACAAAAGTTGATTAAGACAAAAGGGAAGTGTGTGCATGCTTCACCTACTTGTGTGCTTCACTAATTTACCTAATCTCACTTACTTGGCTTAGTTAATCAAGGTTAGCACCAATTAATTAAGTTAAACTTAATCTTGCTTAGCTTAATTAATCTTGATTAAAGCTCATTAATCTTACTTAGTACTAATCCTAATTAGCAAAATAACATTCAGTATGAAAATGACAAGCACATTAGTCTAAGATCTTGAAGCTCCTCAATTAGTGCGCAGACACATCCTAGCATTCCCAAATCTTAAACTTAAGTTATTCCCTGACTCTTAGTAATCTTCAAGTATATCTCTTTTTAAGTTTATTTTATCAAGGCATGTTTTTCACTTTTGAATTTCTGGCCAATTGTAAACATCCTCTAAGGTTTCATCTTAGCAGTTCATATTTCTATCTCTAGAGTATTGTAAGGTAATTAAATTAGGGTATTTTGTGTAATGAGATAGTCAATGGAATAGTTAATTTGACCTAAGGTGTTCAAAGATGGATAATGATATAGTTGTGGTACGTGGCATTATTTGGGATGTTACATTGAGTGAGAACGGTAAGGGGCGCACAAACAATGTCATTGCGGGGGGATGTGATTCGCTAAACTGGGGCAAAGAAAGTCGTCTGGCCTACTGGATTAGGAATGCGAAGGACTTTCCTTCGAAATGAGACTGGGGAAAGAAAGAGCTATGCTATTGATCGACCTTTTTCTCCTTTTCTTTGAAGCGGGCCAAATAGAGAATGAAATGCAGATTCAAGGGAAGGGTTCCAAACCCCTTTTTTGGTTTAAGGGCTGCTCGCCCTACCGAAGTACCAAAGGCTTTTGGGGCTTACACCTCCCTATTGCACGGTCTAAAAAAGGGCTTTTAGTAGCGCCTTTAGAATCTAAGCCGTCTGAAGCGCCAGTAGTTGTAGCTGCGGGTAGGGCTTTCGTTCTTATCGCTCTGGGTTCCGATCTATATGCCAACCTTTTGGTCTACTTTCTTTTTAGTCCTTCAAATTTCTGTCTCTATTGCTAATATATTAGGAAAAGCACAAAGAGATAACAAGTAGTATGCACTTTTTTGTTTTTGTTGTTGATAGAAAGGTCTCTTAAAGGAGCAGGTTTCTTGTGTGTGTGTGACACACACAAAAACTTAAGGAACGCTTTTATTTAGATGGTATGATTACATAATAACATCAACTTCACTGTGTTGTGAAGATCTGTTTGCTATTTGAGTAGTCTTGGTTAGATGTGGAAGGCAACCTTGTTAGGTAGGATTCTGTCCCTGGTCTCAACAAGGGAGAGCTTCATTTGCCGAGTTCTTAACTGGTTTTCCATGTAGCACTGTGTAAATGAATCAGATTTCAGGGGTATCCTTTGTCTCTTCTTGTTGTCTGGCTAGAGTGGGTTCTTATTCTCAGATGGCCGTGCTCAAAAGATTTTTTTAAGCTAAATTATGGTGGATGTAGCACTGTATAAATGAGTCAGATTTCAGGGTATCCTTTCTATTAAGTGTGCTAACCTCAGTAATGATTGTGCAACATAAATCTATATGGATGCAATCCACACTCACAAGATCTAGAAATCACAAAAATGAACCCAATTGTTGTGAACCTTCACAAAATATAAGAAAAAAACATGGATTATATAAAGATCTCTCAAGTCTTTCCAAAATCTCTATGTCTTTGTTGTACATGAATGGGACATAGGCAGCTTAATTCTGTTCAGGTTAACCTATAGGGCTTTGTTGCAACAATGAGAGCGTGCTTGTGTCCCATCCTGTTTTGTCAACAATGAGAATGTGCTACTCCAACAAAATATGACACAGGCACTCATTGTCGCAACAAAATCTATAGGTCTTTGTTGTACATGACCAAAGCTTCTTATCTCCAATTGGTGCCACTTCTACTATTTCACGATTTTGTTCATTCATAATGTTCCCAATTCTAATTTCAAGTGCCTCATGGACTCCAAGTCTTTAATAATATGTACGACCAAGTCATACACAAGTCAGCTAAGCCACCCAATCTTCAATTGCAACAAGGCTAGTCTTAAGGCTATGGTCAATGGATTGCATGGCTCTCAAGTATGTTTTGGTAATGAATTCATGGGTCCTACGTTCTCAGTGAACAATAGGAAATAAAAGTAATTAATTTTCCATCTGCTTTCAAATTGCTTTGCGCACAAAAATAACATAAGCCTAAAAATTAAGTTTATGGTTTCTTTAATAGTCCAAAACTAAATTAGCTATGGTTGGTCATTCACTTAAAATACACCAACCAAAAACCTTAACAAAGATAAAACTCATTAAATGCTGCTAATGCTGCATAATGAGTTTTGCCTTTTCACTGAAGCTGAGTCTGTTCGTATGATTAAGGCTTGAATTTGAAGTTGTCTTGATGATGCATGACTACGGAACATTTTCAAGACTCAACTAAGCCTAAGAAATAAAATAAAATTACAGATTCAATTTTGGACTGAAATTACCATCACAAAAATGATTGGTTAACTAGACATTTTTCCTAACATGGGATTTAGCAGAAGTTAATTTGAGGGATGGCTTTCTCAACAAATAGTTTTCGAGAAAAAACGGGAGGGGGCTGGCATTGAAGTAGTACAGGTAAGTAGCTTGTGGATTGTAGGTCTCCCTTTGTTGGTCTGCACTCTTTTCATTTTTAAGCTGTTTTTCTTTTTGGCTTTAACTCCCTCAGTTTCTGGCAAGGAATTCTCTTTGATTTTTTTTTTTCTTCTCTTTTCTGTAACATTTTATTTATCTATAAAAGGGAAAAAGGATGATGAGATTAAGGAAAGATAGAAGAATTATTTTGAGAAACAATTAAATGAGGAACATGGAGGTATGACAATAAGGGAAGAAATAGCCAGTAATACAATAAACCAAGACAATAGGTTCTATCGCAGGATTAGGAACTTTGAAGTGGAGATTGCACTTAAGAAGATGAAATCAAATAAGGCTTTAGGACCTGATGATATCCCTATTGAAGCTTGGAAGTGTTTGGATAAAAAGGGAGTTGCTTGGTTGACTAGGTTGTTTTGCAAAATTTTGTTGACTAGGAACATGCCAGATGAGTGGATGAAGAGTATTTTAGTGCCAATCTATAAGAATAAAGGTGATGTCCAGAATTGTAACAACTATAGAGGAATCAAGCTAATGTGTCATATAATGAAAGTGTGGGAGAGGGTGATGGAATGCCGATTGCGAGATATAACAGAGGTGTCAGAGAATCAATTTGGATTTATGCCTGGTAGGTCAACAATGGAAGCGATTTATCTTTTGAGGAGAGTAATAGAAAAGTATAAAGAAAAGAAAAGAGACATTCATATGGTGTTTATTGACCTTGAGAAAGCATATGACAGAGTGCCCCGGGATATAATATGGTGGGTGTTAGAGAAGAAAGGGGTGACAAAAGGTTACATTGACGTGATTAGGGACATGTATGAAGGGGTGGTGACCACTATTAGATCGCCAGCTGGAGAGACAAATGAATTTCCTATCATTGTAAGGTTACCCCAAGGATCTACCTTATGTCCTTATCTTTTTGCTTTAGTTATGGACGAGTTGACGATAAATATTCAGGATGACGTGCCATGGTACATGCTTTTTGCAGACGATATTGTGCTAGTGGATGAGACTAGAGAAGGAGTTAACACAAAGTTAGAGATTTGGAGAAAAGCTCTTGAATCTACAGGATTCCGGATAAGCAGAACTAAGACAGAGTACATGGAGTGTAAATTTAGTAACAGTAATAATGAAAGCAGAGGAGAAGTGAATATTGAGAATCAAGAACTGCCTAAGAGAACATTTTCGTTATTTAGGGTTGATTATCACAACAATGGGAGAGATTGATGCAGATGTGGCCCATGGGATTAAGGCGGGATGGTGTAAGTGGAGAAGTGTGTCTGGGGTTTTGTGCGATAAACGAATACCCATTAGACTAAAAGGTAAGTTTTATAGAACGGCTATTAGACTAGCTATGTTGTATGGGACGGAGTGTTGGGCAACCAAGAAACAACATGTAGATAAGATGAGTGTGGCTGAGATGAGGATGCTAAGGTGGATATGTGGTAAGACTAGACAAGACAGGATTAGGAATGAGTGTATTCGGGAATGTGTAGGAGTAGCACCGATAGAAGATAAGTTGAGAGAGAATCGTTTAAGATGGTTTGGTCATATTCAACGGAGACCAACAGAAGCAGTAGTGAAGAGATGCAATGCTGTAACGGTAGATGAAAGTGTTAGGGGACGGGGTAGGCCTGGATTAACGTTGACTAGTGTTATAAATAGAGATATGAATCTACTTAATTTGACTAATGAAATGGCCTTTGATAGGGCCGCGTGGAGAAGAAGGATTCATGTAGCCGACCCCATTTGATGGGACTTAAGGCTTGGTTTGGTTTGGTTTGGTATAAAAGGGAAAAAGGAAACTAATTTAGAAGAGAGATAGTAAAGAGAAGGATATGGAAATATGAGAGTATTGGTGATATACGTCCGTGCATATCTTAATGAACCATCATTGGCAAACCTTGCCACATAAGAATATGTATTTTTAGATTTTTGGAAATATGTTATGAATTTTTTAATAGGTTTGTCCTTTTTGTTTGGCATCTTGTTACAGTAATACTAACATGTGTTTTTTTTTTTCTTTGAAAAGAATAAGTTTTCTTACAACTGTGATTTAGAATTTTGGAGACTGGATTGTGTACTAAATGTTTTTATTTTTATTTATGTATTGTATATATTTTATTATATATTTATTTTTCTAGAGAAATAGGTTTCATTGTTGAATATTTACTATTTCAGGAAATTGATGAACCTGCATTGATTCCACATATAGCTGAAGCCAGCTCCCGCAAGTATCCTTATGAAGTCTTATTTAGGAGCTTGCACAAGCTGCTTATGGATACTGCTAGTTCTGAGTACACTCTAGTTCTCTGTGTACTTGATATTGTATTTAAATGCTAGTCAATACTGTATTCACCACTGTGACAGTAATTTTAAGTTTTAGCGCACCAGAGAAATGCATATTGACGTTTTGTTTTTCTCATTATACAGGTATCTTTTCTGTGATGATTTCTTTGGGAAAGAATCTATATTTTATGAAATATTTGCAGGTACTGGTGTATGGTATAAACCATTTTCTCTAGTGTAGATAAAAATGGAAGTCTTATAAGTGGCTGGCTCTGTATGAGATGAATCTTATTGGATCCAAATTGTTACATTCTTTAAAAATCTTCTTGTATACACGTCTTGGGCAAGAAACCATTTCCTTGTATGAAGATCTTCTGCCAATATACTGTTCTTGAAATTTCTAGTCATTCTGCAATGACAACAGAAAACTTTTTTTGCCTCTGAAATTTGGACCCTAAAAATGATTTTCTTGCCAAAGAACAATGATTTGGAGTTATCATATTTTATCATTGTAGGAAATATTTGGTTCCATGACGTTAGTTTAACATTTGCTTTTACTTCGATGCCATCAGGTCCATTTGTGGTAATTGATGAACACTTTAATTCAATCCTTCCAAATTGTTTTGATGCAATTGGACTAATGCTTATGATTCGCATTATACACCAGCACCAGGTAATGCTTGACACACTGCTATTACTCTTCTGAGTTCCCTGAATATGTCGTCATTTTTTTTTTTTCCCCCCTCCACTAAGTCTTGTATGAAGAGTGTTCACATAAAGTATTTCCTTTTGTTATTAAGTGTATCATCAGGATTTCTATATTGTTATTTCGGATAAAAATAAACTAGAGCAAGTTTTCGTGAAGTGTCGAGATGTGCTCTATAATTGTCAAATGGTGAACAAATTAATTTGAGAAGATGACTAACACTAAGTCACCTAATTCGTGTTAGAATAATATATTGGTTATTATGTATTGGTTATTCTATTTTGTTGTCATTAGTTGTTATTTCCTTATTATGTATTTTTCCTTATTTGTGCCCCAAGGCTTCCATTGTAAGCTACATATTATCAATAAAAAGGGAATGATTGTCTCATCATTCCCGAAGTTTTTTTTCTCCTAACAAACATGGTATCAGAATAAGGAGGCTCCTAAACCACCACCCGACACCACCACAGCTTCACCACATCATCACCCATCACTCCGGCTGCCACCCATCATCACCCATACCCTTCTATACCTAGAAAACCCTTCTTTCGGCACTTCCCAGGCTTGTTGGCCCCCTGTCCAGTTTCCTAGGGCTTGCTGACAGCCCTCCTAGTCCTGTCAGCTCCTTCTCCAGCCTACTAGGGCCCTGCCGATTGCCCCCCATCCCAATCGGCTCTTCTTCTAGCCTTCTAGGCCACTATCGACAGCCCTGTAGGCCATTCTTGAGACTCACAGATTTTCCTTCTCTCCTACCCAGGGCCGAAACGCCCCGTTTTCATGGTCTGATTACTTTATTTGGCCCCAACTCTATTGCTGGTCTGTTTTTGGGTAGTTTGGGACATTTATTACGTTGTTTTGATTGACCTGTAAGCGTTCTTTCTCTTCTTTGGTTCCTTGGGTCAATATATGACCCTCTTGCTATTTTTTGCCCAAGTATACTGCTCCTTTCATGATTTGTGATTGATTAGAGGTACTTTGATCCCAATTGTTTATCCCTCGCCCAATAGTAGTGATTAGTGCAGGTTGTTGGTTTGGTAGTAGCGTTCTAAGACGACTGACATTACCAGTGAATCCACTAGTTCTCAGCCACTTAAAGGGGGAAGTCTCATTTTGACTACTACATCTGAAAATCTCAATCCTTGCCTTAAAATCACCATCTCTCTGTTTAATGGTCAGAACTATCTAGCTTGGTCACAATGTTTGACACTTTTTCTGAAGCGCTGCGAGAAGATGGGTTATGTAGATGGGAGAATCAAAGCACCTAGCATCACTGATTCTGGATATGCCTAGTTGGAGATTACTAACTCTTTGATCATGGTGTGGCTCGTCCATTCGATGGTCCTGGATATCGGTGAGTGCTATTTATCTATGGATACAACATAGGATATTTGGGATGTTGTGGCTACTACTTATTCCCGGACGAGGAATTTTTCACAAACATTTGAATTGCGTCGCTCCATTGAGCTCTCAGTCTAGGGAGAGATGACTGTTCTGCAGTATTTTACTTTTTTTAGTAATGGCTAGAAACGCCTTGATCATCTGTAGGATTATAAACCTGTTTGCACAATTGATTCTGTGGGTTACTGTACGTTCATTGAACATGAAAGTGTCTTCAAGTTTCTAGAGGGCCTCAACTTGGAATATGATCCTGCTCGGAGTCGTGTTCTTAGCATGAATGTTCTTCCTTCTCTTCAGGAGGCCTTTGCTTATGTGCAGAATAAGGAGAGTCGTTGGTTTGCTATGCTGCCACCGCCTTTTATAGAGCACTCAGCCTTACTTTCTGCTCCTCCTAGAGATGGAATTAGTTAGCATCATAGTTCCTCTAATCCTTTTAAGAAGGATAATTTATTCTGTGATTACTGTCGCCGGCCGAGACAAACTCAGGGGACTTGGTGGAAACTTCATGGGGTTCTTTTTGGTGGCTGTGGCGATCACTCTGGTAGTCATGGGGGTCGCTCAGGATGGTGTTGAGGACATGGGTGTAATCCACGTGCACATCATACCATTGCAGTTGATACTCCTGACTCATCTTCAGTTGTTCCATCTAGTAGTGATGTCTCCGGTATGTCTTCTTCTGAGTTTGAGGATGCTTTGCGCCACCTACTAGATCGTCGTTCTTCTACTACTCCATTTGATGCACCCTCCTCTTCGCTTACTCACTCAGGTAACTTAGCCTCTTTTACCAGTGTTTTCCTATCTCATAAAATTTTACCTTGGATTATTGATTCCGGTGTCTCCGATCATATGTTTGGGTCTTCTAATTTTTTTTGAAATATAAGCCCTCTTCAGGTCAGGACAAAGTTACGTTTGCTGATGATACTATTTCTTCTATTCTGGGAAATGTTTAGTTCATGGCACTCCTTCTCTACCTCAATCTTCTGTCTTACATGTTTCAAATTTCTCTGTTAATATTTTATCTTTGAGTCGTTTTACTCGTGATTTGAATTGTAGTGTGATATTTTTTCTTGATCATTGTCTTTTTTAGGGCCTTATCACGAGGACGATTGGTAGTGGTAGAGCAAAACATGTTCTCTAGATTAGGCAGACAAGGTGCACATCATTCCATCAAACTTTCCGCCACCAAGGAAGACCTATGACTGTGGCATCGGCGTTTTTGCTATCCGTCTTTTTTATTACTTAAGCATTTGTTTCCTTCCGCTTTTACAAACAATAATGTCTCTAAGTTTAATTGTGAGTCTTGTCAACTTGGTAAACAATACAGTGCTTCTTTTGCTCCAAGTTTTAATAAAAGTTTAGTTTCTTTTTCCTTAATTCATACTAATGTGGGGTCTATCTCGTGTTGTGTCTTTGAAAGGTCATAGATGGTTTGTCACTTTTATAGATGATTTTCTCGTACTACCTAGGTGTATCTTATGAAAGACAAAAGCGAGGTTTTTTTTTTCTCCGTAATTTCCACCAAATGATTTGTACTCAATTTGGTGTGGTTGTCAAAATATTGCGATCTGATAATGGGGGTGAGTGCATTGATTCTGGTCTAGCGAGCTATTTTTCCACCCATGGCATTATTCATTAGACATGTTGCACCAACACCTCACAACAAAATGGGGTTGTAGAGCGCAAGAATCGTCATCTTCTTGATATGGTTCGTTGCATGACCTAATCTATGCAGGTGCCATAGTCTTATTGAGGCGAAGTAGTTCTCACTGCTGCCTATCTCATCAATCGTCTTCCTACCCAAGTGTTGCACAAACAAACTCCATTCAGGTGTTCTTAGGTTCTGAGTCTGTGTTTTCCATTCCTCCTAAACGTTTGGGTGAGTATGCTTTGTCCACATCCGTTCCCCTACTCGTGGTAAGTTGGATCCTCGTTCTATTAAATGTGTCTTTCTAGGTTATTCACCTACTCAGAAGGGCTATAACTGTTGTCATCCTCCGTCTCTTAAGTGGTTTGTTTCCATGGATGTCATTTTCTTTGAGTTCCAATCCTACTTCTTGTCCTCTCCGGTGTCCCAGTCTTCCCTTTAGGGGGAGCCTTGGTGTGAAGAGATTCTTGGATTTACAGTTCCTGGATCATTACCGGTGGTTGAGGATGTAGAATATGAACTAGCTATTGTGGGCAATACAAAATCCAATGTTCTCAAGGAAGGGAAAGTCTATGTTAGAGACAAAGACAGACATAAAGTTACTTGGATACAAGAGATCACTTCTGATCCATCACTGCTATCTGCTTCCTTTAATGAGAGTCCAGGTAACTTTGAAGCCCTTGATATTCTTGAGTATTTTGATCTTGGTATTCCTATTGCTAAACAGAAGGGTGTGAGGTCCTGTACTTAACATCTTATCTCTAACTTTGTATCCTACTCTAATTTGTCTCCTTCTTATAGAGCCTTTGTGTCAAAAATTTGTTTTGTTAGTATACCCAATCATTTTCAGGTTGCTCTTGCTGCTCCGGAGTAGAAACATGCCACAATAAAAGAAATAAGAGCACTTCGTAAGAATGATACTTGGGAATTGACGGAGTTACCTAAGGGTAAATGACTTGTGGGATGTAAGTGGGTGTATATTGTGAAGCATAAAGCGGATGGTTCAATTGAGCATTACAAAGCTTGACTTGTGGCAAAGGGCTTTGCCCAAACTTATGGGGTAGATTATCAAGAGACATTTGCACTAGTTGCTAAGATGAATTCAGTCAGCATACTTCTCTCTCTTACAGCTAATCTGGATTAGCCACTTCACTAGTTTAAGGTGAAGAATGCTTTCCTACATGGTAATCTAGAAGAAGAGGTGTACATAGACATTCCTCCTGGCTTTGAGGATCATTAGACAGAAGGTAAAGGATGCAGGCTTAGGAAGTCTTTATATGGTCTCAAACAATCTCCAAGGACTTGATTTTAGAGATTTACTCAGGCAATGCTCAAATATGGCTTCAAACAGAGTCAGACTGATCACACTTTGTTTGTTAAACATTCCTCTCATGGTAAGACAACGGCCTTCATTGTTTATGTGGATGATATAGTTCTTACAGGAGATGATATTGAGGAAATTTCCCGGTTGAAGCAATATTTGGCAAGCGAGTTAGAAATAAAAGACTTGGGGAATCTGAAGTATTTTT
This sequence comes from Camellia sinensis, assembly GCF_055761805.1. NCBI lineage: Eukaryota > Viridiplantae > Streptophyta > Magnoliopsida > Ericales > Theaceae > Camellia > Camellia sinensis. The sequence goes on from NC_138965.1 coordinate 49,647,022, forward strand.
TTGGTATTGAGGTTGCCAGGTCTTAGGATGGGATTTTCATCTACTAAAGGAAATATGTTATTGATCTGTTGAAAGAAACTGGAATGCTTGGGAGTAAAGCTTGCGACACACCTCGCCAAATCAAAATCTTAGTGATGATGGTGGAGGAGCTACTGTTGACTGGGGGGAGTTATCAGAGACTAGTGGAGAAGTTCATTTATTTATTCCATTCTCGTCTTGATATTGCTGTTGTGGTTAGTCAGTTTGTACATGCTCCTTATGAGACATACTTGGCTGCGGTGATGCAGATTCTTAGGTACTTAAAATCTTCTCTTGAAAATGGTCTCTATTTTTATAAACAATCATCTTCTTGTGAAAGCTTATACAGATGCTAACTGGGTAGGATCAGTAACTGACAGAAGGCCCACATTTGGATATTGTACCTTTGTTAAGGGAAATTTGGTTACTTGGAGGAATAAAAAATAGAATGTAGTAGCCCGGTCAAGTGTAGAGGCAAAATTTAGAGTCATGGCACAAGGTATGCGAGCTCTTGTGGATCAAGTTGCTGCTAAGTGATCTAGGCGTTGGTCAAATAGACTCCATATGACTATATTGTGACAACAAGGTTGCTATTAACATAGCTCACAATCTAGTTCAACACGACCGCACAAAACATGTTGAGATTGATCGTCACTTCATCAAGGAGAAACTTACCAATGGCACTATAAGTACTCCTTTTGTGAAGTCAGTTGAACAACTGGCAAATGTTCTTACCAAGAGAATTGGAAGCAACCATTCCATGATGTACATGACAAGCTGAGCATGAGAGATATTTTCGTACCAGTTTGAGGGGGAGTGTTGGAATAATATCTTGGCTATTATGTATTGCTTATTCTATTTAGCTGTCATTAGCTGCTATTTCCTTATTATGTATTTTTCTTTAATTGTGCCTCAAGGCTTCCGTTGTAAGCTACATATTATCAATATAAAAAGGGAATGATAGTCTCATCATTCCCTATGTTTGTTTTCTCCCAACAAACAATTCGTGTACCATGGATGACGACTGCGCGCGGAAACCGCGAATTGGCGATTTTTTGTCAAGTACGGAACAATTCGTGGACTCGGTAATCGTAATTTGCGAATTCTTTTTGAAGTCGGTGAATTCACCAATTCAAGTCACTGACATGTATTCTGGAAGTGCGTTAGATCTTGCTGAATTAAAAGTCAAGTACAAAACTGCAATGAGTGGGCCTTGAACAGACAACCTGTTAAAAGAATTTCCATTTCCAACTAGAATCACCACCATGGCATGTAATCTACTTGGCTCTTAGACCAAGCAAAATAATTATATATATTATAAATACATGGTATTATAATAGTAAAAATAAAAGTTGTTTGACTAATTTTTAATAAATACTTTTAAATTTTATTTAATAATATTAAAATAAAACAGAATTAATGGTTAATATGTAATATCACTATATATATTTTTAAAATATATAATATATATAGATGCTCTCAAGGCTCTCTTGATCCTACTACCTTTGAAAGTTGACGATCTCATGCTCTTGCTCTCACTCTCGATCTACGAATTGGTGGCTCAGGACTAACATAGGTCTGTTTGTCTATACTGTTCGCACGGGCATGCATATGTTGTATTGCAAGTTAATTTTTGTAGGACAACTTTAGAAAACATACAATAGAGTTGCTTAGAATTGGATTTGTGGCATATTTAACATCATGAAAGATTCTAGGGCTATTTACTCACGTGGATTTCCAGAAAAGTTGCTGAGAATTTATTGGATAGTGACTATTTGTAGGGATTTTGATGCGGTATTTAAGGTCAGAGGGTAGGGAAAGGGTTTTTGGTTGATATAGGGTTAATTTGGAAGGTTTGAGGCTAAAATTGGGCTGTTCTTGAGCTGTGAATAGCCGTGAATAGTAATTAAGAAGAATTTCCCTGGCAAGGGTTAAGCAAAGTCACACAAACTTAAATTCTGTGAAGCTCAACTTTCATTCAATAGGAGTAAAGGTGTAAAGAGTGGGAAATTAAGAAATTTTGATTTACTAGAATATTCTAATTCTAATATATAATTGCAAGCAAGTCTATTGACTGGACTTCTTTACTCACAAGTCCTAAGTAAATTTTATTTTATTTTTTATGTATTTGCGCACCGTTTTGGTAATGAGAAAATTTTGAGACTTTAGATGTGTTTTGTGATTGTGGAATATGATCATTTGGAATTGGTAATGATATTGAAAAATTTATCAAAGTGATAAATGATTGGGATATTTTGACTTTGATTTGCGAGTTTGATTTATTTTTAGTTTATCTGTGTTAGTTTGCATTGAAATATGATAAGGGAAGTGTAAGTAGTTGAATTGTATTTTTTTAAAAAAATATTTTTATAGTGATAAATTTATCACTAAAAGTTGGTGTAGGACTTTTTGATAAGTTCGTTCGGTGATGTAAGACGTGTGCCTAGAATGTGAGTTAGTTAGTTAGTGGCATATATCTACAGTAGAGGGGATCATTTGTAACCAAGTTTGAGGAATAACATTTGAGTGATATTGAGATATTCTCTCTCTAGAACCCTTTGGGTTCCTCTCTCTCTCTCTCTCTCGTTCTTGGACCCATCATCTGGTCCACAGGACCTACTCATAACTACCCCTCTATAAAAAGATTAAAAAATGTTATCGTTGGAGAGCTTGATATACATTGTTCGGCCTCTTTCTAACGACTTAAACTTTTGGAACAATTAGTGATCGAATATGGTATGAAAGCTCAATTTAGGAGAGTTCATAGTTCATGTCTATCAGTTTGCATTTGTTTCTTTACATGTTTAGATGTTTGCATCTCTACATGCATGACGGGATTGCATATGAGGGAGGTTATTGGACAGCTTGATATGCATTGTTGGGCCCCTTTCCTTGCAACCTAAGTTTTTGGAACAAGTGGTGATCTAACAGTAACATGATCCATATTATGACCCTGGACCATATTACCATCCATGACTAGCAAATCCTAAAAATAACACTTCAGTTGATAAGATTCAAAAACATAACTTGATCGATATGACCAAGGCCCATATTCCGTGACCAACAAATCCTAAGACTATCAAAATGTCTTTGGCTTCTATAACTTAATAAAGTAAAAATTGATAGTGTTGAAGCGTACTAACTTCAAATTAACATAACTTAAACCTTAAGTAGATCATGGGTCACTCATACTAAATGCGAAATGTCATATTTGCCCTTGTATTTGTGGCATGAATTTTCACCGAGACAGTGAGACTATAGTAATGACCGTCCATCTCTCTTTAGTTTCCTCCGTTTGGTTAAAGGATGAGGCCCATTCATCTCACAAATCACAGCATTTGTTTCTGCTGATGTTTTTGTTTTGGTTGTTGTTTGTTTGTTCTAACAAGATCCTTTTTTTTTTTTTTTCTTGATAAATGCTCTAACAAGATCTGTCTCACAGACCACCTATCTCTCTAATCTCCACATTACCTCTGTTTTGGGTGTTAAGAGTTTTGATCTTCGACAGTTTTTTTCCCTGTCATGCTTTTTTGGGGAAGTAGAAAATTGCGTTAAGATCTACTGAAGTGGGTAACCTTAACCGGATGTGTCTGGTAACAGGTAAGCCTGAAGGCTGTACCTGTCCCTGATGGTGGAGATTTGAACCGTCTCTCCTTTCTATGAACACTCACTCTGCTATGTGATTGTTTGAAGTGCAAGATGCTGTGCATATGATATGACACTAACACTAGAATGCTGTCATTTATGAGGAAATATTCTCCTTGCTTTTCCAAAATCTAAATGTTAAACCCAACTACTCTTCAAAATACCCTTTAAGAAGCCTTCATATCCGCTTGCGATATTCTCAAGTTTAGATATTTCTCTACTCTATCAAATGTCTTTTCTAGTTGCAAGGGAATTTTAAAAATAAGGATTGCCAAGGTACATGGATTTCTTTTTCCCTCCCCTTTTCATTTAGTAAAACCACTTAAACTTTAACATCATTGACCATTGAATTTATGATCTTTCCCTGTGAAGATGATGAAATTAGCTTTTTGACTAAGACTGCCCAAATGATTGAACCCTAATTTAGCATTGTTTGCTCTGCTTATATAATTCTTGGCCAAAAACCCAAAATTACTTAATATTTCTCAGAATTCATAAACACAGGTTTACAACTTCTTTCTACAGCTGTTTGAAATGCAGATCAAGTGCTAAGCGAAGATTCCAATACTCCAAATTACAGTTTTCTGATTTGTGTCAAATACTTTTGCAAGCTGCGTTGGCCTGAGGCCTATTTATATGTCAATCCTATGATGGTGATTTATGTTTGTTTAGGGTTTGAAATTTGAAGAAAGTAGCTTTGCAAGATTTTATATTTCTCCTATTCGTTTCTTCCCAGATCATTATGTCTCGAAGGCGGATTCCTTGCTTGGATTCATATTTAGATAAGGTATGTATCTTTTGATCTAGTTCATCATGTTATTATGTAAGCTGTTGATGATGGAGTTTCTTGTCTGTCCATCTCTCTTGCTCTTTTGCACTCTCTTTCATTGTTGTACAACTTTTGGTTTCTACATCTGGTTTTTCAGTTATTGGAATGACTTAATTGTTAAAATTAAATTAAATAAAACAAATTGTATAGTAACTTGTCAATTTAACCGGTATCTTAGATAGCCATATATTCGTATCTATGGAGGCTAGGGTATGCATATATGATCATGGAGCTATGTCCTCCTTCACAAGCTGCTTTCATTGAGGTTGTCATGAAGCATCAGTTCTGTCGCTGGATGAGATGTGAATTTAGGTCATGGTTATGTTGAATACATTAGCTATCCACAACAGCTGAAGGAGGTTTTCGGTAAGGTGGAGATTTAGACAGCCAGGCCTTTTGTGATATTAAAAAAATGGATGAGAAGGAGATGAAGGGGATGACAATGATGCTTTCCTTCTTTGAGATTGGAAAACTCAAGGAGTTTGCTTGTTTTATTGTTCTACTTTCAAAGAAAGGAAGTGTAGTTGACATTAGAGATTGCAGGCCAATTTGCTTGATCGGTAGTGTGTATGAATCATGACCAAAGATTTAGCTTTGAGGTTGAGGAAGGTGATGGGGTTGGATCATTCCGTAATCGCAGAATGCTTTTGTGGGATGGAGGTAGATTTTGGTGGCTAATGAGTGTGTGGATTCCAAACTAAAGAGTAATGTTACATGGATTTTTTGTAAGTTATTGAAAAGGCTTACAATCATCTTAAGAAGTATAGATATGGAAATGGAACATGGTTACGCTAATATGAAAATTTAATAAAAAAAACCACGACACAACATTGAAGGTGTCGAGGTGCGCCTGTCCAATGGCCCACACATTACCTCGCTTGTCACCCATGCATCAAAGGGCAAGGCAAACACGACAATGCAGGACAGCATGCCAGCTCACACCGTGTGCGCCCACCTGCCCATGCTGCGCACGCATGCCATTCTTGTCACACATATACGCTAGCCATGTCTTGTGGCAGCAGTACCTGACACTGTGCGCATGTCTGCCCCGTGCCAGTACCAGCACCAACACCCTTGCCACTTGCACACCAATTTGTATTTTTTATGTTCCCTCTAGCCATTTTAGTAATGGATTAAAACTATATTATAAGGGGTACCCAAGTGATGAACTAGACCACCTGCACTTTATTGTACCCCAAGAGTAGATGTATTATTGCATTTGTGCATTGTAATAGTCCATAAAGAAGTATGAAGTCTTTCATTTCGATGTCGCTTGTGTGCTACATATGCTTTTGCTTGTTAGTGAGTCTTTGTGTTTGTCGGTTGAAACTACTCAGGCCATAGGTTGACTTCCTTGTATTTGCTTGCCCTTGCAAACACCACTGGTAGATTTGGCGGATTAGTTAGGGTGTCTAACTAGTGCCACACAACATTCAAGGTCGGCGTGTGACACAAGGACACGCAAATATATAAATAAAACTTCTAATATGGATACGTGAAAATGATAACAACTTCATTTTTTTACTTTACAAATTCATTTATATTTTATTATAAGTTTATATCAAAATAGTAAGAATTCATTTGGCTCATTCTATATATTGGAATTTGGAAATAAAGTGTGAACAAAAAGTACTAATATTTATTTTAAAAAATTCTATTGACAAACAAATTAAAAGTTTTAAGCTTTAGAGTTCCTAAAATTAAAAATCATATTAAGAAAAAAACCCTCAATGGGGAAGGGATTGACAATTGGTATAAATCCTCATTATTTTGATTTTTGTCTCCAAAATATATATATTTTTTCAAACTCGCTATGTGTTTTATCTTTCTTGTGTGTTTAAGCTATGGACTAACGTGTCTCCTCTATGGACTAAAGTTGTCAATCCCGTACCGGACAATGTACCGTTTTTTCCATTCGTACAGTACACATTGGTATTGGTGTGTTTTCGGGTACTGCTTCTGATTTATCTCTACAAATATTATATATGTATTAAACTACCAATAGAATTAAAAATATTGCCCACTAGAAAAAATTAACTCAAAAGAGGACTTCTGGTAAGTGCACCAAATGTTAGATTAAAAAGAAGAAAATGATTCTCAATTTTTACTCTCTCTAGCCAACTACTCAAAATATGTAAATTATAAGTCAAAAAGCAGCTAAAAAATTAGTACCTAAACTTTCAGCAATCAGCAATACAAGCACCTAGTAGTAGTAAAAGGCAACCACTCTCAACAGTAAAAGCCAGCCATAGCCTGTGGCATGTTTCAATTTTCTTCAGTATACACTGTTGTATGCATTCACTCACAGTTGAGAGAGAGTAAAAAGGTGAAGTAGAGCTAGGGTAATCGAGTTCTGTATTATTTGTATTTTGATGTTGGATAGAAATCAGATGAGGCAAAAAAGCTTAAAGAGAACCATTGATATCATCATAGAGAGAACCTCATCCATTCACAATTGAAATCCTTCTGATTTATGACCCATGTTAGGTAGTGAATGTGCAACTTGGTTCCTTTTCCGTCTAACATGAAGACTGCTGAAGCAATGAAGCCTTGCAAGTTCTGTATTTTTTTGCATAAGTCTTTCACGCAAATCTGAGTTCTGTTATTTTTGAACAGGTTCATCTTCGTCTACCTGGATTCAGCGTGATTTAAGTTTGCAATCGGTGTTTTCCTGTATACCTGAAACTTCTTGGAATACACCTATCCGATACAGTGTTGTGTTGGTTTTGTCCCATTTTTCTTTTAAAATGGTACGTTTCGGAGGTACTGGCTGGTACGGAACGAAATCTACAACGCTGCTATGGACTCACGCTTCTCCTCTATGGACCCATGCATCTCCTCTGTGTTTGAAGTGTGTCTAATTCTAAAATAATTTGACTCATTTGGATGTGGTTTGACATGTGTCGGATGGTGTTTGATGAATGTGTCAGTGTTTAACACAAACACGACCAAAGATGACACCTTCATAGAAATGTTGTCCTTGTTAGATGATCACGTTTGTTAGGACTTCCTGATTTATTTGTTGAAAAAAAGAGAGTTTTTGGAAAAGGTGGGGAAAGTGGGTCCTTTTTTATATTTCTGTTGTGAAATTTTCAATTAATGGGGTAGATGGTGTTTGATAACCCAATTTAGCACCTAAACCTGAATATATTAAGTGAAAATCAAGTCTGTTTGATAATCACAATTCGTTAATTTTAAGTGACTTGAAAAATAAAGGGTAAAAGTTAAGAAAATTTTAAATAGCATGAATCTTACTTAATGTTGATTGATTTTGTAACTGTTTATGCATAAGTATTAGTGTGTATCGTTATGACCTCACCACCACTGTCATCACCACTCTTACACCCCTACTATCACCACTACCCCCACCACCACAATCCTCCACTGCCATCATTACGTCACCACTCATGGCTATTGCCATCGCCACAACCACTATCATTACCTCTCCACCACAACTACTACAACCCTCCACATCCACCACCGACACTGCTACTATAGCCACCAACATCATTCCACCACCACAATCACCACTATGAATACAACACCACCAACCACCATCTTCCCTCTACCTCCAATACACCGCCCCTCCACCATCATTGGAACCATTCTGTTAGAATTTACCATTCACACTCACCTACTACACTCCACTACTCACACTCACCTACTACACTCCACTACTCCTCACCTACTACCCAAACCCTCTCCTATATAATGCCACTCTGATTTGTAATACATAATATCTTGTAATCAGATATCAATCAATAATACATATATTTTTGATATGGTATCAGAGCAAGGTTAAGCACTTAATATTTTTCGCTTCACCGGCGGACGGCAACCTCACCTTGGCCGTCCGCCGGAACCTCAAGCTATTCCGCTCTCATCTCTATCAATCCATAAATATACATACCTTATTGGCAGATCGCTGATCGTCCCCGAGGGAAGAGCATCGATGACGAAATCGTAGTCGGCCACCGGGTACGCCACCGGGATCTGATTTTCCTCGCCGATCATTTCACCGTCAATCTTCATCTCTCGCGCCACAGCCCAGACTCAATCCCTAATGGCCACGCGCCGCCCATGGACAGAGATCTTCGACTTCTCCTCCTTCTCTCGTCTCTACAGTCTCACTCTCTCTCACAAAATATCTGACATGGCAGCTGGAGAGCCTCCGGCTCCTCCCTTTCTTCCTCAGTACCCGGAGATGATTATGGCTGAGATCGACGTTCTGAACGACACGGACGTTTCCAACCAGTCGGCGATCTCGAAGCATATCAAGGCCGCCGCTTCGGGCGACCTTCCGGCGGCGTATGCGACGCTTCTCTCTCACCATTTGAACAAGATGAAGCAGAGCGCTCAGCTCGTCATGGTCAAGAACAACTACATGAAACCCGACCCCAACGCGCCGCCGCGATGCGGCTGCGGCCGTCCGCCGAAGCCCAAGGCTCAGCCGCCGCCTGAATGAAAGCAACGGATATTATTAGAGGTGGTACTGCTGATCACAGTGTTCGTCAGCCTCCTATACCATCCCGTTTCACTCATCTTGTTTTTTTTCCTTTTTATTTTTTTATTTTTTATTCTTGACCTCCTCCTTCCACTAAAGAGACTCCCTATTTTTCTGTGTTTTGACTGTTGAAAATAATGTTCCATGCTATGCACTCATTCTCTCTCTTGAGGAGAATAAAGAAGAAAAGAAAAAAAAAAAAAACAAAACAGGGGGCTCTCTCTTTATCTCTCTCGGCCTCTTCTCTCTCTACCCGCTGGACAATCAGATCTGATATCCACTCCCTTTTTTATTTTTTAACATCCATCTTTCCTTTCACACCCCACTCTCTTCTTTTATTTAAACATATACAACCCATTTTTTTATTCGTTTTCTTCTTTTTATCATCCTCCTCATCATGTTCCCCCCTTTCTCTCTCTCATTTTTTCACTTTCCAATTCCCCGAAGAAATCATGTTGTTCCCACCTTTCTTTATTTTATATATATATATATATATCTATTTTTATATTATATTAAAAAAAAAAAAAAAAAAAAAAAAAAAAAAACAATTTGCACAACAAACCATCTTTTATTCCTCTCCGAGATCAACCCCGATCACATTTTTACACAAAAAAAAAAAAAAAAAAAAAAAAAAAAATACAACAACACACATCCACAGGCGGGATTTTTCTACTCTGCCGCCAGTCTCTTCTTCTTGCCTCCGTCCTGAGGCGCCCTTGCCGGTGTTGCCTCCGTGTTTCCCGCTCCACTGGGCATGATCACTCCTCCCTGCTCCTCCACTGCAGCATACGGCGGACCTCCAAATCGGAACATCACAGTGGCCTTCCGCTTCAGCTCCTTGTTTTCTGCCCTTAGCACACTTATCTCTGCTCGCGCATCCTTATACATGCGTTGGAGCAGAGCCAGCTGGGAGTTTAAATGCTGCACCTCATTTGTCCTACTCTGCAGCCGGTTCGACAAATTTGTGACCGCCGTCATGGTTTCCACGCATGACTTCAGAGTATACTGATTAGCCTCAATATCAGTTTGCATCGCCATTTTTTGCTCCACCGACCGCATCGGAAAGTTCAATGGAGCAAAACCAGAGGTGTTTGGTTGAGGTTCACTGGCCTCCGCACCAGTTATTTCTCTTGTGGGCTCGTTCAGTTCTGGAAAGAGCGTGAGCAGGTTCTGGGTAGCTGGACGGGAAGAAGAGGCCATGTTTTTGGGTTGCTAAGTGTTTCAGCGAAATAGCAATTTCAGACTAGTAATGTTCGGAAGGGTTGGTGACAGAATGGCAACAAAGTGTTCCACAGTTTCTCTCTCCGCAGAGGCAGAGTTTTTTTCAGCGAAGGGTTGGTTTCAGAGGTTTCAGAATGGTATGCCTCAGCCTCAGCCTTCGTCTTGGTTATATAGCCAAGGCAGCCACGCGCATCGCGCGCCTCTTGACGCCCGACAAACTGGCACGCCTTTTCATGGCACATCTTTTGATAAAGTGGGCACGCCTTTTGATGGCACGCCTTTTGATAAAGTGGGCACGCCTTTTGATGGCACGCCTTTTGATGAATTGGGCACGCCTTTTGATGGCACGCCTTTTGACAAAATTGGGCATTCCTTTTGAGGGTGCGACTCTTCAAGGGTCCGACAAGACTCAGTAAACTGTCCCGACATTTGATACCGGTTAGCTTTTTCAAGGGTCCGACAAGACTCTGTAAACTGTCCCGACATTGATTCCGGTTAGTTTCTACAAGGGTCCGACAAGACTCTGTAAACTGTCCCGACATTGATTCCGGTTAGCTCCTTTATGGGTCCGACAAGACTCTGTAAACTGTCCCGACATAGATTCCGGTTAGTTTCTACAAGGGTCCGACAAGACTCTGTAAACTGTCCCGACATTGATTCCGGTTAGTTTCTACAAGGGTCCAGCAAGACTCCGTAAACTGTCACAACAACTGTCACAACATTGTCTGCTACAACGGTCCGACATGACCCCATAAACTGTCTTCTACAACGGTCCGACATGACCCCATAAACTGTCTTCTACATCGGTTTGACACCCCCATACAGTGTCTTCTACAACGTTATGACACCACCATCCAGTGTCTTCACCAATGGTCTGACACGACCATACAGTGTCTCCTATCCTTTTTTTTTATTTTTATGTATTTTCTTGTTTTGTTCCTCTCTTCAAACTCAAGTTGGTTAGTTTCTATCCTCCTTGAGTTTGCGGGGGGCTGTTAGAATTTACCATTCACACTCACCTACTACACTCCACTACTCACACTCACCTACTACACTCCACTACTCCTCACCTACTACCCAAACCCTCTCCTATATAATGCCACTCTGATTTGTAATACATAATATCTTGTAATCAGATATCAATCAATAATACTCCTCACCTACTACCCAAACCCTCTCCTATATAATGCCACTCTGATTTGTAATACATAATATCTTGTAATCAGATATCAATCAATAATACATATATTTTTGATACATTCTCTCCACCTCCACCACCATTGCCATTAGCGCCATAGCAACCATCGCCACCATTGTTGACACCACCACCACACCACCACAATGTTTTACAGCTTGTTTTAGTTCATCACTTAAATTTATTTCAAACAAGTTTTTAGTTTAAAAATTCAACATTTAGTGTTCAGTACTTAATTTTTAGTTTTTAGTTTTCAGTTTTATCAAATACCACCGTAGCTACATGCGTTTTTGAGTATAGGGATTTGAGGCAGAGTGACTCTCTTTGTTCTTTTATCATTGTTATGGAGGTGCTTATTGGAATGATATGGAGGGTAGTCACTAATGGCCCTGTTTGCTACAACTAATTGAAGTTGCTTATATACATTTATTTTGTGAGGGTGTTTGGTGTAACTTCTTTTTATAGCGTATGAGACAAAAATAGCTTAAATAAATTGAAAAAGAGATCCCCCTCTTTTTTCGTGGGTTGAAAGTAGAGCTAATGGAACCTAGAAAACCAAGAATATTTAATAAAAGCCGGGTATGTAGGTCCTGTCACGATTATGTAGAAGCTAGAGGAGGAGTGCTTTTAGTATTTGCTTTCTAATTATTAGTTTTCAGCTTGAGAAAAGCTGCTCCAATGATCGATTGACTGCAATTGAATTCGGTCATAGAGGGAGCATGATGGTGTCTGTGACACTTATTATTTGTGGATGATACCATTATTTTATGTGGAGCATAAGTTAGTAGTTGAGAATTTTGAGACATGTTTTCCTTTGTTTTAAGTTGATGCCAGGTCTTCATATTAGCTTGCTAAAAGTGAGCTCATTCTTGTATGGGAGGTGGTAGATGTGGAGATTTTGGTGGCTAATCTTGGATGTGAGTAGGGTTTTTGTCTTTAACTTATTTGGGGCTACGATGGGATCATCCTCTAAAGCTAAGAAAGTTTGGGATGTGGTGGACTGATGACGTTTTACCAGATCGCTATGGTCTTGTTATGACTTTAGGGGCTTACAGTAGTGGACTGTTGGATTTTGTCCCCTGCAAGTGTGGTATGGACACTTATTTTCCGGAGACCTTTGCGGGACTGTGGGATGGAGTTGGTGGAGGTGTTTTTTTGGGATGCTACAAGAGAGCCTGGTTCAGGTAGGGTTGAAGATAATTTAGTTGGGAGAGGTTCTATGAGTGGCATGTTTTTTATGGCCTCTTTATTGAAACCTTGTTGGGGTTGGGGATATGCTTCTTTCCCATGGAGAGGGATTTGGAAATCAAAGGCTCACTCCAAGGTTGGCATTCTTGCATGGAATAGCTGCTCCTGAAGCTTTACTTAACGACTGACGAGGAAGAGAGGAAAAGTCATGTTGGACTGGTGTTGCTTGTGCAAGAATGATGGAGAAAGTGTCAATCATCTGCTTCTGCAGTAATCACTTGTCAGAGAGATTTGGGGTATGGTGTACTATGCTTTTGGAGTTATATGGGTGAGGCCTAGTTCAGTTGGGAACAATTTGCTTCTTGAAGTAGGGGTTATCATTGTACTGATAGGAAGGTTCAAGAGGCTTCTCCATTATATGCCTAATGTGGTGTTTGTGGAGAGAGAGAAATAGATGGTCCTTCAAAGGCATAGTGTCCTATTCATTGCTTGAAAGGAATGGTGCTAGTTTCCTTGGTTTTTTTGGCTTGGAGAGATGTTTCCTTTTCCTTGTGTTCTTTTGTATATATTTTTGGGGAATTGTATTTCCTTGTAGATAAATGGGTCCTCTTCTCTTCAAGAGATTATATTTTTTGTTCTTATAGAGCTCAACCATATCTATGTGCGATCAATATTCTCATATCTCCATATGAGCTAATGGTTAACTGATTGGTGCTTTCCTTTTTTTTAGATTAGTAAAGCACACACGCAAGTGCGCGCACGCACACACAAAGGCATCAAAAAGGGGCCACAACCTTATCCACATGATCTATGCAGATAATCTTTAAACCCTAATCCATTTAATGAAAGTATTCTCTAATGAATCTGTATACAGATCAATATTGCTCTATGGCCTCGTTTCAAGATGGTATTTGACATGCACCTGAGCAGCTTGCGAAATGCAAATGTGAAGACGTTATGGGAAGATGATGTACATCCTCACTATGTGATGAGGCGCTATGCTGAGTTTACTGCCTCACTTATACATCTTAATGTTGAATATGGAGATGGTCAGGTTAGGCATTTGGGTATTTAAATTTTTCTTGTTGGATTTTTATATCAGAATGATTAGTTAAGTTTGCTGCTTTTAATATTTCCAGCTTGACCTGAACTTGGAAAGACTGAGAATGGCTATTGATGACTTGCTTGTCAAGCTTGCGAAAATGTTTCCAAAGCCAAAGTTGCAGACAGTTTTTCTAATAAACAACTATGACATGACAATTGCTATATTGAAGGTAATGTTTTGTATCTACTGTGTCTATATTAGGTTGGCATCAAATAAAGGTGGATACTAACTGCATACTTGTCCAAGGTTGAGAAGAAATGTGAATAAAATTTATCCCAAATACAATGCTGTTGCTAATGGAATACATAACTAACTAATTAAGATGATAAAAAATGTGTTACTTAATACCCTAGGGAGCTCTGATGGATTTAATATTTATCATTTGGTTCCAGGAAGCTGGTGCTGAAGGTGGGAAGATTCAACTGCACTTTGAGGAATTGCTGAAGAACAGCACAGCGATTTTTGTGGTAAGTAACCACTCACCAATGGCAGCATTAAGGGCTTGCTTGCATACGAAAGAGAGATTGCTAAAATAAAAGCAGAGAAACTGGGTTTCTCCAACAGGTTCATTACCCCAAGAATTTTAAAATACAATGTAAACAAAGCAAAGCAAGATTGCTTCTAAAATCAAATTATTTTTATGCACCTGAATATTGACTCCGCCCTTTTATTGTATCTAAGGTTCATTATCTTTTGACTTTAAGTGATTTCAGTTGCAACATTCTCCACCCTGAAACCAAAAAATGTTGTGTACTGGTAGCATAGATGGGTTTCAGATCAGCAGTGTTTAGGTGTCTAGTTTCATCAAGTTAATGGAGTGTTAGGTAACTAACGAGTGGAGCTCTATGGCCATTAACAGCAGTGTCCTTCATGTCAGATACTTTTGGCAGTTGACTGCATATTAGACTCATGTCAATCTGAGTTATCAGGGCCTTGAATGTGAGATGTCAATGGATGTTAATTTCTTGTCATCTGGTCCCTGAGATGTTGCTCCTTGTTGTTCCTTGCAGGAAGAATTACTGCTAGAGCATTTCAGTGATCTTATCAAGTTTGTAAAGACCAGAGCCTGTAAGTATATTGAAGAACGTTATTACTATGGGCATCATTAAATGTGTTGTGTATTTTCTCAGAAGGTGGACTTATATTTTGCAAGTTATTTTTATCAGCTGAGGATCCAACTTCTGGCCCAGAGAGGGCAATAACAGTTTCAGAGGTTGAGCCGCTTGTGAAAGACTTTGCAAGTAGATGGAAAGCTGCAATAGAGCTGATGCACAATGATGTGATTACTTCTTTCAGCAACTTCTTGTGTGGAATGGAGATATTACGAGCTGCATTGACACAGCTGCTGCTTTATTATACAAGGCTCACAGATTGCATAAAGAGGATTGTTGGCGGGACTGCCCTAAACAAGGATCTTGTTTCCATATCTTCAATTATGTACGAAATCAAGAAGTACTCGAGGACTTTCTAGATCCCTCATTCATGCATTGATTTTGTGCTCTGCTCTTACAAAACAAACAACATTGAAGAAGATTATTATTGTGCTTGTAATTTGTTTGTGGGAAAGAGCAAGGGTGGGTTTTCAATACACGTTCTTGTGGTTATTACAAGCTGTGTGTTGGCTATGGCCTCGGTTTTTACCGTACGGATAATGAGGAAATGGTTTACTGGAGACGAGAGAGAAGAATTGTTGGTGAAAGAATTGTGTACACTTATTTAGGAAATTTTCACATTTTTGACTTTTGTGGATGTACTTCAATTTGTATGTATAAGATAATAGTTTTGGGTACCTTCTTTCTTGGTTTCCCTACTTATTGAATTTGTTTTACTTTTCTTTGTATGTGTGTAATTGTATATAAATAACATATAGGCAAAGGTAGCATTTGGTTTTGGGGGATGGAGCTGATAGATAAGTTTGGTCAACAAAGTGTTCTCTTTGAAGAGAAACAATAGGGATTTATAATGGCTAGACTGGGGTTGTTTGGGGTGTCCTAAATAAGTGTACTCTTTGTCTTTTTAGACTAAAAAATTGAGGGAAAAAATATGGATGTTTGGGTTAACTTTTTGACTTTTTATGGAAAAATGTGTAATAAAAAATTGTAAAAATTAGTTTGAAGAGGAAAATTAGGATTGAGAGTTGTGCAGCCGCAATTGTTGACTTTTGGTGAATAGTATTAACTTTTTAACTCTGAGTAATTTTTTGACTTTTTAGCTTTTTTTAAGTATCCCAAACTTGGCCTAACTCTAGCTCTTTAACTCATTATGGGAAATTCTATGATACACAACCCTTTTTGGGTGTGCATCATATGTTTCAGTTATGATATTTGTGATATTTGATTGTGACACATTATGATGTTAGCTATGATTTGGTTATGACTAGTTATGACTAATTGTGAAGTTGATGATGACTTATTGTGATTATATTTTAGTTATGATTGAAAATATACTTAATTATATTTTATGTAGTCTTTAGCTATGACTTTTTATTTTTTATTTTTATTTTTAAAATTATGATTAAAAAGAATTTATTTATGACATTTGTGTGGGCCATTTCCCAAAATAAGCCAAATTTACAATTCAATTTCCAAACTAAGCCTAGTTTTGAAAGAATTTTCAAAATAAACTAAATCGTGGTTCACAACCACGATTTCAACATATATGTGCCTGTCTCGCGTGAAATCTGGGAAGTCTTAAAAACGTGGTTACAAAACGCGATTTTAATTAAGAAATCGCGGTTACAAAAGGCGCTTTTAATTAAATTTTTTTTTCTTTTGAAATCGCTGTTCTGAATCACGTTTTTATCAAAAAAAAAATTTCTTCTGAACTCGCTGTTCTGAACCACGCTTTTTGACTAAAATTTGTTTCTGCTGAAATCGTGGTTTCTAACCACGCTTTTTGGCCAAACACATGCACTCACACAAACACTCTCACTCTCTCACTTTGACTCTGACACAATACAAACAACCACTCACACACACGTCACACTCAATATATATATATATAAATTTTAATATATATATTTATAATTTAATATATATATATTAAATTAAATTATAAATATATAATTTATAATAATCAAATATATATATATTTGTTATTATAAATTATTATATATATTTAATATTGATTTCAATTTTATGAAATAAAATTTATATATATATATATATATATTGAGTGTGACTGTGTGTGTGAGTGGTTGTTTGTGTTTGTGTCAGAGTCAAAGTGAGAGAGTGAGAGTGTTTGTGTGAGTGCATGTGTTTGGCCAAAAAGCGTGGTTAGGAACCACGATTTCAGCAGAAACAAATTTTGGTCAAAAAGCGTGGTTCAGAACAACGAGTTTAGAAGAAATTTTTTTTGGGATAAAAGCGTGATTCAGAACAGCGATTTCAGAAGAAAAAAAATTTAATTAAAAGTGCCTTTTGTAACCGCGATTTCTTAATTAAAATCGCGTTTTGTAACCACGCTTTTAAGTCTTCCCAGATTTCACGCGAGACAGACGCATATATGTTGAAATCGTGGTTGTGAACCACGATTTAGCTTATTTTGGGAATTCTTTCAAAATTAGGCTTAGTTTGGGAATTGAATTGTAAATTTGGCTTATTTTGGGAAATGGCCCCATTTGTGTTGATCAACACTACAAATATTATAACTTGCATATGGTACACACTTTTTTGAGGGTATGTATCATATACAACAACACATATGGTTGGTAAGATTAACTTTTTATGCCTGGACGAATCATACTCAGTGTCATCAGTATGGGTTTGAATTCCCACGTGTGTGAGAGTTTGTGACTTACCATTATATGGTTGAGTGTCACTATTACGTAGCAACCACCTAAGGGTGTGTTATAGCATGACCCTAAAATCTAACCATAACATCAGATGCTTTGGATTGCGGTGGTTGTGGATAGACGGGTCTTATCACTAGTCTTGTTTTGATAATTCAAACTGTTTATTTTATAAATCTCTCGATGTATATTATTCATAGAAAAATTAGGCCAATTTAATAATTATAATTTTTTCATTTTATTGCATGTCTTCAAAAAATGGATGATAAATATTTTTTGAAAATAAACCATTTAATTTTGTTAGAGACAAATAATCTAAAATGAAAAGACTATAGTTATTTGATCAATCTAATTTTTTTTCATAGATGACATACATAGCTGGTCCTAGAAAATGAAAGATTCATATTATCGAAACGGGACTGATGATAAGCCTTATGAACCATTCAAATTTTCTCAAATTTAAATCTAAATTTTAAAGAAACCGAATCTTAAATAAAACATATCAATTAAGGGGTTTTTTGGGATGTCTTAAATAAGTGCACTTTTTGACTTTTTGGACTAGAAAGTTGAGAAAAAAAAGATAATTGTTTGGGATAATTTTGTCTTTTTACGAAAAATGTATATTAAAATATTGTATAAAATGACAAAATTATGTTTTTACCCCTACATGGTAGACTCATCAGTGACAGGCGGCAGAGCATGGTACGGCTTGGTTGAAATGGTGCATGAGGCTTCACGGGTACTGTTGGGCCTTGGGGGCTCACCACGGGTCCCATTTTGATAATCTGAACCATTAAATGTATAGAACTCGTTGAGTATTATATGACTATGAAATATCACTTTAATCAAATATCGATAATTATGTGATCAAAATAGTTTTGTATAAAATTAATGGACGGTGAAAAATAAACAGCTGAAAAAAAATCTGATTTGATCACATAGCTATCCCTATCCAATCAATGTGATTTTTTACAAACATATAGTACTCGACAAGTTCTACAAATTGAACGGTTCAGATTATTAAAACGGAACCCGTGGTGGGCCCCCACAGGCCCAACATTACCCTCAAACTCAATGAATATATACATCTAATTTTTATTTTTTATTTTTTTTCATTTGAAAGACCAATACGTACTGAATCATCAATTCAATACCAGCGTTGTCCAATCGTTGGTTTGTATTAAAATAGTGTAAATTAATTTTTTTATATTTTTAATTTGTGAATAGTGATAACTTTTTAACTTTTTAAATAACTTTTTGACTTTTTAGATTTTTCCTAGTATGCCAAACCAGGCACATCAATCAAGTGGTAGAAATTACATGAAAATTTTATGTATTTGTTAGTATTCTTGGAATTATTTATTTGAGACCTAATAAGTAAACACAATTTCTTTTAGACTTAGAAGAGTTATTTATTTATTTATTTTGAGACCTTAAATTTTAACAAAAAAGTTTGAGGGCGGGCTTGGTAACTTTCTTACCTATAAGGAAAGGAAAATGTTATATATAATTTTATTTCTTACATTCTTTTCTTATTTTAAGACATAAGTTAGTGAATCTTATGTACATTTATGAATGTAACAACAATGTTTTGTGTATAGGAGGAAGAAAAGGAGGAATTTTTTTTTTTTTTGATTCCTAGGAAGATGTTAAAACAAAAAAACAAAAAAAAATGAGACAAAAGGGGCTTCCTTTACCAAATTTAAGGGTTTGGGTTAGAATTTGCCTTTTTATTTATTTATTTATTTTATTTTTATTTTTTAAGAAAAAAGTTGTATTACAAATCATTTAGGGATGTAATTACCATCCCAAAATAATCAGTAATACTGTGAAGTAAATACTCATTATTATTTATGTATCAATAAGAATTCTAGTGATATTTTTTTTTTCTTAATTAATGAAGAAATTATTGTTAATAAATTTGACATATTGAAAATTCTTCAATTAATAAAATAATGTTGGTATCCGGCGTCATCATTTATAAGAAATAAAAGTAAAACTTAATTTGTCTAGGTAGGTAGGTGCAAAGGAAACTTAAAATTAAGAGATAGATGTATCTTTATACTTGTATGCTACATTTCATCAATAAAGTTTTCTTAGCTTATCAAAAAACAAAAAAAAAATAAAAAATAAAAAATAAAAAATTAAGAGATAGATGCACAAAGTATGAGAAAGAAATATAAGCAAAGCAGTCTCTAAGGAGTTACTTAAGCAAAATAGGAACAACAAATATCCATTCTCAATCGACCTGGATGGAGAATGAATCTTCTTCTAAGCAGCATTCTTAGTTACAATCCATACCATATATAGGCTTATACATAATAATAAAGAGTATGAAGTTCCATCTCCAAGTAAAAGTTTGAGAGAGAGAGAGAAAGAGAGAGAGATGAGGATGAGGATGATGATCACCTGAGTCCTAACCATGGTTGATGAAGAGTTAAGAGGAGATGAAACCAAGAGTGTCCCAAAATATCTCCCTTGGGTTACAACTCCTTATATGCATTGGAGCTCTATAGCCATTAATAGAGCTCTTTTAAAAAAAAGGTTGGTAAAAAGCTAAATGCAAGAAACTAAGACTACCCTCCTCCTATTTAAACTTAGTGAAGTAGCAGCTAGGGCTATAACTTCCCAAAGTTTAGCCACAATGAATTTACAAACAAAAATACACCTACACTACTGTCAGTAAGATTACCTCCCCTTACCCCAAGGAAAGATGGTTTGATTGGTTTGTTGGTTGGTTGGTTGGTTAGTTAGACACATATTATGTGTGAGAGAGAGAGAGTTGAAAAAGTGAAGTTGGTAAAGCTTTTAAAATAGACATGACCAGTCACAATTTCAAAAATCCTAAGACTAGGGTTGAACTTGATGTAAAAAAAGAAAAAAAGAAAAGAAAAAAGAGTTTGGGCATCCCCATGCCCATGATATATATACTACATCTAAAGTTGGAGGGATAAGCCATTTCAAGATCAACATTTTGTGAAGTTTAAAGACTTGATTGCCATTTGTATTCTTGAATTTACTTACATTTTTTTTTTCTTTCCAGTGAGCCATTTAAGTGCTTACTTAGCCTTTCCAGGGCTAGCCTTTTGAACTGTGTGTTTGCTTGGCCTTTCCAAGGCCAAAGTTAGAGAGAAGTATGTGACCAACTTAGCTCTTGAAGTTGGTAACAACAACATGCACATGCACTTGCTTAATTTGGTTCTCTTGTTGGAACCTTTCCTTCCAAGAGAAGCAAAAGCAATAGGGAAGATATAAAAAAGCATTGTTTCCAAACATTTAGCCCCTATGGGGAGCTTTTATGTGTGGTAATAATGCATGCCCAAATGTGAAGCATGGACCTCCAGCTCCATGAGAGAGAGAGAAAGAAAGAGAGATGAAAAAAGAGAACCATGGTTAGGCCAAAGGTTTTTCAGATCCTTCTGATGATCAAGGAGTACTCAGACTGGAGTAGGTGAGTTCAAAATCCAATGAATCTCTCAACGATGAGGCATTGGTGCATGGAGAGCCATCGTCACGCCTGTGGCACAGCAAAACAAACTGTCAAAGATATTAGTACCTCTTTCCCAGCAGCCACTAATATATATTTGTGTGTGTTCAAAACAAAATAAGATAAAATGATAACAAAAGCGTCATCTAATACTTTTTATTTTTTTATCAGTAAAAAATAAAACTTTATTATTGATTTAGGTAAAATGTACAACAAAAAACACAAAACAAAGCTAACACCAATAAAAAAAAAACAAAAAGGAAGAGTGTGTAGAGAGTATTAAAACAAGACCATCGCATCCCAACTAAGTTGTCACAAAAAAGACTACCACATCAAAAACAAAGGCTGACAAGGTACACCAAGCAGCACCCAAAGGATCATCTAATACTTTTTATGACAAATAATATAATTAATAGAATCATCATCATCATCATGCAATTACCACAATCTTATCTTCCAAAGGAAATTTTATTAACTAAATATATATACACACAATACAACACGATAAACAGGTATAAGATAATGTGGTTGTAATGCAACTTTGTCACTTTAAAAGGATTTTGCTAACATGTAACAAGTATCCCTAAGCACAGAAAAAAGAGAGAAAAAAAAAGTGTTTTATGTAATAATGCTCCAGAAACAGTAATAACACGGCTATATCAATGTGGGTGGAAAATTTTGTAGGAATTTTTGTAAGAATATTTGTAAATAAAAAAAATGAAGAAGCAAAGGAGGAAAGAAAATCATAATATGACCCATAATTGAATAACTAAAATAAAGGGTGTGGGTGGGTACGAAGAGTAGTATGTGAATAAGAATACAAACCTGATTGCAAAGGAGGAGTGGGTGCAAGAGAAACAGGAGCAGCATAGTGATGTGGACCGTAGGCGCCACCAGTTGAGTTCATGGCTGCTGCTGCTGCTGAGTACTGGAAGAGGTGGTGTGGGTACTGCACACCATACCCTTGCCCAGCTGCCGCTGTCGTGTAGTTGGTGGCAGCTCCCCCTCCTCCTCCACCTGTTCCATTAGTCCCTTCTCCGAAATTCAGATATGGGTAGAAGGCAGCTGCCGCCGCTGCAGCTGCTGCCGCTGCACCTGTCATCATCCCACCAGCACCAGCGCCGTAAATGGGATACTGAGAGGCAGCCCCTCCATACACCCCGTAGTAACTCTGAACAACAAAAACCCACAATATATATACACTTCGTTATTACATTGCATTTCATTGATATTGAATTCCCAAATGGAAAGGGTTACAAGTTTCCTATCCAAAAGGTAAATTTCTTGTAATTGATAAAACTCTTTGTATTGCGTGAAATCAATCAATTGTATGATATTTTGTAGAAAAACATCACAAACTAAATATAAAAATGAGCACAAAAAAATATGTAACCTAAATTTATTTTAGGTGTGATACTCATTACACTTGAAGTGAAATTGAACCTGAAAAATAACTATTTTTGTATTTGTTTTTTAAGAATCTATTGAAGTAAAAAAGAATAATTAAAATTTTCAAAATCTCAGATCCATGATTTTATTTTTATTTTTGTAAGGCAAGCCAAAGGCAAGGTAGTGTAGAGAAGCAACCATACATAGAAGTCCAAAATTTTAATTGGAAACCGTGTCAGGATAAAGACAAAGCGAAGACAAGACAACCACAACTGTAATTTTTACTTTTTGGTCTTCTGGGTCTTCATTCATTCATTCCCTGTAATCAATCCATTGGTAGTTCTGTGATGACGATGATGCCCAGTTTACAAGATTTGAAAAATCCAAAAATACCGTTGGAAGAAATTCCCATTGTCCAAGAAATTTATTAACTGTACAAGCATAACTTACTTGACTACAGCTCATGAAAAGTTCATTGAAAAAAATAAAAAAAATCACGTAAGTCCAAATTATGTACTAACTCCTAGATGAAAACTGGTTTGACTGAAAAGGTAAGATGCTACTACTTTAGACCTTGTTGTGTTGTACCCACTAGCCACTGTAAAACGAACCTTGACTTGAATGGCAGGTTTATGTATTCAGAGAAAAAAAAAAAAAAAAAAAAAGTTAAAATTTTAAATTTAAAATCAAATATATACGCATTTCATTTGATAAACTTCTCTTAACTTGAATATTGGGATCCAAAACCGCAAATAGTCATCTAAGCAATTCCAATAGCTTTCCTAAATTTGTTTGTTTGTTTTTTCCTTTTTTTATAATAGTTATCTTAGTAATTTTGACACACTGCATGATATTCACTCATTTCACCAATGACAACACTCCTAACACTCCTAAGACCGCACTTAACCATTCCCTAGAACCATTGAATAACTTCTCTTATTTTTAAATGCATTATAAAAAAGAAAACGTCTCTCAACAAAAAAATGCTCCCTCAAAGAATTTCTTTATTGAAAATCGAGCTCTCAAATTGTTGGGTAAAATAAAATAATTAGTAGTGCTAAGTATATATTTTTGTGGGGAACTACAAATTATATTATTCAGTGAATCATTTTGGTGTTATACATTTTCAATTCATATTATTGAATGAATTTTGGACAAAAAAATTAAAAGTTTTTTTTTTTTGGTGAGTGGATATTTTGAAGAAAATTAGTATTTAGTAGTTAGTTAATATGTTTTAAAACAAATGAAGCATATATACATATACAATACCAAAATGGAAAATGTTATATCTAATATGGTTTCTTTTTTTTTTTTAAACTTTTTTTCTTCCACTTTCAGACATAAGTGAATATATTTTATGTAAATTTATCAATGCGAGTCTCATTACTTTGTTGGTAAGAGTGAGAAAATAAAGTAAAACAGCAAGATTATATATTAGAAAGTCTATCTAACTAAAAAAGGTTCCCACATAATTGTCCAGAATTTCGCATATAAGGTGGAAATTTGATCTATTTGTTGTGGAGCTACCCTTGAATAAATATTGGCCTTAGATTTCAAAATGTGGATAATTTTTTGAATTTTTTTTTAGCATTGCTATATGAAAATAGGAAAAGGAAAACAAGAGAGTTTTGTACAAACCGTAGGATAGGTGTAATCCGGTGAGTATGGAGAGTACCTGAAATTTGTGTACAGAAAATATAGTATTAGAACCCAATTAAGTAAGTTTGTTGCATATAAATTCAAATATTATGAAATAAAAGAGAAAGCAAGAGAATGCAAGAACGAAAAAAAAAAAAAAATATAAATCGTATGATTGAATTCAAAATTTGAAATAAAAAATTGTGATATTTGGGGGGGGGGGGGGGGGAAACTGAATTTAAGGCATAATTATCACTAGGGGTGTGCGTGGTGCGGTTCGGGCAGTTTGAGAGTAAATTTACAAACCGAATAGCGGGTTGGTGGATTAGCGGATTGACAAATTGCGGTTTGGGCAGTTTTTGACGGATTGGCGGATTGAAGAATATTCTAACTAATTATCATACATTTGCATAATATATAATACTAATTTATATAATATTTTTAGATACATAACACAAAGTAATTTTACATAATATGTTTTATATATATAACCACTAATTTGTAATAAATTTCATATCTTAAATCTATATCACTCATTTTTACATTGATATTTCATTAAAGGTTAAAAAATATATATGTATTAATTATAACGGAGCGGAGCGGTTCGGTTGGCGGATTATAAATTTGAATGTTTAAACCGCGGTTAGCGGTTAGAACGGTGTGGATAAATACGAATCGGTGCGTCTTTAGTGGATTAGGAAATATTTTGCACCGCCCTAATTATCACATCTAATTGCTATAGGGGTAAACAAGAAACATAAACATCAAGTTAAACATTTTCTTTATAATAGTGTTAGTGGGTGTGTACTTTTCGGATAGATATGTGTGGTTAAATCTATAAAATATAAATTTTAATTTTAATTTTAAAAATTATATGTTGTGTATTTCGAAACCAAAGATATGTATAAAGTAGTATAGATATCGATATAGATATCGGTATAGATATACATGACAGTGACATTTACAGTTTGCATGCATGTAGTGGTAGACAGTAGTATATATGCCTGATTCATGATTGTGTACGGTATGTGTGTGTCTGGAGGCATACACCAACCCCACCAACTTTGGTTTCGTTTGAAAATTGGATTAATTTTTTAACTTTTTAATTTTTTTTTTATCTATTTTAATTTAGGGTTAAAAAGTTTGATTTAAGAATGATTTTTAACTTTTTTTATAAGAGAAAGAATGTAATAATTATAAGTTGGATGTGATATTTTATCTTATTAAACTAAAAAGACTATTTTATTTTTTGTGACTATTTTAACCAAAAAAAATCCTCAAACCCAATTTCCCAAACATAGGCTTAGCATTCAACGCTGGCATAACATATACTATAATAAGTAATAAAAGTAGAGGAAATAAGTTGAAATTATTAAGTGGGTAACTTTTATGTGTTCACTGTTCATGATCATGTAAATTGGTAGGTATTAGCGATCTGAATAACCATTGTTACTTTATATAGATGAGAGAGAGAATAGAGAGATGGAGCAAAATAATGCAAAGAAATATATACATTTGGTTTGTTGGTTGTGATTTTTTTTTAATTATTATTTATTTTTTAATGTAGAACTTTAGGAGAGAGGTTATGATGATGATGAAGAATGAAGAATGATGAATGGTGGAAGAGCATGCGTGAGAGAGGACAAGTTTAATTTGCTAGGCTGTGCATGAGTTGGCAATGCACGTGGTGGAGAGCAACTCTCAAAAGCACAACCCCACACACATACATTACATACATATAAATATATATATATATAGTTTAATTAATTAATTAAATTAAAAGCAGATTAATTAGGTTAGGTTACCAACCCATAAACATTATAAGAAGGTATCCCTTGTTGAATGGCATAATGAGGGAAGGTTGCTGCAGTTGCTGCTGCTGCTGAAGGAAAAGCTGTTCCCACTCCATTTCCATATCCTCCTGTCTGAAAAGAGCTCATTACCCTAAAGTTCCTGCCTCCTCCTCCTCCACCTCCTCCGCCTGCATTATTATTATTATTCATTCCCATTTTATTAATACATTTTACATCCATATATACTCTCTCTCTCTCTCTCTCTCTCTCTCTCTAGCAATACTAGGTATCATAAAAAAATGTTTCATGAAAATAATCATGAAAGTTTTGTGATCCTAGAATTACACTTAGAATAAAGCACCACACATTAATCAAGGTAATTCAAAGATCATAAATCTTCCATGATCATTTTCATGAAAAAATTTTCATAATCCCTAACTTTTCTCATATATATATATATATATATATTGTAAAAGGAACACTCCAATAAAGAGTGAACTCAAAGATAAAGTCATGTTACACCTTTTGTTATTCTAAAATTTCCTCTTAATATAGATATATATATTTAACAATTTAACTGAGATCTTTCATATTTTTTTGAAAAAGGATATAAAATTGTAACTTGAGAAGTAGTTTCTAAAACTTCCACATTGACAGCTATTTGCAGGCATGATTACTTGCAACCATATTACGCTTGCCAAGAGACTAGTATATATATATATATTCTGGTTTGGACGGTGTGCTATGAAAATCAACAATTTAGATGGAGGAAAAAACTATCAAAATTTGAAGTTATATATAGGTAGTTGCATAAAAAAAAAGTGTGACAATCCATATTATCTGTAGTAAATTGGGATTGTAGTGAAAAGCATGCCTCAAAATTGCTTTTTGATTATATGTTGACAAGTAAAGTGCTCAAAGAGAAGTTTTTCCTTTGTTACTTTATGAAAAATAAGTTTGGAAAAGCAAATCATTTCGAGGAATTACAAATTAAACAAAAGTAAAAGCATTTTGTTACACAGTGGAATGAGCTGTCTTGCTTTTGGAAAACAGTTTCTTGTATCCATTTTGTGGATGTAAAAAAAGCAACTCTTGAGTGGGCTCACTTGAGACCAAACAAGCAAGAATACAACTCTTATATATTGGAGGAATATTCATCTTGCATGAAATTGTGAATGTGTTTTTCTAAAAAATGTTTCAAAAATTGTTAAATAGAAGATTGCATAATTTTGGACAATTAGTCATGAGGAACATCCAAAACTTTTAACTTTGCATCTAAGCATTGTAACATACAAGTCACAGTAAAAAGAAAAAATCAAAGATTCATATGTAACTTTGCGAGATCTCATAACAGTTCTTGGTTGAGTAACCTTATAACAAAGACAGAGACAAACCCACATGATATAACATGAATTAATTAGATATATAAAAGGAAAAAAAAGAAAAGATAAAAAAGAAGTATACCATTACCATGTTTTGGGGTGGATGGTTTAGATCTTTGAACACCCAAAGAAGCAAGATTACAATTGGCCCTCCTCCCATCAATCACGGGAGCAGCATCAACACAAGCTCTCATTGCTGCTTCAGGTTCGCGAAAAGTTACCTAATTTGGAAAAAAAGAAAAAGAAAAAAGAGAGAGAAGAAAACTTAACCTCTCATAATTTTCATATACATGAACAAAACAATAAGTACAAAACAATGAAATAATAGAATTTTATTATGCTAACTAAAATTTCTCAACTAATATTTTTTTTCGATCGGTGAAAGTTTTGTTAGATTAACACCTACCGAAGTGGAACTCACACCTCTCTTTACAAGCACATAAGTCTTGCCTCTGATGGGGTGGAATGAGAGGCAAGACTTATGCACTGGGTCCATCCCCTTGGTTTACTCAGCTAATCTGACGGACCCACCACGAGATCTTTCATTTTTCATCAAGATCTAGTGAAAACAGGCATGATGATAATTGACATGGAATAATAGAATCAAAGACCAAGATATCAAGAAAAAGAAGAGAAAAGAAACGAAGAAAGGCATGTGCATACAAAGCCATAGCCTTTGGATCTTCCAGTGGTCTTATCAGTGATGACAACAGCCTCCAAGATCTCACCAAACTGTTCAAAGTATTTCTTCATGGTCTCCTTCTGGGTCTCCCAAGCCAATCCTCCAACAAACACTTTGGTGTAAGTGGTGTCTCCAAACTGTGCTGACAAATTAGCTGGAGTCATCTTCTCAATTTTCCTCTCCTAGCTATTATCTGCCTCTTTCTTGATCTCCCACTTCCACTTCTCTTTATCTACAAAGGATAGAAAGAAAGAGAGCTTACACACACAACTTTGCTACAAATGGTCCTCCTTGCAGATTTGATGATGACCACTAGCTAGTACTATTTGTATGTATGTATAAACATATAGATCTATATGGAACAAGATGAGATATACTAAGACTGATATAAAACCCAACTAGATTGAGAAAGAAAGAAAGAAGGTGGTAGTGGTGGTGATTGATGATCAGACAATTAGGTCAGAGATCCAGGGAGGGAAGAAAAAGAAAAGAAAGGAGAGAGAGAGAGAGAGAGAGAGAGAGAGAGAGAGAGAGAGAAGAATGGGAGGGAAGAGAAAGCAAAAGGTGGAAAAAAAAGAGGAAAGACCCTCCATAAT
Organism: Camellia sinensis; assembly: GCF_055761805.1. Classification (NCBI taxonomy): domain Eukaryota; kingdom Viridiplantae; phylum Streptophyta; class Magnoliopsida; order Ericales; family Theaceae; genus Camellia; species Camellia sinensis. The sequence continues at coordinate 49,675,484 of NC_138965.1, forward strand.
AAGGACAATGAATTATATACATAGCAGCCCCCACATCCCCTTTACACACTGGCAATCACACTTTCACGCGCAGTCTTGGGCCGTGTTTGGCACTTTCGAATTGAAATGACACAATGTTTGAAGGCCACGCGCGTTATGAAGAGTGGGGGTTGTGGGCGTAGAGACATTATTATTGTGTCGACTCATGGCTTGGCTGGTGGTGACTTTCTAATTGTATCGTTTACTATTAATGTACCGATAATAAACGAACCAAATAATTTCAACTTCACCCGTATTTAACTGTTAAAAATTAGTTTAAATTTAATTTATTAAGTAAATAAGTTATATTTGAATATATTTTTGAATTTATTAAAAATTTTAAATTAATATTGAATATTCAATTACTCGTTCAAATTAATTTGATAATCTTAAAATCATATAAAAATATCAAATGACTCGAGTTTGATTCGACAAAAAATCATTTTAGATCGATTCGAAAGTTTAAAATCAAATTTTAAGATTAGTTAAAGTTTTTAAACTAAATTTAAATAATTAACTGTTTAGTTCGGTTGGCGTGTTTATTATCTCTATCTAAAAAAAAAAAATAAGAGTGATTCTATTTATACCATTAGAAGTGCTAGGGGTCTCGACAAATCGAGGCTCGAATGCCTCGAATTGTTACCTTTTTTTTTTTTTTTTTTTTTTTTGTGGAATGGTGGTTATATATAGAGGTGTGCTAAAAAATTAGACATCCTGTACCAACTCAGCCTGTATGGTTTGAAGGTGAGTGAGTACGGTTGGACTGGTTGGGTGATAAAATTGACTGATCAGTTAGGCTGCTAGTTAAAATTTGTTAATTTCATATAGTTTTGTACGAATCCCTTCTATATTTTTATTTTAAATCAGGACTCGGAGGAAATTGAAATGGTTTGGTATTGTATATGTAGAAAAAAAATGGCTGCTCTTTTTTTTCTGCATATACAATACCAAAAGCTATTTCAATTTCCTCCGAGTCTTCCTGATTTGAAATAAAAATATAGTAGGGACTCATACAAAATTATATGGAATTAACAAATTTTAACCAGTAGCCTAACTGATCATTCAATTTTATCACCCAACTAGTCCAACCCAATCCACTCACCTCATTAAACTACACAGGCTGAGTTGGTGCAGGATATCTAATTTTTTGGCACATCTCTACACACATAACCACCCTTCCAAAAAAAAAAAAAAAAAAACAAAAACAAAACAACAACAAATCAACATAGCCCAACAAATAAATAATAAATAAAAAACAACAACCAAACCAACATAGCCCAACAACTAGAAAAGGAAAGAAGAAAAAAAGGGAAAAAAAAACAATTCGAGACATTCAAGCCTCGATTTGTCGAGGCCCCAAGCATTAGTCTTACACCACTAGTTTATCTCATTACATTCTTTATATGAGATTTTTTTAATTTTCTTTTATTTTTATTTTTATTTTTTTATTTTTCAATTTTACTCATGTGAAATTACTTTTAATGACAAAAAAATTAAAATTAAAAATATTTTATTAGCTCTTTACACCCATTACTCGTTAGTCCCTACTGCTCTACTTCCCTTCTCAGTTTTTTTTCTCTGCTTTATATCTCTTTTTAAAAAGTGAGAATCATAGTATTTTGATCATAGAAGAAAATAATAGATAAAGAAACGGTGGTGAAGAACCATAAAAAAAGTGAAATGATAATTTTTTTTATTTGTTTGGTAGGTTTTCATTTCGTTTTTTGAGAGAGTTCTTCGATTTGTTCGGTGTGTCAAAATCGAATAAAATAAAATATTATAGAATCATATTGTCGAACAAAATATATATGTTTCGTAACCCACTGCTGAATAAAAGATATATTTTTTGTCACAACCCAAACCCGCCCTTAGAGGTTTGGATTATGACCGGCCAATAATTATAAGATTATCTATGGCTTCAGACAGAAATTTCAAAATATAAATAATTATACGGTACCTGAAGAGGAAGCAGATTACACATCTCACATCATGCATATAATATTTTCAATCATTCATCATGTATACATAACCTAAGATCAAAACTATAACATAACAAATTATACAAAACCAAAGCTTTGCAAGCTTGGCCATAGCGGACACTAAGGCCTCGACGCGGAGGTACATCTTGAGTGGCTTCACAAAAGGGGATTAACTACAAAGAAATCTCTAATGTTAAACTCCCTAATGCTCACCTACATACATATATATAAATGAAGTGAGTTGGAATCCCAATGAGTAATCTCTAAGTAAAGGGGTTTAATGAATGAGTTCCATATCTTATTAAAACCATATAATATACTTGACGTAATTAAAGCATGTTTTAGAAACATATAATAACAAATGCGGTTCATCAAACCTTTCATGGTATTTCATATATTGTAAGATCCTGGTGTCCCTCATCGGGAATGGAAGGGGAGTTCCTAGGCTATAAAAGTAAAAACCTAGACCCTTATATAGCATCGAGGCCTTTTCTCGGGTAGTGAAATCCCTAACAGAACTCCCTAGTTAAGCGTGTTTAGGCTGGAGTAGTTCTGGGATGGGTAACCCACTGGAAAGAACAAATTCGTGCGGGTGTGGTCCAAAGCGGACAATATCGATGACATGTGAAAGGTTGGGGCATTACAAATCAGAGCTCACTTTCCGGAGTGCTGAGTGTGGGCCCCTAGAGTCTCTCAGTGCATGTGGGCGGGCTTATGAGCTGGCAGACTACTGCATGGGGACGTGCAACCCTAAAGGGGCGGATTGTAAGGTCCTGGTGTCCCACATCAGAAATGGATGAAGAGTTCTTGGGCTATAAAAGTAAAAACCTAAACCCTTATATAGTATCGAGGCCTTTTCTCAGGTGGTGAAATCCCTAGCAAAACTCCTCAGTTAAGCGTGCTTAGACTAGAGTGGTTCTAGGATGGGTGACCCACTGGAAAGAACAAATCCGTACAGGCGTGGCCTAAAGCGGACAATATCGATGACATGTGAAGGGTTGAGGCGTTACACATATCGTGGTATATTTCTAAAAGTCTTAATAGGACATGACGGGATTCCATACAAAACGTTCATGACGAAATGAAGCATTCAAACGACCATTTTACGGAACGCCAACTTTGGACGACTTCATACGGAATGCCCATATTGGACGATCATTCGGAACGTTAACATTGGATGACTTCATACGAAACGCCCACATTGGACGACATCATTCGGAACATCCACAGTAGGCGACGTATGCGGAACGTACATAATGAATCGAAGACAAAACGAAATCATTAAAGGTTGAAATATATTTCTAAAGTTGTTATATTAGTTGCTGTTTCAAAAGGAAACTCATTCATTCTTAGCAAAAATCTAATTTTGGAAAAACATATCATATTGTACACAATTCGGAGTTTTATCACATATCAATTATATTGTAATCATGATGGAGGTTTTTAGCGTATCTCATTGTTTTAGAAAATACTTATCAAATGAAATATCTCGTAACAAAGTATAGATTTCATAATTCGTCGTACAACAAAGCCAATTTCAAAGTAGATTGTACGAAAATATCTTTATAAAGACATTACTCATCTTGACTAGTTCGATGTTCTTCCTCAACGTTCCAATCTACACATTCACATAATCATACACATTGAAATATATTGTTCGAATTGAATAACTTATCTTCTCTTTTCTAATTCAATTACTCATGTTGTTTTTTACTTATTAGTTTTCAATTATTCATAACTCATGCCTAAATATGCTCAGAAGGAGATGAGAATGAAGATATGATCACAAAACAACTTGTCAAAATATATTGAAACAAAGTTAGCCGCTGGAGTCAACTTTTGGTCACTCGAGCATAAAGGCTACAAAAGTACTGGATTCTCAAAATGTGCATTTGAGCGGTTTATGATGTTCTGCAAAAATGCTAGAAGCTCGCAATGTTCACTCCAGCTACCATTTGGTCGCTCGAGCGGTCTAGAAAAATTTTGGGTTTTCAAAATTGAAAGCTTGAGGTTCAAATGCCTTTTCAAAGCAATACTCACGCGTGGCTTGTTCTTTAAGCTTGAAAACTCTTCAATAAACATAAATACATGATCATTTGCAAATCTTTTGCTCAAACTCATTAATTAAGTAAAATTGAGCTGAAAACCTTCATGCATGTGAGATTTTCAAACTTTTTTCTCTTGTACTCTTCAAAATATGCTCTTGACTTGAAGCTTTAGAAACCAATTATGCATGTGCAAATTAGCTTCCAATTCAGCATGGGTAATAGAGTTTAGACTCAAAAATGGGAAAATATAGTAAAATCATGCATGCATGTAGAGCTTCTTCAATTCCATCGTCTTTGAGCCAAAACCCTATCAATTATTCATAAACAAGTATAATCGCTTCTTAATTACATGAGTTACATGAATTATCTTCAAGAATTAAGAGTCGAATTCTTACCCAGAGCTTGAATTACACTTATTCTTGCACAATCTTGGTTCCCCTAGCAAAAATCTTCAAGTTCTTCAATTCTCACTTTATCCCTCTAGAATGAGAGTTCACTCTCTCTCTCTCTCTAAAATGAATTCTTAGCACAATGATCTCAAGAATGAACAAAATTGAGCTTAATGCTCTCTTAAGACCCATATATATAGTTATGATTAGTTTAATTGTTAATTAGATCATTAGGCTAATTAAACATAATTTAATTTTATCAAATTAAATCAATTTTAAATCAAACTTCCTAAATGATTTAAAAAATTCCAATTAGTCTATTCATTTTGTCAATTTTTGTTTCTGAAATCATTTAAGTCTTCAATTTCAATTTCAAAACAGAAATCATAATAGATAATTCTCAAATAAGACAAATATTCACAAATTAATCACAATGCACATATTACAACTTAAAATTCACACATAATTAAATGAATGTAATTATAATATGCAAATTGGGGTTGTCACATTTTTGGTAATCTAAGGCTGAATATTTTTAATTTGTTCGGTTACTCATTTCAAGTTTTAATTTTTTTTAGTATATATATATTTTTTGGCTTTGAAGGATTATACTTCTATTCATTGTAGCAATGCAATTTCAATCATTCAGCTGCTGAACATTTTGGCATTAATTTGCAAATAGATTATTTGAGAAAGAAACATCATTGTTAGTTGACATGTCAAATAATATGGTACGACTAAAAGAGATATTGATTACATTGAAACAAAAAAATGACTTTAATAAGATGAAAGGTGTAAAGAGATAAGCTAATGGTATAAATTGAATCATTTAAAAATAAAAAAATGAGGCGAATAATTGGACTAGGTTTTGAGTGATAATTACGTAACATACCATTATCAACCCCTCTTCTACCCTACCTTACACAGTACGATTACGAAATCCTATATATAGTGGTACAAACGGAAACAGAAAGGGAAAGGGAAATGGGGCTGGATTTCCCTCAAAACGGAGGGAACCCTCGAAATGCCTGTGTTTGATTTTATTTTTCTTTCCAGATTTAATAAGAGCAGCTACTATACTAATTTCAATACTAACTATTTTTAATAACAAAAATACTAGATATTTTAAAATTTCTACCAAAAAATTTACATAATATTGGATGTGGGTTTCATGTGGTGTGAGTCTCATACTTATATAAGTATTGTGTAATTTTTTTAGAAGAAATTTTGAAACCCATAACAATATTCTTTTAATAATTCTATCGATAGAAAACTGACCATAGAATGGACCACATAAAATATATGTGCCACAATAAATTGTACCTTTTATGATGGACCTTACTATGTAATATGTTTGATGAAATTTTTATATGATTGGTTTTGTGATCGTAATCTTCTTGTACTAATTCTCCTCATGCACTATTTTTTATAATTTTTTTTTTTCAAATTACCATGAGATTTGAACTTTAATGTCCAGTAAATTACACACTATTATTTACATGAGTATTAATATATAGTAATATCTGTTGTTGTGCCATAGCTGTCCTCTTACACAATTTATAATTGTTAAAACAAGCTAATATCAACCTTTTTTTTTTTTTTTAAATTTTTTTATTACAAGATAATAGTTAATTTGTTAGTAATTAGATTATAATACACACTAATATCTCTATATAAACTTGAATTTAAAACTTTACTTAACTTGACACGTAAATACCCTTTTCATGGCCTAACTATCAACAATGTGCTTAGTTGGATATTGTAGAATGCAATATTCTTCTTTTGTATGTAGGTGAATGTGTCAATATTATTGTTGAGAAAGTGGTAAACAGCTCATGGTTTATCAACCATCTGACACATTGGTATCTAATTATCCTAAGTTGAATGGTGAATAAATGTACCTAATGAAGTTGCACATAATGGACTAGACGACTTTTTTTTTTTTTAACCCTTTTCTTTTCTTATTTATCTTAATATAATTACTAACAACTGAAATTATTAGCTTTATAGGCTTGTATTATCTACAATGGCAATTGCAGTGCCCAAAAAAACAAAAAAAAAAAAAAAAAACAAAAACAAAAACAAAAAAAAATTTACAATGGCCAATTCCAGTGTCCTCCTTTCTAATATATCTCACACGATAGGATTTGTTTGGAACCAGTTGTTATTTTGTTTTTCTAATGGATTTTAATTTTTCTTATGTTTTAGTTTTTTAATTGGGGAATTTTTTTTAAGGTCCTTAATAATAGAAATTTAGAGGATAAAGGACACTAAAAAAAGAGATGATACCTCAGGTCCCTCAACTAAGGGAGCTTCTATTTGAACACACCTATTCCACTTTTTACACATCCTTCTCAGTTCACACACCTTTTAAAAAAAAAAAAATTTACTTATTACACACACTTTTATTCCAATTATATCCTCATACACACAACATTCCAACACTCCCAATCCACACACCTTCCACACTAGCGACCACCTCGCCGGCAACCACCTCGCCAGTGGCGACGCAACACCACTGTTCCCTTTCACTTCCAGAGTTGCCATTCTCACCTCTTTCTCCACCCACCGGCGACACTACCGCGACCCCCACCTCATCCCTTCGATCTCTCTCTCTCTTAGTCGCGAAAATGGGGTTTCGGAGGTTGATAATCGAACCAATATGTTTTGTTCGGATGTTGATGGTTGAACCAAATTCATTGGTTTGATGGTTGATTTCTGAATGGAGGCGATTCTTTTGATACTGGTAGCCGAATGGTAAGAAAATGAGTCTTCTTTCAGATTTAGTTCTCCTCTCTCTCTCTCTCTCTGTGGGTGTGCAGAATTGAGGGTCACGAAGAGGTGGGAGCTGCGGCGGCGGTGGTGTTGTGTTCTGAAGTGAGGGGTTACGGGGGTGGTGGGGAGGGTGAGTGAGTGACGAACGATAGGGTGTGGTGGAACTTCGATTTGAGAAGAGAGAGGTTGGAGGGAGGCGACGGAGGGAGGCGACGAAGGGAGGGACGGTATTGAGGAAGGAGATGACTGGAGGGGAGGGACTGTGTTGGGTATTAGAGTTAGGGTTAGGGTTTTGGTTGAAGAAGAAAGGGATATTTTGGTAATTTTATTTTAGGATGGAAATGTAATAAAAAAATATCATTATGTGTGTGAGGAGAGGGGAAGTGGTGTGTGTAAATAGAAGCTCCCCTCAACTAAGTATGCGAGCTTTTTATTTACTTCGTGGACCAAAATACCCTTCACAATCAACCGAGAAACTGAACTAGATTCTGACGACACAGTTCCAGTATTGATATCCAACCATCTCCACGAGTAAGAGAAGAGCAGAATTAGGATTTCACAATCATCTTCAGTGTCGAATTTCTTTGACCCGTTTTCACTGTTTATCTCTCAGTTCCAGTCTTTTCCATTCCTTCTTCATAAATTTTTCTGACATGTTTTCACTGTTTATTGTCATCTCAGTTTATCTTAATCACAGTGTATCTTCATCTCAAGGCATATCAATTCGTAATTAGGGTTTCATTCTCACTCTGGTAACTTTTTCTACAATTCAACGAGTTTTTCTCTGGAAATACAGTTAATTGTATTTTATATTAGTCTTCTATTAATTAGGGTTTTAATTTCGTAATAAAAGCTACATGAATTTGAAAAATGTTATTTCTGTGCGTTTTGAATTTATTCTTGAAGATTGTTGTGTGATTTTGAAAAATATGATTTTGTCTGTAAATTTCTCTGACATTTGCTTGATCTAAGCTTCTTTTTTGAATTTTCTCTGATATGTTTGGTCCCCCATTTGTTTTTGTTTATTCCCTCATTTTCTCTGTCATTGTTAATTTCTCTGTGTAATTTTCAAGTTAAATTCATTCAAATTTCTCTAGTTGTGTCTGTAAATTTCTCTAGCATTTTAATATTTTGTGGCTTGCTAGATTTATGTTTCTTTTTTGAAAATTCTCTGGTATGTTTATTCTATTCCATTCTTGGTTTCCTTCAAATTTTCCTGTTGTGTAATTTTCTGTGGGATGTTTATATTGTTTTGTTTATTTTCTTTTGCTAATTGTGGAATGAAAATTTTTTCTGGCTTGCTATGTATAATTTTCTCTGTCATTTTAATTTTCTGTAGTTTGCTAGATTTATGTTTCTTTTTTGAATTTTCTCTGGTTATATTTTACTTCTATATGTAATTTTATCAATTATTAAAAATTTCTCTAGCATATATGTTTATGTTGCTTTGTTTATTTTCTCTGACATCTAATTTTCTATGTCTAATTTTTTCTGACATTTAAAATTTTCTCTGGCCACCTTAGTTTTCTCCCTTATGTGTAATTTTCTCTGACATTTTTAATTTTCTCTGGCATATTTAATTTTCTCTGAGATTTAATGTTGACTTCTTTATGTTTTCATTGTCTAGAAATGTCAAAACACAAAAGCGGCAAAACACCAGAAACACCAAGAAAGAAACAGAAACTTTCTGAGTCTGGAAATTATGAGCTTAGATAAAAAGGTAGCAAAACACCACAAACTCCTCGCCAAAAAATGGAAGTCCAAGTCGAAGAAGCAACAAGCATAAAGATGAATATGCCAACTTCAAAAGACTCAAGCTCAAAGGAGAAAAAAACCCGTTAAACTCCAAAGGAAGAGAGCTAATTACAGCATTCAATACCGATCAAACCTATCATCTGTTGTCTCCTTCTTTCAAACACTTAAATTCAATTCAAACTAAGTTGTAGAGCTTCAAAAGACCCCATTCTGGTATTTGATCTGTGACGCCCCAAATTTTCTTTTGGAACATCATAAAATTTAACAAAAATGTTTAAGACCCCCTTTCCCTCCCACCCCCTTTGACCCCCTTTCCCTCCCATTGACCAGTTTTTCTTTTCTATTTTTTTTTCTTTTCCTTCTCCTCCAATCACCACCCGCCACGTGTGTGTGGGGGGTGGTGGGGGTGGTGATTGGAGGGGGTCTCTATCAATACTCAAAATTTAAATAACAAATAACTTGCTAAATAAAAATTTTAACAACTAATTAGGAAAATTTAGATTTTCACATAGTCAAAGCTTAACAACTAAATTACGAGTCCACATACAATATTACAACAACTTTATAACATTCGTGATTACTAATACCAAGGATAATAAAATTTTACGTCGATAGAGTCTTTACTTTAAGTTAGCCAAGGTTTAATATTAGCAGCAGCTCTAAATTGAGTCTCAGTCCCTTCTTCGACATAATCTGGCATGAAATGTCAGGGCAACAAAATATATGCCATGAGTTTTGTAACACAGTAAGAAAATATAACTAACCTACCATTCTTTTTAAGAGAAAATAATCAAATCATGACAATTAAAATAATAATAAAATTCAATAGCATGATAAATGTACCAACCATTATAATAATTTTGACAATTTTAATAGTTTGGATGACACTCAAAATCTCACCAAAGAGATTTTCTTATTAATCACTAAGCCATGGCCATGGTAAATTTGGAAACCCCCCATTGGTCAAATATTAAAGAACTAACAAAGATGCTCACACCCGGAGTTATATACCCAAACTGTGGCATCCATGGTCTGTCCCAAGAGAACGGTCTGCCAGGGGTATGTAACCTCTTTGCGTGCCACCCGCACATCCACCCTTATTCCAAAACCAAATACCGATAAGGGTTCAAATAAGTCCCATGCCATCTTAGGGTTTCGCGACACAATTTTACGTAAAAATTATTAAAAACTAGGGCTCACTCTAAACAACCGGTATTAACCCTCAATTGTTAACTTTATATAAGCTATTAATCGTTTTAGTTAGTTTTTATATTAATCACAAATAATTCCAATTTTATTCATCAACAACGTTGTACCAACTCATGAAAATTCCCAACATAAAATGTTACACATGTCACCAAAAATAAATCAATGTACAAAATTTAAATAAACAATTAATTTAAACCATGATATGAAATATTAATGTAAATACCAAAAAGAAATAAATCATAATTACACACATGCATGGATTTTTAATCAACAAGATTAGACCAACACAATATTAAATTTTAGTCCAAATAAACAATTGAAGAGATAATTTTTGATTCCTCATGAATCTGCCAAAATTTTTAGAATGTATATCTCGCAGATAAAATTATAAATAAATTACTTATACAACTCTAAAATTCATAAAAATTTACAGAATACTCAATAAACATGCTATGGTCATTTTTTAGAAAGCATTTTCCAAAAATAAATTATAAATAATTCTTAAAAATTCCAAGAAAGTTTATGATACAGATTTATCACATTTTCTTAAATTAATTTCATACTTAAATTTATAAATCAATTCCATAATCTAAAAATTTATTATGAAACTAGACTTCTCAAATTTCATTTTTTGTTTAAAAATTACCAGATTTAGTTTAATATAAAATTTTTAATGATTTTTCAAACACATATTAAAATCTGCCTATAGCTCCAGATTTGATTAAAAATCTGTATAAATTTGTGCAAAACTCCATAATTGTTGAAAAAATCATGGATGAAGTAGAGATCAATCTAAACAACTTTTTAGAAGAAATCATCTTCAAATTGTGAGTATAAAATTGTCTAAAAATTTGTACAAATATTCTGACAGATTCAAGGATCAAAGAAAATCTTCAATCCTCTCTTTAATGGTATAAACTACACATGCAAGCCTATTTCCACAATAATACCCTGATTTTAAGACTATTGTAGACACCCCATTTTTGACCGACCTTAAGACTTAGACGTCACCAGTTGAGCGCTCGGTGATGTTGCATATTGTGCTCGACTTGAGGTTTCAGAGTCTCGGCTGCGAGCCTTGCCTCCAAACTTCGGGACTCTTTTGTGCTTTGCCTTGGTTTGCGAACCAGGTCCTGTTTTCTCCATTTTCTCTTCCCGAAGGGAGGGAGAGGTCTCGTAGACCATCTCTCAGTGGCCGTAGGCTACGTTTCGTGGTCGTAGGCCATTTTTCCCGTTTGGAGCCCGATTTCCGGTTTTCGGAGCCGTCAGCCGTGTGCCTCGGTTCGGGACCGCTTAGCTATCTCCGTTTGCTCCAGTTTTTGGCACACACCTTGTTTCCTCCCTTTAGAGGAACATTGTGGCCCGGGAGACCACCTTTGTGGTCATACGCCACTTTTGGTGCCTAACAGCCTGTTTTTGGGGCCTTGAACCGCGCGTTTTGGCCCCCGAACCTCCGTTTTGCATCCGTTTTGGTCCATTTTTTGTAGGGACCCTATTTTCATTGTTAGGGAGGTGATAGGATGGTGGCCGGCCACCTATTCCCCTGAAAATCCAGTTTTCTCATTTTCTCTCTCCAAAAGTCGATTTTTCTAACAGAAAGCTGGTTTTCCTTATTTTTGAGCCACATTTTCTGGCTTTTCATACCACCATGGTGATCTACTCATCTGGGAGGCCACCAATATGGGTAGGCCGACCAGTAATTCTTCTTGACCCTTTTGAACCTTGTTAAAAAGCTAGCTTTTCTCTCTTTTGGGTCACATTTTCTGGTTTTTCTCCACAAGGCTGTGTTCTACTCATCTAGGAGGCCACCTTTCTGGATAGGCCGACCAGCAATTGTTCTTGAACCTTTTGACCCCTGGTCGGCCGACCTGAGGGAGTGGCCGGCCGGCCACTTGAACTGGCCGACCTGCTTATTGCTTTTCCTCTCTTTGAATGTATTCCAGCTGTGCCAGCTAGAGATCATTTGGTGCATCCTCCATACACGTGCATGAAGGATCTTTGAAGCTTCCAAGAGAAGCTTTGGCCTCTCTTCTCTATAAGAGAGGCCCTCCTCTTCATCTTGACTGGTTGGACACTTTTGCTTAAGGCTCATCACCTCCCACCTCCATTGCTATTATTCCAAGCTCCAAAACCCTAACTTCCTTGGTCCATTTACACTACAACCCATAGCACCACACCGCCATCATCCATTCCAGCCCCTTGGAAGTCATTTGCAGAGGTTGAAAGCTCATTTCCTTGGACCAAAGGCTGCTGGAAAGTTGGGCTACAAGGGTAAGCTCCTATTCTCCCCATTTTTGCACTATTTTGTTCTATATCTTAGCCCCTTTTGTTTACATTTTTAGGCTTCGTTCTGAACTAAAAAAAGTCTTATTTTGAGCTCATCTTCATGTTTGATTAAGGACTTTTCTCTGTTTGAAGTCTTCTACTCCCCCTTTGTGCTTTATCCCTCTTTTGGGGCTTATTTTGCATGATATATTAGCCCTATTTTTGAGCATTTCTGGGCTTCGAGCCAAACTGTAAAGTATCTTTTTCTGAGCCCTTCTTCAACTTTGTTGAAGGGCTATTCACTGTTTGAGGCCATCTACTGCCCCTTTCCCTTTATCTCTCTTTTAGGGCTATTTTTGCATCATATTTTAGCCTTACTTGTGAGCATATTCGAGATTTTCAATAAACTGTAAAGTATCTTATTTTGAGCCCTTATTCAACTTTTTTGAAGGACTCTTTGCTGTTTGAGGCCTTTTGTTGCCCTGTTTGTTCAATCTCTCTTTTAGGGCTGTTTTTGCATGATACATTAGCCTTATTTGTGAGCCATTTTAGACCTCGACCTAAACTGGAAAAAGTCTTGTTTTGACATCCTCTTTAAGTTTTGTTAAGGTCCCATTTATTTTTGGGGTCATCTTCTCCCTATGCATGCCTCATCTCTTCATGATTAAGGCTATGCATTAGAGCACTTGCATTGGCCATGGTTTGGCCTCTTAGCCACTGAAATCCAGTGGATTTTTAGTGGCTTTGATGCATTTTTTAGGGCCAAAATTAGAGGGGGGTGACCCTCTCTCTCCTTGTCTTGTTTGGAGATCTTTTGGGTCTCCCAAAGGGACCCTATTTTGCATGCATCAAAGTCATGTTTCAAGCCTCATTCTGTGAGTTTTGGAGTCTGCCTTGGCTCTGTCTAAGGCCCTTTTGGCCATATTTTATACCTACAATGCATGTGTAGAGCAATCCCATCCAAGGCTCTTCAAAGGAGCCTTTCTTTGCATGTTTCCTGGACTGATTTCAGGGCCTATTTGGTGAGTTTTAGGGCTGTCATAATCTATTTCCAGAGTTGGTTTTTCCATGCTAAGTGTCTATCTTGTATGTGCTTAACAACCCCTTACAAGGCCCTCCAAAGAAGCCCCTCATTTTCCCATGCATTGGCTGCATTTCAGTGATTATTTGGGCATATTTTGGCATATTTTATTCACTATTTTTGGCTGGTTTGATGATTTCTCATTTGCTTCGTGTACATGCCATGTAAACCATGCTTGCTAGCCAATATTGCATGCTATTTTAGTCCGTCATGTTAGCATCTTTTGGCCATGCTCTAAACTAGAAATGTGCATGTTTTGGGACTGCCTTGGCTCTGTCTTTTGACTTCATGATCAAATAATGCTTGCTTTGTATACTTGTGGTTCAATATATGTGTCTAGTTTTGAGTTTCGGGGCTTATTCCATGCATCGGGTGCCATATTTCCATGTTTCGGGACCATTTAGCATCATGTTTCAGTGCTGGAAATTACATGTTTGTATGCCATCTTTCATCCCTTGCCATGCTTTGGTAGAGTGGCATTTTATGCCTTAGGTTCGGTCCTCGGTTTGCGTGAATTTGTGCACGCATTTCGATTGTCTCATTTTCATCTAATGGCCACTGATGTGAGTGTGTCTGAGGTCCACTCATGATTGGTGTAAGTCCATCGTGCATTGTGTATGCCATTTCAATCCATAGCATTGCGTATGTTAGGTTGCATCTTGGAGCATTGTGTATGCCATGTTACATCACGCGCATTGTGTATGTCATTTTAGTACAGAGCATTGCGTATGCTAGGTTGCATGTTAGTCGCATCGTGCATGCCATTCCATTTGTATGGTGCTTGGAATAGGGTTTAGTCCAAGCACGGGAAGCGAGGGGCATTTCGTACTCCAAGTGACGAAACGTGCCTCGATTCCCGGTCCCCGACGTTATTGATTATCTATGATAGAATTGTTGGCTTCATATGTTCATATCTGCATTCATGTCATATTAAAACGTGCAATTCGGTCTCTCGGCCATCATGCATCGAGATGCGTGATTGGTGGCTCGAGAACCGAGGGCCACACTCCCTAGAGCTTGTGCAAGGACGGAGAGGAGTGGTCGCACACACATATATTGAAAATACATTGTTTTCTCTCTTTCTTGCCTTTGTTGCAGAAAAACCAGAGTCCAGGGGGAGGAAGTGGTCGGCCAACCAGGTTTTCTGGTAGGCCGACCACCTTTTTTGGTTTTCACCATGAGGGGTGGTCGGCAGGTGTTTCCCAAGCCAAGAGCTGGTCGGCAGCCTTCCCCAAGTGGAGTTTCAGCCTCTTGAAGCTTTGTGTAAGTTTCTGAAATCAGCTGCAAACAATGGCGGGACAAGGCATTGCGATGGAATTTACCGACAAAGCGCATCGAGCATGCATGCATTCATTGTCATCCAAAACAGAGCCAGGGTAGTCCATTTGCATGCCAGTTTATAGCTTACTTAGCTAATTTGTTAGTTAGTTAGTGGATGTGTAATAATTAGCTGTAATTCGCTATTCATTTCGAACTGTATTATTTATTCGGACCCTCCGAGCGATGGCACAATTGTAATAAGTGTGCGTGCGTGTGATGTATGTCTTCCAACCCCACGTCTTTCTCCCTTTTATTTACCAGCTTATGATGGTTAGATTAGGGCATGTTTCAATTAGCATACAGTATGAAAGCATGTTTGCATTCATTCATCTGTCTTGCATGCACCGGGCTCGGCGCATCATACTAACTGCATTTGTATTTCAATTCCGAGTTGAATACTTGTTAGTTGTTGCATTTCACATGCCATCCTTAGAATAGCCGAGCCTATCTTAGTTGCATTTTACATGTGTTGCATTAGGCATTTCTGTATAGTTAGGATCATGTATGGATTTCTAATATAGCTTTTGTTTTGGCTTGGAGTACTCGGTAAGTGTTTATGCTTTAGCATCCTTGCATGCGTGTGAGTGACTGCCATGATAGCATGCTTACCATGAGGCTATGTGCTTATATGATATAACTGCCTGAATGCTTATAGGTGAAGGTTGGGTTATTTGAATTGGAACAATTCATTAATTGTGAGTTTTAAGCTCACTTGAGAGTGGCAAATCATCATGTTTTCTAAGCCCACCCGAGGGTGGCAAATCCACGTCTTAGCCTACTTGCGGGTAGCACCATCAAACCATTTTCAAAACAAACATGAGATGCTTTGTTCCAATTCAGGCGACCCAGTCTATACTTGTATGCTGCGCGCATCACATAGTAAATCTAGGCTAATAACCGGAATAAGAACGCATAATGTTTTCAAAACTAGATATCATGGTTAGTAGAGGCCGATCTTTGATCGGGCGAGCGGGGATGCTCACGAAGTGACCTTCCCCAATCGTACCCAAGTTCCCGAGCCGAGACAACTTTGGTGATGACAGACACGTGGCCTTAGGCAACGAGTCAGGGTTTCCTAAATTTCCCAAAATAAAATATTTAGGTGGCGACTCTGTATCTGGCAAAGCAGTCCATGTTTGGCGCTTCTTTCAAAAAAATCTGTTTTCAAAAACGATTTGCCGGATTTGGACTCTTTGATGATTTCATCGGTCTTGCATTACACTCTGCGAGATTAGATACAGGACGGTGACATTGAGTCCTGAACTGTAGTGACCCCAATGAACAAAACAGAGGGATCCCCCCCGGGACGTTCGGGGACGTCTACAACTATCAATATCTTCAATATTTGATATACACATCACGGAATTTATATACATATATATATATAAATTTCTATTTATAAATTAGTCATTTTATCACATGAGTATAATCTGAAAATTTCAACAATTAAAAAAATGAGAAGGTTGGGAGGATTTTCTTACTTAGTTGTAGGATTGAAATAGGATAATAAAATGATAGAAAATTTTGGTTTCCTTAATCTCCTCCTCTCCTTCTACTAAGCTTCGTTGTTCCAGAATTTTCCTCCGATTTTGAGTATGGAATATATGCATTGTGAGTAGGCATATTAATAGCCTCCTCACCTGAGGCTCTCTCTCTCTCTCTCTCTCTCTCTCTCTCTCATTCTTTTCATTATTTTATTTAGCCACTTTCTCTCAATTCCAAGGAGTATGATGGGGTTGTGGTTCCTATATTAACATGCAAACAAGCATGTGGCAAAGTTGCCACCGAAAATCTGCTATTTTTTTTTTAATATTTGTGTATTTGTATGAGTAAGAATAATTATCATGTTAAATTTTAATTAAAATAATTTATAAACAACAATTATTGAACACCCACAAAATTATTTTTCTTAATAATGTCTTTGTTAGTGACTGAATTGGGTTAATTTAAAACTAACTTTTACACAAATATTTAATTTAGATAAACTCTGGATAAAATTAATTAATTAATTTATTTATTTATTTTCTTTTAAGAATAATTAAATGTGGGTTTTCACATGATCCAAGCTCTGACAATGGGAAGGACGGATCCAATGGAGTGTAGGAAATCAGATGATGATGTAGTTGTAATCATCCAAAGATACAATGAAAAAACAAAAGCATTTACAATTGGTTAAAAGAACTTGGCCTTTACAACTAATGACATGACCTTGATTTTTGGTTTAGAATGTGGCAAGGTGTCATATCATTAAGATACTCAAAGAAGCCAAACACGCCATTCCTAAGGCGAAGATTCCCAAAGGAAACAAGGCTCACTAGTCTTGTTCTAAAGAAGGCATTGGTCAAAGAAATGAAAGGGAAGCAACCATATGACTTCAAAAACGTAGTGATCATTGTTACCTTGTACTTGTGTCTCACCCTATTTTTTTTGCAGCAAGTGGGAATTCAATAGGGTGAGTTTTTATCAAGTACGTGGAACCGTTTGAGTCAATGAAGAAGTATGATTGGCCAAAAGCAATAACAACAACATTGATCGATTCTATAACAGTATTGCACAAAACTCCAGAGAAAGTTACGGTGTGTGTCATTGCATTACTGGTAAGTAGAATTTCCATTTCCATTTACAGTTATGATACTTACAAATTTGTGTATTTAGTAAAACTTAAATACTTCATTTTCCATCATAGTATTGGCTATTCGAACATGCAACTATCATTGACTCGGAAGACAGTAACACAACCGAATTCCCCAGATGTGCCAATTGGAACTTGCAAAGCTTGACCAAACAGTTGCAGAAGACACCAATCGAATCTCTTGCACCTCGACATGTTAGATTTCTATTGCCACTCAAGTCTCAGTGAAATTCCAAAAGTTCTCTGACCACTGGTTTGTTTCACTCCTTGTGCCTTGATTGATTGAGATCAATTTCATCTGTGATGCAATAACTTATATGGAATAACTTATGTGCCTTGACTAATTGAGATCAATTTTCTCTGAAATTTTAATTTATGTTGCTTCTTTGATTAACACTGGTTTATTTCTACCCTTGTAATGAATTTTCTCTAGAATCCAAATTTCTCTGACCACAATTATAGTAACATTAACTTATATGCCTTGATTGATTTTATTTGATATATAAATTATGTTGCTTGTTTCATAATTTTTTCTGACCCATAAAATTATGTCTCCTTGTGTGTAATTTTTCCCAGCCCATAATTTATGTGCCTTGACTGATTGAGATCAATTTTCTCTGAAATTTCAATTTATGTTGCTTTTTTGATTAATGCTAGTTTATTTCTGCTTTTGTAATGAATTTTCTTTGGAATCCAAATTTCTCTGATCATAATTATAGTAATAGTAACTTATATGCCTTGATTGATTTTCTCTGATATCTAAATTATGTTTCTTAATTTTCTTTGACCCATAAAATTATGCCTCATTGTGTGTAATTTTCTTTGGCCCATAACTTATGTGCCTTGACTAATTGAAATCAATTTTCTCTAAAATTTCAATTTATGTTGCTTCTTTGATTAACATTGGTTTATTTCTACCCTTGTAATGAATTTTCTCTATAATCCAAATTTCTCTGACCACAATTATAGTAACATTAACTTATATGCCTTGATTGATTTTCTATGATATCTAAATTATGTTGCTTGTTTCATAATTTTCTCTGACCCACAAAATTATGTCTCCTTGTATGTAATTTTCTCTGGCCATAAAATTTTCTCTTAAGTTTGTTTCCCATTAGTGTGATTTAGATGAATTTTATCTGGCATTTGGTTGATCTTGTTTGAATTTTTTTTCTCAGTGAAATTTTAATATTTCTCTAATAAAAAACCCTCATGTTACAGATAGATAACAAGAAGCTAGCTAAAAACCCACCAGATGAGTTTTGTCTTGGTAAAAAGAAGAAGAAAGAAGCAAAAAAGGCATTGGCTAAATTCAAGAAGACACTAGAAGATTCATTTGAAGAAGGAGGGGGGAATGAAGAAGGAGAAGGCAACAAAAAAGAACAAGAAGAAAGCAATGGAGAAAAAGATCAAGCAAGCAGTGCAGAAGAGGAAGCTAGAGAAGAAAATGAAGAAGTAAAAGACAAAGAAAAATATGAAGGGAAAGAAGAAGAAGACAATGAAGAAGAAGATGAAGGCACTGAATCTAAAGAGGAAGAAGAAAACAATGAGGAAAGGGATGAAGAAGAAAATAATGAACAGATGAACCAACATCATGATAACATTTGTGGCTTAACAATGCAACAGCCTCTAGAATCTGAGGAATCAAAGGATGCTCAAATTGTAAATCTGCATGAAAGACTAAAGGCACTTTCTAAATCCAAAATAGAAGAAGAGAAAAATTAGAGTCAATTACTCAAAGAAAAAGACATTGCAATAAGAACATTGACATCAAATAATTCAGAACTTCAAGAAAGAGACAACACATACCAACTGAAACTAAGGATGATGGAGGTTCAAAAAGATGATGATAAAACAATAATTCAACAGTTGAGGCATTCAATTTCAAAGCTTGAAACTGAAAATGCTAGCATGAGCAAATTCAAAAACTATCCGTCCACCTAGCAACACAACCTTACCGAACACCAACACAAGTTTAACCCCAAGGTCAATGAAAATCTAAAACCATAAAAGCTTATGTTCTTCAGTCAACATAACTCCGAGAAATTTCTGTTTACTAAAATTTTCTCTGGAATTTAAATTTCTCTGACCACATTAGTTTGGTCAGTTTGATTTCTATTGCTTATTTGATTTTCTCTTTGTGTTTGCTTCCATATGTGTGTAATTTTCTCTAGATTTTGTTACTTCTTTGACCACGTTGATTTTTGGGGCTTGTTTGATTTTCACTGTGTATAGTTGGCCTGAAAGTAGAACAACAACCAATAACCCAACAAGAAAAAGTGGCACACAAACAACAACCAAAACAAAAGACAAAAGTCTATGGTAACTGAAAAATATTGAATCAAATAAATTTACATATTGAAACATGATCTGTTACTTCAGATAAATTTAACTTTTACTGATATTTTCACTATTTATAGTGAAAAAAGATGTTACATCAATGATAAAGAATTTGAAGGCAAAAGAAAGGAAAGAAAAGTAAGATCTAGACTTTCAATATTCCAAAGTTGTGAAGATCACCAGAGCTTCAAAGCAAGCTGCAAAGCCGATAGAGCAAACCACCAAAGACAAAGAAGTACTTGATTCCGATGACTATGTCTTGCCTTAACCAACAAGCGTCAGAAAAACTTGGATTTTTCCACAAAGTCTATCGGTTGCAAAATTGGTAAAAGAACATGTCAAGATATCTTGCAGCACATATCAAATGTGTCTGGACTAGAGTAAGTACAATAAATAAAACAGAAGATAACAAATAACAATTTACTAACATATATTGCATTAACAACTATTAAATCCTTCTTTGTCATGTTATAGGGCTTTCATCTAGACAAGTGAGTTGAATCTCATTACTTTTGAAGATATCGAAAACCTAATAAAGGAAAAAGAAATTGACAACAATGTAAGCCTTTCATCAAATTTCTCTATAATGTTCCATAAGCCTTTATAAACCAATGTTACAATTATAAATGATATTTTAAGGTCATTGATGGTTATGAAGAGATACTATTTGTTGACCAAAGGAGAAAAGGACAACAAGCAACTTCATTTTTTTTTCACATGCATGAGCTTGGTATGTTATTACTCTTTTATTTCATTTTCTCTGAAATTTACTTACTACTTTCTCTTGTTAAGATATTTCTTGAAGTCAGTTGTGTGACTTGTCTAATTTTTTCTGGCTAGTTGTGTGCATTTCAAATTTCTCTGTGTGTATATTTCTGAAATTCTTGTTATTTCAACTTTTTCTGACCATTGTTTGATTTTCTCTGACTACAGAACTTCTTCAAGATGACAGAAAATCAAACTTTCTGAATCTCATTGTTTGACAAGCATCTTGAAACCACATGGAGGAACTACATGTTTTTATATTTCCCAATAAATAGTGGTGGCAATGAGAAGTCAACTGATGGAAATCATTAGACCTTGCTTGTCTTGGACAAAAAAGACAATTTATGGAGATTCTATGACTAGCTAAGGACAATGAGGGATGATACACACGACAAATATCCCAAAGATGCAAAACCATTGGTAATGAGTGCAAATTTCTTTGATCCATGATAATGTTTATGTAATGATAATTTTCATAGACTCCCATTAATTTGTGTCTTTGTGTGTAAATTTTTCTGTTATTTAAAAAAAAAAATTTTTTTGCAGCAAGATTATGTAGATAATTTTTTGAAAGCTTGCCTTGAAAGAGAGGCACAATCATAACCATCTTTCAAATTGATAGACTCACAAAACACAAATTATGACTTTCAATATGTCGACAATGCTTCATAATAAACCAGTGATTCGTAAGTTTCATACAACATCTATAAATAAGATAATTTCATTTTGAATGTTTCTCAAAACTAACTATACCTATAATTTGTATGTAGTGTGAATTGTGGCCTCTTTGTATGCTACATATTGAGACAATATATCAACCATGAACCTATCAGCTCGACATTATCAACACAAGACGTAAGGTTGATGATGACAGAAATCATAGAGAGATTTGCGACTGAAGTTGGCCAGTCATAGACAGAACCAATTCAAATACTACTAGAAGAAGTACCAAAAGTATAATAGTGAAAGCACACTAGTGAAAGGAAGACAATGCACACAATGTAATTAGGAATAACCTTTCAATATTTTTTTCCATACATTGAAAGAATGATGATGTTTGACATATATGTATTGAGAGGGTAATTTATATGAAAATTGGGCCGAGCTGGGTAATGGGCCGTTATGGGCCACAGTACGAAGGGCTGAGTAAAAAGGCCTTAAAATTAGTTCGGTACTAGAAGGCCTTAATTAGTCCGGTCCCAGAGAGCATATTGTTATCTCGGTCCAGGAGAGCACTGCGGATAGCTCGGTCGCCAGGTTGCCACATTCAGAGTTAGCCCGGTCATGGAATACCGCAGCTAGCTCGGTCAGAACCATGCTAATTGTCAACCCGGTCTAATTACGCCATGGTCTGTATAGGAAGAACCGAGGTAAGAGCAGTAAAAGGAAGAACCAAACTAGCTATAGTTCGGTCTACTCTGCGGCTCAGCATAGCCATGCTTATCTCGATCATATTGGAATCCGACCATGGCAAAACCATCTCACTTGGTTTAAGTAGTGAGGAGGGTGTTGAAGGATAAGCATTATCTTTTAAGAATAACTCCTAGGAGGACTCTACACGGAGGAGTAAGAGTCCTACTAGGATTGTGCCACGCGAAACATATAAAAGCTTATAACATCACCTATGGAGAGGTAATACAACTTTGATTCTCGAATACACAGAGCTTTTTATTTATTTGTCTATTTGCTGACTTAGGCATCGGAGAGGTATTTGGCACACACCCGCCGGCTAGCTCATATTTGTGTTTTCAGGGAATAAAGCGACGACATACGGAGAAGCGCAATCTTGATCAATAGGATTATACGAGAAGGTTTATTTCTTTCCCGTACAATGTATATATCTTTTTTGGACTAGTGTAAACTTCAAAATTTCATGGCTATCAATGGTAAATATATATATATATATAGGTTTTTTTATTTTTATTTGTTTGTTTGTTTATTTATTTTTATATAATGCATGCTAAGTGATGATTGTCAACACAATCCACATAGAGAAAATTATGTCTGAAGAAATTTCTCTGGTTTGAAGTTACCAGAATTTCACAAAGAAATTTATCTCGTATCATGCAAAGAGGGTGCCTATATGATCATGCAATTTGTAATGCACTATGTTGGTGCAAAACAATGCATAAAGTAATTCACCACCATCAAATTCAAAAAACACAATGAACATAATAATTTTCTTTATTATTGGCAAATTTCTTTGGATGAAATTGACTTCACAAAACACAATGCACAGAGTAATTTTCTCTGCTGGTAGCAAATTTCTTGGATGAATTTGACTAGTATTATAAACACATTGCCTAAAATATATTTCAACAAACACAATGCATATAGTAATTTTATCTGCTACTGACAAATTTCTCTAGATGAATTTGATTGGTATTATAAAGATACTCTCAAAGTATGTTTCAAAAAATAAGATACACAAAGTAATTTTCTCTGCTATTGGAAAATTTTTCTAGATGAATTTGATTGGTATTATATATACACTATCCAAAAGTACATTTCAAAAAACACAATACACAAAGTAATTTTCTCTGCTACTAAAAAATTTCTCTGGATTAATTTGATTGGTATTATAAGCACATTGGCCAAAGTAAGTTTAAAAAACACAAGTGCATTGATCCACAAATTACAGAGAAAATACTAAACACAATGCACAACAGATACATTATTTTTGTAATAAGATCCATACCCTTATAAATTTATCTTTGTTAACCAACATCGAAAAATGCAACATAAATTCCTCTAATTTCATCATTCAATCAATAAAATGTATTATCCTCAACTATTTAATAAAGGTTCCTTGCATGTCCTGTTATTATGGTGACCAATACTCTCACATCGACTACACTTCATCACCCTTTTAAACTCTCTAATAGAAGCAATTCTGTTTTTCTTTGGCCTCCCAGCTGGTCTCTTACTCAATGGAGTTAAAATCATACCATCATCAATGCTACACACAAGTTTTTCAACAGTTAGAACTGGGTCAAATGAAAACAAGTATGCTTAACGATATATATCAGCATGAAAAAATGGATCAACAAATGAATTTAAATTCTTTCCACTCTTAAAAATTGTAGCAACAACATGTTGACATGGATAGCCGTTTATTTCCCATTTTCAAAATGAACAAGTTCTCAACCCAAGATCAACCATAACTAAAGGAAAATAATGCACTTCAAACACATTATCAGATGATAAACTCACATTCCACGTTCTCCCATCCATGAACAGCCTTCTTCAACATACTATCCATACGTGGACAGAGAACTTTATTCCATTTACTAGAAAGCAGCCTCCTGCCAGACCTCATATTCATGATTTGCAACCGTATCGTATCCACCAAATTTGTTATTAGCAGGTGCCGAGCTTCTCGTATTCATGAATTGAATGACTCAGCAACATTTGAATACATTTCGTCATAACGTTTTCACTCAAAATATTCATTACTTCAATTTTTATATGGTAAACTTCTCAAGAAAACACTCACAATGTCTCTTCTTTCACTTTTTAATTCATTTAACTTGAAATAGAATGATGTCTTTGTTGGCGTATATGGACATTCTGAAAACTTGGATACAATCATCTCCCTAACCAAATTTGTGTTTCTACATGATAACCTATCCCTCAAATTTCTCTTTAGATGTTCAAGACAAAATCCATGATAGCAATTAGGGAAAAACCTGGCAATTCCTTCCACAATACCACAATGTCGATCTGATATGAAACTTACCACCCTTTTCGATCCCAATAATTCACATAAATGTTCAAGGAACCAACACCAATTGTCTTTAGAAAAAAACCCTACAAAACAAATAGGAACAAGCATATTAGATATACACATGCAAATAAAATTAGAACAACAATCAACCAGAGAAATTTTACACTGCCAAAATCCAAAGAAAATTCACACAGTGGTAACATCCAGAGAGAAAATTCACATAGTGACCAAATCCAGAGAAAATTCACACAGTGCCAACATCTAGAGAAAATTCACACAATGCCAACATCTAGAGAAAATTCACACAGTGACCACGTCCAGAGAAAATTCACACAGTGACTATATCCAGAGAAAATTCACACAGTGACAACATCCAGAGAAAATTCTCACAGTGGCCACCTCTAGAGAAAATTCAAAGTGTCAAAGAAAATTCACAAAACATAACCACAAAAAAAGAAAATTCACTCAATTTCCACATGTATAGAAAATTCACATACTTAGAAAAAAATTAAATATATTTATAATTACCTTCATTTCTATCTTTCCTCGTCGCAGTAAGCATAACTCCTTTGTATTGTCCTTTAAAAAATGTTCCATCAAGAAACAACAATGATCGACAATATTTGAAACCAGCAATGCATGCATGAAAGGTTACAAAGACTCTTTTGAAACGCTTGTTATCTTCAAAATCTAACTCAAAACGACTATCTGGATTGTTCTTCCATGCCTCATCAAAATACAAGAATCCCCATATGTACTACCTTTTGCTTTTTAACCCCCAACCAACCACAGTTATAACCGATTGAGACCCCATACTTGTCTTTCATTTCTTTGACAACATCTACTGGACGAGTTAAAGGCTTCGCACTTACCTCTTCAAGTATCAACCCAGAAACAAAACTGGAAGTCATCCTACCATGTTTACTAATACGAATCACCACACCACACGTATGTTCATTGTTCAAAGTTCTTATGTAAAAGAGTCCATTTGTTTTTTTCAACTGAAGCATGTACATGCCACATACATCCCTTTGATTCCTTATATATACATTCTACTGTAACCCTTAGTTTGTCATTTTTAACATACGTAAACTGAAAACTAACCTCAATAGCATACTTACACAAAACAGTATGGAACTCAACCACACCACACCACACCACCCTCAAACTTTTGTCTAACACTTCTACTATTATTTCGCTAACCAGCTGACAATTATACATTTTCTTGGTGAGACCAAAACTTAGAGAGTGAATTCCTTTCAACATCCACGAGTATCACATTCACCATGCACAACATCTATCCAATTAGACCTCACTTCATCCTCTTGATCAGAAGTATGACACCTAACAACTGAAACATCAACTATATTAACACCACGTGCACAAAAAACTCTTAACATATTCAGAAAATCAATATTATTTCGAACCATACAATTCGGTTGGTTCATAATAGAATATGAAATACAGATCTTCTCAGGTTTTAAATTCTTCCATGTTTTACACAAAATGCCAACTAATTCCTCAAAATTCAATTCGCATGAAACATTAATGACAATAGTATCATTCTCATATTTGCACAGCAGCAACGCTGCACTGTCCATCTAAACTGAAAGAAAAAACACGAAAAATAACTTCTGCTCAGAAATGAAACATTCAAATTTAATCACAAAACATTCAATTAAATCCCCAATCCATATATCTAGTTCAGAGGACATTAAAAATAAAAAATAACAAATTTATAATAACATGTCCAAATAAAATTATGATTTTCTCTAAATTATAATAACAAACTTATAATTTCTCTGAACTACAAATAAAAATCCAGAGAAATTTAAGAACTTAAATTCACTTTCAAGATCACAAAAACAAAAGCACATTAACATCAAAAGACAAAAATGCTAATTATTCCACACAAATTCAGAGAAACTCATAGAGAAGATCTGTTATGCTCACAAAACATTCAATTGGAAAAATAAAAAATAAAAAATAACAAACTTATAATAATATGTCCATAACAAATTACAATTTTCTCTGTGATTTTCATTAGACTACAAACTTACAATTTTCTTTGTGATTTTCACTGAACTACAAACTAACAATTTTCTCTGTGATTCTATCTGCATTAGAAACTTATAATAATATGTCCATATGAACTTATAATTTTCTTTGTGATTTTTGTTAGATTATAAAAACAAACTTACAATTTTCTCTAGACTACCAACAAAAATGCAGAAAAAACAGAGAACAAAGCTTAGACAACAAAATATGATAAGAAATTTACACTTATCTTCGGTTTAAAGAATTTTCTCTAATTTGAAAAAATAGAGAACAAAACTTATCATTGATAAGTATGTTGATGAAAAACAGAGAACGAAAAATGAACTCTAAAATTCAAAATCTACTCCATTGTCGACTCTCTTTGAAATTGATCAAAAAACAAAGAATGAAAAATGAACTCCAAAAATCAAAATCAACTCAAATAAGCTGGCCTCTCTGTAAAATTGATCAATAACAGAGAATCAAAAATCAACTCCAAAAATTATAAACAACTTTACTGAGCTGGTCTCTCTCTTAAATTGATCAAAACTGAAAACAAAAATCTAATTCAAAACACACTCGAAAAACTAATATAAAATCAAAATCCTTACATACAAATCAAATCAAAAATCATAATCTATATGGAATCTCCATCGAAAACATAATGATTCAATTCTATTCAAAATCAAAACAAAACAATCAACACCATTGCAACACCTACACGATCAAAGCAATCTTCATCGTCAAGTCCACTGCAACACTTACAAAATCACTACGAAATCTCTATCGTGAAGTCCATCCCCATGAAATCTTCTACAAAACAACAATAGAATATTCAGTTTGCCAAAATCCAAACAAATGTATGTTATAAAGAAGGGTAAATTAGGTATTTTACAACCTAAAATAAAGTTGAGGAACCTTAGCCATCAAAAAAAATTATTGTGGACCTCTCCTCCTACCAAAAGTTGAGCAGGGATCTTAGACCAATTTGCCCTTTTTAATTTCGTCATCCCAACCCAATTCTGTCAATAGATGTCGTTAAAATCAAGGGTAAATATATAATTTTGAATATCAAAATGAAAAAAATCACATATTGTGGAGATTTAAAGGTATAATTTTTTAAGGAGAAATGTTAGAGATTCACAATTTAGATCCTTAAATTCACTCACAATGATATGGCAAAGGAGTTAGGCTCTATATGATTGAGTGTGTAAAAATATCAAAAATTAGCACTTATCACACCATGTTGTAGGGGTTTCAAATATTTTTCTATTTTAAATGAGGTTCCACTTAAATTACATATTAAATATTTTTGGGGTTGATAGTGCAAAATTTTAAGTGAGTTTTTACATTTATTATTGACTTTAACGGTGTTTATTAACAAAGTTAGATTACAAATATTAAATTGAACTATTTTTTATACATGGAAAATTTAATTCACATAATTTAAATATTGATGACTAAATTGAAACATATATATATTTTTATATTGGAGATTAAATTGACAACATTAAAATAGGATAAATTATACTGGTAGTCTCTACACATTTTGTTCATTGTGTCATTTTGGTCCATAAACTTTTAATTGGTTCAATTTTGATTCTTAGTTTTAGATTTTGTGTTAATATGATCTAATTGGTAACGCCGCTAATGTTTTTGAGGGAAAATAATCATTGAATTGGTTGATATTAACTCATTATGTTAAGTAAGTGTATAATTTTGTCCATAAAAGCATCATACTTTTGTACAATTTTTCATTAAAAAAGGCTAACAGTTATAAACAATTAGACTAAATTGAAACAGAGTTATAAATTTAAGATCAAAATTAAGACAATTGAAATCACATGGACGAAAATGACACGACTACCAACATAATTGTCTATTAAAATATTATACACCAAAATAAAGCAAGGGGAAATTTCAATCCAATGTGAGTTTTTGAAAAAAATTACAAATAAGTGGTAAACTTTATATGTATTAATAATTAAAATTATAAATTTTTCCGTCATTCTGTAATAACTTTTTGATGGTACAATTGATAAGTAATTTTCCCATAAAACAAAGCTCATATTTTAAAGACGGATGATTTAGGAATTGACTATTTTATTGATTTTTTGATTTTTTTTATTATAAAAATATATGAACAAAAATAAAGAAAAGAGTTAATTTTTTTAATAATAACTTTTTAATTTTTTAATTATTTTAACTTATTGAAAATATAATCAACCCATACATCTATACTGTTATATATATTTGTGGCCTAGTGAGTCATAATTGGACCACAGCAGCGTGAAGATTAATCAATTGAATTAAGAAATAAGAGTAGCATGAAATCAGGTAGTTGTAATTCAAAATTCAAAAGCGACCCCTTTTCTTCCCCCTCACCTACCCTGGCCATCGCACACCCTCATTCAAC
Organism: Camellia sinensis; assembly: GCF_055761805.1. Lineage (NCBI taxonomy): Eukaryota > Viridiplantae > Streptophyta > Magnoliopsida > Ericales > Theaceae > Camellia > Camellia sinensis. The sequence continues at coordinate 49,704,240 of NC_138965.1, forward strand.
CTCTATCCCAATATGTATCCATGTCTTATTCTTTTTTATTGTTTCTTAATTGTTTCACTCTAATTTATTAATTAATTAACTAACTCCCTTACTGACTATTATTAAAAGCGTCATGTTATTGGGTGTCGTAACCTACTGGTTAACACGCATAAAATGATTGTACATTCTTATATAAAATTAAGTACTTAGAGAGAGTCTTATATAAAATTAAGTACCTAGAGAGAGTACAATCGTTATTTAATGCATTCTTAACTAATATTCTTAAAGTATTCAATAACAAAATTTTTATTAAAGCTATCTTGTCTTCTCTAGACTTGATAGGATCACTTTTTTATTATTATTGTTATTATTAATTTTTTTTTATAAACATTTTATGATACATAGTGAATGTTCTTCTTGTTCAAAAAAATTAATTAATAAAGAAAAAAAGAAAGAAAGAAAGAAATAGTCAATTGAATTAAGTATCCTCCAAAGTTTGGCACCGGGAAAATAAGAAAGGTATACATATGACTTTCACATGCTTCTATTAGATATTGTGCTAGTGTGTTTGGTATAATTTTTACTTATAACTTATGAAAAAACAAAAAAATTTAAATAAATTAAAAAAAAATAATTATTGAATAATAGAGGGAGAGAAGTTTTTAGATTATGAGTTATTAGTATTATTTTTAACTTGCCAATAAAATGATCAAAATACAATGATACAAAAGAGCAGCTTGTCCCAATGCATTTTGATCTTTTTCTTACATATGCATTTCATTGAACAATTCAATTTGCTTATCTTTTTTTTCAATGGATTGGTTGGAAGAGTGATTTGAATCCGTTATGCAAGTCTCATCGGATCTGATTTTAACTGATTTTAATTTTCATATATAGAAAATCAACAAAACCTGCAAATCAACAAACCAGCGAGACCAAACCAACAAAAACACCAATAATTACATACAACCCCGTAACATGAGAGAACATAAACCACCACAAGGGGCATTGAATCAGAAATCTCATGCCACAAAGGGTGTTACACAACTATTAAGTCAAATACCTTAATTTTTAATTTTCATATTTGCATACAAAGTTTCATTGCTTATTAAAGAATGATGTAGATTACATAGAGTTTGAGGTTACTGCTGTGCATGGTGAGCATCAACAATTGTTGCGCACCTTATTGGGCCCATTTTAGGGCCTAATTCGATAATATAAACCGTTCATATTTTAGAAGGTATTTAGTAGAATATATCTGTAAAAAATTATGTCAATCGAATATTGTTAGCCTTTTCATCAAATCACATTAGTATTTAAAAGAAAAAAAAAAAGATAAATGTAACTTGAAATATAAAACTCGATGCAAATGTAATTTAATGAAAGAGATAACGATATCCGATTGACGTGATGTTTTACAGGTATATTCTGCTCGATACTTTCTAAAATCTGAATGGTTTAGATTATCGAATTAGGCCTTGAATGGGCCCAATAAGATGCACAACAGTTACTGCTGCGCCACTGGATCACATAGGCGTGAAGTTATTTTAATACTATTGTTTTAGAATAAAATTGGATCGATTATTAGTTAATCCAATCAAATCCAATTATCGAATTTTTCAGATATGAATTTTTGAACTGTTGGATTGGATTTCACCTTAATACATTCAGATCTTTGGGACAGGGTTCAAATCAAATGCAAATCAAATTCAATTTGTTGATAGGCCTAGTTCAACAAGGGGCGATGCTATATGTAAGCTGATGGGCTACCCGTGAAAATTAGGGCTGGCCATAGGGTCATCTGGCCCGCGGAAACCGCCAAACCTAATCCGAACTACATACATATGGGCGGTTTCAAGAGTAGGGTCGGATGTGGTTTAGATTATTCTTTTGATTGCGGCTTCACACCGTCATTCAGGTCAGTCAAAGACTCAAATCTGTTTCTATTTTGGATTTTTTTGTATTTTCAAGAACTCTTCCTCGCATAAACTTGCTTGTATTATAAAAAATAAGAAGTTAAATGAATCACCTGTGGTTCATTTATGGTGTTCTCTTATGTGTGCTTTGTTCTATTGGCCTCCTTGACAACACCTTTGTTGTTGTATATATATATACATACATAATATATGTATACTCTGTGTAGTGGATTTGAGTTGGTTAGAGCTTGATATATAATATACATACATAATATATACTCACAGTTGCTGGTGTGTGTACATATATATACATACATAATACATACTCACAGTTGCTTTGTGTGGTTGTGATATTTTCTATGTTAGTTCTTAAGTGGTTATTTCGTGTGGATTTGTGATACTCACAGTTGCGTTGATGAAATTTGACTACAATTTATTTTGATTTTAAGTAGTTATTATTGTTGCATTTTGGATGAATATAGAAATTAATAAAGAATTACTTTAAGGTAAATTTAAGATTTTGAATTATTTTACTTTAATTATATTGTTGGATACTAAATAATGAATGATTTTGAATGATTTCGGATTTTAAATGATGTGCTTGTGTTGGAAAATGAGGACAAAAAAGCCCAAAATAAATATTCAGAAAATGAGAAAAATAGGCCCAAGTTTTTCTTTTTAAAGGAAAAAGCTCAATTCGCAAATCACCCGTAACTGTCCACCATGGATTCTATTTCGATTATTTGAACCGTTCAATATTTAGAACTCGTTGAGTACTTTATCCTTGTAAAAAATCACATTGATCAGATATTGATAGCTACTTGATTGGATCAGATTTCTATCAACTGTAAAATAAATTTCAAAATAAATTATTGACAAAAATTTAATCGATTAAATAGCTATCGATATTCGATCAATATAATTTTTTATAGGGATAAAATATTTAATAAATTCTACACATTAAACAATTCAAATTATCAAAACAAAACTCGTGATGAATCCCACGAACCCAACCCTAATCTTTTATTTAACATAGCTTGACTCTATTAAAATCTTAAGAAAAGTCAACAAAATAAGAATCCACACCCATCAAAGCGTCACAAATTCCAACAATAACAATTTTCAAAAATTATTTTGAATTTTTTATTATATATATATATATATATATTCTTAAAATTTTTAAATATGTTATGCAATCCCCTCATTTAGATCCTTTAAACTGGATACACTTAACTCTTTCGAAAAAAAAAAAAAAAATCTAGATACACTTACAAAAATAAATATTTAAATATAGAAAAAATACAACAATTTATATTTTTTTTTATTTATTAATTAATTTTTAAATTTTTTTAAAGATTTTACTTTTTAGATTCATTTAGGTTAAGTACACCAAAAAAATAAAATAAATAAATAAATAAAATATAAAAAAAACAATTCACTAAAACAATAAAATTAAAAAAATTAAAAATTATTTTTAAAAACTCTAAACTAAACATAGTTTGTGAAAATTATTATTATTATTATAAAATTTATGAAACTTAAGTTTGTGAGACGATCCGTCTATAAAAATTCTTGAATGTCCACTCGGTTGAACCTATATATAAAGACATGGACAACTATGACATTTGACTCCAATACTGTATTGAGTTTACTAAATGAAATAGAAAAATATGACTATTTTTAAAAATATTTATTTTATATTTGATTCATTCAAAAAATAATAAAAAATGTATTATAAAAGAAATAATAATTATTCCATAAAAGATACAAGAATAATCATTTCATTCCATTTCACATCCGAACTTTTTCTTCAAAAATAAGATTTTTTTTCTTACAAAATTGAATAGAATAAATAATTAAATATGTGGTAGAAATTTTAATTTTTATTATAAGGTACAATCATGGAATAAATAGATGAGATAGAGTTTTAGTTCAAATGAGTGTACTTTTTTTCTTTTCTTTTTTTTTGTTGAGTTTGATTATGATGCGATAATAGAATGGTGATATTATATGTCAATGATTATGTGGTAACACCGTTAAACTTTGATTTAGTTTAATTCAAAAAAATAATTTTTAGACCCCGTGCAAGGCATGTGCTATTGTTGTGATAAACTTAAATTTTCAAAATGCAAATCACTTAACAATTTATTCTGTTTGGTTTGATTTAAAAAAAAAAATTTATTTGTGAACAGATTTTCATTTTTTTCATATTTTTTTGTTCTTTTTAAATCCATATACATCTTTAAAGTAAAATCAATTGACTAAACTATTTTAAAAAATCACTAAAAATAAATGAAAATCTGAACAAAAATATGTGTGCGTTTTTATTTGGATTTCTATTTATTTTAAATGATTTTTTTAATATTTTAGTTCTTTTTCTACTTTTTAAATGTATCTAAATTTAATGCATCTAAAAATTTTTAAGAGAGAGTTGTCACGCCTCCAAAATAATTATAATAAACCAACTACAAACACTAGCACAATGTGATATAAATAATGTAAGAAGCCTTCATTGATCAGAATTAATAATATAAAAGGTGACACATGCGATATACATTCATAAATTGTTTATCCTGAATTTACAACATATGTTACAAGAGGTAATGAGAAAGGAAAGTTAAACAGATATTCATATGCTCTAATGGCTTACATCTTTCCAAGACCGTGCTTGGTTACAACAAAATGAGTCATAAGCTCAGTACACATAAAGCCCTAGGCTTGTACAAAAGCAAATACAAAATGAACAAAAGTGAGCCTTTACCTCTACAATCCTCCCAAGCTAAGTCCTTGGTGGAGGCATATCACCAGCATCTGAAAATGTTTTTCCCAAGGTAGGTGAGTCAGAGTCCAGTACAAACAATCTAACACAGTATATGAATCTTAACAAAGATATAAGTATGATATGTATATACAATGCCCAAGATGAGATCATTCGTATTCTTGCAAGATCATAATATGCCAAATTTCTATATATCAAGCCATTTTATCTTAATTCATTATATGACAATTCATTTCACCTCAATCCATGAGTCAAATCCATTATTATCCAGACGACCCAACTGAGGCTACAACTCAGTGGTTCTCTAACCAATACCATTATTACACAAACATTTCAAATTTGCCATTTTACAGAAAGTTCCTCCGCGAGAATCGGCACCTATGTATACGCGCGATTTTTGAGACTTTTACCCTGGACAAACAGGTCAACTTCTTCTCCGCACAAATGTGGCAAGTGGCCCCAGTGTCCACCCACTATTCTTTCGGGTTGGACCCCACCATGTTCACCTCTGAGACGACAACAGACAGATGCATGTCATCTACATCTTGAGACAAATCCTCCATCCCAACCATGTGAGCTCGACTTTTATTCTGTGGAGGGTACTTGTTGTAAGGCTTCTTCTTTTTGCGGTAATCAATTGCCTGATGCCCATCGCTTCCACAGTTGAAGCACTTTCCATTGAACCTAAAAGTAGGTTCCTGTAGCTTGTAGACTGGCCTTTTGCAGACACCGTCTCTTGCCCCAGCTTTGAGCTTTTGCTTGTCGGTGGCTTTTTCCTCACCCCCGAGGACTGGCCATGCTCAATCATGTTTTCTTTCACAGTGAAGCTGCCCTCCATTTTTTCCTGTTGCCTTCCTCAATATAAAGCCTGACAACAAGCTCTTCGACTATCATCTCCTTTCGTTTGTGCTTCAAGTAGTTTTTGAAGTCTTTCCAACCGTTAGGCAGCTTCTCAATCAACATAGCTGCCTAGAATGATTCACTCAGGAACATTTCCTCTGCATGAATCTCATGCAAAATTACTCGGAACTCTTGGACTTGACTGATGACGATTTTTGAGTCCACCATTTTGAAGTCCAAAAACTGGCCAATGACAAATTTCTTTACCCCAGCATCCTCGGTCTTGTACTTCTTGTCCAAAGCATCCCATAGCTCCTTTTCCAACTTCTTGGCATAAAACACGTTAAACAGTAAATCTGCCAAGCCATTCAAAATATAGTTTCGGCAAAGGAAGTCTGACTACTTCCAAGCATCTAGAGCCATGAGCTTCTGCTTGTCTTGCTCATTCTCCTCCACAGCTGGTGGATCCTTACTTAAAAACCTCACAAAGCTAAGAGTAGTCAGGTAGAACAACATCTTCTGCTGTCACCTCTTGAAATTCACTCACGTGAACTTCTCTGGGCGCTCATGATGGATGAGCGGGCCTTCCGAAATAGCAGAAGCAGTAACAGGATTGGCCACAAAGGTCATAGCAATAGGGGTTGGCAAGCCAATTGCCTCGGTATTCTGATCCTCACCAACATTAGCACCAGCACCGGCAGTATCGGTAAAAGCTGTCATTTTTTAAAAATACAACATAATTTCACTATTCTACATTTCCAAAAATTAAACTTAACACTAGAAAATCTCACAGTTGGAAATTTAATTCAAAACTAGTCTCACCACTACCCTAGAATCGAACTTGGTCAAGAATGTTTCCAGGAAGACTAGAAGGGTCACATCTGTCCCACTTAAAACCCAATTAAACTTCGACAAAACTTTCAAGAGCATGTTGACTCTTAGTCCATGGAAACAATTTTTAGAATTAAGTTTTCCAAAGGATGAATTAGGTTAAAACAAACCAAGTTCCAAACTTACAAGCGATTTAAAAATTGCTAACCAAATTATAAGCAATTTAAAAAATTGCTACAACAATACAAACAAATAAAACTTGCTGAAATAAAATTGGCAAGTAACCACTACTAAACCTCAAGTAAAAAAATGCTTCAATGATAAAGACAGTAACCAATCCATAATGATTTTGTTTGGTCCAAAATCCTTTATACGCTTAGGTATTCCTGTTCATCACAAAGGTTAATAGTCCAAAATTTTTGTTTTTACATCCCAAATACTATTTGTGTGTGTCAATTTCCGACCACACTGTCAATCAAGCATTCAGCTGGGGAACACTGGCAGAATAGATTAAGCCCGAACGACCTGTCACAAAAATAAGAGATTCCGAATTTGTTCCAGGACTTTGTGAATTGGGATTCGGAACACAGTTGTCACTGCCTGTGCAGCCCTCAGTTCTGTTTCTTGTTTGCTCGATCCATTATTACCTCGGCCTCGCTTCGGCGAGCCGTTTCCTTTCTCTTGCTTTGTCTTCTTAGTCCACAACGTGTCTTCCTCGGCTCTGGCATACTTCTCGATTCTTGCCATGATCTCTTCCATACTTTTTGGCAATGTCTTTGCCAAAGACTTTCATAGTGGACAGTTGTCTTTCAGGCCGTTCTTGAAAGATATGACCGCCACCTCTTGATTACATTCGGGTATTCGGTTGAACACCTCATAGTATCTTTTTGCATAGGCCCTAAGGCCTTCATCCTTACTGATCTTCAGAGCCATCAATGCATCTACCCTTAATGGCTGCAGCTTGTTTGTCACGAACCTGGCCACAAACATCTCGGCCAGGCCTTCCCAAGTCTTCACGCTTCCCTTTGGTAGTTTGTGGAACCAATCTGATGCAATCTCCCCGAAGGATGAGGGGAACACTTTGCAGAGCAACGGCTCGTTCCCACTATACAATGCCATTGAGTTCAAATATAACCCAACGTGAAAGTTGGGGTTTGACTTACCATCCTATATTTGAAACCTTGGCATACTGAATCTCTTTGGCACCTCAAACCTGTCCAACTCCACCTAGAATGGTGTCCTCGGCTTATCTGGGGAGGTTACCTCGGCGTCGGCATTCTGTTGCTTCTTCTTGAGGTAATCTCTTAAGTCCTCTTTTGTCCGCCCAGGAGCTCGGCTATCTCCTGCTTTCAGTCTTTTTGGTGCACTACTTTCAGCTTCGTGGTAGGTTCTCTTCGACCCCTCTTCATGAGTTGTGTCGAAGCACAGCGCCTGCCCCTGAACATGCCGATGTCCTTTGGGGTCTGCCTCCTTTGTGCGATGCGTCCTCCGTGATTCTTCTCTTCTTGACTCTCTTCGTCCGACCTTCCTAGAAGGTCGGTGAAAGTATCTTTTGCTCCCGTTGTGCTGAGGGGCTATGGGGATTGTTTTCTGCCCTCCCTTCTAGGCATTGGCCGCTGGAATTGGCATGTCCTGCAGCGGGAACGGTGGCTGCATGACGTTATTTTGCCTCATGAAATTGACGACCGTTTGCAGGTCCGCAAATTTGTTCGCCATTCCCTTCACCTCGTCGTCCCTCCGCAGGCATCTATCTTTCCATACTAGAGGTCATCCTCGTTATAATACCTGCTTCGGTCTGATTTCTTTAGCATGTTGCCTTCCTGGCCGACGTCATTTTCTCCGTGACTCTTATCATGAGTCTTTTCGTTGCAGTTGTCTTCTTCGACGTCAAGGTCAATGTGTTTCTCGCTCCCAGTAGGGGTGTCGTCCCCAACCTTCTCTTTTTGTCCGTCGTTGGCCATCTATTCTCCTTTCTTTCCCATAGACGGCGCCAAATTGGACCTACTAGAAGAAAGAAGAGAGAGCTGCAATTCAGCTGGCAGCATACCAGCAGCAGCTTGCCAGAGCTTACAATAAAAAAGTTAACCCAAGGGAGTTCCAAGTTGGCGACCTAGTCTTGAGAAAAGTCGTCGGCAACAAGAAGAATCCCAGGGAGGGCAAGCTTGGCCCAAACTGGGAAGGACCCTACAGAATCACTTCGGTATTGGGCAATGGGGCACATCAGCTTGAAGATAATAAGGGCAAAGAGTTGCCAAGGCCTTGGAACACTTGCAATTGGAAAATTTTTTATCATTAGAATTTTTTGTCATTTTGCCGAAGTAAATAAATAAAGTTTTAGCCTGTTTATATGTTTATCTATTTGTGACTGATAAAGATGCATAACATTGTTCCTGGAATACATGCAGAATGAGACCGCAAGTGGAACATAGGTTCACATTAGGGGGCAAAGAGAAGAGATGATGTTTAACACTTGTTGAAACTTGAGAAAAGTTTACAAGTTGAAGTTAAACTGATATGATGTTTAACACTTGTTGAAACTTGAGAAAAGTTTACAAGTTGCAGTTAAATCGATATGATGTTTAACACTTGTTGAAACTTGAGAAAAGTTTACAAGTTGAAGTTAAACCGATATGATGTTTAACACTTGTTGAAACTTGCGAAAAGTTTACAAGTTAGAGTTAAACCGAGATGATGATACTTGTTGAAACTTGCGAAAAGTTTACAAGTTAAAATTAAGCCAAGTCTATATGACCGAGATGTGTTATCCCGAGAAGATTGCACAAAGGTTGAAGTGCATACTAAAGATATATTCTAAGTATGGAATCGTACAAGAGTAATACAGAGCAGGCAAACATGCAAACATTCAAAGAAAGAAGGAAGTTGTATTCATTAAAAGGAATGTCGGCCATATGAAGAGCTTACATTGTCTCAAAAACAAAGAAGTACAAAGTAAAGAAAAAAGACATGAAATCAAGAGTCTTCAGCAGCTGGAGGCTGGGTCTGGATCTCGGAAAACTGCTGGGAGGACATCTCAGCTACCTTCTCGACCGCAAGTTCAGCATCAATTTCTTGCAGGGTTTCATCTAGGCTCATGTCAGAAGGGGGCACGTCTGATGACGCCGTCTCCGGAGTGGCATCCTTGGGGACTTCCACACCCTCCTCATCTTGAGTCAAGTCTAGGACTTGCTCATTTTGAGGAAGAGACTTGGCCCCAGCAACGTCTCTTGACTTCCTCACCAAAACCTCCTCCTCAGACTCAGAGTCGTCATCGGCAGATTGGCTTGGAGTTGGGGGGAATGACAGAGGAAGGACATCGGCATTCCTGAGAGGGGAATCCTCGGGGATATCGAGCCTTTTCAGCAGGGTCATTCAGCCAAGGGTGAAACCCTTGTTGCATGCCAGCTTCACCTGTTTTTCGTAATCCGCCGTGACATCGACCACCCCTTCTCTGTAGCCTTTCTCGTTGGCGGCTTTGACTTCGGCCTCTTTGGTGACCAGGGCGTTTTGAAGCTCCTTTTGCGCCTCGGCCATCTTGTCCTCGGCCTCTTTTAGCTGGGCTTGAAGGACTTTGTTTATTGCCTCAGCAGCACCTGCTTTCTCTTCGGCGTCATGTTGAGCCTTGATGGCATCCTCAGCCTGATCTTCTAGGGTCTTCATCTTTGAGTGCAAGTTTTTATTAGTCTTTTGAAGAGTAGAGACCTCCCCCTTCTTCTCAGCCAGCTTCTCCTGGTTCTCAAAAGATTGAACTGAGAAGGAATGAGCATGCTGAATGACCTGAAAGTGAACAAGACAAAAGGTATTAGGAAATTCTCTAAGTACATGAAAGAAAGAAAAAGAACCAAATAAAGGCACTTACTTGAACAGTGCGCTGAAGCATCAGAGCATAGTTCTCATATTCACTCAACCCGGCGTTACGGTCAAGATCGCCGGGAAGAAACAGGGCGGTACTGAGGGCAACACCGACATTAATGTCGTCGGCACTGTCGCTGGCCATAACTGGCTTATCTTCCAGAGTAATTTGGGGGGACTAGGGGGCACTGTGCTTTGAAGACCCCGAGGTGGTTGCAGCGGACGACCTCGACTTCTTTGATCGGGTAGACCCAGATGGTTGGGCCTCGGCAGGCCTCTTTTCCGCGACAGAATGGGACTTATCGCTCTCGGCCAGTTTAGAGATTGGCAAGGTGTCCTCAGTGTCAACCTGAGTCACCTTTGCCTTAGGTTGAGCCTTCTTTATCCTCTTTTGCTTTGGTGGAGGCTGGGTTTGCGTTGACTGAACGTCAACATCAGAAGGGATGCTGGTTAAGAGGTCCTTGGCAACTGCCTTTTGGCGGCCCATCTTGGTAGGAAAAACAGTTCGTCGCCGACGACGGCGCTGGGATATCGGGATAAGATATGGAGCCGAGGTAGACGGCTGCTCAGCTGGATCAGAGGTTGATCCTTGGTCTGTCTGAGATGTGGACGCAGCTTGTGGAGTTGTGGCAGATAGTGGAGAAAGGCTTTTCTTCTTCCTTTTTGGGACGTCGGGAAGAGCCAACTTATAAGTAGGGATGAAGTTGAGAAGTAGAGGGGCCTTCCGCTTGTGAACTGGCAATTTTAGTAGTTTCTTCAAGTATTTGTTAGGAAAGAAAGACTGACGAAAGCCCTTTGGTGGCTAAGGAAGAGCTGCAAAAAAGAAAAAAGCATAGACATTAAAACAGAATGTTAACAACTTTATACAAGAAAGAAAGAAAATTTGTGAAGGGTGGCCCTTACCAGCTCCTTCCCCGAAAACTGTTCGACTAAGGGGATAAAGATGGAGGTCATCGTTTGGCTAAAACTCCCAGTTTCCTGAGACGATGAAGTAATCATCTCTTGCTCCCTTATTGGAGTCAGGGAGGTCGGCAACGATTTTGTATTCCTAGCCCGAGATCTTAAGGTAATAGATGTGGCCTTTTTTCGATTTCAGGCGACACATGGTATAATAGTACTGGAAATCGGCAAGAGTAATCCTAGCATTCTCTTGTTTGGCTAAAGCTATGGTACCATGAATAACTCGGTAGGAATTAATGGCAACCTACATTGGATTCAACTTATAAAAATGAAGGATTTGACGGAAAAAAAAGCCAAGTGGAAACCTAAGCCTACACTCAATAAACGCTACTACTGGGAAAGGTATGAGGTTTACGTCGGGCATGATAGAGTCATCCTCCCCAGCCAACCTCAGATGAATGTCGGCCGGGATTTCGAACTCCTGCCTAAAGTACTCAAATTTTTCTGGGGTGTTTACCCTATGTTTCCACATACCCATGACGTCGGCTTAAATAGAGATATCAGATTTCAAGAAGCAGTATTTTTAGGGTTTAAATGACCTCGGCTAAAAACCTAAAAATGTACTGCGGTTAGGGTTTGTATGAATCTAGAAGGAATTCGTTTCAGTTTTTCCTGAACACTTGTGGGTTCTATAGACAAATCCCAAAACCTAACTCTATAGGAGCAAGATTGGAGACAGAAATCTGGAAAAGACACAGAAAACAGAAAATAAGAACGTGTTTCAGAATCAAGAACAAGGGTGAACTACCAAGAACACTGTGACAGAGTGTGTGAAAGGGTACAAGGTCAAGAACAGTTGCAAAATTGCAGAAAATTTGTGAGCAGTGCGAGTATTCAAGATATGGGCAAAAGGCAAAATCGTGAAATAAACACGCTTGGATGCACGATTCATGAATCAAATGTTTGAGTAAAACAACAATGACGACTAATGATAAAGTAAAATTTCATGGAGGACAACAAGAACTGAAACCAGGAGGAACGGTGACTTACCAGAAGGAAAAAGTCGATGTTGAGATCGCCGAAGTCAGAACAGATTGGCAAGAACTTCGTCGAAGGAACTGGACAGAACGAGTTGCAGAGCTTTGGAAGCTTAAGCAATGGAGGATCTTGAAGGAAAAAGTTTGAAAGAGAAAAGCTTCAGATGCAAAAGTAAAGAGTAAAGAGTGAAGAGACAGAAAGAGAAGAAACAAGTTTTGTTAAAACTTGAAACGGCGGCAAACAGGGCAATTAATGCGCCTGGAATGACTAATACGTCAGACGGCGCATGTAGGCGCGAGACCACTTGCAAACGCGAAACAAGTACGATCCAGTAAGAGGAAGGCACATGGCCTAAACGGTTGAGTTGTTATGAATAACAGCTCATACGCGTGAAGGAGCTCTAGGAATTCTTGATCTTTAAGAAGACATGTCGGCCTACGATGATGATCTCGGCTTAAGCCGATGTACTAGCATGAAGTACTGATATAGGTTCCATCACCTCATAATGCCGAGGTAATAGAACCTAGGGAGCAGTTGTGGGGATATATTTTCTGAGTACCAACACGTGGCCAAGGTGACGCCGACGTGTCAGCCGAGGTGCCACGTGTCCTGGTCATGACGCCGAGGTGGTCTCGACGAGGCCGGGGTTATCTCCGAAGATATCGGAATCCGAGATAGGCGGATAAGGCACAAGAGTCCTAGAAAGGGGGAAGACTTCAGTTCGGAAAGGATAAGACTCTTAGGGAGTTTATCCCAATCCTATTGAGAGTCCAAGATTAGTAGTAATCCTAAGTCCATTAGAGCTGGGCTCCTATTAGGACTAAGATTGTGTTAGCTATAAAAGAAAGGCACCCTTATGGGTCTAAGGTACGCAATTTATATTCTGAACAATGAGATTAGCACTATTGATTATCTTTGAGAGATACTGACTTGATCGTCGGAGTGCCCTCGGGTGGACGAACCACCGCCGGAATCTTCTCATTCTGTTGCAGGTTAGCCAGGTGTCATCTATTTTGCCAGTGTTCTCCGGCTGAATACTAAGTTGGCAGTGTGGTCGGAAAATCACCCACACACTATTCATCTGGTTTTGTATTTGATTTTCCAATCCCTTTTGCATAGGTATTCCTACAAAGAAAGTTAACAGAAAACACAAGAAAATACAAACCAAACAATCGGAAAGATTTAAACCTTCTAGCAAACTATTTAATAGCAAAAATAACCAATGAGTTAAAATGCTAGATGAGTTACAAAATAAATCTATAACTCTAAGAATTAAATTAAAAATTAATAGTCATTAGTTATGTGTGAAATTATTACACAATAAATATGTAAATAATGCTAGCAATTCACGTGTAAATAATTCTAGAAATTTAAAATAATTAGCATGTCTATTTAAAATATTTAAACACTCATCAACATGCAAATTATATTATAAAATTATAAAATAAAAAGACATACAAAACATGGTAGGAAATCATGAACCACGCTCATAGAATGATACTAAAACAAATCAAAATGCAAATTTGACTAGAGGTCTATGAATAAAAGGTATTCTTATTAATTCACTAAACATGAATTCGAAGGAATGAAACAGAGGCCTTTTATATAAATTAAATGTCTAAAACTGAAACTAAAAAACTAGCAATGTATGGCAATAAATTTGAATTGCTATCACGTAATAGGAAATACTACACATGGACTTGAACTCTACAGCCATCAACATACAATTCTAATTTTCCGAAAACAATAGCAATCTGTAAAGAAATATATTTTATATTATATTCTACACATGCACTTTAATATAGAGAGGAAACAGTGGGCTACTAGGTGATTCGGTTTCGATGATTAAAAAAACAAAACAGTAGCATTCATATGAATTAAATCCTCAAATATATAAAATAGTAGCATGCAAATGAACTAAATCATCAACCAGTAGCATGCATAAATCCATATTTTATAACTATGTTGCTCCAGAGAACAAGGCAAAAATATTTGTGTTCACCGTAACAGGTATATATGAATCTCTTAATCCAATTTCATGGGAAATAATTAATCTGTTTTAAGATTGTTGTAGAAATTGTGTAATTAAATAAAATAGACAAACAGATTCATACGAAATGAAATTGATTTACGAGAAAAGAAATTATGGGATTACACCATACAACTTAATGAATAGAAATACATAAAATAAAAATAGGAAGAGAAGCGCAAATTGAAGCTTGTGTAATACCACAATCTTCTTAAAACAGATTAGCCACCTCACCGTAGTGCTGGAGGTACATCGGCTTCTGTCTTCTAGGATACGACGATTTAGACCGGCTAACGCAGAAGCACCTTCTGATAGCTTTGGCGAACCGACAATGGCTACACTCTCTCACACAGGAAGAAAATTATAGGTACAAGCAAACTAGCAATAGCAACGGGGCGGGGCAGGGTCGGGATTACACTCCCTGTCCCCGATCCTCGAAGGCATAAAATTCTCCGTCCTTGTCCCCGCCCCCTAACAGGGATTGGGTTTCCCCGACCCCGAAAAATCCCCGTCCTTTTTTCTTTTGAAGCAACACCTACACCACAAAAATGAAGATATTGAAAGCAATTGAGGGAAAATGAATCATAATATATGGAGAGAAATTGATAATTTCAATGCAAAATGGAATGAGACTTCAAATAGTTTATTTATGCTTGAGCATAGTAAGATAAGGTTCATTTTTCACAAAATTTACCCATTTTGTATGATGTGAATTCAGAACTAGAGCTTGCTAAGAAGATGGAAACCTAAAGACCAAGTTCATCAATAGGCATCTCTCAAAGATATTCCACGAGTCCATCCCCTCAAAATAATCCATGCAACATGATATGTCAAATGTCCAACCAAAAAAAAAATAAAATAAAATAAAATTAGTACCATTAGTCTATTACAACATAGAACAATAGTTGTTCAAATAAAACATATAACAAGAATATCACAACAATAACAACATTGTTTTCCCAAAAATCTGATATAACTACAACTTTCATTGTCTTCTTCAACTTGAATTCCTGTTAAATAACAAAAGAAAAAAAAAAAAAAATACTAATAATAAGATGTAAAAAAATGTTAACAATTAAAACAAAAAAGATGGCAACTAACACAAAAGTGCCACACGACTCATCCAAGTTGATCTCATCATCATCATATGTAGTTGCATAGCCCACGGATTTCAATGTTAAATTTCCTAAAAAGTAAAAATTAAGTATTGAAATTATTCTATGGTAATATAAAATTGTAATAATAATATATAAATTTACTTGAGTACCTTTCATCTCTGTAGCCATAACCAACTTTGTGCACACATTAATACTTCTAATGTGTTTAGCTGAAATCTACTATGTTGTGGACTCACCAACCTTCCACTAGTGCTAAATACTGACTCAGAAGCAACGGTGGATACATGAATAGCTAAAATATCTCTAGCTATTGCTTGTAAGGTAGGATACTTTGGTCTATTGGCTTCCCAACAATTCAAAACATCAAAACCTGAAGTTCTTCTAGATAATGGTCCAACTCTGATATTATATTCTTCATTTTTTTACTTCTCTTTCTACTAATAAACAAATCGTACTCTAAAAGGGTCGCTGTAACAATTTCTGGATGGATAGAAGATTCACCAACAACATCGGTCTTCATACCAACTCGGTTTTGATACTCTCGCAACAAATCATAACAAATTCGATGAACCCTATCAATTTCCTCTTCAGCTTTGTCTCCATGAAGTTTTTCAAAATAAAACTCCAATACACTCATCTTGTACCTAGGATCAATTACAACAGCAACTCCAATAACACCATGTATCACTAACCAATATTTGTCAAAATTTTCTACCATTTTTGATGCCATTGTTCTAACCACCTCAATTTCACAAGAGAGCCATTAAAACAGTGTCATCCTAATCTCACATAAAGTTGGGAAACAAACATTGGTTGTGGGATACTTAGTATCAGAAAAGAACTCTGTGATAGAAAAAAATATCTTAAACTTCTCACTGATCTCTCTATCAAACTCTCATTCTACCTCACTTGGCATGATCTGATATTAGGGCTCTCTATTTTTCAATCGAGAAAAGACATTCTTATATAATAAGAAAGTTTGAAGCATCAAGTATGTTGAATTCCACCTAGTTACACAATCTAGTCATAATTTCTTAGTATGTGGATTGCGCAATTGATTGACTGTTTATTCAAATTTTTCTTGTCTTTTAGGTGTTGCTTTCCAATAAGCTTCATTATCCTGGATTTTCTCTATACCTAGTCGTATGACATCAAGTCCATTTTTGACAATCAAATTCAGAATACGCGCACAACAACGCATATGAAACAAAGTATCACCCAACAAAAGCGATGTATTATTCAACTTATCCATTAACAAGATAATCATGGCATCATTTGTGGAGCAATTATCAACAGTAACAGTAGAGATTTTTCTGTCAACATTCCAGTCCATCGTACACTCAAGCAAAATATCACAAAGAACTTCTTTTGTGTGTGGACATGAAACATAAATAAACCTAAAATACAATATTCATGAACAATTATTAATAACATTTAAATTGAACTGAATAAGATTGAGTTTTTAAATGATTTGCAAATTTACAAATATATACCTTAAAATGCGACTTTGCAATGTCCATGAATCATCAATAAAGTGTGTTGTGACAGCCATGAATCATTTCTTTTGATTACTAGCAATCTAGATATTAGTTGTGATTCCACCCTACTTTTATTATTCTCTACCAAACTCAATGTCTTCACCCTCTCAACATCATAAATCTTTAAAATATCACTCTTTATCGTATTTCGAGAATGTATTTTAAACAATGGTTAGAGTGCCGTTGAATATCGTTTAAAACCAACATGATCTATGATAGAGAGAGGATATTCATGCAATATTATGGTATGTGACAACTCTTTCCTAGCAAAATCTTGATAAAAAAATATAAGAATTCATTTTTGGACTCTCTCTATTAAAGTTGTTAGTTAAAACTTTTTGTCTCATGTCCATCACTTTTTTTCCTAATGCAACTCTTATAGTGATCATGCAAATGCCAAGTTCCAATTTTTGAATCACTTCCAAGATGCTTATTACAATAATTACATATTGCCTTTCACACACCATTGACTTGTTATTTCTTAAAGTGTTCCCACACAAGACTAGGTTTTCTTCTAATTCCTCCACAAGTATTAGACTCTTCTTCTAAATCAATAACATTTTGATTAGAGAGGGGAGACGGTGAATTGTTAGCTGACGATAATTGTTGTGAGGCCTTGCTCTCAACTGGTACTTGAGAGTTAACTGGTACTTGCGAGTTAACATCTGACATTTTTGACCTTTATAAAAATAACATGAAATGAATAAACAGATGTAGCAATATTGCTCAAACATGCAAAACACAAATTGCACAAATTAAGGAAATGAGGCATAAAGAACTCACACTAGATAAACCCACACTAGATTCTTCTTACTATAACATTAGATGAAAATAAGACAACTTTTCTCTTAATAGAAGACCTATAGCGTTTCTGGCTTAGACCCAGCCCATTATATGCTTTAGATTTGAGTTTCATTGTCCTTTATAGGTATCCATATCTTGTTCCCTCTTATATCTCTTCGAGTTTGGCTTTTGGGTTGTATTAATTGCATTCGGAACAAGTTGGTAACTTGTTTTTCAAACTTTTGTTGCCCATATTTTTGTTCCTTCGTTCGAGCGAAACTTTTTGCGCTCGAGCGATCTTTGTGAACATCCAGTATTTTTGTAAGTTAGCAAAATTAATAGGAGTTTGTATTTTTCACTCGAGCGAAGCTTCTTGCACTTGAGCAACAACCTCTGTCTGCAAAACTACTAAGAGTATGTATTCTGTGCTCGAGTAGAACAATTTATTGTGTCTGGTCGCTCGAGCGATCGCTCGAGTGAACTGTGCGTATATTAGTTTATAAACAAGCCATTCTACATTACTTTTTTATCTCTCTCTCTCTCTCTAATACATTTCAAAATCCTAAGTTGAGACTCTCTCTCTCTAAAACTCACATTCTCTTTACAAATACACCAAGATCTAGTGATTTCATCACCCTACTCCCTTTGTTAAAAGGGTAGAGCTCACTTAGAGCTTCGTTTTCATCTGAATAGAGTTGGGTTTCGGCTTCATCCGAGTTTCATCCGTGTTTATCTCGTCTTCTAGCTTTGAGGTAGAGATTCTCTACACTCTTTTATGATTTTTAACTTAGCTATTTATCTTTATAAAATAATCTCATAATTTTAGAGGATTTTGGACAAGCCTAGGATTTTGATTTAAAATCAAAAAAAGGGTTTTTAAATGAATGCATTAAAATGGTTGGGGAAGTGGAAATAAGGTTAAGTTGTGATAGAATGATTGATTTAGATACTCGGAATATATTTTGGAAGAAAATAGAGTTTGTGCCCTAACTGTCTCAAATCTTTATTTTGTATAAATAAATGGAAATGGTATTAGAAA
Source organism: Camellia sinensis (assembly GCF_055761805.1). Taxonomy (NCBI): domain Eukaryota; kingdom Viridiplantae; phylum Streptophyta; class Magnoliopsida; order Ericales; family Theaceae; genus Camellia; species Camellia sinensis. The sequence continues at coordinate 49,722,879 of NC_138965.1, forward strand.
TGTGAAATTGGATTGGTATTAATGAGGATGGTAGAGTTGGATATGTATTATCACTCACCTCTTGAGATTTGGAAAGTTTATCTTTATGAAATATAAATTATATGTTTAGAAGTATTTGTTTGGGCTATTGGTGGATGATAGCCATGATTGTTGTAGAAATTACATGTGAATTAGGAGAATTGAAACTATTTTCTTATTCATTTGGATTGAACATTATTTCACACTTACACATTGAAAATGTGTATTGTTTCGAGAACAAGGGTGAATTTGGAAATTTTTAATTTGAATGTTGAACTAAGTTGGCCTAAGTATCCAGGGTGAAAGTCCCAAAAATCGCGCGTACACATAGGTACCGATCCCGCGGATGAAATTTCTGTGAAATGGCAATAGTAGTGCTTTTATAGCCTATGCTTACATGGGTCCCGATTTATGGTTTCCTCTGGACAAAATTTCAGGGAAAGGTTATATTGTTTTGAAATTCTCAGAGTGTAATTCACTGCCCTATTTTCTATTGCAAAGGAAGGGATTCATGAACTATGATATTAATGTAGAATGGCATGGTTTTGGAAAGAGACATAAAATGTTTAGGCACAAGCATTGCATATGCATTCACCTTATAGCTTAAGATTCATATATTGTGTTGGATTATTTCTACTGGGTTTTGGCTCACCCTATGTGGGAAAAACATTTCAGGTGTTGATGATATGCCTCCGCCAAGATAATAACTTAGGAGGATTTGGAACAAGAGCTTTTCTTTTTGTTGTGTTCATTTTGTATAGCCAAGGGCTTTAAATGTATTGGACCTAAAGTCTACTTTTGCTGTAACCAAGAATTATCTTGGAAAATTATAAGCCTTTAGGGCATTTATTATCTGTTTAATTTTCACTCTTTTCTTTAGTTCACAACATATGCTATAGATTCAGGATCAGGCATTATGAATGTATACTGCATTTGTTTCTTTTTTGTACACTTAACTGGATGTAATAGAAGATAATTACTTATTGTCATTTATTGATATTGTGGATGAGTTATTGTATTTATTTCGGGGCGTTACAAGACCTAAGAAAAATAAGCTAAAGAACTCAAAAGTAAACTTTGATCTCAAGCATTCTTATATATTCATTCATACTCTTCATCATTCAATTGCAAACACAATCTATGTATTGCATGTGTATCTTTATTCTGCTAAAAACAAAAAATTCCATAAAAATAGTATACACCAAGAGTTGATTTTACTTATAATTTTCTAACCATGATGCTTCTCAAGCTCTAACCTTACAAACTCAGTTCAAAAATCCCCAAAGGCTTGTCGAAGCTCAAAAACTTGCAAATATTGATACACAAAAATAGTAGAAAAAAAGGTTTTCTTTATTGAGACATTTTATCAAACTGGTAGTAGACAAGAAAATAAAATGCTAGTTAGGTCATTTAAACAACGTCAGATAGGTTAATAATGCAAGTGGAAGCAATTATAATGAAATCAAGATGTTATGTTTCAGTTACACTTTACTCACCTTGAATTCAAAATGCTACACTTTACCAACTTAGTCAACTGTAATATTTGCCCTAAAAATGAAATAAATCCCCTTTTCTTGTCTTTTTTCTGTACAAAAATGATTTCTATGCCTTCATTGAAATTTTCAAAAAATAAATAAATAACAAAAATTGTAATTTCTGATGATAATAATAAATCCACCCAAAAAAAGTGGAACAAAACCTATGATTCGATTATGGTTCATTATTGGGCAAATTTTTTCAACAAACAGTTATTGGGCATGTATTGCCATCATTGAAAATTTGAAGCAACAGATAATTAGAAGAAATTGCGCACAGCACAGGGTTGCTCTCAGCGAGGCATTTCATCGAATAACAACATATTACAAATATGGACAACTCACGCTTTTGCGAAGCAAAAATGTGATCAATCAAAATGAAAACAAGGCAATCAAAGAGTAGATAAAAGAGAGAGGCAAATCATACCAGATAGAGAGTCGATTGAGAGGTGAAAACTAATTCGAACTTTGGTTGGTCTTCATACAACTGTTTACGAAGACGACAATTCGAACTTTGGTTCGTCTTCGTACAGCGGTTTGAGAGAGGGAGAGTCGGTAAGGGAGAAAAAAGACGTCGATGAGGGAGGAGCAATGTTGACAGTGAGGGAGAGCGAGCGATGCCAGCAGCTGTGTGAGCAGAGCAGAGAGAATGCGATGTGTCTATGTGAGTGTGAACCTAACCCTAAAATGAGTCCAAAAAAATAGAGAGACACACACACACACACACACACATATATAGGGGTATAATAGTAATTTCAGTTCGGAGGGAAACGAGGACTGGGATGGGGCCGGGGCTGGGGAATGTATCACCGTTCCTGGGCTGAAAATTGTCAGGGATTCATTTTTGAATATCATTCCGAGTCCGTCGAGGGTATTTTTTGGAGAAAAACCATTTTAATTAGGGTCAGGGGGCGGGTCCCCATCAGGTCAGGTTCAAATTGCCATCTCTAAAGCAAACTAATTGTATATCTTCATGCCAAATTTTTTTTTATCAAACTAAGAAAGATGGGCCTCCTTTTATACACAATGGGGGAGAGAGGAGGAGCCTCTAGCCATCAAGGCTGGCAACAAATGCAGGCCATTACTCTTGCAAAATTGATGGAGTAATGGACCAAAACTGATGGGACAATTATATACTTTATATACACATGTGTATATATCTACAGCAGACCTGGCCCAAAAAAATTAGGTTGGTGGACCATTAATCCGGCCTAGCCTAAACCTAACCCATTTCCCTAAGCCTAAGCTCCATGACCCACAGATCAGGACCAGGACCCAGTTTGGGCAGGCGGCGTGCGCGTGTGATAATTTTTCTATAATCAACTTAGACCATAATTTTGGCCCAAGCCTATTCTTAAAGCATCCATAACTCTCTTCCTTTGAAAAATTTGGATGCTCCAAAAGGCTCATGTCGTTATCAAAATCTTGAGGTTTGAATACTCATCAAGGTTTTCCTCTACAATCAATGTGGGATTGCTAGTTATACATAATTCCCAATACCTCATTTATGAGGCCAATTTTATGAGACAATTTTTCATTCAATTCTTAACAATTTTTTGTCATTCTTTTTGTGGTATAAAGATCTTGTTACAAAGAATCTAAACCCATTTAATCTCATCTCAACCAATGGTTGGGACCTACTTTAATTTCTCATTAAAGTCACCATAAAATCATTTTTTTCAACAAGCCCATAGTATATATTTTTTTTGATCGGCAAAATAAAATCTTTATTGATGACAACATATAAAGTATGGAACATTACATCAATAAAGAGGAGCTTAGAGCTAAAACGAAGCTCCAAGCGCCAACTGGTAAGGAACTAACCAACAGAGAACAAGAACAATAACAAGAGAAAAAACAAAGACGAAAGAAAACAGTGAGAACTACACAGCAGAACAGAACTACCCGTCTTCAAAAATACGCAGCATAACAGAGCTATCAGCATACACCTAAATACTCAATTAGAACTACAACTCCCGGCTGCCAACTGAAACAATTTACTCCACACAATCCAGTCCAACTGAAACAACTCCCGACTCCACTGTCAGCAATCTGTACACCAAAGCATTTTCCCATAAACAAACAGACTTCCACATCAGACCAAAGCCTCTCACACTACCCATACACACCAGTTCAGTATAACTTAACAGCACAAAATCTGAGTAATACACCCTACCAGCCCAACAAAACAATATGGACCAAGCAGCAACACAGCAAAACAGTATTACACCGGGCAATAAAATAGCATACAATCTGGGTAATACACCAGTACATCATGCAAAACAGTAGTACCCCAGTACTTCATGGGTAATACACCAATCCAGCCCAGTGTATCTATCAAGACCCACCAAAATAACATAGTAGTAGTACTACTTACACCCAGTAACAAAGCCTAACAGATCAGGACACCCTACCAACATAGATCAGTACACCATACCACAGATCAGCACCCCACAGCTCAGTACACCATACCACCACACGCACCCAAGCACTCCCTTACTTGCCTCAGATTAAACACAAAATCCTGGACTGAAAAATTAAACTCACTAAAGACATGCTTCAACCAAAATGCAACCCTATATTTAATTAAGTCACAAAGGTCCTCCAGATTTTGGATAGTTTTTCTGAATACACACTCATTCCTACACTTCCACACAGACCACATCACTGCCAATGGAATCACCCTCCAGATCTTCCTTTTCTTCATCTTTAACTTCTCCCCTGCCCACCACAGCAATAAACACTCCACCGATCCTGGAATAGCAGCTTGGATACCCCACCAAACCAACATTTCAGACCAAACACTCCACACAAAAGGACACCAGATTAAGACATGAGTCACTGATTCAGTGTCACTGCCACAAAACACACAAGCAATAGAATCACTAGAGTCGATCACCCCCAGTTTTTGCAAAAATTCCTTAGACTTAAGTCTTTTCTTCCATGCAAACCAACCAAAAACCTGCACCTTAGGAGGGATATAATTAAGCCAAATCAATTTGGTAATGTTCATCCTGGCACCCATATTATCCACACCCCTCCTGTACAGATCTGCCACTGTGAATATCCCAACAGATGAAGCTAACCATGTAGGCCTATCAACGCCCTCTGAGCACTGAACATGAGCCCTCCTCAGATATTCAAAAAGCCTTGTCAACTCTTGCTCTTCCCACTCATATAGCCCCCTTCTAAACTCAAAGAACCAGCCACCCACTACACTTCTCTTATCAACCACACTTCTTAAGGACTCATTTTTATCCATAGCCAACCTAAACAAGATTGGAAATCATCCTTCAAGCACACAGGCTGCCACCACATATCAGTCCAAAATCTGATTCTCCTCTCATCTCCCACCTTCAACTTAAAATTATTCAAGTAAAATTCCTTGAGGCTACTACACTGCTCAGCCACTGCAATAATCCCTTTCCAAACTCCCGAGTGCCTGTTAGATGGGAAAAAAGTTGGGATCCATCCATCAAGCTCCAACCTATACTTGCTACAAATTACTTTTTTCCACAAAGTGTCCTTTTCACAGCCAAACCCCCACCACCATTTAATTAATAAACAGTTATTCACATCCCTAACTTTCCTAATACCCAAACCACCTTTCTCCATTGTTTTTGACAAGTCTTCCCACTTCACCATATGGATTTTTCTATCCGAGGCAGACCCACCCCATAAAAATGTAGCTTGAATCTTCTCCAACTCTCTAGCTGCCCCTTCAGGCGACTTGAACAAAGATAAGTAGTACACTGGCAATGCTGAAGTTACCGATTTGACAAGTGTTAACCGCCCTGCAAATGACAACATCTTTCTTTTCCAACCAGCTAGCTTGCTTTTGACTTTATCCACCACTGGTTTCCATGTAGCTTTCTTCCTTGGATTAGCACCTAATGGCATCCCAAGGTACTTTAGAGGTAATGCCTTAGTTTTACAGTTCAACACTGCAGCACAGCTATCTAACAGCTCCTTGGAAACACCCACACCGCATACTACGCTCTTGTGGAAGTTTATTTTGAGTCCCGACATAATTTCAAAACACCTAAGCACCCTTTTCAACTTCCTCACTTCATCCACCTGAGCTTCATAGAACAGTAATGTATCATCTGCAAACTGGGGATGCGTTAACAGGACACCGTCATGGCCTACCTTAACACCTTTAATTAAATCTAACTGGGACGCATGGCTTAACAACTTATGAAGACCTTCAGCCGCAAGATTAAACAAAAAAGGGGACAAAGGATCCCCTTGTCTCAAACCTCTTTGTGGGCTAAACTCCTCCGTAGGAGATCCATTAACAAGCACCGAGAGCCTTACAGTTGTTACACACTCCTTAATCCACTTAATCCACTTCTCTCCAAACCCAAAATTAGATAACATTGAGAATAGAAAACCCCAATTAATTGAATCATAAGCCTTCTCAAAGTCTAACTGAATAAGTAACCCCTTCTTTTTGGCTTTCTTCCATCCGTCTACAACTTCATTAGCTATTAACACCCCATCTAAAATATTCCTCTCACTCAGAAACGCAGACTGGGATTCACTAATGATATGAGGCGTTACAGATTTTAGTCTATTAGCCAACAATTTTGCTAAGATCTTATAAATAGAACTCACCAAACTTATAGGTCTATAATCCGATAGCCCTATTGGATTCTCTTTCTTAGGTATAAGGGTTATGAATGAACTATTTATACCCTTTACCAACTTCCCATTGGTTTGAAATTCTTTCACAAACTGAACCACATCACCCTTCATGAATTTCCAAAACTTCTGATAACACATCAAATTAAACCCATCCGGTCCCGGAACCTTATTCCCATCACAATCCATCACTACTGATTTAATTTCTGCTACTGAAAAATCTGATTCTAACCATCTAGACATCCCCCTGCCTATCACTGTTGAGAAGTAACCCCCCAACACAGGTCTTGATGACCAATGCTCTGTGTATTGATTTTTAAAATGATCAAACACCTTGCACTTCACTTGACCCGGATCTTCCACCACCACCTCCCCATCTAGTATAGAATTTATTTCATTTCTAACAGTTCTGCCTTTGGAAACCACATGGAAGTATCTTGTATTCTTATCCCCTTTCATTGCCCAGGTAAGTCTTGACTTTTGTAACCATAACCATTCAACCATCCTGCTCAACCTCCACATCTCAGCTCTGACTTCACTTCTCCTAACTGTTTCAGCACCATCAAGTTCTCTATCTTCAGCCAAGATATCAAAATTATGGAGTTCACCCTCTGCTGCCTTCAGTTTATTTTGTACATTGCCAAAGACCTCCACATTCCAACTTCTAAGGCTACCTTTCAATCTCTTCAATTTTTGAAACAGAATAAAACCAGCCCAGCCTACGACACTAGGCTCTTTCCAACTCAACTCCCAAAACTTCCGAAAATCTTTGTGTAAAAACCAAGCATTTAATACCCTAAAGGGTTTTGGACCCTAATCTCTCTCGTCCTCCATCAACAGAAGTGGACAGTGATCAGAGACCAGTCTAGGAAGACCCCACAGCTTAAAATTAAATACCTCAATCCACTTTGGGTCTACAAAAATTCTATCTATTTTGCTCCATTTCTCACCAAGACTAAAATTTCACCAAGTGAACCTCCTCCCAAGTAATGGTAATTCAGATACCTCACACTTGTCAATAAACTCATTAAAATCTTTCGTTCCTCTATCTCTCCTCGAACACCCTTTTCTTTCCCCAATCTGCCTAATCTCATTAAAATCCCCTCCTAAACACCATGGATTAAGAAATACCTCCTTCAGCTTCAACAAACACTTCCACAGATTCCCTCTAGATCCCACATCATTAGGAGCATAGATGTTCAGAATAGCACAATGAAAATGGTTAAAGAGAGTACCTGGTAATAATATAAACCTTCTGTTGCTGCAACAATCCTTAATTTGGAATATATCAGGATCCCAAATACACAACAAACCCCCTGCAGAGCCATCAGCATCCACCCCCATATACTCCATTTTTCCCCTTGCCCAAACTGATCTGACGTCTTCCTTAGTTAACTCTGATTTCTTTGTCTCTCAAAACAGAGCAATATCTACTTGTCTCTCCATCACAATCTTCTTAATTTTGCTTCTCTTCTCCTTCCTCCCCATCTCCCTAACATTCCATGAGAAAATCTTCATAAGAACATCACTACTTCACCAAATTCCCCCCAGCTGGTAAACCTACTCCCCAACTCTCACCCCCCTACAATTCGGTCCATATCCTTCAACTCAAGGTCCACTATTTTCTCCAACACTTCAGCCCTCTTCCCATTCAGCTTCACCCCAAGGAGTTCCCCCAATTTCAGTGTTGCTTCAGCCTCATTAAGGATGATCCTCCCTCTATCCATACCACCCTCTATAGATGCAGTTAAGGACGATCCCGCCACTGCTGCTCGCCAATCTACTGCCTTAGGCCGTGCCGAGCTTGTTGCCGCACCTCTGCTCCCGTATCTTCTCATTAGATCGGTTGACCTTCTTCGTAGTAAATTCGGATTATATTTCTTAATACTTTTGATCCTCTGTTTCCCTTTTTTATTACTTCTTAGACTGCAACTCGGTTCCTTGTCATGAGCTTCTGATAGACTTGATAACCTCCCGACTGGCCCAACTTCTCTTGCCTTGTTACTACTAGAATTTCCTTGCTGCCCCAGCCCACACCGTGGTAAACAAAGCCCATTCCCCTGATTTGGTGAATTAAACTGGCCCAACATAACTTCAATATTTACCCCAGGCCCTTCTATACTAGGTCTATCTAGACTTCTAACAAAACCTTGCATACTGACCAGATCATCCTTACTCTGACTAACTACCGTCTCCTCCGAAGAGCCGTTCCTCTGTTTTCGCACATCCATCATTGCGCTACAAACCTCAGCAGCCTCTATGTTAGCCCCTACACTTCTACCAGCTATATCTTCCTCTACACTCCTCCGACCTTCCATGTTGTCCACCTCCTCGCTCTGTTTTTCGCCATTTGGCCTACCTACATGGGCCACATCACACCTATCCGCCGTATCATCTGCTGAATCATCCTCCACAACAGCATCTTCATCTTCCACATTCCTGATATGATCTTCCATGACATTCGAACTGCCAATCTCCACCACATGTTGAACCTTATGACATCTGCAAGGACATTTTCCTGATTTGAAATTGATCACCTGCTCTTCACACACCCTCACTGGAAACACCCTCCCCCTGCATTCCAAATTTACAACCGAATTTATAGATTCCATGCTTTTGGTAGAAATCTTCACCTTTGCACACACAAATGTCACTGGTTGACTCATATCTCCTTCAAGCCCACAGTATATATGATATATATATATATATGCATGTATGGTATATTCCATTATCGTAGGTTTGTAATCGAAGTTAGCAACGATTTGTGGAATATGTTTTCTTACATTTTTTCTATTGGTTGGTATAGCTTTGGTGTTCATACAGTTTTGGTGCAGAACGATGGAAGGGTGCGATTCATGTGGACTTCTTGTTATAATGTTGCATCGAATCGACATAGAATTGTACTAAAAAAATGTGAGTTTATATGATTATTTATTAGCATAGAGATGTACATTGGTCATGAACACAAATTCAAAAATTTACGTATAATAGTGTGATATTGTTTGTGCGCATGGACAATCCATGGTCGTTTGATTTATTTTTGAAATAAATTTTTTTGGTATGATGGAATTTTCATATTTTTGTATTGAATACGTTCTTCGCATCATACTGTTTGCATCACGTTTTTGCTAAATTTTCTATCGATAGGGGTTATGGGCCAGTTGATGACACGTGGCAACAAAGTCAGAGTTGGAATCCTTCATGGGTCAAAGGATTACGTGGCATGAAGGAGGTGGTCACGTGCTCAAAGTGATGGGAAGAGTCATGGGAAAAAGACATGGAGCACGTGGCAATATAAGGGAAGTTTGTTTGGGTGGTGAAAGTGAAGGTGCATAAAAGAATGAAGGCTTAAGGAGGCTGAAACAGTTGCAGCAGGTAAAGCAAGGTGGCTAGCGGATTCTAAGGAAGATGGGATCATTGGTCAAAGAAAGAAGGAGAAGCATAAAATTTGGGAAGTTTGTAGAGAGAAGGACCTTCAACAACAACAACAACAACAAATTAGCTTTTAAAACTAGCTTTGTCTTTAGGAGTAGATCTCTCAAATTAGGAGTAGTTTCTTGTAATTTGTGACTTTGTAAACTTAGATAGTTTCCTATGAAATTATCTCTATTTATTTTATCTTTTTTTGTTGATTTTTACTTTATTTTAAAAAAAAATCCTTATACTTTCAAGATATTGAATCAAGAACACAATCTCCTGTTTCTTTTGTTTGATTGTTTGGTTTAAATTATTGTGCAATTCCTACTCGTGTTGCACCCTTTTAACTAGAGGCTGCCTTCTTATGGGGTAGCAGTGATCTTAAAAGGAAAGTGCATTTACTGAAATGGGAGGAAGTTACAAAGAGAATTGATCAAGGGGGACTTGGCATTAGAAGGGTCAGAGACGTTAATGTTTGTCTCCTCCTCAAATGGTGGTGGAAGTTTGGTATTCAAACCAATGCTCTCTGGAGGTCAATTGTGTGCAGCAAATATAAAATTAACAACTCCTGTTGGCTCCCTCCTTTGAGTCTCTCAGACAAGCACTCTAGAGTCTGGAGGGACATCCTCACAATAGGGGCCCTCAATAGGCCTATCTTTAATTTCTTTGTGGGCCAATGTGGTGTAAAGGTTGGGAATGGCTTTAGAATCAGATTTTGGTTTGATAGTTGGTGTGGTGGCCTTTGTTTGAAATCTTCTTTTCCCCTCCTCTTCAATTTGTCAAATGATAAGGAAGGTTACCTCAATCATTATTACGCAAGGAGGTCAAGCCCATTTGATTGGAATCTCCCCCATAGAAGAGAGTTATATTCATGGGAATTGGCTGAAGAGGTGAGAATGAATGCTCTCTTATCCTCTGCTCCTTCTCTGTGTTTGGATTGTGAAGACTGCTTCGTATGGTGCACAGAATCTAGTCAAAGCTTCTCTGCTTCTGCCCTCTATTCTCACCACTCATCTCTCTTAGGCCCTCATCTCAAGGTTAGCAAATTTGTTTGGAATCCACTTTTGCCCCCCAGAGTATCTTTTTTCACCTGGCTAGCCTGGAAATCTAGAATCAAATGTTCTGATTTTCTGCTCAAGATTGGATCTCTTGACAGCAATGCTTCTCTCCTCTGCCACTTCTGCAACTCTGAAGTAGAAACTGCTTCCCATGTACTGCTTCATTGTTCTTTCTCTTGGTCAATATGGTCAGTGGTTATTGAGGATTGGGGCCTATATTGGTGCATTCCTAAGTCTGTAGAGGGCCTGCTTTATTGGTGGATGGGCTGGAAATTCAATAATTTTGACAGACTATTATGGAGAGCAATCCTCTTAATTGTACTATGGTCCATTTGGAAACTCAGAAATAATTGTGTATTTTCTAATACACAACCCTCTTCTTCAGGACTGTTAGATCTTATAAAATACAGATCTGCCATTTGGCTCAAAGCTTCCATTAAAGAATTCCCATACTCAGTTGATGATCTCGTCCACAATTGGAGACAGATTAGGGGCGGAATCTAGCGCTCTAGCTTCAGTCTAGTGCTATCTGGGTTGATGTTATGTTCCAATGTGCTATCTGGGTTGATGCTCTGTCAGTGTGCTATCCTGGTTGATGTTCTGCTATTCTGTTTCTGCATGCCTGCCTCGTTGTTCTGTCTGCTGGTTTGGTTTAGCTGTGCATCAGTGCTCTATCTGTGCTCTGGCAGTCCAATTCTGGTCAAACCACATGCACTGCCTGCTGCTCCATTTTGGTCTGTAGGTGCCACTGAACAGATTCACTTCGTGCTGCTAGGGACTGCTTATAATGTAAGTTCTGTTTTGGCAAAATAATTTGGGTCTGTGAACGCCTATGCAGTGTTGATCTGATCTGCTGTTTTGGTAAAATAATTTTGGTCTGTTAGTGGTTTTGCCATTGCTGCTGCTGCAGGTTTGAACTGTTGTGCAATTTGATTGTTGTGAAGTCTCATCTGCAGTCTGATTTTGTGCAATTCGATTGTTGTGAAGTCTGATCTGCAGTCTGATCTGTAGTCATTGGTTCTGCTCCTTACGGTTAGTTACTGTCCAGGTTTTTAAGTCGAGCGGATTGGTAGCAGCAGTGGTCTTGTTCCTTAAGTTTGTGTGAAGTTCATAGTGATGTTGTAGTCTGTAGTGCAACCCTGATGTTTTCCTTCTTTTTTGTTTCTGTTTCGTTTCGCTGTTGGTTTCTCACCAACTGGCGCTTGGAGCTCCTGTTAGCTCCAAGCTCCTCTTTATTGATGTCCTGTATCTTTTTTGCATACATTCATCAATAAAGATTTTCTTTGCCGATCAAAAAAAACATAATTTTTACTAACACACACTATTTTATAATGCTTCGAATTAGTATTTTGATGTGAATACGCAACTATATGAATGTTCATAGTAATACGAGTGCCACACCGGTATGGTATTGATACGATTATGATGTGAACAATCACTTTATTATACGTTTGTAATGATATGAAAGTTTACACTGATGTAATATTAACATTGATACTGATTTAGAAGTAAACATGCATACTATTATTTTTTCAAAGATGTTATCACTTTGAGGTTTACAAAATATATACACGCTATTATGATAAACATTATGTTATGATACAAATATTCACACCCTTATTGAATATTGTATCTGATATTCATATCGATGTAAAATATTCACATTGTTATTGAATATGTACATTTCCTTTATGGCTTAGTTTGTTTAGGATGAAATAGATAGAAAGTAAAAGAAAGAGAAAAAAAATTAACTTCAATGAGTTTGTTTAGCTTGAAAGTGGTGGAAAGTATAAGAAAACTAATTTTTTGGTACAACCCATATTAGCATTGTAACTAATTTTTTATTTCTTGCAAAAAAACACAAGAAAACACAAGAAAAATTAATTGTGTGAGTCATATGTAACTAAATTTTTAAATTTTTCTATCTTTTTCTTACAAAATTTTCATTTTAATCAAATTCTCACTAGAGAATATATTTTCTTTTCTATTTTTTTTCTTTCATTTAATTTTCATTTACTTTCACTTTCTATCAAATTTTCTTTCTAATCTGACGAATCCTATGTGAATGTTCACGTTACGTTGAGTTATAAATATTGATTTTATATTGTGTTGAAACCCATAAATTAAATGTTAGGTTACGAAAGGCAGTAAATACATGAACTTCTTTTTTTTTTTTTTTTCTTTTTAATTAGCGTTACTGATGTCGTTGATTGAGGGAATAAAAAAAATGTTGGACTTTTTAAATTTATAGGTTCTTCTTATGGAATTTAGCAAACAATCTCAGCATTCTTCTTTTGGAATATTATATTTAAATTTATTTATTTTTGGAATGATTTTGAAACAAGATGTATGATGTTAATCCCACATTGTCAATCTAAGTCATCCAAACTTAGTTAATATAATGTAAGGGCCTTTTTATTCATTGCCAATTAATTTTGCGTTGGATATTTTTACAGTATTTATTTATTTCTATATGGAAAATGGTAACAATAGAATCATTTTACATTAAAGAGGATTTAATGGGTTATAAAAATATGAATTGAATCAAATAGATTATAAGATGAGAATAGATATCAATGCATTTGAATTTTCATGCCACCACCACCACTTTTCATTTCTAATGTCCCCACTACCAGTTCACTCAACCTTTCCCTATTGCCTTTCAATTATCTCACAAAATTATTCAACGCAATACCACAAAATGAATGTATTCACCCAATTGTCTTTTCTCCTCGCATCTCTCTTTTCTTTTAGGGTGCGTTTGTTTTGAAGAATTAGGGTGTGGGATTAGACCATTAGTCTTACCGGACTAATAGTCTAGTATTTATTTCATTTTTTTTGCTCCGGACTAATAGTCCCCTCAGACTATTAGTCTCATATTTGTGGGACTATTCTATCCCATTGGCGGGATTGTTTCCATAAGATTGGTATCCCATGGAATTAGGCTCTGAAATGTCCATTTTACCCCCATGCTATTACTTAGCAAACAATTAGAAAAGGGTAAAATAGTTTTTTGAACATTTATAAATTACTTTTTTAGTGTTGTTAATTTAAAATTATATATTAAATAAAAAATTTAAATTATAAATTATAAATTAAATTTAATTAAAAATAATAAATTATAAATTATGGCCTTATATATTAAATTTTTTTAGTGTTGTTAATTTAAAATTATATATTAAATAAAAAATTTAAATTATAAATTATGGCCTTATAAATTAAATTTTTTTAGTGTTGTTGAAAATTTAATTTATATATTAAATAAAATTATTTTTTATTGTCGTTAATTTAAAATTATATATTAAATAAAAAATATAAATTATAAGTTATAAATTTAATTTAATTGAAAATAATAAATCAAAACATATAAATATTAAATTTTTTTAGTGTTGTTAAATTATAAATTATAAATTAGAGATTACAAATTTAAAATTATATATTAAATAAAAATTATAAATTACAAGGACAAAATAGTCTTTTAAACATTTATTCTTATTCAGTCTGTTTAACCAAACATTAGATTCACTAAAAATAGTCTAGTCCAGACATCTAATCTCATGACTAAACAAGCATAGGATACAAATCCAATCCAACCAAATATAGTTCGGGAACAATGTATCCTGGGACTAACAATCCGATGGATAACAATCCCCCCTTATCCAATCCGTCCAAACAAACACACTCTTAGAGGACTTGCCTTCTTAAATTTTCCAAATTGAGAGTCTTGTGTGATCTCAAGGGTTATGGCATATGACTATTAAGCATGAGCCTCTACAACCATTTTCCCAAAATAGAAAATACTTGACTTCTATTTGGGATTGCATGTTATGGCTTGAAGACGAGGTGCTACATGTTTATCAAGGTATGTGACTTCTTATAAAACTTGTGGGATATTTTGCCTAAAACCCCCTGTATTCAATTGGAGCTATTTGTGGATTTGAGCGAGAGGCGATTTGGGACAACTTGTAATGTCAATCGTTGGTATTTTCAAGTATCCTAAATGCTATTAGATATTACGTACGATCTTGAGAGTGAAGCATTATAAAACTATTCTAACCACATAATGTCCGAATAATGGTGAATGAATACTTTTTCAAAAACTCTCAACCCGTATTAGGTATTATGTGTGATCTCGAGAGCGAGGAGCTACATGATCAAATAAGCGCGTAACGCTGAAATAATAGTTGTTGGATCATTTTTAAATTGCGAACCTCTATTAAATGTTATGTGATCTTGAGAGCAATGGCACTATAGGATCAATTAACACGCATGATACCCAAACAATGGCAAATGGACAATTTTCATTAAAACTTCAGCATTATGTGTGAGTTCGAAAGCGAGGCATTACAAGGCAACCGAGCACATGGTGTTGAAATAATGGCCTGTAGGATTCTTTCCAAAAATCTTTATCCTTACTAGGTATTAAAAAATGGTTAAGAGATTTTTTTTTTTTTTTTTTTTTTTTTTTTTTTTTTTTTAAATATAGCCGTCACAAGAGCATGGCATGTGGTCAGAAGGGCGATCACCAAGCACGCTATGTCTGAGTAATGGTTCCTAGGAGGCCTTCATCTCCTTCTAATACAGTTGTTACTTTGCTCGTTTTACTTCAAATTTTTCTCTGTCCACCTTGTAGTGTGGCCATCAACATCCTCTTTTCAGTACCCTTGTAGTGCGTTTCAATACACTACCTGAACTACATTATGACTTTATTCCATTCACAGATGCGTAGGTAGCCATTCGATCTGTCTGACATTTTGAGTTAATAAACTAGCAAGAAGATTAGTAAATCCCAATTCTTCAAAAACTTATGTGTTTTCACAATTTTTCTAAAACTATCTTTTCCAGTGAATTAGGTTGGGTGTTGTGACACAACTAAACTCTTGTTAGGGTGGGACTAGGTCTAGTTAAAGGTATTTGGGTTGATAGTAATCGATTAGTACCACAAAACTAAGATGGCTTTGGACTTGCAGTGCACATGCATATCCTTGAGATTGAAAAAAATATAGGCGTGACATAGGTAACTCATGGTTGAGTTCAATGCATAACTTGAAAATGATTGAAAATGGAATTGGATAATGACTAGTGTCCAGTTGGGAATTACAGCATTGCACTCCTCTGTTTTGTGAACATGGAACTAACAATAAATGCATTAGGTAATTCAAATTGGTTCTGTGAGAGTGTTTTGCATTGAGAAAATCATCTTCATTTTATATATTGTATGACATTATGATCACATAGGTTATGATTGCATATTGAACATGCTAATTGCACGCTATTATTGGGCTATATGCTCAAGTTGTTGATATTTTTAGGCGGGTGGGAATCCGAAGCCACAAGGTGGCTCGAAACCCTTTTCTTACATGTGATGGCCGTAGAGCCAATTGTTTTGTTATAAGGTCATGGATCTCCGTTTGGGATGTAAGGTGGTACTGTCATTTGTTGATTGAGAGCGAAAGACCTCATTGTTGTTATTAACCCTAGAATATTTATTCTGATCAATAATGATTGAGACTTCTTTTTTTTTGGAAACCTCCACAACCTCTTTGGATCTCCACCATTGATGGTGTAAGCCTTACACATACATAAATAGATCCAACACATACGTCAATAAAGAGGATTGTAGAGATCTCCAAAAAATAAGTCTCAAACATTTTTCTTATTCTAATTATGTACACTGATTTTTGAGGAATAGTCTGACAAGTACAATGAAATTTTTCAATCTTCCTTCTAAAAAAAGTATTCGTTGTCTTGTTCAACAATTTTCACCTAATTTTAAACAAAAGGTGATAGACAAGAATCACATTGATCCAGATTAAAGCAATTTAGATGTAAAATTAATATAATTAAAAAACGAGTCTTTGATTTTTGAGGTTTGAGAGGTAAAATATTGAAACACAATTTCCAACCAAAATTTTTAACTTGAGGCATTGCTCTTTGGGTAAAATTTACATAATCAATAGGTAGATGAAGTGGGAAAACCAGCATTCAAGTTCTAAAATCTGCCTAATTGTAGCTTTATAAACTAAATTCAAATGCTAAAATCTGCCGAGCATTAAATAACATTAATAAATAAATAAAGTCTCAAAAACTTTGATTTGAATTCTGCAAAATGCAAGTAGTGTCAATTTCAACTGCATAAGCAATGTACATTGTAAGAATTGCAGATTTAACAATAGCAACATTGTTCATATTCATCGGTGCCCATATGTTTGTATTCAGAAATTTACCAATATCAAAAGCCAGCATTCCCATCACTAAATAAACATACTACATAAAATACAGAAATCGACGCTTTGAAATCACAATTACAAACAGCAATAGATAAGCTGATTTTGTTTTACATCAAAATATCTGGTTTACTGTGATTCTCTCTTGAGAACAAAACAAAATCAACTAAAACACAAAATGTGATCCGAATGTCATCTGCTAAACTAAAAATTGCCTGACACAAAGCCCATGTTGCTTGGCTATAACACATCCTCGTGATAGAGATGAAGTCCCAGACCAAAACGAGCACAAGCTCGACGAAATGCCATTGCTTCTGCCTTCTGCACTGGATCTCCATAGCCTGCATCATTTACAGGAGCAGTACCTGTTGACTCCTTGTATATCTTATCAAAAACACAAAAACAAAAGTGAAGAGCAACTGAGGTCAGTTCCCTCACACATATATTTTCCTATTGAGATTCATAAAAATTAAAAAAAGAAAAGAAAAGAAACAGGAAGGAGTGAGAGAGAAAGAATTGGCACATATTAAAAAAAAATAGTAATAATGTTGAACAATCTTATACATGCAAAAGAAATAAATAAATTTATATTAACATGTTATATAATAGTTTTTATATAAAGACGTGGTTACAATATCTAAAAGTCACCAACCATAAATTATTTAAAACCCATTACATTCTTTCTTGACATTAGAAAAATGGACACAACAACCTTAAATAGGGTAATATAATAAATAAATTAATTAATTAATTAAAATCTGTCAGACAGTTCCTAGAACACATGCATTTTACACAAATCTGTCAGACAGTTCATAAAGCACAGGTGCATTTTACATAAAGATGCATTTCAGTTCCTTGAGCCCTTGACCTAAGATGAGTTTTTTTAACTGATTATACATGCCCCTTCGTGTTTCTCTCCTCTCATTCCTTCCGTCCACTGAGAACAGACACAAACTTTTAATAAAGGATAGACAGATGACATAGAAAGGCAAGGATTCCAAAAACAGCCCATTTAAAGCCCATCATTAGCCAATAAAGGAGCTCTTGCATAGAAAGTCATGTTTGTTAGAAATTTTAATTTTTAGAAGTTTCTACTTTGGTTAGAATTTCCCTAACAAAAATTTTAAGTTAAGCTAGGAATCCTTTCCAGGGCTACTATCTAGCCTGTTATTAGTTAATAAAATTTCTATTGCTGGAACTTTATATGGTTGCTTTGTTAGATTTAACAATTTTGAGAAAGTTCATCTTTGCGATCGTCTAGTATCTACATATCAGGCTCCTTTCTACAAAGGATATTAGAATAGAGTGAAGAGTTTCTCTTGATTAAAAATGAGTGTTGAACTCTTGTACTGATCTGAGCGTGGATCTCAATCGATCCCTCAAGAAATAAGGTACTTTCCCTTTATTAATCTTATTTGCTGAATTTCTATTATTGCAAATCTATTTTTAGTTTCTTTAATTTGACCATCTAGTCTGGAGGACCAACTCCTGGTAACCATTATGTTTCAAACCTTAACTCCAAACCCTTGTTTAAATCTTCAAAGCCACACTTTTCCTTGTGGTACAGCCACAGAATCAAAGAACTATACGTTGGGATAATTCGGTTTAAGGAACCACAAATTATAGTTAAAACAACTTATATGAAAGGGAAAGAAAATCCATCAGTAATGACCCTTGGTTGATATTTCAACAACATTACCATCAACTTTAATAGATACCTGTTTTCTTCTTTTTAACAAAGAAATAAAATCCACTTCTGCCAATATCTTTCCCTCATTCAATGCAGATAGCGCCAACAGAAAGAATCTCAGAAAGTAAAAAGCAAAAGAGATCAAACAAACTAATACATTAGAAATCATGCCGTATGATAGTACCCTTCAGCAACTTCCATTGATTTTAGGCTTACATAATAGGTCTCCAAGCCAACCACTGAAATTGGTTGCCCCAGCCCCCGGTATGCCAGAACAGTTAAGAACTTTAGGACAGGGCCTTGTCAATTGTTACAACCTACTCTAGCCTATATCTGACGGGAAAAAGAAAGGGGATCACTCCTGATGCTCCACATGGGCTTAAACTCACAACCTCCAAGAGATGCAACATCTAATGCATTAATAGACGCACTATCAATTAACCAAAGTTACAACACTATAGAAGAAAGCAATGCAAAAAATCAAGTCAATTTAATAAAGTGTCGTCAAGCCTGAATCTTGCAAGCTCTACACAAGCTTTAAGAACGCAGAATAATTTGGTTTTGACTGTCAGAGTCGCTCCTGCCTAAAGAAAAATTAAGCTCAATATGTAACTCGATAAGTTGAAAAAAAATTCCCAGCAGTCACCAGTGACATAGCAAAGTTAACTACATATATTAGAAGATACTATAGACTTCCATATGATGTTCGGCATCAGCAAGGTAATGACTTGAAGCAATGACAAAATGGCCCATTTAACTCAGCAACAGAAAACATTTTCAATAATTCACACTAAAGCAATTTGAAAACATAATCTTGTCAATCTTCACTAACTAGAACAATACCAGTCAATGTCCAGAAGCAGACTAGGTATGAGTACGTCACCACTACCAATCTAAGATGCACGCATATTGTGATACAAATGAACAAATTATGAAGCATAAAGCAGCAATGGTACCTCAGCATCAGTCCCATACAGCGTGACACGGTAAACAACAGACACAGACTTGCCATCAGCTGAATACGTTATGCTTCGAACCTCACCAGACCATTCTACAATAGATTGAGAATTTGAAATGTTTTCAGCATTCACAGATCTCATTGCCCCTTGCAATTGGAATTAAAATCACTTGGTGAAAGAAAAATAGTGAACTTTAACGTACCTGGAGCATGTAAGTTCATAATCCGATTCACAATATGCCTAGCAAGAATGATAAGACAACTAGAAATGTCAGATAACCTTCCTTTCCAAGTACTAAACATTAGAGCTAAACTTTGATTACTACATTATAAATTGGATTAGTGTGCTCCTTACATAACAAATAAAATGTAACGTTGAACAGGACAAGAAAAAGTTCATAAGATAAAAAAATAAAAAATAAAAAAACTCATACTTTAGATTATTTTAGCCCTTTCAAGATTGTTAACAAGAAGTTTCAGCACCATTCCTGAGTAAAAGAACTATTAAAAAAGAATTAAGTATAATATTATAAAAAGAGGCACCAACAGGGTGCAACCCATGTACAAAAGAAAACCAATATCATCTATACGTCAAAAACCTATTCAAAGGTGTCCACAAATCCAAAAATTGGTTCAAGGATGGGCTAAAAAGCATGGACACGGACATTGGCACAAGCATGGACATCGGACATAGTGATTTTCAAGAAAATAGGATATGGACATGGCAGGGATATGACAACAAATATAAATAAACACATTTTTATCCACAAACAACAAAAAATAATGAAAAACTAACATTAATTCAACATGAAAAAAACCATTCAATCTATAATTTAAAATATGTTACATGGACTCGGGTACATGTATCGGGTGTGGGGGTATATCCAAACGTCAGACCTTCATAAATTTAAATCTTAGGATATTGGGATATGTATCCAAAATTAGATATGAGTGCAGGGACACATCATATACACATACATATTGCATATTATATAATATTCTTAGAAGAAATGTTGTAAATTATACAGAAATATACTTGAACTTGAAAAGGATTCAGAAAAAATATGAAATTTCTATATCTAATTCATGTGAGAGGCTAAAATATTGCTTTACTAGCAAATATGAGTTTCTTCTTCTCATATATTGTAAGAAATTAAAGGATCTAAGTGTCTAAATTTGGTACGAGTGTCAGACACATATCTCATACCCTTAACCATGTCATATCCGGTGGACACGGGCATTGTGGGGGAAATAGAAGAGTTCATATAACACATACACAATACAATCACAAACCATTACATCACAAATGTCAAAAGAATTAAAGTTCAATAATGAATAAATCATGCATCAAAAGTACATAAGCCCCCACTATTTTGTTTAAGAATTAATATGGTGTTGACATTTACCAAAAGAACCAGAAATTCCACAGAACTAACGTGAATGCAAGCATATAATAGGAACATTGGAAAGATGAGAGGCGCAAAGTCGACACATTTTGAAATGATAAAATGTTAGTGTTGGCTGTATTTTGAAACTTCTATCTATAAATAGCCACCGTTTAGTTTTTAGATTAAACAGTGCTCTGATTTGGTAATCCAAATCATTCATTACTCACTTGGAACAAGTGAAGCCTTTGATTAATAAAAAACATAAATTAAAAGGAAATAAGAGACTTAAACATGAACAAAATGCATTCATTAAAATTTTAAGGCTTTGATACCTCAAATTACATGAAACAGTATAAAAAGAGAGGGCTTGGAACCCTTTACCTATAACACGCCATGTCTATAAACACAGAAAAAGATTTGCAAATTCTTACACACCATTTGGATTGAGGTATTTGGTGAGAAAAGAAAAGAAATTGAGAGAATGAAATTTCACATCTCTTGTTTGGATGATTAATAGTGCGAGTAATGGTGAGAAATGAAGAGAAATGGTGAGAAAGACAAATCACTCCAAACTTAAGTTTTGTTTCTCACCCAAAGTGGTGAGAAACAAAGCAAATAAAATAAAATAAAAAATTTATAATACCTAAGCTACACCTCTAAATACAAAGCAAATAAAATAAAAAGACACATGTATCCTCTTTTAATCAGCATATCCATCCAAACAGAAGGTGAGAAACCATAATCACTTCCTTTCTTTTCTCATCTCCCAATCCAAACAGAGTGTTAGAGATAATAGGAAAGCCCTACTCATCTGATCAGCTTGGTCTTTTGCAATTTCATTTATCTCATTTAGCATCACCACCGTAGGCCCTTCACGTGTCATCTCTTGATTGAGCATTTGGCCTCTTATTATCTGCTGACCCCACATGGCATTTGATCTTTATCAAGATAACTTCTTGGTTAGAACTTAGAAGCATGAATCCAGTGTTGCATCGTATTCATCTGCTCCGTAGATGCTACTACTTCTTGATTGGCTTTGAGTTTTGCAAACACATGGGACTTAGATATTTCCCTGTAAGTTTGTATTCCCACCGTAGGCTCTACACGTATCATTATCCCAATCAATCCTCAAATCTTTGGTTTAGTTGAAATTTACATGCCAAAAAAATGCCCCCTCTCGTGATTCATATAAGTAGGTTTTTACTACGTGAATCATGATAACTTTAAACTTCTTATTTTTAAAACATTTTTCTTTTATGTGTGGGCTTTCTTTCCATAGGTGACCCTCTTTTTCCTGTGGGCTACTCTTAACTTGGATCATGGGCATTTGCTTTTTGTTTTGTGTATGGATCCCTTTTTTATGGGTCTGTTACAGTATGAGGGAAAGTTAATTTTCATAGGCTAACCTCATCATTATCATTTTTTTTTTTTTGGGTTGAAGAGTTTCAACTAAACTCTTTCTCAGTGCTTTTTGAAGAGTTGTATAGGGACTTTTATAAACTATTTGCGCAGTCCACCGCCATGGAAGCCAACAGTAACCAGCATCCACCTTTTAGTTTTTCAGGTATGGATTTGTATCCGTTGTCTTTTTGTTTCATCCTTTCTTATCCAACGTTGAGACCCTTATTTTTTCTTTTTCTTTTTTTGGGTCCAGATTCTTTGACTTTCTTGGTCAAGAGAGAAGCAAGAGCTCTGTTCTTCTGTTTTAGGCTGTCACGTACATTTATGTGGGTTATTAATCAAGTATTGAAACCCTTTATCTGAAGGTGTGTAGCTGTTTACTTCGACAATATTCTGGTTTTCAGTTCATCATTAAAAAGACACCCTATTACTTTCTACAGGAAGGCTCACGACTTCACTTTTCAACATATGACATAGAACTTTTTGCAATCATCTGAATATTAAAGCATTGGCACATTATTAGTACAAAGGGAGTGGGAGTACATTCTCAACTCTGATCAATGATCATGAAGCTCTCAAGTACATAAACAGTCAGCAAAAGTTGAATAAGGGGCATGCTAAGTGAGTGAGCTATTTACAATGTTTCACTTTCACATTAAAGCATGAAGTCAGTACTCAAAATAAGGAGGTCGATGATTTAAGCACAAGGGTTTCACTTGTAACAGTAATGAGGGCAGAAATTCTAGACTTTGACACCTTCAAAGAATTGTACATGAATGATGAATATTTTGGTCCTATCATGCAAGCTGCGGTGGCTGGTGAGTGTAATGATTACTCCATCAAAGAAGGTTTTCTTTTCAAAGGGTCAAAGCTCTGTGTTCGTGACTACTCTTTAAGGGAGAAGATTGTCATTGAACAGGAAGCTTTGGGATATTCTGGTTGTGATAAAAGCATTGCATTGGTGAAAGAAAGTTATTACTAGCCAAAGTTGAAGCGCAATGTACCTAGGCATGTTCAGATATACCATATTTGCCAACATTCAAAGAGAGGAACAACCAATGCAGGTGGGTTTATATGCTCCTCTCCCCAACTCCATCCAAACTGCATGGACTGATGTAAGTATGAATTTCGTTCTTGGTCTTCCACGCAGTCAAAGGTGTTAAGATTCAAAATTCTATGAAATATGGACACCTCTCTAGTGGTCATGTACTGGTGTTCAACACGTGCCGAACATAGACACGGAATGTCTCATTTTTTCTTCAGTTGGACATATTCAGGACACATGATGTCCCAATTTTTATTTTTTCACCCGAGTAGCATTTAATGAACTTGATGAGCTTAAATAAAGATAATTGTTAAAAAGTCTAAGCTAAGAAGGGTACAAGTAGGTTTAGTAGATATTTTTTGTTAGTGAGAAGTCCACATTTTGTTAAATAATTTGGTGAAAAGTACTTTTATT
Organism: Camellia sinensis; assembly: GCF_055761805.1. Classification (NCBI taxonomy): domain Eukaryota; kingdom Viridiplantae; phylum Streptophyta; class Magnoliopsida; order Ericales; family Theaceae; genus Camellia; species Camellia sinensis. The sequence continues at coordinate 49,746,674 of NC_138965.1, forward strand.
TGTTTTGAAGGACATTTTGTTTCCAATTTTACCCCTTAATTTATCTGTTGACCTTTTTTTTTATCTATTGACTTTCGTTCACTATCTGTTCAAATTTTTTCCCTATCTGTTTAATTTTTTTTTTTTATCTTATCTATTTAATTTTATGATCTTTTCAATTCAAATTTTATTCCTATCTATTTCAATTTTTTTCCCTGAATTTTATATGTTGAAATTTTATCTGTTCAATTTTTTGTATTTTTATTTTTTTCTATCAGTTGAAATATCAAGCCAAACCAAATCCTATTTGTTCAAAAATTTATATCTGCTCAAATATTTCTTCTCTCTCTCTCTCTCTCTCTCTCTCTCATTTGTTCAAAAACATCATCAACAACAACAAATCTTATTTGTTCATCAACAATAACATCATCACCGAATCCTATCTATTCATCATCATCATCATCATCACCATCAACAACAATATCAAAAAAATTTAAAAAAGAAAACAAAAACAAATTTTTTGGTATCTCTTTCCACTTCCAAAGTAATCGTCTTCCTTGTCAAAGTCTTCCAAAGTATCTCCTTTCATTGAGACCTATGTCAAATATAATATATATATACACTATACCAGTAAACTTAAAGGGCAAAAATATTAAACAAATACCAACACAATGCTTTTGAATATGTAAATAGATAATCACTTACAAACACATTCAGTGAGATTCATGATCCAGTAAACACATTTAATTAAACTTTCTTCAGCTAATTCACTAATCATCTCCAATCCTTCACCAATCATTTCATCAAAATTGTAGCAAATCAAGGGAAAGGAAAATTTTCCAACAAGTTAACGATGAAACAAATCCGAACCAAATGTCAAACTCAAATTTGAAGAATTTTTAAGAAGAGTGAAAATTTGAGATGGTTTTCTTTAATAAAAAATGGTTTTAGAAAAAGATTTTTAGGATTAAACCGAAACAAACAAAGATATCAATGTAAAGATTTGATTCGAATCTAGAGATAATAACAGTGTTTCAGATCAAACTTTTAAAAAAAACAAGTAAATAAATGTAATCGCATGAAACAAGAATGCAATGAAGAAGAATAAGAAGTAAATAACAGTGTTTCAGTTCCAGAGTTTGGAACAATGAGAGAGAGAGATGCTTTTATGACCGATTAGAGCGCTCTGATGATATGCTAAGAACGCTCCAATACCAAAACAACGCCATTTTGTCAAGTAGAGATCTTCCCTGTCAAGCTCTAGATCTAGAAGCTCAGCTACCGCCACACCGCCAGAGTCCAACACCAATCACCCTTCCCTCGTTGCCGTCTTGCGCTCCTTGGTAGTAGCCGACATAAGAAGATCCAGATTGTCTCACGGCGGTGGTGGTGGATCTGGATTTCAAGGCTAGCGGTGGTGAGGCTACAGATCTAGATCTCACAATTTGGATCTCGTGGCGGATGAGGGCAACAAAGCAACAATGGAGGAGGCGAAGAGGCGACCGAGGAGTAGCAGTTGAGAGAGAAAGAGAGAGGGAGAGAGAGAGACAGACGAGAGTGATTTTCTATTTATTCACTGCCGTGTATATGATATTTATAGAATATTTTGGTCATTTTATATAAACTTGTCCCTTTGGACAAAGTATTCCAATGCATAAACCTTTGGCCTAACAAAATTGAAATTTGGATTTATGAACTGAGTGCCCTAAAATATTTGGCATAAATAAATATATGATATTCTAATATACATCATATAATAAATACATTTAATTATATGTATTACACGCAAGGTTTCAAAAAGTGGTGTTACGTAACGGTTGCGGCTGTTACGTAACGGTTGTGGTGGTAGGCATTACCCATTACACTCGTTTTTGCGGTGTGATGAAAATTCATATGTAACGGCCGTTTTGGTGTTACATAACCACCGTAACGGTGCCGTAACAGCCTGCTACACACATTTACAATATTCTGAACAACTTTCTTTCAAAAAAAAAAAAAAAAAAAGCTTACAAAATATACATAATACACATTCTGCAATATTCAGTAGCTCAAAAATAATTTTTATTTATGTCTCAATTTTTATTTTTATAATCATTTCATTTAATAATTATAAACATTTTGTGTTTAGTTAGTTCAGGTATTGGTCAAAAATAATTTTGTAAATATTTAAAATCAATTATTCTTAAGAAATAAAAAAAATAAGAGGTGAAATATGGATTTATGACATATAAAGTCATTAACTATTGAAATAAAATGTAAAAAAACTCATTTTATAGTGATTTAAAAATATGAAATATATTGGATCATACTTAAAAACTAACAAAAAATGATCAAAATCAATTTTAAATCCCAATAAATGTTATTCTGAAAAAAAATATGCATATCAGGTAAGTTTTTTTCAAATGTGTGAAATAAAAAAAAAATTCACGGTTCCGATTACCGCAACCGTTATGCTATAGCCTTTACACCCCACAACCACAACCGCAACTGCACCACCGCAACCATTTTTTTAAACCTTGATTACACGTGTCCTTGGCATTTCGCGTCCTGCATTTTTAAAAATTTTGCATGTATGTGCGTGTGCTTCTTCTTAGGATTCAATTATGGTGGTGGTGAATCAATTATCCAAAATGGCACACTTAATTCCCTGTCATAGGACGATGGATGCATCAAATATAGCAAATCGGTATTTTAAAGAGATATTTTGTTTATGTGGCATCCCTTGGTCAATTACTTTTGATTGTGACTCAAAGTTCATTGGACATTTATGGAGGACTCTTATGGAAGAAAATAGGGACTAACTTGCGATTTAGCATCTTATCATCCCAAAAAAAAATGACCAAATAAGTGGTTAATTGCGGTTTGGACAACTTGTGGCGATGCTTAATTGCAAGCAAACCTATAGAATCGGATTTGGTACTACCTTATGCTGACTTTTCTTATAACAAATCTAAAAACCACACTGCTCAACTGAGTCCATTTGAGATTGTTAATGGACAAAGTCCAAACACTGTTTTCGATCTAGTTCCCATTACAAATTCAAAGAATGCTAGCATGAGAGCTGAAGAAATGACTGATAATATCATGTCCATACATGAGAAAGTGTGATGACAAATTGAAATAACCAACACAAAGATAAAGCAGTTGCAGATGTCCATAGTTGCAAGGTTACTTTTAAAAAAGGAGATCAACTGTGGATTGTATTAACAATAGATTGAGTTCCAGCAAGTCTAAACTAAAAGTTGCATGATTGAAAAATTGGACCTTGTAGAATTTTGAACAAAATCAACGCTTACCAGCTGCAGTTGCCAAACCACATTCACGCCTCAGATGTTTTTAATGTCAAGCATCTCCATCCTTACAAGGGTGACTAGTCTGAGGATTTAAACTTGAGGGCAAGTTTCTCACAACCAGGCGGGTCTGATACAGTGGTTGAATCCTTCAAGTAAAAGGATTTGCATTTTCTAAACACAAAAGTTATGGAGTTGTCTTTTCAAGATTGAGAAATGATAATATTCAAATTTTGTTCCTATATAAACTTGGCATATCTATCAAGAGGGCATATTGAAGTTATCAAATATTTATTTTCATTATGTACTCGTTTCGTTATCTATAAATTGATTAATTTTTTTGCTGATAGTAAAAAAAATATAATAAAAAAGTAGTATCATAAGCTATATTCAGCTTTATCTTGGGTTGCTTGGGTATTTATACTCTAGTTAGTTCCTCCTTCATGTCCCTAATTGATCTTCTAATCTTCTATGCACCACTGACACTGAACCAAAAAAACCCCAACTTCGCATTTATTCACAGCCAAAGGTGGACAAGACTCCAAAGGCAACACGTCCCTCTCTTCACACTTCATAAATTGAGAACTATCCAAGAGTGCCAATTCTAATCCACCTTCTTCATACTTCTCCACCGAAGCTCCATCACCCATATTTACCACTCCAATTAACCCCTCCTCAGCAGCAGATTCTCTTAGCACTACCCATATAGTGCCTTCCTCTTCTGATCCTTCTAATTTCACTTGACTTATAAGAGTACTCTCTTTAAAGAGCAAACCATTACTCAAGCTTCTCCTAACATGACTCATTATTAGCACTACCCATATACTCAACCATTTCTCAAAAATAACTTACTTTTAAAAATTGCGTGAGTCAATTCAAAAATTGTAAAATATAAAGCAATATTAACGTCGAAACAAACGGACAATATGTCTATTTAGCACGGTGAAAAGTAGCATTTCTATATAACAAATTTCACAATTTTTGTAAATTCTGCTGAAACATTTTACACAGAGAGAGAGAGAGGCCGACCAGGGGATGTATTTGACGGGGAAGCCATCAGATTCGGTGCGAACCCTGATGAGGGAATCGGGGACTTTCTTGTTGAGTTCTTTGAGGATTTCAGAGAGAGGGCGGCTGATTCCAGAGGTGGGAACTAGGTCCTCCAAGTCTTCTTCTTTTTCTGATGACGGAATCGAGGACTCTCTCATCGTCGCACCATTCGAAGAAGAAGAAGAGGCCTTGGCTTTGGCAGCAGCGTAGCAAAGGTTAGAAGAGCTTCGCAAAACCACCAACCATTCCCAACCAGCTGACACTGATGATGATGATGATGATGATTTTGCTACACATTTCACTCCTCTCGTCAGGGACGACGCCATGTTTGCCTCTTTCCTGCTCTGTCTCTGTCCTGTCTCCTCAAGGTTTTAACACCCCTTCAAAAAACTTTTGTTTTGAGCTCTATTCACTTGTTTGTTCGGTTCCAATCAATTTTTTTAAATTTGAATTTTTTTTTTAATATTTTAAATAAATTTTTTACACTTAACATAAATAAAATTAAAAAGTATAATATTTGTAAAAAATAATTTTTAAAAATTTATAATTATCAAAAATATATAAAAAAAATAAAAATTTAGTATATTTTTATATTCTTATACATTTATTAATTTTTTTAAAATATTTTTTTACAAATACCTTACATTTTATGTACATCTAAGTTAGGTGTTATCTAAAAATTTTATAAAAAAAAATACTTGAAATATTAAAAAAAATCATTAAAAATAAAAAAAATATGAAAAATAAAAAAATTAAATTTTAAAAAGTTGAATTAAGTAAACGACAATGCTACGTAGCTCAAATTTTGTGGCTCAAATCGCCAAAACGACGTCGTTTTGAGTACAGAACAACATAAAAATGGCCAAAACGACGTCGTTTTGGCCATTTGAGCCACTTTTGAACCACAAAATTTAAGCTATGAAACATTTTCCTTAAGTAAATTAGCATCAAACAAGGTGATTCTTTTTTTTCTTTTTCTTTTTTGTCTGCGTTTCTTGTATACCTGCGTCAAATGTAAGTCAAAAGCATTTGTTATGCTTAATCATATTCACATCTCAAGAATTCCAGGGCTAGAAGATTTATCTTATGTCTTATTTCAATAATCTAAATAGTTTATTTTTATAATACTTTCAATATTAGTTTTTGACACGATAATCTAAATAGTTTATTTTTATAATACTTTCAATATTAGTTTTTGACACGTGCTATGCATGAGATGTGGTTGAATTTTTTTTGTTATGCAAAATCACTTTATCAAAAAAAATTTCTCAAAATGTACCTTTGTAGAAATGGAAAAAAAGAAAATCAAATTTCAATAACTACTCCCAACTTATCCTATGACTCGAATAGAATTTTCCTTAATTAATATATAAAATCTCAAAATACATAAATCTCACACATTATGTAAATATCATGCACATATCTATAGTCTGATGATTCATTGCAAAGAATTGGAAATAACATTGTCATATTTATAAAAACACAAAACTATCAAGATTCACAAAGTCAAATCTATTTAACCCTTCAACAAAATACACATGTAGCCCAATCACATATAATAAAAATAAGGAATAAATCAAAAGCATATTTATATAGTCTAGTAATTCATTTTAGAAAATTCAAAGCTGGGCCTAAGGTAAGGTGAGTAAGGCCAACGCTTCAGGCTCTTAAATTCTATCTAAAAAATAAAGTGTTGAAATAATTTCAATCTTACGATATGTTTGGTTAATTATTTTGATCTTAAGTTATGTTTGGTTTATTAAAATAAAATTAAATAGAATAATCATTTCATCATAATGTCTATTTTCACGTTTAATTTACTAAAAAAGATTACAAACGAAATCATCATTCACTATTGTGAATAAATAATAATTTTGTAAAGAGACTAAGAAATGACTATTCCATTCAATTCAATTTCATTTCAGTTAACCAAACACTATATTATAATATTAGTAGTTTAAAAATGCAGATTATTTAAACAAACAATTGAGTTGGTTAATTATTTAAAAATAATAGATTGTTGCTTGCCAAATGTATGAATTATTATATAGAATATTGTTTGATTATATGAGTTACAATTATTTCTATAGAAATAATTTTTTAAAGTTGAAAATAATCAAATTTTACAATTTAATTTACGATGTCAGGAAAAAAAAATGTGAATAAAATAAGAGTGTTAACAATTGAAAATGTTCAAAATTTATCTCAATAATTATGTATACCATATGCAATAAATTTATAGAAGGTACAAGAAAAAGAATAAAAATAAATTGAAGATTGTTATTATTTTACCAATTTCAAAATATATATGAGAGTCAGGTTATCTTCTGAATTCGCCTTAAACCCCCCCCCCCCCCAAAAAGTTAAGGTGGGCCCTGACTATCATGTTTCTAAAAACAAACCCAAACCCATCAATTGATCACAATCTTTAGCAAAATAATTTTTTTTTAAAAAAAGAAGATAAAAATGTAAAAAGAAAATAAACATATATACACGTCCTAATCTCAAATAATAAAATTGGGGACTAAACCAAAAAGGATTAAACCAAAAGGACATATACAATACATGATATGACAAAGGAATTCATAAAATGAGGGAGTGTTTTTCATTTAAAAAAATAAAAAATAAAAAGAGTGAAAATGTAACATTTCGTATTCCTTAAATTAGTGGGATTTCTCTTCACTCTCTTATTATTGTATTTGGAGCCTCTTTGATTGATCTTAGAGTATTGATTGCGGTGGTATCATAATGATAAAGGTGATTAGTATTCATTTATTATTCACCCTCTCCAATTATGTTGGAGGAGGATTCTTTCCAATCTATAATTTGGATTAGAGGGCATTGTTTAGACTGGTGGACTTACCATGAGTTTTATTTTGATAATTCAAATTATTTATTTTGTTGAATATTTCATGTATTTAATCCATACAAAAAATTAAGTCGATCCGATAATTGTAATATATTTAATTTATTAGGTTTGACACCAAAAATTTGGACAACAATCAGCTTGCTTGCTTGGTTTCTCTTTTCAGAAAATACTTTTCAAAAAATTATACTTTCTTATTTTTCATGTTTTTTTGTTTTTACTGAATTTTTTTAATAGTTTAAGCAATTTTTTTACTTTTTAGACACACCTAACATAAATACACCTAAAAAGTAAAAAAAAATGTAAAAAAAATCTTTTAAAAATTCACTAAATACCAAAAATACAAAAAAAAATACAAGAATTCAGTACATTTTTTGTATTTCTATGTATTTATTAATTTTTTAAAATATTTTTTCACAAATTTTTTACTTTTTAGATACATCTAACTAAGGTGCATCTAAAAAAGTAAAAAAAAAATGTTTAAAATTTAAAAAATATTCACTAAAAACAAAAGAATACGAAAACCAAAAAACTCAGTTTTCAAAAAACTTAATCTAAAAAACTCAAACCAAACACACTGAATTGTGTTTTGAAAAATAAATTATTTATTTGTTTGGTGAGAAATTCGATAAATTAAATATATTATAATTATTAGATCGACCCAATTTTTTTATGTGAAAGAAATAGACGAAATGAATGCCTGGTAGAATAAACGGTTCGAATTATTAAAATAGGATCCATACGAGCACATGGATCCAAACAGTGCTCCTACTTTAAAATAGACTATTTGAATTTGATTTTGTCAGGCACTAGGTAAGAGTTACGTTAGCAAAACATATGAATAATTCCAAAGTAAAATATAACTCTGAGCAATTCCAAATTAAACTATAATCCCAGTAACAGCAGCTTCACCTAAACAGTAGTACACAGCATCATCAAAATCAAAGCAAAGTAGCAACATATTCTCTCTCACTGAAATAACGTCTTCCTTCATAACAGAAAATCACAAAGCAGAGCCACTAGCAATATACAACTGATTCGTATCACTTAATCAAAATCCTTAACATCGTTGCCTACCCAATCTCACAGCTCCAAAACAACCAATTCCCAAGGTAGTAGTGCACGAAGGCTGAGATTATAGATCGTCACAAATTCTACAATTCGGCAAATGATCGCCTAGATCGTAGACTTTTTTACTCGTGGGACGTACTGCAGATGCATTTCCGGGAACTACATTTCCATAGAGAGAGAATTGTTGGGATGCTTCTTCACTAGTTGATTGGTTACTCTTCTCTTCTTGCTCCTTGTACACAAGATGGATTCCGACCTCCTTTACATGAAAATACCCATTGTCAACCACTGAAATATTCAGTTCATCACCACCTTCCAACTGATTTTCAAATTTCCAATAGCTTAACATCATCATATCCTCATCAGCTTCTGGAATGCCACGGACATATGGTAAATGTCTCCAAATCAAACTCTTGGTTGTATCACTGATACTAGTATGTGTGCCGCAATCAAACCTATCAAACCTATCATTTTCTTTTCGATTATTGGAAAGTGCATAAATAGAACATACAATCAAGCATCGGATTCTGAAATTAAGATGCGACGGCACGGTAAATGATATTGAAGATCCTTCATTTTTAAGATTAAACCAGTCTGGAACCTTGCTTCCTAAACAATAAGTATAGAATATGTGTTTTTCATGACATCCCTGTGCGACATAAAGCATAATTAATTTAACGATTATGTATATATATATTGTGTGTGTGTGTGTGTGTGTGTGAGAGAGAGAGAGAGAGAGAGAGAGAGAGAGACCTGTAGGGGAAGCTTCCTTGGACCCCCTGAGTACAAGTTGTAAAGCGTAACAGTTTGGCTTCCCATGGATCCTAAGTTGGACAAGCCCAAATTGTTAATTATCTCCATGTCAACATTTCCCAAAGGTTCAAACTTGAAGTCTCCTGTAATCTCAACTAGATTGGGACTCGCGCCCAGGTGTAGTCGATTTGGAAACAAACTGCCTTGACCGCCATATATGTTATTGTATTCGATGGTTGGGAAGGTTACTTTCTCCAACAATGTACATCCTGTGAACCCTAATTCTTTCAAATTCTGCGACACTTCAAGTGATCGGAGCTTTGTGCACTCATCTAAATGAAGGATCTCGAGTCCAGTATGACCTCTGATGCAATTTGGGAGGCTACGAATTGCATTACAACTCAGATTTAAAATTTGCAATGAGGATAGGTTGCCAAAATCCATAGGAAAATCATCATCTGATAAATTACAATTCTCAAGACTTAAGTGTACCAAGCACCGTGGTAAAAGAGCCCATGAAATTTCCATGCTTTTTCTTGGCTGCAACAGACAGGGATAGATGAATGAATGCCATGATTTGACCTCCTTACTGGTAGAGAGTAATTGACTCATGGAAATTCTATTGGCATGGAGAACTGTTAATGAATCCATAGTCTTCATTCCTGTTGGCAGTTCCTCAAGATTTGAGCAACCTGAGATGTCAAGTGTTTCCAAAAACTTTAGCATACAAATGCTTCTCGGGAGCTTCCTCAAATTTTTGCAATCTTCTAAATTGAGCAAAACAAGTCTCTCAAGGTGTCCAATGGATTCATGAACCTCAACCAGCCTTGCACAATTTTTAAATATCAATTTCTCTAGATTGGGGACTTTCGAGAAGTCGGGAGTTTTAGTAAGGCAATGGGAATGACTAAGATCAAGGATTTTTAGTGACTTGAGAAGCTGTAAAACAAGAAAAAAGCTGCTATTAATATTTCTTTCAGTTTTCACACGAAATTAAAATATATATATACATTTGGAACTTACCTTTTCTCCTTCCCAAATTATTTGCAAGCTACTATAACTCATGTCAAGAACAATCAGGCTCTCCAAAGGAAAATCACAAGGTATAAATTTGAAAGGGAATCCATGCCAACATAACCATCGTAATCCTTTAGGAAAATTTTCCAAGCTTCCACTTATTTGTACAAAATTGAGCTGCAAAAGTTTTAGTTTATGCATCCTTGCAAATGCATCAACTTCCAAAGTTACTTGATTTGAATTTCCTAGAGCAGTGCCTACATTCTTGGAGGAGAACATGCCAAAACAGTATCTTTTAAATGAGTTGCCTGCATTTGTTAAAAATGGTGTGTCGAGGAATTCATCATAATGACGTTTTCTATTAACACCAAAAATTGTCCTGTCATGTTTATCTTTCTGGAGCAAATTCATATCAAGTGTGAGGCCTTCGATTTTTCTTGTCCCCTGACAATGAACAGGAGGAGGGAAATATTTATCAATAAGAGTAATGCTATAAAAATATAATTTTTGCAAAGATCAATCATACAAAATGATGTGGCCTTTTTCAAATAAAAACAACAAAAATGAAACTGATAATTTCAAAAATCCAATTGCCCTATTATCCTAGATGATATATATCTATATATATATATATATATTGTTGAATTACACTATTAGTCCTTATAGTTTAAGCGAAGTGTTATTTTAGTATCTATAGTTTCAATTTGAATCATTTGATCCCTACACTTTCAAATTTGTTGCAACGTAGTCCCTTTTTACTTACCGTTAGAATTTGAAACAGAAAAAGACAATATATAAAACTAGAGGGACCAAATTGAAATTCAAAACAAACTACAATGACCACTAGTATAATATACCAAATTGGAATTCAAATAGACTATAGAGACCATCGGTGTAATGAATATATTACACCGGTGGTCATTGTAATTTGTTTTGAATTTCAATTTGGTCCCTCTAGTTTTGTATATAATTTTTTTCCATTCAAAATCTTAACAACACATGTTGAAGAGACCACATTGCAAAAAATAAAAAATAAAAAAATTGTAGTGACTAAATTGTTCAAATTGAAACTACGAGAATCAAATAAAACTTCGATCAAACTAGAGGAACCGGTGGTGTAATTTACCCATTTTCTTTTATTATATTATACAAAGATTTTTCTAGATCATTTTTCCGATATAAATAGCATAACAACATAAATAAATAGAAATAAACATGAAAAGCAACAAGGTTAACACTTACAGTATTTTCTCTCAAAACATTAAAGGAATCCTTGTGATTCCAAAGTCTACTACGTTTTCCTGGCTCCTTAGGTGATTCTTGCCGAACAATTTCTCTTCCCATTTCTTGAACCAATTGATGCATCACCAACTTTTTGCTTTCATCAATTGTTAATAGAGATCTATCAATGAGATTTTGAATCCCAACCATTGTGTAAAAATCACATCCATCTAGAATTGTAACTACCCAACCTTCATCCATCCCAACAAAGAAACAAGCAACATGGAGGAATAAATCTTTATCGTGGTCATCTTGTAAAGAGTCATAGCTTATTTTGAGTTTTCCAAGGATTTCATAATCAGGAAATGCTTTCAATTTTTCCAATTGACTTTTCCAGATATTTAAACTTTTTCCAGACAGAGAAGAACCCAAAACTTTTATAGCTAATGGAAGCCCTCCACAATAGTGTACCACCCTCTTTGAGTCCTCTATGAAACCATCAATGGGACAATTTTTCCCAAAGGCATGCCAACTAAAGAGCTCCAAGGATTCATCATTATCCAATTTTTCAACCTTGTGCACTTGACAAACTTCATGAGCCTTGAGCAATTGCTCACGCCTGGTGGTTATGATGATTTTACTACCTTGAGAAAGCCAGTCTCTCATTCCAAGTATTGCATCCAATTGATCTGCTGTATCCACATCATCAAGGACTACAAGAACTTTTTTACAACATAATGCATTTTTAATCTTTACAACTCCTTCATCAACATTGTACAATTTTTCCTTTCTTCCCTTTAACATATCTGAAAGAAGTTGTCGTTGTAATCGAAGTAAACCATCTTGTTGTTTTAAATTTTCTCTTACATTTGCAAGAAAACTGCTACCTTCGAATCTTGAGAAGTTCAAATTATATAGTACTTTGGCAATGGTTGTCTTCCCTATTCCGCCCATCCCACAAATTGCGACTATACCAACATCACTAGACTCATCTTGTAACCAAAGCCCAATGTTTTCGGCTCGAGAATATATTCCAATCAAGTGGGGGGCAATACCCAAGGTTGTGCGACTTAGTTTGTCTCCAACCACTTTCACAATTTTCTGGATAAACTTTGACTCAAGTCTAATTATCATATTAAGATGGAAAATAAAGAACAATAAGAATGCCATCAATTGAATTTAATTGCTAATTCTCATGCAATACTAAACCAAAAGACCATGTTATTGTCTTTGTTGAAACAATTGGAAGAGTCTTAGATGAAAAGAAAGGGTTTTCACTATCATGGTTTTGAAACAATACTCTTTTATCTAATATAAATTGTTCTGTTTTTCAATTTTTGATTAGTAAGCCAAGTTGTTGAAACTTTTAAACAATGGGCCAAATTTCAATAAAATGTCTATGAAAAGAAATGAATAGCTACTTGTGATCTTTTCATATAACTTGAAAAGAAGGAGCATCTTAAAAAAATCATGAGTTAATAAATTCAACTTGTTTTTTTTGGAAACTGACTTGTAGGATGCTTTTGTGTTTGAAGGCTATCTTACAAAAACTAAACTATGTAAATCTGTCCTAATTAACAAAACAATTCATTCCAAAATTTGAACAGATAATTCTTCATTCAAAAGGCCCTAGTATGAAATACTTTAATCTACGAAATCCAAAAAATGGTGATATAAGTAATGCTTAGCTAAGAAAAGGACTTGGGAGGAAATTACCCGTCAGTTTGATTTTGTAAGTTCATCCCTGCCAAATTTGCAGCTTCTCTAAGTGCTGTCTTCCATTCTTCCACTTTGCCAATCCATTCAACTTTTCTTTCACTCGCTTCTGCACGAAATCTCTCTTCATGCCTCATAAATGCTTCTTTGAAACTTTTCTTTTGATTCCTCACATGAGATGGATCCACATGATAGAAAACAGGTAGAACTACATGTCCAACAGTCCTCCTGCGTTCGAGGATCATGACAAGTTCATCGAGACACCAACTTGAAGATGCATAGTCCTCCGAGAAGACAACTATTGAAATCTTCGACTCTTGAATTGCTTTGTTCAATTCGAACTTAATATTCTCCCCTCTTTCAATTCCATCGTCATCTCTGAAAGTACGCAATCCTGCGTATGCTAAAGCTGTGTAGAGGTGGTCAGTGAACGTCTTGCGAGTATCTTCACCTCTAAAGCTCAAGAACACATCATAACTACAATGAGAATTGGAGGAGGAGGTTTCTTGGGATCTGACAAATGCCATTGGATTAAAGCTCAAAGAAAGACCAATTAAGGACAGAAGAGCCAAGATATGAATTATATCTGTTTAGGCACCATGGATATTTATAGATGTATATGTATATGAAGTACCAAGTAAGAAACCGATGAGAGAAATGCTATCTAATTTACATGTTGGTTTTTCCTGGAAGCTTGTATGTGCCTTGACAAGAATATATTCTTGACTCTATGTTCTACGAAGTCTTTCCCAAATTATTTTCTGTGGGACCTTTTGTTGTCCTTACAATTATTTAAAAATTCTTACCCTTTGGAAAATCATGAACCAATCTACCCACCTTCATTTGTTTAGGTTGTGTTTGGTTAGGAGATTTAAAAAGGAATTTAGAAAAGGAAATGAAAAAGGTGTGTGAAATTATATAAAATGTAAGTATATTTTATTCACATTTTACCTACCTTTTTCCTTTCTCTTTCCAGATCTCTTCCCAAATCTCCCAACCAAACACGACAACTAAAATGCCCCAAACCAATTCAATCATTGCTCTATAATTTAAAGGGAAATATTGCTATATGTCACCCATTTTCTCTGATCGTTTGGAATCACTGTTTAAGTGGATATTCATAATTGATTCCGGTTCATAAATAATTATTCATGAAACTAAATAATGTTTTTTCATTTCTTAATGATATGAAATGGTGATAAAACAAATAATATACAATAGAGAAGGATTTGAATTCTTTGTGGTGTTTATTTTTGTCTCATTGTAAGGGTTGTTTATAATTGTTTATTTATTCTCAAGTTTGGGCTTAGTGATTGTGTTGACTTTTTAATTATTATTAAATTAGTAGTTAATTTAATGTAATACTTCTCATATTTGTGAATAATTATTGTTTATTGAAACTTTGTTTTCTATTGTTAACTATACCAATTAGGTAGCCACTGATCTATACAAATGGTTGGTGTTAATCGTTCTTCTAAGAGGCCGCTTGGAACTTAGGTTTTTAGTAATTTTTTTTTTTTTACTTTTAATAATGAGATAAAAAAATTAATGTATTTGAAATGATTTTTTTAATTGAATAGATAGTTGTGAGAAAAAATTGATTGATTAATCTATATGATTTGACATTTTACTAATAGAGTTGAATTTGATTCCAAATAATGAATCAGCCATCTCCTTATTTTTTTGTCAAGAAAAAATATGGCAGACTAACTGATATTTATCAGTTAATGAAAGAGGTCCAATACAAAAAAAATAAAAAAAATGAAATGCATGTTGTGTCTTTGAAACAATCTTGCCCCACCCATGAGAAAATATTTCATAGTAGCCTCATTGGACTGTGCATCTTTCTTAATATATGATAATAGGTAAAAGTATAAACTAAAATATTCTGGAGTTGCAAAAATAGTTATTAAATTGTTAGCAACAACATAATGGAGGAAGTTAATCAATATGTCGATTCCATCAATTATAATTGAAAAGAAGAGTTACAAAGAATAGTTGGTCAGATCTAGTATGGATTGTACATGGATGGTACTTGGAGTCGGTGGGGCAAATGGAATCCGATACATAAATCAGTTAAACATCCAGCGCCAATGTCATTGAATGGGTAAGTCGCCAATCCCTAAAACGGACTATGTAATGTAGTTTATATGCTGGGTTACGAGCAGACATTTTACCAGAGGTTTCTAATCTGCCTTTGTGTGATTCCGGTTGAAGCATATACTCGGGGAGTGGGTGCAACCTTTCGAACTGCTACTGAATCCATGGGCAGACAAGAGACAACCTGACAAACTAAAACATTTGAATCTTTTATACTTTTTTATGACTTTCTGAATTTTTTTTAAAACAAAAAAATCTCTTGCCAAACGGAGCTAAGTGTGGTGTGCCTTAATAAAAGGGGGACTTATGTGTAAAACCTAATAAGTGAATTTATTACACAATAAGTCCTATGATAATTAATGATATTTTTCATCAAACACTATCAAAAAAAATGTCACTAATTTTTAATTGTCAGTGATAGTTTAAAATTTTTTACAAAAAATGTCACTAATTATAAGTTTTAGTAACAGTTTAAAAAAAAATAATCACAAAAATTCACTAATTTTCAACTTTTAGCGACAATTTGAAAAATTCATCGTAGAAAAATGTTACTAATTGTAAGTTTTAACGACAATTTATAAAAATCGTAACAAAACAAAAGTTACTAATTGTCGATTTTTAGCGATATATGTAAAAAATTGTTACAAAAAATTATTTTTAGCAACGATTTTACTTAAACTTATTTTCAATAGTATTTGATGGGAATTAAATCTAACTATTAAGAGTTATTGGTAATTTACACTTAATAAAATGCGTCATTATTCACGCATAAGCATTAGCGTATGTTCTGGGTTTGAAAATTTGGATTCTGTTTTGTTTGATTTTTAAAATTTTAGTAATTTTTTTTTTTTACTTTTAAATGTACTTAATCTAGATACTTAATTTGTTTTTTAAATTACTAAAATATATTTTTAAAAAAAAGCTCATTAAAAAACAAATAAAATAAATATCTGTGATTTTTGCATTCTTTGCACCAAATATGAATGAGACTGTGGATTAGAGAGTGTGCAAGTGGGGGTACGGTGAGATAGGCATGGATGGGCGAAGCTAGTGAGAAAGTGAGACCTTTAAAATAAATTTTCCAAATGTAAATTATTTTTATTGGGGTTCATTTACTCATATGGGATATTTGCGTACCAACAAGTAGGGGTGAGCAGCGAATGTACCCATCCACTCAAACTGACCGAATCGAACTGATCCGTTGCATTTTGGACGGATGCGTGATGATGAGCGGACAATTGCAGATTGATTTTTTCCAATCCGCCTAGTTTTGGATGGATGGTAGATTTGAGGTTTATTTGGCCGCAACTGAACAGTCAAACCATGAGCACCCTTAGTAATTTGTAAGACTTTGTGTTTTCAATTTGTTTAGATATTCTGTTTGTGTTTTTAATTGAAAAAGAGTTTAAATATTCTGTTGAATATATTCTATTGAAAAAAAGTTTTCAACTTGAATATATTTTTTGAATTGAAAAAAATAAATGTATTATTTATCTATAATTTTTGGTTTTTAAATCTAACTCTAAAAATAATAAATAAAAGAGATGATATATGCTAGTTGATTTTTATTTTCAAAAACAGATATAAATGTAACAATACAGAGGCATACAATCTCTACTACTGCTCTGTTTATGATTTTGATGATTTGAATTGTTTCTATATTTTAAGAACCACATATTGTAATACTTTATGTGGATGAGGCATGCTGTGATTGTAATATTTGGATGAGGCATGTACTAATTGCAATACTTTTTTTATTTTTTTAAAATTTTTTTTTAGAGGAAGTGCACAAGTTGAATCATGTGAAAAATTTATAAAATTTTAAACTGCCAAACCGATTCGCATCCATCTACCAATCTGCCAATTCGCTCAATCCACATCTGCCGAATTGGCAGAGGAATGCGGATTGATTTTCTCCAATCTTCCAATCTGGCAAACGGATGGCGAATTGGAGGTTCCGTGACCGCAACTGACCCGCGCCCACCCCTACCAACAAGGTTATATCTACTTACAATTTTATTAATAATTCTATTAAAAGTATCTATGTCCACATATCATTAGATATTTAAATATTATTGTTATTTTCACAATTAATCACATTTGACCATATATATTTTTGGTAAGATTTTTAATAAAGTTATTAGTATGGGATAGAATTATTCATTTGGATACACCATAGCATGATATGGCCAACAAAAAACTTGGGAAAAGAAGATGGAGTGTTTGATAACATGATTCAGTACTTAAAACTGGATGTATTAAGTAATAATTAATTAAGTTTGTTTGATAATCATAATTGATATCACTTAAAAATTTAATGGTCTCTTAAAATATTAGCTAAAACTTTAAAAAAAAATTAAGTTATTTGAAACTTGCTTAATTCTAATTAAATTTATAAATATTAAATATAAGTATCGATATATACTATTATAAACTTACCACCACCACCATGCCACCACTACCACCAACACAACCACCACCACCACTACCGCTATTGCTACCACCAGTCCACTACCATGCCCAGTGGCGGAGCCAAAAAATTAAATTAGAGAGGACACTTATTAATTACAGTATCAAAAATTTTTACAAAAATATTTCATGCAAGTTTTTATGATTGATTTCAAGAAACATCAAAAAAATAATATTATTTGTAACTAGTGTATCATGGACAATACAAAAAAAAATATGGATACAAGTCTTAAAATAAATTATACAATGATAAAAAAAAATTTATACAAAATTTAATTAAAAATTCAATATAATGGTAATACTACGTCATCATCGATATGCGATATCACCATGTAATAGTACAAGGAAGATGCTATGAACCCCAAGTAAATTACTAAATAAATTATCAAACCTCTCACATGGGTGTAGGACCCACACACATGTGATTTGTGTGGGTCCCACACCCATGTGAGAGGTCTGGTAATTTATTTGGTAATTTGTTTGGGATCTCTAGCATAACTCATAGTACATAAACACATAGAGAGTGAACCCCACATGTCAAATGTAACTAACAATCTAATAAATTTCATATTTTTATAGTGAGATTACTTATACTTGCATGTTAATAATAATGACATCACCGTTACATTCAAAAAATTTCATAGATAATATGTTTTATAGTAGTCTCTTCATTTTCAATTAAAATAACCATTATTGTTCTCATAATTTTTAAAATGTCATTAACATTTCACTCTAATAATATTTTTGTAATTTTTTTTATTTAAAATATTTTCTTTATGCTTGCAAAATTTTTTTAAAAAAAAATCCCAAAATTTAGGGGGGTACGTGACCTCCCTGAGCCTTCACTCCTTTTGCCACTACCATGCCACTGCCGCCACCACCATCATGTCGCTACCACCACCACCACCGCTACTATTACATTTATTATCATTGTTATTGTTGCCATAAGCATCACCATTATTTCACTATCACTATTATTGTTACAGCTACCACCACCACTACCATTACAATATAAAATAATAAATTTCAAATTTAATTTTATACATATCAAACAATTTATTTTTAGTTTAGTTCTTAAATTTTTATCAAAAAGTTTTTTAACTTAAAAAATTCAGTATTTAATTTTCAATTTTCAGTTTTCAATTTTATCAAAAACCACCTTAGTTCACATGTAAAAATAATTTTTTTATTTTTTATTTTTTGAGTATAAAAATAGATATGTGGATAGACAGACTCATTCATTGTAAGTAAGAAAATATTCACAAGACATAATTACTTGCTTAGAATGATACTCACTTTGGTAGGTTTCAACCACTATGAGCATGGAGAGATTATAAACATTGGTTAGGAGTTAGAGATGTTGGGTCTTTGTGGGCTCATCACAAGGATCACTTTGATAATTGAAATTGTTTATATTAAAGAGCTCATAAAAAAGATCATTCTTGTAAAAATTAAATTATTTAAATAACCATGACCAAATGCTTAGATCACATTTGCCATTAAAAAATAAATCTCAATTATAATTTTGAATATGAACCATTTATTATTTTGGAGACAAATGTAATCTAATAATATATTTATAGTATTCTGATCAATTTGATTTTTTTGTAAGAATGATTTTTTCGATGGGCCTTTGAATATGAGTGATTTGAATCATTGATATAAGTCATGTGGTGAGCCTATATAGGCCAACAACACCTCTAGTAATAGTGAGAAGAAAAAACATAAGGCCTTTGGGTTTGAATATTTTTTTATATCTCATATGTTTGTAATCACACATATTATAGTAGATTTCTTTTTGACCTATTGATTTATGATTTTTCCTTGGAAGCAAGTGAAAGGAGATTTAAGGAGTATAGCACAACATAGCTAATTAATTACCAAAGCTTGTATGGAGTTTTGCTAATGTCTCCTATTTCATTACCCTCAATTACACTTTTAATGAGGTGACAAATAGTTTTGGAAAAAGAGAAAAAAAATTTAAGAGAGTTGATTGATTGATATTATTTGCCATTTTATTAAAAGTGCAATTAGAGGTGATAAAATCGAAGAATAGGACATTTCTCAACTTGTATGTAGACAATAATTTGCACCAAATGTGAAAGAGATCTTTTGAGGGCATGTGAATGGAGGAAGCTGCTACAAAGATGGGGTGAAGAAGCAATGGACAAAATGAAATCGAAGAATAGAACATTTCTCAACTTGTATGTGTCTTAAGAATAAATTCTTTTGTACCAAATGCGAAAGAGATCTTTTGAGGGCATGCGAATGGAGGAAGCTTCTATGAAGATGGGGTGAAGAAGAAATGGACAAAATGAAATTGAAGAATAGGACATTTCTCAACTTGTATGTGTCTTGACAATAAATTCTTTTGTACCAAATGTGAAAGAGATCTTTTGAGGGCATGTGAATGGAGGAAGCTGCTACGAAGATAGGGTGAAGAAGCAATGGACAAAATGAATGGAATGGAATCATATTAAACAACAATTTTGGCAATTAAAAATATAGTCTACGTCATTGGTGTGAATCATATATACATTATTTTTTTTTAAAAGCTGTTAAGTTTTATTAAAAAAAAAAAAAAAAAAGAGATTGATTTCTTATTTGTTTCCTTTTTATTTTTTATTTTTTAATTGGACGATGTAAGGCTGTAAATTAACACAGTCGTTCGTGAACAAACTCAAGCTTGGTTCGGTAAGGACTCGTTCAAACTTAGTTCGTTGAATTTTTATTGCATTCGAGTTCAAACTTATTAAAATCTTAATAAACAAGTCCAAACATAGTAAAACTCGGCTCGTTAGCTTGGCTTGTTTGTTGGCTTCTTTAATATTTATTTAAATAATATAATAAATATATCATTTATATATTAAATAACATAAAAATATATATGAACAATAGGATAAAGGGCACTCAGGCCAAAAGTTCAAAATTGAATTTCCTTTGTCCAAAGATCCAGGGAAAATTCTATTTCCACACACCTACTTACCTTAGTGCACATTATTTCTTAGTATACATACTTATTAATTTGGTTTTTGATTATTTTTCTCTTTTCACACACTTGTTCTAATTATATCCTAACTCATATCCTTTGTGCACAAACCACCTAAACTTGTGTCTGGATCCTCTACCATGGTTTCCTCCTCACCATAATGCCAAAACGATGTCATTTTAGATTTTTTTTTTGTTTCTTCTATCTTCTATTTTCTCAAGAGCAACAATAGAGGAAAAAAAGGGAGGGAGGAATAGAATTGTTTTTGGGAATTGAAAGTTCTGAATACTTTGATTGAATCATCTTCTCACAATGTATATATAACAATTGCAGTCCACTCTTTTATCTTCATTTGAACATACAATTGAATCTACATTAATATAGATTGAAAAAAAAAATCTTTGTTACGATTTCCAATATCTTCTTAATGGGATGGGAAAAAAAAAATCTGGGTTTGAAAGCAAACCAAAGATCAATCCATCTCGCACGAAGAAGGCATTATTTGTGTAATGTGAAAATATTTTCAACAATCGCCATTTTTGTACCAGCAGATGAGCATCGTGATGTAGCATTTCATGATGTAAAGCATCGCTCTCTGTTCTTCTGCCGTCGTCTTGCTATCCGATCTTCAGTGTCAACTTCATCACTCTGTTCGTCTGTTCACACTGCATTGAGATTTTTTTTATTTTAAAAATATGTATACGGAGAAACTTCTGATATAATATAGTGGGTGTGTTTTGATGTCCATTGTAGTAATTTTGTTTTAGGGCACAATTGTTATTAAAATAAAATTTCATTAAGTATGCATAGAGGTAAGTAGGTGTGTGAAAATAAAATTTCCCAAGATCCAGGTGCTGAAATAGTATGTCCATAAGGACAAGCTTAGGTAAAATAACCACACTATCCACACACACACACACACACACACACACATATATATATATATGCTATACGATAGAACACTCTCAAACCAAACCATTTTCACTCTCTCTCAATGTTTTAAAAACCGGACCGATGAGCGAATCGAAAAAGAGATCGGGTAGATGGGTGGTTGAACCGGAATCGAATCGTGATGTTAGAATTATTTTATGAATATTTTTATAATTTAAAAATAAATAAAATACATTCATTTAAATATTTTTATAATTTAATTATATATTCATTAAACATATATGTTTATATATATTTTTATATTAATATTATTTGTAAAAATATTAATTACACTTCTATTTGAAGGAAATTAGTTTGAATATAATTAATATTATATATTTCCTACATATTAATAATGAACCATGGTAGTAGAGTGGAAATTCATACTCTTTGGAGCTTGAGGTATTGGGTTCAAGTCCCTTTAGCATCAACTTTTTCAATATTTGACCAAACATCCGGTTTGCTTCAACCCGGGCCGATTCGTCCAGTTTAGTGGTTTAACCGTGGTTTACACTGGTTTAGCTTAAAATGACTGATTTTAAAGAGAGAACGAGTTAGACAATATATCTGGATCGGACCATAGACCAGTTGCCAGTTCAACCGGTCAAACTAGTCGGTCCGATTCAAATTTCAAAACATTGTTCTCTCTCTCTCTCTCTCTCTCTCTCTCTCTCTTCATCGCTGGCACAACCACCACTGTCTCAATCTCTTCCGTCGTCGTCACCACCCACCTCAGCCTCTCTCTGGCACTGCTCTGCCACCGAGAACAAATCCAGCAAATCTTTGACCGTGTATTCCTTTGCTCGAGGACACATACTCTGTCGCGCATATTCCATCATGCCACTAGATCCAAGATTGCCGCCCTCCTCTGCGTCCACCGCCCTCTTCCAGCAGTCCCACCGCCGCTCCTCTTCTCTCTCAAACTAGAGCTCCGCTATTTGTGTATGAGAGAGTGTAGAGCAGATCTGAGAACCATCTCTCTCTCCCTCTCTCTTCTCCTCTTTTCTTTACCTTTGTTGCGGCCAATCTGAGTAGATATGTGTAGCTCGAGGAGGCTTCGTATTAAGCAAAAAAAAAAGATGTTAAATTTTTGGATCTGCACATCGAATCGGGACTCAAGTCCCTCGATCAGTTTCTCTCTAGGAAAAATCATATTTTTAGGTAATTTTTCAATCTTGAATAGCAGAGTGCTGTTGAGATTTGTTTATTTTGATTTGATGAAATGATGATGATTACAAGAATAAATGTGGACAATAGAGTGTTCTTTTTTTGTATTTTGTATTCAATCTTGAACAATAGAGTGTTGTTGAGATTTGTTTTTGGTTACTTAGGATCTATTCTTTTTTTCTTTTTTTTTTTTGATATGTTTTTTTGTGTATCTGCCCAAATCTGCCCAAAGTAGCTTTGAAGGGGCTTTTCCCATATTAAGCCTATTTTGTATCTTAATTTCCAAATTAGGCCTAGTTTGGACGGAATTCTCAAATTAAGCTAAAGCGCTATTACAAATCGCGCTTTCACTATTTTGAGCATAAAATTTGATGAATAGTAAAAGCGCTATTACAAAACGCGTTTTTAATTAAGAAAACGCTACTGCAAAACGCGTTTTCACTGTGCATATTTGTTTTCTTAAGAAAACGTTTAAAATATATTAAAATATAATCAAAATAAATCTTGAGTTCTCTGCCGCCCAAATTGTAGTGCATTGGTTTTGCCACGCCTCTGCACAGGTTCAAACCACATGCACAGCAACTCCAAACAATTGCTATCCAAAATGAAATTCAACTTTTTTTTCTTTTTTTTTCCTTCCACTCGCTCTATACTTTATATATTTATTATGTAATTTTTTTATCAAAAAAAAGTAAAATGTTTGTTTGGTTAAATATTTTAAAAAATTAAAAATAAACAATTTATTTATTTAAAAAATTAAATAAACAATTTATTTATTTAAAAAATTAAATAAACAATTTATTTATTTTTAAAGAGATATATAAAGTAGTATACTATTTATTAAAAAAGTTGTATACTATTTACAAATTTAATTTTTTATTAATTTTTTTTATATAAAGTAGTATTTTTTAAAGTAGTATACTATTTATTAATTTTTTAAAGTAGTATACTATTTATTAATTTTTTAAAGTAGTATTTTTTAAAGTAGAATTATATAAAGTAGTATACTATTTATTAATTTTTTAAAATATTTTTTCACAAATTTTTTATTTTTTAGATACATCTAACTAAGGTGCATCTAAAAAAGTAAAAAAAAAAATGATTAAAATTTTAAAAATATTCACTAAAAACAAAAAAATACGAAAATCAAAAAACTCAGTTTTCAAATAACTAAATCCAAAAAACTCAAACCAAATACACTGAATACTTTTTAAACAATTATGTTGACATTTCGAAAAAAATTGCATTTTATAGAAAAAAAATTTAGTTATTGTATTTTATTTATTTATTTATTTATAGAAAAAATTGTATTTTATTTATTTAAATTGTTTATTTTAAATAAATTGTACATTTTAAAAAAATATGCACAGTGAAAGCGTACTCAAAAAATATTTTTTCAGCAAAATGTACGCTTAAAATATTTTAAAAGCGTACATTTTTTAATTTTTGAAAATATTTTAAAAATACACATATTTTAAAAGTAATGGGTAATAATAAAAATAAACAATTTATTAAAAATAAAAAAAAGTAGTATACGTGTGATGTGATGATAGTATAATACGTCTGAGTGAGTATACTATTTATACGTGTGATGTGATGATAGTATAAATAGTATACAACTTTTTTAATAAATAGTATACTACTTTATATAATTCTTTAAAAATAAATAAATTGTTTATTTAATTTTTTAAATAAATAAATTGTTTATTTTTAATTTTTAAAAATATTTAACCAAACAAACATTTTACTTTTTTTTGATAAAAAAATTACATAATAAATATATAAAGTATAGAGTGAGTGGAAGGAAAAAAAATAGAAAAAAAAGTTGAATTTCATTTTGGATAGCAATTGTTTGGAGTTGCTATGCATGTGGTTTGAACCTGTGCAGAGGCCTGGCAAAACTAATGCACTACCATTTGAGCTACAAGGAACTCAAGATTTATTTTGATTACATTTTAATATCTTTTAAACGTTTTCTTAAGAAAACAGATATGCACAGTAAAAGCGTGGTTTGGAACTGCGTTTTCTTCATATGCACAGTGAAAGTGCGTTTTGTAATAGTGTTTTCTTAATTAAAAATGCGTTTTGTAACAGCGCTTTCACTATTCATCAAATTTTATGCTCCAAACAGTGAAAGCGCGATTTGTAATAGCGTTTTAGCCTAGTTTGGGAATTCCGTCCAAACTAGGCCTAGTTTGGGAATTAAGATACAAAATAGGCTTAATATGGGAAAAGCCCCAGCTTTGAATCTATTTTTGGTAGGTTTGGATCTATTAATTTTTTTTGATATGTTTTTTTTCTATTTTTTGTATCTGTCCAGATCTACTAAGGTAGCTTCATTTTGGATCATCTGTGTGGTGTCAGTGTTATTGTCAACGTTGATGATCAAATAGATAAATTTTTATTTTTGTTTTCGTTTTTATACTGAACAGATAAGGGTGAGAGAGGGGAAGATAGAGAGAGAATAAAGATTTGAACAATAATAAAATATGTTTAAAATTTGAACAAATAAAAAAATTAAATAGATAAAAAAAATTTAAATACATAAAAAATTGAACATATAGTTTTAAATAGATAAGTGAAAAAATTAAACAAATAATAACATTTGGACAGATATTTGAATAGATAAGGGAAAAAAATTTGAACAGATAGGAAAATTTTTGAACAAATATAAATTTTTTTGAATAGATAAGAAACATTTTGACCAGAAAGTCAACGACAGTCAACAGATAAATTAAGAGGTAAAATTAGAAACAAAATATTCTCCAAAACTAACAAAAAGAATTCTCACCAAACTATTTCATAAAGGGTGGACTTTTCACCAACAAAAAAATTCATTGGACCTAATGCCTTAGACATTCTCTAAATTGGATTTATAACCAATTTACTCTAGGATAAATATGGTGGTGGTAGATAGTATTATTTTGGTAAAATATTGACTTTTCTTTAGTATGTATATATATATTATATATATAATTAATTGTAAAGTCTCATATACAAGTATAAATCTATAATTTCTTTGACTTATTAAAGTTTGTGAACAAGTTCGAGTTCGAGTCAAGTCTAAGCCAACTTGGCTCAAACTCAATTCGTTAAATTTATATTGAGTCCAAACTCATTAAAATTTTAATAAATAAGTCCAAATATATTAAAGTTCGACTCAATTTGACTCAATTCATTTGTAGCTTAGACACATGTAAAGTTTACAAGCCCAACATTCAATAACATTCAAATAATTACATGGAAGTAGTATTATGTTTAAGTTGAGAGACTAGTCTCCTATAAGTTTATTTTAATAATTAATCCGTTCAAAACACAACCAAACTGGTCTCCAATAATTTTTAACCGTTGATTTATAGATTTTACTAATATTTAGAATATTGGATCGAACCGTTTAGGTTCCTCGGGTACACTCTCAAACCTGTTCTACTTAAAAAATCAGCCTTTTTGTATAGCCGAAATAATGGCACAGTTGTGTCCAAAAAAAAAAAAAAATTATAAATTAGAATTAAAATTTATACTTTAATAATTAAAATGTCATATTTTTGAATGATTTGTAAAAAATTTACCATTACTCCCATACAAGTAATTTTCCCTTTTGTATAAAATTGGTAAAATACATGGTTGAATCAGTTGAATTTATACACGCATATAGTTAGATGCTGAAAAAAGGTAATCTGCTAGCATCAAAGTTGACACCTCAAGCATGAAAGTACCATTGCTTTGCGCCACACCAGCAATATACTCCTTGCAAACATATATGTAGGAATGAGAAAATTATCTGACCTAATTGTATTTCTCTCAATCTGATTTTAATATAAAAAGATTTGGGAGAACATTGATAGAGTAGGGTAAATTATAGGGATATGAAGATGAAATTTATTAGGATTAAAGTATGAAATTGTATTGTTAAAATACTTGAGTTTAAAATTAAGAATTTACGCATGAAACTCGAAAAAACTCAATCCCCATATTTTAAAACTTATTTGTCACCATATTCTGACTTGTCTATCCCCATATTTGTAACCTATCTATCATCTTATCTGAACCTATTTGTTATGATTTAAAATTAAAAATAAAATTAAAAGCAAAAGGTGAGGAAATGCTACCATAATTTACCTGTTGATTTATGATTTATCCTGGAAGCTTCAACACTTGTTTGTACATAAAATTATCTTTTGCAACAAATGTGAATGAGACTCCATGGGTAGACAGTTGGACATGGCAGAAGCTGCTAGGAAGTTGGGGTAATTAAAATAAAATAAAATAAATAAATGAAAGGGAGTAGAAAAGTGTGGGAAAAGTCGGGGGATGGGCATGGGGACGAAGATGCCGGGAAAGTGAAGTTTTTTATTTTTATTTTTATTTTTATTTCTTTACTAAATTCACAATATTTTATGTATTTCTAAAATTTAATTGGGTCATTTTACAATATTTACTTTTTTAGGTGTGTACTATATTTAAATTATGACAATTTGTGGTATTGATATCACAAATGTCATAAGTAAATCACTTTAAAACACAATTAAATAAAATACAGTGAATCATAACTAAACGTTACTTGAGACATAACAAAAAATTTTCAGTCATAATTAAACTAATAATCACAATAGACCATAATCAAAATCACAAGGGTAAATTACCCATAGGTCCTAATAGTTAAACTTAATTTCTATTAAGTCCTATTGAAAATAAGTCTTGGTAAAATTGTCGCTAAAAATAATTTTTTTGTGACACTTTTTTATATATGTCGCTAAAAATTGACAATTAGTAATTTTTTTGGTCATAATTTTTATAAATTGTTGCTAAAATTTATAATTAGTGACGTTTTTTTATGAATTTTTTTTTCTATAAGACCTATTAGACAAAAAGTTTACTTATTAGGACCTACACGTAAGTACCCCAAATCACAATGAGTCATAACCAATATTATAAATTAACACCACCTAACCTATAACAAAAGGCGTGTTCGATTACAATCAAAATAATAATTACAATAGGTCATAACTAAATTATAACAATTGTTGAATAAAGTCATAACAAACAATCATTCATCATAACAAAAATACAAAAATTATAATTCGACATATGGGACTTCGCTTTTTTAGTGTGCACATATTGTATTTTATCAACAAAAAAAAAAAAAAAAAACAAAAACAAAAAAGGCGCACGTATTATAGAATTTTTAAAGGGGATTTTTTTTTAGGATCCCTGATATTAAGATTTTATAGCATAAATGATATATAATATTTTTATAATGTCTAAGGTCCCTCAAATTGAACCAGAGAAAATTGGATCCAGAGAAATTCTTTGGATTTTACAAAGATATTCTTTCCAGGACTCCCACTTTCCAGAGAAATTCTCCCAAACCCAGAGAAATTCTCTCCAAAATCAAAGAAATTCCATTTTCTAGCTCTCTACTCATCTCTCAAACCCACTTCATCTTCTTCACCATCTTCATCACAAACCTTCAACCTAATAATATTCAAATTTTAAGTTTCTTCTCATTTCACACATTTTCTCAGCAACCAAACACGCAACCATTGATATAAAGTCCAGAGAAATTCTTTCTGGAATCCCCAACCCAGAGAAATTCTCTCAAAACCAAAGAAATTCCCAAACAAACCTTTCTAGAGAAATTCTCTCAAACCTAAAGAAATTCTCTCCAAAATCAGAGAAATTCCATTTTCTGTAATTTCTAACATCTCTCAGACCTACTTCATCTTCAAAAATCTTTAATGATGAGCAGCTCACCACCAATATCAAAAAGCCCGTACTCCATGGCCATTTATACCAAAATCAAGAGTATAAGTCCGCCATAAAAACCCCCAAACTCGTAGCACCACCCCAACAATTCATGAGTAATTGTAATTGTAACAGTGATAGAGAAGATAGCAAAATCTGAAATTCTATAAAATTAAAAAAACAAACAAACAAACAACTTGGGATTAGATCAACTACGTCCCCGTGTGAAGAAGTTGAAAGAATTAACGCACCTGCAGTGTTGGTACCCTGAAGTTTTGAAAAGGAAAAAGAGCAAGAGAAAGAGCTGTGTGAAAAACGACACACATAGAGAGAGATTGGTGGCCCACGGTAGCCACTACTAGTTCACGGCGTTCCACGGCGGTTTGGTTTTTGGTGGTTTGGCAAGAGAAAGGCGGATGAGAGAGAATGCAAGCGATACAAAGATCATAGAGAAAGAGAGAGGAGAAGAGATGAATTTAGCAGAAAAGTTTAAAGTGAGAGGGGGAGAGAGAAATAAAAAATGAGGTTTGATTTGAGAAATTTCTCTGTGATAAATGAGTGTGGAGATCGAGGGACCTTAGACATCATAAAATAATATTGTGGATCTCTTCCATTACTAAACATGGGAGAAGGACCTTAGACTAATTTTTCCATTTTTAAAAAGATGTACGCATTACAAAATTTTTCAACAGTCATTTTGAATTTATTTTTTTACATATATGTTAATTTGTAAAATCATAGTTTTAAAAATATAATTTTAAATTTAAAGTCATATTTTTTACTTCAATTACTTTAGGAAAATTTTTAAACAATGAAAGAGAGAAGATGTTGATTTAAGATTTATGAGAAAGTAAGAATTTTTAATTTTATTTTTTTATCAAATTCACAATATATTTTAGCCATTTTAAAAGTTAAATTACTAATAGGTCCTAATAGTTGGACTTATTTCTTATTAAGTCCTATTGAAGGTTAGTCATAGTAAAATCGTCGTTTATAATAATTTTGTAACGATTTTTTTGCATATATTGCTAAAAATTGAAAATTGGTGACTTTTTTTGTCACTATTTTTATAAATTGTCTCTAAAACTTACAATTAGTGAAATTTTTCTGTGATGAATTTTTTAAACTGTCACTGAAAACTGAAAATTAGTGATTTTTTTTGTGACAATTTTTTTAAATTGTCACTAAAACTTATAATTAGTGACTTTTTTTGCGACAAAATTTTTAATTTGTCGCTAAAAATTAACAATTAGGGGTTGTTTGGGGTGTCTTAAATAAGTGTACTTTTTGTCTTTTTGGACTAAAAAATTAAAGTTGAAAATATGGATGTTTGGGTTAACTTTTGACTTTTTATGGAAAAATGTGTAATAAAAAATTGTAAAAATTGATTTGTAGAGAAAAATTCGAATTGGGAGTTGTGCAGCCGTAATTGTTGATTTTTGGTGAATAGTATTAACTTTTTAACTTTTTGAGTAACTTTTTGACTTTTTGGCTTTTTTACAAGTTCTCAAACTTGGCCTTAGTGACGTTTTTTTAATAGTAGTTGGTAAAAATTATCATTAATTATTACAGAACTTATTAGATGAAAAAACCCACCTATTAAGATTTACATATAAATCTCTCAAATCAAAAGTGAGATTGGACAAAAGGAGGTCGGCATGGAATCATCATGACTTTAAAGAAAATGAAAAAAGTACAAGTGGGGTTAAAGGGGTGGGCATACATGATCCTGCTAAGAAAGTGGGAAAGCACAAGCACAAAAGCTGGGTTCAACTCACTCTTCCCCTCTCCCCTCAAAAATAATAATAACAATAAAATGAAAAAGGGAGTTCAGTCTATTGATCTATTTTTATAGATTTGTATGGACATAGATCTACGCACTTATTGTTTAAGTCCATAAGGACAATCCCATGTCGATAAGGATAGTCACGCGTCTTTTTATTTGTATGGATCGATGCCTCTATCTGTTCAAATGATCCTTTTTTCAAACCCATTTCTCTCTCTCCTCCATTTTTCTCTCACTAACCTTGCATTCTACAGATCTACTCTCTCTCTCTCTCGCTCATCTTCTTCTTCACTTTTTGACCTACAAATGTTGCGTAGTTCGCTTCAAATCTCTCGCTGTCTCTCTTTCTCTTTCGTTCTTAGGAAGGTAAGTGCTATAATTGTTTTGTTAATCAGTCAATAGTCGATTAAATCGATAAGAAGATCAGAAGAGATGCAACAAGGGAAAGTGGAGGATGTGAACGACAATATAGACACCCCATTTTGACCGGTTTTAAGACTTGGGAGCTCTTTCTCAAACACTCAATGATGAAAGTTGAAATGTGCTATTTTACGAATTCCTTAATAGGAAAGCCGGGTTCAAGCTTTAATCCCAACCTTACAACCGTTTTGGCCAAAACATTTGTAGACCTTTTTTTCAAAAATCTTTTTCAAATTTTTTTTTTTCCGTGTGGATCCAAACATTTCTACAAAGTTTTGAGGCTCACATTTTCAAAATTCAAGTATTATATTTTCTCAGTAAATTGAGTAAGGACAAAGTGGAAATGAGTGGAAAGAATGAGAATTTTTCTTAAAAAAAATCCTATTTTTCCCTTGTGAAAAACTGTGGCCAAACGATTTTTTGTCTGGCCGAATCATTTGCCCACAAAACAAAGCCGTTTCAAAAAATTCGGCATTTTTTTTTAAAAATTTCACACAAATATCTTAGATATTTTGCATTGGGCTTCCTCTGCAAGTTTTTCAGATATTTTCTTTCTCTCAAAACTCTATAAATATGGCCCTCCTTCATTTCAAGGGGTTACAAAATTTTGTTCACCCACACCTCATCTTCAACTTTTTTTCTCCATTTGATTCATTATTCTTCATTGACACACCACCCAAAACTCCATTAAAGGTAAAACTAAAGTTGAGAAATATTTCTAAGTGGCTTCAAAAAATTTCTAAAGGCTAAAGGATTTGTTTACACCTACCTTCTACACTTCATCTTCAACATCCATTTATCATACATCAACCATCAAAACTCTATTAAAGCTTGACTCTAAGCCTCTTGCAAAGGATCCTAAGAACTCTAAGCCATATCTAAAGGACCTTGAGGGTGCCAAGAAAGAGTTTGACAACCAAGAAGTTCATCCTCTTTCAAGAGGTGAAACTTTTGAACTATTTTCATCTTCTCTCTCTTGTTCTTCATTTAC
This sequence comes from Camellia sinensis, assembly GCF_055761805.1. Taxonomy (NCBI): domain Eukaryota; kingdom Viridiplantae; phylum Streptophyta; class Magnoliopsida; order Ericales; family Theaceae; genus Camellia; species Camellia sinensis. The sequence goes on from NC_138965.1 coordinate 49,778,234, forward strand.
AAGCTTTGTATCTCACTATTAGCTTGTTGTAATCATGTGATGGGTCCTCATGGATGTGGAGGGAACTAGGATATAGCCACCCATCCATTGATTTGATTGTTCTCTTTACTTTCTTACACTTTCGTACACTTTCCTTGCTTTCTAGTGCTATAGTTCCTTATTGTTGTATAAAGATATGATACTTGGAACCTTGTGGATATGGAGGGAGTAGAAAGTAGCCACCCATCCACAAGTTTGATTATGTAGAGTTGCTTCTTTCATTTTATACACTTTTTGATCACATGTCTCATCATCTTAGCATATTGGGCTATATGCTTCAATCGATGCTCAATCCTAATGAGTAGTAGAGGTTGTTTCATGGGGTTAGTTGGATGATTTTTGAGATTTGATGTTGAGAAAGTGGTTGTTTTTCATTTTTATTGGTTTTTTGAAAGTAAAGTAAGAGGTTTTATGTCAAAGGTGTTGAATACTCCCTTCTCAATCATTTGTGAACATGAAAAGGGGTGGAAACACCCTTGTTTCATTGAATAGGAGAGGAGTTGTCAATATCCTTTGATGAATCTCTTATTTTGAAGCAAAGCTTTCACTAAGAAATGATTTGCATTAATATACGCTCTCCACTTAATAGGATGGATTTGGGTATTGATTTCCCTTTATTCACGAAGAGGAGATATAGATTCCTATCCATTTCTTAGGCTTGAATTTTTTCTTATTTTTGATCCATCATTTAATTTGATAAATTGTTGCAAAATATCTGTTGTATATATCTGTTTATATCATTGTTGAGGGTTAGGGCCCACTTGTCTCTTCCCTAAGTGATCCTTGTGAGCAGAGAAGGAAAGGGGTGAGCACCCCTCAGAAACTGTCTTATGGCTTCTATTCTGAAATTCTGCACTGACCTAAATCTCAGCCGGAAGAGGAATTCGGTCAACTCTTTCCCTATTCAGCCGGTCCTTTTTTGTATTTGGCCGGATGCTTTCCCAAGAACAGAGCATGCAGTTTCTAGGGAGTGCTCTCTTGGGTGTTTCTGGAGCTGCGGGTCGATTTCCTTTATCTATTTTATATGATTTGTTAGATTCAACAGTAATTTGGCTAAATCTATTCATTGTTGTAATAACTCCTCCAACCCTACTTCTTTTCTTTTATTATTATTCATTCAATTGTTGTAATAATTTCTTCCTCTATTTTCTTCTTTATTTTCATTTGAATTGTTGTCATAATGTTCCAACCCCACGTTTTTCTAACCCTTTTATTTATACGCTTTCTGTCTAGATAACATTTTTTTTTTCATTTATCATATTCATGACTTGCATCCATTTTTTTTTTTCTTCTTCTTCTTCTTCTTCTTCTTCTTCTCTTTTTTTTTTTTTTTTTTTTTGTGCATTAGGATTTGGCCAATTTGAATATGTGGGTTTTATCAATTCTTATGTGCCTTTGTGCCCTAATTCATGCCTTGAGATGATTCATATATCAAATGTTAGTAGCCGGATCTGTAGTTGCATTTTGTGTATGTATTGCATTAGGTATTTGCATAGAGGATCATGCATATGTATATAGCATGTTATTTTTTGCTTGCTCCGGAGGAGTACTAGGTGAGCATTTACAATTTTAGTATCCCAGCTGTATATGTTATTTTATTATGTATATCATCCTACCATGCTACTAAGTGCTTAAATGATATAAATCCTCGAATGCTAGTGGATGAAGGTTGTGTTGCTGGGGTTGGAATGATATTGATTGCTATGCATGTGGGCTCAATTTCATTTTGAGTTGTACATTTATTAAAAAACCTTTCAAAATACATGAAATCAAAGCATAACCAAAATGAGCAACATGATTGTTTGCTTCACATAGTAATGTTAGTAGTAGTAAATAATCAAAACATGAGCATATAATGTTTGTAAAACTCATATCATGATTTAGTAGAGGCCAATCTTTTGATCGGGTGGGTGGGGAGCTCAATTCAAGACCTTCCCCTCTCATATCTAAGGTCCCGAGCTGAGATGTTTTTGGTTATGATGGACAATGGCCTTTGCCACGAGTCACGAGTTTTCTAGTATTTCCAAAAAGATTAGGTGACAACTTTGAGATCTGGTGATATAGTTAGTTTTTGGCGTATTTTGCAATAAATGGATTTTCTATAAAAGTTACAGGATTTGAACTCTCATTTTCTGTTTCACATTGTACTAGTGAGACTAGAACAGGAGATCGAGAGTCTGAGCTGTTGGGCACACACGGTAATGCCAAAAGCATCCCACAACGGCGTGAAATCGTCGCCGCAATGCGAGTTAAAGGCAGATCTCTTGTCGTCGTCATCATTGAAAAACACCTCATTCTTCTTCTTCTCTCTAACATCCCTGAAGCTAAAGACGAAACAGCAGGCTCTCTTGATTCGAGCGAGCACCCTGGTCCTCGTATGCGTCCTGGACTTTATGACTCAACTATTTAGTGTCTTCCGCTAAGAGAGGATGATCTACGAGTTCGATCCCTACTTTAATTATAGGACTACTTTCTTCCTGACCTAGAAGGGTTTTTATGAGTTGTGGAACTAGTTTGACTCTGAGAGGTGGTACCTTCTCGGTCGGATCATCGGCAACACTCTCTACCCTAGTCGTATGGTCACTACCACTCTTATCTACTGGTCTCTTCACTTCCTCTGCTTCGCCATCCACATCCACAAAATCTGTGTCTTGATTGCCCATTTCTTCACTTCCAACACCACTCTTTCACTCTAGCTTCCACACGAGAGAGGGAGAGATCCGAAGCTGTATGTAATGAGAGAGAGAGAGAAAGAGAGATGCGGAGAGTAAAAATCCAGAGCTCTTAAAACCCTAAGTTTGTTGAGATTAAAGAAGAATGATAAGAGCGATGAATATAAGAAACAATAATATAAAGAGAGAGAAAGAATAAGAGAGAGAGAGAGAGAGAGAGAGAGAGAGAGAAAGATTTGAACTGACAGTGGCTTTGTGGGGAGAGTTGGATTTTGAACAGATAAAAAAAGATTTTGATAGAGAAGTGTAACATTCCTGGGGGATACCCATGTGCGTTAAGTAGTTCAGACCCTCAGTCTCTTTGATCTATCTCACGAGTGCAATGTGAAACATAGATGAGAGTCCAAATTTGGTAACTTTTATTGAAAATCCATTTTATTGCAAAACATTGCCAGAAATGGACTATGACATCAGATTTTAGAGTCGTCACCTACTATTTTGGAAAAATTAAGAAACCCGTGACTCATGCTAAGGTCACTGTTCGTTGTAACCAAGGATGCTTGGCTCAGAACCTTAGGTATGAAGGGGGAAGTTGAGCACCCCCGCAAACCCGATCAAAAAATCGACCTTTAATAACCATGACATAATTTTTATTTCCTTTATGTGTTCATATTTTGATTAATTTAATAAATCTTAAATAATTATTATGTGAAGCAAAACAAATATAGACTGTATCGTCCATTTTGGAACAATTTGATTTCATTATTTTGAAAATATTTTGAACAATGTACAAAACACAGAAAATTGAATTGTATGAAAAATCAATTTTATTCTAAATTGAATAACACAACCTTCATCCATTGGCATGCATAGAGTTATATCAAATAAGCACATAGCCACATGGTAGAATGCTAAATATAGTAGAAAAACACACACATGTAGGATGCTAAAACACAAAAACTTACATATTTACCAGATCCCGCAAAAAGGTACAAAACAAAGTTAGCAAAAATATGCATGCTTTTATATATAAGATCCTAATGCAATTCACTCATGAAATACACCTATAGATCTGAGTTCTAATATATGACATGTGAAACAACTCAAAACATGAGGTAGTGCACAAAATCACATAATAATTGATTTAAATCCACAAATGCAATTTTAGCCGAATCTTAAGGCATAAAGCATGGATGCAAAGAATAAATATGATGACAAACATAATAATATGATGACTAAAAGGGGTGTCCTTGACCGCCGGTGTCCTTCATGCCATGGTCCGATACCACACAAACCATCAGAAAAGCGACACGTGTATAGCACTATCTGGCAAAAGAATCAAAAGTACTCACACCACTCACACCTGGGCCCGGGTGTGACTTCCTTCTAACCTCATCCATACACGTGTCCATAAGTACAACAATGGACGGCCCAGATCAGCGAGAAGGGGGGCGCTAGTAATATTAATGCAGCACCCCCCCAGTCACACCACTCACACCATTCACACCAGGTTTTTTAACTAATAGGGAGGCCTTGTACGGCTGGTGTGAGTTCACTGTTTACCACTACAAAATGCCTCGCCAAGCCTCTTTTTATTTTTATGCCAAGAATGTTTTCCTTACTTACCCACAATGCCCATGTCCAAAAGAATAACTCTTACAACTCCTTCAATCCTTTCTCTAACTAGCCTGTTAGCCATACTACATATTTGTCACAAGGGAGCTCCACGAAGATGGAAACCCTCACCTTTATGCCATGGTTCAATGCACGAAGAAGATCCAAACTTCTAACTTGAGATTTTTCGATCTCACTAGAACCAACAGCAGAATCTATCCTCCAAATATAGAAAAACTCCACTTGCTAACAGCAAGTCAACAGTATATACAGAAAAGGGGTGAGTTCGTCGAATGGGGAGAATTTTCATCTAAGGGGAAAACTCCTTCGAAAAATAGAGACAAACTCTGGAGAGGAGTACTTGTAGAAGCAGAAACAGAGGAACAATTCTTTGCACTCTGTAAAGAAAGATGTCCCACCGATTACATCACAAAATATTCCTAATTAAAAACATTTTCGAGAGATCATTACAAAAGAGAGAGGCCTCCATATACAAGCCCCTTTAATTCATTTCCTTTCTTAAATGAAGAAGTAAAAAAAATGGGCAGAAAATTATATTTTGTTTGTAAGTCGAAATTTCGTTCAATACGAGTTATGTCAAAATTGTCGTCTCTTCGTTTGGAGGGAAGACGACTTCCTTAGATTAGGGATACAAAAAAATAATATCAACAATTTATATACTGACGAAGAACTCTCATCCTCCTCTGATAACAGGAACCAGAACAGCGGCCCATATGCCCAATCTCCCTCTACGTCGAAGGACCCTCAAGAACAGGCAAAATCGCTTGGGCCAAAAGCCTCAGATGACATAATTACTTCTCTGGCAGAATAAGCTTCAAGGACTACGACCAAGACGCCGTCTACAACATCATAGGCGACATCAAATACTCGACAGTGCCTACCGAATTAATGAAAAATTTAGTAGGCTGCCAGAGAGATTTCCATGTATTTGTTAAATTCCAACCAAATCTCACTATTAGAGGAGGAATTCCTTGTATTATATTAACTAATGGGGATAGTAGTTGGTTAGATGCAATGTCCCCAAAAATGAGAGAATGGTTTGATGTTAATGTAACCACTGTCATGATTAATGAAAAATTTTATTAATTTTATTTATGAAACCACTCAAAGTTGTATTTACTTACTACATTTCCCTTATCATCACACATCACTATTTTTTACACTGATGATTACATTTTGTAAAACATTAGAAAACTCTGTGGGGTCCATAACAACTGATCCTCTATGATCAACTTCCTCTTTGCTAACACCAACCTCTGAAATCGACGGACTAGGATCAACATCACTAGTGTCATTACCACCTCTGCGTATATCAATCTCGGACAAACTCAGACAACCTCTGCGTTCATGAATAACTGAACCACTTTCCCCAAAACCTCCTAACAACAAATCTTTTCACCTCTCCGGTAAACCCACAAACTTAATCCGCGTCAGAATCGGAATGACCTTCATTGGAGAACAATGCCAAACATCAACATTTTCATTAGTATATTTTTTAGATAACACAACAATAGAGGGGGCCCTCATTTGTGAATCTTCTGGCATGTCACTTGTAGAATACTTTAGATACCCCTTCATTTTACAATACGTAATCCCCCTTTTAATATTCGAATTTTCAAGTCGATACTTCACCATCCATGGCACTTGTTTGTCGTTAATTAACCAATAACCATTCCCATAATAGACTAACTCGCATTGACAATCGACAGGGAAAAGAAACCACGTCTGCAAATTGTCATTACCATCTAACTTTCGATCATAAACATTTACTCTGACCAACCCATTGGCATTGGGTGCGCAAAAGGGGTAATATTTTATCAACCTTAATACTCTTTTGTTTGTATCTTAACCTCAACTGAGAAAATAAATTAGGCAACACAAGTTCAATACAACTGAAATCACTTGCTGAAACACCTTCAACAACACCAGTTTTTATATCGTCCACCTTCATTAACCTGAACATTACAAATAAAAATAGATAAAATTACAATTCTAAATAGTTTTAAAGTACATTTGATTCCTTAAAGTAATTTTGCATTCTTTTCCACTAACAGTAGCAGCCACTAAATATATGGCACCCTTTTGAATACTTTCAACATTTCCCAACAGCGTATCTTTGTAGTCCGTCCAAACATCAACTAGGAAGAACCGGTCCACAACTTCTATCCCGTGACGAATGTACTCTTTGTCCTTGCCCTCAACGAGCTTGAATCTCATTTTCTTTAGCATCCGGAACTGGTCAGACTGGTCAGGATCAACAATCTAGGTCTCAGGATTACTCTCGCCAACTCCAACAAATATCTTGTTAGGTGTGGGGACGGAATCTGACGGACCATTATCACTTATGATGAAAAACAATATGTGATGGACCACAGCTTTGTCTTTAGCATCTTGTCCCAATTGAACATTCCCAATTAATTTTATACCCTTAACTACGATCTTGTCTGATTGACGGTCACATCTCTTATTACCCAACTCAATACCATTAAGCAATCTTGCTACACCTTTATTATCAAATTTAATATCCCTTAATTGTTCATCGTACAGCTGCAACTTCCTTATTCCCCTCTTAGTCTTCTTAATATAATGGGAAATATTCTGAACGTACCGTCGGCGAACATACGTCACCTTAAAAGGTGCACGACCAGGGTAAATCCATTTATATTCACTGACTGCCGATGTCCTTGACCTCCGGTACGCAAGGGGAGTCCGATACTAGCTGCCCATACCTCTTTCGATTTTTTATAAAGCACTTCAAATCTTTTATCCTACAAATTCTGTAAATTCTCTTACTTTTTGCTAACCCTTCTGTTCAGACACATTAGCTTTGATATTTTTTCCCTCTGCTCCTCGTACCCACGAACAAACTTCGCCGAAGTTGACCATCGCCTCTCTTCCCACAGTCCTATTTGCCACGTCAAAAAATGATCTACATACATTTGAGTGAACTGCCCGTAATTTTTGGGATACTCTTCTAAGGAGTACAATATTGTATACCAAAACAATCAATAACCAAAAAAAGACTGAAAATGAGGGACAAAACAAGTTAAATCCTCACACTCTCTAATTAACATAAATAAACAAAAAACAAGAGCTTCGGGGGGTCTCGGAGACTGTCATAGACTATTCTACGCAAACGTTAGGAAACTGTCGAATTCTGTCCAGGAAAAAGGCGCTGGCCAACCACTAAACCTACCGACCAGCCACTTTATCCACTCAAGTTAGGCCAAATGCTCTGTTTTCGCTCCAGAAGCCAGAAAAACAAATGGGAAGTGTGCAAGTGGCTCAACTAACCACTTCCACTTAGCTCACAATAGGTTTATAACATGAAATTGAAACAAGAAAAGCAATACAAGAAAAAAAATGGAAGAAAACGCAATAAATGCTAGAAAACGAAAAGTGTGCACAATTTACCTTCCAAAGAAAGAATTTGATTTTCAAAATTCCTCTTGATCACCCTCAAGTGTAGGAAGTGTGTATTCAATTCTCATGATGAAAATTCGAAATTCAAGCAGGAATAGTGTTTTTAGGCTATTTAATAGTGTTTGTGGAGGAGGCGGGAAAGAGTTGTTCTAACTCTTTGTTTTTCTCTCAAATTCAACAACTCTCACTCTTTTTGATCAAGGCTACTAGAATTAAGCTCTAACAGAATTTATGTCAAGACCCAAACCCGCACCTATAGGTTTAGTGTCATAACTGGCCAGTAATCCCTGAATTTCCAAAGGCCTCTAAGACAGATTAACGTAATATTAGGGGCTAGCAGAAGCAAATAACAAATATACAATGTCCATTGAGCTGTGCAGACATACATGGGACAGATAATTTTTAAAATTTATAGAAATATTCACAAGTGACGTCATAACCACAAAAGTCTTGAAACGTCGTACAAGCATGGACAAAAAAACAAAATGAAACAAATTCGTAGCATATCCCCTAAACTTGACTACTCGAAACAGGAACCTCCCCGGGGGGCACGGTGGCTAGCTGACTCCAACTCCCAGGCCCTCAACTCTCAGCTTGGTCATGTGCTTGATCACCTACATACATATTATAAATAGTGAGCGGGAGCCCAGTGAATAATAACAGAGTAAAGAGTTAAATGAATGATGTCCCGTTTCAGATTTAGAAAACAGAAACAAATTCATACATATTCTTAATTATGCTTGAATCATAAACAAAAATCAAAGTTCATGCTTGATTATACATGGTACATCCAATAACGCTAACAAATCAATATAGAGCATACTTGTTAGTTCCATAAAGGAACCTCCGGTACCGGGAACTTGTAACATACTTGAACCACGGTGTTAGTACCCCGAGCAAGGGCCATAAGACCACGGTATTATTACTCCCGGGCAAGGGCCTTATGCTCATAGACCACGGTATTATTATCCCCGGGTAAGGGCCTTGTGCTAAGGATGCCATGAATACTTTTAAATATATGGACAATCATTCATTGATTCAAAACGTAACATATCAGAAAATAGAGCATTTCTTGTCATATCATATCATATAAGAAATTAATTCAATGTAACATAACTTTACAAAGTTATTACTCACAGTTGGCTCCAAAGCAAACAGACAGAGTAGGCAAATCAGATATCTTGTGGCGCGTGACCTACACAGATACAGAACGGATACACATATTGAAACACACATTCGGATAGTATTTAAATTATTTTACTTTGTTCTTTGTGTGTTTCTAAGTCTTATCCTCTTTATTGTGTCTTAATTTCAGCCTAGGAATGCCTAGGATGCAATGAGGATGCTAAAATGCACTTGAAAGCACTTAACAAAACTTTCTGAAAATAAGGGTCTCGCTCGAACACAACTTCCTTCACTCGAGCAAACATGCAACAATGTGAGAGGTCGCTCGAGCGTAACTTTTTTTGCTCGAGCAGTCAGTAAAAGTACTGGTTGTGTGATTTTCATGCTCGATGGATGCTCGATGGTTGCTCGAGCGAAGACTAAGTCGCTCGAGCGAGCTGCAAAACATGTGAACTTCTAGAAGCTTGCATTTCACGCTTGTAGACACCCCATTTTTGACCGTCCTCAAGACTCAGTTGTGCTTGCAGTTACATCCAGACACAAGTTCGATTGCTCGTCGGGTATTCGACTTTCGCGGCAGAACGTCACAGGTTCAAGCTTTCCGGACCCTGCATCCTTTCTGTCCCATTCTTGGACCATGACTTGGTCCTTTCAGAATGAGTTTTTTGGGGCACTGCCGGCTATCTTTTGGCCCTGTCGGCCTTTTCCTTGTTGCTGCCGGCCATTGATTGAGCCTGCCGGCCATCAATGAGCCATTGCTAACCATCCCTGATGGTCGGCAACCCTCCTGTCTCAGCAGGTTTCACTCCAGATCTTTTGAGCCAGCTGGAATCCTCTTATCTGCCCTCTATACACGTGTATGGAGGGATGAAGCTCTTGCCAAGCTTTTTAAAGAAGCTTTGCATTGCTTTTCTTCTATATAAGGAGAGAGCCTCTCTCCTTAGCAGAGGTTCAGCATTTTGAGAAGAAAAATCTCTTTCTCTCTCTCTCTCTCTATATATATATATATATATTGCTGTTGATTTGTGCCTTGAACTCCATTTTCCTTGCACTTTCACACTACAACACTTAGAGATACACCACCACCATTGGATTGAGGTTCTTGGGAGGACTTCTTGAGCTCTGAAAGTGAGGTTTTACCCCCTGAAGTTGCTGATTTCGAAGTGGATCTTCAAGGGTAAGTTTCTTTCCCTTTTTAGCACTTTTTTGTACCACATTTTGGCCATACTTTCATATTGTTTTAGGCCTTGCTTACAACTGAAAAAAGTCTTGTATTTAAGTGCTTTTGAAGTTTGTTTGAGGTCTTTTGGCTGTTGAGGGTCTTCAACCCTCTTGTTGGCCTTGTTTGGCCTTGTTTTGAGCCATGCCTTAAGGCCTCCAAGCTAGCCTTGGTTTGGCCTTCTAACCACTGAAATCCAGTGGATTTTCAGTGGTAGGCATGTGGTTTTGAGGCCTCAAATCAGAGGGGGTAGCCCCCTCTCTTTTGGTTTTTGTTTGCTTACATTTTTAGCCTTCCAAAGGAGCATGCCTCTATGTATTTTTGAGGCTTGGTCCAGGCCCTTTTTGTGACTTTTAGGACCTGCCTTGGCTCTGTCCATGGCTGGTTTGGTCACACTTTGCATGCATCTTGTATGTGTAGTGTAATCCCATTTGTAGCTCATCAAAGTAGCATGTTTGCTTAGCTTGTGTTGAGTCCATTTCAGTAGGTTTTTGGTGATGTTTTACCATGCCTTAGATCTATTTTGGGTTGGTTTTGTCACTCCATGCATATGCAATACACTTGTAGTGTAAATCTCATAAACTAGCTTTATATGCTTCTTGCTTTAGCATGTCATCCTAGCTTATGTTCAGTCCATTTCAGCATATATTTGGTCATCATTTGGCATGTCATGACTCTATCTTTTGCTGGTTTGGTCGTCCTTTGCATGCTCCATATACTTGTAGAACAAATCTTGCTTACTAGCTTTATGTGCATGATGTTTTGACTCATCATCCTAGCTTATTTTGGCTTTGCTCCAGCATGATTTTGTCCTTGTTTTGGACTGTTCTTGGACTTTTTTGGGCTTCTATGGCCATATCACTCATACTTTGTATAGCTATAGTGTAAATGCTTAGGCTAATCTTGGGTTTTGAGGCCCCTACCATGCCATATATTTGATGTTTGCATCATTTGCCATCATTTTACTTGTTATATCAGTCCATGAAATGTAGTCATACACTTGCATTTGGCATGCTTTTAATGCCTTAGAGGTTTGGCTCTTTATGCCTCAAGAATGGACTTTTGTGCATGCCATTAAGCCTAAGCCTTTGGCTCATCATATCAGTACATTTTTGGTCTTGTTATACCATGATGTAACTCTATTTTATGTTGTCCAAGTCATGCCATGTTTGGTTTCAATAGGTGTAGTGCATTGCCTCTTTTGTAGCCTTGCATGCTCTATGTGTTTGGCCTTGTGTTCTAGCCTATGTTGGCTAGTTTCGAGCTTGTTTTTGGTCTTGTTTGGACCTACCTTGGGACTGTTTTAGGTTCTCTTAGCCCTTTAGGGCTTGCCTTGTATGGCCATGGCTTAAGTCCCTTTGCTAGTTTTGAGCTTTGAGCTTTCTAACATGCTATGCTTGCATTGTTTAGTTGATTTGGCATCAATTTACATGAGATTTCAGAGCTTACCTTGTTGTCACATATCCATGCTTGTCACTCTTTAAGTGACCTTAAGAGTTACATCTTTGTGCCTTAATTCTTGAGCGAATTGGCATACATGTTTGCCTTGCCTTTTTATGCTTTTCATACTATCAATTCATCACTTTTGGCCACTGATTTGGGCCTATTCAAGAGCTGTCCATTTTGGTTTAAGCCCATCCCTTGCATGTTGTTGCATGCTTGTCTTGCATATTGTTATATGCTTGCTTCATTTTGCATGTTGTTGCATGCTATGCATGTTTGCATGTTTAGGATTGTATGCCTATTGCATGTTAGTTGCATTGCATCGCATCATGCTCATATACTTGTTGCATGCTTGAGTTATTGCATTGCATGTTTGCATGCTTAAGTCATATTGCATGTTTGCCATGCTTGTGTTGCATTGTTGTTTGGATTAAGTGTTAATCTGAGCACGAGGAACGAGGAACGTTTCATACTTCAAGTGATGAAACGCGTCTCAATTCTCGGTCGCCGACGCTCTTGATGATTCATGATATAGTTCTAGGCATTTAAGTGTTTATTTGTGCATTCATTTCATATTGATTTGCACAAGTTAGATCTTTGGCCATCATGCATCGAGATGTATGATTGATGGTCGTAGATCCGATTATGCCTCTCCCTTGATGTTTCAAGATGATATGGGATGGCATAGTGCGCACATACCCTTGGGAGACCCTCTCTTTTCTCTATTTTGTGCTCTGCTGCAGCTTGGTGTCCCAGCACATCAGTGGCCGGTAGTGCCTTGCAGATGGCCGGCACCTCCTCATCCTTGGCCGGCAGTTCTCACTCTTGGTCGGCAGCATGGTAGGCAGTGGCTCCCCATGGCCGGCAGGCCACTGATGCACTCCCCAGCATGTTTTTGGTAAGGTTCAGCAGGAATTCCTTGAGGACACCCTGCAGACAGAGCCTCTAAAGAGCATTCGGAGAGCTTTCGGGACGGGAATCGAGCATGCATCCTCTTCTCCTTCAAACAGAGCTGGAGCAGCTTAGTTTTTATGCTTACTTGTTAGTTAGCATTTGGTTTTGCAATTTAATTAATTAATTTGTTAATTAATTAAGTTTTGTAATAATTAATTGTAGCTAGTTATTCAATTCAGTTTTGTAATAATTAATTAGCTTGTTAGTTAGTTAATTAGCCGGCATGTATTATTCATTCGGACCCTCCGTCGAGAGGGCCATTTTTGTAATAAGTGTGCGTGTGTGTGTGCATGTCTTCCAACCTCCATTTCTTTCTCCGTTTTACTTACCTGCTTTTGTTGGTTAGTTTTAGGTCATGTTTCAATTAGCATACTTATGCTTTGCATGTTTGCATCCATTCATCTGTCTAGCATACTTATGCTTTGCATGTTTGCATACATTCATCTATCTTGCATGCACCGGGCTCGACGCATCATACAAACTGCATCGTATTTCGATACCAAGTCGAATACATGTATCAATTATTATATCTCACATGCCATTTTAGAATAGCCGAGCCTATCTCTAAGTTGCATTTCCACATGTGTTGCGTTAGACATTTCAAAACATGAACTAGGATCATGCATTGATTACTAACTAGTTTCTATTTTGGCTTGGAGTACACTGTAAGTGTTTATGCTTTAGCATCTTGCATGAGTGTGAGTGCTACCATGATAGCATGCTTGCCATGAGGCTATTTGCTTATGTGATATAATTGCCTGAATGCCTGTGGGTGAAGATTGGATTACTTGAATTGGAACAAATCATCAAATCTGTATTTTAGCCTACTTACGAGTAGCAAACTTCAAACCGTTTTCAAACAAACAAAAATGCGATGCTTTGTTCCAAATTAGGCGATCTAGTCTATACTTGTTTGCTGTGCGCATCACGTAGCAAGATTAGCTAATTAATCGGAATAAGAACGTATGTGTTTTCAAAAACTAGATATCATGTTTAGTAGTGGCCGATCTTCGGATCGGGCGAGCGGGAGTGCTCATAGTTGACCTTCCCCAATCGTACCCAAGTTCCCGAGCCGAGACAACTTTGGTGATGACGGACACGTGGCCTTAGGCAACGAGTCAGGGTTTCCTAAATTTCTCCAAAAATGAAATATTTAGGTGGCGACTCTGTATCTGGCAAAGCAGTCCATGTTTGGCACTTCTTTCTCAAAAATTTGTTTTCCAAAACAATTTGCCGGATTTGGACTCTTTGGTGATTTATCGGTCTCGCATTGCACTTTGCGGGATTAGATTCAGAACCGTGACAATTTGAGTCCGATCTGTGGTAGCAAGGCCCGAGGGAGCGTCCACAACGCTCGACCCAACTTTTGGTTGCTCGAGCGGAAGTGCAAAAAAATAAAGTTTGTTGCTTGAGCGCAAGATCTATCGCTTGAGTGGAGAGGCAGAATCTGAAATTTCCAAATTACACTTCCAAGCTCAAAACTCAACCACAACACATCAAAACCCATCCTTTTGCGCCAAAACTCAAAAAAACACTTAAAAACTTGTTGAACATCAAGAATTGAAGATCATTTCGCAAAATCAAGGCCCAATAGCATTTCAATTGTCAAAAATTCAAACTTGAAACTCATGATATAAACATGCATATAATTTCTTCACACTTAAACCTTTCAAATCATGCCCAAACAAGTAATTTAATGGAAAACATGTTGAAGTCTCATGATTGAGTTAAAAACATGACATGCATGGGAGAATCACTTGAAAACAACTTGTAAAATACTATAAAACGCACATGCATGCTCTAAACTTCCTCTTCCCACTTCACTAGTTCATTTCATGCATGAATCTACTTAACTTTCTTGAGTTCATGAGGTAAATGGTTCAATTACATCTAGAGACTTGAATTCTTACTTTAAAGCCTTGAATTTCCAAGTGTTGAAGCCTAATCTTCCAAATTCTGTTATATTCTTCTACAATTCTCCCCTTTTCTTTCTTGATCTCACTTCCTCTCTTAATCTCTCTCTCCTCCACGTTTGAAGCTCAAAATGAAGTAATAAGTATACAAAAAAATGAACTAGTGGGGTCAAGTAGGCCTTAGATAGGCTTGATGAGTGGTAATTAATTAAACTAAGTAAATGAGCATTAATTAATGTAATTTAATTCGCTTCAAATCGAATTTTAATTAAACCTACCACAAGGTTCTAAAAATTCCAAATAACATGGAGACCAAGTCAATTTCGTGATTGGATGCTGATAAGGCCTTCATTTTGCAAAACAAAACAGAAAGACTAACAGATATTCTTACAACAGACAGATATAAACACAAATAATGCTATACACATGCAATTAATTTAGAATTTATTCTTAATTACTGATTAGGTACTCTTAATCATGGATTAGTGACTAATCAGAGGTCAGGGTTATTACAATTTATGAGATTGTTCTGGTGTATGAAAGATAGAATTTCAGTATATGTTTTGAAGAAACTGGAAGTTTTGGTTCAAAGCTTTCTTTCTCTCTTTTCTCTCAATTCAATTCTTTCCCCCCTTTAATCTAATCCTATCTCTTTCTCTCTCTCTCTCTCTCTCTCTCTCTCTCTCTCTGTATAGAATATGAATCCAGGTTCAACCAAGGGAGGTGAGGGACAAGGTTGATGGATGTACAATGATGGTTTGAAATGGTTACCATCTTTTGAGAAGATAATAACCTCTCTTTTGACAAAGGCGCTACAGGAGGATCAGGGGGGTCCTAGAATACATCTCGTGCATGGATGCACCAAGAAACATCTGTAATGACATGACCCACGCGCTTTGACCAAGAATTATGTCGAAACTTTCCTAATTCTGGGAAAAGTAGTCGACCGACCATTTTTGTGGACGGCCGTACACTTTCTCTCTTTCCCGGCCACAAAATGATCCACCTGGACACCTTCAAACCACCCAACCACTTTTCATCTCACCCGTCCACTTTTCACTTCACCTAGCCACTTTTCACTAAACATTTTTTTTTTCTTCTTTTTAGGGAAAATAGGGTTTTTTAGTAAAGTTCTCATTCTTTCCTCCTATTTCCACATTGTTCTTTGCTCAATTTCCTCATAAAATGTTTAATTTTGAAGTTTTAAAAGCAAGCCTCGAAACACTATGAAAATATTCATAATCCAGCGCGAAAAGAAAAGCTCGAAAGAGAAGTTTGAAAGGTACTTGAACACTCGGCCAAAATAGGCTTAGGTTTGGAAATGACGCACAAATTCTAACTTTCTTACTGAGAATTATGTGAGAAATACAATCTTATTTTCATCATCAGACAATCAAAAGAAAGCGCGTAAGTCTTAGGACCGATCAAAATGAGGTGTCTACAATAGGACCTATCTATCTCTCTTTCTCCCTCTTTATATATATGGGCGCTGTGCTTTTGTCGAGTCTAAGGCCCCGTTTCCACACAAGTGTTGTGCAAACTTGCTTTAATAAACAAAGAGTCACCACTAATTTTTAAAGGGAAATTAAGAAATCTTGAACAATGAAAACTAAGTTAAGGACTGATTTATCATAACTAGAAAATTCTAGGTTTGGAAGCTTAGGTACAAAAGGAGAAGGTCATTGAATGATAGCACCCCCGTTTTGCCCAATCCAAAGATTGACCTCTACTAATTTTCTATTTTATGATTTTAGTGGTTAATTATTCATACAAATTCATTTTAAGCCTAAAAACCCTTAACTAATCCTAAAACTATGTGATTTGAAAAATGAATATCATCTAACTTAGATTCTGTGAATAAAATCATATCATTTCCAAAAAAATAAATCTTTTACTACCAAAAATAGATTTTTCAAGGATATGATCATACTCATGAACCAAGTCAAGCAATAATCATGAAAACACACAAAACACACAATTTTGCATAGAAAAGCATAGAAACTTATATTATTTAAAAGACAATGCAAATAGCGAGCACATGCTATGGAGAGATAGAAGACTTACCCGGATGCCCACTTTCAACGTCTTACATGCATTTATAAATTAAACATGAATCCTAATATGCTTCTAACGATACAAAATATGAACCTAGGCTCGATTTGAGGCTACTAGAATGATGCTTATGCACAAAAATAATAAGTAATAAGAAAGAACAATTATGTAAGCTATCTACATAATGATTCAAACGGGGCCTAACACACGATTTGTACCTGATAAATGATTCTAAACATGCTGTTTTATTGAAAATAAAGGAATCATGGTGAAAAAGGTGAATAAATATGCAAACTACATTGTGACGCCCCAAAATAAATAGACATTCCAGTCCATCATAATACTCTTTAAAACATGCAGAAGCTTATCATCTTATACAATTACCCAACATTTATACATAACAATCCTTTGAGTCTTTACAAGATTACATCACATGTTTATTACATTCACTGAGTTTACAATATGAGACCAAAGATGTGATTGAAAATGAAACAATATCTAAACTAACACATGTTAATGCCTTAAAGGCTATAAATTTCCAAGGCCTCACCCGGCTACAACAAAAGAGTTACAAACTCAATACAGAGAAGCCCTTGACTTTAATATATAAACACAATAACAAAATGAGCCTCAAGTTCCAAGATCCTCACAAGTCATCGTCTTGGCGGATGCACGCCATTCCATTTGAAAGTGGTATTCCATGTAGGATAAACATAAAACCCAGTAAAGACAATCTTAATGACATGTATGACGCTTAACAATGCCATAGGGTGAATGCAGATGAAATGCCATGATAAACATGTGTTTTCTCTTTTGAAACAATATCGTGCAAGAGTTCAAACCTCAGTTCATCATTCTTTCCCTTTAAAACTGATAATAGGAAAGTAAATACAAACACTGGGAATCTCTAGGTACATGTATAAATGTAGGCTATAAAAGCACAACCAAATGTCATTTTGTAGCATTTGTACCCTTTTCAAAGCTTTTGGGAAGTGCATATGAATCCTTTATTTTATTTTGAAAATTTTTGGTGTTGTTGTACCTTAGTTTTGGAGGTATATTAATTAATTTAAACTTATTGGGATTGCTCGTCCACGCTTGTTCGCGTTGAAAAGTTGTTTGGAAACTTGAAAATCATGTTCTGGGGTCAACACCGGTCTTTGTGGTGTCGACACCTTCTCTTTAGGTTGGCCGCAAGGGTCAACACCAATCTGGGAAGGGTCGACCCTTGTGCTAATTTTGCTCACTGCATTTTGGTGTCGACACCTGCCAGAGGAAGGGTCGACACCTGCTGTGCAATCTAACTTAGTGTTCCAGCTTTTTTTCATAAGGGTCAACACCTCTGCTGTAAGGGTCGACACCTATGTTACTGTCAAACAAAAAGTTCCAGATTTTCTTCATAAGGGTCGACACCTCTGCTGCAAAGGTCGACATCTGCAAACTTTCTCCAGATTTTCAGTCCGATTTTGGGTTCAACTTTTAGGGATTTTGACTTGGTCTTTTGGGTTGACTTTGGGACTTTATTTTACTTTGACCTAGTACTATAAATGGGCTTCAACTCAACCCTTTTCTTTATTTCTTCTCCTCTTTTCTCCGTCTAAACCGTGAGAGTCTCTCTCTCTTCCTCAAAAAGCACTTTTCACTCAAAAATCTTTAGATCTACTCTTTTGGAAGCATCTTCTCGCCATGCTCCTTTGAGAAAGATTGTAGATTCGTTTTGATCCAAGTAGAAGTTGGTTTCGACAACTTTAGAGTTTCAACCTTTTTGCTCATCTTCTCTTCCAAGTTTGAGGTAGGGACATTCTTCAGTTATATATACAAGTTTTGCTATTTTGATGATGGTTTTAAGAGTTTTCTTCTAGTTCCTTGTTGATTTTAATCTTGTGTTTCAAAAATATAGAGAGTTTTAAATGTGGGTTGTACCTCAACTCCTTTATAAATCCTAGAGGGTTTTCTTTTGAGATATATATATATATATATATGTAAGTTTTTAGTTGATTTTGTAACTCTCCTTGAAAATTTCGAAAATGTGTTTGGTGACTCAAGGGATTGATGATTTTTGTAAAACAAACTCTATCTTGCGTTCATTTAGAGATTATCTTGAAATTTTGAATAGCATGAGTTGAGATTGAAGTGTATGATAGATTTTATAAAAGAGATGAACAATGTTGAGATTTTTTTTATAAAATGAGGATCTAAAATGTAAATGTTCTAAGTGATCCTTGAAGCCTTTTCCTATGATATAAAAAAAAAAAAAATGACTTGATGAGCTTTCACATGAAAATGGGAGGTGTTTTGGGTTTTGAGAAAGAACCCTAGAAATTTGGGGGGTTTTTTTTGAAACCATGAGGAAAACTATGAAATCCTTCTTTTCTTGTATTTAAATAAGTAAATGAGCATGGATTTCACGATGTGATATAAAGAAATGATAATTTTCGTGGTATAAAAGAGTAGAGGACTTATTTTTAAACTATTGTTGAATGTATGGAAATATTTAAGTGGAAGACGATAATTGCGGTGCATTATGAATTGTGAGAATTAATGTTTGAAAAACATTACATGTTGTATTGATGAGACCATATTGCTAAGAATTGTGAAAAGTGAAATTGTGGCTAAGTGTAGATAACATATGGTTATCTTGGGAAAAAGTAATGAGAAGAGGTAATGGAAAAATGTGATTGTTGATGTTATTGTAGAGACTATGAAAATGAGAAAGTATTTATAAAGTTATTATATAATACATGAGCATGCATGATTGAGGAATGGGAAATTGGTATGTGCCATGGATTGCGGGAATTGTTATGAGTTGAAGGTATATATGTTATTTTGTGAATTAACATTGAAGAAAGAAAATGAGAAATGTATTTATTCAATATTGTTGTCATGTTACTTGAATGGAGAAATGTTATGAGTTATGAGAAATCATTGCATTGCATATGCATTCAATTATTATTTTTGCATTGTTAATTTTGATGAAAGATATTTTATTTCATGAAAGAAAGTGATGTTGTATTAAGAACTATGGCAATGTATATGGGGTAATTACGGTGGTAAGTCCGGATAGGGGGTGTTTGATAAGTTGGCCTGAGTGTCCTTGGTGAAAGACCAGAAAACCGCGTGGATAGGTGTTGAGCCTTCCGGTTAATCACGGTAAAAATGACAGTTTGGTAGTACTCGCAGAGTCTACTTGCAGATACCAGCCTAGGGATTACCAGTGTCGTATGTACCGCCCCTATTGATTAAAATTGGAAGTTTTTGAAATGTGTTGAGATTGCACGCTTTTGTTGAAAGATGGAAATCGTTAAGAAAAGCATGAAATGAAATTTCTTTAAAAGAGCATGGCATAGCATTGGCATTTGCATTATTTTTATTGACAATTGCATAACTGTATATACTTTGTTAGAATTCTCTACTGGGCGTTATGCTCACCCCTATGGGATTTGGTGCAGGTTAAGATGTGGTGGTTCCGCCAAGCTAAGGGCGTGGATATGTTTTGATGAAGAGTAGTCTTGCTCTTCCATTTGTTGTGATATTTTTGTAAGCCAATGGCTAATGTGTACGGGTCCGAGAGACCATTTTGTGTAACCGGGCTATTGCCTTGGAAGATGTAAGCCCTTAGGGGCATTTTATTTGTGTTGAGATTAGATGCTTCACATGCTGTAGATTCATGTATCTCTATATTCTTGAATGTATAAACATTGATGGTATATTATGTAAAGGTTGGAGTTATGACATTATTTATTGGGTAAATGTTGATTAATGTGGGTGGTTCATGTTGTATTATTTTCGGGGTGTTACACATTTTACCGGCATTATCTAGAAGGATTGACACCTAACCGCGTGGGGTTCTAGTCTTTTACCAAGCACGCACATGCCAACTTAATTAACCACAATTGCACCTCCTAACCAGATTCTACACGATATTCACCCATTTTCTCAAAACGATGCAAGTTTCTCAACATAACTTTTTCAAAACGTAACCCCTCCAATTCATAAATCCATGATATGCATAATGCGATGTATGTTTTGTTAATAGTTTAATTGCTTAATTCACATGCAATTTCTAACACACAGTAATGTTGTCCTCCACCAATAGCCAAAATAGTTATCTCTAATACAATTATTAAAAGATAACAACAATATACAATCCAATATGATATCAAAATCTGGAATCTCCATGATTTTTCCAAAATCTCAACGATTCCTAATAACAACATTCACACTCCTTAAGAGTCTTGTGAATCTTAACATTTAATATTCAATTTCAAAGAAAGAAAATGATATAGATTTCTCAATAAAATTCAATATTTGAAAAGAGTAATCAATACTTGTTATTCCCAATGGTTCACAATTCCCATACCATTTCCAAAACACTAGACATCCCAGGTTTTGATAAAAATTTTGGGGGTTTCTTTCCAAAAACACAATTTTCCTTAAAATCTCGTTATACGACAACGATGTTGAAAAATCTAGAAATCCCCTAGATATTGATTTGTGATTATATATCAATTTTAAGCAGTATATAACAATCCCAATCAAACAATCAAGACAAATCAACACAGCGATTTTAACGTAGAAAAACCACAATTGGAGCACCTCCAATTGTGATAAAAAAACCACGGCCAATAGCCACAAAACAATCCACTAAGAAGATATAAAGGAATTACACGGGTATACTCTCAATTACCTAGCGAATCCACGCCCGAATTGAACCAATCCCTATGTGCCTCTTTCAACCCCGTCTTCACCTCGGAATTGTCTTGATGATGAGTTACTCTAGAATCCACCAAAGCTTCAGGCTCGAATTCCCCATAATCTACTAAAGAAAAACTCTTTCTTTTGTGTAGAATAAACAAACAAACCTTTGATGTATGCTTCTTAAACCGTGAGTTGAATACTCAATGAAACATCAAAGAAAACTAGCAAAATAGCCCCAGATATAAACCCTAGAACCCAAGAAAAAGATCTGGAGGCCTTGCCCTGGATTTGGACTGAAACATGTATTTATAGAAAACTATCCCACGATCTCCACTCGAGCGTCAGATTGGCCGCTCGAGCAGACCTACGCTCGAGCACGGAAAGTTCCACTCGAGCGGGAAAAAACAACATCCAGTATTTTTGTAGGCAAATAAACTTTTGGAACTCAGCATTCTCCGTTCGAGCGGGGGAATGTCCGCTCGAGCGGACATGCAACTTTGAATGCATTTTTGCATTTTGCTTCGGGAGCGTCATAATCAGCGAAGTGGCAATCTTGAAAGAATTAACATCATAAAACTTCTCTGCAAGGCACAATTTAGGTTGGATCCACATCTAATAAACTCATAGCCTCACTAAAATAAAAGTGTGAAAACAAGTACAACTGAAAGGAGTTTTGTCAAACGGGATTGCCAAGAATAAAAACCTAACAATCTCCCCCTTTGGCAATGCCGTGACAAAACACACCTAACAAATAAAATCCTAAACAGCCTAACCTATTACAGCCAACAAAAGCCAACTTCTTTCTCAAGGTCATGATCTGCAAAATAGTTATTAGTGCCACAATCTCCAAAACAACTATTAGTCCCACAAGAGTATATGAAAAAGCAATAAACATATGACAAGATTATCTTGAAGTATGAGATGGAAACATGAATAGATGCAACTTGGAGCTTAAGAAAATGTAGCATGAATAGATGAAAAACCCAACACAAATGCACTCGCCATGAAATCCTAAGACACATGCACCCGACACCTGCACCTGCCAATATTTCTCCCCCTTTTTGTCACGAATTGACAAAGGAAGCTCAATCAACTAAAGCAAGATCATAAACCACACAAGCAATGATATGATGATGTAAATATCAGGAGCTTGCAAGAAGGAAATAATAAGCAAACAGTACATAGTAACATGCAAAACAACTAAAGCCAATCTCCCTTACCAAACAAATCAAAGTGTTCATGCTAACAAACGCTTCCAATGATAAACCAAACTCCCCCTCACGAAAAACAACCACAAACATTGAAAACAATGAAGAGGAAGAAAACGACAAAAATAATATGGTGGAACAAGCAAGGAATTTCATATTAGTACCTTAAAACACACAAGACTATCCAAGAAGCACAATTACTTGAAAACACAATGTGCACAGCCAGTAGAAGATTCCTCATAAAAGAAAGTGATGTCACATGTGAAAAGCATAGATCCCATGATAAAAGTGTGTGCGTGACTCTTGGAGTTCGACAAACACAAGATTTAAATCCTAGCAGTGATCTGAAAGCTGGACATCCAGCAAGAGAATCTATGCACAACAAAGAAAAGTCAAACCACTATGAATCAAAGGGTATTTGGTGAGTAAAGGCGGAGGCTCCCCCTCAATCAATGAATCCTTTTTTTTTTCTCTTTTTTTTTCACATCTTTTTCTTTTCTTTCTTTTGCACATCTTTTTTTTTTTTTTGTTTCTTTCTTTTGCACACTCATTAGCTGCTGACACCCTCAAGAGTATGGAAACCGAACCAGAGAAGCATGGATATAATAAGGATGGCCTACTTGGTGACTCTGAGGTAGCCTTTTCCTCATGCCTGGACTACAAAGAACAGAGGGGAAAGCCGTGGGGATGCAAAAAGATAGAAGGTGGTTTAAGAGACTCAACATCACCCATGATATGCTAGTATAGGTCAATTCCTCTAGAAAAGCAAAAGATACCATGCCAAAAGTCCATAGAGAAAAAAGATCACTAAGGCGGAAGACTCCAATATTTGCTAATCCAAGAGTGTGTACAGAATGAGACATACTAATCAATGAACACACACTCCGAAATGAGTAATGACCACAGAAAGCACACACATATTAACATGTAATGAATATTCTCATCAATTCCCATATACACCAAGGACCACTCAAAAATTTCAAGCTTGCAAAACCATACTAAGAAAATCTTTTTGGGATTTTTTTCATTTTTTTCATTTTTTTTTCTTTTTCTAAACAAAGCAAGACATGAAACGAACATGCACACATTTTTTCTTTTCTAAACAAAGCAAGTCAGAGAATGAACACGCACACACTAAATGACTCAAAAAAAAAAAAATATAGAAACCCAAAAACTAAAACGGCTAAGAAAATTAACACAAGTCAAGTTTTCTTACTCAAACCATTTTAGTATGAACAAAGTTGTGAGAATGGCGGTTTTTGGGTGGTGTCTTGACGTTGTGGTTCCCTTCCTGTTCAATGGAAACCCGTCTCGACGTGGTTTCCAACTTCCTATTCCTAGGTCTAGGCAAATGCAAACTCGCTCCATGTTTGGTCTAAAGCACACCAAAATAACGAGGTCTAATATGATCTTTAACCTCATTACCACCAAAGAAGTGTCTCCTACCCCACGAGATGTTGGAATTTCTTCCATCTCTATGAGACACTCTTCCATACAACTCATAACAATAAGGGCGAATATGACCATGCATACCACAATTATGACAAATAAAAACAGAGTGTACCTTCTTTTCTTTGGCCTTACCAACTCTAGAAAGTTTGAGAAGTCCATCCTCATGTTGAATTTTTATTCTCCCTTTCCTTGAGTTCTTGTATCATGAGATGTGGAAGCACTCTGTTTTTGCTCTTTCTTACCACCAAAGCCAATGTCACTCTTGTCAAACAAATTTGTTGAGACCCAATGATATTGTCCAAATTCTTTGATCCTCTGTTCCAAAGACCAATAGTAGCCATAGCACACTTGAGTTCTTCCTCTTTCTTGATCATTAGTTCTTCCAAAGCAACTTGAGACATCTCGAGAGTTTCAATTTTTTCTTTATATGTTGCATAGATTTGTTGTAGCTCATTCCTCTCTATCTCACAAGTCAAGAGTTTTGCACAAAGAGCTTGTCGATCATTAGAAATCTTAAGGACATCATTCCTAGCCTCGGAAATCTCTTTCTTTAATTTGGCATTCTCACTTTCACGTGCTTTGAGTTTCGTAGTGAGTTTGTCATTCAATTTGGATAAGTTAAGAGATTCCTTATACAACTTTTGATATGCTTGCTGAAGCTCTTCATCTTTACTCTTCGAGGATTCATCATCAGTGGCATTCTCAACCGACCTCTTTGGATACTCTGTTCATCCTTCAGTTTTGGAAGCCGCCATGAAAGCAAGGAATTGTTTATGTCCCTCTTCACCTTGATCTTCATTGTCACTTTCATCTTCATCAGATTCTGATTCATCATCCCAAGTGATAGCGAGGGCTTTCTTCTTCCTCAAACGAGTGGGGCATTCTGAAGCAAAGTAGCCAAATCCTTGGCATTCATAACATTAGACTCTTTCAGAGTTCCCTTGTATCTTTCCTTTCTCCTTCTTGGCTATAGGATTAATTTTGAGTTTATCTCTGCCTTTAGATTTATGAGTATGAGTAGATTCCAAAAGTTTAGGATTCTTTTTCAGAAAGGATTTTTTAAATTGTTTTATAAAAGCATCTGTAATCTTGGAATCTATCTCACAATCCTCATCAGAATCCTCTCCAACTCTATGAGCACTACTATAAGTAATAGTATCTTTTTGTTTCTTTTTGAAATTCATACGTGCCTTATAAGTTTGGAGATTTCCAACCAAATGATCTAGCTTGAGGTTATCAACATCTTGAGCCTCCTTAATAGCCGTAACTTTTGGTTGGAACCGATCGGGCAAGGACCTCAAAATTTTTCCACAACTTCAGATTCTAGTATTTTTTCACCTAAATTGAAGCTGGAATTTACAATGTCACTAAACTTCGCATAAAATTCATCAAAGGTCTCACTATCTTTCATTGAAAGGTTTTTGAAACTAAACGTGAGCCTTTGAAGTTTTGAGCGTTTAACCGAAGGAGTGCCCTCATGAATAGTTTGTAAAATATTCCAAGCCTCTTTTGCTACTTCACAATTGCAAATACGACTAAACTCTTCAGGTGTGACAGCGCAAAAGAGAGAATTGATAGCTTTACTATTCCAGCTACTATTTTGGTAATCAATTGTGTCCCACTTATCAATTGGTTTGGGAAAAGTTACTCCATCAACGGTAATCGTCGGTTCAGTCCACCCATACATGACAGATTGCCAAACTTTTTCATCAATAGATTTTAAAAACGATCTCATCTGAGCTTTCCAAAACGAATAATTGGATCCGTCAAGTAGGGGTGGTCGAACCATAGAATTTCCCTCACGAATTGAATCCATTATCACAAATCAAACAAGATCTAGTTCTAAAAGATCTTTTTTTTAAAAATAGAACGACCTGCTCTGATACCAATTGAAAAATCTAGAAATCCCCTAGATATTGATTTGTGATTATGTATCAATTTTAAGCAGTATATAACAATCCCAATCAAACAATCAAGACAGATCAACACAACGATTTTAACGTGGAAAAACCACAATTGGAGCACCTCCAATTGTGATAAAAAAAACCACGGGCAACAGCCACAAAACAATCCACTAAGAAGATATAAAGAAATTACACAGGTATACTCTCAATTACCTAGTGAATCCATGCCCGAATTGAACCAACCCCTATGTGCCTCTTTCAACCCCGTCTTCACCTCGGAATTGTCTTGACGATGAGCCACTCTAGAATCCACCAAAGCTTCAAGCTCGAATTTTCCAGAATCTACTGAAGAACAACTCTCTCTTTTATGTAGAATAAACAAACAAACCTTTGATGTATGCTTCTTAAACCGTGAGTTGAATACTCAATGAAACATCAAAGAAAACTAGCAAAATAGCCCTAGATATAAACCCTAGAACCCAAGAAGAAGATCTGGAGGCCTTGCCCTAGATTTGGACTGAAACACATATTTATAGAAAACTGTCCAGCGATCTCTGCTCGAGCATCAGATTGGCCACTCGAGCGGGAAAAAACAACATCCAGTATTTTTGTAGGCAAATAAACTTCTGGAACTCAGCATTCTCTGCTCGAGCGGGGGAATGTCCGCTCGAGCAGATAGGCAACTTTGAATGCATTTTTGCATTTTGCTTCGGGGGCGTCATAATCAGCGAAGTGGCAATCTTGAAAGAATTAACATCACAAAACTTCTTTGTAATGCACAATTCGGGTTTGATTCACATCTAATAAACTCATAGCCTCACTAAAACAAAAGTGCAAAAACAAGTACAACTGAAAGGAGTTTTGTCAAACGGGATAGCCAAGAATAAAAACCTAACAGATGTGATAACTAATTTCAAACCACAACAAAAACAAGAGTTTTCTCCCAACTTAATGCATTAATACAACTATAATCAAAGCCTACCTGTTCGAAAACTCTAAACCATCAAAATTAGCATATAACCAAACTAAACAAAGTGCACATCGTTAAGAAAGTCCCTACCTCAAAACAAGAAGAAGAGAAGAACAACCCCAAAATTAATGGAGACGGAAATCCAAACTTCTCAGATTAAGGGTGGCAAGATTCATGGATTGAAAGATATCAGAAGTTTTAGGCAAGAATTTTAGAGAGAGATGAGAGAAAATGGGTTTAGAACTTTATTGAGAGATAGAGAAAATTAGAAAAGTGCGAAAAGATATTTTCCCACAACTTTATACTAACAGACCGCTCAAGCGAACAAAACACCGTTCGAGCGTCAAACACAAAGCATAGCTTGAGCGACCAAAATTATGCTTGAGCGAAGAAACCAAACTCTTAGAAGATCATACTGCAAACTCAGAAACTCGAAGAAACGAAAGACTGCTCGAGCGAACCCAAACTTCAATAGACAAAACCTCCCCAAAAATACTAAGCACAACCTGTTTCAAAACATAACCTAAAGATCTAATTCATAACTCAAATATTACATGCGACTAGAACAGATGCCAACCACCCCAATAGATACAAAAACTCAAAACTAAATAGTATAAAAAGATCAAGTCTTAACCCAGCCTATTATATACATGATGTATGGATAAACTAAAGTCCTAAGCATGATCTGCTAATGAAAATAAGCAAAGAAAAAGGATAGAAATTATCAAAAGAGAGAGTTTTACCTACTAATTTTCAAGAACCAAAGAGCACGCCAAGAAAATTGAAAAAATAAGGATTTCCTTACTTGTAGGCCTCTATCAAGCTTAGGTTTTGAGTTTTGTTCAAGTCTCCAAGTCCTTAGGAGGTTTTAGTTGCTATTTAGATGGTAATTTTCGGAGTTATATGGGAGGGGGAGTGAGTCTTTCTTTCAAGCTCTCTAATGCTCTTAAAAAGTTTTCAATTTTGTAACCCTTTGAAGGGAAGAGGAGGGTGAAATGAGTGCTTTTATAAGCACTCCTAGCTCAGGGAGGAAGACAAAAGAGGTTGCTAGGGTTAGCTATTACTTTCTCCATGTCACTTCTCTCTAATGTCCCATTACCATTATTGCAAGGTTTCCATTTCTCTCTATCAGGGGAAAGTGTGACCGCTCATGAGAGATGCAGCCATACAAACAAGCTGTGGCCGCACAGTGCATGTGCGCGCATGTGCAGCCAAGAATCCAAGTGCCAACTTTGCAAGTTAGGTGTGGGTTTGCACGACTTTTGCCTACTTATGTCCTAAGCAAGCTCAAATTGTCTTTAGATCAATATTTTTGATAAAATCGGTCAGTAATTTTGCAAAAATATCATCAATGTAAATGTAATTGGTCTTCCCCTATCTCTCAAGGTTGGAAAATTGGTTTTTGGTTGAAAAACATGTTCAGGGGTATTTTGATTATTTTCACAAAAAGTTAGTTTTTTAGGCCAAATTAGCGTATGACAACAACTTTCAATATTTCAAGGGTGGAGATATAACCATCTCATCATCGGGAGGCCTACAAACACCCGAAGTTTTAGGATCAGACAAAATGGGGTGTCTACAATATATATATACATATATATTTGTGTATATGTGTCATATTTTGAATAGATAGAATAAAAAATTGAACAGATAGGAAAAACAAAGCTTGGTGAATTCCAATTGATAAGAAAAAATAGGTTTGGAGAATTTCAACAGATAGATACAAATTTGAACATATAGGTTGAAAAAATTTAACAGATAAAAAAATTAAAATAAAATTTTCAAGGGATAGGTGGTAATTTACTTTTAACTAACAAATGTTCTTTTGACCAACAAATGTCCTTATCACCAAAAAGATTTTCTCTTAGATTTAATACCTTACATCCTCTTTAAATTGGACTTTTCACCAATCAATCTATAAAAAAATCAGGTAAAGTCAAGTAACTATTTTTACTATTAGTTCTTTAGGATAAATTATATTGTACCTCCTCTAATAAATGGGATAAATACAACTGGTTCGATTGAATGTAAAAAAAGAAAATTGTTTGAGACTCTTGAAAAAATTCGCACAATTTGACCTACAATCATGTAGCATGTGACCAAAATTAATGCAAATGATATGAAAATATAAAAATACTCAAGTCAAAATATATATTTCAATATAAAAGAGATGAAAATATAAATTTTTTTTTTTCATTCATATGAGTAACGAATTTATGATGAAAAGATAACTAAGTGTTATATGAATTAAAAACTTATGAAAATCCATTATAATTATACTAAATTTATAGAACTTATTATATATATATTTTTTAAATCTCAAGAGGTAATTGTATTTTACCATTCTTTTAAAAATGACGGACATTTACATATGAGAAATTATTTAATACTTGTGAAGTAATACTCTATTCCATTTACAGGTTGACACTTAATACTTTGTTTCCTAAAACTCTAACACAAAAGTAGTGAATCCATGATTTAGATCAATAACTCATCATTTAGACTATCACCTAAACTTACTTCAAAAGTATTGAATAATTTCTCTTTACATACCCAATGAGAATTCCTCCAATGTAGAGACAACTAATACGAACTTTCCAAGCAAACTCACATTGGAGTAATACATGAACTGTAGATTCCTCATAAATCTGACAAGATGGAAAGAAAACGTCTTTTAGTTTAATCATAAACCCTCATCTCTACTAACAGAGCTCAGATCCCGAAGTTTTCATAATAGATTAGCTACTAACTCATATTTCAAGACAAACAAATCCCTTATAAATTCAAGGGTAAATTATAAATACATTCCCTGTGATTTATTAAAAATATAGATTTTTTCTTTATATGTTTGAGAAATTATATTCAATATTTTAAAGTTTTCAATTACATAACAAATGACTCTTTTTTTAATTAATCATCAAGTCAAATTAACAAAGTGTATGATGTATGCAACAATTTTTATTTTTTGAAAATAGCTATACTAAGCTTTTTAAAGTTAAACATTTCATTTTTTTTTTCCGCCTATCTCATCTTCGTTATTCCCATTTTCTCTCAATTAGTAACAACACTTTGGCCAACCATCTCACCATCCTCTCCCACTCTTGATCAGCAGCACCGTTATTATTATCTACTAGTATTTGGTGTGTCGACGATGAGGGTTAAAGAATATTGTAGTGATGTAGAGATAAGGATTTGGTGGTGGGTAGATAACAATGAACGTGGTATGATAATTTCATTTTGGTATTAGAGTTTTTTTTTTTTTGGTTAGATATATTGGTTGCCCCAGTCCCAGGTAAGCCAAAACAGGTAAGAACTTTAGGACAGGGCCTTGTCAATTGTTACAACCTACTCTAGCCTACATCTAAGGGGAAAAAGAAAGGGGATCCCTCCTGACGCTCCACACGAGGCTCAAACTCACAACCTCCAAGAGATGCAACATCTAATGCATTAATAGACGCACTATCAATTAACCAAAGTTACAAAACTATAGAAGAAAGCAATGCACATTTATTATTAAAAAATCAAGTCAATTTAATAAAGTGTCATCAAGCCTGAATCTTTCATGCTCTACACAAGCTTTAAACACGCAGAATAATTTGGTTTTGACTGTCAGGGTCGCTCCTGCCTAAAGAAAAAAAAATATTCCCAGCAGTCACCAGTGAGATAGCAAAGTTAACTACATATATTAGAAGATACTATAGACTTCTATATGATGTTCGGCATTAGCAAGGTAATGACTTGAAGCAGTGACAAAATGGCCCATTTAACTCAGCAACAGAAAACATTTTCAATAATTCACACTAAAGCAATTTGAAAACATAATCTTGTCAATCTTCACTAACTAGAATGTTAGGTCCCTAAGTCTTGTCAAACCCGCGACCAAACTTGTGTGTTTTAGTTGTAATTTTCTGTGCTGTTTTGTCTTGATCACTCGAGCGAAGAAGTACTCGCTTGAGTGAAGACTGCATCTAGCTTAAAACCTAAAAGAGTTGAATGTGCGCTCGAGCGAAGGACTGCGTGGCTCGAGCGAAGGACTGCGTCCACATAAAAACCTGAAAGAGGTTATTTCTCGCTCGAGCAAAGGTTTTATGGCTCGAGCAAAGGCATTTGTAGAAATCACGCGTAATAAGGTACTTGCTCGAGCGAGAGAAGCTTCACTCGAGCGAGCTTTAAAATCTGAATTTCTATAAGTACTTGGTTTTCTCCAAAAACTAGGATTACTTTTCTAGATCTACTTTGAGGTTTTCTAAGGTTTTCTTCTAGAGAGATTTTTGTGAGCTTTCCTTGATGTTTTGAGAGAGTTCTTCACTCATGATCTAAGATACATACATCAAGGAATTTGTTACTTTAAATTCAAGAGAGTTCTCTTCGATGGATTCCGAAGATTCAAACGTGGAGTTTCAAAGGAGTTTGATTCTGTACGTAGTCGTTTATTCGACAAATGAAGTTGTGGATTCAACTTCAGATCAATCAGTTCCGATACGAAGGCGTGGTGAAAGAGTAACAGAAGGTGTGAAGACAAATTGACTGAGTTGGGTAATTTGTGTATTATCTTTGTAATCTTTCTTTCTTCAGTAGTGGATTGATTAGTGGCATTTCGCCCGTGGTTTTTGACTACAATTGAAGGTTCTTCAATTGTGGTTTTTTTCACGTAAAAATCATTTGTGTCGATTTATTGTTTATTCAGAAAAAACAACAATCTAAATCACATTCGTAAGTGCTTGATGATTTAGATTGCGTGTTTTGAATAATTGGGATTTGGAATATTTTAATCTTGATCTAATCACGAATCACTTAGGATTTTCAATTGGTATCAGAGCAGGTCACTCTATGTTTTTATCAAAACTATAGGAGTGTGATTTTGTGTAACTAGTGATATGGATTCTATTCGTGAAGGTAACTTGACTCATAGACCTCCTTTACTCGATGGTACAAACTATTCTTATTGGAAAGCTCATATGAGAGCATTTTTAAAATCCATCGATGAGAAAGTTTGGCACTGCGTGATCTATGGGTGGAGTGAACCTATTGTCACCATTGATGGTGTTGATATTCCTAAACCCCTTGATAAATGGGACACAACTGATTACCAAAACTCGAGTTGGAACAGTAAGGCTCTCAATTCCCTGTTTTGCTCCGTCACACCTGAAGAGTTTCGTCGTATCTGCATGTGTGAGGTAGTAAAAGAGGCTTAGGACATTCTTGAAACGATTCACGAAGGTACTACCTCTGTCAAAAGGTCAAAACTTCAACGTTTCACCTCCGCTTTTGAAACCCTTTTTATGCGCGATGAGGAGACGTTTGATGATTTCTATGCAAAACTTAGTGATATCGTAAATTCCTGTTTCACACTCGATGAAAAAATCCCAGAAGCTAAAGTTGTTGGAAAAATTTTAAGATCTTTACCCGAGAGGTTCCAATCAAAAGTGACGGCCATTGAGGAGGCTCAGAATGTTGATACCCTCAAGCTTGATCAATTGGTTGGAAACTTGCAGAATTATGAAGCCCACCAGATTTCAAAGAAAAAACAAAAAGATAGTGTGGCCTTCACTAGTGCTCATGAGACTGCAAAAACTCCGGAGACTGAATTTGATTTAGAGTCTGAGATGACGGCTATGTTTACTAAACAGTTTAAAAAAAATTTGAAGAAAAAGAAGCCTAATTTCAGAGACCCTATTTCAAAAGACAAGAGTAATGAAAAACCCAAAACTTTTCCACCAAAACTTGTTTCTAAAACTGAAAAGAAGATTGTAAAGGGGCAAGGGGTCAAGTGCTATGAATGTCAAGGGTTTGGTCATATTGCCTTTGAATGCCCTTCGAAAAAGAATCGAAAGAAAGTCTACACTGTGACTTGGGATGATGAAAGCGGGTCGGAACAAGAACCCGAAGAACCTGAATCCGGTGAAGACGGGGATAGTGCTTTCATGGTTTTTTGGTCCACTTTCACTCAACCTCTACCAAAGCCAGCAGAATTAGCTCGTGGTCAGAACCTGCATCATGCTCCCACCTTTCATAGGAGTAACTACTTGTATTGGAAGATCAGAATGAGGGCCTTTCTGAGAGCTTTTGACCCAGAAGGCTGGCAAGCCATTGAAGAAGATACAGAAAGTGCTGACAATCCAAGCAATCAGAGAGCCCTAATTACTATTCATGGAGCAATTTCGGATGAAGAATAGCAACGGGTTGCTCACTGCACAAAGGCTAAAGATGCATAGGAAATTCTGAGCCAATTTCATAAAAGAGGAGATTCACCTTCACCATCATCCAGCAATTTTCCTGCCTTAGTTCCTAGATTGGATGAGGTCAAGAAGAATGAAGCGCAAAAAGAGGATGATAAAACATCAGAAGACA
This sequence comes from Camellia sinensis, assembly GCF_055761805.1. Lineage (NCBI taxonomy): Eukaryota > Viridiplantae > Streptophyta > Magnoliopsida > Ericales > Theaceae > Camellia > Camellia sinensis. Next base: position 49,811,292 of record NC_138965.1, read on the forward strand.
ATGAAGAGATTAATGGTGATGAACTGCAACAAGCTTACGAAAAGCTTTATGAGGAATCTCTAAATTTGTCCAAAATCAATGAAAAACTCTCTCACAAACTCAAAGCATGTGAAAGTGAGAATGTCAAGCTGAAAGGAGAACTTATAGCAACAAAGCAGAATATCATCAAGATCTCGAGTGACAAGCAAGACTTATGTGGAAAACTTCTATCCTGTGAAACTGAAAGGAATGAACTTCTGAAGGTGTATTCCACATATGAAGAGAAGCTTAAAAGTTTTGAGATGTCACAAGCTACATTGGAAGAGATAGTCTGTCAGAAAGATGAAGAACTCCGTGTTGCTAGAGCCACTATTTCCATGTGGAACAAAGGTTCCAAATCTTTAGAAGACATCCTCGAGTCTCAACAAATGGGTTGTGACAAAAGTGGGCTAGGCTATGGTGTGACAGCTCACAAGGGACAGGCCTCTACTTCACATGACATGAAGACTCAAGCAAAGGAAAAGTTGAGGGTAGACCAGGCTGATCTCTCTCTTTATCTACCTAAAGTTGGTAAGATCAACAAAAAGGAGGTAAAACCTGTTTTTATTTGTCATCACTGTGGTAGGTATGGCCACATTCGTCCTTATTGCTACGAATTATTTGGTAAGGTGTCTTAAAAGGGTAGAAATTCGAATACTTTTTGGGTTAGGAGACAACCTTACATGTCTAGGCGGAATACCAAGATTCATGAGGGTGGTCACAACGCCAAGACATTTACCAAGACCAAAAAGATTTGGGTGAGAAAAGATGATTTGACTTGTTTAGTTGTTCACACTGCCCCAAAAGCACGTGACTCACACATGTGGTATCTTGATAGTGGGTGCTCTCGTCACATGTCCGATAACAAATCCTACTTCACCTCTCTTGAAAAATATGAAGGAGGAATCGTTACTTTTGGAGATGGCGGCACTTCTAGAGTCATTGGTAAGGGCTCTATAAGTGTTGCTGGTCTTCCCAAGCTCAAAAATCCTCTTCTTGTTGATGGTCTTAAAGCAAATCTTTTGAGCATTAGTCAAATGAGTGATTCCCACCATGAAGTATTGTTTTCAAAAAATAAATGTGAAATTTTGGATAAAAAGGGAAATACTGTCTTGCATGGGGTTTGCATATCTGATAATTGCTATGGGATTGTTACTACCAATGATCTCACTTGTCACTTAGCCATCATAAGTAACATTGATTTGTGGCATCAAAGATTAGGTCACATGAATTTCAAAGACCTAACTAAGATAGCCAACAAAGAACTTGTGAGAGGAGTACCTAAATTGGGTAAGAATCTGAACCATATGTGTGGACCATGTCAACTTGGAAAGCAAACCCGTGCCCCTCATAAAAAGGTGAACAGCTTTACAACCAAACGTCCTCTTGAATTAGTTCACATGGATTTAATGGGTCCTACTCGCACTAAAAGCATTGGAGGTAAAAGATATATTTTTTTAACTGTTGATGATTTTACTCGATTTTCGTGGGTAAATTTCTTGAGGGAAAAATCTGATACGTTTGATGCTTTTCAGGCCTTAGTCTTTAAAATTCAAAATGAACAGGGTGTTTCCATTGGGCGTATCATAAGAATCCGAACTGATCATGGTCGTGAGTTTGAAAATAGCTCCTTTTCGGATTTTTGTGATATGCATGGAATTAAGCATGAATTTTCTGCACCTATTACCCCACAACAAAATGGAGTGGTTGAGAGGAAGAACAGAGTTGTTCAAGAAATGGCTAGGGTCATGCTCCATAGTAAGAAACTTCCTCCAAAGTTTTGGGCTGAAGCCCTAAATACTGTTGTTTATGTCATAAATCGCGTGTATTTAAGGCCCGACACTTTACAAACTCCATATGAATTATGGAAGGGATTGAAACCTAATGTAAAATACTTCAAAACTTTTGGGAGTAATGTTACATTTTCAAAAATAGAGAGCCTTTGGGCAAATTTGACTCCCGAAGTGATGAAGGTATTTTTCTAGGGTATTCAACCACTAGTAGGGCTTTTCGAGTCTACAACCTGCGAACTTCTTCTCTAATGGAATCAATCAATGTGGTTATAGATGACACAAGTTCACCTACTCCAGCAATAAATGAGGATGACAATGGTGAGTCTCCAATCCTGGATACTAAACCACAAAGTCAAAGAGAAGTTGAGATCCAATCTCAAGAAGTTGTGACAGCACCATCCTCACAAGTAAGTTCAAGTCCAAAGAGTGCACAAAGAAACATCACTCTTGATGCTTCTGTTACCACATGTCCTGAGTTCAAACCATCAACAAGGGTGAAACTGAATCATCCAGCTTAACAGGTGATTGGAAGTGTATCGGATCGAATGAAAACCCAAAGACAGATTCGGGATGAGGTATCACATATGTGTTATGTTTCATTAATTGAACCTAAGAATTTTAAAGAGGCCTTGCTAGATGATAGTTGGGTCAATGCTATGCATGAAGAATTAGGTCAATTTGAACGGAACAATGTTTGGACTCTAGTTCCCAGACCTAGAGACATGAATGTGATAGGTACCAAGTGGATCTTTAAAAATAAATCTGATGAGAATGGTACTGTGGCTAGGAATAAAGCTAGGTTGGTTGCTCAAAGCTACACACAAGTAGAGGGTGTTAACTATGATGAGACATTTGCCCCAGTTGCACGTCTCGAATCTATTCGTATTTTACTTGGTGTTGCTTGTTACCTTGGGTTCAAATTGTTTCAAATGGATGTGAAAAGTGCCTTTTTGAATGGGTACTTAAAAGACAAGGCATATGTTGAGCAATCAAAAGTGTTTGAGGACCCTAAATGTCCAAATCATGTCTACAAGTTAGACAAGGCTTTGTATGGATTGAAACAAGCTCCTCAGGCTTGGTATGATAGGCTTACTACATTTCTTCTTGATAATGACTTTCAAAGGGGTAGTGTGGATAAGACCTTATTTGTGAAATATACTAAGTCTCATATTCTTGTTACTCAGATTTATGTTGATGATATTGTGTTTGGATCCACTGATGATCATCTTGTGAAATATTTTTCAAATTCCATGACACATGAGTTTGAGATGAGCATGATGGGAGAGTTGTCTTATTTTTTGGGTCTTCAAATTAAACAGTCTTCTTCAGGTATGTTAGTTTCTCAGTCTAAGTATGCCAAAAATCTTATATCAAAGTTTGGTCTTGAGTCTGCCAAACATGCACGCAGTTCCATGAGCACCAGTCTTCATCTCTTCAAAGACTCCTCTGGTATTGATGTAGATCATACCCTTTATAGGAGTATGATAGGGAGTCTTCTGTATCTCATAGCCAGTCGTCCTAATATCTACTTCAGTGTCAGTGTTTGTGCCTGTTACCAAGCCAGTCCTAAAGAGTCTCACCTTCTTGCAGTCAAATGCATCATCAAAAATGTCAATGGGACATTGGGGTATGGGGTTTGGTTTTCTACTGATTTTACAGCTGAAATTACTGGTTTTTCTGATGCCGACTGGGCAGGGTGTGCTGATGATAGGAAGAGTACATCCAGGGACTGTTTTTACCTTGGGAATAATTTGGTCTCCTGGCATAGTAAAAAGCAAAGTGCCATCTTCCTTTCGACTGCTGAGGCTGAGTACATTGCTGCAGGGAGTTGTTTTGCACAAATGTTGTGGATGAAGCAAATGCTTCATGATTATGGGATAGAACAAAACACTCTCACTATTTTCTATGATAACACAAGTGCCATAAACATTTCAAAAAATCCTGTCCAACACTCTCGCACCAAACACATTGACATTCGTCATCATTTTATTCGAGAGTTAGTGGAAGAGGGCCTTGTTGTTCTTGAACATATACCCACTGAGCATCAAAAAGCTGATATTTTTACAAAACCCCTTGATCTTCTTCGGTTTGAGTTCCTTAGAAAGACCTTGGGTGTCATGCTCGATCATTAGAGTGTTACTTGTTCCTTGAGTGGGTGTGAGTGTTTGGCTTTATGTGTGCTTGGATGCTATAATCTGATGGTCATTGATTTTTGTTTTACTTGCATACATCTTTATATGCACACTACTCATGCTGCTCTCAAGATCTCATTGGTCGTTGTTCATAGCTCATTTTGAATGCCCGTGCTCATTAAACCCCATGATCTCATTCTGTACACATCCTTGAGATAAATTGTTGCAGGAGTTTCCGCTCAAGTGATCAAAGTTCTCTATGGACCACTAACAGTGTTTCTTGTACTTTTATAGTGGAATTGACCGATACTAGCATATCATGGGTGATGTTCAGTCTCTTAACCATCTACCATCTGTTTTCACTTCCACGCTTTCTCCCTCAGTTCCTTGAAGTCTGGGCATTAGGAAAAGGCTACCTCAGAGGCACCAACCAGGCCATCATTATAAATTTCATTATTCTCTGGTTCGGTTTCCATACTCTTGAGCGTGAATGCCACCAATGAGTGCCCACAATAAAGAAAAAGTCTGAAAAAAATATAAAAAAAAAGGGGGGGACTAATTGATTGAGGGGGAGCCTCCGCATTTACTCAACAAATATCCCGTGATTCCTAGTGGTTTGACTTTTCTCTGGATTGTTAAGTTACTCTTGGTGGAGGTCCAGCCATCCGATCACTACAAGGATTAACTCTAGCTCAGTGGACTCTCATAGATTGCACACACACACTTTATTTTGTGAGATCTCATGTTGAATTTTGAGTTGTACATTCTCATGTAGCATATGATCACTGATTATATTTTATCTGCCTTGCACATGATTTCAAGTGTCATTATTTTTTTAAATTGCAAGTTTTACAGAATTCATGATATGCAGATTATTTCATCTTAGTGTCATTTTTGGCCCAATGTGATCGTCTACTTGTGTTCTAGGTCTCACTTCATGGTATTGAGCATTTTTTTTGTTGTTAAAAAAAAAAAAAAAATTTGGTTTTGTTTTTTTTCTTCCTTGGCTCGAGCGAAGGCGTCCTCGCTCAAGCGTGCGCCTGCTTCTTTGTTAAGACCTGAGAGCGTGTGTTTTTGGCTCGAGCAATAGGTTCTTGGCTCGAGCGACCTCTGCGCATAAATGTACTCGCTCGAGCGAAGAAGTACTCGCTCAAGCGACCGGTCGTGGTTCAAATTTTGAAACTGTGTCTATTCATTTCATTTTTTCCCACCTCTTCGTGTCTCCTCTCTCTCTCTCTCCCCTAGGGTTTCTGAGGTGTCCATTGCTGGCCTCGTATGTGATTCCTCTCTTGGTTTTGGGGCCATTTCTTTCCCTTTTTGAGCAGTCTCTATTGTTGGTGAGTTTTTTTCTTTTATTTTTTTTTTTTCTCTTTTTCGTTTGTCTTGTGAATAAGAAATGCTTTGTTTTAATCTAGGTGTCATTCTTGTTGTTTTTGGTTCTTTCTTACTGATTTTCTGTCTCTCTTTTGTCTCTAGGGTTAGTCAGTTGGAGCATTGTGTTTGTTTTTTGTTTGCTAGGGTTTAATTCGTGTTTTTTTTTGGGGGGGGTTTACATTGGGGATTTTTTTTTTTTTAACTAACTTGCCCTGTGAGAATGTGATTTGTTTTCATTAAATTGCTGATTTACTCTCTTCACATATTGTAAATGGTTTTCATACATTGTCCCAATACATTGATGTTTTGATTCAGTAATGGCTTTCATCTATTGTTCTTCTTTGTGGCTGATTATGGTTTCTCTAGCACTGATAATTATTTCATTTCTATACTGCTAATGCTATGAGTTCATCTGCTTTTCTAACCCCTGTTGGACTAATGTATTTTGATTGGCTACTTGTGTTTTGTTTTGGGGTTTTCTGTTACTGTTATTGGGTGTTCTATGTTTGTCTTGTCTATGGGTTGCTTGTATTTTCCTTCTCTTGTGGGTTGTGTTAGTCATGGCCGAGTCATCCAAGCGCCGTAAAACTACGGTTTCCCGTCCTTCCTTCAACACTGACAAATTAGCGTCTAAAGAAAAAGCTAAGTTGTTTAGGGAGTCGTTTGCCCCTCGGCAAGTCCATTTAGAAAGAAATGTACTTCCCAATGCATTTGCGGTTCTTCTTATTCGGTCTTTATTTGATTCATTGGGCGGTGATCGAGTGTTACATTTTTCAAGGCCACAAAACTTGAGTCTTATTCGGGAATTTTATTGTAATATCCATTCCATTCGGAAAGAAATCCCGGCAACCTTTACCACTTGGGTTCGAAAGAAGTCTATTGTTATCACTGGGGATGTGTTTAGGGTTTTTTTAGATCTTCCTAAAGTTGGTGATTTTCATTATCCGTTTCTTACTCGGTCCGGTGTTGATTTTGATCGTGTTGCTTCTGAGTTATGTGGTGTTGACCGGACTTGGCTTGCTGGGGCACTCATCCAGCAGAATGAGTTGCTTCCTAGATTCCGTCTTATAAATATCATTGTGTGTGCGAATCTGCATGTCAGCACCCATTCTTCGCACATTGCCCAAGACCAGGTATATGTGTTGTATTGTATTCATCATAGACTTCCCTTTGATCTTCCAGAGATGATTGTTTCTAAAATGATTGGGGTCTTTGAGGGTAGAAAGTCTTTGGGGCTTCCTTATGGGTGTTTGCTTACTTAGTTTCTTACTTCTCTTGATATTCCTATTTTTGATGACGATGAGTTTTCACATCCTATAAAACCCATCACAAAGCTCACAGTTTCCCAGAGTCAGGCTCATGTGAGAGGGAGTGTGTCCGGGGTTGGGAGTTCTGGTGCAGGTGCTGATGATCCCCTCGCCGAGGAGGAGGAGGTTGATGCTGCCCATGCAAGTCCAGCCGGTGCCCATGATCTTCCTAAGCTGCGTCCTCGATCCTTTCGTGGCCAGCTACAGCATTTTGAGTAGTCCGTTACACGTCGCCTTGATCAGTTGGATGCTAGGATGGATTCTCTCGACAGTCGACTGGATGAGCAGAGTTCTATGCTTGCGCAAATTCTTTCCCTTCTCCAGATGCAGCAGCCACCTCCACCTGAGTCCTAGTTCTTGACTGGTCTTTAGACAGTTGTATTTTCTTGGACAATTTTTTGTTTTCTTGGAGGACAGTTTTTTGTTTTTTTTGGACAGTTGTATTCTCTTGGACAGTTTTCTTTGCAGGTGTATCTGACTGTTTTTTGTTTTTCACTCCCGAACAAAAAGGGGGAGTATGATTTTAGGATGTTAGAAAGGATACTAATATTTTGTAGGCAAGATTGGTTATGTTTGTTTTTTGGGATAGATGTTTTGCAGGCAGGATTGGTTATGTTTGTTTTTGGGATAGATATTTTTGCCTACATGTTGCTTCTTTGCAGATTGCATTGGATTCATTTTTTTTTATGATGATGTCTTGATGGTTTATTATGTTACATAACAAATTCTCTTCAAGTTTATTAATTCTCTTCAAGTTTATTTTGTGCAGATTGGTTTGTCGTCAAGATTGGTTTCATAGTTGGTTTAGCTAGTTCATGTGTTTTAGCTAGATCTTTGAGTTGTAATTATTTTAGCTAGTACAGTTGTTTAGGATATTGTGTTAGAAAGTTTTGTCCGGGTATTGACAAAGGGGGAGATTGTTAGGTCCCTAAGTCTTGTCAAACCCGCGAACAAACTTGTGTGTTTAAGTTGTAATTTTCTGTGCTGTTTTGTTTTGCTCGCTCGAGCGAAGAAGTACTCGCTCGAGCGAAGACTGTGTCTAGCTTAAAACCTGAAAAAGTTGAATGTGTGCTCGAGCGAAGGATTGCGTGGCTCGAGCGAAGGACTGCGTCCACATAAAAACCTGAAAGAGGTTATTTCTCGCTCGAGCGAAGGTTTTGTGGCTCGAGCGAAGGCACTTGTGGAAATCACGCGAAATAAGGTACTCACTCGAGCGAGAGAAGCTTCGCTCGAACAAGCTTCAAAATTCGGATTTCTATAAGTACTTGGTTTTCTCCAAAAATTAGGATTACTTTTCTAGATCTACTTTGGGATTTTCTAAGGTTTTCTTCTGGAGAGATTTTTGTCAGTTTTCCTTGATGTTTTGAGAGAGTTCTTCACTCATGATCTAAGATACATACATCAAGGAGTTTGTTACTTTAAATTCAAGAGAGTTCTCTTCAGTGGATTCCGAAGATTCAAACGTGGAGTTTCAAAGGAGTTTGATTCTGTACGTAGTCGTTTATTCGACAAATGAAGTTGTGAATTCAACTTCAGATCAATCAGTTCCGAGACGAAGGCGTGATGAAAGAGTTACAGAAGGTGTGAAGACAAATTGACTGAGTTGGGTAATTTGTGCATTATCTTTGTAATCTTTCTTTCTTCAGTAATGGATTGATTAGTGGCGTTTCGCCCGTGATTTTTTATTACAATTGAAGGTTCTTCAATTGTGGTTTTTTCCACGTAAAAATCGTTTGTGTCGATTTATTGTTTATTCAGAAAAAATAACAATCTAAATCATGTTCGTAAGTGCTTGATGATTTAGATTGCGTGTTTTGAATAATTGGGATTTGAAATATTTTAATCTTGATCTAATCACGAATCACTTAGGATTTTCAATACCAGTCAATGTCCAGAAGCAGGTATGAGTACGCCACTACTACCAATCTAAGATGCACGCATATTGTGATACAAATGAACAAATTATGAAGCATAAAGCACCAATGGTACCTCAGCATCAGTCCCATACAGCGTGACACGGTAAACAACAGACACAGACTTGCCATCAGCCGAATACGTTATGCTTCGAACCTCACCAGACCATTCTACAATAGATTGAGAATTTGAAATGTTTTCAGCATTCACAGATCTCAGTGCCCCTTGCAATTGGAATTAAAATCACTTGGTGAAAGAAAAATAGTGAACTTTAACGTACTTGGAGCATGTAAGTTCATAATCCGATTCACAATATGCCTAGCAGGAATGATAAGACAACTAGAAATGTCAGATAACCTTCCTTTCCAAGTACTAAACATTAGAGCTAAACTTTGATTACTACATTATAAATTGGATTAGTGTGCTCCTTACATAACAAATAAAATGTAACGTTGAACAGGTCAAGAAAAAGTTCATAAGATAAAAAAATAAAAAATAAAAAAACTCATACTTTAGATTATTTTAGCCCTTACAAGATTGTTAACAAGAAGTTTCAGCACCATTCCTGAGTAAAAGAACTATTAAAAACAAATTAAGTATAATATTATAAAAAGAGGCACCAACAGGGTGCAACCCATGTACAAAAGAAAACCAATATCATCTATACATCAAAAACCTATTCAAAGGTGTCCACAAATCCAAAAATTGGTTCAAGGATGGGCTAGAAAGCATGGACATCGGACATAGTGATTTTCAGGAAAATAAGATATGAATATGGCAGGGATATGACAACAAACATAAATAAACACATTTTTATCCACGAACAACCAAAAATAATGAAAAACTAACATTAATTCAACATGAAAAAAACCATTCAATCTATAATTTAAAATATGTTACATGGACTCGGGTACATGTATCGGGTGTGGGTGTGTAACCAAACGTCAGACCTTCATAAATTTAAATCTTAGGATATTGGTATACGTATCCAAAATTGGATATGAGTGCAAGGACGCATCATATACACATACATATTGCATATTATATATTATTCTCAGAAGAAATGTTGTAAATTATATAGAAATATACTTGAACTTGAAAAGGATTCAGAAAAAATATGAAATTTCTATATCTAATTCATGTGAGAGGCTAAAAATATTGTTTCACTAGCAAATATGAGTTTCTTCTTCTCATATATTGTAACAAATTAAAGGATCTGAGTGTCTAAATTGGATACGAGTGTCAGACACATATCTCATACCCTTACCCATGTCATATCCGGTAGACATGGATATTGTGAGGGAAATAGAAGAGTTCATATAACACATACACAATACAATCACAAACCATTACATCACAAATGTCAAAAGAATTAAAGTTCAATAATGAATAAATCATGCATCAAAAGCACATAAACCCTCACTATTTTGTTTAAGAATTAATATGGTGTTAACATTTACCAAAAGGACCAAAAATTCCACAGAACTAATGCAAATGCAAGCATATAATAGGAACATTGGAAAGATGAGAGAGGCAACGTCGACACATTTTGAAATGATAAAATGTTAGTGTTGGCTGTGTTTCTAAACTTCTATCTACAAATAGCCACCGTTTAGTTTTTAGATTAAACAGTGCCCAATTTGGTAATCCAAATCATTCATTACTCATTTTATTAATAAGATAGTCCTATTAATCAAGACTAAAATTGATTTGCTTAAATAAAAGGATAGATTGAGAGAATTAACTACTAAGGTCTCGTTTGGGAACATGTTTTTTTAGAAACTTTTTATCTTTTTAGCTGAAATATGATGTAAAAAAATTAGTATGTTTGTGATGACTTTTTAATTTTTTATGAAAAGATGTGCAAAAAGTAGAAAAAAAAAAATTTCTTTGACATTTTAGTGTAGGATGTTTGTTTTTTAATTTCTTTAATAACTTTTTGACTTTAAGTTAAAAAGTAATATTGCCAAACGAGGCCTAAAAACGCTCGGTAAAGTGCGTAACATCTTCCCTACTCAATTGTAAACCTTTGATCCCAACTCTTGTTTCCTCAAACAAAAACTCAGAGTTACACATTTTGAGTTAATAAACTAACAAGAAGATTAGTAAATCCCAATTCTTCAAAAACTTATATGTTTCCACAATTTTTCTAAAACTATCTTTTTCAATGAATTAGGTTGGGTGTCGTGACACTACTAGGGACGTAAGAAAAATCATAAAAACTGACCAAATCGATTGAACCGAACGAAACTGACTATATTTGGTTTGTTTTTTAACAAGAATCGGTCTGTGCGATTTTAAATTTGATTTTTTTTTTTCAGTTTTCGGTTCGAGATCAATTCAAGCACCTTGTGCACCGAACTAAACCGAAACCGACCACTTCAATATATATTGTATTTGTAATATATATAATCTAATAATATAATGATATTAATAAGTATAATAAATTAATAACCTTAATTAATTAACCTTAACATCTTTATAACCTAAGTTTGTAAACTCCAATTATATATAATCTTAATTCTAACTCATTATTCTTAAAACCTTAGTATTTTTAAACTTTTTTGTTTTTATTTTTATTAATCTAGGAATTGAAAAGTATTTATTAAATGGATGGATTGGATATGTTTGAAATGGTAGACAAATAACTAATTTAATATTTTTATATAGATTAGTAATTATATTTAAAAGTAGCTCAAGTTTGAAAGATCCTAGACTGATTAAAACAGACCAAATTGAACCATTTCAATCAGTTCGGTTTGGTACGGTTTAATGGGAGAAATGGTCTGTATTAGTGTTCAAAATAATAAAACTGACATTATCGGTTCGGTATAATTTTTTACCTCAATACCGACCGTACCAAACCAATTGCATCCCTAAGACACAACTAAACTCTTGTTAGGTGGGACTAGGTCTAGTTAAAGGTATTTGGGTTGATAGTAATCGATTAGTACCACAAAACTAGGATGGCTTTGGACCTGCAGTGCACATGCATATCCTTGAGATTGAAAAAATATAGGCGTGACAGGTAGCTCATGGTTGAGTTCAATACATAACTTGAAAATCATTGAAAATGGAATTGGATAATGACTAGTGTCCAGTTGGGAATTACAGCGTCGCACTCCTCTGTTTTGTGAAAATGGAACTACGTAAACAATAAATGCATGAGGTAATTCAAATTGGTTTTGTGTAAGTGTTTTGCATTGAGAAAATCATCTTCATTTATATATTGTATGACATTATGATCACATAGGTTATGATTGCATATTGAACATGCTAATTGCACGCTATTATTGGGCTATATGCTCAAGTTGTTGATATTTTTAGGCGGGTGGGAATCCGAAGCCACAAGGTGGCTCAAAACCCTTTTCTTACATGTGATGGCCGTAGAGCCAATTGTCTTGTTATAAGGTCATGGATCTCCTTTTGGGATGTAAGGTGGTAGTGTCATTTGTTGATTGAGAGCAAAAGATCTCGTTGTTGTTAACCCAAAATATTTATTCTGATCAACAATGATTGAGAGCCCTTTTTTTTGAAAACCTCCACAACCTCCTTAGATCTCCACCATTGATGGTATGGACCCCACACATACATGAGTAGATCCTACACATACATGAGATCCAAAGAGAGTTGTGGAAATCTCCAAAAAATGGGGGTCTCAAACATTTTTCTTATTCTGATTATGTACAATGATTTTTGAGGAATAGTTGACAAGTACAATGAAAATTTTCAATTTTCCTTCCAAAAAAAGTATTCGGTGTCTTGTTTAACAATTTTCACCTAATTTTAAACAAAAGGTGATAGATAGAAATCACATTGATCCAGATTAAAACAATTTAGATGCAAAATTAATATAATTAAAAAACGAGTCTTTGATTTTTGAGGTTTGAGAGATAAAATATTGAAACACAATTTCCAACCAAAATTTTTAACTTGAGGCATTGTTCTTTGGGTAAAATTTACATAATCAATAGGTAGATGAAGTCGGAAAACCAGCATTCAAGTTCTAAAATCTGCCTAATTGTACCTTTATAAACTAAATTCAAATGCTAAAATCTGCCGAGCATTAAATAACATTGATAAATAAATAAAGTCTCAAAAACTTTGATTTGAATTCTGCAAAATGTCAGTAGTTTCAATTTCAACTGCATAAGCAATATACATTGTAAGAATTGCAGATTTAACAATAGCAATATTGTTCATATTCATCGGTGCCCACATGTTTGTATTCAGAAATTTACCAATATCAAAAGCCAGCATTCCCATCACTAAATAAACATACTACATAAAATACAGAAATCTACGCTTTGAAATCACAATTGCAGACAGCAATAGATAAGTTGATTTTGTTTTACATCAAAATATCTGGTTTACTGCTATTCTCTCTTGAGAACAAAACAAAATCAACTAAAACACAAAATGTGATCCGAGTGTCATCCGCTAAACTAAAAATTGCCAGACACAAAGCCCATGTTGCTTGGCTATAACACATCCTCGTGATAGAGATGAAGTCCCAGACCAAAACGAGCACAAGCTCGACGAAATGCCATTGCTTCTGCCTTCTGCACTGGATCTCCATAGCCTACATCGTTTACAGGAGCAGTACCTGTTGACTCCTTGTATATCTTATCATAAACACAAAAAACAAAAGTGAAGAGCAACCGAGGTCAGTTCCCTCACACATATATTTTCCTATTGTGATTCATAAAAATTAAAAAAAGAAAAAAAAGAAAAGAAAAGAAACAGGAAGGAGTCAGAGAGAAAGAATTGGCACATATTAAAAAAAAAATAGTAATAATGTTGAACAATCTTATACATGCAAAAGAAATAAATAAATTTATATTAACACGTTATATAATAGTTTTTATATAAAGACGTGGTTACAATATCTAAAAGCCACCAACCATAAATTATTTAAAACCCATTACATTCTTTCTTGACATTAGAAAAATGGACATAACAACCTAAATAGGGTAATATAATAAATAAATGAATTAAAATCTGTCAGACAGTTCATAAAGCACAGGTGCATTTTACATAAAGATGCATTTCAGTTCCTTGAGCCCTTGACCTAAGATGAGTTTTTAAACTGATTATACATGCCCCTTCGTGTTTCTTTCCTCTCATTCCTTCCGTCCACTGAGAACAGACACAAACTTTTAATAAAGGATAGACGGATGACGTAGAAAGGCAAGGATTCCAAAAACAGCCCATTTAAAGCCCATCATTAGCCAATAAAGGAGCTCTTGCATAGAAAGTCATGTTTGTTAGAAATTTTAATTTTTAGGAGTTTCTACTTTCGTTAGAATTTCCCTAACAAAAATTTTAAGTCAAGCTAGGAGTCCTTTCCAGGGCTACTATCTAGCCAGTTATTAGTTTATAAAATTTTTATTGCTGGAACCTTACATGGTTGCTTTATTAGATGGAACAATTTTGAGAAAGTTTATCTTTGCGATCGTCTAGTATCTACATATCAGGCTCCTTTCTATAAAGGATATTAGAATAGAGTGAAGAGTTTCTCTTGATTAAAAATGAGTGTTGAACTCTTGTACTGATTTGAGCGTGGATCTCAATTGATCACTCAAGAAATAAGGTACTTTCCCTTTATTAATCTTATTTGCTGAATTTCTATTATTGCAAATCTATTTAGTTTCTTTAATTTGACTATCTAGTCTGGAGGACCAATGCCTGGTAACCATTATGTTTCAAACCTTAACTCCAAATCCTTGTTTAAATCTTCAAAGCCACACTTTTCCTTGTGGTACAGCCACAGAATCAAAGAACTATACGTTGGGATAATTCGGTTTAAGGAACCACAAATTATAGTTAAAACAACTTATATGAAAGGGAAAGAAAATCCATCAGTAATGACCCCTGGTTGATATTTCAACAACATTACCATCAACTTTAATAGGTACCTGTTTTCTTCTTTTTAACAAAGAAATAAAATCTACTTCTGCCAATATCTTTTCCTCATTCAATGCAGATAGCGCCAACAGAAAGAATCTCAGAAAGCAAAATGCAAAAGAGATCAGAGAAACTAATACATTAGAAATCATGCCATATGATAGTACCCTTCAGCAACTTCCATTGATTTTAGGCTTACATAATAGGTCTCCAAGCCAACCACTGAAATTGGTAGCCCCAGCCCCAGGTATGCCAGAACAGTTAAGAACTTTAGGACAGGGCCTTGTCAATTGTTACAACCTACTCTAGCCTATATCTAAGGGGAAAAAGAAAGGGGATCACTCCTAACGCTCCACATGGGGCTCAAAACTCACAACCTCCAAGAGATGCAACATCTGATGCATTAATAGACGCACTATCAATTAACCAAAGTTACTACACTATAGAAGAAAGCAATGGACATTTATTATTAAAAAATCAAGTCAATTTAATGAAGTGTCATCAAGCCTGAATCTTGCCTGCTCTACACAAGCTTTAAGAAAGCAGAATAATTTGGTTTTGACTGTCAGGGTCGCTCCTGCCTAAAGAAAAATTAAGCTCAATATGTAACTTGATAAGTCAGAAAAAAATTCCCAGCAGTCACCAGTGAGATAGCAAAGTTAACTACATATATTAGGAGATACTATAGACTTCCATATGATGTTCGGCATCAGCAAGGTAATGACTTGAAGCAATGACACTCAGCGACAGAAAACATTTTCAATAATTCACACTCAAGCAATTTGAAAACATAATCTTGTCAATCTTCACTAACTAGAACAATACCAGTCAATGTCCAGAAGCGGACTAGGTATGACTACGTCACTACTACCAATCTAAGATGCACGCATATTGTGATACAAATGAACAAATTATGAAGCATAAAGCAGCAATGGTACCTCAGCATCAGTCCCATACAGCGTGACACGGTAAACAACAGACACAGACTTGCCATCAGCTGAATACATTATGCTTCGAACCTCACCAGACCATTCTACAATAGATTGAGAATTTGAAATGTTTTCAGCATTCACAGATCTCAGTGCCCCTTGCAATTGGAATTAAAATCACTTGGTGAAAGAAAAATAGTGAACTTTAACGTACCGGGAGCATGTAAGTTCATAATCCGATTCACAATATGCCTAGCAAGAATGATAAGGCAACTAGAAATGTCAGATAACCTTCCTTTCCAAGTACTAAACATTAGAGCTAAACTCTGATTACTACATTATAAATTGGATTAGTGTGCTCCTTACATAACAAATAAAATGTAACGTTGAACAGGACAAGAAAAAGTTCATAAGATAAAAAAATAAAAAATAAAAAAACTCATACTTTAGATTATTTTAGCCCTTTCAAGATTGTTAACAAGAAGTTTCAGCACCATTCCTGAGTAAAAGAACTATTAAAATAAAAAAATGAAGTATAATATTATAAAAAGAGGCACCAACAGGGTGCAACCCATGTACAAAAGAAAACCAATATCATCTATATGTCAAAAACCTATTCAAAGGTGTCCACAAATCCAAAAATTGGTTCAAAGATGGGCTAAAAAGCATGGACACGGGCATTGGCACAGGCATGGACATCGGACATAGTGATTTTCACGAAAATAGGATATGGGCATGGCAGGGATATGACAACAAATATAAATAAACACATTTTTATCCACGAACAACCAAAATTAATGAAAAACTAACATTAATTCAACATGAAAAAAAACCATTCAATCTATAATTTAAAATATGTTACATGGACTCGGGTACATATATCGGGTGTGGGTGTGTATCCAAACGTCAGACCTTCATAAATTTAAATCTTAGAATATTGGGATACGTATCCAAAATTGGATATGAGTGCAGGGACGCATCATATACACATACATATTGCATATTATATAGAAATGTTGTAAATTATATAGAAATATACTTGAACTTGAAAAGGATTCAGAAAAAATATGAAATTTCTATATCTAATTCATGTGAGAGGCTAAAAATATTGCTTTACTAGCAAATATGAGTTTCTTCTTCTCATATATTGTAACAAATTAAAGGATCTGAGTGTCTAAATTGGATACGAGTGTCGGACACATATCTCATACCCTTACCCATGTCATATCCGGTGGACATGGGTATTGTGGGGGAAATAGAAGAGTTTATATAACACATACACAATACAATCACAAGCCATTACATCACAAATGTCAAAAGAATCAAAGTTCAATAATGAATAAATCATGGATCAAAAGTACATAAACCCCCACTATTTTGTTTAAGAATTAATATGGTGTTAACATTTACCAAAAGAACCGGAAATTCCACAGAACTAATGTGAATGCAAGCATATAATAGGAACATTGGAAAGATGAGAGGGGCAACGACGACACATTTTGAAATGATAAAATGTTAGTGTTGGCTGTATTTCGAAACTTCTATCTACAAATAGACACCGTTTAGTTTTTAGATTAAACAATGCCCAATTTGGTAATCCAAATCATTCATTACTCACTTGGAACAAGTGAAGCCTCTGATTAATAAAGAAAATAAATTAAAAGGCAAAAAGAGACTTAAACATGAACACAATGCATTCATTAAAATTTCAAGGCTTTGATGCCTCAAATTACATGAAATGGTATAAAAAGAGAGGGCTTGGAACCCTTTACCTATAACACGCCATGTCTATAAACACAGAAAAAGATTTGCAAATTCTTACACTCCATTTGGATTGAGGGATTTCGTGAGAAAAGAAAAGAAAAGAAATTAAGAGAATGAAATTTCACATATCTTGTTTGGATGATTAATAGTGTGAGTAATGGTGAGAAATGAAGAGAAATGGAAAGAAAGACAAATCACTCCAAACTTAAGTTTTGTTTCTCGTCCAAAGTGGTGAGAAACAAAGCAAATAAAATAAAACAAAAATTATAATACCTAAACTACCCGTCTAAATACGAAGCAAATAAAATAAACAGAAACATGTATCCTGTTTTAATCAGCATATCCATCCAAACAGAAGGTAAGAAACCATAATCACTTCCTTTCTTTTCTCATCTCCCAATCCAAACAGAGTGTTAGAGATAATAGGAAAGCCCTGCTCATCTGATCAGCTTGGTCTTTTGCAATTTCATTTATCTCATTTAGCATCACCGCCATAGGCCCTTCATGTGTCATCTCTTGATTGAGCATTTGGCCTCTTATTATCTGCTGACCCCACATGGCATTTGATCTTTATCAAGATAACTTCTTGGTTAGAACTTAGAAGCATGAATCCAGTGTAGCATCTTATTCATCTGCTCCGTAGATGCTACTTCTTGATTGGCTTTGAGTTTTGCAAACACATGGGACTTAGATATTTCCCTGTAAGTTTGTATTCCCACTGTAGGCTCTACACGTATCATTATCCCAATCAATCCCCAAAACTTTGGTTTAGTTGAAATTTACGTACCAAAAAATGCCCCCTCTCATGATTCGTAAGTAGGTTTTTACTATGTGAATCATGATAACTTTAAACTTCTATTTTTTAAAAACATTTTTCTTTTATGCGTGGGCTTTCTTTCCATAGGTGACCCTCTTTTTCCTGTGGGCTACTCTTAACTTGGATCATGGGCTTTTCCTTTTTGTTTTGTGCATGGATCCCTTTTTTATGGGTCTATTACAGTCTGAGGGAAAGTTAATTTTCATAGGCTAACCTCATCATCATTTTTTTTTGGTTGAAGAGTTTCAACTAAACTCTTTCTCGGTGCTTTTTGAAGAGTTCTATAGGGACTTTTATACAGTGTTCTAATATATGACCCAACTATTTGTGCAGTCCACCTCTTTGGAAGCCAACAGTAACCAGCATCCACCTTTTAGTTTTTTAGGTATGGATTTGTATCCTTTGTCTTCTTGTTTCATCCTTTCTTATTCAACGTTGAGACCCTTATTCTTTCTTTTTTCTTTTTGGGTCTAGATTCTTTGACTTTCTTGGTCAAGAGAGAAGCAAGAGCTCTGTTCTTCTGTTTTAGGCTGTCACGTACATTTATGTGGGTTATTAATCAAGTATTGAAACCCTTTATCTGAAGGTGTGTAGCTGTTTACTTCAACAATATTCTGGTTTTCAGTTCTTCATTAAAAAGACCCCCTATTGCTTTCTAAAGGAAGGCTCACGACTTCGATTTTCAACCTATGACATAGAACTTTTTGCAATCATTTGAATATTAAAGCATTAGCAGCATTATTAGTACAAAGGGTGTGGGAGTACATTCTCAACTCTGATCAATGATCATGAAGCTCTCAAGTACATAAACAGTCAGCAAAAGTTGAATAAGGGGCATGCTAAGTGAGTGAGCTATTTACAATGTTTCACTTTCACATTAAAGCATGAAGTCAGTACTCAAAATAAGGAGGTCGATGATTTAAGCACAAGGGTTTCACTTGTAACAATAATGAGGGCAGAAATTCTAGAGTTTGACACCCAAAGAATTGTACATGAATGATGAATATTTTGGTCCTATCATGCAAGCTGCGGTGGCTGGTGAGTGTAATGATTACTCCATCAAAGAAGGTTTTCTTTTCAAAGGGTCGCAGCTCTGTGTTTGTGACTACTCTTTAAGGGAGAAGATTGTCATTGAACAGCATGCTTTGGGATATTCTGGTTGGGATAAAAGCATTGCATTGGTGAAAGAAACTTATAACTAACCAAAGTTGAAGCGCAAAGTACCTAGGCATGTTCAGATATACCGTATTTGCCAACATTCAAAGAGAGGAACAACCAATGCAGGGTGGGCTTATATGCTCCTCTCCCGACTCCATCCAAACTGCATGGACTGATGTGAGTATGAATTTCGTTCTCGGTCTTCCACGCAGTCAAAGGTGTTAAGATTAAAAATTCTATGAAGCATGGACACCTCTCCAGTGGTCACGTACTGGTGTTCAACACATGCCGGACATGGACATGGAAAGTCTCAATTTTTCTTGGGTTGGACATATTCGGGACACATGATGTCCGAATTTTATTTTTTTTTACCCGAGTAGCATTTGATGAACTTGATGAGAGTAAGGCCAAGTTTGGGAATTTGTAAAAAAGCCAAAAAGTTAAAAAGTTACTCAAAAAGTTAAAAAGTTAACACTATTCACCAAAAGTCAACAATTACGGCTGCACAACTCTCAATTCGAATTTTTCCCTACAAATCAATTTTTACAATTTTTTATTACACATTTTTCCATAAAAAGTCAAAAAGTTAACCCAAACATCCATATTTTCAACCTCAATTTTTTAGTCCAAAAAGATAAAAAGTGCACTTATTTAGACACCCCAAACAACCCTAAAATAGAGATAATCATTGAAAAGTCCAAGCTAAGAAGGGTATAAGTAACTAGGTTCAGTAGATATTTTTTATTAGTGAGATATCCACCTTTTGTGAAATAGTTTGGTGAAAAGTACTTTTGTTTGTTTTGAAGGACATTTTGTTTCCAATTTTACCCTTTAACTTATTTGTTGACTTTTTTTTATCTATCGATTTTCGTTGACTATCTATTCAAATTTTTTCCCTATCTGTTTAATTTTTTTTTTTATCTTATCTGTTTAATTTTATGATCTTTTCAATTCAAATTTTATTCCTATCTATTTCAATTTTTTTCCCTGAATTTTATATGTTGAAATTTTATCTATTTACTTTTTTGTATTTTTTTTTCTATCTGTTGAAATATCAAGCTAAACCAAATCCAATCTGTTCAAAAATTTATATCTATTCAAATATTTCTTCTCTCTCTCTCTCTCTCTCTCTCTCTCTCTCTCATCTGTTCAAAAACATCATCAATAATAACAAATCTTATTTGTTCATCAACAATAACATCATCATCGAATCCTATCTGTTCATCATCATCATCATCATCATCATCATCAATAACAATATCAAAAAACTTAAAAAAAAAGAAAACAAAAACAAATTTGTTAGTATCTCTTTCCACTTCCAAAGTAATCATCTTCCTTGTCAAAGTCTTCCAAAGTATCTCCTTTCATTGAGACCTATGTCAAATATATATACACTATACCAGTAAACTTAAAGGGCAAAAATATTAAACAAAAACCAACACAAGGCTTTCGAATATGTAAATAGATAATCACTTACAAACACATTCAGTGAGATTCATGATCCAGAAAACGCATTTAGTTCAACTTTCTTCAGCTAATTCATTAATCATCTCCAATCCTTCACCAATCATTTCATCAAAATTGTAGCAAATCAAGGGAAAGGAAAAATTTCCAACAAGTTAACGATGAAACAAGTACGAACCAAATGTCAAACTCAAATTTGAAGAATTTTTAAGAAGAGTGAAAATTTGAGATGGTTTTCTTTAATCAAAAATGGTTTTAGAAAAAGATTTTTAGGATTAAACCGAAACAAACAAAGATATCAATGTAAAGATTTGCTTCAAATCTAGAGATAATAATAGTGTTTCAGATCAAACCTTTATAAAGAAAACACAAGCAAATAAATGTAATTGCATGAAACAAGAGAGCGATGAAGAAGAATAAGAAGTAAATAACAGTGTTGCAGTCCCAAAGTTTGGAACAGTGAGAGAGAGAGTGAGAGAGAGAGAGAGAGAGATGCTTTCATGGCCGATCCAAGAGCGTTGATGATATGTTGCAGAGATTTAGAACGCTCCAATACCAAAACGACACCATTTTGTCAAGCAGAGATCTTCTCTAACTCTGTCAAGCTCTAGATCTAGAAGCTCAGCTACCACCACACTGCCAGAGTCCGACACTAACCACCCTTCCCTCGTCGCCGTCTTTCGCTCCTTGGTAGTAACCGACGAAAGAAGACCTAGATCGTCTCGCGACGGTGGCAATGGTGGTGGATCTGGATTTCAAGGCCGGCGGTGGTGAAGCTATGGATCTAGATCTCACGATTTGGATCTCATGGCAGATGAGGGTAGCGGAGCAATGACGAAGGAGGAGCAACGGTTGAGAGAGAGAGAGAGAGAGAGAGAGAAGAGAGTGATTTTCTATTTATTCACTACTGTATATATGATATATATAGGATATTTTGGTCATTTTATCTAAACTTGTCCTTTTGGACAAAGTATTCCAGTG
Organism: Camellia sinensis; assembly: GCF_055761805.1. Lineage (NCBI taxonomy): Eukaryota > Viridiplantae > Streptophyta > Magnoliopsida > Ericales > Theaceae > Camellia > Camellia sinensis. Next base: position 49,832,850 of record NC_138965.1, read on the forward strand.
CATAGACCTTTGGCCTGACAAAACTGAAATTTGGATTTATAGACTGAGTGTCAGAAAATATTTGGCATAAATAAATATATGATATTCTAATAAACATCATATAATAAACAAATATAATTTTATGTATTACATGCAAGGTTTCAAAAAGTGGTGTTATGTAACGGTTGCGGCCATTACGTAACGGTTGCGGCCGTAAGCACTACCCGTTACACCTGTTTTTGCGGTGTGACGGAAATTCACATGTAACGGCCGTTTTGGTGTTACCTAACCACCGTGGCGGTACCGTAACAGCCTGTTACACACATTTACAATATTTTGAATAGCTTCCTTTCAGCAAAAAAAAAAAAAAAAAACTTACAAAATATACATAATACACATTCTGCAATATTCAGTAGCTCAAAAATAATTTTTATTTATGTCTCAATTTTTATTTTTATAATCATTTCAGTTAATAATTGTAAACATTTTTGATTTAGTTAGTTCAGGTATTGGTCAAAAATAATTTTGTAAATATTTAAAATCAATTATTCTTAAGAAATAAATAAAAATAAGAGGTAAAATATGGATTTATGACATATAAAGTCATTAACTATTGAAACAAAATGTAAAAAAACTCCTTTTATAGTGATTTAAAAATATGAAATATATTGGATCATACTTAAAAACTAACAAAAATTGATCAAAATCAATTTTAAATCCCAATAAATACGATTCTGAAGAAAAACAAAAAATGTGCGTATCGAGTAAGTTTTATTTAAATTGTGTAAAAAATAAAAAAAAATTCATGGTTCCGATTACCGCAACTGTTATGCTACGGCCTTTACACCTCACAACCGCAACCGCACCACCGCAACCATTTTTTGAAACCTTGATTACACGCGTCCCTCGCAAGTCGTGTCCTGTATTTTTAAAATTTTTACATGTATGTGTATGTGCTTCTTCTTAGGATTCAATTATGGTGGTGGTGAATCACTTATCCAAAATGGCACACTTAATTCCCAGTCATAGGACGATGGATGCATCAAATATAGCAAATTGGTATTTTAAAGAGATATTTTGTTTATATGGCATCCCTTGGTCAATTACTTTTGATTGTGACTCAAAGTTCATTGGACATTTATGGAGGATTTTTATGGAAGAAATTAGGGACTAACTTGCGATTTAGCATCTTATCATCCCAAAAAAAAAATGACCAAATAAGTGGTTAATTGCAGTTGGGATAACTTGTGGCGATGCTTAATTGCAAACAAACCTAAAGAATCGGATTTGGTACTACCTTATGCTGACTTTTCTTATAACAAATCTAAAAACCACACTGCTCAACTGAGTCCATTTGAGATTGTTAATGGACAAAGTCCAAACACTGTTTTCGATCTAGTTCCCACTACAAATTCAAAGAATGCTAGCATGAGAGCTGAAGAAATGACTGATAATATCATGTCCATACATGAGAAAGTGTGATGACAAATTGAAATAACCAACACAAAGATAAAGCAGTTGCAGATGTTCATAGTTGCAAGGTTACTTTTAAAATAGGAGATCAACTGTGGATTGTATTAGCAATAGATTGAGTTCCAGCAAGTCTAAACTATAAGTTGCATGATCGAAAAATTGGACCCCGTAGAATTTTGAACAAAATCAATGCTTACCAGCTGCAGTTGCCAAACCACATGCACGCCTCAGATGTTTTTAATGTCAAGCATCTCCATCCTTACAAGGGTGACTTGTCTGAGGATTTAAACTTGAGGGCAAGTTTCTCGCAACCAGGCGGGTCTGATACAGTGGTTGAATCCTTCAAGTAAAAGGATTTGCGTTTTCTAAACACAGAAGTTATGGAGTCATCGTTTCAAGATTGAGAAGTGATAATATTCAAATTTTGTTCCTATATAAACTTGGCGTATCTAATCAAGAGGGCATATTGAAGTTATCGAATATTTATTTTCATTATGTACTCATTCGTTATCTATAAAATGATTAATTTTTTTGCTGATAGTAAAAAATAAAAAAGTAGTATCATAAGCTATATTCAGCTTTATCTTGGGTTGCTTGGGTATTTATACTCTAGTTAGTTCCTCCTTCATCTACCTAATTGATCTTCTAATCTTCTATGCACCACTGACACTGGACCAAAAAAACCCCAACTTCATGTTTATTCACAGCCAAAGGTGGACAAGACTCCAAAGGCAACACGTCCATCTCTTCACACTTCATAAATTGAGAACTATCCAAGATTGCCAATTCTAATCCACCTTCTTCATTCTTCTCCACCGAAGCTCCATCACCCATATTTACCACTCCAATTAACCCCTCCTCAGCAACAGATTCTCTTAGCACTACCCATATAGTGCCTTCCTCTTCCGATCCTTCTAATTTCACTTGACTTATAAGAGTACTCTCTTCAAAGAGTAAACCATTACTCAAGCTTCTCCTAAAATGACTCATTATTAGCACTACCCATATATATACTCTACCATTTCTAAAAAATAACTTACTTTTAAAAATTGCGTGAGTCAATTCAAAAATTGTAAAATATAAAACAATATTAACGTCGAAACAAACGGACAATATGTCTATTTAGCACAGTGAAAAGTAACATTTCTATATAACAAATTTCACAATTTTTGTAAATTCTGTTGAAACATTTTAGAGAGAGAGAGGCAGACCAGGGGATGTATTTGACGGGGAAGCCATCAGATTCGGTGCGAACCCTGATGAGGGAATCGGGGACTTTCTTGTTGAGTTCTTTGAGGATTTCAGAGAGAGGGCGGCTGATTCCAGAGGTGGGAACTAGGTCCTCCAGGTCTTCTTCTTTTTCTGATGACGGAATCGCGATTTCAACATATTTCTGTCTGTCCCGCGTGGAAGTTGGGAATTCTTAAAATCGTGATTACGAAAAGCGATTTTGATTAAGAAATTGCGGTTACAAAACGCGATTATAATTAACTTTTTTTCCTTTGAACTCGCTGTTACAAACCACGATTTCATCCCAAAAAAAATTTGTTCTGAATTCGCTGTTGAGAACCCCGCTTTTATGAAATAAAAAATTTGTTATGAACTCGCTGTTTGTAACCACGAGTTTATCAAAAACCATTTTTCTTCTGAACTCGCTGTTCCAAACTACGTTTTATGAAAAAAAATATTTCTTCTGAACTCGCTCTTTCGAACCACGCTTTTTGGCCAAAATTTTTTTCTCCTGATATCGTTGTTATGATAGCTTTTAGCGTAAATTTTTTTTTTTAGTTTCAATTTAACTGAACTGTAAAGAAGAAATTTTTTATTTTTTGTTTCTGTTGTCATTGTTTTGGTGATAATGTATTTCAGAATAATTTTTTTGGTTAAAATTGTTTTACTAAAACCGTTCTCATGTTAATTTTTTTTTCTTTTCTTTTGTCTTTATTTTGGGTTAGAATGTGTAATTCAGCATTTTTTTTTTGTTTGACTAAAATAAATTTATTTTGTTTTTTCTTGTGTTTGTTTTGGGTTAGAAGGTAATAATGTAATTCATAAATTTTTTGAGCTTTAGTAAAGCCGTTTTGATGTAAAAAATTTTTTTTTTTATTTTTTCTTTGTTTTAGGTTAGAAGGTGTTATTCAGTAATTTGTTTGGGCTTTAATAAAGCCGTTTTCATTTAAATATATATATTTTTTCTTTTGTCTTTGTTTTGGGTTAGAAGGTGATAATGTAATTCATAAATTTCTTTTCGCTTTACTAAAGCCATTTTCGTGTAAAGTTTTTAATTTTTTATTTTTTTCTCTTGTCTTTGTTTTGGGTTAGAATGTGTTATTCAGAAATTTGTTTTGGCTTGACTAAAGCCGTTTTCATGTAAATAATATTTTTTTTTTTTCTGTTGTCTTTGTTTTGGGTTAGAAGGTGATAATGTATTTCATAAATTTCTTTTCGCTTTACTAAAGCCGTTTTCATGTAAACTTTTTTATTTTATATTTTTTTCTCTTGTCTTTGTTTTGGGTTAGAATGTGTTATTCAGAAATTTGTTTTGGCTTTACTAAAGCCGTTTTCATTTAAATAAAAAAAAAAAATTTGTTGTCTTTGTTTTGGGTTAGAAGGTGATAATGTAATTCATAAAACCTTGAGGAAAAAACACATACGTCTCCCACAAAAATACATAAGTAGTACAGACATAAGTCTCGGACAACAATACATTGTGGACACCATAAACTGAACACACAATACATAGATAAACATAACAGTTAGACAGACAAATATTAGCCAGACAATCTGACAAACTCATTACGGAAACACTTACTCTAAACAGACATCACATATTAATGCATGACCTAATATTGCCGAAGTGTAGACATTAACACCTAATTCGCGCTTAAATCGGTAGGTGGCTCAGAGTCTGAACAATCCGAAAGCTCAGCGTCAGAGACAAGCTGAGGATCCTCCATGATACCCTTGATAGCCGCATCATTTGGTTCTGTTTTGTTCTTCTGGGCATCCTTCTTAACTATGTATAGCTGCATATCGCGGGCTAACCTACGGCGCATTTGAGAAATCTCACGTTGTAGTCTTTTACATAGTCGATCAACACTATCAGGATCTTCCTTTTGGATCTCAACAGAACATGCTTTTGGCCCTTTCAATCGATTTTCCCGACATAATCTTTCCATTTGGACTCGCTCTATAAATAGTGCGGGCCACTTTAGAAGTCTAGCGTTTGCTAAACCATATCCTGTTTGATTATCTAATGGTTGCTCCACCAAACCACATGGATCTCGATAGTACTTGGGCATGACAAAATGTCGCTTCCCAAACCTATCATGATAAGCACAAGAGGCATCTAACAAAGGAAATGGTGTTTCATCTTCAGCATCGCCACTTCCCCTTTCCTTTCCCCCTCCTTGTCGTGAACTGTCACCTCTTTGCAAGTTCCTACCACCTCTGCAATTCCCACTCCCTCCCATGAACCATGTAGCCATGCTAATTTTTTAAAACAAATGAATGATAATTTCGTAGGGCGAAATGAGTTGTAAGGTTGTGTCTTCACCTTTAGTCGTTTATATAGTTGGTTATGAACAACTTTAGAAAGATGGCCCTGCATGACAAGCCCACATATACGAACAAGGTATGAGTCGTCAGTAGAATGAAAAAAGAGAGAAAAGGAAATATTGTGTACCAAGTCACGTGACTTGACAATCCATCTGCATATACCAACAAAGTAAGGGCATGCTCACAGTAAGGTAAATCAGTGAATTCACTGTTGCCATGTGACTTTATGAATTGAGAATCCCACATATATCAAATTGGTGTTGAGTTGTCACTGTAATAAAAAAATTGAGTAAAAAATCGAGAAAACCAAAGCCTATGCACCAAGTCACATGACTTGACAATCCATCTGCATATACCGACAAAATAAGGGCATGCTCACTGTAAGGTAAATCAGTGAATTCACTGTTGCCATGTGACTTTTTGAATTGAGAATCGCACATATATTAATAAGAAATGAGTTATCATTGTAATAAAAAAATCGAGCAAAAAATCGAGAAAACCAAAGTCTGTGCACCAAGTCACATGACTTGACAATCCATCTGCATCTACTGACAAAATAAGGGCATGCTCACTGTAAGGTAAATCAGTGAATTCACTGTTGCCATGTGACTTTCTGAATTGAGAATTCCACATATATTAATAAGAAATAAGTTGTCACTGTAATAAAAAAATCGAGAAAACCAAAGCCTGTGCTCCAAGTCACATGATTTGACAATCCATCTGCATATACTGACAAAATAAATGCATGCTCATTGTAAGGTAAATCAGTGAATTCACTGTTGCCATGTGACTTTCTGAATTGAGAATCGCACATATATTAATAAGAAATGAGTTGTCATTGTAATAAAAAAATCGAGCAAAAAATCAAAAAAACCAAAGCCTGTGCACCAAGTCACATGACTTGACAATCCATCTGCATATACCGACAAAATAAGGGCATGCTCACTGTAAGGTAAATCAGTGAATTCACTGTTGCCATGTGACTTTCTGAATTGAGAATCCCACATATATTAATAAGAAATGAGTTGTCATTGTAATAAAAAAATCGAGCAAAAAATCGAGAAAACCAAAGTCTGTGCACCAAGTCACATGACTTGACAATCCATCTGGATATACTGACAAAATAAGGGCATGCTAAATCAGTGAATTCACTGTTGCCATGTGACTTTCTGAATTGAGAATCCCACATATATTAATAAGAAATAAGTTGTCACTGTAATAAAAAAATCGAGAAAACCAAAGCCTATGCTCCAAGTCACATGACTTGACAATCCATCTGCATATACCGACAAAATAAAGGCATGCTCACTGTAAGGTAAATCAGTGAATTTATTGTTGCCATGTGACTTTCTGAATTGAGAATCGCACATATATTAATAAGAAATGAGTTGTCATTGTAATAAAAAAATCGAGCATAAAATCGAGAAAACCAAAGCCTGTGCACCAAGTCACATAACTTGACAATCCATCTGCATATACCGACAAAATAAGGGCATGCTCACTGTAAGGTAAATCAGTGAATTCACTGTTGCCATGTGACTTTCTGAATTGAGAATCCCACATATATTAATAAGAAATGAGTTGTCATTGTAATAAAAAAATCGAGCAAAAAATCGAGAAAACCAAAGTCTGTGCTCCAAGTCACATGACTTGACAATCCATCTGCATATACTGACAAAATAAAGGCATGCTCACTTTAAGGTAAATCAGTGAATTCACTGTTGCCATGTGACTTTCTGAATTGAGAATCTCACATATATCAAATTGGTGTTGAGGTAAATCTGTTTGTGTATAATTAATTGTAAATAGTGATTTTGACAAGCAAATCAAGTAAAACCAATTGGGTTTTAAATTCCTTACTAGAGTCATCATTTTGACTAGACTTGCAGGAATTGGAAGGCGACTCTTTCTTCTTTCCCGATGGAGATTGAAATTCTTTACGTACAGGATCCCTATTTCACGAGCCCCAGTTAAGGGAAGCTTTTCACCGAGCTACCTGTTCTGTTTTATGTGTTGTTCAAGGCGGTTGTTCGTTTGTATGAACTTTATTTAGTTCCCCAACTGGACCAACCAGTTGGCTTTGAGCTTGTTTGTCCAGCCCCCCAAGTTTAGTTATCTGTCAACCCTCCGTTCCTTACTAGAGTCATCATTTTGACTGGACTTCCAGGAATTGGAAGGCGACTCTTTCTTCTTTCCCGATGGAGATTGAAATTCTTTACGTACAGGATCCCTATTTCACGAGCCCCAGTTAAGGGAAGCTTTTCACCAAGCTACCTGTTCTGTTTTATGTGTTGTTCAAGGCGGTTGTTCGTTTGTATGAACTTTATTTAGTTCCCCAACTGGACCAACCAGTTGGCTTTGAGCTTGTTTGTCCAGCCCCCCAAGTTTAGTTATCTGTCAACCCTCCGTTCCTTACTAGAGTCATCATTTTGACTGGACTTCCAGGAATTGGAAGGCGACTCTTTCTTCTTTCCCGATGGAGATTGAAATTCTTTACGTACAAGATCCCTATTTCACGAGCCCCAGTTAAGGGAAGCTTTTCACCGAGCTACCTGTTCTGTTTTATGTGTTGTTCAAGGCGGTTGTTCGTTTGTATGAACTTTATTTAGTTCCCCAACTAGACCAACCACTTGGCTTTGAGCTTGTTTGTCCAGCCCCCCAAGTTTAGTTATCTGTCAACCCCCCGTTCCTTACTAGAGTCATCATTTTGACTGGACTTCCAGGAATTGGAAGGCGACTCTTTCTTCTTTCCCGATGGAGATTGAAATTCTTTACGTACAAGATCCCTATTTCACGAGCCCCAGTTAAGGGAAGCTTTTCACCGAGCTACCTGTTATGTTTTATGTGTTTTAAGTATTCACATAATTCAACATACATTAATCCATTCGTTAATCCAGAACATTCATTAACTCATTGCAATTCAATAAAGAAAGTCATGAACTAATAAATGTGCGGTTATAAATGTAGTTATTTCATAAATTTCAGGTTCATAAAACAAATACTTGAAATACATCCGTATGTTAGATGAACAACAGCATTGTCTTACATTCCAGTAACGAAGATATGAGACAACATACAAACATATATGAAAGATAAAGGTGTTTGATTTCTCATTCCTCATCTGACATGTAGTAGTCAGAGAGATATTTTCATTGTTTAAGACATTATTTCGCTCAATCACTGTCAAATCTCTGTTGCTTGCTTCTGCCATTTCGGTGGCTAGCTGAAGCATGAAATGTCGACATCTCCGCATCAACATTCTGTTGTTCTCCTTCTTAATTCTGCTAACTGCTTTTTCATAGTCACTCACATTTCGTCTAGCCATGGTCAATGAATGACGATGAGGTACCGGTGCCCCAAAGTTACGTAGATCATTAAACAATCCTTCTTGCTCCGTTACCCTGAACGCCCATTCTGCTCGGATACCAGCATAATAATCCTTCGGACTCGAGTACTTTTCGCTCTTGTAGTCATAAGTAAATGGAGGTAGCAGCCACACTTTCGGATTTCTTTGCTGGCGTGAACTTCCTGCACCTCTTGAAGACATTGTTCATAAAATAAACAAACAAATAATAATAGTAATTGTAGATATATTACTATTGTTATGACTTGAACAAACATCATACTGGGGGTGTCGCTATTTATAAACATCATACTGAGGGTTAAGTAGAGATGATCTAGTGACGATAATGCATGCTGGGGCACTATGGAAGAAGTGATACCCGTGATATTATTTTTTAGCTTTTCATTTCATGCAATCCTGAGTACCCGTGACTTTGTGTACCTGTGATGTAGTCACAGACGTGGTTGTCAGATAAAATCATAATTGTAAACCAGAGGATGACAATGCAATCCCTTCATATTGGAGCAGTGAGTTGTCAAATAAAACAACATGCAGTGAGTTGTCACATCGCCACATGAAACTATTTTTTCATGCTTACTTTTTTAATACAGTAAGTAGTCACTTGAAATTGACGATTTCAGTACAAATTGGTGTTTTCAAAAAATTATAAATGAAATTAAATGCTTAAATTTTCTTTGTTTTAAAGTAATATTCTTCATAAACAGCTTATATTTTATCTTATTTTCACTTAATGAACTTCACAGTCATTCCATTTTTTCCTCTTTGCATTTTTTTGCTTCTTTTTATATTCGGTAAATTACACTTTACTCCTTCAGTCCATCACATAATTGTTTATCAACACTATTGCCGTGTGGTCGTATTGATGTGACTTAGATGAATTCTGAAATGTGATAAAAAAATAAAGCATTTATTTGCGCTGCAGAAAGTCACATGCATCACGAAATGTGAGGAAAAAAGTAACAAATTTTTTTTTTCATAAAAGCGGGGTTCTGAACAGCGAATTCAGAACATAATTTTTTTTCGATGAACTCGTGGTTTGTAACAACGAGTTAAAAACGAAAAAAAGTTAATTATAATCGCGTTTTGTAACCGCGATTTCTTAATCAAAATCGCTTTTCGTAACCACGATTTTAAGAATTCCCAACTTTCACGCGGGACAGGCGGAAATATGTTGAAATAGCGATTGTGAACCGCGAGTTAGCTTACTTTGGGAATTCTTTGAAAACTAGGCTTAGTTTGGGAATTGATTTACTATTTTAGCTTATTTAGGGAAATGTCCCCTTGTTTGTTTGGTTCCAATCAATTTTTAAAAATTTGAATTTTTTATTTTTATCATTTTTTTTAATTATTTGTATTGAATTTTTTTTTAATATTTTAAACAAATTTTTTACACTTAACATCAATAAAATTTAAAAGTATAACATTTGTGAAAAATAATTTTTAACAATTTATAAATATCAAAAAACAAAAAAAAAAACGAAATTTGAATATATTTTTGTTTTTTAAAATATATTTTTTACTATATTTTACGTAAATCTAAGTTAGGTGTATTTAAAAATTAAAAAAATTAATTAAAATATTAAAACAAATTCATTAAAAATAAAATAAAAAATACAAAAAATTAAAAATTAAATTTTTTTAAAAATTAAATTACGTAAATTAGAACCAAACAAGGTGATTCTTTTTTCTTTCTATTTTTTTGGACTCTGTGTTTCTTGTGTACTCACGTCAAAGAATAATGTTATATGCACCAATTTATGTACTAATTAGTGCATCAATTGATGATGTGGCATAATTTAAGAAGTTTTTGGTATTTGTAATGTAATTAATGAGTGGGGTCAATAATAATGTTGGTACACTAGTTAGTTTACTAATTGGTGCAAGTAATACCAATGTACATTAAATGTAAGTTAAAAGCATTTGCTATACGTGATATTCACATCTCAAGAATTTGAGAGTCTGGAAAATTTATCTTAAGTTTTATTTCAATAATCCAAAAAGTTTACTTTTGCAATACTTTTAACAAAATCACTTTACCAAAAAAATAATTTCCCCAAAATGTACCTTTGTGGAAATGGCAAAAAAAATAAAATAAATAAATAAATAAAAAATAATAAATCAAATTTCGATATCTACTCCCAACTTATCCTATGAGTGGAATAGAATTTCCCTTAATTAGTATATAAAATCTTAAAATACATAAATCTCACACATTGTGTAAATATCATGCACATATATATCTATAGTCTGATGGTTTATTGCAAAGAATTTGAAATAACATTGTCATATTTATAAAAACACAAATCCATCAAAATTCACAAACTCAAATATATTTAACCCTTCAACAAAATACACATATAGCCCAATCACATCTAATAAAAGGAAAATGCATAAGACTCCCAAGGGGGGTGCTGGGGTCCCTTTTGATTGGTCCATAACTGTTTGTTTTTTGTTTTTTTTTTTTTTTCATTGGCAGCCCCCCACGTGGAGGTGGGGGTGCTGGGGGTCACCCCCCACTGGGGTCCCCAGCATTACGGCTAATAAAAATAGGGAATAAATCAAAAGCATATTTATATAGTCTAGTAATTCATTTCAGAGAATTCTAAGCTGGCCCTAAGGTAAGGTGAGTAAGGTCATCGCTTCGGGCTCTTAAATTCTGTCTAAAAATTAGAGTCCTGAAATAATTTCAATCTTACGATATGTTTGGTTAATTATTTTGGTCTTAAGTTATGTTTGGTTTATTAAAATAAAATTAAATAGAATAATTATTCCATCATAATGTCTATTTTCACGTTTAATTTACTAAAAAAGATTACAAACGAAATCATCATTCATCATTGTGAATAAATAATTTTGTAAAGAGACTAAGGAATGACTATTCCATTCAATTCAATTTCATTTCAGTTAACTAAACACTACATTATAATATTAGTAATTTAAAAATGTAGATTATTTAAACAAACAATTGAGCTGATTAATTATTTAAAAATAATAGATTGTTGCTTGCCAAATGTATGAATTATTATATAGAATATTGTTTGATTATATGAGTTACAATTATTTCTATAGAAATAATTTTTTAAAGTTGAAAATAATCAAATTTTACAATTTAATTTACTACGTCAGGAAAAAAATGTGAATAAAATAAGAGTGTTGACAATTGAAAATGTTCAAAATTTATCTCAATAATTATGTATACCATATGCAACAAATTTATAGAAGGTACAAGAAAAAGAATAAAAATAAATTGAAGATTGTTATTATTTTACCAATTTCAAAATATATATGGGAGTCAGGGCTCATCTTCTAAATTCGCGTTAAACCCCCAAAAAGTTAAGGTCGGCCCTGACTATCATATTTCTAAAAACATACTAACCCAAACCCATCAATTGATCAAAATCTTTAGCAAAATAATTTTTTTTTTTAAAAAAAGATAAAAATGTAAAAAGAAAATAAACATATATACACGTCCCAATCTCAAATAATAAAATTGGGGACTAAACCAAAAAGGATTAAACCAAAAGGACATATACAATGCATGATATGACAAAGGAATTCATAAAAAGAGGGAGTGTTTTTCATTTAAAATAAAAAAACGAGTGAAAATGTAACATTTCGTATTCCTTGGATTCGTGGGATTTCTCTTCACTTTCTTATTATTGTACTTGGAGCCTCTTTTTTTTTTGGATCAGCAAAAAGGAACCTTTATAGATGCAAAAACCAAACAAGAAGAGAGATTACATCAACAAAGGAGGAGGAAGAGGAGTTTGGCGAGGAACCAATCCCAAGAAGAAGAAGAAAAACAAAGAAAAACAAAGACGAAAACCAGCCCACTGCAATTGACCTTGGGATTAACCAATACTCCGGGCACAAAACCAGAACAAGCCTTGCTAGTGCCCTTGGCAATATGATCAGTCAATAGCAACCAGACCTGACCAAACCTGTCCTATGCTGCAGCCAAAAAACAACCAATGTATAGCAGCCAAAAAGAACCAGAACAACCCAACCCCAGCAATCAACACAAACCAGAACCAGAAGCTGCAATGCAGCAATTGGAGTGCTGCTGCGACAAAACAAAAGCCCCACCAACAGAACCAATGCAATAGCAACCAAATAGCAATCCCAGCAGTTTTAAACCAGTGCAGTAGTAACCAAAAACCAAACCCAGCAGATTTAATTCTTCTGCAGAAGAGCCCAACCCCAGCAATCAACACGAACCCAGCAGAATTCACCATTGCAGATCTTCACCCAGCAATTCACCACAAACCTCAAGGGGCTAACCTGATCTGATGAAGATTGGACACGATGTCATAGACTGAATAATTCACCACCACATGGCTTTTGATCCACAAGGCTATCTTCACCTTAATTTTCTCGCACAAATCTTGAATGTTGGGATGAGCACCCTTGAACACGCAGTCATTCCTCAGTTTCCAGACAGACCATAACACAACAGCAGGGACAATCTGCCACGCTTGGAGTAACCAGCCTTTGAACCTACCTCCAGCCCACCAATGTATTGATTGGGGTGGTATCATAATGGTAAAGGAGATTAGTATTCATTTATTATTCACCCTCTCCAATTATGTTGGAGGAGGATTCTTTCCAATCTATAATTTGGATTGGAGGGCATTGTTTAGACTCGTGAGACTTACTATGGGTTTTATTTTGATAATTCAAATTATTTATTTTGTTGAATATTTCATGTATTTAATTTATACAAAAAATTAAGTCGATCCGATAATTGTAATATATTCAATTTATTAGGTTTGACATCAAAAATTTGGACAACAATTGTGTTTTGAAAAATAAATTATTTATTTTTTTGGTGAGAAATTCAATAAATTCAATATATTATAATTATTAGATTGACCCAATTTTTTTATGTGAAAGAAATAGACGAAATGAATGCCTGATAGAATAAATAGTTCGAATTATTAAAATAGAATCGGTGCGAGCACATGGATCCAAACAGTGCTCCTATTTTAAAATAGACTATTTGAATTTGATTTTGTCAGACACTAGGTGAGAGTTACGTTAGCAAAACATGAGTAATTCCAAAGTAAAATATAACTCTGAGCAAAATTAAAATATAATCCCAGTAGCAGCAGCTTCACCCAAACAATAGTACACAACATCATCAAAATCAAAGAAAAGTAGCAACATATTCTCTCTCACTGAAATAACTTCTTCCTTCATAACAGAAAATCACAAAGCAGAGCCACTAGCAATATACAACTGATTCATATCACTTAATCAAAATCCTTAACATCGTTGCCTACCCAATCTCACAGCTCCAAAACAACCAATTCCCAAGGTAGTAGTGCACGAAGGCTGTTATTATAGATCGTCACAAAGTCTACAATTCAACACCTGATGGCCTAGATGGTAGAGTTTTTTACTCGCGGGACGTACTGCAGATGCATTTCCGGGAACTACATTTCCATAGAGAGAGAGTTGTTGGGATGCTTCTTCACTAGTTGATTGGTTACTCTTCTCTTCTTGCTCCTTGTACACAAGATGGACTCCGACCTCCTTTACATGAAAATACTCTTTTTCAACCACTGAAATATTCAGTTCATCCCCACCTTCCAACTGATTTTCAAACTTCCAATAGCTTAACATCATCATATCCTCATCCGCTTTAGGAATGCCAAAGATATATGGGGAATGACTCCAAATAAAACTCTTGGTCGTATTACTAATAATGGTATGTGGGATGCAATCAATCGTATCAAACCTATCATCTTCTTTTCGATTATTGGAAAGTGTATAAATAGAACATACAATCAAGCATCGGATTCTGAAATTAAGATGCGACGGCACAGTAAATGATATTGAAGATCCTTCATTTTTAAGATTAAACCAGTCTGGAACCTTGCTTCCTAAACAATAAGCATAGAATATGTGTTCTTCATGACATCCCTGTGCGACATAAAGCATAATTAATTTAACGATTATGTATATATATATTGTGTGTGTGTGTGTGTGTGAGAGAGAGAGAGAGAGAGAGACCTGTAGGGGAAGCTTCCTTGGACTCCCTGAGAACAAGTTGGAAAGCATAACAGTTTGGCTTCCCATGGATCCGAAGTTGGACAAGCCCAAATTGTTAATTATCTCCATGTCAATATTTCCTAGAGGTTCAAACTTGAAGCTTCCCATAATCTCAACTATATTGTGATTCCCGCCCAGCCGTAGTAGATTTGGATGCAAACAGCGAGTGCCTTGATTGCCATATATGTTATTATATTCTATGGTTGGAAAGGTTACTTTCTCCAACAATGTACATCCTACGAACTGTAATTCTTTCAATTTCTGCGACACTTCAAGTGATCGGAGCCTTGTGCACTCATCTAAACTAAGGATCTGGAGTCCAGTATGACCTCTAATGAAATTTGGGAGGCTACGAATTGCATTACAACTCAGATTTAAAATTTGCAAGGAGGATAGGTTGCCAAGATCCATAGGAAAATCTTCATCTGATAAATTACAGTTCTCAAGACTTAAGTGTACCAAGCGCCGTGGTAAAAGAGCCCATGAAATTTCCATGCTTTTTCTTGGCTTCAACAGACAGGGATAGATGAATGAATGCCATGATTTGACCTCCTTACTGGTACAGAGTAATTGACTTATGGAAATTCTATTTGCATGGAGAACTGTTAATGACTCCATAGTCTCCATTCCTGTTGGCAGTTCCTCAAGATTTGAGCAACCTGAGATGTCAAGTGTTTCCAAAAACTTTAGCATACAAATGCTTCTCGGGAGCTTCCTCAAATTTTTGCAATCTTTTAAATTGAACAAAACAAGTCTCTCAAGGTGTCCAATGGATTCATGAACCTCAACTAGCCTTGCACAATTTATAAATATCAACTTCTCTAGATTGGGGACTTTCGAGAAGTCGGGAGTTTTAAGGCAATGGGAATGACTAAGATCAAGGATTTTTAGTGACTTGAGAAGCTGTAAAACAAGAAAAAAGCTGCTATTAATATTTCTTTCAGTTTTCACACGAAATTAAAAAATATATATACATCTGTAACATACCTTTTCTCCTTCCCAAATTATTTGCAAGCTACTATAACTCATGTCAAGAACAATCAGGCTCTCCAAAGGAAAATCACAAGGTATAAATTTGAAAGGGAATCCATGCCAACATAACCATCGTAATCCTTTGGGAAAATTTTCCAAGCTTCCACTTATTTGTACATAATTGAGCTGCAAAAGTTTTAGTTTATGCATCATTGCAAATGCATCAACTTCCAAAGTTACTTGATTTGAATTTCCTAGAGCAGTGCCTACATTCTTGGAGGAGAACATGCCAGAACAGTATCTTTTAAATGAGTTGCCTACATTTGTTAAAAATGGTGTGTCGAGTAATTCATCATAATGACGTTTTCTATTAACACCAAAAATTGTCCTGTCATGTTTATCTTTCTTGGACAAATTCATATCAAGTGTGAGGCCTTCGATTTTTCTTGTCCCCTGCCAATGAACAAGAGGAGGGCAATATTTATCAATAAGAGTAATGCTATAAAAATATAATTTTTGCAAAGATCAATCATACAAAATGATGTGGCCTTTTTCAAATAAAAACAACAGAAATGAAACTGATAATTTCAAAAATCCAATTGCCCTATTATCCTAGATGATATACATCCATATATATATATATATATATTGTTGAATTACACTATTAGTCCTTATAGTTTAAGCAAGTGTTATTTTAGTCTCTATAGTTTCAATTTGAACCATTTGATCCCTACATTTTCAAATTTGTTGCAACGTAGTCCCTTGTTACTTACCGTTAGAATTTGAAACAGAAAAAGACCATATATAAAATTAGAGGGACCAAATTGAAATTCCAAACAAACTACAATGACCACTGGTATAATATACCAAATTGGAATTCAAACAGACTATAGGGACCATCGGTGTAATGAATATATTACACCGGTGGTCATTGTAATTTGTTTTGAATTTCAATTTGGTCCCTCTAGTTTTGTATATAATTTTCTTCCATTCAAAATCTTAACAACACATGTCGGAGAGACCACATTACAAAACATAAAAAATAAAAAAATTGTAGTGATTAAATTGTTCAAATTGAAACTACGAGAATCAAATAAAACTTCGATCAAACTAGAGGAACCGGTGGTGTAATTTACCCATTTTCGTTTATTATATTATACAAAGATTTTTCTAGATTATTTTTCCGATATAAATAGCATAACTACATAAATAAATAGAAATAAACATGAAAAGCAACAAGGTTAACACTTACAGTATTTTCTCTCAAAACATTCAAGGAATCCTTGTGATTCCAAAGTCTACTACGTTCTCCTGGCTCCTTAGGTGATTCTTGCCGAACAATTTCTCTTCCCATTTCTTGAACCAATTGATGCATCACCAACTTTTTGCATTCATCAATTGTTAACAGACATCTATCAATGAGATTTTGAATCCCAACCATTGTGTAAAAATCGCATCCATCTAGAATTGTAACTACCCAATCTTCATCCATCCCAACAAAGAAACAAGCAATATGGAGGAATAAATTTTTATCGTGGTCATCTTGTAAAGAGTTATAGCTTATTTTGAGTTTTCCAAAGATTTCATAATCAGGAAATGCTTTCAATTTTTCTAATTGACTTTTCCAGATATTTAAACTTTTTCCAGACAGAGAAGAGCCCAAAATTTTTATAGCTAATGGAAGCCCTCCACTGTAGTGTACCACCCTCTTTGAGTCCTCTATGAAACCATCAATGGGACAATTTTTCCCAAAGGCATGCCAACTAAAGAGCTCTAAGGATTCATTATGATCCAAATTTTCAACCTTGTGCACCCGACAAACTTCATGAGCCTTGAGCAATTGCTCACGCCTAGTGGTTATGATGATTTTACTACCTTGAGAAAGCCAGTCTCTCATTCCAAGTATTGCATCCAATTGATCTACTGTATCCACATCATCAAGGACTACAAGAACTTTTTTGCAACATAATGCATTTTTAATCTTTATAACTCCTTCATCTACACTGTACAATTTTTCCTTTCTTCCCTTTAACATATCTGAAAGAAGTTGTCGTTGTAATCGAAGTAAACCATCTTGTTGTTTTAAAATTTCTCTTACATTTGCAAGAAAACTGCTACCTTCGAATCTTGAGAAGTTCGAATTATATAGTACTTTGGCGATGGTTGTCTTCCCTATTCCACCCATCCCACAAATTGCGACTATACCAACATCACTAGACTCATCTTGTAACCAAAGCCCAATGTTTTTGGCTCGAGAATATATTCCAATCAGGTTGGGGGCAATACCCAAGGTTGTGCGACTTAGTTTGTCTCCAACTACTTTCACAATTTTCTAGATAAACTTTGACTCAAGTCTAATTATCAGATTAAGATGGAAAATAAAGAACAATAAGAATGCCATCAATTGAATTTAATCGCTAATTCTCATGCAATACTGAACCAAAAGACCATGTTACTGTCTTTGTTGAAACAATTGGAAGAGTCTTGGATGAAAAGAAAGGATTTTCACTATCATGGTTTTGAAACAATACTCTTTTATCTAATATATGTAAATGAAGTACCAAGTAAGAAACCGATGAGAGAAATGCTATCTTAATTTACATGTTGGTTTTTCCTGGAAGCTTGTATGTGTCTTGACAAGAATTCTTACCCTTTGGAAAATCATGAACCAATCTACCCACCTTCATTTGTTTAATTTAAACGAAAATGCCCTAAACCAATTCAATCATTGCTCTATTATTTAAAGACAAATATTGCTATATGTCACTCATTTTCTGTGATCCTTTGGAATCACTATTTAAGTGGTCATTCATAATTGATTCCTTGTTCATAAATAATTATTCTTGAAACTAAATAATGTTTTTTCATTTCTTAATGATATGAAATGGTGGTAAAACAAATAATATACAATAGAGAAGGATTTGAATGTTGTTTACAATTGATTATTTATTCTCAAGTTTGGGTTAGGTAGTTGGGCTTGGTGACTGTGTTCACTTTTTAATTATTATTAAATTAGTAGTTAATTTGGCGTAATACTTTTTATATTTGTGAATAGTTATTGTTTATTGAAACTTTGTTTTCTATTGTTAACTATACCAATTAGGTAGCCACTGATCTATACAAATGGATGGCGTTAATCGTTCTTCAAAGAGGCCGCTTGGAACTTAGGTTTTTAGTATTTTTTTTACTCTTAATTTTTTTATGAGATAAAAAAAAATTAATGTATTTGGAATGATTTTTTTAATTAAATAGATAGCTGTGAAAAAAAAAATTTGATTGATTAATTTGTATGATTTGACATTTTACTAATAGAGTTGAATTTGAAATTTGAAATTTTTTTGTGACTTTCTAATTTTTTTTAAACCAAAAAATCTCTTACCAAACAGAGCTAAGGGTGGCGTGCCTTAATAAAATGCATCATTATTCACGCATAAGCATTAGCGTATGAGGTAGGTTTGAAAATTTGGATTCTGTTTTGTTTGATTTTTAAAATTTTATTTTTAATTTTTTTAGTAATTTTTTTTCACATTTTAATTTTTTTAACTTTTAAATGTACTTAATCTAAATACTTAATTTTTTTTACAATTACTAAAATATATAAAAAAAAAGTTTATGAAAAAAAATAAAATAAAATAAAAATATGTGTGATTTTTGCATTCTTTTGCACCAAATGTGAATGGGACCGTGGATTAGAGTGAGTGCAAGTGGAGTACCGTGAGACAGGCATGGATGGACGAAGTTGGTGAGAAAGTGAGACCTTTAAAATAAAATTTTCAAATGTAAATTGTTTTTATTGCGATTCATTTACTCATATGGAATATTTGGATACCAACAATGCTATATCTATTTGAAATTTTATTAACAACTCTATTAAAAGCATCTATCTATTTGAAATTTTATTAACAACTCTATTAAAAGCATCTATGTCCACATATTATTAGACGTAAAAATATTATTGTTATTTTCACAATCAATCACATTTAATCATTTGTATTTTTAATAAATTTTTTAGTAAAATTATTGGTATGGGATAGAATCATTCATTTGGATACACCACGGTCCATGGCATGGTAAGGCCAACAAAAAATAGGGAAAAGAAGATAGGGTGTTTGGTAACATAATTTAGTACTTAGAATTGAATATATTAAGGCAGTGTTTGGCAAGTTGGGTTTGGAGGATTTGTTGGCTAAAATCCACAAAAGAATCCAATCATCTTTCTAAACATAAATATTTTAGCCTACTAAAATAGTCAAAAATTAAAATAGCCTACTAAAATAACCAACTTTCCAAACGAGGCCTAAGTATTAATCAATTAAATCCGTTTGACAAATATAATTGATATCACTTAAAAATTTAAGTCTCTCTTAAAATATTGGCTAAAACTTAAAAAAAAAAAATTGAAGTCATTTAAAACTTACTTAATTCTAACTGAATTTATAAATATTAAATATAAATATCAATATACACTATTATAAATTCACCACCCCTATCACCATCGCTACCGCTATTACTGCCACCATCACCACCATGCCACTGCCACTACCGCTACCACTACCACCACTACTACTGTTATCACTACCACCAATCCACCACCATGCCACCACCGCCACTACAACCACAACCACCACCATCATGGCAACACTACTACTATCATTGCTACTACTACCATCGCTACTACCACCACCACCACCACCACATTCATTATCATTGTCATTGTTGCCATAAATGTCATCATCGTTTTACTATCACTATTATCGTTACCACCACCACCACCACCATTATAATATAAAAATTGAAATATACAATTTAAAAATAATAAATTTCAAATTTGATTTACATATCAAACATTAATTTGATTTTTTTAATAAAATAGATAGTTGTGAAAAAAAATTTGATTGATTAATTTGTATGGTTTGACATTTTACAAATAGGGTTGAATTTGAAATTTGAAATTTCTTTTGTGACTTTTTAATTTTTTTAAACCAAAAAATCTCTTACCAAACGGAGCTAATTGAGATGTGTCCTAATAAAATGTGACATTATTCACGCATAAGCATTAGTGTATGAGGTAGGTTTCAAATTTTGGTTTCTGTTTTGTTTGATTTTTAAAATTTTATTTGTAATTTTTTTAGTAATTTTTTTTCACATTTTAATTTTTTTAACTTTTAAATAATTTAAATACTTAATTTTTTTTTACAATTACTAAAATATAAAAAAAAAAGTTTATGAAAAACAAATAAAATAAAATAAAAATATGTGTGATTTTTGCATTCTTTTGCACCAAATGTGAATGAGACTGTGGATTAGAGAGAGTGCAAGTGGAGTACAGTGAGACAGGCATGGGTGGACGAAGTTAGTGAGAAAGTGAGACCTTTAAAATATATTTTTCAAATGTAAATTGTTTTTATTGCGATTCATTTACTCATATGGAATATTTGGATACCAACAATGCTATATCTATTTGAAATTTTATTAACAACTCTATTAAAAGCATCTATGTCCACATATTATTGGACGTAAAAATATTATTGTTATTTTCACAATCAATCACATTTAATCATTTGTATTTTTTATAAATTTTTTAGTAAAATTATTGGTATGGGATAGAATCATTCATTTGGATACACCATGGCCCACGATATGGTAAGGCCAACAAAAAATAGGAAAAAGAAGATAGGGTGTTTGGTAACATAATTTAGTACTTAGAACTGAATATATTAAGGCGGTGTTTGGTAAGTTGGGTTTGGAGGATTTGTTGGCTAAAATTCACAAAAGAATCCAATCATCTTTCCAAACACAAATATTTTTACCTACTAAAATAGTCAAAAACTAAAATAGCTTACTAAAATAGCCAACTTTCCAAACAAAGCCTAAGTAATAATCAATTAAATCATTTTGACAACCATAATTGATATCACTTAAAAATTTAAGTCTCTCTTAAAATATTGGCTAAAACTTAAAAAAAAATTTAAGTCATTTAAAACTTACTTAATTCTAACTGAATTTATAAATACTAAATATAAATATCAATATATGCTATTATAAATTCACCACCACTATCACCATCGCTACCGCTATTACTGCCACCATCACCACCATGCCACCGTCACCGCCACTGCCACTACCGCTACCGCTACCACCACCACTACTGTTATCGCTACCACCAATCCACCACCATGCCACCACCGCCACCACAACCACCACCATCATGGCAACACTACTACTACCATCACTACTGCTACCACCACCACCACTACTACCACTACATTCATTGTCATTGTTATTGTCATTATTGCCATAAATATCATCATCGTTTTACTATCACTATTATCGTTACCACCACCACCATTATAATATAAAAATTGAAATATACAATTTAAAAATAATAAATTTCAAATTTGATTTGCATTTTAGTTTAGCACTTAAATTTTTATCAAGCAATTTTTTAGCTTAAAAAATTCAGTATTTAGTTTTCAATATTTAATTTTCAGTCTTTAGTTTTTAGTTTTCAATTTTATCAAACACCACCTTAACTCACATATAAAAATGATTTTTAAATTTTTCTTATTTTTTGATTATAAAAATAGATATGTAGATAGGCAGATTAATTCGTTGTAAGTAAGAAAATATTCACAAGACATAATTACTCGCTTGGAATGATACCCACTTTGGTAGGTTTCAACCACTATGGGCATGGAGAGATTATAAATAATGGTTAGGAGTTAGAGATGTTGTTGGGTCTTTGTGGGCTTATCACAAGGATCACCTCGATAATTGAAACCGTTTATATTAGAGAGCTCACAAAAAATATTATTCTTGTAAAAATTAAATTATTTAAATAACATTGAGTAAATGATTAGATCACATTTGTCATTAAAAAATAAATGTCAACTATAATTTTGATCATGAACAATTTATTATTTTGAAGACAAATGTAATATAATAATATATTTATAGTATTCTGATCAATTCGATTTTTTTTTTATAAAAATGATTTTCTCAGCGGACCTTCGAATATGAACGATTCAAATTATTGAAATAAATCCTGTGGTGAGACTATGTAGACCCAACAACACCTCTAGTAATAGTGGGAAGAAAAAATATAAGACCTTTGGGTTTGAATATTTTTTATATCTCATATGTTTATAATCACACACATAGTATAGTAGATTTCTTTTTGACCTATTTGTAACGTCCTCAAAATAATAACATTAAACCCATCAAATAAGACATGCATTGACATATGAACTAGCCACATTCTTTTATTCATTAGAGTCTCATTACATAAGTATTACATGTTAACATCAAAACAAAATGCCCTACGGGCTTACAGCTTTCCAAGTTAACACTTGGTTACAACAAAAAAGTACTAACTCGTTTACACATTAAGCCCTTGGCTTGAAGTTACATGTAATACATCAAAAGTAAAACGACAAAAGTATGTCCGCCTCTAGCCTCCCAAGCTATGTCCTTGGAGGTGGCATGCTACCTGTACCTGAAAATGATATTCCCATATAGGGTGAGCCACAGCCTAGTAGAAATACACTAAACCAACCATGGACAATGACTAAAATATTAGCAATTGATAGATGGCTAACACTGATACTTTCACATAAATCACATTTTATGTCATACGACTTAAGAGTCCAAGTTACTTTTCATTTTCCCTTTTTCAACAGATAAGCATGTCAGCTCTATCATCATTTCAACAGATAAGTATAAAAACTATATCCCACATTTACAGATAAGCATATAAGCTGTATCCACATTCTCAACAGATATGTATAACAACAATATCCCACATTCAGATAAGCATATAAGCTATATCCACATTTCACAAAGATAAGCACATGAGCTCTATCTTCACTTCTCTAGACAAGCATATGAGCTGTATCTACGGAGTTCATCCCCTATCTTCTCCCAACACTATCCGGTTTAGAGGTACATCCCCTATCTTCCCCTAAACTGCGGAGTACATCCCCCATCTCCTCCTCTACACATAACGTATACAAACACATTGGTTCTATATACAATCACTCAATACATACAGTTAATGTATTCTATCAACAGTCAAATTCCATGACACATTCCATTGATTAGTTTCCGTTTGCCTAATCATCATGCATTGTCTACAACAATCACGACTATCCTCCACCGATAGCCCAAAGCAGTTATTTCTAAACAGAAAATAAATGCACAAATAGATATTCAATCAACATTTCATTTTCTCATTTCTCCCAATTAATTATCCCAATTAATTAAACAATGTAATTAGGCCATTTTCCATAATTACCATTTCAACCCTTAGGTCCCATTTTCATCAATGATTCAACATTAATTCCATTTCTCTATTCCAAACATGCATCTAGGGTTATTATGAATAAAACCCCAACTTTTGTAAAATTACACAAAAGCCCCAAACTTTCACAAAATTACCAAACCAACCCCAACATTTCAAAATACTAAAATTTAAAGACAAAACCCATAGAGAGGAGTAGGGTATCCCTACCTCGAAGTTTGAGCCAAAAAGGAGATGAAGACTCGAAGATCAGCGTGCTCCAAATCCAAACTTTTTCAGATTAAATCGAAGCTCTCAACGCCCCCTATCTTTTTAACAAAGGCCCTATGCTAGATTCACACTCTAGGGAGATAAAATCTTAGAGAGAGGGTAAGTTTAGAGAGAGAGGGTCTCGGATCAAGGGTTTGAAAGAAAAAGAAAGTGAAAAATATCATGTTCAAAAACGCTACTGTCCGCTGATATAAAACACGCTCGCTCGAGCGAAGACTTCGTCGCTCGAGCGACCAGACACAGAAAACTCTCGCTCGAGCCAAGAAGTTCTCGATCGAGCGAAGAAAAACCCAGACCGCTCGAGCGAAGGATGCTCGCTCGAGCCAAGAAAGGCAACTCTCAGGTCCAGAACCAGACGCCATCGCTCGCTCGAGCGAAGCCACTCTGGCTCGATCCACCAGACACGAACTCAACTCTCGCTCGAGCGACCAACTCCTCGCTCGAGCGAAGGTCCAAAAATCTGGGCAGCAATACTAGGCTCCCAAACACAACCAACCTGTAACAACCCTGCCCAACACATCCTATGACTCATTATACAAAGTAAAAGGATGTAAACAAGATAATAAACAACTACCAACATCCACGGACACATGTCCGGATCACTGTACAGCAAGGGTAAACCCGGGATCGCTATAACCTCCCCCCTTTAAAGAATTTCGTCCCCAAAATTAAGCACAAGTTTTCAAAAACAGGTTTTCCTCCATTTTAGAAAATGTTACATTTTAACATTCAACAATTCGACCCATTACCGGTCATCCCATCCCTTTAACAAGAGACATTTCACAATATGTAAACAACATATGTATTTTCAACATGCATCAACATTATGCACTATCTTTCCAATTTCAACAATATATTCAACATATATAATGTTACATTCAACTTCCATATGAGGCAAGTTCTAAAACATACTTCCAATAAATCAAAACATTTTCAATGTTTCACATCTTAAGACATATATAAAAGCTCTTAAGTTCAACAAAATTTAACTACAAGATTACACGTCAACAAACAAGTCCGGATATTTCTCACGGACTTCCAACTCACGTTCCCAAGTGGCTTCCTCCACTCCGTGATGTTTCCACAAGACTTTCACCAAAGGAATGGTCTTGCCACGCAGGACCTGATCCTGCCTATCCAAGACCCGAACCGGTCTCTCCTCATACGAGGCATCCTCATCTACCTCTAAATCGGTCCAATCCAACACATGTGATGGATCTGGCTCATACTTCCGAAGCATACTCACATGAAACACGTCATGCACTCCGGATAACTGCGGTGGTAAGGCTAATCGATAAGCAACCTCGCCAATCCTCTCAAGGATCTCAAAAGGACCAATAAACCGAGGGGATAACTTCCCACTCTTCCCAAACCTCATCAAGCCTCGCTTAGGTGATATCTTCAAAAAGACATGATCACCTACCTCAAACGCCAAAGGCCTCCTCCTACGGTCAGCATAAGATTTCTGACGACTCTTGGCTGTAACAAGCCTCCTACAGATAAGCTCAACTTTCTCCGTCGTCTCCCTAACCAACTCCGGACCCAACAAAGGTGCATCACCCACCTCGGCCCAACACACTGGAGACCTACACGGTCGGCCATACAAGGCCTCAAACGGTGCCATACCGATGCTAGACTGAAAGCTGTTGTCGTAGGCAAACTCTACCAATGGCAAGTGCCTCTCCCACGTCCCACTGAAGTCCAGGACACAACCCCGAAGCATATCCTCGAGGATCTGAATAGTACGCTCGGACTGCCCGTCAGTCTGAGGATGATAGGCCGTACTAAAGGTCAACTTAGTGCCCAAGGCACTCTGCAAACTCTGCCACAACCTAGCAGTAAAACGAGGATCTCTATCTGAGACGATCGTCACTGGGACCCCGTGCAATCTCACTACGTCCCGAATATACAAGTCGGCAAGATGATCTACCGAATCTTTCACGCGCATAGGAATAAAGTGCGCCGACTTAGTCAGCCGGTCTACAACTACCCAAATAGCATCACTACCCCGCTGAGTCCTCGGAAGACCTACAACGAAGTCCATAGTGACATGCTCCCACTTCCACTCGGCAATAGGCAAGGGTTGCAACAAACCCGCTGGCCTCTGATGCTCGGCCTTCACTTGCTGGCAAGTAAGGCACTTCGATATGAAAACAGCCACATCTCTCTTCATACCCCGCCACCAAAACTGGCGACCCAAATCCTGATACATCTTAATACCTCCCGGATGCACCGCAAGGCGCGAATGGTGAAACTCTCGGAGTACTTCCTCTCGGCAAGACTCCGGTACAAACAAACGGTCTCAGTATCTCACACTCAGGTCGGGATACACCGTCAAACCCTTCTCAACCTTCCCACTGGAGATCTTCTCTCGGAGGGATTCTACCTCAAGGTCACCTCTCTGTGCCTCTAACACTCTAGTCACAAGCGTAGGCTGCGCAACAACAGAAAACAAGGCCGCAGCCTCAACAGATTCGCCTAGTAGCAAATCAAACTCGCCAAGTGCTCCCAACATCTCCCATTCCCGGATGGCTATACCAGCTACATCACGAATGGACTTCCTACTAAGGACATCGGCCACAACATTGGCCTTTCCCGGATGATAGTGTAACTCAAAATCAAAATCCTCAATGAACTCCATCCACCTCCTCTGCCTCAAATTCAAGTCTCTCTGTGTAAACAGATACTTCAAACTCTTGTGGTCCGAGAACACCTCGAACTTCTCACCATAAAGGTAGTGCCTCCAGATTTTCAAGGCAAAGATCACTGCTGCTAACTCTAGGTCGTGTGTGGGGTAATTCTTCTCGTGTATTTTCAACTGACGTGAGCCATAAGCTACCACTTTCCCCTCTTGCATCAACACACAATCCAAACCCTCTCGTGAGGCATCACAATAAACCGCATAACCCAACCCTCTCTCCGGAATAATCAACACCGGAGCGGTGGTCAATCTAACTTTCAGCTCTTGGAACGACTTTTCACAAGTCTCACTCCACACAAACTTGACTCCCTTCTGAGTCAGTCTAGTCAACGGTGACGCTAACCTGGAGAAATCTTTCACAAACCGACGGTAATACCCAGCTAATCCCAGAAAACTGCGGATCTCAAACACACTCTTAGGCTGTGCCCAATCTTGCACTGCCTCAACCTTGGATGTATCAACAGACACCCCTTCCCCGGATACCACGTGGCCTAAGAATTTGACTTCCCTCAGCCAGAACTCACACTTTCCAAACTTGGCATACAGCCTATGGGCTCTAAGTAACTCAAGCACCACTCGCAAGTGTGCCTCATGCTCCTCCTCAGAAGACGAATAGATAAGGATGTCGTCCACAAAGACGACCACAAACCGATCCAAGAATTCCCGGAAAATCCGGTTCATCAAGTCTATAAAGACTGCCGGTGCATTGGTAAGCCCGAATGGCATCACCAGAAACTCGTAATGGCCATACCGCGTACGGAATGCCGTCTTAGGAATATCCTCCTCCCTGACCCTCAACTAGTGGTAACCCGATCTCAAGTCTATCTTAGAGAAACAACGGGAACCCTTCAACTGGTCAAACAAATCATCTATACGGGGCATAGGGTACTTATTCTTAACCGTAGCCCGATTCAACTTCCGGTTGTCAATACACAATCTCAAGGTACCATCTTTCTTTTTAACAAAGAGAGCCGGTGCTCCCCACGGTGAAACACTAGGGCGAACAAAGCCCTTATCTAGCAATTCCTGGGGCTGAACTTTCAACTCAACCAACTCTGTTGGAGCAAAACGGTAAGGTGCCATAGAAATCGGCGCCGTGCCGGGCACTAAATCAATAGAGAACTCTATCTTTCGGTGAGGTGGCAAACTAACAAGATCTTCGGGAAAGACATCCGAATACTCACAAACCACCCTCGGCAATATAACCTGGGTCTCACCACTCTCAAAGCTGGCAAGTAGACTACTAAGCTCACTTCGCCCTCGCGAATCATACCCCGGTGGCAAAACACAACCAACCCGGTCTCCCAAGAAATGGAACCACTCCCCGCTCAAGGTACATAACGTGACCCTCTGGCGGTAGCAATCAATAACAGCCCGGTATGACGATAGCCAGTCCATACCCAAAATAACATCAAAGCCCTTCATGGGCATGACAACAAACGGAAAAGGAAGCTTATAGTCGGCGACCTCTATATCACATCCTCTAACACCCTGTTTCAGAATCAACTCACCACCCAAAGGCGATACCACACAAATAGGAGATGCTAACTGTGCTAACTCCAATTCCAAAACAGATGCAAATGCAACAGATACAAAAGAATGAGATACACCCGTGTCTATCAACACATTAGCAACCGAGTTGCAAAACAGAAAAGTACCTCTCACTACTGATGGAGCCGGTACTAAATCCTGCGCGGTAACAACATACACGCACCCCGTAGGCCCCTGGTCTACCTGCTCACCTCTCGGAGCAAAAGACTGCTGCACAGACTGGGATGACGAAACTCCCGGATTGGCCCTCGAGGCCTGCACAGACTGAGCTGGCTGAAAACCCTGTGTCTGCTTAGAACCAGACGCTCCCGAGGTGGCACTCAACTGCGGGCAAAACCTCTTCAGGTGCCCAGGCTGTCCACACTGATAACAAGACAAGGGCTACCCCCTGCCCAAACTCTGACTCTGCGGTCTAGCTGAAGAAGAAGCAGCTCTCTGACCCCCACCCTTCTGCGGGCAAACTGAAACCTTGTGACCCAGCTGGCCACACTTGTAACAAGTAAACTCCCCCTGATTGCCTCTCCCCGAGCCTGCACTCGGCACTGGAAAGGTCGATCTAGAGACTGCACCCTGAGACTGCTGAGGGTTATAACCCTTCTGTCTCTTGCCATCACTCTGACCATCCTGGCTCCTCTTGGAGCCCCTCTGTTCTTCCTCCTCTTCCTGCATCATAATTTCCATATGAGCAGCAGCATCTACCAGGTGTCTATACTCTCAGATGTAAGACCCACCAACTCTCAACTTGAGGCCCCGCCTTATCTTCCGCTCAAACTCATAGCAACGGCGTTCCTCAGACGCCATCAGTTCCGGTGCAAACCTGGACAGACTGGTAAAAGTAGCCTCAAACTCGGCCACTGACAAGCCCTGCTGTTTAAGCCGGCTAAACTGGTCCCTCAACTTCTCCCTAGCTGCTGCAGACAAAAACCTCTCCTGAAAAGCATTCAGAAACGCCTCCCAAGTACCGCCAACACGAGCCTTCTCGTACTTCCACCATTGACCCGCATCTCCCTTCAGCTGGAAGGATGCCAAGGTCACTTTCAGTGCTCCGTCCTCGATGCCAAGCATCTCGAACGTCTTACTCATTTGCTCTAGCCACTCATCAGCCTTCAGTGGCTCCTTTGGATCCCCGATAAACTCATCCGGATTAGACCGGAAAAACTCCCTCTTCAAGAAAGAAGGCCCTGCCTCAGCTGCCTGATTCTCAGTTCTAAGAATACCCAAAGCTCCTGCTATCTCCCTGGCCAAGGCACCCATAGCCTGCTGACCCACTGGCTCGGCCACATTGGCCTGCCCGACTCCCTCCTGCACTGCCGGAACCTCCTCCGGTAACGGTATTTCCTGCCTCGCAGGTCTACCACGCCTAGCACCTCTTCCTCGTCCTGACATCCTAATAAAGGCAACACAGAACGTTAGCACATTCATAAATGTGCCGAAACTAAACACTCACGTCCTAATGCATGGACAACTGTAATTCATTCCACATAAGCACATAAACACATAAGCACTTACGAATTTCATTTCTGGATAATGATAGTCCCGAGGCGTTACTAGAGTTCCGGTTAGAAACAGCATTGATCAAGTGCTTTTCCAACAAGACTCCCAGAAACCCAAGGATCCAATCAACATCCTAGAAACTAAATCCCATACCCACATAGTCACATAAGCATGTTATCAATTAAGCACATAGCATATGATACTACATCTAAGTCTCTATCAAGCGAGACAAACCCATTGTGATACTAATCACTTCCCACGTACCCAAAGTATTCGAACCCGGTACGCTCTGATACCAAGTTGTAACGCCCTCAAAATAATAACATTAAACCCATCAAATAAGACATGCATTGACATATGAACTAGCCACATTCTTTTATTCATTAGAGTCTCATTACATAAGTATTACATGTTAACATCAAAACAAAATGCCCTACGGGCTTACAGCTTTCCAAGTTAACACTTGGTTACAACAAAAGAGTACTAACTCGTTTACACATTAAGCCCTTGGCTTGAAGTTACATGTAATACATCAAAAGTAAAACGACAAAAGTATGTCCGCCTCTAGCCTCCCAAGCTATGTCCTTGGAGGTGGCATGCTACCTGTACCTGAAAATGATATTCCCATATAGGGTGAGCCACAACCCAGTAAAAATACACTAAACTAACCATGGACAATGACTAAAATATTAGCAATTGATAGATGGCTAACACTGATACTTTCACATAAATCACATTTTATGTCATACGACTTAAGAGTCCAAGTTACTTTTCATTTTCCCTTTTTCAACAGATAAGCATGTCAGCTCTATCATCATTTCAACAGATAAGTATAAAAACTATATCCCACATTTACAGATAAGCATATAAGCTGTATCCACATTCTCAACAGATATGTATAACAACAATATCCCACATTCAGATAAGCATATAAGCTATATCCACATTTCACAAAGATAAGCACATGAGCTCTATCTTCACTTCTCTAGACAAGCATATGAGCTGTATCTACGGAGTTCATCCCCTATCTTCTCCCAACACTATCCGGTTTAGAGGTACATCCCCTATCTTCCCCTAAACCGCGGAGTACATCCCCCATCTCCTCCTCTACACATAACGTATACAAACACATTGGTTCTATATACAATCACTCAATACATACAGTTAATGTATTCTATCAACAGTCAAATTCCATGACACATTCCATTGATTAGTTTCCGTTTGCCTAATCATCATGCATTGTCTACAACAATCACGACTATCCTCCACCGATAGCCCAAAGCAGTTATTTCTAAACAGAAAATAAATGCACAAATAGATATTCAATCAACATTTCATTTCCTCATTTCTCCCAATTAATTATCCCAATTAATTAAACAATGTAATTAGGCCATTTTCCATAATTACCATTTCAACCCTTAGGTCCCATTTTCATCAATGATTCAACATTAATTCCATTTCTCTATTCCAAACATGCATCTAGGGTTATTATGAATAAAACCCCAACTTTTGTAAAATTACACAAAAGCCCCAAACTTTCACAAAATTACCAAACCAACCCCAACATCTCAAAATACTAAAATTTAAAGACAAAACCCATAGAGAGGAGTAGGGTATCCCTACCTCGAAGTTTGAGCCAAAAAGGAGATGAAGACTCGAAGATCAGCGTGCTCCAAATCCAAACTTTTTCAGATTAAATCGAAGCTCTCAACGCCCCCTATCTTTTTAACAAAGGCCCTAGGCTAGATTCACACTCTAGGGAGATAAAATCTTAGAGAGAGGGTAAGTTTAGAGAGAGAGGGTAAGTTTAGAGAGAGAGGGTCTCGGATCAAGGGTTTGAAAGAAAAAGAAAGTGAAAAATATCATGTTCAAAAACGCTACTGTCCGCTGATATAAAACACGCTCGCTCGAGCGAAGACTTCGTCGCTCGAGCGACCAGACACAGAAAACTCTCGCTCGAGCCAAGAAGTTCTCGATCGAGCGAAGAAAAACCCAGACCGCTCGAGCGAAGGATGCTCGCTTGAGCGAAGGATGCTCGCTCGAGCCAAGAAAGGCAACTCTCAGGTCTAGAACCAGACGCCATCGCTCGCTCGAGCGAAGCCACTCTGGCTCGATCCACCAGACACGAACTCAACTCTCGCTCGAGCGACCAACTCCTCGCTCGAGCGAAGGTCCAAAAATCTGGGCAGCAATACTAGGCTCCCAAACACAACCAACCTGTAACAACCCTGCCCAACACATCCTATGACTCATTATACAAAGTAAAAGGATGTAAACAAGATAATAAACAACTACCAACATCCACGGACACATGTCCGGATCACTGTACAGCAAGGGTAAACCCGGGATCGCTATACTATTGATTTATGATTTTTCCTTGGAAGCAAGCGCAAGGAGATTTAAGGAGTAATAGCACAACATAGCTAATTAATTACCAAAGCTTGTATGGAATTTCGCAACATTCCCTATTTTATCACCCTCAATTACACTTCTGATAAGGTGAAGCAATATTGAATAAAGAAAAAAAAAATTAAAGAGAATTGACTAGTTGATATTATTTGCTATTTCATTAGAGATGTAATTGGGGGTGATAAAATCGGAGAATAGGACATTTTTGAACTTGTATGTGTCTTGACAATAAATTCTTTTGCATCAAATGTAAAAGAGATCTTTTGAGGGCATGCAAATGGAGGAAGCTGCTACGAAGATGGGGTGGAGAAGCAATGGAAAAAATGAATGGAATGGAATCATATTAAACAACATTTTCAGCAATTAAAAATAATCCATGTCATTGGTGTGAATCATATGTATATATATACATATATTATTTTTTTAAAAAAGTTATTAAGTTTTATTAAATAATAAAAAAAAGAGATTGATTTCTTATTTGTGTCCTTTTTTATTTTTTATTTTTTAATTGGACGATGTAGAGTTGCAAATGAATAGAACCTGTTCATGAACTGATTCGAGCTCGACTCAATAAGGACTCTTTTAAACTCAGTTCGTGAAATTTTTATTGCATTTGAGTTAGAACTCGTTAACATCTTAATAAATAAGTCCAAACATATTAAAACTCAACTCGTTAGCTTGGGTCATTAGTTGGTTCATTTAATATTTATTTAAATAATAGAATAAATATACTATTTATAAATTAAATAACGTAAAAATATGTATGAACAATAGGATAAATATGGTGGTTGTAGATATTATTATTTTAGTAAGATATTTCCTTTTCTTTAGTATGTTTATAATAATGTAAAAATATGTATGAATAATAGGACAAATATGGTGGTTGTAGATATTATTATTTTAGTAACATATTGACTTTTCTTTAGTATGTTTATATATATATATATATATTATATATATAATTAATTTTTTAATCTTATATGCATGTATGAATTTATAATTCTTTTGGCTCGTTCAAGTTTATGAACATGCTCGAGCTCGAGTCAAAATCAAGTCTAAACCAACTCAGCTCGAACTCTATTTGTTAAATTTCTATTGAGTTCGCATTCGAGTTCAAACATGTTAAAATCTTGAAAATTAAGTTTAAACATATTAAAATAGTCTGCTAGGATCAAAGTTGACACCTCAAGCATGAAAGTACCATTGCTTTGCACCACACCAGCAATATACTCTGTGGGGATATATTTTCTGAGTACCAACACGTGGCCAAGGTGACGCCGACGTGTCAGCCGACGTGCCACGTGTCTTGGTCATGACACCGATGTGATCTCGACAAGGCCAAGGTTATCTCTGAAGATATCGGAATCCGAGATAAGTGGATAAGGCACAAGAGTCCTAGATGATGAGGGGACTCAGCTTGGATAAAGATAAAGCTCTTAGGGAGTTTGTCTCTATCTATTGAAGAGTCTTGGATAAGCACTGAGTTAAAGTCCATTGAAGCTAGGCTTTCTGTTGGGCCAAGGATTGAGTTAACTATAAAAAAAAGGCACCCCCGATGGGTTTAAGGTACACAATTTATATTCTGAACATTGAGTTCAGCACTATTGATTATCTTTGAGAGATATACTGACTTGATCGTCGGAGTGCTCCCGGGTGGACGAATCACCGCCAGAATCTTCTCTTTCTGTTGTAGGTCAGCCAGGTGTCATCTATTCTGCCAGTTCTCTCCAGCTGATTACTGAGTTGGCAGTGTGGTCAGAAAATCACTCACACATACTCCTTGTAAACATATATCTAGGAATGAGAAGATTATCTGATCTAATTATATTTCTCTCCATCTGATTTTAATATTAAAATATTTGGAAGAACATTGATGAGGTAAGGTAAATTATAAGGGTATGAAGATGCAATTATATCATTAAAATAGCTGAGTTTTTTTTTTTTTTTTGAAATTGTATCATTGAAATATTTGAGTTTAAAATTAAGGATTTGATGCGAAACCTGAAAAAACTCAACCCACTGCTATCCTTACATATATGAGATATGTTTGATTTATTTATTCAATTCATTTTCTCTCAAATATTAGTATAATTATAATTTTTACAAACAACATCAATATAAAAATAAACATATTTATATAAATATATAATGTATATTTAATAGGAAAAATTGATGAAATATCCATCACATGCAGTGTTTTGAGACGAGATCCAAACTTTGATCTTTGTTGGTTATAAGGATATATACATGACATTTGTTAGTTGGCAAGTCTAGAATGCTTTGACTGGGAAAGACAATTCTTAATATCTTTGCCCTTTATAAGTATTTTGTATTAGAAAACTTAAAAATTCTATAACATGAGTTCTACATATCTAATTTTAATAGAATTAATATTTATGGAATCATATTTTCAAGATATTTAAAACAAGATCAATAGATAGAATTTATATATATAATTTGAATAGATAGATTTTTCAATCTTGCATCTCATGACTTAAGTGAAAAAATTCAAATTCAATGCCGAAAGAAGCATTTTATCTCGTAAAAATAAGTGATGAAATTGTCTTTGGCTATTTCAGTTGAACAGATATAAAAAATTTACATGGAAATAGATTATCGAGCGAAAAGTTATGACCTGTTGAAATTTTAACATAAATAAAAAAAATAATTTGGTAGTATTTTTAGGTTTTAAAGGCATTAAAAATAAAATAAATAAATAAATAAAATAGGGAGAGATATAGAAAAAATATATATATATTTTTAACTTGAAAATGTATAGATACACGGTGAAATGACAAAGAAATGGACAAATAGGTCTTAAAAATGGACAAATAGGCTTTAATATGGAAGATATGCCTCTTTTTAAACAATTTGTCTCCCAAATCTAAAAAAAAAAAGCTTACCCATATTTGAACTTATTAAGATCTATTTGTCCCCATATTTTTAACTTATTTATCACCATATTTGGACCTATCTATCTCCATATTTTTAACCTATCTATCATCGTATCGGAACCTATTTGTCCTCATAATTGAACCTATATGTCCATATACTTGTTACCTATCTCCCTCCATTTTTTTGTATTATCTGTCATAATATTTTTAACTACACATAAATGTCCCCATGTTTGAACCCATTTATCCCCATTTTTAGATCTATTTGTCCCCATTTTTAAATTTTGTTTTTCCATTTAAAAGTGATTTAAAAATATACAGATAAGCATACATGTTATTATTTTTAATTTTTAAATTTATTCTATTTTTTTATTAATTTTTAAAAAAGTTCACATATAGACATATTATATCATGTTCCTTTCTTTCTTCCCCTCCCCCCCCAACCCCAAAAAAATTTCACATTGAATATTGATCTTGCTTGAAAGACCTCAAAAAGGAGAATCCACATTGATCTTGTTCAAAAGATCTTCAAAACCATGAATCTATAAATATCAGTTTTATTAAAAATGAATATGTAGAACTCCAGTTTTGAAATTTCAAAAGTTTTCAAGTATAAAACAAACACAATGGTACATTTGTCCAACAAAAAATGCATTTCTTTATAACTTTAAAAATAAACAAATGAAAGGGAGTAGAAAAGTGAGGGAAAAGTCGTGGGATGGACATTGGGACGAAGATGCCGGGAAAGTGGAGTTTTTTATTTTTATTTTTATTTTTTACTAAATTCACAATATTTTATGTATTTCTAAAATTTAATGGGGTCATTTTACAATATACACTTTTTTAGGTATGTACTATATGTTAGTTATGATAATTTGTGATATTGATATCACAAATGTCATAAGTAAATCGCTTTAAGACACAATTAAAAAAAAGAGAAAATTGGTAATATATTCGTTTTAAGAAGGGTATAAGGCATTAAGTCCGGTAGATATTTTTTGTTAGTTGATAGATCCATCTTTTGTGAAATAGTTTGGTGAGAAATCATTTTGTTTGTTTTAAAAGATATTTTGTTTTCAATTTTATCTCTGAATTTGCCTGTTGATTTTTTATTTTTTATCTATTTGACTTTTTTTGACCATCTGTTTAAATTTATATCTATCTGCTCAAAATTTTGAACTATCTATTCAAATTTATATCTATTTGTTGAATTTTTTCCCCCTATCTATTCATTTTTTCCTTATCTGTTCAACATATATATATCCATCTGTCTAAATTTTTTGACTATCTGTTCAATTTTTGTCCTTTATCTATTCGAATATCTATCCAAATTTTAATATCTTTTCTATTTTTCATTTATCTGTTTAAATCTATCTATCCCAATTTTATTATCTGTTCAACAACAATAACAAATCTATCTATTGAAAATCTAACAACAACAAATCTATCTGTTAAAAATATATATCTTTTCCTACTATCTATCTATCCAAATTTAACAACTTTGGTCAATCTTTCCTCATTGAAAAGCTACTCACTATCCGTTCAAACCAAACATACGGATATACAATATATTTCATCAACAACAACAACAACCACACATTATTATCATCATCATCATCATCAACCACAACTACAAAAAAAAAAAATAATAATAATAATAATAATAATAATAAAAAACAAAAAAAAAAACTAGAGAATCTGAAGCCACGGATCATAGCAATACAATAGCCAAAAAAAAAAAGTAAACCTAGGGTTTCAACTTAGATCTGTAAAAAATTTAAAGAGAATTGATTAGTTGATATTATTTGCTAGTTTATTAAAGGTGCAATTGGGATGATAAAATCGGAGAATAAGACATTTCTCAACTTGTATGTGCCTTGACAATAAATTCTTTTGCACCAAATGTGAAAAAGATCTTTTGAGGGCATGCGAATGGAGGAAGCTACTACGAAGATGGGGTGAAGAAGCAATGGACAAAATGAACGGAGTGGAATCATGTTAAACAACATTTTCGGCAATTAAAAATAGTCTACGTCATTGGTGTGAATCATATATATATATATATATTTAAAAAAGCTATTAAGTTTTATTAAATAATAAAAAAGGAGATTGATTTCTTATTTGTGTCCTTTTTTATTTTTTAATTGGACGATGTAAGGTTGTAAATGAACAAAATCTATTCGGAAACAGACTCGAGCTCGACCTAATAAGGACTCATTCAAACTCGGTTCGTTAAATTTTTATTGTGTTAAAGTTCGAACTCGTTAAAATTTTAGGGGTTGTTTGGGAAGTGCTAAATTAGTATACTTTTGACTTTTTATGAAAAAATTTGAAATATGGATTGGGTTTGAAGTGATATTGTAGAGAGGTGATGTGACTCAAATAAGAAGTGATGTGACCCAAATAAGATGATTGTGACTCAAATAAGATAATGTGCTAAAATAGCGTGTACTATTTTAGCACATGCGAAACAACTACTTAGTAAACAAGTCCAAACATATTAAAACTCAACTTGTTAGCTTGGCTTGTTAGTTGATTCGTTTAATAGTTATTTAAATAATAGAATAAATATATTATTTATATATTAAATAACATAAAAATATGTATGAACAATAGGATAAATGTGGTGGTGGTAGATATTATTATTTTAGTAAGATATTGACTTTTCTTTAGTATGTCCATATATATTATATATAATTAATTTTAACTTTATATGTAAGTATAAATTTATAATTTTTTTTGACTTGTTAAGATATGTGAATAGACTCGAACTTGAGTCAAGTTTAAAACAATTCAGCTCGAACTTGGTTTGTTAAATTTTTATATAGAGTTCGCACTCAAGTTCAAAATCGTTAAAATCTTAATAAATAAGTCCAAACATATTAAAACTTAGCTCAACTCGATTCGACTCTTTTATAACCTAGACGTATGTAAAGTTTATGAGCCCAACATTTAGTAACATTCAAATATTTACATGGAAGTAGTATTATGTTTAAGTTGGGAGACTAGTCTCGTATAATTTTATTTTAATAATTAATCCATTCAAAACACAAACAAACTAGTCTCCAATAATTTTCAACCGTTGATTTATAGATTTTACTAATATTTAGAATATTGGATCGGACCGTTTAGGTTCCTCGGGTACACTCAC
Organism: Camellia sinensis; assembly: GCF_055761805.1. Lineage (NCBI taxonomy): Eukaryota > Viridiplantae > Streptophyta > Magnoliopsida > Ericales > Theaceae > Camellia > Camellia sinensis. The sequence continues at coordinate 49,871,019 of NC_138965.1, forward strand.
AAGCCTGTTCTACTTCAAAAATCAGCCTTTTTGTATAGGCGAAACAACGGCACAGTGCTGTCAAAAAAAAAAAATTATAAATTAATGTTAAATTTATACACTTTAATAATTAAAATGTTATATTTTTCAATGATTTGTAAAAAATTTCCTTCTGCTCCACTTACAAGTAATTTTCCCTTTTGTATAACACCGGTAAAATACACGATTGAATCAGTTAAACTTAGACACGAATAGTCAGATGCTGAAAAAAGTAGTCTGCCTGCTAGGATCAGAGTTGACACCTCAAGCATGAAAGTACCACTATTGCTTTGCACCACACCAGCAATATACTCCTTGTAAACATAAACATACATGTAAGAATGAGAAGATTATCTGATCTAATTATATTTCTCTCCGTCTTTTAATATAGAAAGGTTTGGGAGAACATTGATGGGGTAGGATAAATTATAGGGGTATGAAGATGAAAATTGTTAGGATTAGAGTAAAATATGAATTTTTTTTTTTCTTGAAATTGTATCATCAAAATAGTTGAGTTTAAAATTAGAAAAATGCTTGAGAGCACTAAAAAGAGATCACTAGAGGGAGCACTAATGATGTGGCAGTGGGCCCTGCCCACTTTCTATGCCTTGTTTTTATTTTTTTATTATTTTTTTTGCCATTTTCAATATATTAGTGCTATTAGTGATGTATTTTTTAGTGGTCTAAATCATTGTTGTTAAAATTAAAGATTTGACGCGAAATTCGAAAAAACTCAACCCGTTGCTATCCCTACATATACGAGATATGCTTGATTTATTTATTCAATTCATTTTCTCTCAAATATTAGTATAATTATAATTTTTACAAACAACGTCAATATAAAAATAAACATATTTATATAAATATATAATGTATATTTAATAGGAAAAATTGATGAAATATCCATCACATGCAGTGTTTTGAGGCGAGATCCAAGCTTTGATCTTTATTGGTTATAAGGATATATACATGACATTTGTTAGTTGGTAATCTGATTGGGAAAGACAATTCTATATATCTTTGCCCTTTATATGTATTTTGTATTAAAAAATTTAAAAATTCTATAATATGAGTTCTACACGTCTAACTTTCATAGAATTAATATTTCTGGAATCATATTTTCAAGATCGTTAAAACAAGATCAACTTATAGAATTTACATATATATAAATTTGTATAGATAGATTTTTCGATCTTGCATCTCATGATTTAAGTGAAAAAAATTCAAATTCAATGCCGAAAGAAGCATTTTTCTCGCAAAAATAAGTGATGAAACTGTGTTTTGCTATTTTTGTTGTATATAAAAAATTTACATGGAAATAGATCATCGAGCGAAAAGTTATCCTTTCTTTCTTCCCTCCCCCCTCCCCACCACAAAATTTCACATTGAATATCGATCTTAGTTGCAAGAGACCCCCCCCAACACACAATTTCACATTGAATATCGATCTTAGTTGGATGACCTATTCAATCTTAGTTGGATGACCTTAGTTGCAAGACACCCCCCCCCCCCCCCCCAATTTCACATTGAATATCGATCTTAGTTGGAAGACCTCAAAAAGGAGAATCCACATTGACGTTGTTTAAAAGATCTTCAAAAAACTGAATCAATAAACAGTGGTGGAGCCAAGAAATTAAATCAGAGGGAGCACTTATTAATTATAATATTAAAATTTTTTATAAAAATATTTCACATAAATTTTTACCATTAACATCAAGAAAGATAAAAAAAAAAAAAAAAAATCAATGTGTTTGATTTTAGTTTTCTGAAAACTAAGTTTTTATTTTTCATATTTTTTTGGTTTTAGTGAATATTTTTAAAATTTTAAACAATTTTTTTTTTAAACTTTTTTAGATGCACATTACTTAGTTATGTATCCAAATAGTAAAATATTTGTGAAAAAAATATTTTAAAAATTTAATAAATACACAAAAATATAAAAAATGTACTGAATTTTCATATTATTTTTATATTTTTTGGTATTTAGTGTATTTTTTAAAGATTTTTTTTACAAATATTATTCTTTTGAAGTATATTTATGTTAGGTGTGTCTAAAAATTAAAAAAAAATTGCTTAAAATATTAAAAAAGAATTATTGAAAACATTAAAATACGGAAAATAAAAATGTAGAATTTTTTGAAAACTAGAACCAAATAAGCTACATATTATTTGTAATTAGTGTATCATGGACAATATTAAAAAAAGTCATGGATATAAAGTTTTAAAATAAATTATATATTGGTGAAGTAATTTTTTATACAAAATATGCGTAAAAATTCAATATAATGGTTATACCACGCCATCATTAACATGTGATATCACCAACTAATAGTAAAGAAACACATGGAGAATGAACGTTACATGTCAAATGTAACTAACAATTCAATAAATTCTATATTTTCATTTGATTATGTTTGCATATCAATAGTGATAGACATCACCATTATATTGGAATTTTCAAAAATAATAATATCATAATCACTTTATTTTCAATCAAAATAACCATTATTATTCTTATTATTTTAAAAATGTCATTGACATTTAAAATAATATTTTTATAAATTTTTTAATTTAAAATATATATTTTATGTTTGCTTAAAAAAAAAAAAATCCAAAACCTAAGAGGGGCACGTGACCCCTAGGTCCTTGTTAACTCTGCCCTTGTCTATAAATATCAATTTTATTAAAAACGGATGTGTACAACTCAAGTTATGAAATTTCAAAGTTTTTATGTATAAAACAAACACAATGGTACATTTGTTCGACAAAAAATACATTTCTTTATGACTTTAAGAGTTTAGTGCGTGAAGCAATTATCACAAAAGTTAAAAAATTAGCTTTATGGTCTAAGTTCTCTATTTAATACTTATTTTTTTATTTAGACATAATTTTTAATATACTTATTAAGTAATTACAAAGTCACAGTTTAGTCTAATTTTGCATAATTGAATTAATAACTCATCCATATGACCCTTTATCTAATTTCTTCACCAATCCAGTTTTTAAACCCTTGGTTTTTACACCATGCTAGAAGCCAGTGTAGGCACATGTAGCCAGTAATTTCAAAACATTATTGGTTCCAGTGGCGTAGTTGATCTTGAATCTCACACTCTACTAGGATTGGAACAAAGCATATAATACCTCCATTGGAAGAAAATAAACTCTATGAAATAAAATAATATAAGAGGGCAAGAAGTGAAATGTTTTTTTGACAATTGTTCTCTGTCCTTTGTTTTTCTCCTTGTTATTTAAACCATTAGGTTACAGTCTTGACAGGTTTTAGCCAATGATCTGTTTGGAGATTTTCAAAAGTTAAGTTTTAGTTTTTGGATGTTTTCACAATCTTCCTTGGTTCTTCTTTGGAAAGTGACCCAATAATATGATTAGAAACAATTTTCATTAATAAATTAGGGGTTATAGACAACATCAAAATTGAAAATGTTATTTTGTCAAATATAATACACACTCTATTTTAAGGATTGCTCCATTGGATTAAGGATGAATGCTATCTGTCAAGGCATCATAGATTTTTTTTAGGAGATGCAACTTTGATTTAGGATTTATTCTGGAAGCTTCAACACTTGTTTGTACATAAAATTATCTTTTGCAACAAATGTGAATGAGACTCCATGGGTAGATGAGAGGGTAATTTATGATCTGGAGTTGGGCCGAGGTGACGGCCGAGCAGGTTGAGGGCCCAACGGTGTATGGGGCCGAGCTGATCAACTATCCGCCCGGAAATGGGCTACCAGAACTTGGGCCGGGCAGAGTTTGGACTGAGTGTGTGCCACCCCGGACCGTACAGAAATTGCTCAGCCAGGAAGTGACCGGTCAGACCAGGATGCTCGGTCCGAGGATGGTCGAAGCCAGACAGACTGAGAGACCGGCGCCCGGAAAGGCGCGGTCAGCCGAGGTAGTTGATTGACCGGTAGGAAGGCCAACCATAGGAGGTGCCCGGGCTAGGCTTTGCCGAGATGCCGCCTAGCCCGGTCCTCCATGTGTTTGTCCGGCTAGTCACATGGGTATGAAGCATGACATGGCCGAGGTAGAGCAGCTCGGTTGCCGAGCTCCAGCCGTGATGACAGGCAGTTGAGATTAGGTGATGAATGGCATGGTTTATGCTGACAGATGGGATAGCAGAGCCACGTGTCAGGAGATGACTGGGAGTGGGTATGGGGCTCAGAAGGTATATAAGCATGTCTGCGCCCCCCATACGCAAGAGACGAACATTCGGTAAGGAAATTCTTACACCCAAACACTCTCTCCCTTCTCTCTATTCATCCTAAGGTGTGTGCTAACTTGACCGTCGGAGGGTTTTTCCGGCCACACACCGCCGGGTAGCTCACCGTTACTTGCCCGCAGGTGATCGGATATCGACGGAGCTCGGAAGAAAGGAGTACGGGCTTGCCGGAATATTTGCTCCCCGTACAATTGGTGCCGTCTGTGGGAATACTTGACAGACAAAACCTTGTCTTCCAGGTTCATCTGATCGCCGTCCATGGTGAACAACGACGAGTTTCCGTTGTCCGCCATCGACGGAGCCACCCCGGAGTATACCCGAAGGAGAGAGGGACCTCTTGTTGTCCATCCAATGGCAGACCTGGGAACGCCTGCCGGAGGACAGCCAGGAGACGCGCGGGATAAGCGCGGAAGGAGTCATGGTCATTCACGGAGTCCAGATGGTCACCGGCGGAGGAGAGATTCACACGCCAGGCGACTGGAAAGTAAGTTGAGGGACCAAGATGCTGTCATCCGGCGAATGGCGGCGGAGATGGAGGATCTGAAGCGGCATGTCAAAGGGAAAGGTGTAGCTGGAGTGGGAGACCACAGTGAGCGCACCCCCTCCCGCCGTTCAGGCGGACAGAGTCAACGAAATACTCAGTCCATATCTATTACCAGAAGTTATCAGGTTAGTGATTCCGACGTGCAGGCAGAAAAGTCTAGCGCGCAAGACAGCACCTACAAACCCTCACGTCCGGCGACGACGTCGAGGTATTCTTACTCAGCTCAGTCGGAGGATTTACGGGCGGTATTAAAGGAGCGGGCTCGCCGGCGCGAAGCTCAGAGAATACCTGCTTTCCAGCGGCTGTCTTACGGGGTTCACGCCAGCGAGGAGGTCGGAATGCCTCCGCCCCGCCCAACAGTGCCACTCTTTGAAGATATGGACTTAGCTAGGCTGAGTGCCACCCCTTTTTCCCTGGATATAGAAACAACACCGCTCCCGGCAGGCTTCCACCAGCCTAAGTTCACACTTTACAACGGAAAAACCGATCCATACATGCATGTGAGCCACTTCCGGCAGGTTATGGCCGGACATAGGCGCAATGACGGACTCATGTGCCTAATCTTCCCGTAAAGTTTAGGCGAGCTGGGCTTAAAATGGTTTGAAAGGTTGCCGGAAGGGAGCATTCAAAGGTGGCATCAGTTGGCCGAGGCGTTTGTTACGCGCTTCAAAACCAACACAAAAACACCGAAGGAAGTTGATCACTTGCTTAGTGTCAAGATGGAACCGTGCGACACACTGAAGGCGTACAACTCAAGGTACTGGGAAACCTTCAACAAGATCATAGACTGCCCGGTCAACCTTGCAATCACGCAGTATAAGCGCGGTCTCCCGGTCGGACATAGACTGAGGGACTCGCTTACCATGCACCAGCCGACCTCCATGGGCCAACTCATGCAGCGCATCAATGAGCACATCCGGGTAGAGGATGACGCGTCGGCTTCTGCCGTAAAGGCCACTCCGGTAGTAACGGACAAGAAGACAGCAGGCAAAGTGCACGCAGTTGGGCAAGAGTCCAACCGCTCAAATGACCGAGCAGAGGAATCAGACCGAGGTTCAAATCGAAAAAACCGGGGTAGAGGATGTCGGAATGACCGGGATGATTACCCCCGAGATGACGTTGAGGACGCAAACAGAAGAATGAAGGCGAGGACTGGCATAACCACGGTCTTCAAGATTCCAATCTATCGCATACTCAGTGAAATCCGAGACGAGGAGTATGTCCGGTTTCCTGCTAAGTTGGGCGATGGACAAAAGGGGTACAATCCGCGGTATCGTTGTACGTTTCACCGGGAGAGGGGCCACCGGACTGAGGATTGTTTGCCTTTGCGACAACACTTGGAAGAACTGGTTGCGGCCGGGCATCTGGACCTTTACATTGATGGCGGCGTGAAACCAAATCAGGCTCCGGTCGATCCCAGGGGACAGGATGACCGAGATGCACCACCACAAGGAGTTATTAATGTCATCCACGGCATCGTGGAACCGGAGCATGTTTGCGAACTCCGGGGTATGATCAAGAAGGCAGAGCATATGAGGGAAGTTTTGTCAGTACACCCTGCCATCAAAAGGGGGAAGACAGAAGAGAAAGACGTGATTAGTTTCACCTCAAGGGATTTAGAGCGTATCCAGACGCCGCACAACGATGCTCTTGTAGTAACACTACGCGTCAAAGAATTTGATGTTAGACGGATCTTGATCGATCAGGGAAGCTCGGTCGAGATCATGTATTACGATGCGTTCAAACAGCTCAAACTCCGTGAGACAGACTTGGCTCCGGCCACTTCGCCATTGGTTGGATTTAACTCGTAGCCGGAGTGGCCATTGGGAAAGATTATCCTGCCGGTCAAAGCGGGATCCGTGGTCAAGCAAGTGGAGTTTTGGGTGCTACAAGTGCCTTCAACGTACAACCTTATCCTTGGAAGAGGATGGCTTCACGCCATGCAAGCCGTCGCATCGACCTACCACCAGGTGATGAGATTCCCCTCGGCTATGGGGGCAATCGAGGAGATTTGGGGTGATCAGGTCATGTCCAAGCAATGCTTCGTGGCGGTCAACGGGAGCCGAGCTGCCAAAGGATTCGTTCAAATGATCGAGGGACCGGAGGACCGAAGTGTCTTGGATGATGTTGGCACCAAAGCCGAAGACAAGGCTGTTGAAGAATTGGTTGAGGTGCGGATTGATGCCGGGCAGCCGGACAGATTTTTCTTGCTCGGTTCAAGTCTCTCGGCCATGGAGAGAACCGCGATGATTGAATTTTTGATGGCGAATATCGAAGTCTTTGCATGGTCGCCCTACGACATGCCTGGCCTTGACCCAAGCTTTATCTTCCATCACCTCAATGTCTTCCCTGGAGCAAAGCCAGTCATCCAGTGAACAAGGAGATCGGCGCTGCATCACGCCGAGGTAGTCGCAGAGGAGGTAAAGAACTTGCTTGAGGCTCGAGCAATACAGGAAGTGCACTACCCTCGGTGGATTTCCAACACGGTAGTGGTGCCTAAGAAGAATGGAAAGTGGCGAGTTTGTGTTGACTACAAGACAGTCAACCGAGCTTGCCCCAAAGACAGCTTCCCTCTGCCGCGCATTGACCAGCTAGTGGACTTGACGGCTGGACACAATAGGCTCAGTTTCTTGGATGCGTACTGTGGCTATCACCAGATCGCCATGCATGGGCCTGACCGAGAGATCACCTCTTTCACAACTCCAAGGGGACTCTTCTGCTATCGAGTTATGCCCTTTGGTTTGAAAAACGCCGGGGGAACCTTTCAGAGGATGGTGACCAAAATGTTTGCTCCTTTGCTCGGCCGGACAATGGAAGCTTACATCGATGATATGGTGGTAAAAAGCCGACAGGAGGCAAACCATTTGTCCGACTTAGCCGAAATGTTCGCCATTCTGAAGAAGCACAAGCTGCGCTTGAACGCCTCGAAGTGTGCCTTTGGCGTGGGATCCGGGAAATTTTTGGGATTCTTAGTCACGAACCAAGGCATCGAAGTAGACCCTACTCAGATCAGAGCCGTGCAAGAGTTGAAGCAGCCCAGCTCGGCTAAGGACGTGCAGTATTTGGCCGGGATGGCCGCGCTTAATCGATTTATAAGCCGGTCATCAGATCGCTGCCGCCCTTTCTTTCAAGCATTGAAATCAAAGTTCTCATGGGATGACGAGTGTGACCGAGCTTTGGCCGAGCTCAAGGATTATTTGTCTTCTCCGCCGCTTTTGGTTACACCAGAACCGGGTGAGGAACTCTACCTTTACCTTGCCGTTTCCCAGCACGCAGTCAGTGCAATGCTAGTCCGGGCTGAAGGAATCAAGCACCTCCCAATTTTTTATGTCAGCAAAACTTTGTTACCGGCAGAGTCGAGATACTTGCCTTTGGAGAAGCTTGCTTTGGCCTTGATGATGGCTTCAAGAAAGTTGGCGCACTATTTCCACGCCCATACCATTGCCGTGCTGACTGAGTTTCCCCTCAAGGCCTTGTTTGAACGTGCGGACTTTTCAGGCCGAATTCTAAAGTGGGCGGTCGAATTGGGACAGTTTGATGTGAAGTTCCAGCCGCGCACCGCCATCAAAGCCCAAACCCTTGCAGATTTTGTCGCCGAGTTCTCACCTGGCACTCATCCGGTATGCCCGGTCGATATTGCCGAGGCAGATGATGAGATGCACGCAATACCAGCTAAGGAACAACCAGTCGAATTAGGTAGCGCCGCGGAGTCAGCGCGCCCCATCACAGTTCCTTCAGTTTGCACGGTCATACCACCCGGTGATGCGATGACGGAGTTGTGTATCACCAACCCATCCCCTCTGTCCGGTACCGCATCACCAAGGGAGGATGAAATTGAACCACACCGCTCCGAACTTGATGATTCGCCTACGGACTTGGGCATTCCGAACCAACTTGCTGAGTCCGGTGCCGAATCATCAAGGGGGGAAGGAATGGCTCCACATAGCTCAGAACCTGCGGCCGGCTTCATACCGTAACCTGATGATTCGCCTACGGACTTGAGCAGTGCAGAGCAACTTGCCGAGTTCGGTGTCGAATCACCAAGGGGCACTGAGTTTGAACCGGTCAACACCGAACTTGACACCGCACAACCGAGCAGCTGTGATCCCATTGCCCTTCGCAACTCCCAGGACCCATCTGACTGCTGGAAGCTTTTTGTGGGAGACATGTGGAAGCTTTTTGTTGATGGAGCGTCCAACCGCCATGGCGCCGGCTTAGGTATTGTTCTTATATCCCCGGATGGCCTAACCATTGAACATTCTATAACGCTTGGCTTCCCGGCGTCTAACAACGAGGCTGAGTACGAGGCACTTCTCGCCGGGCTCAAGAGCGCTATTCAACTGAAGGCTGCCGAGCTCCTGGTGTACAGTGATTCCCAGCTTGTGGTTAACCAAGTCTCTGGGATTTACGAAGCTAAAGACGACAGAATGGCGAAGTACCAAGCTCTGGTCAGGGAGCATATCAAGCATTTTGAGGCAATCAGAGTCCAACAAATTGGACGTGAAGACAACAGCCGAGCTGATGAGCTGGCCGGCCTTGCCTCCATGGTAGATCGTACGTCTCCAAACCCCCTGTTAATTGACTTTCTTCCGCGGCCGAGCATTGAAAATGCCGGGCAGACGGATGTACTCTGCACCGAGTTAGGTCCTTCATGGATGGACCCCTTGATCTTGTTCCTCAGAGACCGGACTCTTCCGACAGACAAGAAAGAAACACACAAAATCCGGGTGAAGTCGGAGCGGTTTTGGCTCTCTCCATCTGGCGCGTTGTATAAGAAGTCCTTCACCGGTCCTTATCTCAAGTGCGTGCACCCGAATAGTGTGGAGGCCTTCTTGTTTGAAATTCATGAAGGCATTTGTGGCAGCCACATAGGGGGCAGGTCCTTGGCCTACCGAGCTATTTCGCAGGGATACTGGTGGCCGTGCATGCAGGCCGACGCGCAAAAATATGTCCGCAAGTGCGAAAAATGCCAGAAATTCGCCCATCAGATCCACCAGCCTGCCAGGGAACTTCTTCCCCTCACCAGTCCTTGGCCTTTCGCCATGTGGGGGCTAGATATAGTGGGACCACTGCCAACAGCACCGGGCAACCGGAAATTCTTCATCGCGGCCACGGATTACTTCACAAAGTGGGTTGAAGCTGAGCCCTTGGCAACCATCAAAGAGAAAGACGTGAAGCGATTTGTCTGGAAGAACGTCGTCACGCGGTTTGGCGTCCCCAAGATTTTGATCTCTGACAACGGCACCCAGTTTGACGGTCGCCTGTTCAGAGGATTTTGTGAAGACTTGAAGATAGAATTCTACAACTCCACCCCGGCCTACCCGCAGTCCAATGGTCAAGCCGAAGCATCAAACAAGACTATACTAGATGGGTTGAAGAAACGGCTGGAAAAGGCTAAGGGCAAATGGGCTGAAGAATTACCTAGCGTCCTTTGGGCATACCGAACAACCCCGCGACGTTCGACCGGGGAAACTCCATTTGCTTTGGCTTATGGCATGGAGGCGGTCATACCTTTGGAAGTTGGAATGCCCACCCTTAGAAGCGAAAGTTTCGAGCCCGAGCTAAATGCTGAGGCTATTGCCTTGGAGCTCGACCTAGCGGAAGAGCGCCGGGAGAAAGCCCTCATCTATGTGGCCGCCTACCAACAAGAGCTCTCCAAGAAATATAACAAGACAGTGCACCCCAGACCGTTCAAAGTTGGAGATTGGGTTTTGAGGAAGATTATGGGTAACACCCTGGTGCCAGGAGAGGGCAAACTAGGGGCAAATTGGGAAGGACCCTACAAGATCACTGGTCTGGCTGGCAAGGAGGCTTATCACTTGGAGGATCTAGAGGGAAGAGCCATACCCCGGCCATGGAATGCGGCCAACTTGAAATTGTATTATTTTTAAGCTTTTACTTTCCTCTTTTTGTAAAGAAATTTTTTGGCTTGCAAAGCAGAATGTAATTCTTTTTGTCAAAATTATAGAAGTAATTTTGCTTTAGCACTTGGATTATTGTTTTAATGTTGCGGACCGAGATGATGTACTCTGGTTGGAAGAGTTGGCGTTTTGCCCAACTTAGGATTCCCAACCGAGATGATGTACTCCAGTTGGAAGAGTTGGTGTCTTGTCCAACTTTGGATTCCCAACTGAGATGATGTACTCTGGTTGGAAGAGTTGGTGTTTTGCCCAACTTTGGATTCCCAACCGAGATGATGTACTCTGGTTGGAAGAGTTGGTGTTTTGCCCAACTTAGGATTCCCAACCGAGATGATGTACTCCGGTTGGAAGAGTTGGTGTCTTGTCCAACTCTGGATTCCCAACCGAGATAACGTACTCCGGTTGAAAGTGTTGATTTGTTCGACTTAGTTACAGCCGAAGTGGCTATTTCGGTTCATGAATTTGTCTTGTTCTGCTGAAGTGCTTAGACCGTGTTATGTATTCCGGTTTGATGAGTTATACCGAGATGTTATGCTGAAAACAGAACTTATTACAACCGTGCATACACTTGCAAAAATCTGAATTTTCATTGATAAGAAATTCATTACAAAAGGTGGGGACAGAGCCCGGTTACATCAAAAGAATTGGAAGCAGAATTACAAAAAGCAAGGAAAAAGAAAACTAAACTAAGGGGGATAGATTGGTGAATTCATCCTCGGCAGCCTCAAGGTTGATGGTAGGACTGACTTCTTGGGCACCGGGCTCAGCATTGCCGGGTTGCTCTGGCACCTCGGCCTCCTCTGCCTCAGAATCTGTGTCATCCTCCCCATCTTCAAGTCCTTCCTCGGCCTCCGCTTGCAGAGCGCTGAATACGTCGTTGGCGTAAGGCACAAGGTAGACCGGTAGAGAAGCTGGAGGAGGGTTGGCAAATACGTCGGTGTCGGAACCTTGGCCGAGGTGTTCGCAGGCGGACTTCCAACCGGCCTTGAAGTAGATGTCTTGTGTTGCAAAGACCTGCTTCTTGTAGCTCTGCTCAGCCTCGTTGAACCCGGCGTTGTTAGCAGCCCGGCATGCTTTTCTCTTAGTCTTCTTCAGGGTGTCCACCTCGGTCTGGAGCTCGTTTTGTTTTTTCTCGGCTGCATCCAGCTGACCGAGCAGTCTGTTATTATCAGCGTTGGCTATCTGGAGGGAAGCCTTAGCCCGGCCGAGCTCGGCTTGAAGGCTCTCAACCTGGCTGGCTGTGTCGTTTGCCTTTTGCCTAAGCCGGTGGATGCGCTCCAAAACCAGGTGCTGTTTCTGAATGGCCTGCAAAAAACAAAGTTGATTAGAAACGGAACCGGGCAAACACTTGGGACAATTTTCAGAGCTGCATTAACCTACCCTGGCCATGGACTTCACTGATGACTTGACCAACCGAGTGTCAAGGACGTGCTCGCTGCCAACCACGTCGCTCGGTAGTAGGAATGCTTTGGACAGATCAAAGGCGAGCAGGTGCTCTTTGTCAGCCTTGATCGAGGCCGTTGTCGGGATGTCCTGACCCCAGTGTTTCAACTGGGGACGCCAGGCCGGAATTGGGTCGGGGGCGTCAGTTGGATGCTCGGTAGTCAGCTCGGTGACTAACTCGGCGGAGGGGTCTGCCCGAGCTCTTTTCCCGGCACACCGTGCAGAGGGTTCCCGGCTGGACTGCCCGGCAGATTGAGAGGCAATGGCGACCACAGCGCTGCTGGATTGACCGGCGGTTGGCGACTGGGTTACGACGCTCGGCAGCTCGGCAGATGTGGCGGTGAGTAGGTTCTTGATCCTGCTGCGTTTGGCCATCTCTTGTTCCTCGGTCAGGCGGATGAGTGGAACGTCTGGAAGGGTAGGATCTGGAGGTGGCGAAGGAGCTCGGAGGAAATCAGTTACTTTGCTCCGGCGCGGAGCAGAATACCTGTAGGTCGGGGTGTAGCCGAGTAAGTCGTTGCAATCTCGGTGGGGATACCGGAGCACGGTCCGAATTGCCTCAACGTTTGAAAATTGATAGTTGGCTTGTAAGGCTTGGATTGCTGCAAAAGAAACAGGAAACCGGTTAGTTACAAGGTAAGACGTTAAACTAAACCGAGCAAGTTTGAATGACTTACATGAAGAACCGAAGTCCTTGTTTATGAACCAACCCGGCACCTCGGCCGTTTCGTAATTGCCCGACACCCAGAAAAAATCATCGTCGTGAAGATCTTTATCCGGGGTGCCGGTCACAATTTTTTCCTTGCCCGGTCTAATCTTCAAGTAATACGCTAGGCCGTCGCCGGTGTGGCCCATTGTGTATTGCCTTAGTATCTCGGCTAGACCTAAGTGAGTGCCTAGCCGATTGTTCAGTTCGTGGACGCCGTTGATTATTCTATAGGTATTGGTTGACACTTGTGTGGGAGCCAGCCCGGTGCGACGAAGGAACTCGGTTATGAGAGGATTGAGAGGGAAACGGAGCCCCCCTTCGACAATTGAGAGCACGGTGAAGGGGCATTGATCAAGTCTGCCCCAGGGTGTGGTCTCTTCTTCGGCCAGCTCGAGATGAACATCGGCCGGGATGCCGTAGTCCTTTCTGAAAGCAGTTAGTGCGGCCGGAGTATCCACTAGGAAGCGGAATTTCCCCATTTCTGGCCGGCCTAGTTTATCCCGGCTGAGGGGATTTGGCACTGGTTATTGGACGCTTCTCGGTCTTGAGAGCCTCAGGAATGACAGTGGTCCCCTTGGACTCTGCAGGAAAAGGATGGTAAGTGTTAGGTTTGAGCGCGGTCGCGCAAAAGGAGCTGGATTTTAGCTCGGTCAATAAGCGTGCCAGACCACCTCGGTTGTCTTCTCTATCTAAGGAGCCCGGTCGCCCAAGCAGACCAGATGTTAGCCCGGTTGAGCGACAAAGTCCTTTCGGTATCTCGGTTTGTGCCAGGGTGGCGACAAACATGTTGTTTGCCCGGTTTGATTGGTTTTTTGGATCAAAATAATACCGAGAGCCCGGTTCGTCCCAGTTCTTCAGTGTTCTTCAGGAAGACGAAGAACACCAAGAACGGTAGGAGGTTTGAGACGTTATCTATGGCCAATTCCCTAAGGACTACGTTTTTGTGCCCTAATGTGTGCAATATGAAGGAAAATAGCAACGAAATGGGGGTGGAATGACTTACCAGAAAAGGGCAGGGCCTAATCCCACAATCACGAAGAATGGCAGTCGAACTTGAGCTTCAGAATCGTCAGAAATGGAGGCAGCAGTAGGAAGAAGTGGAACGATGGGGGGCGAGTATGTATAGGCGAAAGAGACCGCCCAAATTCAAAATCTGACAAGAACGGCGGGTTGGCTTCTCGATGACCAATGGGAGCTCGCCATGTGTCCCCATTTATGGCTACGTCAGGATTGAAGCGACGGGATGAAGAGACGAAGAGCTAGCCGAGCTACTTTCGACGAAAAGGCTGTAAGCCGAGGGACATGACCGGGGAAGGATTGCAGATTAGTTCGGTGAAGCTTTGGCATCTTCGGAACCGGGGAAGCGTCATCTCGGTCGAAGTGAGTAATCCCAGTCACGCTTTCGCGGACGGAATTAAGGGGCAATTGAGAGGGTAATTTATGATCTGGAGTTGGGCCGAGGTGACGGCCGAGCAGGTTGAGGGCCCAACGGTGTATGGGGCCGAGCTGATCAACTATCCGCCCGGAAATGGGCTACCAGAACTTGGGCCGGGCAGAGTTTGGACTGAGTGTGTGCCACCCCGGACCGTACAGAAACTGCTCGGCCAGGAAGTGACCGGTCAGACCAGGATGCTCGGTCCGAGGATGGTCGAAGCCAGACAGACTGAGAGACCGGCGCCCGGAAAGGCGCGGTCAGCCGAGGTAGTTGATTGACCGGCAGGAAGGCCAACCATAGGAGGTGCCCGGGCTAGGCTTTGCCGAGATGCCGCCTAGCCCGGTCCTCCATGTGTTTGTCCGGCTAGTCGCATGGGTATGAAGCATGACATGGCCGAGGTAGAGCAGCTCGGTTGCCGAGCTCCAGCCGTGATGACAGGCAGTTGAGATTAGGTGATGAATGGCATGGTTTATGCTGACAGATGGGATAGCAGAGCCACGTGTCAGGAGATGACTGGGAGTGGGTATGGGGCTCAGAAGGTATATAAGCATGTCTGCGCCCCCCATACGCAAGAGACGAACATTCGGTAAGGAAATTCTTACACCCAAACACTCTCTCCCTTCTCTCTATTCATCCTAAGGTGTGTGCTAACTTGACCGTCGGAGGATTTTTCCGGCCACACACCGCCGGGTAGCTCACCGTTACTTGCCCGCAGGTGATCGGATATCGACGGAGCTCGGAAGAAAGGAGTACGGGCTTGCCGGAATATTTGCTCCCCGTACAGTAGACATTTGGACACGGTAGAAGCTGCTAGGAAATTGGGGTAAGTAATAAAATAAAATAAATAAATGAAAGGGAGTGGAAAAGTGAGGGAAAAGTCGTGGGATGGGCATGATGGGGACGAAGATGCTAGGAAAGTGGAGCTTTTTATTTATTTATTTACTAAATTCAAAATATTTAATGTATTTCTTCCAAATTTAATTGGGTTATTTTACAATATATATTTTTTTAGGTGTGTATCATATGTAGATTATGATTATTTGTAATATTGATATTATAAATGTCATAACTAAATCGCTTTAAGTCACAATTAAAAAAAATGCAATGAATTATAACTAAACGTCACTTGAGACATAACAAAATTTTTCTAGTCATAATTAAAATAATAATGACAATAGATCATAATCAAAATTACAATGAGTCATAACTAATATCAAAATAGGTCGTAACTTAACATTACTTAACTTATAACCAAAGACGTGTTCGATGATAACTAAAATAATAATCACAATAACTTATAGCTAAATTTTAACAATTGTTGTATAAAGTCATAACAAACACCATAATTTATCATAACAAAATAATAATAATAATAATAATAATAATAATAATAATTATAATTCGACATATGGTACGACTCTTTTTTAAGGTGCGCGTATTATATTTTATATATATAAAAAAATGTGCACGTATTATAGAATTTTTAAACAGATGTATGTATTACAAAAATATTCAACTTAAAGTCATTTTGAATTTATTATATATATATATATATATGTTATTTTGTAAAATCATAGTTTTAAAAATATTGTTTAAAATTTAAAATCATATTTTTGTACTTCAATTACTTTAGGAAAATTTTTAAAGAATGAGAGGGAGAAGATATTGATTTAAGATTTATGAGAAAGTAAGAGTTTTTAATTTTATTTTTTACCAAATTCACAAAATATTTTAGGCATTTTTAAAAAGATAAATTACTAATAAATTCAACTTTCAATTGTATTTGGAGCATATCATTTGCATCCTGCCCCTAAATTACACTGGTTTGATTCCTTGTAAAGAGATACATAGGCAACCCTTGGTTTCAACCAACTGCATTTGCATCTTATTTGTTTGTTCAAGTCTTATGGCTTTGTCAAAAGGGTCATTTTCGGGTTTTGACATTTACTCACGTCAAGAAATAACTTCAAATTCTATTAAAAAAGGGCAACTGAAGACATCTTATTTTTGACCGGTCATAAGACATGGGCGCTTTCTTTCGAACACCCAAATGATAAAAATTGGAAAATGCTATTTGATGAATTTCCTAACAGAAACGTCAAATTAAGCTTTAATCCCAACCTTACATCCATTTTGGCCAAATTATTTTAAACCTGTTAAAAACTTTTTTCTGGATAAAAATTTGGAAAACAAAGCAATTTTTGAAAAAACTGGCCTCATTCCTTCGTGGGATGACCACATGGCTTGTGAGAAACCTCGTGGGTTTCCATGTCGTTTGTGAGGTATTATTGGGTGTAGTGAGAGGGAAAATTTTGTTTTATAAAATGGTGAGAATTGGTTTTGAGACGAGGAGAGAGAAGTCAGGGAGAGAGAAAAAAAAGCTTCTTTGCAAAAGAAAGTTGTCTAAGAGAGAGAAACAAGTTTTACCTGAGATATATTTTGTGAGAATACAACTTACACCTAAGAGCTTGTTCACTAATATACCCTTTACTTTACTAAAACCAATTCAAAAACTACATTGAAGCTTAAATTCAAACCTTTTTTTGAGATTTTAAAGCTTATTCCATAGGCTTGAGGGTGTTAGGAAAAGAGTTTGTTAATCAAAATCCTTTCTTTTAAAGGTGAATTTTTGGAAACAATTCTCGTTCATATCTATCGGTTTCAGCAAAACTAACCAAAACTGGGCAAATGGTGACTACCAGTTGTCCACCCAGACAACCGCCCAAACGTCCTCCCAAACGTCCAACCGGTTGTCTGGCCTTGGGTAATTCGCTCTCTGGTTTTAGTGTTTAAATATTATCTGAGGGAAAGCATAACATAAGGCTTGATTTGGTTTAATGGTTAAGATGCTGAGTGTTGAAGGCTTAGATCCTAGGTTCAAACCCTCTTAGTTATATGTTTTGGTTTTTTATTTTGGTGGAGGATGATGTTAGCATGATGTAGTGATAGCGTCATTGCTGACGTAGGCAGTCTAAACAAAATATTCCCTGAGTTTTGAAAATTGCAATTTGGCCCCAAATTTCCAGATACTTGTGCTATGGCCTAGATTTCAGCAGAATTTTTGAGTGAGGCACCTAGAAGTGCGACGAAGATTGGTCCTAGCCAAATAGATCGTTTCGGACACATCCAGGAGGTTAGAAATGTGCAATTTTGAATATTTTTTTTAATTATTGTATCTGTATTTTGTATATAGTATCTTGCATATTTATATCTTTAGTATCCCTCCTGTACATATTTTGTTTTTATTATGTTTAACATCCTATCATGTGGCTACATGCTTAAGTGATATATCTTTATGAATGCTAGTGGATAGAGGTTGTGTCGTTCAAATCGTTCCAAAATAAATGACACAATCCATACTTATTTATTTCACAAAGTAATTTCTTGATTTATTGAATAATCAGAATATGAACATATAAAGTAAATAAAAATCATATCATGGTTTAGTAGAGGTCGATCTTTGATCAGCTGAGTAGAGGTGCTCAATTAATAACCTTTTCCTCTCATACCTAATGTTTCGAGCCAAGCATCCTTAGTTATGACGGTCAGTAGCCTTGGCATGAGTTATGGGTTTCCTAATTTTTTCAAAGTATTAGGTAGTGTCTCTAAGATCTGATGACGCAATCCATTTATGGCAAAGATTTTGCAATAAAATGAATTTTCTATAAAAGTTGTCAGATTTGGACTCTTATCCATGTTTCACATTGCACTTGTGAGACTAGATCAAAGAAATCGAGAGTCCGAACTATTTATCGCACTCAGGTATCCCTTGGGCTATGCGATAGGGGTGTAGTTTGGTATTGGTTACATTGGCTTGAGTGTCCATGGTGAAAGACTAAAAACACGCGTGGAGTATACGTGTCTTCCGATTAGAAACTAGTAAAGTGGCAATTGGTAGTGCTTGATATGTCTACTTGCATACACCAACCTACGGATTACCTGAGTTGTATTTACCACCCCTTGAATTATATTGAAGTTATTGAATTGTTGTGTTTTCAAATTAGCATTGTGCACAAAATTTTTAAAAAATAAAAAATATATATTTTGAGCATGGCATAGCATATGCACTCATCTCAGGAGGCTCTATAAAATTTATATACTTTGTTAAGATCTTCTTACTGGACTTTGTGCACACCTTAGTGGATTTGTACAAGAAAGGATGTGGTGATTCTGCCGAGTTAAAAGCGTGGAGTGTATTTTAAAGGCACATGGCTCTTCTCTTTTGTTGTTATTTTGACAAGCCGAGGGCTTTACATGTGTGAGTTTCGATAACCATTTTGTGTAAGCAGGCATAAGCCTTGGAACTTGTATCCCATGAGGTTATTAAATTGTACTTGACTCGTAGTGCCACATGCCACAGATTCATATTCTAGGAAATGTTCAATGTATAATTGCATGTGGAATACTTTTGTTAATCTCTCGAGTATAATGGATACAAATTTTAGAGATTTGATGATGATGTTAATGATGAGGCATTATATCGCGTACACATATATGCAATGGAAATTATTAAGTTTGGAACAAGATCGTGTTGATGGAGTAAATTTGTGTTTTTCTTATGTTAATAATTTGGGGGCATTACAACTTTAGGATCAGAGCTACTGGGTTTGAATACTTAGGCTCGCGGAAAGTATTTTTTCCCCCCTCCACAATGGGTTCATTTCTCTAAACTACGAGATGTTCCATGTTTTATGTGTTATGTGATAACATGCTATATGACTACATGGGTATGGGATTGAACTTTTAGGATGTTGTTTGCGCCTATTAAATTCCTTGAACTCCTATTAGAAGGGCACCTAATCAATGCTCATTCTAATAGGAATTCTTGGTATTTCATGGGACAAATTTCATCGTAATGGAGTAATTCGTATATGGTTACCTGATTAAGTGCTTACGTGGAGTAAAACTAAGTGTTTACATAAAATGGAAACTTACAAAATTATTGTGATAAGACGTGTGAAATACAGTTGTGCGCACATATGTGATTGTATGCTAAATTGTTTATTTCTGTCCTTAATTAGGATGGTAGGAAGAGGCCAGGTGCGTGATAGTAAAGGCGGGAGTCATGGTAGTGTAACATGCCCGGGGGGTATCTGTGCGCATTAAACAGTTCAGACTCTCAACTTTTTTGATCTAGTGTCACGAGTGCAATGTGAAACATAGATGAGAGTTCAGATTTGACAACTTTTATGAAAAATCTGTGTTAATACAGAATTTTTGCCAAAACTGGATTACATCACCAGATCTTAGAGTCGCCACCTATTTTTGAGAAAATTAGGAAACTTATGACTCGCACCAAGCCCGCTATTCGTCGTAACCAAAGATGTTTGGCTCAGAATCTTAGGTGTGAGAGGAAAAAGTCATTAATTGAGCACCTCCGCTCACCTGATCAAAGATCGGCCTCTACTAAATCATGATATGAGTTTTATTAACTTTATATGTTCATATTCCAGTTATTAAATAAATCCTAAAATTTACTATGTGAAACATACAAGTATAGACTATGTCATTTATTTTGGAACAATTTGATTTCATGTGTTTCAAAAGAGTTTTGAAGATGTAAAATTTGATTTCATGTGTTTTGAAGATGTAAAACTCAAAGAAATTGAGTTTACAAACATGAAAATCAACATCGTCTTAAATTAAACCACACAACCTCCATCTACCGAGACTCATACAGTTATATCAAGTAAGAAGGTAGCCTCATGGTATAATGCTAAACATAGTAAGATAAAAAAAAAACACATACACACACACACACACAAGCAGGATGCTAAAGCATAAAAACTTATATGTCTATCGACATCCCGCGAACAGCTATAAAACAAAGTTAGTAAAATATGCATGATCTTGTATAAAATCATAAATCCAATTCACACATGAGATATAACTGAAGATTCGGCTTCTAAGATATGACATGTGAATCATCTCAAGAACATAAGGTAGCGCACATAATCATATAGGAATTGATTAAATCCACAAATGCAAACTTTCAAGATACATAAAACATGGATACAAAACATGGATATAATGAAAAACAAAATATGATGCTTATGCACAAATAAAGAAAGCAAGTCAAAGACTGGGATAGAAAGAAGCGGGGCGGAAAATTATTACAACACTTGAAAAAATAATTACAAACAAAATGAGAAAGAGATGAGGAAAATATTACAACAAAATAAAAACCTCACAAAACACTCAAATAAAAAAAAATAGAAGCTTCATGTGTCTTTGAGGATTATCGGAAACTAGGATACTCAACGCCAGAATACTACTCTGTGTTGTCCAAAAGAAGCTAGCCGGCTGGCCAACTAGGCCTAGCAAAACCTGTCTTGTTGTAACACCGATAAAATGAACAAACAAGGAATATGTATGTGGCTCAACTAATCACTTCTGGTTTGATTATAAAAAAACTAAAATAAGAAAACAAATATAAGATAGAAAGTGCAAGAAAATGAAGGGATTGAAACCTAATCACTTTACAACAAAACAATATGAAACAAAAGTAAGAAAACAAAGATGAGATAGAAATGAAACAATTGGAAATTCACCTTCCAAAGAAAGAGTGAACCCCTTGATTTCCAAACTTCCTCTTGATGACCCTCAAGTTTGTGAATTATGTTCTTAATCCTAAATTCAAGAGCTTCGAATTTGAGCTAGAACAATGGTTTTGACCAAGTGTATGATCACTCTTTAATCTTCTTCAACTTAGCAAGACTACTCTCTCTTTAATCAAGGCTTTAGGACTTGGTTCTTCAGTGGTGTTTGCAAGGGAAGATGAGATGTATAGAAGCTAGGTAACTTCACTAATTTAGCAAGACAATTCTCTTATTTTCAAGGCTTTCTTTTCTTTCAAATTCTAACCCAAATTTAGCATTCTCTCTACACTTCTCTTCTAGTTCATCTTCTCCAACTCAAGGCTAGAGCTCTCATTATATAGGCAATGCAAGTGGAGCAATGGTGAAAGACAAAGTGGAAGATAAAGTAGAGCATTTAGGGAAGATAATGGAGCACCAAAATAGAGCATTATCCTTAATGGCTCAAGCACTAGTTAATTGAGGATGAATAGGCAAGCATTTGGTGCAAAAATGGGTAAAAAATAACATCACTTAGTGCCCCACACATTAAAAAACACTTGCCTATTGTGAACAAGTCGCAGTCATAGACCAACAGGTCACGGCGGCGGAACACATAGTTGCGCCCGCTATCGCAAGGGCCGTGTCCGTGATGTTGCTAACCGGTCAATCGATCGGGCCAAGGTTTACCTATTTTCACATCGGTTCGATTTAGTTTCGCTCTGGTTTGGTCCAACTTCACTTCGAGTGTCCCATAGGGCTCAAACACTCGACCACAATAGGCTTAGCGTTGGGAATAAAGCTCAAATTCTATCTCTTTCTTACTAAGGATTTTGTGAGAAACACATTCTGATTGTCATCATCGGGTAATCAAGAGAAAGCGCCCAAGTCTTAAGGTTGGTCAAAATTGGGTGTCTAGAGGTAGGCCTCGCTGAGATGTTTATGAAGTACCAGTCCATGAGGTTCTAGTGCAAGAAGAGAGGTTCAGCCAAGCTAATGTAGCCCAGCAAGCAGGCCAAGCTAACGTGGTCGAGCAAATAGTTGAGCAAGCGGGTCAAGTTGCTATGGGTGCCCTAGACCAAGAAATGACAGGGGCTTTGAGAGAGAAAATAAACATCTTAAGGGCAGAGAACCAAGCCCAAGAGAACAGCATGGAGACAAGGGTGGTCTTGCTTACTCGAGAGTTCTTGCGAGCCAAACAAGATGAGTTTTACGATGGCCCGGAGCCCAAGAAAGCGCATGAGTGGTTTGAGCAAACAGTGAAGAAATTTGAGATGTTTCATATTGATGATAGTAAACTGAAGGTGACTCTAGCGAGTTACTACCTGAAAGAGGATACGGGCCAATGGTGGAAGTACACCAAAAGTAGAGTGAGGCCGACATAAGAAGCTTTTGTCATTGCTTTCCAAGACAGATACCTACCTCCCACTGCTAGGGAGAGACTGAGGCAAGAATTTCAAAAGCTCAAGCAACTAAACCTGTTAGTGGCTGATTTTGAGGCAACTTTCACTAGTTTATCTCAGTTTGCACCAGAGTTGGTTGCAATGGAGGAACGTCGTTGCATAGAATTTGAGAAGAGATTGAGAACCAAAATTTTGTTCAAGGTTGCTAGAAACATGATCCAGAATTATGACTGTCTTGTGGAGGCGACGACACATGTAGAAATTATAATGCAGGCCGAAGATAAGAGACTTCGGGGTTTGAGGTCTAGGGGTCAAGAGTTGTAGGGGGACTTTAGACTTAGCAAGAAGCATAGGGGTTTCACTTCATCCTGGCCCCAATCACAGCAGACTAGATCCACGTTCTCGTTGCCTAGAACTGGCCTGAGAAAGATTGCTCAGGGCAGATTTACTTGTTTCAAGTGTGGCTAATAGGGTCATAAGGCCAATGCATGTCCATAAAAAGGAGGAGTGTAGCAAATGTTACCACCATCACCACTTAAATGATTCCTCAGTTAGTCCTAAAGTAGAGGACAAAGACCTACATGTTTTTAGTGTTGTCAGTCGGGGCATATGAGGAGAGCTTGCCCGCAGTTGGGAGGCACATCTGGCGCATCAGGGTCAAGGTAGACTTAGAGCCACCAGTAGGCTCACTCAGTCCAAACCTCACGAGCTATTCAGGGAGCCACCTCGGCTCGATCAGTACAACAAGCCTATGCACTGAGAGATGAGCAGGTTGATTAGAGGCCAAAAGAGAGTGTGTATGCTGTTACGACGTTGGATCAATTACTAGGATCCTCTGTTGTGAGAGGTAATTTTATTGTGTTGATTGATATGGGTGCGTCGTATTCATTTATATCTACTACTTTTGCTTCTGCTTTGGGGTTGGAGATTTATCAGTTGGAGTCCCCTTAGTGGGTTAAGTCACCAGTTGGGGATAGAGTAGCATTGGGACTAGTGTGCCACTCTTGCTAGATTGAGGTCACAGATCGCCGACTATCTTTTGACACACTTCTGGGCTACTATAGATTGCCAAAGCAAACCAAGTGTCCATATGTATATCTACCAAGGATTGTTTCTATTTTCTATGTGATTGGGGTGATAGTTCGATTCCACTGTTGTATGACCTTAAGAGTCGAGGAGGACTTAGTTTCCTCTTTGCTATTTCCTTAGCCAGTAAGGGTAGCATGGTCCAGAATGATTTACCAAGGGTAGTTTGTGAATACCCGGATGTTTTTCCTGAAGATCTTACCGGGTTGCCACCCCGTTGAGAGATTGAATTCTCCATTGACTTAGCGCCCGACACAACACCAATTTTCATGGCACCATATAGATTTGCACTCATTGAGTTACATGAGTTGAAGATCCAACTCCAAGAACTTTTAGACAAGGGCTTACATCACCTTGGGGAGCGCTGACTCTCTTTACTAAGAAGAAGAATAGGTCATTGCAATTGTGTACTGATTATCGCAAATTAAATCGAGTTATCATTAAGAACAAGTATCCTCTACCCAGAATAGATGACTTATTTGATCAATTTAAAGGGTTTCGTTGTTTTTCAAAGTTAGACTTGAGATCGGGGTACCATCAATTGAGAGTTAGAGAGGGAGACATCCAGAAAACAGCATTTCGCACACATTATGGCCACTATGAATTCTTTTTTTTTTTATTAGCAAAAGAGAAAAAGACTATATTAATGAACATAGGACTATAACAACAAAAAAGAAGAAATATGGATGAGTGCAAAAAGCATCATAGCGAAACGAAATCAATCCCAACTAGATTGGCACCGATAATATTGGCCAATCATTTGTTAGCACACTATCAAGAGTTGGTGAGAAACCAACCACAAAACACCGAAACCAACCACACCCAAAAAACAATACAAACCAAAACCAAACAAGGACAAAAAATTAAGATCCTAAACAAAATTCTGCAGATCTCCTATAGCCATCAGCAGCATCAAAAAACAGCAAGTAGCAGACATATTACACACCACAAATCACAAAACACAGCAGATCTCCTACAGCCAATTGACTGGATCTCACACAGATCACAAAACACAACAGATCTCACACAGCCATCAGTAGACAAATTACACACCACAGATCACAAAACACATCAGATCTCCTATAGCCAATTTGCTAGATTCCAGTGAAAGCAGCAAAACAGGGCTAGACCCAGCTCCATTTCCTAATACAATATTGAACTTGATGCAAATTAAAAACTACATCATTGACAGAGAACTCCACTTTGGTTGGGGATGATTTCAGCCACAAAACTATTCTTACTTTGGCAACCTCACATGATTTCACCCACTATGAATTCCTAGTAATGCCTTTTGGTTTAACCAATGCACCAGCTTCCTTTATGGCCTTGATAAATTGAGTCTTCAGAGAATTTTTAGACTGTTTCATGGTTGTCTTTGTGGATGATATTTTGATTTACTCAACCTCCGAGGAGGAATACTTGCGAATAGTGCTCGACTTGATTAGGGTGCACCAATTGTATGCTAAATTTGAGAAATACGAGTTTTGGCTGATAGAAGTAAAATTTTTGGGGCATGTTGTATCGGGGAGAAGGAGTAACTGTAGATTCTTCTAAGATAAATGTCAGGCAAGATTGGAAACACCCTAAGAATGCTTTTGAAACTAGAGTTTCATAGGGTTAGCTGGGTGTTATCTCTATTTCGCAAGGAACTTCCTTAGACTAGCTGCACTATTGACTATGTTGACAAAAAAAGGGTGTCAAATTTGTGTGGAACGAGACTCGTAGCAAGTCATTCCAAGGACTTAAGACCAGGTTAACTACCACACTGGTTTTGATAATTTCGGAATGTGGCTTAGGTTATACCATATATTGTGATGCGTCCTGGGATGGGCTGGGTTGTGTGTTGATGTAAGAAGGGAAGGTTGTGGCTTATGGCTCACGACAATTGAAAACTCACAAGAAGAACTACTCTATTCATGAGTGGTAATTTTTGCCTTGAAGATTTGGAGGCATTATTTGTATGGCAACAAGTTTGATGTTTTCTACGATTACAAAAGTCTAGAATACTTATTTTCCCAAAAAGATTTGAATTTATGCCAATGGACATGGATGGAATTTATGAAGGATTATGATTTTGAGTTACACTATCATTCGAGGAAGGCCAATGTTGTGGCCGATGCCTTGAGTCGAAAATCTCTGAGTAGTTTGGCAAGCGTGGCTATTCGAGAATGGGATATGTTATGTGCGATCAATGAGTTTGATTTGCATCTTGGCGAGTTTAGCAAGGTGCTACCTAATTTACCTTAATTGCACAACCCACCTTGATTAGCAGAGTCATAGAGGCACAACAAGGCAATAGTGAGGTGGAGACAATCTGTGAGAGAATCTCTAACGGGAAATAAAAGAAGGGTTTGAACATCCATTCAGATTTAAGTGTGAGATATTTAGACTGTTTGTCAGCGCCAGAATCTTGTAGAGGTGAGGTACTCCGAGAATTTCATCACTCATGCCTTGCAGTGCATTCGGGAGGCACTAAAATATATCATGATCTTAGTTGTCAATTTTTGTGGAGGGGTATAAAACGAGACATCGCTTTATTTGTTTTGAGATGCCTTACTTTCCAATAGGTGAAGGTCATGCACTAAAAACCAACAAGTTTGCTACAACCCTTACTGTAGACACCCCATTTTTGACCGACCTTAAGAATGAGACGTCATCGATTGAGCGCTCGATGATGGTGCATGTTATGCTCGTTCTGAGGTTTCGGAGTTTCGACTGAGAGCTTTACCCCCAGACCTCGGGACCTTTTTGTGCTTTGCCTCGGTTTGCAAACCAGGTCTTGTTTTCTCTTCTCGAAGGGAGGGAGAGGTCTCGTAGACCATCTCTCAGTGGCTGTAGGCTACTTTTTGTGGTCGTAGGCCACTTTTCCCGTTTGGAGACTAATTTCTGATTTTCGAAGCCGTCGGCCGTGCACCTTGGTTCGGGACAGCTTAACTTTCTCCGTTTGGCACGGTTTTTTGGCATACACCTTGCTTCCTCTCTCTAGAGGGACACTGTGGCCCGGGAGACCACCTTTGTGGTCACACGCCACTTTCGATGCTTAACAGCCTGTTTTCGGGGCACCCGGCTGCGCGTTTCAACCCCTGAACCCTCGTTTTGCATCCGTCTTGGTTCATTTTTGGCATGGACCTTGTTTTCATTGTTTGGGAGGTGGTACAAGGGTGGGAGACCACATTTTTCCCTTGGAGACCACTTTTCTCCCGCCAGCCGATTTCCTTGTCAGGAAGCTGGTTTCCTTGGTCTTTAAGCCACATTTACTAGTCTCCTACCATACCACTAGCTTACATTCAATGTGGAGACCATCAAATGGGGCTGCCGACCACCTTTCATTGAGTTGAACCTTTGAACTGGTCGGCTGACCAGGGTAAGTGGTCGGCCGACCACCTGAACTGGTCGGCCTGCCTCCCCCAGTTTTGTCTCTGTGAGTTGTTGCCAGTTGTGCCAGCTGGAAGGCATATATTGGATCCTCCATACACGTGTATGGAGGATCTTCAACCTTGGTTTTTAGCTTCTTTGAGAAGCTTTGGTTCCTTTTGGCTATAAAGGAGGGCCTCCCCCTCCTTTGTGAGGGTTGAGAATTTTGTTGAAGGCATACAATACATCTCCCTCTATATCTCTCTATTTTGGCTCAAAAAGTGTATTGTTCTTGCACCTTTGCACACCACCGCATAACCTAAACCTTCCACCATTGCTTGGAGCTTCTTGGAGGCCATTTTCAGAGGTTAAGGAGTTGAGTTTTGGGTCCAGAAGTTACTAGCTTGCTGAGCTTCAATGGTAACACACTTTTTCCCTCTTTTAAGCTTTATTTTGATCCATCTCTTAGCCTTATTTGCACTCATATTTGAGATTTGTTTTCAACTAAAAAAGTCTTTTTTTGAGGTCCTTTTGATGTTTGTTTAAGGTCATTTTGTTGTTGGGGGTCATCTACCCCCTTGCATGCTTCATTTTGCCTTATTTTGAGCCATGCCCTAAGGCCTTTGTGTTGACCTTTGCTTGGCCTTTTAACCACTGAAATCCAGCAGATTTTTAGTGGTTAACATATGTTTTTGAGAGACAAAATCAGAAAGGGGTGACCCTCTCCCTCCTTGTCATGTTCACTAGCATTTTTGGCCTTACAAAGGAGCCTTCATTTGCACACCTCCAAGCCTTGTCTCAGGCCCTTTTCAGTGACTTTTGGGACCTGCCTAGGCTCTATCCAGAGTTGGTTTTGTCACCTTGGGTGTGTCTCTTGCATGTGTAGAATAACCCTTCTTATAGCCTATCAAAGGAGCATGACATCCTTGCATGCATTGATCATGTTTCAGTGGGTTTTTGGGCTATATTTGGCATGTCATGTCTCTGAATTTTGCTGGTTTAGTGGCCTCTTGAATGCTTCATATGCTTGTAGTGTAAACCATGCTCATTAGCTTCCATTGCATGTTGTTTTGGCCATTGATTCTAGCATATTTAGGCCATGTTCTAAACTGATTTTATTCATGATTTGGGCTGCCTTAACTCTATTTTGAGGTCTCATGGTTGAATGATGCTTGCCATGCATGCTTGTAGTGTAATACCCTTGCCTAGTTTCAAATTTTGAAGCCTTTTGCATGCTTAACTTGAGTTGTTTTCATTTTTTGGCATCATTGAACATATTATTTCAGAGCTTATACTTGTGCCATATTCTCATGTTTTCCACTCTTTAAATGCGTTTGAGAGTTGTGCTTGTATGCCTCATTTTTGGGCTATTGCATGAGCTTCATTTTTGTGCATTGCAAGCCATCATTTTAGTCCATTTTGCCGTTGTTTTGGGCCTGCATAGGGACTATTTGGGGTTGGTTTGGTCATTTGAGTATCGCTTTGCATACCTCTAGTGTAATGTGCTTCACTAGTTTCGGTATTTGAGCCTCTCAATATGCATTGTGTGAGTTGTTTGTGTGATTCGGGACCATGTTGCATGTTATTTCAGAGCTAGAACATGTGTCATTGTATGCCATATTTCATCCTTGTCATGCTTTGGTAGAGTTGCACTCTGTTCCTTAGGTTTGGTCCCTGACATTTTGTGCATGTTTGCATGTACCTTGTTGCCTCATTTTTCATCATATTGGCCACTAATTTGGGTGCAGCTAAGGTCCATCCATCTTGGTTTAAGTCCATCTTGCATTGTGTATGCCATATAATCCATGTTATCGCATGTTCGATCATTGCCTTGCGTATGTCTCGTTCATAACATTGTGTATGTTAGTGCATTGTGTATGCATGCCATATAATCCACGTGCATTGAGTATGCCCTTGATTAGTCCATAGCATTGTGTATGCTAGTTGCATGCTTGCATGTCATCCTTTGCGTGTCTGCATCACTTAGTCGCATCACATTTAGGATTGCATACTAGAGTTGCATTTGTACATGCCATGCCATTCTACTTGTTGCATTGTGTTTGGAATACGAGTTAGTCCAAACACAGGAAACGAGGAACGTTTCATACTCCAAGTGATGAAACGTGCCTCGATTCCCGGTCGCCGACACTCTTGACCATCCATGATGGAGTTGTTGGTTTTAGTTGCTTATATGTGCATTCATGTCCCATTGAGTCGTGCAAATTCGACTCCTCGGCCATCATGCATCGGATGCGTGATTGGTGGCCCAAGGATCAAGGACTATACTCCCTAGAGCTTATGCAATGATGGGGAGAGTGGTCGTGCACACATGTGTTGCAAATACCTTGCTTTCTCTCTCTCTTGCCTTTGTTGCAGAAAATCCAGAAACCAGAGGCAGAAACTGGTCGGCCGACCAGTTTTTCTGGCAGGCCGACCACCCCTTTTGGTTTCTCCCACAGAAGGTGGTCGGCAGGTGGTCTCCCATGCCCATAAGCTGGTCGGCAGCCTTTCCACAGATTCCCAGAGTGGAGTTTCAGCCTTCTGGAGCTTTGTGCAAGTTTCTGAGATCAATTACAAACAAAGGCGAGTTGGGACATCGCAATGGATTTCCCGACA
The DNA here is from genome assembly GCF_055761805.1 of Camellia sinensis. Lineage (NCBI taxonomy): Eukaryota > Viridiplantae > Streptophyta > Magnoliopsida > Ericales > Theaceae > Camellia > Camellia sinensis. Next base: position 49,900,363 of record NC_138965.1, read on the forward strand.
AGGCGACTCGAGCATGCATGCACCCTTTATCATTCAAAGCAGAGCTGAGGAAACCCATTTTACATAGTTTGCATGCTAGTTTAGTTAATTTGTTAATTAACTAGTGTTGTGTAATAATTAGTTAATTCGATTCTGTATTATTTATTCAGACCCTCCGTCGAGAGGGCACAACTGTTGTAATAAGTGTGCGTGCGTGTGATGCATGTCTTCCAACCCCACGTCTTTCCCCTTTTTATTTATCAGTTTATGATGGTTAGTTTTAGGGCACGTTTCGATTAGCATCCTTATGCTCGTATGTTTGCATCCATTCATCTGTTTTGCATGCACTGGGCTCGGCGCATCATACTAATTGCATCGTATTTCAATTCCAAGTTGAATACATGTTACATGTAGCATCTCATATGCCATCTTAGAATAGCCGAGCCTATCTTAGTTGCATTCTTGCATGTGTTGCATTAGGCATCTCAGCATAGTTAGGATTCATGCATGTTTTCTAAATAGCTTCTTTCTTTGGCTCGGAGTACGCAGTAAGTGTTTATGCTTTAGCATCCTTGCATGCGTGTGAGTGACTGCCATGATAGCATGCTTACTATGAGGCTATGTGCTTATGTGATATAACTGCCTGAATGCCTGTGGGTGAAGGTTGGGTTGCTTGAATTGGAATAATTCGTCGAAACCCGTGTTTTAGCCTACTTGCGAGTAGTAAACTTCAATCCATTTTCAAAACAAACGGATATGCAATGCTTTGTTCCAACTTAAGCAATCTAGTCTATACTTGTATGCTGTGCGCATCACATAGTAATTCTAGGTTAATAACCGGAATAAGAGCACATATGTTTTCAAAAATAAGATATCATGCTTAGTAGTGGCCGATCTTTGATCGGGCGAGCGGGGGTGCTCATTGCATGACCTTTCCCAATCGTACCGAAGTTCCCGAGCCGAGGCAACTTTGGTGATGACGGACACGTGGCCTTAGACACGAGTCAGGGTTTACTAAATTCTCCCAAAAAAAAATATTTAGGTGGCGACTCTGTATTTGGCAAAGCAGTCCATGTTTGGCACTTCTTTCTAAAAATCAATTTTTCAAAACGATTTGCCGAATTTGGACTCTTTGGTGATTTATCAATCTCGTATTGCACTTTGCGAGATCAGATTAAGAACCGTGACATTGAGTCCGAACTGTAGTGAGCCCAAATGAACAAAAAGAGATTTTTCCTGGGACGTTCGGGCGCATCTACACTTACCTATAGCCGAGTGGAAATGGGAGCATGTTATCATAGATTTTGTAGTTGGGCTTCCAGAAACACAATGAGGTAATGACGATGTTTGAGTGATTGTTGATAGGTTGATTAAGTCTACACACTTCATTCCTATGTGCACCGATGACACAGTTAATTATTTGGCAGAGTTGTACATTAGAGACATAGTTTGACTTCATGGGGTCTCGGTGACCATTGTTTCGAATAGAGATCCTTGTTTCACTGCCCGGTTATGGCAAAGCCTTCAAGAGGCGTTGGAACTAAGTTGACTCTTAGCACCACTTATCATCCTCAAACCGATGGGCAATCTGAGCGCACTATTCAGATTTTAGAGGACATACTTAGAGCTTGTATCCTTGATTTCAAGGGGTCTTGGGAAAGACACCTATCGTTGAGGCAAGTATCAGGATGGCATTGTTAGAGGCCTTGTATGGCCGACCTTGTAGATCACTAGTTTGTTGGGCCGATGCAGGTGATGCATCGATGTTGGGCCCGGAATTAGTTCGAGAGATGATCGAGGAAGTTGCTCTTATTTGAAAGAGGTTAGCTACGGTTTAAAGCTGACAGAAGAGTTATGATGATAAGAGAAGGCGACCTTTATCCTTCGAGGTCAGTGACCATGTGTTTCTTAAAATCTCGCCAAGGCAGGGTTTAACGAGATTTGAGGGCGTTACAAAAACAATAAACATACATAATTTAAAAGAAAAAAAAAAGTTGTTAGGCCTTTTGTAATTGGCAATTCCTTTGGACAAAACACAAGTCAATTATAATTGCATTTGTTCTTTTGTTTTTGTGAGAATAAGAGTGTTTTACATGCAAATCCAATCTAGTTTGTGCTCAAGTAGAGCAGTTAGTGTTGAAGTGGAGATTTCTGTGCTCAAGCGATCAAGACATGCTTGTAGCTCCTCAGAAACCAATAGACAAATCCAGTAGAGCTTCATAGTTCACTCGAGCGATTAAAGTTGCGCTCGAGTACTCAAGGCATACTTGTAGCTTCTCAAAATTTCAAAGAAAAATCCTGCAACGTCAAAAAGTTTGCTCAAGCGACTAAAGTTGCGCTCGAGCAGTATGAGGCAGTTACAGTCACTTAAAAAGTACATTTTTGAATCAGAACTAAAGTGAGACTCTCAAATATTCATTCTTGAAGTGCAAAAAATAACGAGAGAATTTTCTAGTGAGATCTACATGTGTACCTTGATGAATTGAGTGTGATTAATTGATCAACATGCTTTATATTGAAGATCATCAAGAGATTTCTACTTCAATTACACTTTGATAGAGAGATGTTCATCGGTTGATTCCAGAAAACTTGAGCTTAAAAGCTTTGGTGGATTCTAAAGTGGCTCATCATCATGGATTCGATATTTGCATTGTGGATTCAACGTTGGGTAAAGCAATTTCGAGATAAATACAGTGTTGGAAGAGGCACAACGAGTTTGGTTCAATTTAGGCGTGTATTTGCTAGGTAATTAAGAGTTCTTTTATGTAATTCCATTGTCTTTTTAGTGGATTATTTTGTGGCGTTGACTTGTGATTTTTTCATCATAATTGGAGGAGTCCAATTGCGATTTTTTTCACATAAAAGTTGTGTCATTTTATTGTTGCTTGATAGTAGATCTAATTCAATTATCTCATAATTGGATTAGATCTATGATTGTCTGATTGTGAATTATTATTCATTATAGATATTGAATTCTAATCAAGCTTTACTACAAACACAGACATGGGGCACAGAATGAGTCATAGACAAAACACAAAAGGGTAGATCCCACATGTGGGTCCCACACAATTACGACCCATCCTTTGTGTATTGTCTGTGACCCATTTTGTGTACCATTTTTGTGCACTTAGTTTTTCTTATTCTAATCACAAATCACAATATCAAAGATTCTATATTTTATCAAAAGTAATATTGAATGATGTGACAATAACAATATGCAATTATGATTTGTAGTGGTGGGCTTTTTGAATTCCAACGAATGTTTACAAATGAGCCCCATCATTTTATATATAAATAGATAATCTAGTGGAAAATCAACTTCATATACTTGTATCGCAATTAATCCATGAGATATTTTTGTATTTCAATAAATCATATTCTTTCAGAAATTTGATCTACTAAATCTTAATTCTCATATTTGAAGTCTTTTGTGAATAATTCTACCCTTATTCTCACCCCTTAGCCCACAGTATATATGATATATTCATATATGTATGGTATATTCCATTATCGTAGGTTTGTAATCGAAGTTAGCAACGACTTGTGGAATATATTCATATAGTTTTGGTGCAGAATGATGGAAGGGTATGATAGTGTGATAATGTTTGTTCGCATGGACAATCCATGGTCATTTGATTTATTTTTGAAATAAATTTTTTTGGTACGATGGAATTTTCGTATTTTTGTATCAAATACGTTCTTTGCATCACACTGTTTGCACCACATTTTTGCTAAATTTTCTATCGACAGGGATGATGGGCCAGTTGATGACAAGTGGCAACAAAGTCAGAGTTGGAATCCTTCATGGGTCAAAGGATTACGTGGCATGAAGCAGGTATGTATGTGATTGGAGGGCTGGTTTGAAGGAAGTGTTGGTTAATGGGGAAGTAGTTTTCTCTGTTGGTGTAGTGCTAAAAGTCATGGGGACACGTGGCAATATAAGGGAAGTTTGTTTGGGTGGTGAAAGTGAAGGTGCATAGAAGATTGAAGGCTTAAGCAAGGTGGCTAGCGGATTCTAAGGAAGATGGGATCATTGGTCAAAGAAAGAAGGAGAAGTATAAAATTTGGGAAGTTTGTACAGAGAAGGACCTTCAACAACAACAACAAATTAGCTTTTAAAACTAGCTTTGTCCTTAGGAGTAGATCTCTCAAATTAGGAGTAGTTTCTTGAAATTTGTGACTTTGTAAACTCAGATAGTTTCATATGAAATTATCTCTGTTTATTTTATCTTTTTTTGTTGATTTTTACTTTATTTTAAAGAAATCCTTATCTTTTCAAGATATTGAATCAAGAACACAATCTCCTGTTTCTTTTGTTTGATTGTTTGGTTTGAATAAGTGTTTTGATGTGAATGTTCTAATCTAATGGATCCTATGTGAATGTTCACGTTACATTGAGTTATAAATATTGATTTTATATTGTGTTGAAACCCATAAATTAAATGTTAGGTTACGAAAGGCAGTAAGTACATGAACTTCTTTTTTTTTTTTTTTTTTTTTAATTAGCGTTACTGATGTCGTTGATTGAGGGAATAAAACAAATGTTGGACTTTTTAAATTTATAGGTTCTTCTTATGGAATTTAGCAAACAATCTCAGCATTCTTCTTTTTTTTGGAATGATTTTGAAACAAGATGTATGATATTAATCCCACATTGCCAATCTAAGTCATCCAAACTTAGTTAATATAATGTAAGGGCCTTTTTACTCATTGCCAATTAATTTTGCATTGGATGTTTTTATAGTATTTATTTATTTCTATATAGAAAATGGTGACAATAGAGTCCTTTCACATTAAAGAGGATTTAATGGGTTATAAAAATATGAATTGAATCAAATGGATTATAAGATGAGAATAGATATCAATGCATTTGAATTTTCATGCCACATGCCAGTCAAAGCTACCACCACCACCACTTTTCATTTCTAATGTCCCCACTACCAGTTCACTCAACCTTTCCCTATTGCCTTCCAATTATCTCACAAAATTATTCAATGCAATACCACAAAATGAATGTATTCACCCAATTGTCTTTTGTCCTCCCATCTCCTCTTTTCTTTTAGAGGACTTGCCTTCTTAAATTTTCCAAATTGAGAGTCTTGTGTGATCTCGAGAGTTATGGCATATGACTATTAAGCATCAGGCTCTACAACCATTTTCCCAAAAAAGAAAATACTTGAATTCTATTTGGGATTGCATGTTATGGCTTGAAGACGAGGTGCTACAAGTTTATCAAGATATGTGACTTCTTATAAGACTTGTGGGATATTCTGCCTAAAACCCCCTGTATTCAATTGGAGCTATGTGTGGACTTGAGCGAGAGGCGATTTGGGACAACTTCTAATGTCAATCGTTGGTATTTTCAAATATCCTAAATGCTATTAGATATTATGTACAATCTTGAGAGTGAAGCATTACAAACTATTCTAACCTCACAATGTCCGAATAATGGTGAATGAATACTTTTTCAAAAACTCTCGACCCTTATTAGGTATTAGAGCGAGGAGCTACATGATCAAATAAGCGCATAATGCTGAAATAATAGTTGTTGGTTCATTTTTAAATTGTGAACCTTTATTAAATGTTATGTGATCTTCAGAGCGATGGCACCATAGGATCATTTAGCACGCATGATACCCAAACAATGGCAAATGGACAATTTTCTTTAAAACTTGTACAATCTTTTATTCAGCATTATGTGTGAGTTCGAAAGCGAGGCATTACAGGGCAACTGAGCACATGGTGTTGAAATAATGGCCTGTAGGATTTTTTCCAAAAATCTTTATCCTTACTAGGTATTATGTGTGGTATTGAGAGCGAAGTGCTACATGATTATTTTAAAACACATAATATCCAAATAATGGTCAAGAGATTATTATTATTATTATTTTTTTTTTAAATATAGCCATCACAAGAGCATGGCATGTGGTCAGAAAGGCGATCACCAAGCACGCTATGTCTGAGTAATGGTTCCTAGGAGGCCTTCATCTCCTTCTAATACAGTTGTTACTTTGCTCATTTTACTTCAAATTTTTCTTTGTCCACCTTGTAGTGTGGCCATCAACATCCTCTTTTCCAGTAGCCTTTTGGTGCGTTTCAATACACTACCTGAACTACATTATGACTTTATTCCATTCATGGATGCGTAGGTAGCCATTCAATTTGTCTGACTTTCTGTTTTTTACTCCATCCCTCAACAAAAGTCTTTTGCACAAGACAGGCAAACCTATGTAGTGACATTTTATTAACAAGATAGTCCTATTAATCAAGATTAAAATTGATTCGCTTAAATAAAAAGATAGATTGAGAGAATTAACTACTAAGGTCTCGTTTAGGAACATGTTTTTTTAGTTACTTTTTATCTTTTTAGCTAAAATATGATGTAAAAAAATTAGTATGTTTGGGATGAATTTTTAATTTTGTACGAAAAGATGTACAAAAAAGTAGATAAAAAAATAAACTTTGACTTTTTGGTATAAGATGTTGGTTTTTTAATTTTTTTAATAACTTTTTGACTTTTTAGTGAAAAAGTAATATTGCCAAACGAGACCTAAAAGCGCTCAGTAAAGTACCTAACACCTTCCCTACTCATAATTGTAAACCTTTGATCCCAACTTTTGTTTCCTCAAACAAAAACTCAGAGTCACACATTTTGAGTTAATAAACTAACAAGAAGATTAGTAAAATCCCAATTCTTCAAAAACTTATATGTTTCCATAGTTTTTCTAAAACTATCTTTTCCAGTGAATTAGGTTGGGTGTCGTGACACTATTAGAAACGTAAGAAAAATCGAAAAAATTGACCAAATCGATTGAACCGAACTAAATTGGCTATATTTGGTTTGTTTTTTAACGAGAATCAATCTGTGCGATTTTAAATTTAATTTTTTTTCGATTTTCGGTTCGAGATTGATTCAAGTATCTTGTGCACCGAATTAAACCGAAACCAACCACTTTAACATATATTGTATTTGTAATATATATAATCTAATAATATAATGATATTAATAAGTATAATAAATTATTAACGTTAATTAATTAACCTTAACATCTTTATAACCTAAGTTTGTAAACTCCTATTATATATAATCTTAATTCTAACTTATTATTCTTAAAACCTTAGTACTTTTAAACTTTTTTTGTTTTTATTTTTATTAATCTAGGAGTTGAAAAGTATTTATTAAATGGATGGATTGGATATGTTTGAAATGGTAGACAAATAACTAATTTAATATTTTTATACAGATTAGTAATTATATTTAAAAGTGGCTCAAGTTTGAAAGATCCTAGACCGATTGAAACGGACCAAATCGAACCATTTTAATCAGTTCGGTTTGGTACGGTTTGATGGGAGAAATGGTCTGTATTAGTGTTCGAAATAATAAAACCGACATTATCGGTTCGGTATAATTTTTTACCTAAATACCGACCGTACCAAACCAATTGCATTCCTAGACACAACTCTTGTTAGGTGGGACTAGGTCTAGTTAAAGGTATTTGGGTTGATAGTAATCGATTAGTAGCACAAAACTAGGATGGCTTTGGACCTGCAGTGCACATGCATATCCTTGAGATTGAAAAAATATAGGCGTGACATAGGTAACTCATGGTTGAGTTCAATACATAACTTGAAAATCATTGAAAATGGAATTGGATAATGACTAGTGTCCAGTTGGGAATTACAGCGTCACACTCCTCTGTTTTGTGAAAATGGAACTAAGTAAACAATAAATGCATGAGGTAATTCAAATTGGTTTTGTGAAAGTGTTTTGCATTGAGAAAATCATCTTCATTTATATATTGTATGACATTATGATCACATAGGTTATGATTGCATATTGAACATGCTAATTGCACGCTATTATTGGGCTATATGCTCAAGTTGTAGATATTTTTAGGCGGGTGGGAATCCGAAGCCACAAGGTGGCTCAAAACCCTTTTCTTACATGTGATGGCCGTAGAGCCAATTGTCTTGTTATAAGGTCATGGATCTCCTTTTGGGATGTAAGGTGGTAGTGTCATTTGTTGATTGAGAGCAAAAGATCTCGTTGTTGTTAACCCAAAATATTTATTCTGATCAACAATGATTGAGAGCCATTTTTTCTGAAAACCATCACAACCTCCTTAGATCTCCACCATTGATGGTATGAACCCCACACATATATGAGTAGATCCTACACATACATGAGATCCAAAGAGAGTTGTGGAAATCTCCAAAAAATGGGAGTCTCAAACATTTTTCTTATTCTGATTATGTACAATGATTTTTGAGGAATAGTTGACAAGTACAATGAAAATTTTCAATTTTCCTTCCAAAAAAAGTATTCGGTGTCTTGTTTAACAATTTTCACCTAATTTTAAACAAAAGGTGATTGATAGAAATCACATTGATCCAGATTAAAACAATTTAGATGCAAAATTAATATAATTAAAAAACGAGTCTTTGATTTTTGAGGTTTGAGAGGTAAAATATTGAAACACAATTTCCAACCAAAATTTTTAACTTGAGGCATTGTTCTTTGGGTAAAATTTACATAATCAATAGGTAGATGAAGTGGGAAAACCAGCATTCAAGTTCTAAAATCTGCCTAATTGTACCTTTATAAACTAAATTCAAATGCTAAAATCTGCCGAGCATTAAATAACATTGATAAATAAATAAAGTCTCAAAAACTTTGATTTGAATTCTGCAAAATGTCAGTAGTTTCAATGTCAACTGCATAAGCAATGTACATTGTAAGAATTGCAGATTTAACAATAGCAATATTGTTCATATTCATCGGTGACCACATGTTTGTATTCAGAAATTTACCAATATCAAAAGCCAGCATTCCCATCACTAAATAAACATACTACATAAAATACAGAAATCTACGCTTTGAAATCACAATTGCAGACAGCAATAGATAAGTTGATTTTGTTTTACATCAAAATATCTGGTTTACTGCTATTCTCTCTTGAGAACAAAACAAAATCAACTAAAACACAAAATGTGATCCAAGTGTCATCCGCTAAACTAAAAATTGCCAGACACAAAGCCCATGTTGCTTGGCTATAACACATCCTCGTGATAGAGATGAAGTCCCAGACCAAAACGAGCACAAGCTCGACGAAATGCCATTGCTTCTGCCTTCTGCACTGGATCTCCATAGCCTACATCGTTTACAGGAGCAGTACCTGTTGACTCCTTGTATATCTTATCATAAACACAAAAAACAAAAGTGAAGAGCAACCGAGGTCAGTTCCCTCACACATATATTTTCCTATTGTGATTCATAAAAATTAAAAAAAGAAAAAAAAGAAAAGAAAAGAAATAGGAAGGAGTGAGAGAGAAAGAATTGGCACATATTAAAAAAAAAATAGTAATAATGTTGAACAATCTTATACATGCAAAAGAAATAAATAAATTTATATTAACACGTTATATAATAGTTTTTATATAAAGACGTGGTTACAATATCTAAAAGCCACCAACCATAAATTATTTAAAACCCATTACATTCTTTCTTGACATTAGAAAAATGGACATAACAACCTTAAATAGGGTAATAAAATAAATAAATGAATTAAAATCTGTCAGACAGTTCATAAAGCACAGGTGCATTTTACATAAAGATGCATTTCAGTTCCTTGAGCCCTTGACCTAAGATGAGTTTTTAAACTGATTATACATGCCCCTTCGTGTTTCTTTCCTCTCATTCCTTCCGTCCACTGAGAACAGACACCAACTTTTAATAAAGGATAGACGGATGATGTAGAAAGGCAAGGATTCCAAAAACAGCCCATTTAAAGCCCATCATTAGCCAATAAAGGAGCTCTTGCATAGAAAGTCATGTTTGTTAGAAATTTTAATTTTTAGGAGTTTCTACTTTCGTTAGAATTTCCCTAACAAAAATTTTAAGTCAAGCTAGGAGTCCTTTCCAGGGCTACTATCTAGCCAGTTATTAGTTTATAAAATTTTTATTGCTGGAACCTTACATGGTTGCTTTATTAGATGGAAAAATTTTGAGAAAGTTTATCTTTGCGATCGTCTAGTATCTACATATCAGGCTCCTTTCTATAAAGGATATTAGAATAGAGTGAAGAGTTTCTCTTGATTAAAAATGAGTGTTGAACTCTTGTACTGATTTGAGCGTGGATCTCAATTGATCACTCAAGAAATAAGGTACTTTCCCTTTATTAATCTTATTTGCTGAATTTCTATTATTGCAAATCTATTTAGTTTCTTTAATTTGACTATCTAGTCTGGAGGACCAATGCCTGGTAACCATTATGTTTCAAACCTTAACTCCAAATCCTTGTTTAAATCTTCAAAGCCACACTTTTCCTTGTGGTACAGCCACAGAATCAAAGAACTATACGTTGGGATAATTCGGTTTAAGGAACCACAAATTATAGTTAAAACAACTTATATGAAAGGGAAAGAAAATCCATCAGTAATGACCCCTGGTTGATATTTCAACAACATTACCATCAACTTTAATAGGTACCTGTTTTCTTCTTTTTAACAAAGAAATAAAATCTACTTCTGCCAATATCTTTTCCTCATTCAATGCAGATAGCGCCAACAGAAAGAATCTCAGAAAGCAAAATGCAAAAGAGATCAGAGAAACTAATACATTAGAAATCATGCCATATGATAGTACCCTTCAGCAACTTCCATTGATTTTAGGCTTACATAATAGGTCTCCAAGCCAACCACTGAAATTGGTAGCCCCAGCCCCAGGTATGCCAGAACAGTTAAGAACTTTAGGACAGGGCCTTGTCAATTGTTACAACCTACTCTAGCCTATATCTAAGGGGAAAAAGAAAGGGGATCACTCCTAACGCTCCACATGGGGCTCAAAACTCACAACCTCCAAGAGATGCAACATCTGATGCATTAATAGACGCACTATCAATTAACCAAAGTTACTACACTATAGAAGAAAGCAATGGACATTTATTATTAAAAAATCAAGTCAATTTAATGAAGTGTCATCAAGCCTGAATCTTGCCTGCTCTACACAAGCTTTAAGAAAGCAGAATAATTTGGTTTTGACTGTCAGGGTCGCTCCTGCCTAAAGAAAAATTAAGCTCAATATGTAACTTGATAAGTCAGAAAAAAATTCCCAGCAGTCACCAGTGAGATAGCAAAGTTAACTACATATATTAGGAGATACAATAGACTTCCATATGATGTTCGGCATCAGCAAGGTAATGACTTGAAGCAATGACACTCAGCAACAGAAAACATTTTCAATAATTCACACTCAAGCAATTTGAAAACATAATCTTGTCAATCTTCACTAACTAGAACAATACCAGTCAATGTCCAGAAGCGGACTAGGTATGAGTACGTCACTACTACCAATCTAAGATGCACGCATATTGTGATACAAATGAACAAATTATGAAGCATAAAGCAGCAATGGTACCTCAGCATCAGTCCCATACAGCGTGACACGGTAAACAACAGACACAGACTTGCCATCAGCTGAATACATTATGCTTCGAACCTCACCAGACCATTCTACAATAGATTGAGAATTTGAAATGTTTTCAGCATTCACAGATCTCAGTGCCCCTTGCAATTGGAATTAAAATCACTTGGTGAAAGAAAAATAGTGAACTTTAACGTACCGGGAGCATGTAAGTTCATAATCCGATTCACAATATGCCTAGCAAGAATGATAAGGCAACTAGAAATGTCAGATAACCTTCCTTTCCAAGTACTAAACATTAGAGCTAAACTCTGATTACTACATTATAAATTGGATTAGTGTGCTCCTTACATAACAAATAAAATGTAACGTTGAACAGGACAAGAAAAAGTTCATAAGATAAAAAAATAAAAAATAAAAAAACTCATACTTTAGATTATTTTAGCCCTTTCAAGATTGTTAACAAGAAGTTTCAGCACCATTCCTGAGTAAAAGAACTATTAAAATAAAAAAATGAAGTATAATATTATAAAAAGAGGCACCAACAGGGTGCAACCCATGTACAAAAGAAAACCAATATCATCTATACGTCAAAAACCTATTCAAAGGTGTCCACAAATCCAAAAATTGGTTCAAAGATGGGCTAAAAAGCATGGACACGGGCATTGGCACAGGCATGGACATCGGACATAGTGATTTTCACGAAAATAGGATATGGGCATGGCAGGGATATGACAACAAATATAAATAAACACATTTTTATCCACGAACAACCAAAATTAATGAAAAACTAACATTAATTCAACATGAAAAAAAACCATTCAATCTATAATTTAAAATATGTTACATGGACTCGGGTACATATATCGGGTGTGGGTGTGTATCCAAACGTCAGACCTTCATAAATTTAAATCTTAGAATATTGGGATACGTATCCAAAATTGGATATGAGTGCAGGGACGCATCATATACACATACATATTGCATATTATATAGAAATGTTGTAAATTATATAGAAATATACTTGAACTTGAAAAGGATTCAGAAAAAATATGAAATTTCTATATCTAATTCATGTGAGAGGCTAAAAATATTGCTTTACTAGCAAATATGAGTTTCTTCTTCTCATATATTGTAACAAATTAAAGGATCTGAGTGTCTAAATTGGATACGAGTGTCGGACACATATCTCATACCCTTACCCATGTCATATCCGGTGGACATGGGTATTGTGGGGGAAATAGAAGAGTTTATATAACACATACACAATACAATCACAAGCCATTACATCACAAATGTCAAAAGAATTAAAGTTCAATAATGAATAAATCATGGATCAAAAGTACATAAACCCCCACTATTTTGTTTAAGAATTAATATGGTGTTAACATTTACCAAAAGAACCGGAAATTCCACAGAACTAATGTGAATGCAAGCATATAATAGGAACATTGGAAAGATGAGAGGGGCAACGACGACACATTTTGAAATGATAAAATGTTAGTGTTGGCTGTATTTCGAAACTTCTATCTACAAATAGACACCGTTTAGTTTTTAGATTAAACAATGCCCAATTTGGTAATCCAAATCATTCATTACTCACTTGGAACAAGTGAAGCCTCTGATTAATAAAGAAAATAAATTAAAAGGCAAAAAGAGACTTAAACATGAACACAATGCATTCATTAAAATTTCAAGGCTTTGATGCCTCAAATTACATGAAATGGTATAAAAAGAGAGGGCTTGGAACCCTTTACCTATAACACGCCATGTCTATAAACACAGAAAAAGATTTGCAAATTCTTACACTCCATTTGGATTGAGGGATTTCATGAGAAAAGAAAAGAAAAGAAATTAAGAGAATGAAATTTCACATACCTTGTTTGGATGATTAATAGTGTGAGTAATGGTAAGAAATGAAGAGAAATGGAAAGAAAGACAAATCACTCCAAACTTAAGTTTTGTTTCTCGTCCAAAGTGGTGAGAAACAAAGCAAATAAAATAAAATAAAAATTATAATACCTAAACTACCCGTCTAAATACGAAGCAAATAAAATAAACAGAAACATGTATCCTGTTTTAATCAGCATATCCATCCAAACAGAAGGTAAGAAACCATAATCACTTCCTTTCTTTTCTCATCTCCCAATCCAAACAGAGTGTTAGAGATAATAGGAAAGCCCTGCTCATCTGATCAGCTTGGTCTTTTGCAATTTCATTTATCTCATTTAGCATCACCGCCATAGGCCCTTCATGTGTCATCTCTTGATTGAGCATTTGGCCTCTTATTATCTGCTGACCCCACATGGCATTTGATCTTTATCAAGATAACTTCTTGGTTAGAACTTAGAAGCATGAATCCAGTGTAGCATCTTATTCATCTGCTCCGTAGATGCTACTTCTTGATTGGCTTTGAGTTTTGCAAACACATGGGACTTAGATATTTCCCTGCAAGTTTGTATTCCCACTGTAGGCTCTACACGTATCATTATCCCAATCAATCCCCAAAACTTTGGTTTAGTTGAAATTTACGTACCAAAAAATGCCCCCTCTCATGATTCGTAAGTAGGTTTTTACTATGTGAATCATAATAACTTTAAACTTCTATTTTTTAAAAACATTTTTCTTTTATGCGTGGGCTTTCTTTCCATAGGTGACCCTCTTTTTCCTGTGGGCTACTCTTAACTTGGATCATGGGCTTTTCCTTTTTGTTTTGTGCATGGATCCCTTTTTTGTGGGTCTATTACAGTCTGAGGGAAAGTTAATTTTCATAGGCTAACCTCATCATCATTTTTTTTTTGGTTGAAGAGTTTCAACTAAACTCTTTCTCGGTGCTTTTTGAAGAGTTCTATAGGGACTTTTATACAGTGTTCTAATATATGACCCAACTATTTGTGCAGTCCGCCTCTTTGGAAGCCAACAGTAACCAGCATCCACCTTTTAGTTTTTTAGGTATGGATTTGTATCCTTTGTCTTCTTGTTTCATCCTTTCTTATTCAACGTTGAGACCCTTATTCTTTCTTTTTTCTTTTTGGGTCTAGATTCTTTGACTTTCTTGGTCAAGAGAGAAGCAAGAGCTCTGTTCTTCTGTTTTAGGCTGTCACGTACATTTATGTGGGTTATTAATCAAGTATTGAAACCCTTTATCTGAAGGTGTGTAGCTGTTTACTTCAACAATATTCTGGTTTTCAGTTCTTCATTAAAAAGACCCCCTATTGCTTTCTAAAGGAACGCTTACGACTTCGATTTTCAACCTATGACATAGAACTTTTTGCAATCATTTGAATATTAAAGCATTAGCAGCATTATTAGTACAAAGGGTGTGGGAGTACATTCTCAACTCTGATCAATGATCATGAAGCTCTCAAGTACATAAACAGTCAGCAAAAGTTGAATAAGGGGCATGCTAAGTGAGTGAGCTATTTACAATGTTTCACTTTCACATTAAAGCATGAAGTCAGTACTCAAAATAAGGAGGTCGATGATTTAAGCACAAGGGTTTCACTTGTAACAATAATGAGGGCAGAAATTCTAGAGTTTGACACCCAAAGAATTGTACATGAATGATGAATATTTTGGTCCTATCATGCAAGCTGCGGTGGCTGGTGAGTGTAATGATTACTCCATCAAAGAAGGTTTTCTTTTCAAAGGGTCGCAGCTCTGTGTTTGTGACTACTCTTTAAGGGAGAAGATTGTCATTGAACAGCATGCTTTGGGATGTTCTGGTTGGGATAAAAGCATTGCATTGGTGAAAGAAACTTATTACTAACCAAAGTTGAAGCGCAAAGTACCTAGGCATGTTCAGATATACCGTATTTGCCAACATTCAAAGAGAGGAACAACCAATGCAGGGTGGGTTTATATGCTCCTCTCCCGACTCCATCCAAACTGCATGGACTGATGTGAGTATGAATTTCGTTCTCGGTCTTCCACGCAGTCAAAGGTGTTAAGATTCAAAATTCTATGAAGCATGGACACCTCTCTAGTGGTCACATACTGGTGTTCAACACATGCCGGACATGGACATGGAAAGTCTCAATTTTTCTTGGGTTGGACATATTCGGGACACATGATGTCCGAATTTTATTTTTTTTTACCCGAGTAGCATTTGATGAACTTGATGAGAGTAAGGCCAAGTTTGGGAATTTGTAAAAAAGCCAAAAAGTTAAAAAGTTACTCAAAAAGTTAAAAAGTTAACACTATTCACCAAAAGTCAACAATTACGGCTGCACAACTCTCAATTCGAATTTTTCCCTACAAATCAATTTTTACAATTTTTTATTACACATTTTTCCATAAAAAGTCAAAAAGTTAACCCAAACATCCATATTTTCAACCTCAAATTTTTAGTCCAAAAAGATAAAAAGTGCACTTATTTAGACACCCCAAACAACCCTAAAATAGAGATAATCATTGAAAAGTCCAAGCTAAGAAGGGTATAAGTAACTAGGTTCAGTAGATATTTTTTATTAGTGAGATATCCACCTTTTGTGAAATAGTTTGGTGAAAAGTACTTTTGTTTGTTTTGAAGGACATTTTGTTTCCAATTTTACCCTTTAACTTATTTGTTGACTTTTTTTATCTATCGATTTTCGTTGACTATCTATTCAAATTTTTTCCCTATCTGTTTAATTTTTTTTTATCTTATCTGTTTAATTTTATGATCTTTTCAATCCAAATTTTATTCCTATCTATTTCAATTTTTTTCCCTGAATTTTATATGTTGAAATTTTATCTATTTACTTTTTTGTATTTTTTTTTTCTATCTGTTGAAATATCAAGCTAAACCAAATCCAATCTGTTCAAAAATTTATATCTATTCAAATATTTCTTCTCTCTCTCTCTCTCTCTCTCTCTCTCATCTGTTCAAAAACATCATCAATAATAACAAATCTTATTTGTTCATCAACAATAACATCATCATCGAATCCTATCTGTTCATCATCATCATCATCATCATCATCAATAACAATATCAAAAAACTTAAAAAAAAAGAAAACAAAAACAAATTTGTTAGTATCTCTTTCCACTTCCAAAGTAATCGTCTTCCTTGTCAAAGTCTTCCAAGGTATCTCCTTTCATTGAGACCTATGTCAAATATATATACACTATACCAGTAAACTTAAAGGGCAAAAATATTAAACAAAAACCAACACAAGGTTTTCGAATATGTAAATTGATAATCACTTACAAACACATTCAGTGAGATTCATGATCCAGAAAACACATTTAGTTCAACTTTCTTCAGCTAATTCACTAATCATCTCCAATCCTTCACCAATCATTTCATCAAAATTGTAGCAAATCAAGGGAAAGGAAAAATTTCCAACAAGTTAACGATGAAACAAGTACGAACCAAATGTCAAACTCAAATTTGAAGAATTTTTAAGAAGAGTGAAAATTTGAGATGGTTTTCTTTAATCAAAAATGGTTTTAGAAAAAGATTTTTAGGATTAAACCGAAACAAACAAAGATATCAATGTAAAGATTTGCTTCAAATCTAGAGATAATAATAA
Organism: Camellia sinensis; assembly: GCF_055761805.1. Classification (NCBI taxonomy): domain Eukaryota; kingdom Viridiplantae; phylum Streptophyta; class Magnoliopsida; order Ericales; family Theaceae; genus Camellia; species Camellia sinensis. The sequence continues at coordinate 49,917,280 of NC_138965.1, forward strand.
TGTTTCAGATCAAACCTTTATAAAGAAAACACAAGCAAATAAATGTAATTGCATGAAACAAGAGAGCGATGAAGAAGAATAAGAAGTAAATAACAGTGTTGCAGTTCCAAAGTTTGGAACAGTGAGAGAGAGAGTGAGAGAGAGAGAGATGCTTTCATGGCCGATCCAAGAGCGTTGATGATATGTTGCAGAGATTTAGAACGCTCAAATACCAAAACGACACCATTTTGTCAAGCAGAGATCTTCTCTAACTCTGTCAAGCTCTAGATCTAGAAGCTCAGCTACCGCCACACTGCCAGAGTCCGACACTAACCACCCTTCCCTCGTCGCCGTCTTTCGCTCCTTGGTAGTAACCGACGAAAGATGACCTAGATCGTCTCGCGACGGTGGCAGTGATGGTGGATCTGGATTTCAAGGCCGGCGGTGGTGAAGCTATGGATCTAGATCTCACGATTTGGATCTCATGGCAGATGAGGGCAGCGGAGCAATGACGAAGGAGGAGCAACGGTTGAGAGAGAGAGAGAGAGAGAGAGAAGAGAGTGATTTTCTATTTATTCACTACTGTATATATGATATATATATAGGATATTTTGGTCATTTTATCTAAACTTGTCCTTTTGGACAAAGTATTCCAGTGCATAGACCTTTGGCCTGACAAAACTGAAATTTGGATTTATAGACTGAGTGTCATAAAATATTTGGCATAAATAAATATATGATATTCTAATAAACATCATATAATAAATAAATATAATTTTATGTATTACATGCAAGGTTTCAAAAAGTGGTGTTATGTAACGGTTGCGGCCATTACGTAACGGTTGCGGCCGTAAGCACTACCCGTTACACCTGTTTTTGCGGTGTGACAGAAATTCACATGTAACGGCCGTTTTGGTGTTACCTAACCACCGTAGCGGTACCGTAACAGCCTGTTACACACATTTACAATATTTTGAATAGCTTCCTTTCAACAAAAAAAAAAAAAAATCTTACAAAATATACATAATACACATTCTGCAATATTCAGTAGCTCAAAAATAATTTTTATTTATGTCTCAATTTTTATTTTTATAATCATTTCATTTAATAATTGTAAACATTTTTGATTTAGTTAATTCAGGTATTGGTCAAAAATAATTTTGTAAATATTTAAAATCAATTATTCTTAAGAAATAAATAAAAATAAGAGGTAAAATATGGATTTATGACATATAAAGTCATTAACTATTGAAACAAAATGTAAAAAAATTCCTTTTATAGTGATTTAAAAATATGAAATATATTGGATCATACTTAAAAACTAACAAAAATTGATCAAAATCAATTTTAAATCCCAATAAATACGATTCTGAAGAAAAACAAAAAATGTGCGTATCGGGTAAGTTTTATTCAAATTGTGTAAAAAATAAAAAAAAATTCATGGTTCCAATTACCGCAACTGTTATGCTACGGCCTTTACACCTCACAACCGCAACCGCACCACCGCAACCATTTTTTGAAACCTTGATTACACGCGTCCCTCGCATGTCGTGTCCTGTATTTTTAAAATTTTTACATGTATGTGTATGTGCTTCTTCTTAGGATTCAATTATGGTGGTGGTGAATCACTTATCCAAAATGGCACACTTAATTCCCAGTCATAGGACAATGGATGCATCAAATATAGCAAATTGGTATTTTAAAGAGATATTTTGTTTATATGGCATCCCTTGGTCAATTACTTTTGATTGTGACTCAAAGTTCATTGGACACTTATGGAGGACTTTTATGGAAGAAATTAGGGACTAACTTGCGATTTAGCATCTTATCATCCCAAAAAAAAAATGACCAAATAAGTGGTTAATTGCAGTTGGTATAACTTGTGGCGATGCTTAATTGCAAACAAACCTAAAGAATCGGATTTGGTACTACCTTATGCTGACTTTTCTTATAACAAATCTAAAAACCACACTGCTCAACTGAGTCCATTTGAGATTGTTAATGGACAAAGTCCAAACACTGTTTTCGATCTAGTTCCCATTACAAATTCAAAGAATGCTAGCATGAGAGCTGAAGAAATGACTGATAATATCATGTCCATACATGAGAAAGTGTGATGACAAATTGAAATAACCAACACAAAGATAAAGCAGTTGCAGATGTTCATAGTTGCAAGGTTACTTTTAAAATAGGAGATCAACTGTGGATTGTATTAGCAATAGATTGAGTTCCAGCAAGTCTAAACTATAAGTTGCATGATCGAAAAATTGGACCACGTAGAATTTTGAACAAAATCAATGCTTACCAGCTGCAGTTGCCAAACCACATGCACGCCTCAGATGTTTTTAATGTCAAGCATCTCCATCCTTACAAGGGTGACTTGTCTGAGGATTTAAACTTGAGGGCAAGTTTCTCGCAACCAGGCGGGTCTGAGACAGTGGTTGAATCCTTCAAGTAAAAGGATTTGCGTTTTCTAAACACAGAAGTTATGGAGTCATCGTTTCAAGATTGAGAAGTGATAATATTCAAATTTTGTTCCTATATAAACTTGGCGTATCTAATCAAGAGGGCATATTGAAGTTATCGAATATTTATTTTCATTATGTACTCATTCGTTATCTATAAAATGATTAATTTTTTTGCTGATAGTAAAAAATAAAAAAGTAGTATCATAAGCTATATTCAGCTTTATCTTGGGTTGCTTGGGTATTTATACTCTAGTTAGTTCCTCCTTCATCTACCTAATTGATTTTCTAATCTTCTATGCACCACTGACACTGGACCAAAAAAACCCCAACTTCATGTTTATTCACAGCCAAAGGTGGACAAGACTCCAAAGGCAACACGTCCATCTCTTCACACTTCATAAATTGAGAACTATCCAAGATTGCCAATTCTAATCCACCTTCTTCATTCTTCTCCACCGAAGCTCCATCACCCATATTTACCACTCCAATTAACCCCTCCTCAGCAACAGATTCTCTTAGCACTACCCATATAGTGCCTTCCTCTTCCGATCCTTCTAATTTCACTTGACTTATAAGAGTACTCTCTTCAAAGAGTAAACCATTACTCAAGCTTCTCCTAAAATGACTCATTATTAGCACTACCCATATATATACTCTACCATTTCTAAAAAATAACTTACTTTTAAAAATTGCGTGAGTCAATTCAAAAATTGTAAAATATAAAACAATATTAACGTCGAAACAAACGGACAATATGTCTATTTAGCACAGTGAAAAGTAACATTTCTATATAACAAATTTCACAATTTTTGTAAATTCTGTTGAAACATTTTAGAGAGAGAGAGGCAGACCAGGGGATGTATTTGACGGGGAAGCCATCAGATTCGGTGCGAACCCTGATGAGGGAATCGGGGACTTTCTTGTTGAGTTCTTTGAGGATTTCAGAGAGAGGGCGGCTGATTCCAGAGGTGGGAACTAGGTCCTCCAGGTCTTCTTCTTTTTCTGATGACGGAATCGAGGACTCTCTCATCGTCGCACCATTCGAAGAAGAAGAAGAGGCCTTGGCTTTGGCAGCAGCGTAACAACGTTTAGAAGAGCTTCGCAAAACCAACAACCATTCCCAACCAGCTGACACTGATGATGATGATTTTGCTACACATTTCACTCCTCTCGTCAGGGACGATGCCATTTTGCTCCTTTCTTGCTCTGTCTCCTCAAGGGTTTATAATAGCCCCGAGACAACTTTTGGTTTTGAGCTCCATTCACTTGTTTGTTGGGGGCATTTCCCTAACTAAGCTAAAATAATAAATCAATTCTCAAATTAAGCCTAATTTTTAAAGAATTTTTAAAATAAGTTAACTCGCGGTTCACAATCGCGATTTCAACATTTTTTCGTCTGTCCCGTGTGAAAGTTGGGAATTCTTAAAATCGTGATTACGAAAAGCGATTTTGATTAAGAAATCGCGGTTACAAAACGCGATTATAATTAACTTTTTTTCCTTTGAACTCGCTGTTACAAACCACGATTTCATCCCAAAAAAAATTTGTTCTGAATTCGCTGTTGAGAACCCCGCTTTTATGAAAAAAAAAATTTATTCTGAACTCGCTGTTTGTAACCACGAGTTTATCAAAAACCATTTTTCTTCTGAACTCGCTGTTCCAAACTACGTTTTATGAAAAAAAATATTTCTTCTGAACTCGCTCTTTCGAACCACGCTTTTTGGCCAAAATTTTTTTCTCCTGATATCGTTGTTATGATCGCTTTTAGCGTAAATTTTTTTTTTTAGTTTCAATTTAACTGAACTGTAAAGAAGAAATTTTTTATTTTTTGTTTCTGTTGTCATTGTTTTAGTGATAATGTATTTCAGAATAATTTTTTTGGTTAAAATTGTTTTACTAAAACCGTTCTCATGTTAATTTTTTTTTTTCTTTTCTTTTGTCTTTATTTTGGATTAGAATGTGTAATTCAGCATTTTTTTTTGGTTTGACTAAAATAAATTTATTTTGTTTTTTCTTGTGTTTGTTTTGGGTTAGAAGGTAATAATGTAATTCATAAATTTTTTGAGCTTTAGTAAAGCCGTTTTGATGTAAAAAAATTTTTTTTTTATTTTTTCTTTGTTTTAGGTTAGAAGGTGTTATTCAGTAATTTGTTTGGGCTTTAATAAAGCCGTTTTCATTTAAATATATATATTTTTTCTTTTGTCTTTGTTTTGAGTTAGAAGGTGATAATGTAATTCATAAATTTCTTTTCGCTTTACTAAAGCCATTTTCGTGTAAAGTTTTTAATTTTTTATTTTTTTCTCTTGTCTTTGTTTTGGGTTAGAATGTGTTATTCAGAAATTTGTTTTGGCTTGACTAAAGCCGTTTTCATGTAAATAATATTTTTTTTTTCTGTTGTCTTTGTTTTGGGTTAGAAGGTGATAATGTAATTCATAAATTTCTTTTCGCTTTACAAAAGCCGTTTTCATGTAAACTTTTTTATTTTATATTTTTTTCTCTTGTCTTTGTTTTGGGTTAGAATGTGTTATTCAGAAATTTGTTTTGGCTTTACTAAAGCCGTTTTCATTTAAATAAATTTTTTTTTTTGTTGTCTTTGTTTTGGGTTAGAAGGTGATAATGTAATTCATAAAACCTTGAGGAAAAAACACATACGTCTCCCACAAAAATACATAAGTAGTACAGACATAAGTCTCGGACAACTATACATTGTGGACACCATAAACTGAACACACAATACATAGATAAACATAACAGTTAGACAGACAAATATTAGCCAGACAATCTGACAAACTCATTACGGAAACACTTACTCTAAACAGACATCACATATTAATGCATGACCTAATATTGCCGAAGTGTAGACATTAACACCTAATTCGCGCTTAAATCGGTAGGTGGCTCAGAGTCTGAACAATCCGAAAGCTCAGCGTCAGAGACAAGCTGAGGATCCTCCATGATACCCTTGATAGCCGCATCATTTGGTTCTGTTTTGTTCTTCTGGGCATCCTTCTTAACTATGTATAGCTGCATATCGCGGGCTAACCTACGGCGCATTTGAAAAATCTCACGTTGTAGTCTTTCACATAGTCGATCAACACTATCAGGATCTTCCTTTTGGATCTCAACAGAACATGCTTTTGGCCCTTTCAATCGATTTTCCCGACATAATCTTTCCATTTGGACTCGCTCTATAAATAGTGCGGGCCACTTTAGAAGTCTAGCGTTTGCTAAACCATATCCTGTTTGATTATCTGATGGTTGCTCCACCAAACCACATGGATCTCGATAGTACTTGGGCATGACAAAATGTCGCTTCCCAAACCTATCATGATAAGCACAAGAGGCATCTAACAAAGGAAATGGTGTTTCATCTTCAGCATCGCCACTTCCCCTTCCCCTTCCCCTTCCCCTTCCCCTTCCCCTTCCCCCTCCTCGTCGTGAACTGTCACCTCTTTGCAAGTTCCTACCACCTCTGCAATTCCCACTCCCTCCCATGAACCATGTAGCCATGCTAATTTTTTAAAACAAATGAATGATAATTTCGTAGGGCGAAATGAGTTGTAAGGTTGTGTCTTCACCTTTAGTCGTTTATATAGTTGGCTATGAACAACTTTAGAAAGATGGCCCTGCATGACAAGCCCACATATACGAACAAGGTATGAGTCGTCAGTAGAATGAAAAAACAGAGAAAAGGAAATATTGTGTACTAAGTCACGTGACTTGACAATCCATCTGCATATACCAACAAAGTAAGGGCATGCTCACTGTAAGGTAAATCAGTGAATTCACTGTTGCCATGTGACTTTATGAATTGAGAATCCCACATATATCAAATTGGTGTTGAGTTGTCACTGTAATAAAAAAATTGAGCAAAAAATCGAGAAAACCAAAGCCTATGCACCAAGTCACATGACTTGACAATCCATCTGCATATACCGACAAAATAAGGACATGCTCACTGTAAGGTAAATCAGTGAATTCACTGTTGCCATGTGACTTTTTGAATTGAGAATCGCACATATATTAATAAGAAATGAGTTGTCATTGTAATAAAAAAATCGAGAAAAAAATTGAGAAAACCAAAGTCTGTGCACCAAGTCACATGACTTGACAATCCATCTGCATATACTAACAAAATAAGGGCATGCTCACTGTAAGGTAAATCAGTGAATTCACTGTTGCCATGTGACTTTTTGAATTGAGAATCCCACATATATTAATAAGAAATAAGTTGTCACTGTAATAAAAAAATCGAGAAAACCAAAGCCTATGCTCCAAGTCACATGATTTGACAATCCATCTGCATATACTGACAAAATAAATGCATGCTCATTGTAAGGTAAATCAGTGAATTCACTGTTGCCATGTGACTTTCTGAATTGAGAATCGCACATATATTAATAAGAAATGAGTTGTCATTGTAATAAAAAAATCGAGCAAAAAATTGAAAAAACCAAAGCCTGTGCACCAAGTCACATGACTTGACAATCCATCTGCATATACCGACCAAATAAGGGCATGCTCACTGTAAGGTAAATCAGTGAATTCACTGTTGCCATGTGACTTTCTGAATTGAGAATCCCACATATATTAATAAGAAATGAGTTGTCATTGTAATAAAAAAATCGAGCAAAAAATCGAGAAAACCAAAGTCTGTGCACCAAGTCACATGACTTGATAATCCATCTGGATATACTGACAAAATAAGGGCATGCTCACTGTAAGGTAAATCAGTGAATTCACTGTTGCCATGTGACTTTCTGAATTGAGAATCCCACATATATTAATAAGAAATAAGTTGTCACTGTAATAAAAAAATCGAGAAAACCAAAGCCTATGCTCCAAGTCACATGACTTGACAATCCATCTGCATATACCGACAAAATAAAGGCATGCTCACTGTAAGGTAAATCAGTGAATTCATTGTTGCCATGTGACTTTCTGAATTGAGAATCGCACATATATTAATAAGAAATGAGTTGTCATTGTAATAAAAAAATCGAGCAAAAAATCGAGAAAACCAAAGCCTGTGCACCAAGTCACATGACTTGACAATCCATCTGCATATACCGACAAAATAAGGGCATGCTCACTGTAAGGTAAATCAGTGAATTCACTGTTGCCATGTGACTTTCTGAATTGAGAATCCCACATATATTAATAAGAAATGAGTTGTCATTGTAATAAAAAAATCGAGCAAAAAATCGAGAAAACCAAAGTCTGTGCTCCAAGTCACATGACTTGACAATCCATTTGCATATACTGACAAAATAAAGGCATGCTCACTGTAAGGTAAATCAATGAATTCACTGTTGCCATGTGACTTTCTGAATTGAGAATCTCACATATATCAAATTGGTGTTGAGGTAAATCTGTTTGTGTATAATTAATTGTAAATAGTGATTTTGACAAGCAAATCAAGTAAAACCAATTGGGTTTTAAATTCCTTACTAGAGTCATCATTTTGACTGGACTTCCAGGAATTGGAAGGCGACTCTTTCTTCTTTCCCGATGGAGATTGAAATTCTTTACGTACAGGATCCCTATTCCACGAGCCCCAGTTAAGGGAAGCTTTTCACCGAGCTACCTGTTCTGTTTTATGTGTTGTTCAAGGCGGTTGTTCGTTTGTATGAACTTTATTTAGTTCCCCAACTGGACCAACCAGTTGGCTTTGAGCTTGTTTGTCAAGCCCCCCAAGTTTAGTTATCTGTCAACCCCCCGTTCCTTACTAGAGTCATCATTTTGACTGGACTTCCAGGAATTGGAAGGCGACTCTTTCTTCTTTCCCGATGGAGATTGAAATTCTTTACGTACATGATCCCTATTTCACGAGCCCCAGTTAAGGGAAGCTTTTCACCGAGCTACCTGTTCTGTTTTATGTGTTTTAAGTATTCACATAATTCAACATACATTAATCCATTCGTTAATCCAGAACATTCATTAACTCATTGCAATTCAATAAAGAAAGTCATGAACTAATAAATGTGCGGTTATAAATGTAGTTATTTCATAAATTTCAGGTTCATAAAACAAATACTTGAAATACATCCGTACGTTAGATGAACAACAGCATTGTCTTACATTCCAGTAACGAAGATATGAGACAACATACAAACATATATGAAAGATAAAGGTGTTTGATTTCTCATTCCTCATCTGACATGTAGTAGTCAGAGAGATAGTTTTCATTGTTTAAGACATTATTTCGCTCAATCACTGTCAAATCTCTGTTGCTTGCTTCTGCCATTTCGGTGGCTAGCTGAAGCATGAAATGTCGATATCTCCGCATCAACATTCTGTTGTTCTCCTTCTTAATTCTGCTAACTGTTTTTTCATAGTCATTCACATTTCGTCTAGCCATGGTCAATGAATGACGATGAGGTACCGGTGCCCCAAAGTTACGTAGATCATTAAACAATCCTTCTTGCTCCGTTATCCTGAACGCCCATTCTGCTCGGATACCAGCATAATAATCCTTCAGACTCGAGTACTTTTCGCTCTTGTAGTCATAAGTAAATGGAGGTAGCAGCCACACTTTCGGATTTCTTTGCTGGCGTGAACTTCCTGCACCTCTTGAAGACATTGTTCATAAAATAAACAAACAAATAATAATAGTAATTGTAGATATATTACTATTGTTATGACTTGAACAAACATCATACTGGGGGTGTCGCTATTTATAGACATCATACTGAGGGTTAAGTAGAGATGATCTAGTGACGATAATGCATGCTGGGGCACTATGGAAGAAGTGATACCCGTGATATTATTTTTTAGCTTTTCATTTCATGCAATCCTGAGTACCCGTGACTTTGTGTACCTGTGATGTAGTCACAGACGTGGTTGTCAGATAAAATCATAATTGTAAACCAGAGGATGACAATGCAATCCCTTCATATTGGAGCAGTGAGTTGTCAAATAAAACAACATGCAGTGAGTTGTCACATCGCCACATGAAACTATTTTTTCATGCTTACTTTTTTAATACAGTAAGTAGTCACTTGAAATTGACGATTTCAGTACAAATTGGTGTTTTCAAAAAATTATAAATGAAATTAAATGCTTAAATTTTCTTTGTTTTAAAGTAATATTCTTAATAAACAGCTTATATTTTATCTTATTTTCACTTAATGAACTTCACAGTCATTCCATTTTTTCCTCTTTGCATTTTTTGCTTCTTTTTATATTCGGTAAATTACACTTTACTCCTTCAGTCCATCACATAATTGTTTATCAACACTATTGCCGTGTGGTCGTATTGATGTGACTTAGATGAAATGTGATAAAAAAATAAAGCATTTATTTGCGCTGCAGAAAGTCACATGTATCACGAAATGTGAGGAAAAAAGTAACAAATTTTTTTTTTTCATAAAAGCGGGGTTCTGAACAGCGAATTCAGAACATAATTTTTTTTCGATGAACTCGTGGTTTGTAACAACGAGTTAAAAACGAAAAAAAGTTAATTATAATCGCGTTTTGTAACCGCGATTTCTTAATCAAAATCGCTTTTCGTAACCACGATTTTAAGAATTCCCAACTTTCACGCGGGACAGGCGGAAATATGTTGAAATCGCGATTGTGAACCGCGAGTTAGCTTACTTTGGGAATTCTTTGAAAACTAGGCTTAGTTTGGGAATTGATTTACTATTTTAGCTTATTTAGGGAAATGTCCCCTTGTTTGTTTGGTTCCAATCAATTTTTAAAAATTTGAATTTTTTATTTTTATCGTTTTTTTTTTAATTATTTGTATTGAATTTTTTTTTAATATTTTAAACAAATTTTTTACACTTAACATCAATAAAATTTAAAAGTATAATATTTGTGAAAAATAATTTTTAACAATTTATAAATATCAAAAAACAAAAAAAAAATACGAAATTTGAATATATTTTTGTTTTTTAAAATATATTTTTTACTATATTTTACGTAAATCTAAGTTAGGTGTATTTAAAAATTAAAAAAAATTAATTAAAATATTAAAACAAATTCATTAAAAATAAAATAAAAAATACGAAAAATTAAAAATTAAATTTTTTAAAAATTAAATTAAGTAAATTAGAACCAAACAAGGTGATTCTTTTTTCTTTCTATTTTTTTGGACTCTGTGTTTCTTGTGTACTCACGTCAAAGAATAATGTTATATGCACCAATTTATGTACTAATTAGTGCATCAATTGATGATGTGGCATAATTTAAGAAGTTTTTGGTATTTGTAATGTAATTAATGAGTGGGGTCAATAATAATGTTGGTACACTAGTTAGTTTACTAATTGGTGCATGTAATACCACTGTACATTAAATGTAAGTTAAAAGCATTTGCAATACGTGATATTCACATCTCAAGAATTTGAGAGTCTGGAAAATTTATCTTAAGTTTTATTTCAATAATCCAAAAAGTTTACTTTTGCAATACTTTTAACAAAATCACTTTACCAAAAAAATAATTTCCCCAAAATGTACCTTTGTGGAAATGGCAAAAAAATAAAATAAAATAAATAAATAAAAAATAATAAATCAAATTTCGATATCTACTCCCAACTTATCCTATGAGTGGAATAGAATTTCCTTTAATTAGTATATAAAATCTCAAAATACATAAATCTCACACATTGTGTAAATATCATGCACATATATATCTATAGTCTGATGGTTTATTGCAAAGAATTTGAAATAACATTGTCATATTTATAAAAACACAAATCCATCAAAATTCACAAACTCAAATCTATTTAACCCTTCAACAAAATACACATATAGCCCAATCACATCTAATAAAAGGAAAATGCATAAGACTCCCAAGGGGGGTGCTGGGGTCCCTTTTGATTGGTCCATAACTGTTTGTTTGTTTGTTTGTTTTTTTTTTTTTTCATTGGCAGCCCCCCACGTGGAGGTGGGGGTGCTGGGGGTCACCCCCCACTGGGGTCCCCAGCATTACGGCTAATAAAAATAGGGAATAAATCAAAAGCATATTTATATAGTCTAGTAATTCATTTCAGAGAATTCTAAGCTGGCCCTAAGGTAAGGTGAGTAAGGTCATCGCTTCGGGCTCTTAAATTCTGTCTAAAAATTAGAGTCCTGAAATAATTTCAATCTTACGATATGTTTGGTTTATTAAAATAAAATTAAATAGAATAATTATTCCATCATAATGTCTATTTTCACGTTTAATTTACTAAAAAAGATTACAAACGAAATCATCATTCATCATTGTGAATAAATAATTTTGTAAAGAGACTAAGGAATGACTATTCCATTCAATTCAATTTCATTTCAGTTAACTAAACACTACATTATAATATTAGTAATTTAAAAATGTAGATTATTTAAACAAACAATTGAGCTGATTAATTATTTAAAAATAATAGATTGTTGCTTGCCAAATGTATGAATTATTATATAGAATATTGTTTGATTATATGAGTTACAATTATTTCTATAGAAATAATTTTTTAAAGTTGAAAATAATCAAATTTTACAATTTAATTTACTACGTCAGGAAAAAAATGTGAATAAAATAAGAGTGTTGACAATTGAAAATGTTCAAAATTTATCTCAATAATTATGTATACCATATGCAACAAATTTATAGAAGGTACAAGAAAAAGAATAAAAATAAATTGAAGATTGTTATTATTTTACCAATTTCAAAATATATATGGGAGTCAGGGCTCATCTTCTGAATTCGCGTTGTTGGCTTTTTTGGCTTTCGAAGGTTACTTTCGTAATTATGAGCGTGCCAGCAAGGATCAATCAGTCCTTACAGAATTGTAATTGCCAAACAATTATTCAGACGATTGTGTTATGGTTCTTTCGGCCTCAATAAAGAGGACTTTTACTGGTGGCTTACTGGTAATTTGACTTCAGAAAACTTGAACATAAGAACAATTAAATAAATTGAAATATTTCATTAGTATGAAAAACTTACAATGATCTTAGTTCCGTAGAGAATTACAGCGGCAATATACTCGAAAACTACTCCTACAAATGAAGTGCGGCGCAGAAACTTAAAGTACAGAAATATAAAGGACAGGAAATAACACTGGACTATGTAAAGTAATTCTTTAGATCTTTTGCCGTCCCTTTCTCTGAAGTCCTTCCTGCTATTTATACTCTCCGAAGATAACCATTGAATTGTACTTCAAACCGTCGAACTGCTCCTCCGTAGTCGCTGATCATGCTACCTTATAAGTAGTTCCACTACGCCTTCACTTGCAGTTAGGCTTCCCCCTTATATTCGAATTTGAAATGTGAGCAACCGTTGAAGCCACGTCACTGTACGTCTCTTTGTTGATCTGCTACTACTCAGATCTTATAACAATCAAAATTAATTGCCACGTGTATGATCAGGATCGAAGACCTACTTGGTCTCCCCATATTACCCTCACTTCGCCACGCGTCGGATTGTCACTGGCTTAGTACAAAATGTGTAGCCAACACGCGTTAAACCCCCAAAAAGTTAAGGTCGGCCCTGACTATCATATTTCTAAAAACATACTAACCCAAACCCATCAATTGATCAAAATCTTTAGCAAAATAATTTTTTTTTAAAAAAAAAGATAAAAATGTAAAAAGAAAATAAACATATATACACGTCCCAATCTCAAATAATAAAATTGGGGACTAAACCAAAAAGGATTAAACCAAAAGGACATATACAATGCATGATATGACAAAGGAATTCATAAAAAGAGGGAGTGTTTTTCATTTAAAAAAAAAAAACGAGTGAAAATGTAACATTTCGTATTCCTTGGATTCGTGGGATTTCTCTTCACTTTCTTATTATTGTACTTGGAGCCTCTTTTTTTTTTGGATCAACAAAAAGGAACCTTTATAGATGCAAAAACCAAACAAGAAGAGAGATTACATCAACAAAGGAGGAGGAAGAGGAGTTTGGCGAGGAACCAATCCCAAGAAGAAGAAGAAAAACAAAGAAAAACAAAGACGAAAACCAGCCCACTGCAATTGACCTTGGGATTAACCAATACTCCGGGCACAAAACCAGAACAAGCCTTGCTAGTGCCCTTGGCAATATGATCAGTCAATAGCAACCAGACCTGACCAAACCTGTCCTATGCTGCAGCCAAAAAACAACCAATGTATAGCAGCCAAAAAGAACCAGAACAACCCAACCCCAGCAATCAACACAAACCAGAACCAGAAGCTGCAATGCAGCAATTGGAGTGCTGCTGCGACAAAACAAAAGCCCCACCAACAGAACCAATGCAATAGCAACCAAATAGCAATCCCAGCAGTTTTAAACCAGTGCAGTAGTAACCAAAAACCAAACCCAGCAGATTTAATTCTTCCGCAGAAGAGCCCAACCCCAGCAATCAACACGAACCCAGCAGAATTCACCATTGCAGATCTTCACCCAGCAATTCACCACAAACCTCAAGGGGCTAACCTGATCTGATGAAGATTGGACACGATGTCATAGACTGAATAATTCACCACCACATGGCTTTTGATCCACAAGGCTATCTTCACCTTAATTTTCTCGCACAAATCTTGAATGTTGGGATGAGCACCCTTGAACACGCAGTCATTCCTCGGTTTCCAGACAGACCATAACACAACAGCAAGGACAATCTGCCACGCTTTGAGTAACCAGCCTTTGAACCTACCTCCAGCCCACCAATGTATTGATTGGGGTGGTATCATAATGGTAAAGGAGATTAGTATTCATTTATTATTCACCCTCTCCAATTATGTTGGAGGAGGATTCTTTCCAATCTATAATTTGGATTGGAGGGCATTGTTTAGACTCGTGAGACTTACTATGGGTTTTATTTTGATAATTCAAATTATTTATTTTGTTGAATATTTCATGTATTTAATCTATACAAAAAATTAAGTCGATCCGATAATTGTAATATATTCAATTTATTAGGTTTGACATCAAAAATTTGGACAACAATTGTGTTTTGAAAAATAAATTATTTATTTTTTTGGTGAGAAATTCAATAAATTCAATATATTATAATTATTAGATTGACCCAATTTTTTTATGTGAAAGAAATAGACGAAATGAATGCCTGATAGAATAAATAGTTCAAATTATTAAAATAGAATCGGTGCGAGCACATGGATCCAAACAGTGCTCCTATTTTAAAATAGACTATTTGAATTTGATTTTGTCAGACACTAGGTGAGAGTTACGTTAGCAAAACATGAGTAATTCCAAAGTAAAATATAACTCTGAGCAAAATTAAAATATAATCCCAGTAGCAGCAGCTTCACCCAAACAATAGTACACAACATCATCAAAATCAAAGAAAAGTAGCAACATATTCTCTCTCACTGAAATAACTTCTTCCTTCATAACAGAAAATCACAAAGCAGAGCCACTAGCAATATACAACTGATTCATATCACTTAATCAAAATCCTTAACATCGTTGCCTACCCAATCTCACAGCTCCAAAACAACCAATTCCCAAGGTAGTAGTGCACGAAGGCTGTTATTATAGATCGTCACAAAGTCTACAATTCAACACCTGATGGCCTAGATGGTAGAGTTTTTTACTCGCGGGACGTACTGCAGATGCATTTCCGGGAACTACATTTCCATAGAGAGAGAGTTGTTGGGATGCTTCTTCACTAGTTGATTGGTTACTCTTCTCTTCTTGCTCCTTGTACACAAGATGGACTCCGACCTCCTTTACATGAAAATACTCTTTTTCAACCACTGAAATATTCAGTTCATCCCCACCTTCCAACTGATTTTCAAACTTCCAATAGCTTAACATCATCATATCCTCATCCGCTTTAGGAATGCCAAAGATATATGGGGAATGACTCCAAATAAAACTCTTGGTCGTATTACTAATAATGGTATGTGGGATGCAATCAATCGTATCAAACCTATCATCTTCTTTTCGATTATTGGAAAGTGTATAAATAGAACATACAATCAAGCATCGGATTCTGAAATTAAGATGCGACGGCACAGTAAATGATATTGAAGATCCTTCATTTTTAAGATTAAACCAGTCTGGAACCTTGCTTCCTAAACAATAAGCATAGAATATGTGTTCTTCATGACATCCCTGTGCGACATAAAGCATAATTAATTTAACGATTATGTATATATATATTGTGTGTGTGTGTGTGTGTGTGAGAGAGAGAGAGAGAGAGAGAGAGACCTGTAGGGGAAGCTTCCTTGGACTCCCTGAGAACAAGTTGGAAAGCATAACAGTTTGGCTTCCCATGGATCCGAAGTTGGACAAGCCCAAATTGTTAATTATCTCCATGTCAATATTTCCTAGAGGTTCAAACTTGAAGCTTCCCATAATCTCAACTATATTGTGATTCCCGCCCAGCCGTAGTAGATTTGGATGCAAACAGCGAGTGCCTTGATTGCCATATATGTTATTATATTCTATGGTTGGAAAGGTTACTTTCTCCAACAATGTACATCCTACGAACTGTAATTCTTTCAATTTCTGCGACACTTCAAGTGATCGGAGCCTTGTGCACTCATCTAAACTAAGGATCTGGAGTCCAGTATGACCTCTAATGAAATTTGGGAGGCTACGAATTGCATTACAACTCAGATTTAAAATTTGCAAGGAGGATAGGTTGCCAAGATCCATAGGAAAATCTTCATCTGATAAATTACAGTTCTCAAGACTTAAGTGTACCAAGCGCCGTGGTAAAAGAGCCCATGAAATTTCCATGCTTTTTCTTGGCTTCAACAGACAGGGATAGATGAATGAATGCCATGATTTGACCTCCTTACTGGTACAGAGTAATTGACTTATGGAAATTCTATTTGCATGGAGAACTGTTAATGACTCCATAGTCTCCATTCCTGTTGGCAGTTCCTCAAGATTTGAGCAACCTGAGATGTCAAGTGTTTCCAAAAACTTTAGCATACAAATGCTTCTCGGGAGCTTCCTCAAATTTTTGCAATCTTTTAAATTGAACAAAACAAGTCTCTCAAGGTGTCCAATGGATTCATGAACCTCAACTAGCCTTGCACAATTTATAAATATCAACTTCTCTAGATTGGGGACTTTCGAGAAGTCGGGAGTTTTAAGGCAATGGGAATGACTAAGATCAAGGATTTTTAGTGACTTGAGAAGCTGTAAAACAAGAAAAAAGCTGCTATTAATATTTCTTTCAGTTTTCACACGAAATTAAAAAATATATATACATCTGTAACATACCTTTTCTCCTTCCCAAATTATTTGCAAG
This sequence comes from Camellia sinensis, assembly GCF_055761805.1. Lineage (NCBI taxonomy): Eukaryota > Viridiplantae > Streptophyta > Magnoliopsida > Ericales > Theaceae > Camellia > Camellia sinensis. The sequence goes on from NC_138965.1 coordinate 49,933,925, forward strand.
CTACTATAACTCATGTCAAGAACAATCAGGCTCTCCAAAGGAAAATCACAAGGTATAAATTTGAAAGGGAATCCATGCCAACATAACCATCGTAATCCTTTGGGAAAATTTTCCAAGCTTCCACTTATTTGTACATAATTGAGCTGCAAAAGTTTTAGTTTATGCATCATTGCAAATGCATCAACTTCCAAAGTTACTTGATTTGAATTTCCTAGAGCAGTGCCTACATTCTTGGAGGAGAACATGCCAGAACAGTATCTTTTAAATGAGTTGCCTACATTTGTTAAAAATGGTGTGTCGAGGAATTCATCATAATGACGTTTTCTATTAACACCAAAAATTGTCCTGTCATGTTTATCTTTCTTGGACAAATTCATATCAAGTGTGAGGCCTTCGATTTTTCTTGTCCCCTGCCAATGAACAAGAGGAGGGCAATATTTATCAATAAGAGTAATGCTATAAAAATATAATTTTTGCAAAGATCAATCATACAAAATGATGTGGCCTTTTTCAAATAAAAACAACAGAAATGAAACTGATAATTTCAAAAATCCAATTGCCCTATTATCCTAGATGATATACATCCATATATATATATATATATATTGTTGAATTACACTATTAGTCCTTATAGTTTAAGCAAGTGTTATTTTAGTCTCTATAGTTTCAATTTGAACCATTTGATCCCTACATTTTCAAATTTGTTGCAACGTAGTCCCTTGTTACTTACCGTTAGAATTTGAAACAGAAAAAGACCATATATAAAATTAGAGGGACCAAATTGAAATTCCAAACAAACTACAATGACCACTGGTATAATATACCAAATTGGAATTCAAACAGACTATAGGGACCATCGGTGTAATGAATATATTACACCGGTGGTCATTGTAATTTGTTTTGAATTTCAATTTGGTCCCTCTAGTTTTGTATATAATTTTCTTCCATTCAAAATCTTAACAACACATGTCGGAGAGACCACATTACAAAACATAAAAAATAAAAAAATTGTAGTGATTAAATTGTTCAAATTGAAACTACGAGAATCAAATAAAACTTCGATCAAACTAGAGGAACCGGTGGTGTAATTTACCCATTTTCGTTTATTATATTATACAAAGATTTTTCTAGATTATTTTTCCGATATAAATAGCATAACTACATAAATAAATAGAAATAAACATGAAAAGCAACAAGGTTAACACTTACAGTATTTTCTCTCAAAACATTCAAGGAATCCTTGTGATTCCAAAGTCTACTACGTTCTCCTGGCTCCTTAGGTGATTCTTGCCGAACAATTTCTCTTCCCATTTCTTGAACCAATTGATGCATCACCAACTTTTTGCACTCATCAATTGTTAACAGACATCTATCAATGAGATTTTGAATCCCAACCATTGTGTAAAAATCACATCCATCTAGAATTGTAACTACCCAATCTTCATCCATCCCAACAAAGAAACAAGCAATATGGAGGAATAAATTTTTATCGTGGTCATCTTGTAAAGAGTCATAGCTTATTTTGAGTTTTCCAAGGATTTCATAATCAGGAAATGCTTTCAATTTTTCTAATTGACTTTTCCAGATATTTAAACTTTTTCCAGACAGAGAAGAACCCAAAATTTTTATAGCTAATGGAAGCCCTCCACTGTAGTGTACCACCCTCTTTGAGTCCTCTATGAAACCATCAATGGGACAATTTTTCCCAAAGGCATGCCAACTAAAGAGCTCTAAGGATTCATTATGATCCAAATTTTCAACCTTGTGCACCCGACAAACTTCATGAGCCTTGAGCAATTGCTCACGCCTAGTGGTTATGATGATTTTACTACCTTGAGAAAGCCAGTCTCTCATTCCAAGTATTGCATCCAATTGATCTACTGTATCCACATCATCAAGGACTACAAGAACTTTTTTGCAACATAATGCGTTTTTAATCTTTATAACTCCTTCATCAACACTGTACAATTTTTCCTTTCTTCCCTTTAACATATCTGAAAGAAGTTGTCGTTGTAATCGAAGTAAACCATCTTGTTGTTTTAAAATTTCTCTTACATTTGCAAGAAAACTGCTACCTTCGAATCTTGAGAAGTTCGAATTATATAGTACTTTGGCGATGGTTGTCTTCCCTATTCCACCCATCCCACAAATTGCGACTATACCAACATCACTAGACTCATCTTGTAACCAAAGCCCAATGTTTTTGGCTCGAGAATATATTCCAATCAGGTGGGGGGCAATACCCAAGGTTGTGCGACTTAGTTTGTCTCCAACTACTTTCACAATTTTCTGGATAAACTTTGACTCAAGTCTAATTATCAGATTAAGATGGAAAACAAAGAACAATAAGAATGCCATCAATTGAATTTAATCGCTAATTCTCATGCAATACTGAACCAAAAGACCATGTTACTGTCTTTGTTGAAACAATTGGAAGAGTCTTGGATGAAAAGAAAGGGTTTTCACTATCATGGTTTTGAAACAATACTCTTTTATCTAATATAAACTGTTCTGTTTTTCAATTTTTGATTAGTAAGCCAAGTTGTTGAAACTTTTAAACAATGGGCCACATTTGAATAAAATGTCTATGAAAAGAAATGAATAGCTGCTTGTGATCTTTTCATATAACTTGAAAAGAAGGAGCATCTTAAAAAAATCATGAGTTAATAAATTCAACTTGTTTTTTTTGGAAACTGACTTGTAGGATGCTTTTGTGTTTGAAGGTTATCTTACAAAGACTAAACTATGTAAATCTGTCATAATTAACAAAACAATTCATTCCAAAATTTGAACAGACAATTCTTCATTCAAAAGGCCTTAGTATGAAATACTTTAATCTACGATATCCAAAAAATGGTGATATAAGTAATGCTTAGCTAAGAAAAGGACTTGGGAGGAAATTACCCGTCAGTTTGATTTTGTAAGTTCATCCCTGCCAAATCTGCAGCTTCTCTAAGTGCTGCCTTCCATTCTTCCACTTTGCCAATCCATTCAACTTGTCTTTCACTCGCTTCTGCGCGAAATCTCTCTTCATGCCTTGTAAATGCTTCTTTGAAACTTTTCTTTTGCTTCCTCACATGAGATGGATCCACATGATAGAAAATAGGTAGAACTACATGTCCAACAGTCCTCCTGCGTTCGAGGATCATGACAAGTTCATCGAGACACCAACTTGAAGATGCATAGTCCTCCGAGAAGACAACTATTGAAATCTTCGACTCTTGAATTGCTTTGTTCAATTCGAACTTAATATTCTCCCCTCTTTCAATTCCATTGTCATCTCTGAAAGCACGAAATCCTGCGTGTGCTAAAGCTGTGTAGAGGTGATCAGTGAAAGTCTTGCGAGTATCTTCACCTCTAAAGCTCAAGAACACATCATAACTACAATGAGAATTGGAGGAGGAGGTTTCTTGGGATCTGACAATTGCCATTGGATTAAAGCTCAAAGAAAGACCAATTAAGGACAGGAGAGCCAAGATATCAAAGAAAGACCAATTAAAGACAGAAGAGCCAAGATATGAATTATATCTGCTTGGGCACCATGGATATTTATAGATGTCACTATATGTAAATGAAGTACCAAGTAAGAAACCGATGAGAGAAATGCTATCTTAATTTACATGTTGGTTTTCCTGGAAGCTTGTATGTGTCTTGACAAGAATTCTTGACTCTATGTTCTACGAAGTCTTTCCCAAATTATTTTTTGTGGGACCTTTTGTTGTCCTTACAGTTATTTAAAAATTCTGACCCTTTGGAAAATCATGAACCAATCTACCCACCTTCATTTGTTTAATTTAAACCAAAATGCCCTATATAAACCAATTCAATCATTGCTATATGTCACCCATTTTCTGTGATCGTTTGGAATCACTATTTAAGTGGTCATTCATAATTGATTCCTTGTTCATAAATAATTATTCTTGAAACTAAATAATGTTTTTTCATTTCTTAATGATATGAAATGGTGGTAAAACAAATAATATACAATAGAGAAGGATTTTGAATGTTGTTTACAATTGATTATTTATTCTCAAGTTTGGGTTAGGTAGTTGGGCTTGGTGACTGTGTTGACTTTTTAATTATTATTAAATTAGTAGTTAATTTGACGTAATACTTTTTATATTTGTGAATAGTTCTTGTTTATTGAAACTTTGTTTTCTATTGTTAACTATACCAATTAGGTAGCCACTGATCTATACAAATGGATGGCGTTAATCGTTCTTCTAAGAGGCCGCTTGGAACTTAGGTTTTTAGTGATTTTTTTTACTTTTAATTTTTTTATGAGATAAAAAAAATTAATGTATTTGGAATGATTTTTTTAATTAAATAGATAGCTGTAAAAAAAAAAAAAAATTGATTGATTAATTTGTATGATTTGACATTTTACTAATAGAGTTGAATTTGAAATTTGAAATTTTTTTGTGACTTTCTAATTTTTTTTAGACCAAAAAATCTCTTACCAAACAGAGCTAAGTGTGGCGTGCCTTAATAAAATGCATCATTATTCACGCATAAGCATTAGCGTATGAGGTAGGTTTGAAAATTTGGATTCTGTTTTGTTTGATTTTTAAAATTTTATTTTTAATTTTTTTAGTAATTTTTTTTCACATTTTAATTTTTTTAACTTTTAAATGTACTTAATCTAAATACTTAATTTTTTTTACAATTACTAAAATATAAAAAAAAAGTTTATGAAAAAAAAATAAAATAAAATAAAAATATGTGTGATTTTTGTATTCTTTTGCACCAAATGTGAATGGGACCGTGGATTAGAGAGAGTGCAAGTGGAGTACAGTGAGACAGGCATGGATGGACGAAGTTGGTGAGAAAGTGAGACCTTTAAAATAAGTTTTTCAAATGTAAATTGTTTTTATTGCGATTCATTTACTCATATGGAATATCTGGATACCAACAATGCTATATCTATTTGAAATTTTATTAACAACTCTATTAAAAGCATCTATGTCCACATATTATTAGACGTAAAAATATTATTTTTATTTTCACAATCAATCACATTTAATCATTTGTATTTTTAATAAATTTTTTAGTAAAATTATTGGTATGGGATAGAATCATTCATTTGGATACACCACGGTCCACGGCATGGTAAGGCCAACAAAAAATTAGGGAAAAGAAGACAGAGTGTTTGGTAACATAATTTAGTACTTAGAATTGAATATATTAAGGCGGTGTTTGGCAAGTTAGGTTTGGAGGATTTGTTGGCTAAAATCCACAAAAGAATCCAATCATCTTTCTAAACACAAATATTTTAGCCTACTAAAATAATCAAAAACTAAAATAGCCTACTAAAATAGCCAACTTTCCAAACGAAGCCTAAGTAATAATCAATTAAATCCTTTTGACAACTATAATTGATATCACTTAAAAATTTAAGTCTCTCTTAAAATTGTATGATAGGGTTCAAGAAAGTAGTTGAAAAAATCAAAGATCTTCGAAGATCCTTGAAGAAGAATTCAAACTCTCTAGAAGATGATGAGAGGCTTGGATTCTTCAATAGTCTCAACTAAGAACACAAAAGAAAGGAGATGATGGAGATAAGAGATTGTGTGAAGAAGAAGGCAAAATGGCTAGAGAGAGAATAATGGCAAGGTTCTTCCATGGATCTCCCACTTTCATTCTCAAGGTTGATAATGGAGAAGAGAAATTAGTTCTTTTCCAAGAGTTAATCCTCCAAAATCTATCCCTTCATGATGTAGGATGGAGCCCATGTGCAAGGCACATGAGAAATATTCTCTCCAACCACCTTGTCCGAGGAGGTGACCTCTCCGAGGATGAGGAAAACCTCGAAGAGGAGATCAACCTCTTGGCGAACCCTTCTTCTTAGCCGCACCTAACCAATGATCTTCAATCATCCCAAAGGGTCAAGGGTAATCCCAGAGGACATCCTGCCACATAAGGGCCAGGGGTAGTTCAAAAGAACGCCCTGCCGCAAATATTGTCGAGTCTCAGGGACCCCCTAGATCGTGCCACCTCGACCCGAGTATACGCTAGTTTAACCGAAGAGTGAATTTATCTCCACTCATCGTCCTCGGGATTGGGTCCTTTGTTCGGACTCCATTACACCCATGGTTCTGGTACGTAGATCCCGGAAAGCTCCGAGCCCGCAAGTGTTCTGGGACTCATTAATGTAGCAACTTCTAGATTTCGTCTGAATCCGTTCGAAGCCAAGTGCTTCGGATCTCTAGGTTCGTGGATCCGAACCCTTTCGAGTCCGAGTGCCTCGGATCTCTAGGCTTGCGCAATTCCCTTTCGAGTCCGGGCCCAAGTAAGTCTCTAAGTTCGTGGATCCGAACCCTTTCGAGGCTTAGAGCGATTCGGCCCGTTTGATGGCGATAAATCTGGGCCCACCAATCTTAAACTTGCGATAAATTCGGGCCCACCAACCTTGGACTATTGGGCCTAATTAATTTAGTGGGCTTAAATTAGCTCATCTTACAAAAATATTGGCTAAAACTTAAAAAAAAAAATTAAGTCATTTAAAACTTACTTAATTCTAACTCAATTTATAAATACTAAATATAAATATCAATATACACTATTATAAATTCACCACCACTATCACCATCACCATCGCTACCGCTATTACTACCACCATCACCACCATGCCACCGTCACCGCCATTGCCACTACCACTACCACTACCACTACCACCACTACTACTGTTATCGCTACCACCAATCCACCACCGCCACCACAACCACCACCATCATGGCAACACTACTACTACCATCGCTATTGCTACCACCACCACCACTATTACCACTACATTCATTATCATTGTCATTGTTGCCATAAATATCATCATCGTTTTACTATCACTATTATCGTTACCACCACCACCATTATAATATAAAAATTGAAATATACAATTTAAAAATAATAAATTTCAAATTTGATTTACATATCAAACAACTTATTTTTAGTTTAGCACTTAAATTTTTATCAAGCAACTTTTTAGCTTAAAAAATTCAGTATTTAGGTGCCGTTTGGTAACACTTACGTTTTCAGTTTTCTGTTTATATTTACAAAAATTTAAAAAACTCAAATAAAAACTTGTTTGGTAAAATTTTTGATTTATAAATCAGTGGTCTCAGTTTATAAATTTGGCCAAAAAATAAAAACACAAAAAATGTGTTTCCATTTTGAGTTTTCAGTTTTTTTTTTTTTTACCACCCAATACTAGCCACCACCCGCCACCATTTTCCACCACCGTCTTCCGCCACCACCACCCACCACCCACCCCCCATCACCACCACCACCACCACCCACCACTCACCACCCACCTGCCATCCACCCGCCAACACCCACCACTCGCCACTACCATCCACCGCCCGCCACTACCACCTACTTGCCACCACCACTCACCACCCACCTACCACCACCACTAGCCACCCACCACTACCAGCTACTTGCCACTCACCTGCCACCACCGCCCACCACCCACCACCACCACCACCACCACCATCACTCGCCACTCACCCGCCACCCACCTGCCACCACCACCCGCCACCCACCACTACCACCACCACCACCCACTCGTTACCACCTACCACTCACCCACCCACCCACCCACCACCACCACCACCACCACCTGCCACCACCACCACCACCACCCGCCATCCGCTACCCACCTGCCACCACCACCACCACCACCACCTGCCACCGTCACCCATCCACCCACCATCACCACCCGTCACCACCCACCACCACCCGCCATCCGCCACTCACCTGCCACCACCACCCACCACTCGCCACAATCACCACCACCACCCACTCGCTACCATCCACCACCCGCCACCGTTACCCACCCACCACCACCACCACCCGCCACCACCCACCACCACCCGCCATCCGCCACCCACTTGCCACCGCCACCCACTCGCTACCACCCACCACCTATCCACTCACCACCACCACCCGCCACCACCACCCACCACCCGCCACCACCACCACTACCACCCAATCGTTACCACCCGCCACCATCACACACCCACCCACCCACCCACCACCACCACCCACCACCCACCGTCACCACTTTCCACCACCGTCTTCTTCCGCCACTTGCCACCACTCGCCATTTCTTACTCTTTTTTATCTTTTAAATTTTTTTAAAACATTTTGTCAATTACCAAACGCATTTGTAGTTTATGTTTTTTCTAAAAATAAACAAAAAATAAACAAAAACCAGTTTATAAAATTTTTGTAAATATAAACTGAAAACGTAAACGTTACCAAACACACCAGTTTTCAATATTTAATTTTCAGTTTTCAATTTTCAGTTTTCAGTTTTTAGTTTTCAATTTTATCAAATACCACCTTAACTCACATATAAAAATGATTTTTAAATTTTTCTTATTTTTTGATTATAAAAATAGATATGTAGATAGGCAGACTGATTCATCATAAGTAAGAAAATATTCACAAGACATAATTACTCGCTTGGAATGATACCCACTTCGGTAGGTTTCAACCACTATGGGCATGGAGAGATTATAAATAATGGTTAGGAGTTAGAGATGTTGGGTCTTTGTGGGCTTATCACAAGAATCACCTCGATAATTGGAACTGTTTATATTAAAGAGCTCACAAAAAATATTATTCTTGTAAAAATTAAATTATTTAAATAACCTATCACCAAAATAGTTGAGTTTAAAATTAAGGATTTGACGCGAAATCCGAAAAAACTCAACCCGTTGCTATCCCTACATATACGAGATGTGTTTGATTTATTTATTCAATTCATTTTCTCTCAAAAATTAGTATAATTATAATTTTTACAAACAACATCAATTTAAAAATAAACATATTTACATAAATATATAATGTATATTTAATAGGAAAAATTGATGAAATATCCATCACATGCAGTGTTTTGAGGCAAGATCCAAGCTTTGATCTTTATTGGTTATAAGGATATATACATGACATTTGTTAGTTGGTAATTTGACTGGGAAAGACAATTCTAAATATCTTTGCCCTTTATATGTATTTTGTATTAAAAAATTTAAAAATTCTATAACATGAGTTCTACACGTCTAATTTTAATAGAATTAATATTTCCGGAATCACAATTTCAAGATCGTTAAAACAAGATCAACCTATAGAATTTACATATATATATAAATTTGTATAGATAGATTTTTCGATCTTGCATCTCATGATTTAAGTGAAAAAAATTCAAATTCAATGCCGAAAGAAGCATTTTTTCCTGTAAAAATAAGTGATGAAACTGTCTTTGGCTATATTTGTTGTATATAAAAAATTTACATGGAAATAGATCATCGAGCGAAAAGTTATGACCTATTGAAATTTTAATGTAAATAAAAAAAAATGGTAGTATTTTTATGTTTAGGTTCTTTAAAGGCATTAAAAATAATAAAATAAAATATAAATAAAATAGGGAGAGATATAGAAAAAAAAATATTTTTAACTTGAAAATGTATAGATAGGCGTTGAAATGAGAAAAAAAAAAGAAGGGACAAATAGGCTTTAATTTAGTCGCCAAAAGTCTTAAATTTGCGACTAAACAATTACTTGCCAAAAGGGAAGGTATTGGCGACTAATTTTTTTTAGTCGCCGAAAGTTGGCAATTGGGGACTAAAAATTTAATCGTCCAAAGTTTTCAATAAGTGTGCTTTTTGTTTTAGTGACTGAAATATTTAGTTGCTAAAAACGTGACACTTTTTTGGCTACCAATTTTTTAGTCGCTAAAATCATAGTGCATCTTTTTAGCTACTAATTTTTTAGTCGTTAAAAGCTTTCATTTTTTTTTTTTTGCCTACTAACTGTTTAGTCGCCAACAAGTTCCTTTTTATTTTTTGGCTACTAAATGTTTAGTCGCCAAAAACTTCCATTTTTTTTTTGCCTACTAACTGTTTAGTCGCTAACAAGTTCCTTTTTTATTTTTTGGCTACTAAATGTTTAGTCGCAAAAGCTCTATTTATTAATTTTTTTTGAATGCACAAATTAAATATTTTTCATTAATTTCTAAATTATATGTATTCCATTATCAATGCAACCTGTACATATACAGAATAATACATCTATCAATTATAATCTAAATCAATTATCAATAATACCCATTTCATTATCAACTATCCAAAAACTTTAACTTGTAACATCATATTGCAAATATCATATAAATCCATACCAACCAAATATAATTCATCTAAATTAAATATTAGATACAAAATAACTGAATTTCTGCAACATAGGATTGTACAAAAATATGTCTTCCATATACAGAACAAATGCTCTTCGTACACAAAAATAAATATACACAATAGCCCATGCAAAAGCAATTTGTAAAAAAAAAAAAAAAAAATAAAAAAATTAACCATTAGCACTTATTCAATAAAATTGACATTTCAAATTATAATAATTATAAATTTAATAATTCTAATATATTATACTTAGCAAATTATTACAATTATAAAATTAATAATTCTAACTTTCTACCTATTAATACAATTTTTCTAAAGATTGATTGGTGTCATTTGCTTGTGTTGCAGCTTCAACTTCAACAAGAGCACACCTTAAAGATGCAATGATCTTCGATGCTTCATCACCAAACCCCATTTTGGCCAACCTTGATTCTGTTTTCCCAGTCAACACTGCCTCTCTTAACTGTTTGCATTCACAAAGCAATGAGAACTGTTAAAGGATCAAAATCAAAGGGATGATTTCCTGTTCAACAAAAATGATGACTGCCGTAAAAACATACATCTAAAACATCAATATCAAAATTCTAACTGTTCGGGATACCTTGAAACTCCATATATTAGGTTCTTATGTTTTTATGGCAATATGAGAGGGAATGTAAAGTTAAAAAGCAGTAAACACCAGATCTGATGACAGCTTAGGATTAAGTAATTTCATGCCTACATTCCTGGTGAAATATAACTAGCAATTATAGTTGATGCAGAGGCATGAGACTTCAGTACAGATAATGGTAGCCGCCACTCATTAATAAACCAATCATTAGCTTGATCCTCTTTGAACTGGGCAGAGAGGAGTCTACATCTCGCAAAAGAGTAGGTTCATAACAAAAGAGTATACAAGAAAAGAGGTTATAATTTGGCCAAAGTCACTACTTAATCTATAATGGCAATTGTGATCATGTTTAATTGTGAGTTAATTCAATACCCACCAATTTCAGTTTGAGGTTCTTATTTCCAGTGGTTACCAATAATGCAATTGATTCAATTCCAAAAGCAAATCAGATTATGTGGATCAAAATACATTAAAAATCTAAAGAGGTTTTTCATTGTTTTTTTTTTTTGAAGGTTTGACAAAGAGAAAAGGGCTTGATACAACTAAGCTATATTCTAAATATCCAAAATTAAGAACTTTAGAATATTTATATATATAAAAAAAGAATGATATCATGAGGGAAGAAATTATGCCTTTCATTTTTTATTGGCTTCATTCCTTTATTGGTCTTTAACAAATACTAGATTTGTAAACAAACAACAGATTTAAGCGTCCAAATGCATCTTCAATAAATCTAGGCACAGAACAGTAAAATGATAACTCTGTAGTATAAACTGAATAACATTCTAGTACTCGAAGTTTCTTTCAACTAGCTACTCAAACTGAAGGTGCAACCAAAATTCAGAATCAAGAACCAGTGCCATGGAAATTACAGCCATGCATCATAACCCTGAAACTATTCATTAAGCTATGACAAGTAATGGTTCCTTAAAGAGAATGATAGAGGACCAAACATAGATAGCATTTAAATTTCCTAAATCAAATAAATAGCACTAGATCAAATGAGTTCACTAATAGCTATTCATTTCTTTCTCATTTTCCTAACTCAACCAAGCCACACACACACACACACACAAAAAAAAAAAAAAAAAAAAAGAGAAAAAAAGAAAAAGAAGGGCATTTAGTTTCTTCCCCTTCATTTTATGGCGTATATTTTCTTTCAATATTACTTTTTTCATAGCAAGGTTGCATAGTATAAATTTATACCACATCCACATCCAATAGAGGTTTAGGCAGAAATCACCCTATGAGGCAAACATACATATGCTGCTCTCTATATTTCTGTAACAGAAAGCAGTGAAGTAGGCACATAGTGTGTTGGGCCAAACATCCCTATTGATTGCTTTGTTTCCATTTTAGCGTAGAAATATGGCATATAGTTTCTTTCAATATTCTCTATTTTCATATCAAGGTCGCAAAGTATGAATTTATACCACATCCATATCCAATAGATGTTTTAAGTGGTAATCAACCTATGAGGCAAACACAAATATGCTGCTCTCTATATTTTCTGTAACAGAAATCAGCAGAGTAGGGACACAGTGTCGGCCCCAACATCCCAATTGATTAGTTTGTTTCCATTTTAATGTATAAATTGCATCTTATGCACTAATAAAGCGCTTATTCCCCCCATTTTCTGCAAACAATCAGATAGCACATGATTCATACCGGTTTACCTCTGTGTAGCAGAGCAATAAAAGTTCCAAACAAGGGTTTGCCTGGAATACAATACAAGTAAAGAATCAGTTCAGCAAATATTTGAAGTTCAAACTTAATGACTTTAACTTAAGAAATACAAAGATGAAATGCCAGTTATAAAACTTTTTGTTCCATCTATTGGATCTAAAACCCAAACATATTCTGCAATTTTCTCTTTACATCTCCAACCCTTCTCCTCTCCAAAACTGCAACTTGCATTCTCTAACAGTTTCAGCAAAAACAATGAAACTACAAGGCATTATATATACAAAATCTTATTTAAGAACTAACACTAATTCACTACTGCTCCTTTTTGTTTATTAGAAAAGTAAAAGAAATAAATACATAAATGAGAACCATATTATTCCACAGGTAATGGTTGGCTTATGAGATTTAAATTTAATTAAACATATTACACATGCTTTGTTTTCTAAATCACCTCATTTTCACATGTGTTTTGGCCATTTTCTCCCATTCACATGTATCTCATTGTTTTAAAAAATAAAAAAATAAATCATTGGGGCATTTCATCATACACTTGCAATGCAAAATGTTCATTATGTATGAACATCACAGAGGCTGCTAATGTGTTTCAACAAGTCCATTATTCAACATTCACAAAACATTTTAGCAAGCCTATTATTCATATCACACAGCTTTTCATCATGGGGATCAAATGCAAGTTAAGTGGAGAGAATTTATTTTTTTTAAAAAAAATACTTACTTTTTCTTCTTTGTCAATGGAGGAGATTTGGGGATCTAGGGCTGGTAATGTGTTTGGGTAAACAAAGCTACTCAGCCAATGTAGAGAACGGACGTTAGAAGGCCGACGCCGGAAGCCCTCCACCGCCGTCGACGAGTTCATTGATGGAGAGAGCGAGGCCAAATCTGATGCTGCAAGAATGTAGGTTTATAGAGAGAGAGAGAGAGAGAGAGAGAGAGAGAGAGAGGTTGAATGAAAAGAAGATGAGGGAGAAGAATCTGAAGAGAGTGATAGTTCAAAAAAAACAAACAGAATCTGAAGAGAGGGAGAGGGAAAGGGACGCTGAGACAGAGAGAGAGAGGCGCTGGTTTTGTTTAGGGTTTGGAGAGAAGAGTGAGAGCATGAGATATTAATTATATAGATGGTTATTGGCGACACAAATTTTTTAGTCGCTGAAAATATTTTATAAACCCCTCCAAAATATTTAAAATGTCTCTCTCCAAAAATTTTAGTTCTTTGGCGACTAAAATTCTTTTTTGTTGCTGAAAATAAACTTTTGACCACTAAAATTTTGGTCGCCAAAGATAAAAAATAAATTTTTATTTTACATTAGGCAACTAAATGATTTGGGGAGCCAAAACGCAATATACGGCGACCAAAATTCTTTTTTGTCGCTAAAAATAAACTTATGGTGACCAAAATTTTGGTTGTCATAGGTAAAAATAATTTTTTATTTTCTATTCAGCGATTAAATGGTTTTAGTAGCCAAAACTCAGTATATGGCGACTGAAATTATTTTTTGTCGCCAATTCTAGCATTTTTAGCCACTAATTTTTTTTAGTCGCCAATAACTAATATACCCCGACTAAAAAAATTAGTAGTTAAATGTTTTACTTTTGTCGACTAAAAAAATTTTTGGTCCCAATTCCACAACTTTTGACGACTAAATTTTTTTTAGTCTCCAATTTTGGTCGCCGAATGTGCATTTTGTTGTAGTGATATACAGATATGCCTCTTTTTAAACTTTTTGCCCCCCAAATCTTTAAAAAAGAAAAAAAAAAAAACTTCCCCATATTTGAACTTATTCAAATCTATTTGTCCCCATGTTTTTAACTAACTTATCACTATATCTGGACCTATCTATCCCCATATTTTTAACCTATCTATCATCGTATCGGAACTTCTTTATCCTCATATTTGAACCTATGTGTCCATAAATTTGGTACCTCCATTTTTTTTTATCCTATCTGTCATGATATTTTTAACTATACATAAATGTCCCCATGTTTGAACCTTTCTATCCCCATATTTAGATCTATTTATTCCCATTTTTTTAATTTTTTTTTCATTTAAAAGTGATTTAAAAATATACAGATAAGCATATATTTATTTTTTTTAATTTTTAAATTCATTATATTTTTTAATTAATTTTTTTAAAAGTCCACATATAGGCATATTATATCCCGTTTCTTTCTTTCTTCCTTCCTTTCCCCTCCTCCCTCTCAAAATTTCACATTAAATATCGATCTTAGTTAAAAGACCTCAAAAAAGGAGAATCCACATTGATCTTGTTTAAGAGATCTTCAAAAAACTGAATCCATAAACAGTGGCGGAGTTAAGAAATTAAATCAGAGGGAGCACTTATTAATTACAATATTAAAAAATTTTATAAAAATATTTCACATAAATTTTGACCATTAACTTCAAGAAAGATAAAAAAAAATAAAAATAATAATCAGTGTGTTTGGTTTTAGTTTTCTGAAAACTAAGTTCTTATTTTTCGTATTTTTTTGGTTTTAGTGAATATTCTTTAAATTTTAATCAATTTTTTTTTTTTTACTTTTTAGATGCACATTACTTAGATATGTATCCAAATAATAAAATATTTGAGAAAAAAATATTTTAAAAAATTAATAAATACAAAAAAATACAAAAAAATGTACTGAATTTTCATATTATTTTTATATTTTTTGGTATTTAGTGTATTTTTTAAATATTTTTTTTACAAATATTATACTTTTTAAGTATATTTATGTTAGGCGTGTCTAAAAATTAAAAAAATATGCTTAAAATATTAAAAAAAATTTATTGAAAACATTAAAATACGAAAAATAAAAATGTAGAATTGCGTTGGGACTCCTACAAGGGATTCGTGACTTGTTTACTTCCCTATATTGATAAAGGTTTTCCGGCAATGTGCAAATTGGTTTGATTTAATTATTTATTTTAAATGTTCGAACTTTAATCTTGAGTTCTATGTGAGTTATAATTGTGCCACGTAAGTTTTCAAATGATTAGATACTTTATCAAATGTATCTCTACTGGGCATATAGCTCAACCCTACTGGTGATGTGCCACCATTGCAGTAATTCGGAGACTGCATTTTGTTTTTGGTTGGGAGCTGTAGCCTAAGGATTTGTAGTTTTGAAGACTTAAAGCTGTCGCGTTGAGTATTGGAAATTTATTTTGTCGTTTAAATTAATGCTTTGAATTTGAATTCGCTTACGTGGCAATGTCTTTTGAATTGTCTTCTAGCTTATTAAACTTGGTAATGGACATGAATTGTTCGCACCTTGGAATTGTAATTCTAAACCAGAGTTCAATGAGAAAGATGACTTAATTGTATTTTATTAAACATGGTTGTGGTATGTTCTAGTATGATATTTCAGGTCGTTACAGGAACTACGAAGAAGGTTGGTCCTAAGTAAACGGATTGTTCCTGATGCAACAGCGAGGTTAGAATTGTGCAATTTTGAATATTTTTTTTATTATTGCATCTGTATTTTGTTTGTAGTATCTTGCATATTTATATCTTTAGTATCCTGCTTGTGCATATTTTGTTTTTATTATGTTTAGCATCATACCATGTAGCTACATGCTTAAGTGATATATATCTATGAATGTTAGTGGATGAAGATTGTGTTGTTCAATTTGGAATAATATTGATTTTCATGCTTGTAAACTCATTTTCTTTGAGTTGTACATCTTCAAAACATTTTCAAAATACATGAAATCAAATCATTGCAAAATGAATGACATAGTTTATACTTGTTTGTTTCACATAATAATTTCTAGATTTATTAAATAAATCGGAATATGAACATATATAATATCTAAAAATCATATCATGATTTAGTAGAGGTCGATCTTTGATCCGGTGAGTAGAGGTGCTTAATTAATGACCTTTCTTTTTCATACCTAAGGTTTCGAGCCAAGCATCATTAGTTACGACGAACAATAGCCATGACACAAGTCACGAGTTTCCTAATTTTTCCAAAATGTTAGGTGCCGACTCTGAGATCTGATGACGCAGTCCATATCTGGCAAATGTTATGCAATAAAATGAATTTTCTATAAAACTTGCTGGATTTGGACTCTCATAAATGTTTCATATTGCACTTGTGAGACTAGATCAAAGAAGTCGAGAGTCCGAACTGTTTATAGCACTCAGGTACCCCCCGGGCGATGCAACAGGGGTGTAGTTTGGTATTGGCTAAGTTGGCTTGAGTATCCATGGTGGAAGATCAAAAACATATGCGGAGTAGGTACCACGTGCCTTCTGGTTAGAAACAGGTAAAGTGGTGATTGGTCGTGCTTGATATGCCAACTTGCATACACCAACCTAGGGATTACTTGAGTCGTATTTACCACCCCTTGAATTATATTGTTATGTTTTCAAATTAGAATTGTGCATAAGATTTCCAAAAGATAAAGAAATATATTTTGAGCATGACATGACATATGCATTCATCTTAGGAGACTGTATAAAATGTATATACTTTGTTAAGATCTTCCTACTAGGCTTTGTGCTCACCCTTACAGATTTTTGTAAGAAATGATGTGGTGATTCCGCTGAGTTAAAGGTGTGGAGTGTATTTTGAGGGCACATGGCTCTTCTCTTTTGTTGTTATTTTGACAAGTCAAAGGCTTTACATGTATGAGTTTCGATAACCATTTTGTATAACCGAGTATAAGCCTTGGAACTTGTATCCCATGAGGGCATTAAATTGTATTTGACTCATAGTGCCACATGCCATAGGTTCATATTCTAGGAAAAGTTGAATGTATAATTGCATGTGGAATACTTTTGTTTATAACTAGAGTATAAGGAATACAAATTTTAGAGATTTGATGATGATGTTAATGATGTGGCATTATATCTCGTATACATATATGCAATGGAAGTTATTAAGTTTGGAACAAGATCATCTCGACCTCAGACTGACCTTGTATATATAGTGAGCTATAGTACCTTCCCAACTTAGGATATGATGCTCTCCTTTTAGGATGTGATGATACCATTTGTTTGAATAGTGAAGCCTTAGATCTATTCAAGCTAGGACAGGGAAAATCTAACCTTCGAGGGTGTTTGGAATATTTTTTTTGTGCGAATGTGAAATGCTTGCTTATGTGCTAATGTGAAATCATGGAAAAAGGGCACCCAATCTTCAAAGAGTCTTAATTTTAAAGGGGTTTTCATTCAAAACTTAGGATCATATTAGAATTAGAATTTGGGTCCAAATCTAGAGGGTTGTGTTTGATGAAGAATCACAATTTGGGGATTGTATCTGAAAGGATAAATTTATAGCAAGATCAGAACTAGGAGGCTAAAAATTATGTCTTGCTTTGTTTTGACCGACATGCTCAGTACCATGATTTGTTTTGATTCACTGGGGTTCAAAGAGCCTGATTCTGTATATTTTGGTGGATAACCCAGGAGAAGCCATACCCAACTCACAAAAAAGCCCAGTCCAATCCAACTCAGAAAAAGCCTAACTCATCTCCCTCTGCATAATCTGACCTCTCCAAGTCAAAAACATTGCAGTCCATTCAACACTGGAAAAAACCATCTTTGACAAAGTCCAGTCTATTCAATCCCAAAAAGCCCACTCAGAAAAGGCCAGTTCCATCTAAAAATCCCAAAGTTGCCAATAATTCTTTCCCTGAGAAAAAGTCAATTGAACTAAGGGCAATTGTTAAAAGCACTTGAACGGAACCCTCTGAACTAGGGGCATGATGGAAGAAATTGGAAAGGAAAGTTGCTTTGAAGTGAAAATGGGTTTTGACCTAACAGTGGACTACTTGAAGTTTGTCATGGATTTGCCAATGTACTTGGAAAATGAAAACCCCTTTGTGTTTGGGATGCTTAAGTGGTGTATTGTGGGTGGTTGAGTCGGGTATAGAGTTTGGAGTCTTATTTTCTTTGTCTTTTTTGGAGTCATTGATCATTTGAGTCTTTTTTTTTTCTCTTTGTTTTGAGTTGCTTTTTCCGTGTTCTTCATTCTTCACCCTTCATTCGAGTTTTTGATCATTCAATTATGCATATGGTACTCCTTGTGATTTCATGAAAACAAGAAAAGCTTTCAAAATTTTAATTAAGCAAAGGGAAAGCCGTAGGTTGTCCAATGTGCTAATAAGAAAGAGATTTCACTAATAAGGTCGGGTATTGAGAAGGATTCCCTAAATAGATCGAACAAATTCTGAATCATTGTCACAAGGTTTTTTATAATCATTCTAAAATTTCAAGCAATTCTTTCTTTGAAACTTGAGAGGATGGATTCAGAATTGTGGTATTTTATACTATCTGGGGAAATGTTCTTTACACTCTGGCAATCACGTTAGCAGGTACAAGATGACATTCAGACCTCACAGTTGTAGAATTCCACCCCGTGGCATTTATTTTTTTCATCACACACTAAAAAAAAAAAAAGAAATGAATCAAAAAAACAAAAAAAAAAAGAAAAGAAAAAAAGAAATCAAAAAAAAGAAAAAAATCAACCGTAAAGCCAGGGGCATCCTTGAAATAAAATTCAATCAACTGTGAGAAAAAAAAAAGTTCGTCTGAATTCAAAATGGCCGATGCAAGGAGGTACCACATTATAGGGAGAATTGACTTTGAAAATGGAATGAAAGAAAGAAAGACGACACGGGCAAGCCAAGAAAGAACCAAGCTCAAACCAAGGCAAAGCAAATTTCATTGTTAGGGCAAGGATATCTATTGATCAAATTTATTGCAAACTGTTGTAACACTACCCTTGAGAGGCTCGCTGGGCTGAAAACCTAAAAGGGCGACCTAGGCAAAACTTAGAGCATGCAAAAGTAAAAAATGAAAAAAAAAAAAATGGAAGCTCGCAAGGCCGAAAACCAGAAAGGGCAGTTCTAGCAAAGTTAGAGCGCAAAAAGAGAGTGTTAATGCTCTAGTGAACCTTAACCCCCGTGAAGTACATGAGGTTTGATTCTCATTTTGAGATACATAGGCAACTTCCTCCTAAGGTTCGACCCAATATCCTTTCCGATTTCATCCTTAGCTTCGCATTCATCCATGAGCTACAATGACTGTTGCACATAGCATATTTGCGTTAGGTGAGGAAGAACTAGTTTGAATCAATAGGTAGGGAAATTTTTAATACTTGAACTTATCAGTGAAATCTCCAACTTGAGCCCAAAGGGAATTGGAACCGAACCTTTTGCAAAACATTATTTCTAAAGGTGATTTTTGAATAAACGAGTGAACATGAGGGATACTAGGGGCACAATGAATGATTAGTCTCTTTGAGTATTTTCTCTTCTTCTTTGGCATTTGGGGTTGGTTGTGGGTTTTTGTTATTTTCATGATGAGTGCGTGTCTCGATCTTCTCTCATTGAGTCTTTCTTATGTTTGTTAATGTGTGCATATTTTCGTGTCAAGTGCATGCCTTGGCCTATGTTCATAGAGTCTTTCTTGTGTATGCTTGTGTGTATGTGGCTCAAAGTTAAATAGAATGACATGGCCAAAATTCCATACATAAATATTTGCTTCAAATTTAAACGAGGTCCATGTATGGAAGTCATAAACAAATTGAGAGTGCTCACGCAAGGGGCATCATTACAAAATATATATGGGAGAAATCTACCATTACTTTGGGTTTTGGAATAAATTCTCAATACTCTGGGGCATGAGAGAGCATGAGCTGATTGGTTGGGAGTTATTCTACAATTTGATGATCGCTTTCACAAGCACTGGCCTAATGTTGAAAAATGTAAACAGTGATTGGATACAAGGGGAAAGAGTACATCTGACTAGGTTATCAACTGAACAGGGGGCATGGACTATACTTTTCTCCCGAGCTATCTGTTAGGAACTTTCTCCTAAGTTAGGCTGAGTTCACTCCCATGATGATTTTGATATGATTCATCTTTTGAAAATTGTCCCCGACCAATTCAAGACTTTCTTTGGTTACCCTCTTCTCTTTGATTAAGATACATCTTTTGGCTTATATATACATGTTCACACACTGTGATGCTCAGCCGACCAATTGAATTCCCATTAGGAAAAGAAGATCGAATCACTCTTTGGGTGGTCGACCGGGTGGTTGACCAGCTAGATGACCAGGCGATTGATAGATGGTGGTTTTCGCTTTGAATCTTGTTGTTTTTGCAACGTGCCCATAGTATTCTAAACTGCGCCTGCAATTGTTTTACTTGGTTGTGCTCGCAAGGTTTATAACCGTGCCCACGATGAAGTTTTGTGTCTTTTCCAATCCAACAGGTGTAAATGAGTATGTTTATGTTGATTTTTTTTTTTTTGTTGCTTTGTTTTTTTGAGTTATATCTTGTATTTCATTTTGTTGAAGGCTTAGCATCCAGTTCAAAACTCACTCATGCAACCATTATTAATTCCAAATTGAAAACGAAGTGTTTTCATGGTCAATTGTTGTGTCATTCGCGCCATGATGTGCAAAATAAAATTCTTTTATTAATTTTCGAGATCAAACCTCGATCGAAATTTTACAAAATATAAATATAAAAAAAAATACAAAAACAAAAATACAAAAAAAAAAAATGATGGAAAATTCAAAAATAAAAAATAGAGAAGAAAGCGTTAGCGCTATCTTATATTTCGGTGATATGCAAAAGCTCGCCGGCGAAGGGTAAAGACGGATCTCACTTACGGATATCTTCATCGCTCAACTCTACTATCGAATGACAAACCCCAGGATTCATTCTGAAGAGCCCTTGACGGCCCTACCTTAGCACTCGTAAGACTTCTGAAGGAAATTATTCTCCATTGGTTGTCAAACGAAGAAGACCAAGAAGCTAGGAATCAGGCCATGGTTATTACTCTCGGCTTCAGCTTTTCGTTCTGCATTTTCAACTGATTAATATCCCACCACGCGTCTTGGTACATACACTGATAGAGAGAGAGCTATATG
Source organism: Camellia sinensis (assembly GCF_055761805.1). NCBI lineage: Eukaryota > Viridiplantae > Streptophyta > Magnoliopsida > Ericales > Theaceae > Camellia > Camellia sinensis. The sequence goes on from NC_138965.1 coordinate 49,955,315, forward strand.
CTCAACCATTGTACCTGATTTGTCCTGCTCTGTAATCGCCGGGACAAATTAGATACAACAATCATGATCTCTACACACGAGTTTAGTGTGTGGGAGTTGGCATCGATATCTGATTTGGTCACCATTAGTCGTTCAGCTGACAAATTAGGGAAGTTGAAGACACAGGGACGTGCACTCTAAGTTGGCTCTGAGGAGCCAATGTTAGGTGTCTCATCGAGGAATCATTAAGGTTAGGGAAGAGAATGAGAGGACGGGGAGGAAGCCATGACAGAGATAGAGAGAGAGAGAGAGAGAGAGAGAGAGAGAGATTCGAGCTACTATAGATTAACGATTCACAATTTTTTGTGTGGGAGTTGGCGCCAATATCTGATTTGGTCACCATTAGTCGTTCAACTGACAAATTAGAGAAGTTGAAGACACAGGGACATGCACTCTAAGTTGGCTCTGAGGAGCCAATGTTAGGTGTCTCATCGAGGAATCATTAAGGTTAGGGAAGAGAATGAGAGAACGAGGAGGAAGCCATGACAGAGAGAGAGAGAGAGAGAGAGATTCGAGCTGCTATAGATTGACGATTCACAGTGTTTTGCTCTGTGTCTGTCTCACAAGCCTTAGTTAAGAAGAAGACGGAGTAGAGAATGAAAACAAAGAAGAGAGGCACCAGGAAAAAAGGATAGAAGGATCTAGGCACGGTGTCGTCAGGCGCTGCATATGTTGAAATCTTGGGTGCTAGACACGATGCTCGAAGAAGGAGAAGGAAAAAAATAAAAGAGAGAGGAAGAAGAAGAAAAAGAAGAAGAAGAAGAAGAAGAAGAAGAAGAAGAAGAAAAAGGAAAAGACAAATCAGAGAGAGGATCTTGACACCGAAGAAAAGGAGAGGAAAAAAGGAAAAAGAAAAATAAAATAAAGAAAAACAAAAAAATAATATATATATATATATATAATGGTGTATATTTGTGTATATTTTGTACATTTGATGTTCGATGATTTTTGTTTCAAAACATGATCGTTCATCCATCGCATGATCATACCATTCTCATGTATCCATCACATGACCGCACCACTCTCATACATCTATCGCATGATCACACCTTTATTAGGCATTTATCGCACAATCCAACCGCTTTTGTGCATCTATCGCATGATCGCACCGTTCTTGTGTATCTATCGTACAATCCAACCACTCTCGTGCATCTATCGCATGATCGCACCATTCTTGTTCATCTATCGCACTATCCAACCATTCTCGTGCATCCATTGCATGACCTCATCGCTCTTGTGCATCTATCGCATGATCGCATCATTATTATGCATCTATCGTATAATCTAACCGCTCTTGTGCATCTATCGCACGATTGCACCGTTCTTGTGCATCTATCTTGCAATCAACCGCTCTTGTGTATCTATTGCATGATCATGCCATTCTTGTGCATCTATCGCACAATCCAATAATTCTTGTGGATCCATCACACGATCGCACCGCTCTCAAGCATCTATTGCACGATTGCACCACTATTCTATATCTATTGCACCATTTTTGTGTATCTATTGTACAATCGTACCTTTGTTGTACATCTATCGCACAATCCAACCGCTCTCACGCATCTATCGCACGATCGCACCACTCTCATACATTTATCGCACAACATGTTGCATCTATCCCATCACACTCTTTATCTTCCACATTTTTTCCTTTTACGTGAAACTGTTAGGATTTCTAGTTTACTTAGTTAAAACCTTCATTCTCTCTGTATGAAATACGGTTAGGTACGCTTGTTGGTTATATCACCTTTCCTCTTTTTGCGCAAAATGCGTTAGGATTTCAAGTTTACCCGGTTAAAACCTTTCCCATCTCCTTATGAAATACAGTTAGATACACTTGTTGGTTACACTATCTGTCCTTTTTTTTTTGTGACACACGTTAGGATTTCAAGTTTACTCAGTTAAAACCGTCCCTCTCTCTACATGAAATACGGTTAGGTATGTTTGTTGGTTACACAATCTTTCCTTCTTTCACGTGAAATGTGTTAGAATTTCAAGTTTACTTGGTTAAAACCTTCTTTCTTTCAGTATGAAATACACATAGGCACACCTGTTGGTTACACCATCTTTTCTCATTTTGTGTGAAACGCGTTAGGATTTCAAGTTTACTTAGTTAAAACCTCCCACCTCTCCGTATGAAATATGGTTAGGTATGCATGTTGGTTACCCCATCTTTCCTCTTTTTGCATAAAACGCATTAGTGTTTCAAGTTTACTCGGTTAAAACCTTTCCTCTCTCCGTATGAAATACAGTTAGGTATGCCTGTTGGTTACACCATATCTCCTATTTTCGCATGAAATGCGTTAGGATCTCAAGTTTACTTGGTCAAAAACTTCCACCTCTCCATATGAAATACGGTTAGGTACGCTTGTTAGTTACACCATTTGTCATTCTTTCGCGTGAAATGCGTTAGGATTTCAAGTTTACTTGGTTAAAACCTTTCCCATTTTCTTATGAAATATGATTAGGTATGCTTATTGGTTACACCAACTTTCCTTCTATTGCGTGAGACGTGTTTAGATCTCAAGTTCACTATTTATCCTCTTGTATGACACACATTTGGATCTCAAGTTCACTATTCCTCCTCTCGTGTGAGACGTGTTTGGATTTCAAGTTCACTATTTCTCCTCTCATGCGAGACGGGTTTGGATTTTGAGTTCACTATTCCTTCTCTCGCGTGAGACGCGTTTGGATCTCAAGTTCACATTTCCCTCTCTATCGTTTGTGTTGTGTCATATTTGCATACGGTACACCCCCTTTATAATTTGTATTATGGCACATTTCTATGCGATGTACCCTCCTCTATCATTTGTACAGTGGCACATTTGTATGCGATGTACCCCTCTCTATCATTTGTGTGGTAGACACACTTGTATGCGATGCACCCCCTCTATCATTTGTACTGTATGTACACTTATATGCGATGCAACCCCTATATCATATGTGTTGTGGCATATTTGCATGCGATGCACCCCCTTTATCATTTGTGTGGTATGTACATTTGTATGCAATGCGCCCCTTATATTATTTATGCGGTATGCACATTTGTATACGATGCACCCCCCTCTATTATTTGTGTGGTATGTATATTTGTATACGATGCACCCCCTCTATCATTTGTGCGATATGCACACTTGTGTGCGATACACCCCTCTCTATCATTTGTGTTGTGGCATATTTGTATGTGATGCACTCCCTCTATCATTTGTGTGGTATGCACATTTGTATGCGATGTACCCCCTCTATCATTTGTGCAGTATGCACACATGTATACGATGCACCCTCTTTATCATTTGTGCAGTATGCACACTTGTATGCGATCCATTTCCTTTATCATTTGTGTTATGGCTCATTTGTATGCGGTGTACCACTTCCTATCGTTTGCGTGGTATGCATATTTGTATGCAATGTGCCCCCTTTATCATTTGTGTTGTGACACATTTGTATGTGATACACATCTTTATCATTTGTGTGGAATGCACATTTGTATGCGATGCAGTCCCCTCTTTCATTTTTACTGTGGCATATTTATGTGCGATACATTCCTTCCATCATTTGTGTTGTATGTATATTTGTATGCAATGCATCCCCTCTATCATTTGTGCTTTGGCACATTTGTATGGGATGCATTATTTTTGTCATTTGTGCTTTGTCACACTTGTATGTGATGCATTCCCTCTATTATTTGTGTTTTGGCACATTTGTATACGATGCGTTCCCTTTTATGTTTCATATCAATTACACGAGGCTTGCCTCTCATGTTGCCACCTCCATATCTTTATCACCATTCCATTATGTTTCATTGCATAATCATGAATAAAAAATAAATAAAAAAAATCAGTTTCGCAAAGCATGTAAGTCCAACTTTCAATTGTATTTGGAGCATATCATTTGCATCCTACACCTGAGCTACATTGGTTTGATTCCTTGTAAAGAGATACATAGGCAACCTTTAGTTTCAACCAATTGCATTTGCATCTTGTTTGTTTGCCCAAGTCTTACGACCTTGTCAAAAGGGTCATCTTTGGGCTTTGACATTCACTCACGTCAAGATATGACTTCGAATTCTGTTAAAAAAGACAACTGAAGACACCTTATTTTGACCGGCCATAAGACTTAGGCGCTTTCTTTCGATCACCCAAATGATGAAAATTGAAAAATGCTATTTGATGAATTTCCTAGCAGAAAAGTCAAATTAAGCTTTAATTCCAACTTTACATCCGTTTTGACCAAATTATTTTAAACATGTTAAAAACCTTTTTCTGGATAAAAATTTGGAAAACAGAGCCATTTTTGAAAAAAATTTGGCCTCATTTCTTCGTGGGATGACTGCATGGCTTGTGAAATCACATGGCTTATGAGAAGCCTCATGTGTTTCCATGTGGTTTGTGAGGTATTATTGGGTGTGGTAAGAGAGGGAAAATTTTGTTTTATAAAATGGTGAGAATTGGTTTTGAGAGGAGGGGGGAGAAGTCAGGGAGAGAGAAAAAAAAGCTTCTTTGCAAAAGAAAGTTGTCTGAGAGAGAAAAACCAATTTTACTTGAGATATATTTTGTGAGAATATAACTTACACCCAAGAGCTTGTTCACTAATATACCCTTTACTTTACTGAAACCAATTCAAAAGCTACATTGAAGCTTAAATTCAAACCATTTTTTGAGATTTTAAAGCTTATTCCATAGGCTTGAGGGTGTTAGGAAAAGAGTTTGTTAATCAAAATCCTTTCTTTTAAAGGTGAATTTTTGGAAACAATTCTCGTTCATATCTCAGCAAAACTTACCAAAATTGAGCAAAGAGTGACTACCAGTCGTTCGCCCAGACAACCACCCGGACGTTCTCCCAGACATCCAACCGGATATCTGGCCTTGGGTAATTTGCTCTCTGGTTTTAGTGTTTAAATATTATCAGAGAGAAAGCATAACAAAAGGCTTTGTTTGGCTTAATGGTTAAGATGCTGAGTGTTGGAGGCTTAGATCCTAGGTTCAAACCCTCTTAGTTATATGTTTTGTTTATGATTTTGGTGGAGGATGATGTCAACGTGATGTAGTGATGGCGTCATTGCTGATGTAGATAAACGACTTCAATCTGGACAAAATATTCTATGATGTCAACAGAATATTCCCTGAGTTTTGAAAATTGCAATTTGTCCCAAAATTTTCAGATACTTGAGTTATGGCCCAAATTTCAGCAGAATTTTTGAGTAAGGCCCCTAGAAGCGTGAAGAAGGTTGGTCCTAGCTAAACAGATTGTTCCGGACGCATCCGGGAGGTTAGAAATGTGCAATTTTGAATATTTTTTTTATTATTGCATCTGTATTTTGTATATAGTATCTTGCATATTTATATCTTTAGTATCCCGCCTGTACATATTTTGTTTTTATTATGTTTAGCATCCTACCATGTAGCTACATGCTTAAGTGATATATCTCTATGAATGCTAGTGGATGGAGGTTGTGTCGTTCAAATCGTTCCAAAATAAATGACACAGTCCATACTTGTTTATTTCACAAAGTAATTTCTAGATTTATTGAATATATCAAAATATGAACATATAACGTAAATAAAAATCATATCATAGTTTAGCATAGGTCGATCTTTGATCGGATGAGTATAGGTGCTCAATTAATGACCTTCCCCTCTTATACTTAAGGTTCCGAGCCAAGCATCCTTGGTTACGACGGACAGTAGTGTAGACACCCCATTTTTGACCGACCTTAAGACTCAGATGTCACCAGTTGAGCGCTCGGTGATGCTTCATGTTGTGCTCGTTCTAAAGTTGCGGAGTCTCGGCCGCGAGCCTTGCCTCTAGACTTCGGAGCTCTTTTGTGTCTTGCCTCGGTTTGCGAACCGGGTCCTATTTTCTTTGTTTTCTCTTCCCGAAGGGAGGGAGAGGTCTTTTAGACCATCTCTCAGTGGCCGTAGGCTACGTTTCGTGGTCGTAGGCCATTTTTCCCGTTTGGAGCCTAGTTTTCGATTTTCGGAGCCGTCGGCCATGTGCCTCGGTTCGGAACCGCTTAACTACCTCCGTTAGCTCTGGTTTTTGGCACACATCTTATTTCCTCCCTTTAGAGGAACACTGTGTCCCTGGAGACCACCTTCGTGGTCATACGCCACTTCCGGTGCCTAACAGCCTATTTTCGGGGCCCCAAACCGTGCGTTTTGGCCCTCGAACCTTCGTTTTGCATCCGTTTTGGTCCGTTTTTGGTAGAGACCCTATTTTCATTGTTAGGGAGGTGGTAGGATGGTGGCCGGCCACCTCTTTCCCTGAAAAACCAGTTTTCTCATTTTCTCTCTCCAAAAGCCAGTTTTTCTGACAAGAAGCTGGTTTTTCCCACTTTTGAGCCACATTTTCTGGCTTTTCATACCACCATTGTGTTGTGCTCATCTGGGAGGCCACCAATATGGGTAGGCCGACCAGTAATTCTGCTTGACCCTTTTGAACCTTGCTTAAAAGCTAGCTTTTCTCTCTCTTGGGTCACATTTTCTGGTTTTTCCCCACAGGGCTATGTTCTACTCATCTGGGAGGCCACCTTTCTGGGTAGGTCGACCAGCAATTGTTCTTGAACCTTTTGACCACTGGTCGGCCGACCAGGGGGAGTCGCCGGCCGGCCACTTGAACTGGCCGGCCTGCTTATTGTTTTTTCCCTTTCTGAGTGTAATCTAGTTGTGCCAGCTGGGGACCATTTGGTGCATCCTCCATACACGTGTATGGAGGATCTTTGAAGCTTCCAAGAGAAGCTTTGGCTTCTCTTCTCTATAAGAGAGGCCCTCCTCTTCATATCTAAGGGTTAGAAAAACCAGCTAAGGCTTACACACCTCTTCCTCCATATCTCTCTTTTCCAAGCTCCAAAACCCTAATTTTTCTTGGCCATTTACCCTACACCTCATAGCCTATCTCCTCCCTCATCCATTCCAGCACCTTGGAGGTCACTTGAAGAGCTTGGGGAGTCATATTTTTGGTCAAGAACTTGCTGAGAGTCAGCTCTACAAGGGTGAGTCCCTATTTCCCCTTTTCTTGCTTTATTTTGCATGATATATTAGCTCATTTTGCTTACTTTTTTGGGCTTCGACATGAACTGAAAATAATCTTATTTTGGGCTTCGACATGTTTGATGAAGAACTTTTTTCCGTTTGAGGTCTTCTACTCACCCTTTGTGCTTTATCCCTCTTTTAGGGCTTATTTTGCATGATACATTAGCCTTATTTTTGAGCAGTTTTGGGCTTCGAGCCAAACTGTAAAGTATCTTATTTTGAGTCCCTCTTCAACTTTGTTGAAGGGCTCTTTGCTGTTTGAGGCCATCTACTACCCCTTGCCCTCTATCTCTCTTTTAGGGCCTTTTTTGCATCATATTTTAGCCTTACTTGTGAACATTTTCGAGATTTGTCATAAACTGGAAAAGATATTATTTTGAGCCCCTATTCAAGTTTTATTAAGGGAATTTTTCTATTTGGGGTCATCTTCCCCCTATGCATGCTTCATCTCTTCATGATTAGGGCCATGCATTAGAGCACTTGCATTGGCCATGGTTTGGCCTCTTAGCCACTGAAATTCAATGGATTTTCAGTGGCTTTGTTGCATTTTTGAGGGCCAAAATTAGAAGGGGGTGACCCTCTCTCTCCTTGTCTTGTTTGGGGGTCTTTTGGGCCTTCCAAAGAGACCCTATTTTTCATGCATCGAAGTCTTGTTTCAGCCCTCATTCTGTGAGTTTTGGGGTCTGCCTTGGCTCTGTCCAAGGCCCTTTTGGCCATATTTTATGTGTAGAACAATTCCATTCAAGGCCTTTTGAGGGGGCCTTTTATTGTATGCTTCCTTGACTGATTTTAGGGCCAATTTTGTGAGTTTTAGGGCTGTCATAACTCATTTCCAGAGTTGGTTTGGTCATGCTAAGTGTCTATCTTATATGTGCTTAACGACCCCTTGAATGGCCTTCCAAAGAAGCCTCTCTTTTTTGCATGCATTGACTGCATTTCAGTGATTATTTGGGTGTATTTTGGCATGTTTTGTTCACTGTTTTTGGCTGGTTTGATGAGTTCTCATTTGCTTCATATACATGCCATGTATACCATGCTTGCTAGCCAATATTGCATGCTATTTTAGTCCATCATGTTAGCATCTTTTGGCCATGCTCTAAACTAGAAATGTGCATGTTTTGGGACTGCCTTGGCTCTGTCTTTAGACTTCATGATCAAATAATGCTTGCTTTGTATACTTGTGGTTCAATGCATTGGACTAGTTTTGAGTTTCAGAGCTTATTCCATGCATCGGGTGCCATATTTCCATGTTTCGGGACCATTTAGCATTATGTTTTAGTGTTGAAAATTACATGTTTGAATGCCATGCTTCATCCTTGCCATGTTTTGGTAGAGTGGCATTCAATTCCTTAGGTTCGGTCCTCATTTTGCGTACATGTGTGCACGCATTTCGGTCATCTCATTTACATCTTATGGCCACTGATGTGAGTGTGGCTGAGGTCCACTCATGATTGGTGTAAGTCCAATATGCATTGTGTATGCCTTTCAATTCATTGCATTGTGTATATGTAGACACCCCATTTTTGACCGACCTTGAGACTCAGACGTCACTGATTGAGCGCTCGGTGATATTGCATATTGTACTTGTTCAGAAGTTTCAGAGTCTTGGTTTCGAGCCTTGCCTCCGGACTTCCGGACTCTTTTGTGCCTTGCCTCGGTTTGCGAATCAGGTCCCATTTTCTTCGTTTTCTCTTCCCGAAGGGAGGGAGAGGTCTCGTAGATCATCTCTCACTGGCCGTGGGCTACGTTTCATGGTCGTAGGCCATTTTTCCCGTTTGGAGCCCGGTTTTCGGTTTTCCGGAGCCGACGGCCGTGTGCCTCGGTTCGGGACCACCTAACCACCTCCGTTTGCTCCGATTTTTGGTATGCAACTTATTTCCTCCCTTTTGAGGGACACTGTGGCCCGAGAAACCAACTTCGTGGTCAAACGCCACCTTTGGTGCTTAACAGCCCATTTTCGGGGCCTCGGGCCGCGCGTTTTGGTCCTCCGAACCTCCGTTTTGCATCCGTTTTGTTTCATTTTTGGTGGAGACCTTATTTTCATTGTTAGGAAGGTTGTAGAAGGGTGGGAGGCCAGCAATTGTTCTGAAAGCTAGCTTTACTTCTTCATCGCTCTCCGTCGCCGTTTTCCTCACTAAAAAGCTAATGTTGACCACCCCGGGGCCACTTTCTTGGGCCCTCAACCACATATTTGTGTTGTACACACCTGGGAGGCCACCAATATGACATGGCCGGCCAGCAATTCATCCTGACCCTTTTGAACCCCTCTAAAAAGCTAGCTTTTCTCTCTTCTGGGTCACTGTTTCTGGTTTTTCTCTACAGGGTTGTGTTGTGCTCATCTGGGAGGCCACCTTTCTGGGTAGACCGGCCAGCAATTCATCTTGACCCTTTTGACCCCTGGTCGGCTGACCAGGGGAGGTGGCCGGCCGGCCACCTGAACCTTCTGCACTTGGTCGGCCTGAACCCCTTCTCCAAGTGTGTTCCAGCTGTGCAATCTGTTTCCCCCCAGATTTTGTATTCGGGGGAGCTGCCATTGGGAGGGAAATTTGAATTGGTTTTCCCCCATTTTTCCTCCACTCCTTTCCCTATAAAACCAGCACTTCCAGCTGCATCTGTGAGGGTTAGTAAAATTGTTTTGAGCTTGGCATACACATCTCTCTCTATCCCTCTCATCCAAGCTTCAAAATACCTTGGTTCTTGGCCATTTCTACATCAACTCCTAGCCTATTAATCTACACTCAATTCTAGCAACTTGAGGCTGCTTTCTAGAGGTGAAGAGCTCCCAAACTTGGCCCAAAAGTTGTTGAAGTTTGGTTCTACAAGGGTGAGTCCCATTTTCCCTCTTTCTTGCCTTGTTTTACATGCTATCTAAGCCATACTTGAAAGATTTTTTGGGCTCCGACCCAAACTGTAAATATTCATATTTTGAGCCCCTTTTCATGTTTTATTAAGGACCTCTCGCTGTTTGAGGTCTCCTACTACCACTTGCCTCTTTATCTCTCTTTTAGGCCAATTTTTGCATAGTATTTTAGGCTTATTTGTGAGTTGTTTTGGACTTGGTAATAAATTGTAAAATAACTTTTTTTGAGCCCCTCTTAAACATTGTTGAAGGGCTCTCCTCTTTTTAAGGTCTCCAACTATCACTTGCCTCTTTATCTCTCTTTTAGGCCAATTTTTTGCATAGTATTTTAGGCTTATTTGTGAGCTGTTTTGGACTTTTCCATAAACTGTGAAATTTCTTGTTTTGAGCCCCTCTTCAACTTTGTTGAAAGGCTCTCCTCCATTTGAGAACATCAGCTACCACTTGTCTCTTTACCCCTCTTTTAGGCCTTTTCTTGCATGATAGTTTGGCCTTATTTGTGATTATTTTCGTGGCTTGATGTAAACTGTAAAGTGCCTTTTTTTGAGCCCCTCTTCAACTTTGTTGAAGGGATATTTTCCATTTGGGGCCAGCTGCTGTCCCTTGTGTTTAATCTCTCTTTTAGGGCCATTTTTGCATGATAGATTAGCCCTATTTGTGTTCATTTTTGAGACTTGTTATAAACTGGAAATATGCATAATTTGGGACTGCCTTGGCTCTGTCTTTATACTTCATAATCAAATAATGCATGCTTTGTATAGCTATAAGTCATTCCATGTGCCTAGTTTCGAGTTTCGGGATTCATCTCATGCATCGGATGCCATGTTTCCATGTTTTGGGACCATTTTGCATCACATTTTAGTGCTAGAAATTACATGCTTGTATGCCATATTCCATGCCTTGCCATGCCTTGTTAGAGTTGCATACCAGGCCCTAGGTTCGGTCCTCGGTTTGCGTGCATGTGTGCACGCATTTCGAGTGTCTCATTTTCATCCAATGGCTACTGATGTGAGTGTGGCCGAGGCCCACTCATATTGGTGTAAGTCCATTGTGCATTGTGTATGCCATTTCAATTCATAACATCGCGTATGTTAGGTTGTATGTTAGAGTATCGTGTATGCCATGTTACATCGCGCATTGTGTATGCCATTTCATAGCATTGTGTATGCTAGGTTGCATGTTAGAATTACATTCATGCATGTCATGCATATTGCATTGTGTTTGGGATAGGTGTTAGCCCAAGCACGGGAAACGAGGGGCGTTTCGTACTCCGAGTGACGGAACGTGTCTCAATTCTCGGTCGCCGACACTCCGGATTATCCATGATGGAGTCTAGGCCTTGTTGTGTCCATATGTGCATTCATTTCATATTGAGTCATGCAAATCGACTCCTCGGCCATCATGCATCGAGATGCGTGATTTGTGGCATGAGGATCGAGGACTACACTCTCTGAAGAGTAGTCATGCATACATACGTGAAAATACTTTGTCATGCCCCTTTGTTGCTCTCTGTTGCAGCAAATCAGAAATCAGCAGCCTTTCGGAGCTTGGCACGCATTCCAAGAACAATTGCAAATAGAGGCAAACCGGGGCATCACAAGGTATTTTCTGACAAAGTTAACCCGAGCATGCATCATTCATCATTCGGAACAGAGCTGAGGCAGTCCACGGATTTGCATGCCAATTTATTGCTTTCCTAGATTAATTTGTTAATTAATTAGGGTTTTGTAATTATTCGGACTGTAATTATTTATTCGGGACTGTATATTATTTATTTGGACCCTCCGAGCGAGGGCACAACTGTAATAAGTGTGTGTGTGTGTGATGTATGTCTTTCAACCCCACGTCTTTCTTCTTTTTATTTACCAGCTTATGATGGTTAGATTAGGGCATGTTTCAATTAGCATACAGTATGACAGCATGTTTGCATTCATTCATCTGTCTTGCATGCACCGGGCTCGGCGCATCATACTAACTGCATTTGTATTTCAATTCCAAGTTGAATACATGGTGGCTGAAGCATTTCATATGCCATGTTTAGAATAGTCGAGCCTATTATAGTTGCATTTTTGCATGTGTTGCATTAGGCATTTCTGTATAATTAGGATCATGCATGGATTTCTAATTAGCTTCTGTTTTGGCTTGGAGTACTTGGTAAGTTTTTATGCTTTAGCATCCTTGCATGCGTGTGAGTGACTGCCATGATAGCGTGCTTACCATGAGGCTAACTGCTTATGTGATATAACTGCCTGAATGCCTGTCGGTGAAGGTTGGGTTATTTGAATTGGAACAATTCGTTGACTGTGAGTTTTAAGCCCACTAGATAGTGGCAAAATCATGTTTTCTAAGTCCACCCGAGGGTGGCAAATCCGCGTCTTAGCCTACTTGCGGGTAGCACCATCAAACCATTTTCAAATAAACAAACGTGAAATGTTTTGTTCCAATTCAGGCGACCCAGTCTATACTTGTATGCTGTGCGCATCACATAGTAAATCTAGGCAAATAACTGGAATAAGAATGCATAATGTTTTCAAAACTAGATATCATGGTTAGTAGAGGCCGATCATTGATCGGGCGAGCGGGGGTGCTCACGAAATGACCTTCCCCAATCGTACCCAAGTTCCCGAGCCGAGGCAACTTTGGTGATGACGGACACGTGGCCTTAGGCAACGAGTCAGGGTTTCCTAAATTTCCCAAAATAAAACATTTAGGTGGCGACTCTGTATCTGGCAAAGCAGTCCATGTTTGGCACTTCTTTCAAAAATCTGTTTTCTCAAAACGATTTACCGGATTTGGACTCTTTGGTTCAGATTAAGAACCGTGACAATTCGAGTCCGAACTGTAGTGAGCCCAATACGAACAGAACGGGACCTCATCCCTCCCGGGGCGTTAGGGGACGTCTACAGTTTCTGGCGACTCTGCTGGGGATTTAGAGAACTTGACTCGAACTCATGATATCTTGTTTTGATTACACTTATGTGTTTCTTTGCATTGCATTTGCATTAGTACGCCTAGGACACCGTGTTTGTCATCTGCTATTCCTGAGCGGTTTGCCAGAGGCTGCGTGCCATAAGGCTTACCGGTTACGGGCTCTGCCAGTATGGGAACACAAACCCCAATTTTACCGGGGCACCCTTTTGACCATTCGACCTAATGCATATTTGGAATCCATAGTGACCATTCCAAACTAGGACAGGTACCTTACCCGATAGGTTGTTTGAAGCCGCTGCGTGCGTAGTGAAACCCTAGCTCCTGAAAAAATAGGACAGGGAAACCCTATCCCAACATAGGGGTGTTTTGGCTCTCACTTATCTGTTATGTACTTTTAGAGTGCGTCTTTACAGGAATGCATGTATCAGTTTACAAGTCTGGTCATCAGGCCTGCGGGCACCAATTCAGTATTTTGGGATTTAGTTTACCAAAGGGTAACAGTTTACAGGCCAAATTTTGGGGCAGAATTCAGTAGAGGGCACAGTCATCCTGTTATGCTCATATCTGTTTTGGTGAAATTAGGCTGAGATGCTGCATGTTTTCTCTTTTGCTAGATAGTCCTGGAACTATAGCTTCAGAAGGCTTTGATATCCCCCGGGTACATTGGACTAGTGCTGATAGACTTTTTTAGGTCAGAAATTCAATTCAAGGGCAACCAGTGTTCTTTCGTTGAGGCAAGGCAAAGAAAAGCCAGTCAGGGCTCACCGGTTCATCTGATCCGTCAATCGCCAGTCACATCACCTTTGTTCAGACTCAGCAGACCGTGATGGCACAGGGTTCGGAAGAATTTGTGGCTGTGATAACAACGCTAAATCAGGGAACTGCCATGCAGGTTGAGACCAGTATTGAAACGCAGCGCCCATCTGGGGCGTTTGCTTCACATCCAGCTTTGGGACCCCAGCCGAAGTTTGACCCACTTTTGCTAGCTGAAGATTTGCAGGGTCTAGATCCTCGAGAAGGGTTAGCTCAAACCCGAGTTTTCAGACCCCTGGTGCAACCTAATGAGAGACTTTATCCCCTTGATGCTAATGACCTCGATCTAACCGCAGTGAAAATTGCGAACCTTGAGAAGCAGTTCAAAAAGGCACGGGCCTTAATTCCATTTCTGACATTGAGGATGGGTACACCGAGTCTGCCGTACGGCTCCTAGACAGATTCAAAATGCCATATATTGACCGTTTTGACGGGTCTGGGGATCCAATGGTACATATCCGACCTTTCTTGGATGTCCTAAAGCCGATGGGTTTGACTAAGCCACAGAAACTCTCTCTGTATGGGAGAACCCTGTCGGGTGTAGCAGCCACTTGGTACGCTAAGTTGGAGAATACAGTGAAGCAAAACTGGGAAGAATTGGCTGAGGCCTTTGTTGATCAGTATTCTTACAATACCCAAGTTGAAATGACCATCCAAGAGCTTGAAGCAACCCGCCAGAACCCAACAGAGCCTTTTGTGGAATTCGTTGCGAGGTGGAGAGCAAAGGCAGCACAAATGACAGATCGTCGCCTTTCTGAAAAGGATCAAGTGCAGATGATGGTGCGAAACCTCGAGCATGATATGTTGCAAAAGGTAATAGTCGCTCCACTATTCACTTTCAAAAGTCTACATGAACTGGGGGTTCAGGTCGAGAATGCGTTCAACAGTGGGATCATTCCCAGAACAAGGGAACCGACAAGGAGGATGATTTCAAGGAGTACCAATGCTGGAAGTAGCACTATTCCCGAACCCACTAAAATCAATACAGTCACCACAACCAACCCTTTTGCCAAACCAAGCCTACAAACCGTCGGCCCAGCCCGAGCTCAGGGCAGAACTTTCACCCCTCTCTATATGAGCCTGACTAGTGCACTAAAAGTTCTGATGGAAAGAGGGCATCTCAAACCCCACGATCCTCAACCTCTGCCTGACCCACTCCCAGCCAGACATAACCCCTCTAAGTACTGTGTGTACCATCAGCAGCGCGGTCATGGCACCGACCGTTGCTACCGCCTCGTCATGAGGTCCAAAATCTCATCGACAATCGGACGATAGCTCCACCTTAAGACCCCAATGACCAAACATCTCCTGCCTACCTCAATCTTATCCATATACTGCCATCCACCTTCGACCCCAGCATATACATCACCCCGGCCCATCTACCCAAGCCTAAGGTGTTCATTCTAGAAAGCATGGACTTATGCATGATGGGTGCACCTGAACCTCAATCATCTCAAACCCGTGAACCCACTACTTCTGAGCTGAAGAGAATGATCGAAAATCTTCAGAGAACTGTGACAAATTTGGCCTCCGGGATATTGGCTCCGTCATCAACCACATCACATACCAGGGAGTTCGTGTCAAAAGGCTCCCCAGTCTTGGAACGGGCTGTATTTGAGGAATGCCAATCCCTTGGCAAAGTGGAGGCGAGTGGAAAGAACAAGATAGGGGCGGACATGGATCCCCATGAACATCTTCTGTTGGCTGTTGAGGCTTTGAAGCCGAGGGACTAAACAAAGAGCAAGTCCTTGCAGTTGTTGCAAAAACTATGGATGACATTTTCGCCACTCAAGTTGCGGGCAGTTTGAATCAAGGGGCAAGTCGGGAGAAGGGCCATTGTATCAGAAACGTTCCTTTCAGCTATAATCTTGCACTCAGAAGAGATCAACAAACTAGGCCAGCACCTGTTAATCCCTTTACTCGCAAAAATCCACAAACCTTGAAGTACCAACCCCGAGGTCAGAGGGTCTTCCATGCCCTCTATATGCCTTTGTCCAAAGCTCTCCAAGTCCTTGTTGGACAAGGCCATCTCAAACCCCTTGAGCCTCGGCCTCTCCCAAATCCTCTTCCAGCTACGCATGATGCCGCCCAGTACTGTGCCTTCCATCAGCAAACTGGCCATACTACCGACAACTGCTTCCGTCTTCACCATGAAGTACAGGATTTATTTGACAACGGGGTCATTGCCGCGCCAAGCTCTGCAAAGTCTATCGGCACTGGATCGGTGAACTTAGGAGATAATGTGATCATGTGATCGGGGGATGAACCAGCTGCGGGTGGCACTCGATTAAACTCCAGATGTGGGAATGGCACGCACTGTTCTGAGCAATACGCAAACACTAGTTTTGTGCTTTCTAATTTGGGCATTGAATCCGTCTTGTTGTTTTGTATAGAGTCAGCCTTTTCTTATTGAGTCAGTTGGGCCTGTCTTGTTGTACCAAGTCAGTCCTATTTTGTTGGAGTCGGGTGATTTCGGGGGTGTTACCTCGGACATCACTTGCTTGTTTTGTGTTTGACTTTTCGTTTTCTTTTGAGTCTGTTTTTGCCTTGGAGCCAGTAATGCCAACAGATTTGAATGAACAGCAGTGATTTTCGCATTCTTGTGTTCGCTTCTGCCTTGTGCCAGTTGTGCCAGAAGTTTTGAATGAAATGGCAGTGCTTTCCACCCGCTCTTCTGTGCCTCGAACTCATTGCATTGGCCTAAGTTTTTCAAAACCTTTTAAACACCGTGTTGAAAACTAAGAGGAAAGAATTCCTCGGGATTTGCAAAAAATTGATCAATTGAGGGAAAGAGAGGCATGCTAAGCCCTTAATGAATGAAATCATGTTTGTTAACGTGAGTACTGAGAAGGATCCTAGCTTGATCCAGATTGGTTCTACATTGTCTTCCGCGCGAGCGATTAGTCGCTTTCTTAAAAGATTTCAAAAAAAAAAAAATGTTTTGCGCAGTCCTGCGAAGACCTGTGTGGTATCGCTCTTGAGATTGTGCAGATTAGGATCGCTCTCAGCCTTGAGACTCGACCCCCCTTTGCTTTTCGACCTTGAACCTTAACTCAGAATGTTCAACGGTCAACCGCAATGTGAGGCCTGTGTGGCCAGATTCGAAGCAGCCCTCGACCTAGGGGCAGAAAAATGTCAGATGTGCTCGGAGAGCCGAAGATGGATCATCCTGCAAATCAATGAAGACTGGCAAGAATGCCAAATCCTAGAAGAGAAGAAAGAAGAAAGTATTGCTGAAGAACAACTGAGTTCCTATCCACAACACTAGGGGCAAATTCAGCCCCCATTGGATGGCCTCCTGCATCGTCAGCGAACAGCAGTCACTCTCCTGGATTTAGACGGATTCGAGATCTCAAAACCATTTGACATGGATCAAGCTACACTTTTACCCTTGAGAGGCTTGCTGGGCCGAAAACCCGGAAGGGCGACCCAGGCAAAAGTTAGAGTGAGAAAAAGAGAAAAGAAAAGAACAAAAGAGAAAAATGTAAAAAAAAAAAAAAAAAAAATGAAGAAAATGCAAAAAAAGAAAAAAAGAAGAAGAAAAAGATGGAAAAAAGAAGAAAAGAAATGAAAAAGAATTGAAGAATATAGCTCGCAAGGTTGAAAACCCGCAAAGGGCGGCCTTGGCAAAAGTTAGAGCGCAAAAGGAGAGGTTAATACCCGAGTGATTCCCATCTTTGGGATACGTAGGCAACTTCATTCTGAAGTCCAGCCGTAAAATACTGTGTTCATGTAATGGTTTTGATCATCTTTGCTTTCTCTGAATCCGAAAATTTGGTTGTGTTCGTCACTCTGAGGACTGACTACAATGCGCCGCGGTGCTATCCAAACAAGGGGCAACTTTCCGTTGCTATTCAATACACTGCGGTGCCGTTCAAACAAGGGGCAACTTTCCGTTGCCAGGAAGCTCTCTTCAAACACGGGGCAATTTTCCTTCAGATCTGAAGTTGTGCATCTCAAGAGCGGGTTCCGTGCTCGTTGAGTAGTGGCCGTTTGCAAAAATAGTTTTTGAGAATTTTTAATGAGGTTGACTAATTTTCTCTCAAAAATTATTCTATTTTTCCAAAACTGGACCATTTCTTGGACCAAAAAAAGGAAAATTTTCGGTGCTCATAACCTGACTTGCATGATTTTAATTCAGAAAATTGAACAAGCATGTTAATCGACCTCTCATTTTGGTCAAAATTGTCTTAGTAGAAAGTCAAAAACAAAAAAATGGTCGAAATGATGAACTAGGGGCACAGTTGAGTCAGGTGTTCTGTCTTTTCCCCATTGCCACAATACTTGCCAAGAAGGGCACTCTACCTGCCAGAAAAGGGCACAACTGAAGTTAACAGCAAAAGGGCTGAAAGCATTCTCACCCTCCGAGCAACGAGGTATCAAGCCAAGAGCGAAGCACGAACTGGAATGGATCAAGATATTCCACTCCTTTATCTGGACAGATTTGATCACGTCCAAACTCCCCAGCAGAGCATCGTCAACCGATGTCAGTTGCAGATTTGCTACACACCCAGTTGTAGCACAGCCCCTCTGTGGGAGAAACTCACAAGCCGCGTGCAGAAGAAGAAGAATCTAGCAGAATGTTAGGGGCAAGAGCTCACAACTTTCTGTTTATCCATCAACCACCCAGGGGAGGGATTTAAAATGAGAGATTGAAGAATAGAGAGGTGTGCGCTGAGAGAAAAAGTGAGGAAAGGGCTTTTTCAGAAAAACAGAGCTTGAGGGCCGAGTGATGTGAGAATCACAAATGAGAAAGGGTGGGAAACTATACCCGGAGAAACTGGCTCCTCGTGCACCGAGAGGTCTTTCACCTTTGTAACACAGCTGAGTGTTGTGTTTGTGCGTTTTGTTTGTCTCGTTTCTTGTTTTAAGTTGTTTGAGTGTCAACAAATGTGTTTAGGTCATTTTACCTTGTTTTTCCTTTGTTGGGTTGTGTTCAGGTCGTTCTACCTTTGTTTTCTATTGTTGAGTCGTTTTGGCTATGGTCAGTTGTAGGCTCAATACCCGGTTGAGAACCCTTTTTCTCATTTCAATTTCAAAAATCGTTTTGTGCTCAGAGTGCCGTGTCGTTCTCCACATTTGTGCAAAAAAAGATTAGTTCTTTCATAAAGCCGCAGGGTTCAACCCAGGTCATGTCAGAATAGTAAAACAAGGACCTATCTGAAGCTATTTAGGTTCCAGACTGCAAAGCAAAAGAAAAGAGGGAAAATTTGGAGCATCTTAGCATGTTTCAACTTTAGCAAAATCCGAGACTGCATTCCAGGTGCACCTTCTCAGGCCTCGCTGTTTCTCTGGAGTATGAGTGTATCTCGACCCCAAGTGTAAGCCTGCTTCAAGTCAGAATGGCAGTCCAAGCAGTACCTGAGGGTTTCACATGCAGATGTTATCTCTCGCCAATATGAACATGGTGTGCCCTTTTTGAGCTGAGTGAGTTGCAAAGCCCTCTAAGAGGCAAATCAGAGGCACCGGAGTACATATTTGATGCTCCTCTATTGCATAGAATGTGAACTTTCATATACACTGTTGTTGCATGCGTGCCGCGCATCGTTATGATTCATGCATAGAATATGCTTGCTTTCGATTCCGCATAGAATATGCTTTGCTTGTTTCATGCATACAATATGCTTGCTTTCAATATTGCATAGAATGTGCTTCCATACTTGCATAGAAAATGCTCGTATCTTTTGCATGGAAAATGCCCCCATACTTGCATAGAGATGCATTTTATCGCACTTTCTTGTGCATTTTATCTCGTTCGCACTGTCTTGTGCACTTACACTTTGTATCTCACTAGCACTGTCTTGTGCATCTTGTGGTCGTATCTCACTCACACTATCTTGTGCATTTCAAATCACTCACGTTGTTTAGCGTATCGCGCTGTTTAGCGTATCGCACTATTTTGTGCATTTCTAATCACTCGCGCTGTTTAGCGTATCGCACTATTTTGTGCATTTCTAATCACTTGCGCTGTTTAGCGTATCACACTGTTTTGTGCATTTCTAATCATTCGCGCTATTTTGCGCAGTTTATCATTCGCGCTATTTTGCGCACCTCCGTCGCACTGTTCTGTACAGTTTATCACTCGCGTTATTTTGCGCACCACAATCGCACTGTTTTGTGCAGTTTAGCATTCGCGCTATTTTGCGCACCTCCATCGCACTGTCATGTGCATTGCATTCATCGCACTATTTTGTGCTTTGCTTATCACATCGCACTATCTTGTGCATTTCAAATCCATCGCGCTGTTTAGCGTATTGCACTATAGTGTGCATTGTATCATTCGCGCTATCTTGCGCACCTCACCTGCACTTATTAGTGTATTGCATCGCGCTATCTTGCGCCGTGACCATTACTTGCATTGTGCATGCATTTTATCGCGCTATCTTGCGCACCTCACCTTTAGCTCGCATTGTCTTGTGCACTCACTTGGTCCAGGAGACCTCAAATCCTCCAGTCTAAGGAGACCTTAAATCCTGCATCATCACTCGCACTGTTTTGCGCATCGCACTTGCATTTACTCGCATTGTCTTGTACACTCACCTGGTCCAAGAGACCTCAAATCCTCCGGTCTAAGGAGACCTTAAATCCTGCATCATCACTCGCACTGTTTTGCGCATCACACTTGCATTTATTCGCACTGTCTTGTGCACTCACCTGGTCCAGGAGACCTCAAATCCTTCGGTCTAAGGAGACCTTAAATCCTGCATCATCACTCGCACTGTTTTGCGCATTGCACTTGCATTTATTCGCACTGTCTTGTACACTCACCTGGTCAAGGAGACCTCAAATCCTCCGGTCTAAGGAGACCTTAAATCCTGCATCATCACTCGCACTGTTTTGCGCATCGCACTTGCATTTATTCACACTGTCTTATACACTCACCTGGTCCAGGAGACCTCAAATCCTCCAGTTTAAGGAGACCTTAAATCCTGCATCATCACTCGCACTGTTTTGCGCATCGCACTTGCATTTATTCGCACTGTCTTGTACACTCACCTGGTCCAGGAGACCTCAAATCCTCCGGTCTAAGGAGACCTTAAATCCTGCATCATCACTCGCACTGTTTTGTGCATCGCACTTGCATTTATTCGCACTGTCTTGTACACTCACCTGGTCCAGGAGACCTTAAATCCTCCGGTCTAAGGAGACCTTAAATCCTGCATCATCATTCGCGCTCTTTTGTGCATCATACTTGCATTTTACTTGCATTTCATCGCATTATCTTGGGCACCTTCGCGGGTCTAGGAGACCTTAAATCCTCTAAAGGTGCAATTCCTTTGGTGTTTGTCGTGCCCGAACAACTTCCAGTGGTCTGGTATAGCCACCTGCCTGTGTTAGCAGTGTGTTCTAGGAGATCAACTGAGACGGTGGAAACTAGAGTTCGAATGGCTCTTGCCTAGAACGCAAATGTTCGGGATTTCCGAGACTAAAGTCAAGTTTAAATGCCTAGAGGTATATTCTCGGCTTGAAATCTGTATGGCAGCCCCATAGATTGAGATAGCATGTGTATGCACCTCAATTCTGGATACTGAACCAACCTAGTCTGTCACCCTGTTGGAGAATAGAGAAAGCTGCGACCATAGTCAGGGAGAAAAGTAGTACCTGTGGCTCAATCAAGAAGAAGCGAGAGATCCCCAGCAGCATGAGGCACGATATTGCATGTACGGTTTATTCGAGGCTGGTGCGACCAGACGAACCGCGTAGGTATTGTATCTTCTCCGTGTGAGATGTGGCGAGGATTGAATAATTCTCCGTATTCTTAACTGCATGAAATGTAGTATTGCTTTGCATTCTTGCTTAAAACTGTTGCGTGTGCGCTTCATTACAACTTGCTGCTTTGCATGATCATTGAGTTACACCCGCCTTTGTGCATGTCGCTTTGCATTTTGCCCCCCGCTTGCGGGCATGCCCGCAGGCACATTTCTCGGTTACCTAGTATGTTTGTCTAAGTCTTCGACCTTGTCAAAAATGGGTCGTCTCTGGGCTTTGACATTCACTCCCATCACTTATGACTTCCGAGTTCTGTCAAAGAAGGGCAACTGTAGACACCCCATTTTTGACCGACCTTGAGACTCAGACGTCACCGATTGAGCGCTCGGTGATATTGCATATTGTGCTCGTTCAGAAGTTTCAGAGTCTTGGCTGCGAGCCTTGCCTCCAGACTTCCGGACTCTTTTGTGCCTTACCTCGGTTTGCGAACCAGGTCCCGTTTTCTCCGTTTTCTCTTCCCGAAGGGAGGGAGAGGTCTCGTAGATCATCTCTCAGTGGCCGTGGGCTACGTTTCGTGGTCGTAGGCCATTTTTCCTGTTTGGAGCCCAGTTTCTAATTTTTCGGAGCCGATGGCCGTGTGCCTCGGTTCGGGACGACCTAACCACCTCCGTTTGTTCTGATTTTTGGTATGCAACTTATTTCCTCCCTTTTGAGGGACACTGTGGCCCGAGAAACCAACTTCGTGGTCAAACGCCACATCCGGTGCTTAACAGCCCATTTTCGGGGCCCCGGGCCGCACGTTTCGGTCCCCCGAACCTCCGTTTTGCATCCGTTTTGTTTCATTTTTGGTGGAGACCTTATTTTCATTGT
The DNA here is from genome assembly GCF_055761805.1 of Camellia sinensis. Lineage (NCBI taxonomy): Eukaryota > Viridiplantae > Streptophyta > Magnoliopsida > Ericales > Theaceae > Camellia > Camellia sinensis. The sequence continues at coordinate 49,977,569 of NC_138965.1, forward strand.
TAGGAAGGTCGTAGAAGGGTGGGAGGCCAACAATTGTTCTGAAAGCCAACTTTACTTCTTCATCGCTCTCCGTCGCCCGTTTTCCACACTAAAAAGCTAATGTTGACCACCCCGGGGCCACTTTCTTGGGCCCTCAACCACATATTTGTGTTGTACACACTTGGGAGGCCACCAATATGACATGGCCGGCCAGCAATTCATCCTGACCCTTTTGAACCCCTCTAAAAAGCTAGCTTTTCTCTTTTCTGGGTCACTGTTTCTGGTTTTTCTCTACAGGGTTGTGTTGTGCTCATCTGGGAGGCCACCTTTTTGGGTAGGCCGGCCAACAATTCATCTTGACCCTTTTGACCCCTGGTCGGCTGACCAGGGGAGGTGGCCGGCCGGCCACCTGAACCTTCTGCACCTGGTCGGTCTGAACCCCTTCTCCAAGTGTGTTCCAGCTGTGCAATCTGTTTCTCCCCAGATTTTGTATTCGGGGGAGCTGCCATTGGGGGGGAAATTTGAATTGATTTTCCCCCCTTTTTCCTCCACTCCTTTCCCTATAAAACTAGCACTTCCAGCTGCATCTGTGAGGGTTAGTAAAATTGTTTTGAGCTTGGCATACACATCTCTCTCTATCCCTCTCATCCAAGCTTCAAAATACCTTGGTTCTTGGCCATTTCTACATCAACTCCTAGCCTATCAATCTACACTCGATTCCAGCAACTTGAGGCTTCTTTCCAGAGGTGAAGAGCTCCCAAACTTGGCCCAAAAGTTGTTGAAGCTTGGTTCTACAAGGGTGAGTCCCATTTTCCCTCTTTCTTGCCTTGTTTTGCATGCTATCTAAGCCATACTTGAAAGCTTTTTTGGGCTCCGACCCAAACTGTAAATATTCATATTTTGAGCCCCTTTTCATGTTTTATTAAGGACCTCTCGCTGTTTGAGGTCTCCTACTACCACTTGCCTCTTTATCTCTCTTTTAGGCCAATTTTTGCATAGTATTTTAGGCTTATTTGTGAGTTGTTTGGACTTGGTCATAAACTTTAAAATAACTTTTTTTGAGCCCCTCTTAAACATTTTTGAAGGGTTCTCCTCTGTTTAAGGTCTCCTACTATCAGTTGCCTCTTTATCTCTCTTTTAGGCCAATTTTTTTGCATAGTATTTTAGGCTTATTTCTGAGCTGTTTTGGACTTTGCCATAAACTGTGAAATATCTTTTTTTGAGCCCCTCTTCAACTTTGTTGAAAGGATCTCCTCTGTTTGAGAACAGAAGCTAGCACTTGTCTCTTTACCCCTATTTTAGGCCTTTTCTTGCATGATAGTTTGGCCTTATTTGTGATTATTTTCGTGGCTTGATGTAAACTGTAAAGTGCCTTGTTTTGAGCCCGTCTTAAACTTTGTTGAAGGGCTCTTTGCCATTTGGGGCCAGCTGCTGTCCCTTGTGTTTAATCTCTCTTTTAGGGCCATTTTTGCATGATAGATTAGCCCTATTTGTGTTCAATTTTAAGACTTGTTATAAATTGGAAATATGCATGTTTTGGGACTGCCTTGGCTCTGTCTTTATACTTCATAATCAAATAATGCATACTTTGTATAGCTATAAGTCATTCCATGTGCCTAGTTTCGAGTTTCGGGATTCATCTCATGCATCGGATGCCATGTTTCCATGTTTCGGGACCATTTTGCATCACATTTTAGTGCTAGAAATTACATGCTTGTATGCCATATTCCATGCCTTGCCATGCCTTGTTAGAGTTGCATACCATGCCCTAGGTTCGGTCCTCGGTTTGCGTGCATGTGTGCACGCATTTTGAGTGTCTCATTTTCATCCAATGGCTACTGATGTGAGTGTGGCCGAGGCCCACCCATATTGGTGTAAGTCCATTGTGCATTGTGTATGCCATTTCAATTCATAACATCGCGTATGTTAGGTTGTATGTTAGAGCATCGTGTATGCCATGTTACATCACGCATTGTGTATGCCATTTCATAGCATTGTGTATGCTAGGTTGCATGTTAGAATTGCATTCATGCATGTCATGCATATTGCATTGTGTTTGGGATAGGTGTTAGCCCAAGCACGGGAAATGAGGGGCGTTTCGTACTCCGAGTGACGGAACGTGTCTCAATTCTCGGTCGCCGACACTCCGGATTATCCATGATGGAGTCTAGGCCTTGTTGTGTCCATATGTGCATTCATTTCATATTGAGTCGTGCAAATCGACTCCTCGGCCATCATGCATCGAGGTGCATGATTGGTGGCACGAGGATCGAGGACTACACTCTCTAAAGAGTAGTCATGCATACATACGTGAAAATACTTTGCCATGCCCCTTTGTTGCTCTCTGTTGCAGCAAATCAGAAATCAGCAGCCTTTCGGAGCTTGGCACGCATTCCAAGAACAATTACAAATAGAGGTAAACCGGGGCATCACAAGGGATTTTCTGACAAAGTCAACCCGAGCATGCATCATTCATCATTCGGAACAGAGCTGAGGCAGTCCACGGATTTGCATGCCAATTTATTGCTTTCCTAGATTAATTTGTTAATTAATTAGGGTTTTGTAATTATTCGAACTGTAATTATTTATTCGGGACTGTATATTATTTATTTGGACCCTCCGAGCGAGGGCACAACTGTAATAAGTGTGTGTGTGTGTGATGTTTGTCTTCCAACCCCACGTCTTTCTTCCTTTTATTTACCAGCTTATGATGGTTAGATTAGGGCATGTTTCAATTAGCATACAGTATGACAGCATGTTTGCATTCATTCATCTGTCTTGCATGCACCGGGCTCGGCGCATCATACTAACTGCATTTGTATTTCAATTCCAAGTTGAATACATGGTGGCTGAAGCATTTCATATGCCATGTTTAGAATAGTCGAGCCTATTATAGTTGCATTTTTGCATGTGTTGCATTAGGCATTTCTGTATAATTAGGATCATGCATGGATTTCTAATTAGCTTCTGTTTTGGCTTGGAGTACTTGGTAAGTTTTTATGCTTTAACATCCTTGCATGCGTGTGAGTGACTGCCATGATAGCGTGCTTACCATGAGGCTAACTGCTTATGTGATATAACTGCCTGAATGCCTGTGGGTGAAGGTTGGGTTATTTGAATTGGAACAATTCGTTGACTGTAAGTTTTAAGCCCACTAGACAGTGGCAAAATCATGTTTTCTAAGTCCACCCGAGGGTGGCAAATCCGCGTCTTAGCCTACTTGCGGGTAGCACCATCAAACCATTTTCAAATAAACAAACGTGAAATGTTTTGTTCCAATTCAGGCGACCCAGTCTATACTTGTATGCTGTGCGCATCACATAGTAAATCTAGGCTAATAATTGGAATAAGAACACATAATGTTTTCAAAACTAGATATCATGGTTAGTAGAGTCCAATCTTTGATCGGGCGAGCGGGGGTGCTCACGAAATGACCTTCCCCAATCGTACCCAAGTTCCCGAGCCGAGGCAACTTTGGTGATGACGGAAACGTGGCCTTAGGCAACGAGTCAGGGTTTCCTAAATTTCCCAAAATAAAACATTTAGGTGGCGACTCTGTATCTGGCAAAGCAGTCCATGTTTGGCACTTCTTTCAAAAATCTGTTTTCTCAAAACGATTTACCGGATTTGGACTCTTTGGTTCAGATTAAGAACCGTGACAATTCGAGTCCGAACTGTAGTGAGCCCAATACGAACAGAACGGGACCTCATCCCTCCCGGGGCGTTAGGGGACGTCAACAGTTTGTGGCGACTCTGCTGGGGATTTAGAGAACTTGACTCGAACTCATGATATCTTGTTTTGATTACACTTATGTGTTTCTTTGCATTGCATTTGCATTAGTACGCCTAGGACACCGTGTTTGCCATCTGCTATTCCTGAGCGGTTTGCCAGAGGCTGCGTGCCATAAGGCTTACCGGTTACGGGCTCTGCCAGTATGGGAACACAAACCCCGATTTTACCGGGGCACCCTTTTGACCATTCGACCTAGTGCATATTTGGAATCCATAGTGACTATTCCAAACTAGGACATGTAGCTTACCCGATAGGTTGTTTGAAGCAGCTGCGTGTGTAGTGAAACCCTAGCTCCTGAAAAAATAGGACAGGGAAACCCTATCCCAACATAGGGGTTCTTTGGCTCTCACTTATCTGTTATGTACTTTTAGAGTGCGTCTCTACAGGAATGCATGCATCAGTTTACAAGTCTGGTCATCAGGCCTGCGGGCACCAATTCAGTATTTTGGGATTTAGTTTACTAAAGGGTAACAGTTTACAGGCCAAATTTTGGGGCAGAATTCAGTAGAGGGCACAGTCATCCTGTTATGCTCATATCTGTTTTGGTGAAATCAGGCTGAGATGCTGCATGTTTTCTCTTTTGCTAGATAGTCCTGGAACTATAGCTTCAGAAGGCTTCGATATCCCCCGGGTACATTGGACTAGTGCTGATAGACTTTTTTAGGTCAGAAATTCAATTCAAGGGCAACCAGTGTTCTTTCGCTGAGGCAAGGCAAAGAAAAGCCAGTCAGGGCTCACCGGTTCATCTGATCCGTCAATCGCCAGTCACATCACCTTTGTTCGGACTCAGCAGACCGTGATGGCATAGGGTTCGGAAGAATTTGTGGCTGTGATAACAGCGCTAAATCAGGGAACTGCCATGCAAGTTGAGACCAGTATTGAAACGCAGCGCCCATCTGGGGCGTCTGCTTCACATCCAGCTTTGGGACCCCAGCCGAACTTTGACCCACTTTCGCTAGCTGAAGATTTGCAGGGTCCAGATCCTCGAGAAGGGTTAGCTCAAACCCGAGTTTTCAGACCCCTGGTGCAACCTAATGAGAGACTTTATCCCCTTGATGCTAATGACCTCGATCTGACCGCAGTGAAAATTGCGAACCTTGAGAAACAGTTCAAAAAGGCACAGGGCCTTAACTCCATTTCTGACATTGAGGATGGGTACACCGAGTCTGCCGTACGGCTCCCAGACAGATTCAAAATGCCATATATTGACCGTTTTGACGGGTATGGGGATCCAATGGTACATATCCGACTTTTCTTGGATGTCCTAAAGCCGATGGGTTTGACTAAGCCACAGAAACTCTCTCTGTATGGGAGAACCTGTCGGGTGTAGCAGCCACTTGGTACGCTAAGTTGGAGAATACAGTGAAGCAAAACTGGGAAGAATTGGCTGAGGCCTTTGTTGATCAGTATTCTTACAATACCCAAGTTGAAATGACCATCCAAGAGCTTGAAGCAACCCGCCAGAACCCAACAGAGCCTTTTGTGGAATTCGTTGCGAGGTGGAGAGCAAAGGCAGCACAAATGACAGATCGTCGCCTTTCTGAAAGGGATCAAGTGCAGATGATGGTGCGAAACCTCGAGCATGATATGTTGCAAAAGTTAATAGTCGCGCCACTATTCACTTTCAAAGGTCTACATGAACTGGGGGTTCAGGTTGAGAATGCGCTCAACAGTGGGATCATTCCCAGAACAAGGGAATTGACAAGGAGGATGATTTCAAGGAGTACCAATGCTGGAAGTAGCACTATTCCCGAACCCACTGAAATCAATACAGTCACCACAACCAACCCTTTTTCCAAACCAAGCCTACAAACCGTCGGCCCAGCCCGAGCTCAGGGCAGAACTTTCACCCCTCTCTATATGAGCCTGACTAGTGCACTAAAAGTCCTGATGGAAAGAGGGCATCTCAAACCCCTCGATCCTCAACCTCTGCCTGACCCACTCCCAGCCAGACATAACCCCTCTAAGTACTGTGTGTACCATCAGCAGCGCGGTCATGGCACTGACCGTTGCTACCGCCTTCGTCATGAGGTCCAAAATCTCATCGACAATCGGACGATAGCTCCACCTTAAGACCCCAATGACCAAACATCTCCTGCCTACCTCAATCTTATCCATATACTGCCATCCACCTTCGACCCCAGCATATACATCACCCTGACCTATCTACCCAAGCCTAAGGTGTTCATTCTAGAAAGCATGGACTTATGCATGATGGGTGCACCTGAACCTCAATCATCTCAAACCCGTGAACCCACTACTTCTGAGCTGAAGAGAATGATCAAAGATCTTCAGAGAACTGTGACAAATTTGGCCTCTGGGATATTGGCTTCGTCATCAACCACATCACATACCAGGGAGTTCGTGTCAAAAGGCTCTCCAGTCTTGGAACGGGCTGTATTTGAGGAATGCCAATCCCTTGGCAAAGTGGAGGGGAGTGAAAAGAACAAGATAGGGGTGGACATGGATCCCCATGAACATCTTCTGTTGGCTGTTGAGGCTTTGAAGCCGAGGGACTGAACAAAGAGCAAGTGCTTGCAGTTGTTGCAAAAACTATGGATGACATTTTCGCCACTCAAGTTGCGGGCAGTTTGAATCAAGGGGCAAGTCGGGAGAAGGGTCGTTGTATCAGAAACGTTCCTTTCAGCTATAATCTTGCACTCAGAAGAGATCAACAAACCAGGCCAGCACCTGTCAATCCCTTTACTCGCAAAAATCCACAAACCTTGAAGTACCAACCCCGAGGTCAGAGGGTCTTCCATGCCCTCTATATGCCTTTGTCCAAAGCTCTCCAAGTCCTTGTTGGACAAGGCCATCTCAAACCCCTTGAGCCTCGGCCTCTCCCAAATCCTCTTCCAGCTACGCATGATGCCGCCCAGTACTGTGCCTTCCATCAGCAAACTGGCCATACTACCGACAACTGCTTCCGTCTTCACCATGAAGTACAGGATTTATTTGACAACGGGGTCATTGTCGCGCCAAGCTCTGCAAAGTCTATCGGCACTGGATCGGTGAACTTAGGAGATAATGTGATCATGTGATCGGGGGATGAACCAGCTGCGGGTGGCACTCGATTAAACTCCAGATGTGGGAATGGCACGCACTGTTCTGAGCAATACGCAAACACTAGTTTTGTGCTTTCTAATTTGGGCATTGAATCCGTCTTGTTGTTTTGTATAGAGTCAGCCTTTTCTTATTGAGTCAGTTGGGCCTATCTTGTTGTACCGAGTCAGTCCTATTTTGTTGGAGTCGGGTGATTTCGGGGGTGTTACCTCGGACATCACTTGCTTGTTTTGTGTTTGACTTTTCGTTTTCTTTTGAGTCTGTTTTTGCCTTGGAGCCAGTAATGCCAACAGATTTGAATGAACAGCAGTGATTTTCGCATTCTTGTGTTCGCTTCTGCCTTGTGCCAGTTGTGCCAGAAGTTTTGAATGAAATGGCAGTGCTTTCCACCCGCTCTTCTGTGCCTCGAACTCATTGCATTGGCCTAAGTTTTTCAAAACCTTTTAAACACCGTGTTGAAAACGAAGAGGAAAGAATTCCTCGGGATTTGCAAAAAATTGATCAATTGAGGGAAAGAGAGGCATGCTAAGCCCTTAATGAATGAAATCATGTTTGTTAACGTGAGTATTGAGAAGGATCCTAGCTTGATCCAGATTGGTTCTACATTGTCTTCCGCGCGAGCGATTAGTCGCTTTCTTAAAAGATTTAAAAAAAAAAAATGTTTTGCGCAGTCCTGCGAAGACCTGTGTGGTATCGCTCTTGAGATTGTGCAGATTAGGATCGCTCTCAGCCTTGAGACTCGACCCCCCTTTGCTTTTCGACCTTGAACCTTAACTCAGAATGTTCAACGGTCAACCGCAATGTGAGGCCTGTGTGGCCAGATTCGAAGCAGCCCTCGACCTAGGGGCAGAAAAATGTCAGATGTGCTCGGAGAGCCGAAGATGGATCATCCTGCAAATCAATGAAGACTGGCAAGAATGCCAAATCCCAGAAGAGAAGAAAGAAGAAAGTATTGCTGAAGAACAACTGAGTTCCTATCCACAACACTAGGGGCAAATTCAGCCCCCATTGGATGGCCTCCTGCATCGTCAGCGAACAGCAGTCACTCTCCTGGATTTAGACGGATTCGAGATCTCAAAACCATTTGACATGGACCAAGCTACACTTTTACCCTTGAGAGGCTCGCTGGGCCGAAAACCCGGAAGGGCGACCCAAGCAAAAGTTAGAGTGAGAAAAAGAGAAAAGAAAAGAACAAAAGAGAAAAATGTAAAAAAAAAAAAAAAAAAAATGAAGAAAATGCAAAAAATGAAAAAAAAAAGAAGAAAAAGATGGAAAAAAGAAGAAAAGAAATGAAAAAGAATTGAAGAATATAGCTCGCAAGGTTGAAAACCCGCAAAGGGCGGCCTTGGCAAAAGTTAGAGCGCAAAAGGAGAGGTTAATACCCGAGTGTACCTTAACCCCGAACTACGTGAGGCTTGATTCCCATCTTTGGGATACGTAGGCAACTTCATTCTGAAGTCCAGCCGTAAAACACTGTGTCCATGTAATGGTTTTGATCATCTTTGCTTTCTCTGAATCCGAAAATTTGGTTGTGTTCGTCACTCTGAGGACTGACTACAATGCGCCGCGGTGCTATCCAAACAAGGGGCAACTTTCCGTTGCTATTCAATATGCTGCGGTGCCATTCAACAAGGGGCAACTTTCCGTTGCCAGGAAGCTCTATTCAAGCACGGGGCAATTTTCCTTCGGATCTGAAGTTGTGCATCTCAAGAGCGGGTTCCATGCTCGTTGAGCAGTGACCGTTTGCAAAAATAGTTTTTGAGAATTTTTAATGAGGTTGACTAATTTTCTCTCAAAAATTATTCTATTTTTCCAAAACTGGACTATTTCTTGGACCAAAAAAAGGAAAATTTTCAGTGCTCATAACTTGACTTGCATGATTTTAAATCAGAAAATTGAACAAGCATGTTAATCGAACTCTCATTTTGGTCAAAATTGTCTTAGTAGAAAGCCAAAAACAAAAAAATGGTCGAAATGATGAACTAGGGGCACAGTTGAGTCAGGTGTTCTGTCTTTTCCCCATTGCCACAATACTTGCCAAGAAGGGCACTCTACCTGCCAGAAAAGGGCACAACTGAAGTTAACAGCAAAAGGGCTGAAAGCTCTCTCACCATCCGAGCAACGACGTATCAAGCCAAGAGCGAAGCACGAACTGGAATGGATCAAGATATTCCACTCCCTTATCTGGACAGATCTGATCACGTCCAAACTCCCCAGCAGAGCATCGTCAACCGATGTCAGTTGCAGATTTGCTACACACCCAGTTGTAGCATAGCCCCTCTGTGGGAGAAACTCACTAGCCGCGTGCAGAAGAAGAAGAATCTAGCAGAATGCTAGGGGCAAGAGCCCACAACTTTCTGTTTATCCATCAACCACCCAGGGGAGGGATTTAAAATGAGAGATTGAAGAATAGAGAGGTGTGCGCTGAGAGAAAAAGTGAGGAAAGGGCTTTTTCAGAAAAACAGAGCTTGAGGGCCAAGTGATGTGAGAATCACAAATGAGAAAGGGTGGGAAACTATACCCGGAGAAACTGGCTCCTCGTGCACCGAGAGGTCTTTTACCTTTGTAACACAGCTGAGTGTTGTGTTTGTGCGTTTTGTTTGTCTCGTTTCTTGTTTTAAGTTGTTTGAGTGTCAACAAATGTGTTTAGGTCATTTTACCTTGTTTTTCCTTTGTTGAGTTGTGTTCAGGTCGTTCTACCTTTGTTTTCTATTGTTGAGTCGTTTTGGCTATGGTCAGTTATAGGCTCAATACCCGGTTGAGAACCCTTTTTCTCATTTCAATTTCAAAAATCATTTTGTGCTCAGAGTGCCGTGTCGTTCTCCACATTTGTGCAAAAAAAGATTAGTTCTTTCATAAAGCCGCAGGGTTCAACCCAGGTCATGTCAGAATAGTAAAACAAGGACCTATCTGAAGCTATTTAGGTTCCAGACTGCAAAGCAAAAGAAAAGAGGGAAAATTTGGAGCATTTTAGCATGTTTCAACTTTAGCAAAATCCGAGACTGCATTCCAGGTGCACCTTCTCAGGCCTCGCTGTTTCTCTGGAGTATGAGTGTATCTCGACCCCAAGTGTAAGCCTGCTTCAAGTTAGAATGGCAGTCCAAGCAGTACCTGAGGGTTTCACATGCAGATGTTATCTCTCGCCAATATGAACATGGTGTGCCCTTTTTGAGCTGAGTGAGTTGCGAAGCCCTCTAAGAGGCAAATCAGAGGCACCAGAGTACATATTTGATGCTCCTCTATTACATAGAATGTGAACTTTCATATACACTGTTGTTGCATGCGTGCCGCGCATCGTTATGATTCATGCATAGAATATGCTTGCTTTCGATTCCGCATAGAATATGCTTTGCTTGTTTCATGCATACAATATGCTTGCTTTCAATATTGCATAGAATGTGCTTCCATACTTGCATAGAAAATGCTCGTATCTTTTGCATGGAAAATGCCCCCATACTTGCATAGAGATGCATTTTATCGCACTTTCTTGTGCATTTTATCTCGTTCGCACTGTCCTGTGCACTTACACTTTGTATCTCACTAGCACTGTCTTGTGCATCTTGTGGTCGTATCTCACTCGCACTATCTTGTGCATTTCAAATCACTCACGCTGTTTAGCGTATCGCACTGTTTTGTGCATTTCTAATCACTCGCGCTGTTTAGCGTATCGCACTGTTTTGTGCATTTCTAATCACTTGCGCTGTTTAGCGTATCACACGATTTTGTGCATTTCTAATCATTCGTGCTATTTTGCGCAGTTTATCATTCGCGCTATTTTGCGCACCTCCATCGCACTGTTCTGTGCAGTTTATCACTCGCGTTATTTTGCGCACCACAATCGCACTGTTTTGTGCAGTTTATCATTCGCGCTATTTTACGCACCTCCATCGCACTGTCATGTGCATTGCATTCATCGCACTATTTTGTGCTTTGCATATCACATTGCACTATCTTGTGCATTTCAAATCAATCGCGCTATTTAGCATATTGCACTATTTTGTGCATTGTATCATTCGCGCTATCTTGCGCACCTCACCTGCACTTATAAGTGTATTGCATCGCGCTATCTTGTGCCGTGACCATTACTTGCATTGTGCATGCATTTTATCGCGCTATCTTGCGCACCTCACCTTTAGCTCGCACTGTCTTGTGCACTCACTTGGTCCAAGAGACCTCAATTCCTCCAGTCTAAGGAGACCTTAAATCCTGCATCATCACTCGCACTGTTTTGCGCATCGCACTTGCATTTATTCGCACTGTCTTGTACACTCACCTGGTCCAGGAGACCTCAAATCCTCCGGTCTAAGGAGACCTTAAATCCTGCATCATCACTCGTACTGTTTTGTGCATCACACTTGCATTTATTTGCACTGTCTTGTGCACTCACCTGGTCCAGGAGACCTCAAATCCTCCGGTCTAAGGAGACCTTAAATCCTGCATCATCACTCGCACTGTTTTGCGCATCGCACTTGCATTTATTCGCACTGTCTTGTACACTCACCTGGTCAAGGAGACCTCAAATCCTCCGGTCTAAGGAGACCTTAAATCCTGCATCATCACTCGCACTGTTTTGCGCATCGCACTTGCATTTATTCACACTGTCTTATACACTCACCTGGTCCAGGAGACCTCAAATCCTCCGGTCTAAGGAGACCTTAAATCCTGCATCATCACTCGCACTGTTTTGCGCATCGCACTTGCATTTATTCGCACTGTCTTGTACACTCACCTGGTCCAGGAGACCTCAAATCCTCCGGTCTAAGGAGACCTTAAATCCTGCATCAGCACTCGCACTATTTTGTGCATTGCACTTGCATTTATTCGCACTGTCTTGTACACGCACCTGGTCCAAGAGACCTTAAATCCTCCGGTCTAAGGAGACCTTAAATCCTGCATCATCATTCGCGCTCTTTTGCGCATCATACTTGCATTTTACTTGCATTTCATCGCATTATCTTGGGCACCTTCGCGGGTCTAGGAGACCTTAAATCCTCTAAAGGTGCAATTCCTTTGGTGTTTGTCGTGCCCGAACGACTTCCGGTGGTCTGGTATAGCCACCTGCCTGTGTTAGCAGTGAGTTCCTAGGAGATCAACTGAGACGGTGGAAACTAGAGTTCGAATGGCTCTTGCCTAGAACGCAAAGGTTCGGGATTTCCGAGACTAAAGTCTAGTTTAAATGCCTAGAGGTATATTCTCGGCTTGAAATCTGTATGGCAGCCCCATAGATTGAGATAGCATGTGTATGCACCTCAATTCTGGATACTGAACCAACCTAGTCTGTCACCCTGTTGGAGAATAGGGAAAGCTGCGACCATAGTCAGGGAGAAAAGTAGTACCTGTGGCTCAATCAAGAAGAAGCGAGAGATCCCCAGCAGCATGAGGCACGATATTGCATGTACGGTTTATTCGAGGCTGGTGCGACCAGACGAACTGCGCAGGTATTGTATCTTCTCCGTGTGAGATGTGGCGAGGATTGAATAATTCTCCATATTCTTAACTGCATGAAATGTAGTATTGCTTTGCATTCTTGCTTAAAACTGTTACGTGTGCGCTTCATTACAGCTTGCTGCTTTGCATGATCATTGAGTTACACCTGCCTTTGTGCATGTCGCTTTGCATTTTGCCCCCTGCTTGCGGGCATGCCTGCGGGCACATTTCTCGGTTACCTAGTATGTTTGTCTAAGTCTTCGGCCTTGTCAAAAATGGGTCGTCTCTAGGCTTTGACATTCACTCCCGTCACTTATGACTTCCGAGTTCTGTCAAAGAGGGGCAACTGTAGACACCCTATTTTTGACCGACCTTGAGACTCAGACGTCACCGCTTGAGTGCTCGGTGATATTGCATATTGTGCTCGTTCAGAAGTTTCAAAGTCTTGGCTGCGAGCCTTGCCTCCGGACTTTCGGACTCTTTTGTGCCTTGCCTCGGTTTGCGAATCAGGTCCCGTTTTCTCCGTTTTCTCTTCCCGAAGGGAGGGAGAGGTCTCGTAGATCATCTCTCAGTGGCCGTGGGCTACGTTTCGTGGTCGTAGGCCATTTTTCCTGTTTGGAGCCCAATTTCTAGTTTTTCGGAGCCGACAGCCGTGTGCCTCGGTTCGGGACCACCTAACCACCTCCGTTTGCTCCGATTTTTGGTATGCAACTTATTTCCTCCCTTTTGAGGGACACTGTGGCCCAAGAAACCAACTTCATGGTCAAGCACCACATCCGGTGCTTAACAGCCTATTTTCGGGGCCCCGGGCCGCGCGTTTCGGTCCCCCAAACCTCCGTTTTGCATCCGTTTTGTTTAATTTTTGGTGGAGACCTTATTTTCATTGTTAGGAAGGTTGTAGAAGGGTTGGAGGCCAACAATTGTTCTGAAATCCAACTTTACTTCTTCATCGCTCTCCGTTGCCCGTTTTCCACACTAAAAAGCTAATGTTGACCACCCCGGGGCCACTTTCTTGGGCCCTCAACCACATATTTGTGTTGTACACACCTGGGAGGCCACCAATATGACATGGCCGGCCAGCAATTCATCCTGACCCTTTTGAACCCCTCTAAAAAGCTAGCTTTTCTCTCTTCTGGGTCACTGTTTCTGGTTTTTCTCTACAGGGTTGTGTTGTGCTCATCTGGAAGGCCACCTTTCTGGGTAGGTCGGCCAACAATTCATCTTTACCCTTTTGACCCCTGGTCGGCTGACCAGGGGAGGTGGTCGGCCGGCCACCTGAACCCTCTGCACCTGGTCGGTCTAAACCCCTTCTCCAAGTGTGTTCCAGCTGTGCAATCTGTTTCTCCCCAGATTTTGTATTCGGGGGAGCTGCCATTGGGGGGGAAATTTGAATTGATTTTTCCCCCTTTTTCCTCCACTCCTTTCCCTATAAAACCAGCACTTCCAGCTGCATCTGTGAGGGTTAGTAAAATTGTTTTGAGCTTGGCATACACATCTCTCTCTATCTCTCTCATCCAAGCTTCAAAATACCTTGGTTCTTGGCCATTTCTACATCAACTCCTAGCCTATCAATCTACACTCGATTCTAGCAACTTGAGGCTGCTTTCCAGAGGTGAAGAGCTCCCAAACTTGGCCCAAAAGTTGTTGAAGCTTGGTTCTACAAGGGTGAGTCCCATTTTCCCTCTTTCTTGCCTTGTTTTGCATGCTATCTAAGCCATACTTGAAATCTTTTTTAGGTTCCGACCCAAACTGTAAATATTCATATTTTGAGCCCCTTTTCATGTTTTATTAAGGACCTCTCGCTGTTTGAGGTCTCCTACTACCACTTGCCTCTTTATCTCTCTTTTAGGCCAATTTTTGCATAGTATTTTAGGCTTATTTGTGAGTTGTTTTGGACATGGTCATAAGCTTTAAAATAAATTTTTTTGAGCCCCTATTAAACATTTTTGAAGGGCTCTCCTCTGTTTAAGGTCTCCTACTATCAGTTGCCGCTTTATCTCTCTTTTAGGCCAATTTTTTTGCATAGTATTTTAGGCTTATTTCTGAGCTGTTTTGGACTTTGCCATAAACTGTGAAATATATTTTTTTGAGCCCCTCTTCAACTTTGTTGAAAGGATCTCCTCTGTTTGAGAACAGAAGCTACCACTTGTCTCTTTACCCCTCTTTTAGGCCTTTTCTTGCATGATAGTTTGGCCTTATTTGTGATTATTTTCGTGGCTTGATGTAAACTGTAAAGTGCCTTGTTGTGATCCCCTCTTAAACTTTGTTAAAGGGCTCTTTGCCATTTGGGGCCAGCTGCTGTCCCTTGTGTTTAATCTCTCTTTTAGGGCCATTTTTGCATGATAGATTAGCCCTATTTGTGTTCATTTTTGAGACTTGTTATAAATTGGAAATATGCATGTTTTGGGACTGCCTTGGCTCTGTCTTTATACTTCATAATTAAATAATGCATGCTTTGTATAGCTATAAGTCATTCCATGTGCCTAGTTTCGAGTTTCGGGATTCATCTCATGCATCGGGTGCCATGTTTCCGTGTTTCGAGACCATTTTGCATCACATTTTAGTGCTAGAAATTACATGCTTGTATGCTATATTCCATGCCTTGCCATGCCTTGTTAGAGTTGCATACCATGCCCTAGGTTCGGTCCTCGGTTTGCGTGCATATGTGCACGCATTTCGAGTGTCTCATTTTCATCTGATGACTACTGATGTGAGTGTGGCCAAGGCCCACTCATATTGGTGTAAGTCCATTGTGCATTGTGTATGCCATTTCAATTCATAACATCGCGTTTGTTAGGTTGTATGTTAGAGCATCGTATATGCCATGTTACATCACGCATTGTGTATGCCATTTCATAGCATTGTGTATGCTAGGTTGCATGTTAGAATTGCATTCATGCATGTCATGCATATTGCATTGTGTTTGGGATAGGTGTTAGCCCAAGCACGGGAAACGAGGGGCGTTTCGTACTCCGAGTGACGGAACGTGTCTCAATTCTCGGTCGCCGACACTCCGGATTATCCATGATGGAGTCTAGGCCTTGTTGTGTCCATATGTGCATTCATTTCATATTGAGTCGTGCAAATCGACTCCTCGGCCATCATGCATCGAGATGCATGATTGGTGGCACGAGGATCGAGGACTACACTCTCTGAAGAGTAGCCATGCATACATACGTGAAAATACTTTGCCATGCCCCTTTATTGCTCTCTGTTGCAGCAAATCAGAAATCAGCAGCCTTTCGGAGCTTGGCACGCATTCCACGAACAATTGCAAACAGAGGCAAACCGGGGCATCACAAGGGATTTTCTGACAAAGTCAACCTGAGCATGCATCATTCATCATTCGGAACAGAGCTGAAGCGGTCCACGGATTTGCATGCCAATTTATTGCTTTCCTAGATTAATTTGTTAATTAATTAGGGTTTTGTAATTATTCGGACTGTAATTATTTATTCGGGACTGTATATTATTTATTTGGACCCTCCAAGCGAGGGCACAACTGTAATAAGTGTGTTTGTGTGTGATGTATGTCTTCCAACCGCACGTCTTTCTTCCTTTTATTTACCAGCTTATGATGGTTAGATTAGGGCATGTTTCAATTAGCATACAGTATGACAGCATGTTTGCATTCATTCATCTGTCTTGCATGCACCGGGCTCGGCGCATCATACTAACTGCATTTGTATTTCAATTCCAAGTTGAATACATGGTGGCTGTAGCATTTCATATGCCATGTTTAGAATAGTCGAGCCTATTATAGTTGCATTTTTACATGTGTTGCATTAGGCATTTCTGTATAATTAGGATCATGCATGGATTTCTAATTAGCTTCTGTTTTGGCTTGGAGTACTTGGTAAGTTTTTATGCTTTAGCATCCTTGCATGCGTGTGAGTGACTGCCATGATAGCGTGCTTACCATGAGGCTAACTGCTTATGTGATATAACTGCTTGAATGCCTGTGGGTGAAGGTTGGGTTATTTGAATTGGAACAATTCGTTGATTGTGAGTTTTAAGCTCACTAGACAGTGGCAAAATCATGTTTTCTAAGCCGACCCGAGGGTGGCAAATCCGCGTCTTAGCCTACTTGCGGGTAGCACCATCAAACCATTTTCAAATAAACAAACGTGAAATGTTTTGTTCCAATTCAGGCGACCCAGTCCATACTTGTATGCCGTGCGCATCACATAGTAAATCTAGGCTAATAACTGGAATAAGAACGCATAATGTTTTCAAAACTAGATATCATGGTTAGTAGAGGCCGATCTTTGATCGGGCGAGCGGGGGTGCTCACGAAATGACCTTCCCCAATCGTACCCAAGTTCCCGAGCCGAGGCAACTTTGGTGATGACGGACACATGGCCTTAGGCAATGAGTCAGGGTTTCCTAAATTTCCCAAAATAAAACATTTAGGTGGCGACTCTGTATCTGGCGAAGCAGTCCTTGTTTGGCATTTCTTTCAAAAATCTGTTTTCTCAAAACGATTTACCGGATTTGGACTCTTTGGTTCAGATTAAGAACCGTGACAATTCGAGTCCGAACTGTAGTGAGCCCAATACGAACAGAACGGGACCTCATCCCTCCCGGGGCGTTCGGGGACGTCTACAATATGTTGAGTTGCATGTTAGAGCGTTGTGTATGCCATGTTACATCGAGCATTGTGTATGCCATTTCATAGCATTGCGTATGCTAGGTTGTATGTTAGTCGCATTGTGTATGCCATCTCATTTGCATTGTGTTTGGAATAGGAGTTAGCCCAAGTACGGCAAACGAGGTACGTTTCGTACTCTGAGTGATGGAACGTGTCTCAATTCCCTGTCACCGACACTCCGGATTACCCATGATGGAGTTTAGGTCGTGTTGTCTTTTCATGTGCATTCATTTCATATTAAGTCGCGCAATTCGACTCCTCGGCCATCATGCATCGATATGTGCGATTGGTGGCACGAGGATCGAGGACTTCTCTCCCTAAAGACTAGTCATGCATACATATGTGAAATACTTTGCCATGCCCCTTTCTTGCTCTCTGTTGCAGCAAATCAGAAATCAACAGCGTTCTAAAGCCTTGCACAGCATTCCGGCGTTAATTGCAAACAGAGGCGAATTGGGGCATCGCAATGGATTTCCGCGCCAGGCAACTCAAGCATGCATCATTCATCATTCGGAACAGAGCTGAGGCAGTCCATGGGCTTGCATACTAATTTACTCGTTTTCCTAGATTAATTTTTTAATTAATTAGGGTTTTGTAATATTTAATTATTCATTTCGGACTGTATTATCATTCAGACTGTATTATTCTTTCGGACCCTCCGAGCGAGGGCAATGTTGTAATAAGTGTGTGTGTGTGTGATGTATGTTTTCCAACCCCACGTCTTTCTCCCTTTTATTTACCAGTTTATGATGGTTAGATTAGGGCATGTTTCAATTAGCATACAATATGATAGCATGTTTGCATCATTCATCAGTATTGCATGCACTGGGCTCGGCGCATCATACTAACTGCATTTGTATTTCAAATTCTAAATTGAATACTTGTTAGTTGTAGCATTTCATATGCCATCTTTAGAATAGCCGAGCCTATCTTAGTTGCATTTTGCATGTGTTGCATTAGGAATTACTGTATAGTTAGGATTATGCATTGATTTCTAACATAGTTTCTATTTTAGCTTGGAGTACTAGGTAAGCTTTTATGCTTTAGCATCCTTGCATGTGTGTGAGTGACTGCCATGATAGCATGCTTACCATGAGGCTAAGTGCTTATATGATATAACTGCCTAAATGCCTGTGGGTGAAGGTTGGGTTATTTGAATTGGAACAATTCATTAAATGCGAGTTTTAAGCCTACTAGATAGTGGCAAAATCATGTTTTCTAAGCCCACCCGAGGGTGGCAAATCCACGTCTTAGCCTACTTGCGGGTAGCACCATCAAACCATTTTCAAAATAAACAAACATGAAATGTTTTGTTCCAATTCAGGCAATCCAGTCTATACTTGTATGGTGTGCGCATCACATAGTAAATCTAGGCTAATAACCGGAATAAGAACGCCTAATGTTTTCAAAATTAGATATCATGGTTAGTAGAGGCCGATCTTTGATCGGGCGAGCGGGGGTGCTCACGAAGTGACCTTCCCCAATCGTACCCAAGTTCCCGAGCCGAGGCAACTTTGGTGATGACGGACACGTGGCCTTAGGCAACGAATAAGGGTTTCCTAAATTTCCCAAAATAAATATTTAGGTTGCGACTCTGTATTTGGCAAAGCAGTCCATGTTTGGCATTTCTTTCAAAAAATCTATTTTCAAAAACGATTTGCCGGATTTGGACTCTTTGATGATTTCATCGGTCTTGCATTGCACTCTGCGAGATTAGATACAGGACCGTGACATTGAGTCCTGAACTGTAGTGAGCCCAATGAACAAAATGGGGGGGATTTCCCTCCCGGGACGTTCAGGGACGTCTACAGTTTCTGGTGACTCTGCTAGAGAGTTAGAGAACTTGACTCGAACTCATAGTATCTTGTTTTGACTACACTTATGTGTTTCTTTGCATTGCATTTGCATTGGTGCGCCTAGGACACCATGTTTGCCGTATGCTATTCCTGAACAGTTTGCCGGAGGCTCGCTTCGAGAAGCGTGCCATAAGGCTGACCGGTTGCGGGCTCTGCCATGACGGGAACACAAACCCTGGTTTTACCGGGGCGCCCTCTTTGACCATTCGACCTAGTGCATATCGGAATCCATAGTGACCATTCCAAATTAGGACAGGTTGCTTACCCGATCATAGGTTGTTTGAAACCGCTGCGTGCGTAGTGAAACCCTAGCTCCTGACAAAATAGGACAGGGAAACCCTACCCCAACATAGGGGTGTTTTGGCTCTCACTTGCTTGCTATGTGCTTTTAGGGTGTGTCCCTACTGGAATGCATGTAACAGTTTGCAAGTCTGAGTATCAGGCCTGCGGGCATCAGTATTTGGGAATCAGTTTTACCTGAGGGTATCAGTTTACAGGCAGACTTTTGGGCAGAATTCAGTAGAGAGCACAGTTATTCGGCTGCTCATATCTGTTTTGGTGAAATCAGGCTGAGATGCTGCATGTTTTCTCTTTTGCTAGGTAGTCTTGGAACCATAGCTTCAGAAGGCTCCGATATCCCCCGAGGTTCATCGGACTTGTGCTAATAGACTTTGTTAGGTCAGAGATTCAGTTCAAGGGCAAATCAGTGTTCCTCCGCCAGAGGCAGGGTAAAAGGGCCAGTCAGGCATAGATCACCAGTTCAGCAGTTACCAGATCAGTGGCCCTTATCCACCCTACCAGTGAATAGTCAGGTTGAGGCCTCAGTTTTTTTTTCAGTTTTTAGTCACCCCACCAGTCAGTCAGCCGGAACAGCAGAACATGGCAGGGATGGAGGAAATGATGCTTCAACTCCAAGAAAGTATGAAACTCATGCAGCAAGACGCTGCCCGCCAGATGGAATTTTCCAAACAGCAGGCTGCAATCATGGCTCAATAGACAGAGTTAATTACCCAGCTACAGCAGCAAACTGGAGCATCTGCTTCGCACCAAGCCCCTCTCCCACCAGGAGTCCCAGCACCCGAGGAGGCACCAAATGGCCAGGGAGATACGGACATTCCGACAAGATTGGCTTCGCCCCCAATCCTACCCCAATTACCCAAAACACCTACCAACCTACCGGATTCTCCCTTTGAGTCCGAGGTGGACCCCACAGCATTGAAGGTGAGCAAGCTTGAAAAACTATTCAAGAAATCTCAGGGCGTCAAGTCCATCCCGGACATTGAGGATGGGTATACCGATGCGGCCGTGACGCTGCCAGACCACTTTAAAATGCTACATATTGACCGCTTTGACGGGTCCGGGGATCCCATGGTGCACTTGCGACTGTTTTCAGACATACTAAGGCCGATGGGCCTCACCAGACTACAGAAGCTTTCTTTATTCGGCCGGACCCTGTCGGGTGTGGCGGCTATTTGGTACGCAAAACTGGAAGACGATGTTAAGAGGAATTGGGATGAGATGGCCGAGGCCTTCGTTGCGTAGTACTCCTATAACACACAAATCGAGGTCACAACCCGTGATCTTGAGACAACAAGGCAAGAGCCTAAAGAGAGTTTTTCTGATTTCGTAGCCCGCTGGAGGGCCAAGGCCTCAATGATGACCCTTAGGCCCACTGACAAAGATCAATTTCGGATGATTGTACGCAATCTCCAGCCCAAGCTTATGCAGAAAATGATCGTTCTCCCCTTCCCCACCTTTTCAGACTTACATAAGATGGGAGTACAGATCGAGGACGCTATGAAGCAGGGCCTTCTTGACCAGGAGAAAAAGCAGCCCAGGAGGGCATTTTCCCGCAGTTCAAATGTGACCACCAGTGGTGATGCAGCTGCAAGATCTTCTGAAGTGGGCATGGTTACCACCTCCGCATCAAAAACAGCTACCCCATTCACCGGTGTGTCCGGAAGTAGCTCACAAGAAACCAAATATCCACCTCGAGTCAAGAGGGTTTTTACCCCACTTCATATGTCTTTGTCAAACGCTCTAGAGGTCTTACTCTGGAAAGGACATTTGAAACCGTTAGAACAACGGCCCCTACCGGATCCTATCCCTGCAAAGCATGACCAGACTAAATACTGTGCCTACCATCAACAAACCGGTCATGACACTGACAGTTGCTTTCGTCTGTGCCATGATGTACAAGATTTGTTTGACAGCGGGGTCATTGCTGCACCAGGTCCTGCAAAGTTTATCGGCACTTGATCAGTGAACTTGTGGGGGATAATGTGATTATGTGATTGGGAGATGAACTAGCTGCGGGTGGCACTCGATTTACTCCAGATGTGGCGTGTGGCACGCACTATTTTGAGCATTTGTGAATGCTAGTTTTTGTATTTTCTGACTTGGGTATTGGGTCAGTTTTGTTGTTTTGTGCATAGTCAGTCTTTTTGTACTGTGTCAGTTGGGTCTGTCTTGTTGTATCGAGTCAGTCCTGTTTTGTTAGAGTCAGGTGATCCCGGGGGCGTTACCTCGGATATCACTATTTTGTTTTGTGTCTGTCTTTTCGCTTCCTTTTGAGTCTGTTTATGCCGGGGAGCTAGTAACACCAAAAGATTTGAATGAAACAGCAGTGGTTTTTCACACTCTTGTGTTTGCTTCTGCCTTGTGCCAGTTGTGCCAAAAAGTTTGAATGAAACAATAGTACTTTTTGCTTACTTTTATGTGCCTCGAACTCATTGCATGGACCTAAGTTTTTCAAAACCTTTTGAACATGGTGATGAAAACGAAGAGGAAAGAATTCCTTGAGAGTTGCAAAAATTTGATCAATTGAGAGACAGAGAGGCGCGCTAAGCCCTTAATGAATGAGATCATGCTTGTTAGTGTGAGCACTGGGAAGGATCCTGGCTTGATCCAGATTGGTTCTACACTGTCTTCAGCGCGAGCGACTAGTTGCTTTCTTAAAAGATTTCAAAAAATGTTTTGCGCGGTCCTGCGAAGACTTGTGTGGAATCGCTCTTGAGATTGTGCAGCTTAGGATCGCTCTCAGCCTCAAGACTCGACCCCTCATTTTCAAACCTTGGACTTAAAGTCAGAATGTTCAATGGTCAACCATCAAAGGAGGCCTGTGTGGCCATATTTGAAGCAGCCCATGAACTAGGGACAAGGAGGTCAGAAATAATCAAAAGGAAGCTTATGAAGCTAGATCAAAAGCCCTCGAACTAGGGGCAAAGATGTCAGATGTGCTTGAAGAGTCAAAAAAATTAGGATGTTTCTCAAGCTAACAAAGATCGGCAAGAATGCCAAACCCCAGAAGGGAGGAAAGAAGAAAGTATTGCTGAAGGATAACTGAGTTCTTACCCACAACACTAGGGGCAGATTCAGCCCCCCTTTTGGATGGACTCCTGCATCGTCAGCAAACAGTAACCATTCTCCTGGATTCATATGACTTCAGGATCTCAAAACAATTTGACGTGGACAAAGCTACACTTTTACCCTTGAGAGGCTCGCTAGGCCGAAAACCCGGAAGGGCGACCCAGGCAAAAGTTAGAGCAAGAAAAAAAAATGAAAAAAATGCAAAGAATGAAAAAAGAAAAGAAGAAAAATGAAGAAAATAAAATGAAAAAGGAAAAAAAGAAGAAAAGAAATGAAAAGAACTGAAAAGAAAAGAAGAACAAAAGCTCGCAAGGTTGAAAACCCGGAAGGGCGGCCTTGGCAAAAGTTAGAGCGTAAAAGGAGAGGTTAATACCCGAGTGTACCTCAACCCCGAACTACGTAAGGCTTGATTCCCATCTTTGGGATACGTAGGCAACTTCATTCTGAAGTCCAGCCGTAAAACACTTCAAATTAATTGTGCCCATGTAATGGTTTTGATCATCTTCGCCTTCTCTGTATCCGAGAATTTGGTTGTGTTCGTCACTCTGAGGACTGATTGCAATGCGCTGCGGTGCCATTCAAACGAGGGGCAACTTTCCGTTGCCATTCAATGCGCTGCGGTGCCATTCAAACAAGGGGCAACTTTCCGTTGCCATTCAATGCGCCGCAGTGCCGTTCAAACATGGGGCAACTTTCCGTTGCCATGCAGTGTCCTTCAAGTAAGGGGCAATTTTCCTTCGGATCTGAGGTTGTGCATCTCGAGGGTAGGTTCTGTGCTCGTTGAGCAGTGGTCGTTTGCAAAAACAGTTTTTGAGAATTTTTACTGAGGTTGACTATTCTCTCGAAAATTATTCCACTTTTCCAAAACCGGACCATTTCTTGGACCCAAAAAGGAAAATTTTCAGTGCTCATAACCTAACTTGCATGATTTTAAATCAGAAATCGAACAAGCATGTTAATCTAACTCTCATGTCGGTCGGAATTGTTTTAGTAGAAAATCAAAACAAAAAATGGTCAAAATAATGAACTAGGGGCACAGTTGAGTCAGGCTTCCTGTTTTTCCCCCGTTGCCAATCCATTTGCCGGAAAGGGCACCATACTTGTCAGAAAAGGGCACAGCTGAAACTGTTAACAAAAGAGCTGAAAGCTCCCTCATCCTCCAAGCAACGAGGTATCAAGCCAAGTGCGAAGCACGAACTCGAATGGATCAAGATATCCCACTCCCTCATCTGGACAGATCTAACCACGTCCAAACTCCCCAGCAGAGCATCGACAGCCGATGTCAGTTGCAGATTCGCTACACGCTTAGTTGCAGCACAACCCCTCTGTGGCAGGAACTCACTAGCCACACACGGAAAATAAGAATCTAGTTGAGTGCTAGGGGCAAGAGCCCACAACTTTTTGTTTACCCATCAACCACCCAGGGGAGGGATAAAAAATGAGAGATTGAAGAATAGAGAGATGTGCGCCGCGAGAAAAAGTGAGGAAAAAGGCTTTTTCAGAAAAACAGAGCCTAAGGGCCGAGTGATGTGAGAATCACAAATGAGAAAGGATGGGAAATAATACCCAGAGAAACAGGCTCCCTATGCGCGTCTGAGTGTCGTGTCTTTTTGTTTTATCTCAATTCTTATTTTGAGTTGTTTCGAGTGTTACTCGATGTGTTTAGGTTGTTTACCTTTTATTTTTCATTGTTGAGTCGTAATGCACTGTGTTCAGTCGTAGGCTCAATGCCCCGGTCAAAAACTCATCTCTCAATTTCAAAAAATAAAATCGTTTTGCCCTCAGAGTGCCGCGCCGTTCTCCACATCTGTGCAAAACAGGATTGGTTCTTTCATAAAATCGCAGGGTTCAACCCAGGCCATGTCAGAATAGTAAAGCCAGGACCTATTTGAAGCTATATGGGTTCCAGACTACAACGCAAGAAAAAAAAGGGAAAATGTCGGGTATCTGAGTTTGTTTCAACTTCAGTAAGTTCCGAGATTGCATTCCGTGTGTACCTTTTCAGGTCTTGCCAATGCTCCGAAGTACGAGTGCGCCTCTACCTCAAGCTCAAGATCAAGTCTGCTTCAAGCCAGAATGGCAATCAAAAGTGCTCTCCCTGAGTACCATTCCCTGCCAGAGGCATCGTGGCCATGTTTGCAATGAGTTCCTAGGAGACCAACTGCGACGGTGGAAACTAGAGTTCGAATGGCTGTTGCCTAGAATGCAAAGGTTTGGGATTTCCGAGACTAAAGTCTGGTTTAAATACCCAGAGGCGTGTCCTCGGCTTGAAATCTGTATGGAAGCCCCATAGGGTGAGATAACGTGTATGCACCTCAATTCTAGATACCGAACCAACCTAGTCTGTCACCTCGTTGGAGAATAGGGAAAGTTGTGAATACGATCAGGAAGAAAGGCGGCATCCAAAGTGTTCTATGTGAAAAACCCTTGTCAGTATTTCAGAGCCTTTGTACTATGAGTTGAAGGTAAGTGTTCGAAGAGCACGAAGGGAGATCCCCGTCAGAGTAGAGCGGTTCATCGCCACTCACCCCATGAGGTGCTTTCTAAAGCGCCGCTATGCTTGTTTATTGCGTTCCTTAAACATCATGCATTGTATTGCAATGTACCTATCAAGTTTCTTTCTCATTCACGCACGATATTGTATGTACGGTTCATTAAAAGAAGTTCTGTTTAAGATCATTCATTTAGTGTATCAATCACACTTCACTCATTTTGTGTATCAATCACACTTCACTTCATTCAGTTAGTGTATCAATCACACTTCATTTATTTAGTGTATCAATCACACTCTTTTCATTTAGTGTATCAATCACACTTCTTTCATTTTGTGTATCTATCACATACATTCTCGTTTTGTGTATCAATCACACTTCATTCACTTTTGTGTATTTATCACACACATTCTCATTTTATGTATCTACCATGCACATATTCACTTTAGTGTATTTATCACATACATTCTCGTTTAGTGTATCAATCACACTTCATTCATTTAGTGTATCAATCACGCTTCATTCATTTAGTATATCAATCATACTCTGTTCACTAAGTGCATCTATCACACTTCGTGTTCACCTTTTGTGTATCCATCACACTTGTTTACTTAGTGCATCTATCACACTTCGTGTTCACATTTAGTACATCAATCATACTCTGTTCACTTAGTGCATCTATCACACTTTGTGTTCATTTTTAGTATATCTATCATACTCTGTTCACATAGTGCATCTATCACACTTTGGGTTCATTTTCAGTATATCTATCATACTCTGTTCACTTAGTGCATCTATCACACTTCGTGTTTACATTTAGTATATCAATCATACTCTGTTCACTTAGTGAATCTATCACACTTTGTGTTCACTTTTAGTGTATCCATCACACTTGTTCACATAGTGCATCTATCACACTTTGTGTTCACCTTTTGTGTATCCATCACACTTGTTCACTTAGTGCATCTATCACACTTCGTGTTCACATTTAGTATATCAATCATACTCTGTTCACTTAGTGCATCTATCACACTTCGTGTTCACATTTAGTATATCAATCATACTCTGTTCACTTAGTGAATCTATCACACTTCGTGTTCACCTTTTGTGTATCCATCACACTTGTTCACTAAGTGCATCTATCACACTTCGCATTCACCTTTTGTGTATCCATCACACTTGTTTACTAAGTGCATCTATCACATTTCGTGTTCACCTTTTGTGTATCCATCACACTTGTTTACTAAGTGCATCTATCACACTTCGTGTTCACCTTTTGTGTATCCATCACACTTGTTCACTAAGTGCATCTATCACACTTCGTGTTCAC
Source organism: Camellia sinensis (assembly GCF_055761805.1). NCBI lineage: Eukaryota > Viridiplantae > Streptophyta > Magnoliopsida > Ericales > Theaceae > Camellia > Camellia sinensis. Next base: position 50,003,529 of record NC_138965.1, read on the forward strand.
CTTTAGTGTATCCATCACACTTGTTCACTAAGTGCATCTATCACACTTTGTGTTCACCTTTTGTGTATCCATCACACGTGTTTACTAAGTGCATCTATCACACTTCGTGTTCACCTTTTGTGTATCCATCACACTTGTTCACTAAGTGCATCTATCACACTTTGTGTTCACCTTTAGTGTATCCATCACACTTGTTCACTAAGTGCATCTATCACACTTCGCGATCACCTGTAGTGTATCTATCATACTTGTTCACTAATTGCATCTATCACACTTCGTGTTCACCTTTTGTGTATCCATCACACTTTGTTCACTAAGTGCATCTGTCACACTTTGTGTTTACCCTTAGTTTATCTATCACACACTCGCTTTGTGCATCCATCACATGCTTATTTAGTGTATCTATCACACGCTCGCTTTGTGTATCTATCACACGTTTACTTTGTGTATCCATCACACGTTCGCTTTGTGTATCCATCACACGTTTACTTTGTGTATCCATCACACGTTCGCTTTGTGTATCCATCACACGCACGCCTTGTGTATTCATCACATGTTCACTTTAGTGTATCTATCACTACACTCGCTTTGTGTGTCTATCGCACATACTTACTCCCTCTGTGTATCTATCACACTTCATTCACTTTTGAGATTCCATAATTTTCTTATATCCTTACTGTATGAAATGTAGTTGTTGCTTGGCATTCTTGCTTAAAACTGTTGCGTGTGCGCTTCATTACAGCTTGCTGCTTTGCATAATCATGAGTTATATCTGGCTTTGTGCATATCATTTTGCATTTTGCCCCTGCCTGCGGGCATGCCTGCGGGCACGTCTTTGTTATCTTGTATGTTTGTCTAAGTCTTTGGCCTCGTCAAAAATAGGTCGTCTCTGGGCTTTGACATTCACTCCCGTCGCGTGTGACTTCCGAGTTCTGTCAAAGAGGGGCAACTGTAGACACCCCATTTTTGACCGATCTTAAGACTCGGACGTCACCATTTGAGCGCTCGGTGATGCCGCATGTTGTGCTCGCTCTGAAGTTGCGGAGTCTCGGCTGCGAGCGTTGCCTCCGGACTTCGGAGCTGTTTTGTGCCTTGCCTTGGTTTGCGAACCGGGTCCTATTTTCTCTATTTTCTCTTCTTGAAGGGAGGGAGAGGTCTCGTAGACCATCTCTCAGTGGCCGTAGGCTACGTTTCGTGGTCGTAGGTCATTTTTCCTGTTTGGAGCCTAGTTTATGGTTTTCGGAGCCGTCGGCCGTGTGCCTCGGTTCGGGACCGCTTAACTATCTCCGTTTACTCTGGTTTTTGGCACACATCTTATTTCCTCCCTTTAGAGGAACACTGTACGCCACTTCCGGTGCCTAACAGCCTGTTTTTGGGGCCCCGAACTGCGCGTTTTGGCCCCCGAACCTTCGTTTTGCATCCGTTTTGGTCCGTTTTTGGTAGAGATCCTATTTTCACTGTTAGGGAGGTGGTAGGATGTTGGCCGGCCACCTCTTCCCCTGAAAAACCAGTTTTCTCATTTTCTCTCTCCAAAAGCCAATTTTTCTGACAGGAAGCTGGTTTTTCCCACTTTTGAGCCACATTTTCTGGCTTTTCATACCACCATTGTGTTGTGCTCATCTGGGAGGCCACCAATATGGGTAGGCCGACCAGTAATTCTGCTTGACCCTTTTGAACCTTGCTTAAAAGCTAGCTTTTCTCTCTCTTGGGTCACATTTTTTGGTTTTTCTCCACAGGGCTGTGTTCTACTCATCTAGGAGGCCACCTTTCTGGGTAGGCCGACCAGCAATTGTTCTTGAACCTTTTGACCCCTGGTCGGCCGACCAGGGGGAGTGGCCGGCCGGCCACTTGAACTGGCCGGCCTGCTTATTGCTTTTCCCCTTTCTGAGTGTAATCCAGTTGTGCTAGCTGGGGACCATTTGGTGCATCCTCCATACACGTGTATGGAGGATCTTTGAAGCTTCCAAGAGAAGCTTTGGCCTCTTTTCTCTATAAGAGAGGCCCTCCTCTTCATATCTAAGGGTTAGAAAAACCAGCCAAGGCTTACACACCTCTCCCTTCATATCTCTCTCTTCCAAGCTCCAAAACCCTAATTTTTCTTGGCCATTTACCCTACACCTCATAGCCTATCTCCTCCCTCATCCATTCCAGCACCTTGGAGGTCACTTGAAGAGCTTGGGGAGTCATATTTTTGGTCCAGAACTTGCTGAGAGTCAGCTCTACAAGGGTGAGTCCCCATTTCCCCTTTTCTTGCTTTATTTTGTATGATATCTTAGCTCCTTTAGCTTACTTTTTTGGGCTTCTACCTGAACTGAAAATAGTATTATTTTGAGCTCATCTTCATGTTTGATCAAGAAATTTTTTCCGTTTGAGCTCTTCTACCCACCCTTTGTGCTTTATCTCTCTTTTAGGGCTTATTTTGCATGATACATTATCCTTATTTGTGAGCATTTCTGGGCTTCGAACCAAACTGTAAAGTATCTTATTTTGAGTCACTCTTCAAATTTTTTGAAGGGATCTTTGCTGTTTAAGGCCATCTACTACCCCTTGCCCCCTATCTCTCTTTTAGGGCCTTTTTTGCATCATATTTTAGCCTTACTTGTGAATATTTTCGAGATTTGTAATAAACTGGAAAAGTTCTTATTTTGAGCCCCTCTTCAAGTTTTATTAAGGGCATTTTTCTGTTTGGGGTCATCTTCCCCATATGCATGCTTCATCTCTTCATGATTAGGGCCATGCATTAGAGCACTTGCATTGGCCATGGTTTGGCCTCTTAGCCACTGAAATCCAATGGATTTTCAGTGGCTTTGTTGCATTTTTGAGGGCCAAAATTAGAGGGGGGTGACCCTCTCTCTCCATGTCTTGTTTGGGGGTCTTTTGGGCCTTCCAAAGAGACCCTATTTTTCATGCATCGAAGCCTTGTTTCAGGCCTCATTCTGTGAGTTTTGGGGTTTACCTTGGCTCTGTCCAAGGCCCTTTGGGCCATATTTTATGTGTAGAACAATTCCATTCAAGGCCTTTTGAGGGAGCCTTTTATTGTATGCTTCCTTGACTGATTTCAGGGCCAATTTTGTGAGTTTTAGGGCTGTCATAACTCATTTCCAGAGTTGGTTTGGTCATGCTAAGTGTCTATCTTATATGTGCTTAACGACCCCTTGAATGGCCTTCCAAAGAAGCCCCTCTTTTTTGCATGCATTGGCTGCATTTCAGTGATTATTTGGGTGTATTTTGGCATGTTTTGTTCACTATTTTTGGCTGGTTTGATGAGTTCTCATTTGCTTCATATACATGCCATGTAAACCATGCTTGCTAGCCAATATTGCATGCTATTTAGTCCATCATGTTAGCATCTTTTGGCCATGCTCTAAACTAGAAATGTGCATGTTTTGGGACTGTCTTGGCTCTGTCTTTAGACTTCATGATCAAATAATGCTTGCTTTGTATACTTGTGGTTCAATGCATTGGACTAGTTTTGAGTTTCAGAGCTTATTCCATGCATCGGGTGCCATATTTCCATGTTTCGGGACCATTTAGCATTATGTTTCAGTGCTGAAAATTACATGTTTGAATGCCATGCTTCATCCTTTCCATGTTTTGGTAGAGTGGCATTCAATGCCTTAGGTTCGGTCCTCGATTTGCGTGCATGTGTGCACGCATTTCGGTCATCTCATTTTCATCTTATGGCCACTGATGTGAGTGTGGCTGAGGTCCACTCATGATTGGTGTAAGTCCACTAGGCATTGTGTATGCCTTTCAATTCATAGTATTGTGTATGCTGAGTTGCATGTTAGAGTATTGTGTATGCCATGTTACATCGAGCATTGTGTATGCCATTTCATATCATTGCGTATGCTAGGTTGTATGTTAGTCGCATTGTGTATGCCATCTCATTTGCATTGTGTTTGGGATAGGAGTTAGCCCGAGCACGGGAAACGAGGTACGTTTCGTACTCCGAGTGACGGAACGTGTCTCAATTCCCTGTCACCGACACTCCGGATTACCCGTGATGAAGTTTAGGTCATGTTGTCTTTTCATGTGCATTCATTTCATATTGAGTCGTGCAATTCGACTCCTCGGCCATCATGCATCGATATGTGCGATTGGTGACACGAGGATCGAGGACTTCTCTCCCTGATGAGTAGTCATGCATACATATGTGAAATACTTTGCCATGCCCCTTTCTTGCTCTCTGTTGCAGCAAATCAGAAATCAGCAGCGTTCTAAAGCCATGCACAACATTCCGGCATTAATTGCAAACAGAGGCGAATCGGGGCATCGCAATGGATTTCCGCGCCAGGCAACTCAAGCATGCATCATTCATCATTTGGAACAGAGCTGAGGCAGTCCATAGGCTTGCATACTAATTTACTTGCTTTCCTAGATTAATTTTTTAATTAATTAGGGTTTTGTAATATTTAATTATTCATTTCGGACTGTATTATCATTCGGACTGTATTATTCTTTCGGACCCTCCGAGCGAGGGCAATGTTGTAATAAGTGTGCGTGTGTGTGATGTATATTTTCCAACCCTACGTATTTCTCCCTTTTATTTACCAGCTTATGATGGTTAGATTAGGGCATGTTTCAATTAGCATACAGTATGATAGCATATTTGCATCATTCATCAGTATTGCATGCGCCAAGCTCGGCGCATCATACTAACTGCATTTGTATTTCAAATTCCAAATTGAATACTTGTTAGTTGTAGCATTTCATATGCCATCTTTAGAATAGTCGAGCCTATCTTAGTTGCATTTTGCATGTGTTGCATTAGGCATTACTGTATAGTTAGGATCATACATTGATTTCTAACATAGTTTCTGTTTTGACTTGAAGTACTAGGTAAGCTTTTATTCTTTAGCATCCTTGCATGTGTGTGAGTGACTGCCATGATAGCATGCTTACCATGAGGCTAAGTGCTTATATGATATAACTGCCTGAATGTTTGTGGGTGAAGGTTGAGTTATTTGAATTAAAACAATTCATTAAATGCGAGTTTTAAGCCTACTAGATAGTTGCAAAATCATGTTTTCTAAGCCCACCCGAGGGTGGCAAATCCACGTCTTAGCCTACTTGCGGGTAGCACCATCAAACCATTTTCAAAATAAACAAACATGAAATGTTTTGTTCCAATTCAGGCAATCCAGTCTATACTTGTATGCTATGCGCATCACATAGTAAATCTAGGCTAATAACCGGAATAAGAACGCCTAATGTTTTCAAAATTAGATATCATGGTTAGTAGAGGCCGATCTTTGATCGGGCGAGCGGGGGTGCTCACGAAGTGACCTTCCCCAATCGTACCCAAGTTCCCGAGCCGAGGCAACTTTGGTGATGACGAACACGTGGCCTTAGGCAACGAGTAAGGGTTTCCTAAATTTCCCAAAATAAATATTTAGGTTGCGACTCTGTATTTGGCAGAGCAGTCCATGTTTGGCACTTCTTTCAAAAAATCTGTTTTCAAAAACGATTTGCCAGATTTGGACTCTTTGATGATTTCATCGGTCTTGCATTGCACTCTGCGAGATTAGATACAGGACCGTGACATTGAGTCCTGAACTGTAGTGAGCCCAATGAACAAAACGGGGGGGATTTCCCTCCCAGGACGTTCGGGGACGTCTACAAGTAGCCTTGGCATGAGTTACGGGTTTCCTAATTTTTCCACAATATTAGGTGGTGACTCTAAGATTTGATGACGCAATCCATTTATGGCAAAGATTTTGCAATACAATGGATTTTCTATAAAATTTGTCAGATTTGGACTCTCATCTACGTTTCACATTGCACTCGTGAGACTAGATCAAAGAAATCGAGAGTCTGAACTATTTATCGCACTCAGGTACCCGTTGGGCTATGCAAAGGGAGTGTAGTTTTGTATTGGTTACGTTGGCTTAAGTGTCCATGGTGAAAGACCAAAAACACGCGCGAAGTATGTGTCTTCTGGTTAGAAACTGGTAAAGTGGCAATTGGTAGTGCTTGATATGTCTATTTACATACACCAACCTATGAATTACCTGAGTTGTATTTACCACCCCTTGAATTATATTGAAGTTATTGAATCGTTGTGTTTTCATATTAGCATTGTGCACAAGATTTCCAAAAGATAAAATATATATATATATATTTTGAGCATGACATGACATATGCACTCATCTCAAGAGACTGTATAAAATGTATATACTTTGTTAAGATCTTCCTGCTGGACTTTGTGCTCACCTTAGTGGATTTGTACAAGAAAGAATGTGGTGATTCTACCGAGTTAAAGGTGTGGAGTATATTTTGAGGCCACATGGCTCTTCTATTTTGGCAAGCTGAGGGCTTTACATGTGTGAGTTTCAATAATCATTTTGTTTAACCGAGCATAAGCCTTGGAACTTGTACCCCATGAGGGTATTAAATTGTATTTGACTTGTAGTGCCACATGCTATAGATTCATATTCTAGGAAATGTTCAATGTATAATTGCATGTGAAATACTTTTGTTAATCTCTCGAGTATAATGGATACAAATTTTAGAGATTTGACGATGATGTTAATGATGAGGCATTATATCTCGTATGCATATATGCAATGGAAGTTATTAAGTTTGGAACACGATCATGTTGATGGAGTAAATTTGTGTTTTTCTTACGTTAATAATGTGGGGGCATTACAACTTGGGATCAGAGCTACCGGGTTTGAATATTTGGGGCTCGTGGAAAGTGTTTTTTCCCCCCTCCACAATGGGTTCATTTCTCTAAACTAAGAGATGTTCCATGTTTTAGGTGTTATGTGATAACATGCTTATATGACTACATGGGTTTGAGATTGAACTTTTAGGATGTTGTTTGCGCCTATTAAATTCCTTGAAGTCTTATTAGAAGGACACCTAATCAATGCTCATTCTAATATGAATTCTCGGTATTTTATGGGACAAATTTCATCAAAATGGAGTAATCCGTATATGGTTAAGTGATTAAGTGCTTATGTGGAGTAAAACTACGTGTTTACATAAAATGGAAACTTACAAAATCATTGTGATGAGACGTGTGAGATATAGTTGTGCGCACATATGTGATTGTATGCTAAATTGTTTATTTTTGTCCTTAATTAGGATGTCAGGAAGAGGCCAGGTGCGTGATGGTAAAGGCAGGAGTTGTGGTAGTATATCATGCCGGGGGGGTACCCGTGTGCGTTAAATAGTTCAGACTCACAACTTTTTTGATCTAGTGTCACGAGTGCAATATGAAACATAGATGAAAGTCCAGATTTGGCAACTTTTATAGAAAATCTGTGTTAATACAAAAAAATTTCAAAAATGGACTACATCACCAGATCTTAGAGTCACCACCTAATATTTTTGAGAAAATTAGGAAACCTGTGACTCATACCAAGGCCGCTATTCGTCGTAACCAAAGATGCTTGGCTCAGAACCTTAGGTATGAGAGGAAAAAGTCATTAATTGAGCACCTCCGCTCACCCAATCAAAGATCGGCCTCTACTAAACCATGATATGAGTTTTATTAACTCTATATGTTCATATTCTAGTTATTAAACAAATCCTAAAATTTTCTATGTGAAACACACAAGTATAGACTATGTCATTCATTTTGGAACAATTTGATTTCATGTGTTTCAAAAGAGTTTTGCAGATGTAAAACTCAAAGAAATTGAGTTTACAAACATGAAAATCAACATCATCCCAAATTAAACCACATAACCTCTATCTATCGGCACTCATACAGTTATATCAAGTAAGAAGGTAGTCTCATGGTATAATGCTAAACATAGTAAAAAAAAAAAAAAAAAAAAAACAACACACACACACACACACAAGCAGGATGCTAAACCATAAAAACTTACATATTTACCAACATCCCGCGAACAGCTATAAAACAAAGTTAGTGAAATATGCATGATCTTATATAAAATCGTAAATCTATTTCACACATGAGATACAACTAAAGATTCAGTTTCTAAGATATGACATGTGAATCATCTCAAAAACATGAGGTAGCGCATATAATCACATAGGAATTGATTAAATCCACAAATGCAAACTTTCAAGATGCATGAAACATGGATATAATGAAAAACAAAAAATGATGCTTATGCACAAATAAAGAAAGATAGTCAAAGAATGGGATAGAAATAAGCGGGTCGGGAAATTATTACAACACTTGAAAGAATAATTACAAACCAAATGAGAGAAGGATGAGGAAAATATTACAACAAAATAAAAACCTCACAAAACACTCAAATAAAAAAAAAAAATAGAAGCTTCATGTGTCTTTGAGGATTGTCGGAAACTAGGATGCTCAACTCCGGAATACTACTCTGTGTCGTCCAAAAGAAGCTAACCGGCCGACCAACTAGGCCTAGCAAAACCTATCTTGTTGTAACACCGAGAAAACGAACAAATGAGGAATATGTAGGTGGCTCAACTAACCACTTCCGGTTTGATTATAACAAAACTAATGTAAGAAAATAAATATAAGATAGAAAGTGCAAGAAAATGAAGGGATTGAAACCTAATCACTTTACAACAAAAAAATATGAAACAAAAGTAAGAAAACAAAGATGAGATAAAAATGAAAGAATTGGAAATTCACCTTACAAAGAAAGAGTGAACTCCTTGATTTCCAAACTTCCTCTTGATGACCCTTAAGTTTATGAATTATGTTCTTAATCCTAAATTCAAGAGCTTCGAATTTGAACTAGAACAATGGTTTTGAGCAAGTGTATGATCTTTAATCTTCTTCAACTTAGCAAGACTACTCTCTCTTTGATCAAGGCTTTAGGACTTGGTTCTTAAGTGATGTTTGCATAGGAAGATGAGATGTATAGAGGCTAGGTAACGTCACTAATTTAGCAAGACAACTCTCTTGTTTTCAAGGCTTTCTTTTCTCTCAAATTCTAACCCAAATTTAGCATTCTCTTTACACTTTCATTTTCTCCAACTCAAGGCTAGAGCTCTCATTATATAGGCAATGCAAGTGGAGCAATGGTGAAAGACAGAGTGAAAGATAAAGTAGAGTATTTAGGGAAGATAATTGAGCTAATAGAGCACCAAAATGGAGCATTATCCTTAATGGCTCAAGAACTAGTTAATTGAGGATGAATAGGCAAGCATTTGGTGCAAAAATGGGTCAAAAATAGCATCACTTAATGCCCCACACATTTAAAAACACTTGCCCACTGTGAACAGGTCACAGCCGTAGACCAACAGGTCGTGGCGGCAAAACACATGGTCGCGCCCGTGATCGCAAGGGTCGCGCTCGTGATGTTACTAACCAGTCGACCGATCGGGCCAAGGTTTTCCCATTTTCTAATCGGTTCGGTTCAGTTTTGCTCTGGTTTGGTCCAACTTTGCTCCAGATGTCCTATTTGCTCTGGATGTCCTATAGGGCTCAAACACGCGACCAAAATAGGCTTAGGGTTGGGAATAAAGCTCAAATTCTATCTCTTTCTTACTAAGGATTTTGTGAGAAACACATTTTGATTGTCATCATCGGGTAATTAAAAGAAAGCGCCCAAGTCTTAAGGTGGTCAAAATTGGGTGTCTAAAGGTAGGCCTCATCGAGATGTTCATGAAGTATTGGTCCATAAGGTTCTAGTGCAAGAAGAGAGGTTCAGCCACGCTAATGTGGCCAAGCAAGTGGGCCAAGTTAATGTGGTCGAGCAAATGGGATAAGCAGGAATCCCTGAACAAGCAGGTCAAGCTACTATGGGTGCCCTAGACCGAGAAACAACAGGGGCTTTAAGAGAGACAATAAACAGCTTAAGGCCGGAGAACCAAGCCTGAGAGAACAGCGTGGAGACAAGGATGTGCTTTCTTACTCGAGAGTTCTTACGAGCCAAACCAGAAGAGTTTCACGATGGCCCAAAGCCCAAGAAAGCAGATGAGTGGTTTGAGCGAACGGTGAAGACATTTGAAATGCTTCACATCAATGTTAGTGAACTGAAGGTGACTTTAGCGAGTTACTACTTGAAAGGGGATACGGGCCAATGGTGGAAGTTCACCAAAAACAGAGTGGGGCCGACATAAGAAGCTTTTGTCATTGCTTTCCAAGACAAATACCTACTCCCTACTGCTAGGGAGAGATTGAGGCAAGAATTTCAAAAGCTCAAGCAACTAAACCTGTCAGTGGCTAAGCTTGAGGCAGCTTTCACTAGTTTATCTCAGTTTGCACTGGAGTTGGTGGCAATGGAGGAACGTCGCTGCATAGAATTTGAAAAGAGATTGAGAACCAAAATTTTGTTCAAGGTTGCTAGAAACATGATGTAGGATTATGACCGTCTTGTGAAGGTGGTGACACATATAGAAATTATAGTGCAGGCCGAGGAGGAGAGACTTTAGGGTTTGAGGTCTAGGGGTCAAAAGTCGTTGGTGGACTTCAGACTTAGCAAGAAACATAGGGGCTTCACTTTATCCTAGCCCTAATCATAGCATACTAGATCCACTTTCTCATTGCCTAGAACTGGCCTGAGAAAGATTGCTCAGGGTGAATTTACTTGTTTCAAGTCTGGCTAATAAGGTCATAAGGCCAATGCATGTCCACAAAAGGAAGAAGGGTAGCAGATGTTACCACCACCACCACCACCACCTAAATGATCCCTCAGTTAGTCCCAAAGTAGGGGACAAGGACCTACATGTTTTTAGTGTTGTTAGTCGAGGCATATGAGGAGAGCTTGCCTATAGTTAGAAGGCACATCTGGCATATCAGGGTCAAGGTAGACTTAGAGCCACCAACAAGCTCACTCAGTCCAAACCTCATGAGCTATTCAGGGAGCCACCTTGGCTCAATCAGTACAACAAGCCCATGCATTGAGAGATGAGCAGGTTAATTAGAGGCCAAAAGAGAGCATAAGCTATTACGGCACTGGATCAGTTGCTAGGATCCTCTGTTGTGAGAGGTAATTTTATTGTGTTCAATTCTTTGGCTAGTGTGTTGATTAATATGGGTGCGTCGCATTCATTTATATCTACTACTTTTGTTTCTGCTTTGGGGTTATAGATTTATCAGTTAGAGTCTCCTTTGTGGGTTAAGTTACTAGTTGGGGATAGAGTGACATTGGAACCAGTGTGCTACTCTTGCTAGATTGAGGTCACAGATCGCCGACTATCTTTTGACACACTTCTGGGATACTATATATTGTCAGAGCCACCAAGTGTTTGTATGTACATCTACCGAGGATTGTTTCTATTTTCTATGTGATTGGGGTGATAGTTTGATTCCACTATTGTATGACCTTAAGAGTCGAGGAGGACTTAGTTTCCTCTTTGCTATTTCCTTAGCTAATGAGGGTAGCATGGTTTGGAGTGATTTACCAAGGGTAGTTTGTGAATACTTGGATGTTTTCCCTGAAGATATTTCCGGGTTGCCACCCTGTTGAGAGATTGAATTCTAAATTGACTTAGCGCCCAACACAACACCAATTTTCATGGCACCATATAGATTTGCACTCACTGAGTAACATGAGTTGAAGATCCAACTCCAAAAACTTTTAGACAAGGGCTTCATTCACCCTAGTACATCACATTGGGGAGCGTTGACTCTCTTTACGAAGAAGAAGAATAGGTCATTGCAATTGTGTATTGATTATCGCAAATTGAATCGAGTTACTGTAGATACCCAATTTTTGACCGTCCTCAAGACTTGGACGTCACCGTTTGAACACTCGGTGATCATCCTTGTTTGTGTTCGTCTTGAGTTCCCGGAGGTCTCGGCTACGAGCCTTGCCTCAGGATCTCTCAACTCGATTGTTTTTTGTTTGGTTTTGCACCAAACACTTGTGTTTTTGCTTTGGAGGGCAGAGAATGGCTTGTTGGCCATCCCCACACCTCACCAGCCATGGCTTGAGGCTACCAGCCATTGGTTTGTTGCCATCGGCCAAATGTTTGGCCGACCGGTACTCTTTGTGGTCGACCGGCCATCTTTTTTGGTCAAATAGCATTTTTGGCTGGCCGACCACTGTACATCTGCTTTTGCAGATATTTTTATGCCAACTGTGCTAGCTGGCATACACTTTGCTCCCCTCCATACACGTGTATGGAGGGATTTCACTCTTGCTTAGCTTGTTTTGGAAGCTTTGCAAGAGTGAATCTCTATAAGAGGGAGCCTCTTCTCCCTTCATTAGGGTTACAACATTTTTCCAGAGGGCTCTGATATTTGGATTAGGGTTTGCATATCCCCTATCTCTATATCTCTCTCTCTTTTGTGTATAAGTGTGTGTTTGGTCTTATTATTGCACACAAACACCCACCATTACACCTTACCTTGGCTCCTGAGGTGTTAGGGAGCTGTTCTTGAAGTTCTTGACTGGTTTTGAGCTTAACGAACCAGCTGGAGCATTATTTGTGAAGGAGGTCTACAAGGGTAACAATCTTACCCCTTTTTCTCCATTTTTGTATAGCTTTTAACCTATCTTGCAACTATTTTCAGACTTTGTACATAACTAATAAAAGTCTTGTTTTTGAGTGCTTTAAATAGTTATTTAAGGTCACTTTGTTGTTTGAGATTGTTTGACCCCTCTTAGGGCTTGTTTTTGTGCTATTTTGCTGAGCTCCGGGACCACCTTGTTTGGGCCTCCTCACCAATCTTGAGAGATTTTAGTGGTGAGGATGGTGGTTTAAGGTCCTAAGAAGGAGAGGGTCCCCTCTCCTTGTTGTCTTTAATATATGTCATTTGAGCCTCATGTGTGAGCACCATTTTTGAACTCATGTTGACCATGTTTCAGTAGGTATTTGGTAGTATTTTGCCATGTTTTACCTCTGTTTTTACTCGGTTTAGACACACCATGCATGCCTTGCATACATGTCTTGTAATGCCATGTTTTAGCCTTAACATGCTTTGTGCTTTGAGCCTTGTTCTAGCATGTTTTTGACCAAGCTTTGTGAAGCTTTTGTGCTTGTTTTGATGTGCTGAAGGTCTGATTTTGGTCATTCGGGTAGTCCATGCTTTGCTTTGTATAGCTACCATGCAACCTCTCTTGTATGCCCTAAGCATTGACCCCTCTAGCATGCCATCCTTGCTTTGTTTCAGTGGTTTGGAACCACTTGCCATGCCATTTTAGTCCTTGTGGTGTGTTTGTATGCTTGCATTTGGTGTTCCTTTAAGGCCTTAAAGGGTTGGTGTTTCATGCTCCATGTTTGTGCCTTCATGTATGCCATCATGTTTAGGCCTCTAGGATGCCATGTCATTGTGTTTTTGGCTCTGTTTTAACATGCTAAAACTCTGATTTTAGTTGTTCAATTCATGCCATGTTTGGTTTTGTTAAGGGTAGTTCAACACCCCTTTGGTGGGCCTTAGACCTTGGACTTTGTTTGCATGCTTCGATTGCCTTGTTTAGATTGATTTGGCATCATTTTATAACATGATTTCAGAGCTCATAATGTATGCCATATGTCCATGTTATCCTCTTTTAAGTGTGCTTAGAAGTTGTCTCCATATGCTTAAGTGTTTAGGCCTTAACATGTGCATGTTTGTGTGTGTTTTGCCTCTCATTCCTTAGCATGTTGGCCACTGTTTTGGGCCTAGTATAGGGCTGCCCAAATTGGTATAAGTCCATTGTTTGCATGTTGTCGCATGCTCACCTTATGTGTTGTCATATACTTAGCCTATTGCATGTGTTGCATGCTTCAATCGCTTTGCATTTGGCACGCATTCTCTTGGCTAAGTTGCCTAACATGTTGTCCATGTTGCACCTTGCATGCTTTCATGGTTAAGTTGCACGTTGCATGCTTGATTAGCTTGCATAGTTATTCCATGTCTTGCATACTTATTTGCTTAGGTTGTGTGCCTGTTGCATGCTTACTTGTTTGCATTTCATGTTGCACACTTAGCTCACATGTCTAGGTTGCATATCATTGCATGTATCTTTCACCTCTTGATCAAGCCATGATAGAGGTTGAAAGCCCCTTTGGTATGTTTCTATGCATTGCATTTCATTTGAAATCAAAATGCACGACTTGGTTCCTTGGGCCATCATGCATTGAAATGCGCGACTGGTGGTCCGATAATCAACGAACATACCCCTTTGAGTCACAAACATGATAAGGAATGTGTTGGTGCACACATTTGCTTGAAATACATTGCCATGCCTTGTTTTGCCCTCTGCTGCTGTCAAAACAGGTTCTGCAGGAAGACTTGGCCGGTTGACTACATGGAGTGCCGACTGACCAATTATTGATGGCCGAGAGCTCAATAAATGGTCGATGGCCATCCGGACATGGTCGGTGGGGTTTCCACTTGGTCGGTGGTGATCCACAGTGTCCATGGAGCATACCTTGAGAGTTGTGAAATTTTCAGAGGAGCAGAGCAGGGGAAACAGAGGCAAACTTGTGCATGGTGGTGGTTTCCGAGCGGAATCGAGCACGCATGCATTGGGCCCTCTTCCTGAGGCGGCTTTTACTGCTTAATTAGCTTAGTTAATTTACTTAACTAGTTAATTGTCTGTAATATTTAATTAGCTTGATAGTTAGTTAAATTGTATTATTCTTTCGGTCCCTCCGAACGAGGGCAAACTTGTAATAAGTGTGGGTGCGTATGTGCATGTCTTCCAACCCCCATTTCTTTCTCCCTTTTACTTACCTGCTTTGATGGTTAGTACTAGGGCATATTTAATTTAGCATCCTTATGCTATGCATGCGTGCATCATTCATCAGTATTGCATGCACCAGGCTCGGCGTATCATACTAACTGCATAGTATTTCAAATCAAACTTGAATACATGTTATCTATCGTACCTCACATGCCATTCATAGATTAGCCGAGCCTATTCTAGTGACATTTTGTATGCGATGCATTAGCCATCTTAACATGAATTAGGATCATGCATATGATTACTAACTAGTTCACTGTTTTGGCACAGAGTACGATGAAAGTATTTATGCTTTAGCATCTCGCATAAGTGTGAATGTTAACATGATAGCATGCTTACCATGTGGCTATATGCTTATGTGATATAACTGCATGAATGCCTGTGGATGAAGGTTGGGTTACTTAAATTGGAACAATGCATTGAATGCAAGTTTTAAGCCCACTTAAGAGTGGCAAAACTATATTTTCTAAGCCCACTTGAGGGTGGCGAAATTCATGTCTTAGCCTACTTGCGGGTAGCACCATCAAACCATTTTCAAACAAACAAACATAAAATGTTTCGTTCCAATTCAGGCGACCCAGTCTATACTTGTTTGCTGTACGCATAACATAGTAAATCTAGGCTAATAACTGGAATAAGAACACGTAATATTTTCAAAACAAGATATCATGGTTAGTAGAGGTCGATCTTCGGATCGGGCGAGAGGGGGTGCTCATAGCTGACCTTCCCCAATCGTACCCATGTTCCCGAGCCGAGGCAACTTTGGTGATGACAGACACGTGGCCTTAGGCAAACGAGTCAGGGTTTCCTAAATTCCCCCAAAATAAAATATTTAGGTGGCGACTCTGTATCTGGCAAAGTAGTCCATGTTTGGCACTTCTTTTCTAAAAATCTGTTTTCCAAAATGATTTGCCGGATTTGTACTCTTTGGTTCAGATTAAGAACCGTGACGATTTGAGAGTCCGAACTGTAGTGAGCCCATAATGAGCAGAACGGGATTCATCATCCCGGGATGTTCAGGGACGTCTACAATTACCATCAAGAACAAGTATCCTCTACGTAGAATAGATGACTTATTTGACCAATTTAAACGGTCTTGTTATTTTTTAAAGTTAGACTTGAGATCGGGGTACCATCAGTTGAGAGTTAGGAAGGGGGACATCCAGAAAACAGCATTTTGCATACATTATGGCCACTATGAATTCCTTTTATTTTTATTTTTATTTTTATCAGCAAAAGAGAAAAAGACTATATTAATGAACATAGGACTACAACAACAAAAAAGAAGAAATAGGAATGAGTGCAAAAAGCATCATAGGGAAACGAAATCAATCCCAACCAGGTTGGCATCGATAATATCAACCAATCATTTGCTAGCACACCATCAAGGGTTGGTGAGAAACCAACCACAAAACACCGAAACGAACCATACCCAAAAAACAATACAAACCAAAACCAAACAAGGACAGAAAATTAAGATCCCAAATAAAATTCTACAGATCTCTTATAGCCATCAGCAGCATCAAAAAACAGCAATCAGCAGACATATTACACACCATAGATCACAAAACACAGCAGATCTCCTAAGCTAATTGACTAGATCTCACACAGATCACAAAACACATCAGATCTCCCACAACCAATTGGCTAGATTCCAGTGAAAGCAGCAAAACAGGGCTGGACTCAACTTCCCTTCCTAATACAATATTGTACCTGATGCAAATTAAAAACTACATCATTAACAAAGAACTCCACTTTGGTTCGGGATGATTTCACCTACAAAGCTATTCTTACTTTGACAACCTCACATGATTTCACCCACTATGAATTCCTAGTAATGCCTTTCGGTTTAACCAATGCACCAACTTCCTTTATGAACTTGATAAATTGAGTCTTCAAAGAATTTTTAGACTGTTTCATGGTTGTCTTTGTGGACAATATTTTGATTTATTCAACCTCCGAGGAGGAACACTTGCGAATAGTGCTCGACTTGCTTAGGGTGCACCAATTGTATGCTAAATTTGAGAAATATGAGTTTTGGCTGACGGAAGTAAAATTTTGGGGGCATGTTGTATCAGGGAGAAGGAGTGACTATAGATTCTTCTAAGATAGATGTCGTGCAAGATTGGGAACAACCTAAGAATGCTTTTGAAACTAGAGTTCACTAGGATTAGCTAGGTATTATCTCTGTTTTGCAAGGAACTTCCTTAGACTAGCTGCATTATTGACTAGGTTGACAAAAAAGGGGTGCCAAATTTGTGTGGAACGAGACTTGTGAGAAGTCATTCCAAGAACTTAAGACCAAGTTAACTACCGCACTGGTTTTGATAATTTTGGAATGGGGCTTAGGTTGTACCATATATTGTGATGCATCCTGGGATGGGCTTGGTTGTGTGTTGATGGAAGAAGGGAAGGTTGTGGCTTATGGCTCATGACAATTGAAAACTCACAAGAAGAACTACCCTATCCATGAGTGGTAATTTTTGCCTTGAAGATTTGGAGGCATTATTTGTATGGCAAGAAGTTTGAGGTTTTCTCCGATTATAAAAGTCTAAAATACTTGTTTTTCCAAAAAGATTTGAATTTACACCAACAGAGATGGATGGAATTTATGGAGGATTATGATTTTGAGTTACACTATCATCTGAGGAAGGCCAATGTTGTGGCCGATGCCTTGAGTCGAAAATCCGTGAGTAGTTTGGCAAGCGTGGCTATTTGAGAATGGGATATGTTAGGTGAGATCAACGAGTTTGATTTGCGTCTTGGCGAGTCTAGCAAGGTGCTACCTTATTTACCTTAATTGCACAACCCACCTTGATTAGCAGAGTCATAGAAGCACAACAAGGTAATAGTGAGGTGGAGACAATCTGTGAGAGGATCTCTAACGGGAAATAAGAGAAGGGTTTGAACATCCATTCAGATTTAAGTGTGAGATATTTAGACCGTTTATTGGTGCCAGAATCTTGTAGAGGTGAGGTACTTCGAGAATTTCATTACTCACGCCTTGCGGTGCATCTGAGAGGCACTAAAATGTATCATGATCTTAGTCGTCAGTTTTGGTGGAGGGGTATGAAACGAGACGTCGCTTTATTTGTTTTGAGATGCCTTACTTTCCAATAAGTGAAGGTCGAGCACTAAAAACCAGCAAGTTTGCTACAATCCTTACCTATAGTCAAGTGAAAATGGGAGCATGTTATCATGGATTTTGTAGTTGGGCTTCCAGGAACACAATGGGGGTAATGATGCTATTTGAGTGATTGTTGATAGGTTGATTAGGTCTACACACTTCATTCCTATGTGCCCCGATGACTCAGTTAATTATTTGGTAGAGTTGTACACTAGAGACATAGTTTCATTTCATGGGGTCTCGATGACCATTGTTTCGAATAGAAATCCTTGTTTCATTGCTCGGCTATGGCAAAGCCTTCAAGAGGCATTGGGAACTAAGTTGACCCTTAGCACCACTTATCATCCTTAGACCGATGGGCAATGTGAGCACACTATTCAAATTTTAGAGGACATACTTAGAGCTTGTGTCCTTGATTTCAAGGGGTCTTAGGAAAGACACCAACCGTTGATTGAGTTTGTCTATAACAATAGTTATCAGGCAAGTATCGAGATGACATTGTTTGAGGCCTTGTATGGCTGACCTTGTAGATCACCAGTTTGTTAGGCCGATGTGAGTGATGCACCGATGTTGGGCCCGGATTTAGTTCGAGAGACGACCGAGGAAGTTGCTCTTATTTGAAAGAGGTTAGCTACGACTCAAAGCTGATAGAAGAGTTATGATGATAAGAGAAGGCGACCTTTATCCTTCGAGGTTGGTGACCACGTGTTTCTTAAAATCTCGCTAAGACGAGGTTTAATGAGATTTGAGGGCATTACAAAAACAATAAACATACATAATTTAAAAGAAAAAAAAAGTTGTTAGGCCTTTTATAATTGGAAATTCCTTTGGACAAAACACAAGTCAATTATAATTGCATTTGTTCTTTTGTTTTTGTGAGAATAAGAGTATTTTAGATGCAAATCCAATCCAGTTTGTGCTCGAGTAAAGCAGTTTGTGTTGAAGTGGAGATTTATGTGCTCAAGCGGTCAAGACAAGCTTGTAGCTTCTCAAAAACCAATAGACAAATCCAGTAGGGCTTCATAGTTCACTTGAGCGAACAAAGTTGCATTCGAGTACTCAAGACATACTTGTAGCTTCTCAAAATTTGAAAGAAAAATCCTGCTACGTCAAAAAGTTTGCTGAAGCGACCAAAGTTGCGCTCAAGCAATATGAGGCAGTTACAGTCACTTAAAAAGTACATTTTTTAATTAGAACTAAAGTGAGACTCTCAAATATTCATTCTTGAAGTGCAAAAAATAAAGAGAGAATTTTCTAGTGAGATCTACATGTGTACCTTGATAAATTGAGTATGATCAATTGATCAACATGCTTTATATTGAAGATCATCAAGAGATTTCTACTTCAATTACACTTTGATAGAGAGATGTTCATCGGTTTATTCCAAAAAACTTGAGCTTAAAAGCTTCGGTGGATTCTAAAGTAGCTCATCATCATGGATTCAATATTTGCATTGTGGATTCAACATTAGGTAAAGCAATTTCGAGGTAAATACAGTGTTGGAAGAGGTACAACGAGTTTGGTTCAATTTAGGTGTGTATTTGCTAGGTAATTAAGAGTTCTTTTATGTAATTCCATTGTCTTTTTAGTGGATTATTTTGTGTCGTTGACTTATGATTTTTTCATCATAATTGGAGGAGTCCAATTGTGATTTTTTTTTTTTCAGGTAAAAGTTATGTCATTTTATTGTTGCTTGATAGTAGATCTAATTCAATTATCTCATAATTGGATTAGATCTATGATTGTTTGATTGTGAATTATTATTCATTATAGATATTGAATTCTAATCGAGCTTTACTACAAACACAGAAATGGGGCACAGAATGGGTCGCAGACAAAACACAAAGAGTAGATCTCACATGTGGGTCCCACATAGTTAGGACCCATCCTTTGTGTATTGTCTGTGCCCCATTTTGTGTACCATTTTTGTACACTTAGTTTTTCTTATTCTAATCACAAATCACAATATCAAAGATTCTATACTTTATCAAAAGTAATATTGAATGATGTGACAATAACAATATGCAATTATGATTTGTAGTGGTGGGCTTTTTGAATTCCAACGAATGTTTATAAATGAGTCACATCATTTTGTATAAAATTTTTATATATAAATAGAAAATCTAGGGAAAAATTAACTTTCATGTACTTGTATCCCAATTAGTCCATGAGATATTTTTATATTCCAATAAATCATATTCTTTTGGAGATTTGATTAACTAATTTAGGAATTTCATTGTCATTCCACTTTTCTCTGTTTCTCAGCAATCAAACAGAGGGTTAGGTTTTAAATTTGGTGGTAAGACTTCTTCTTTCTACCACCACCAACAAACTTTCCATTTCTCTTATGCTTTGCTCTCCTTATTCTCCTCTGTCGCCGGTGTCTTTCCTCTCCTTCATTTCCGCGTCTCTCTCTCTCTCTCTGGCATCTTTCTTTTGCAAGTCTATCCCTCTCCAACATCTTCCTCCTACTTTATCTCTCTAAAAACTATTGATTAACATGAGGGTTTTGCTTCAAAACTTCCAAAGCAGCACCAAAAATGTCCAATTGGAAGTTATCAATTGAAATTATGAACCAACTTACAAACAGATTTACATGATTTCAAGACTAACCCACATCAAATCCAATGGAGAAAAAGCGTGAGAAACACATTTCAAACAAAACCCATGAGGCAAAAAAAAAAGGTCCCAAGCAAAGAAAGCCAAAAAGAAACAGATTTGGCAGAGAGAAGCCCGAAGGGTGCTGCGCGGTGGTCAGAATCCGCTGGGTCTTGTGTTCTTCTCTCCGGAGGCTGTGTGGGTGTGTATTTAGGTGGGAAGTATGTATACAATATTTGAATCAAGGGTGATAATTAAAATATGTGCCGTGTGGAATGAGATAAACAATATCTAAACAAATTTATGAGTGTGTGTATTGAGAAATAATATGCACTAAGATAAATAGGGATGTGGAAATAGAAACTAAATAATATATAAACAAATTTTTGTCGATTGTAACTTTGTTCCAAAGAAGTCCTTATATTTTTAAGGCATTGAATCAAGAATACAATCACCTATTTCTTTTGTTTGATTGTTTGGTTTAAATTATTGTGCAATTCCCATCGATTGGGGATTAAAATAATTTTTACTAACACTCACTATTTTATAATACTTCGAATCAGTGTTTTGATGTGAATATGCCACTATATGAACGTTGACAATAATATGAAATACAATGCCACACCGGTATAGTATTGACACTAGTGTGATGTGAACAATCACTTTAATATACGTTTGTAATGATGTGAAAGTTTACACTGATATGATATTAACATTGATACTAATCTAAAAGTAAAATGCATACTATTATTTTTTCAAAGATGTTATCATTTTGAGGTTTACAAAATATATACACACTATTATGATAAACACTATGTTATGATACAAATATTCACACCCTTATTGAATATTGTATCTGATATTCATATCGATGTAAAATATTCACATTGTTATTGAATATGTACATTTTCTTTATGGCTTGGTTTGTTTAGGATGAAATAGATAGAAAGTGAAAGAAAGAGAAAAAAAATTCAACTTCAATGAGTTTGTTTAGCTTGAAAGTGGTGGAAAGTATAAGAAAACTAATTTTTTTGTACAACCCATATTAGCATTGTAACTAATTTTTTATTTCTTGCAAAAAACACAAGAAAACACAAGAAAAATTTAATGTGTGTGTGAGTTATCTGTAACTAAATTTTTAAATTTTTCTATCTTTTTCTTACAAAATTTTCATTTTAATCAAATACTCACAAGAGAATTTATTTTATTTTCTATTTTTTTTCCTTTCATTTAATTTTTGTTTACTTTCACTTTCTACCAAATTTTTTTTTTTTTCTAATCAAATGGAGCCTATGTGAATGTTCATATTACGTTGAGTTATAAATATTGATTTGATATTGTGTTGAAACCCATAAATTAAATGTTAGGTTACGGAAGGCAATAAATACATGAACTTCTATTTTTTTTTAATTAGCGTTACCGATGTCGTTGATTGAGGGAATAAAACAAATCTTGGACTTTTTAAATTTATAGGTTCTTCTTATGGAATTTAGCAAACAATCTCAGCATTCTTCTTTTGGAATATTATATTTAAATTTATTTATTTTTGGAATGATTTTGAAACAAGATGTATGATGTTAGACTTGATCCCACATTGCCAATCTAAGTTATCCAAACTTAGTTAATATAATATATGGGACTCTTTATTCATTGCCAATTAATTTTGCGTTGGATGCTTCAACAGTATTTACTTATTTTCATATGAAAAATAGTGGCAATAGAGTCATTTCACATTAAAAAGACTTAACGCGTTATAAGAATATGAAATGAATCAAATGAATCATAAGATCGAGAGTAGATAGATATCAATGCATTTGAATTTTCATGCCACATGCCAGTCAAAGCTACCACCCCCACTTTTCATTTCTAATGTCCCCACTACCAGTTCACTCAACCTTTCCCTCTTGCCTTTCAATTATCTCACAAAATTATTCAATGCAATACCACAAAATGAATAGTAGTGTTCACCCAATTGTCTTTTCTCCTCCCATCTCCTCTTTTCTTTTAGAGGACTTGCCTTCTTAAATTTTCCAAATTGAGAGTCTTGTGTGATCTTGAGAGTAATGGCATATGACTATTAAGCATGAGTCTCTACAACCATTTTCCCAAAAAAGAAAATACTTGACTTCTATTTGGGATTGCATGTTATGGCTTGAAGACGAGGTGCTACAAGTTTATCAAGATATGTGACTTCTTAGAAGACTTGTGGGATATTTTGCCTAAAACCCCGTGTTCAATTGGAGCTATGTGTGGACTTGAGCAAGAGGCGATTTGGGACAACTTCTAATGTCAATAGTTGGTATTTTCAAGTATCCTAAATGCTATTAGATATTACGTACGATCTTGAGAGTGAAGCATTACAAAACTATTCTAACCACATAATGTCCAAATAATGGTGAATGAATACTTTTTCAAAAACTCTCGACCCTTATTAGGTATCATGTGTGATCTCGAGAGCGAGGAGCTACATGATCAAATAAGAGCATAATGCTGAAATAATAGTTGTTGGATCATTAGATTTTTCATTAGATTTTTTAAGGGCAAACTCGTCAATTTGATAAAATATAAACTAATTTGACAAAAGTAAATATCAAACAAATATTTTTGAATTTTTAAAAATTATTTCTATCCACTAAAAATAAAATTATGTAAAATTGATAAATCTTTTAGACATTTATTTATTTTTTTTATCAAATTAATTTTTATTATGTGTTTGGATGATAATCATATAAAATTAATTTTTAAAAATTAATCATGTAATTTGTATTAATGTTTATCAATTTTACATAATTTTATTATTGGTGGATAAAAATAATTTTTAAAAAATTAAAATATTTTTTTGACATTTATTTTTGTCAAATTAGTTTATATTTTATTAAATTGACGATTTTACCCTTGAAATTAAACAATGGTATCTTCAATTGTCCTTATTTGGAACAAGATTCAAAATTCAGAGTCAAATGTGTCACAATTGAAAAGACAGAGATCAAAGTGGCACAAGTCCCAAACTGTAGAGACTGTTAATGTAATTCACTGTAAAAGTAATATTGCCAAATGAGACCTAAAAGCGCTCAGTAAAGTGCCTACACCTTCCCGACTCATAATTGTAAACCCTTGATCCCAACTCTTGTTTCCTTAAACAAAAACTCAGAGTCACACATTTTGAGTTAATACACTAACAAGAAGATTAGTAAATCCCAATTCTTCAAAAACTTATATGTTTCCACAATTTTTCTAAAACTATCTTTTCTAGTGAATTAGGTTGGGTGTTGTGACACTATTAGAGACGTAAAAAAAATCAAAAAAACTGACCAAATCGATTGAACCGAACTAAACTGCTATATTTGGTCTATTTTTTTAACAAGGATTGGTCTGTGCGATTTTAAATTTGATTTTTTTTCGGTTTTCGGTTTGAGATCAATTCAAGCACCTTGTGCACCGAACTAAACCGAAACCGACCACTTCAACATATATTGTATTTGTAATAATAATATAATGATATTAATAAGTATGATAAATTATTAACCTTAATTAATTAACCTTAACATCTTTATAACCTAAGTTTATAAACTCCTATTATATATAATCTTAATTCTAACTCATTATTCTTAAAACCTTAGTATTTTTAAACTTTTTTTGATTTTATTTTTATTAATCTAGGAATTGAAAATTATTTATTAAATGGATGGATTGGATATGTTTGAAATGGTAGACAAATAACTAATTTAATATTTTTACATAGATTTGTAATTATATTTAAAAGTGGCTCAAGTTTGAAAGATCCTAGACCGATTAAAACGGACCAAATCGAACCATTTCAATCAGTTCGGTTTGGTACGGTTTGATGGGAGAAATAGTCTGTATTAGTGTTCAAAATAACAAAACCGACATTGTCAGTTCGGTATAATTTTTTACCTAAATACCGACCGTACCAAACCAATTGCATCCCTAGACACAACTAAACTCTTGTTAGGTGGGACTAGGTCTAGTTAAAGGTATTTGGGTTGATAGTAATCGATTAGTAGCACAAAACTAGGATGGCTTTGGACCTGCAGTGCACATGCATATCCTTGAGATTGAAAACATATAGGCGTGACATAGGTAACTCATGGTTGACTTCAATACATAACTTGAAAATCATTGAAAATGGAATTGGATAATGACTAGTGTCCAGTTGGGAATTACAGCGTTGCACTCCTCTGTTTTGTGAAAATGGAACTAAGTAAACAATAAATGCATGAGGTAATTCAAATTGGTTTTGTGAAAGTGTTTTGCATTGAGAAAATCATCTTCATTTATATATTGTATGACATTATGATCACATAGGTTATGATTGCATATTGAACATGCTAATTGCACGCTATTATTGGGCTATACGCTCAAGTTGTTGATATTTTTAGGCGGGTGGGAATCCGAAGCCACAAGGTGGCTCAAAACCCTTTTCTTACATGTGATGGCCGTAGAGCCAATTGTCTTGTTATAAGGTCATGGATCTCCTTTTGGGATGTAAGGTGGTAGTGTCATTTGTTGATTGAGAGCAAAAGATCTCGTTGTTAACCCAAAATATTTATTCTGATCAACAATGATTGAGAGCCCTTTTTTTTGAAAGCCTCCACAACCTCCTTAGATCTCCACCATTGATGGTATGGACCCCACACATACATAAGTACATCTTACATATACATGAGATCCAAAGAGAGTTGTGCAAATCTCTAAGAAATGAGGATTTCAAGTATTTTTCTTATTTTGATAATATACAATGATTTTTGAGGAATAGTTTGACAAGTACAATGAATTTTTTTAATTTTCCTTCCAAAAAAAAGTATTCGGTGTCTTGTTCAACAATTTTCACCTAATTTTAAGCAAAAGGTGATAGACAGAAATCACATTGATCCAGATTAAAACAATTTAGATGTAAAATTAATATAATTAAAAAACTAGTCTTTGATTTTTGAGGTTTGAGAGGTAAAATATTGAAACACAATTTCCAACCAAAATTCTTAACTTGAGGCATTGCTCTTTGGGTAAAATTTACATAATCAATAGGTAGATGAAGTGGGAAAACCAGCATTCAAGTTCTAAAATCTGCCTAATTGTAGCTTTATAAACTAAATTCAAATGCTAAAATCTGCCGAGCATTAAATAACATTAATAAATAAATAAAGTCTCAAAAACTTTGATTTGAATTCTGCAAAATGTAAGTAGTTTCAATTTCAACTGCATAAGCAATGTACATTGTAAGAATTGCAGATTTAACAATAGCAATATTGTTCATATTCATCGGTGCCCACATGTTTGTATTCAGAAATTTACCAATATCAAAAGCCAACATTCCCATCACTAAATAAACATACTACATAAAATACAGAAATCTACGCTTTGAAATCACAATTGCAGACAGCAATAGATAAGCTGATTTTGTTTTACATCAAAATATCTGGTTTACTGCGATTCTCTCTTGAGAACAAAACAAAATCAACTAAAACACAAAATGTGATCCGAGTGTCATCCGCTAAACTAAAAATTGCCTGACACAAAGCCCATGTTGCTTGGCTATAACACATCCTCGTGATAGAGATGAAGTCCCAGACCAAAACGAGCACAAGCTCGACGAAATGCCATTGCTTCTGCCTTCTGCATTGGATCTCCATAGCCTGCATCATTTACAGGAGCAGTACCTGTTGACTCCTTGTATATCTTATCAAAAACACAAAAACAAAAGTGAAGAGCAACCGAGGTCAGTTCCCTCACACATATATTTTCCTATTGAGATTCATAAAAATTAAAAAAAGAAAAAAAAGAAAAGAAAAGAAACAGGAAGGAGTGAGAGAGAAAGAATTGGCACATACTAAAAAAAAATAGTAATAATGTTGAACAATCTTATACACGCAAAAGAAATAAATAAATTTATATTGACACGTTGTATAATATAGTTTTTATATAAAGACGTGGTTACAATATCTAAAAGCCACCAACTATAAATTATTTAAAACCCATTACATTCTTTCTTGACATTCCAAAAATGGACATAACAACCCTAAATAGAGTAATGTAATAAATAAATAAATAAATGAAAATCTGTCAGACAGTTCCTAGAACACATGCATTTTACACAAATCTGTCAGACAGTTCGTAGACCAGGTGCATTTTACATAAAGATGCATTTCAGTTCCTTGAGCCCTTGACCTAAGATGAGTTTTTTAACCGATTATATATGCCCCTTCGTGTTTCTCTCCACTGAGAAGAGACAAACTTTTAATAAAGGATAGACGGATGATGTAGAAATCTTTAGCCAATAAAGGAGCTCTTGCATAGAAAGTCATGTTTGTTAGAAATTTTAATTTTTAGGAGTTTCTACTCTGGTTAGAATTTCCCTTACAAAAATTTTAAGTTAAGCTAGTAGTCCTTTCCAGGGCTACTATCTAGCCTAGTATTAGTTTATAAAATTTCTATTGCTGGAACTTTATATGGTTGCTTTATTAGATGGAGCAATTTTGAGAAAGTTTATCTTTGCGATCGGCTAGTATTCTACATATCAGGCTCCTTTCTATAAAGGATACTAGAGTAGAGTGAAGAGTTTCTCTTGATTAAAAATGAGTGTTGAACTCTTGTACTGATTCGAGCGTGGATCCCAATCGATCCCTCAAGAGATAAGGTACTTTCCCTTTATTAATCTTATCTGCTGAAATTCTATTATTGCAAATCTATTTTTAGTTTCTTTAATTTAACTATCTAGTCTGGAGGACCAACGCCTGGTAACCATTATGTTTCAAACCTTAACTCCAAACCCTTGTTTAAATCTTCAAAGCCACACTTTTCCTTGTGGTACAGCCACAGAATCAAAGAACTATACATTGGGATAATTCGGTTTAAAGAACTACAAATTATAGTTAAAACAACTTATATGAAAGGGAAAGAAAATCCATCAGTAATGACCCTTGGTTGATATTTCAACAACATTACCATCAACTTTAATAGATACCTGTTTTCTTCTTTTTAACAAAGAAATAAAATCCACTTCTGCCAATACCTTTTCCTCATTCAATGCAGATAGCGCCAACAGGAAGAATCTCAGAAAGTAAAAAGCAAAAGAGATCAAAGAAACTAATACATTAGAAATCATGCCAAATGATAGTACCCTTCAGCAACTTCCATTGATTTTAGGCTTACATAATAGGTCTCCAAGCCAACCACTGAAATTGGTTGCCCCAGCCACAGGAAAGCCAGAACTTTAGGACAGGACCTTGTCAATTGTTACAACCTACTCTAGCCTATATCTAAGGGGAAAAAGAAAGGGGATCACTCCTGACACTCCACACGGGGCTCAAACTCACAACCTCCTAGAGATGCAACATCTAATGCATTAATAGACGCACTATCAATTAACCAAAGTTACAAAACTATAGAAGAAAGCAATGCACATTTATTATTAAAAAATCAAGTCAATTTAATAAAGTGTCATCAAGCCTGAATCTTGCATGCTCTACACAAGCTTTAAGCATGCAGAATAATTTGGTTTTGACTGTCAGGGTCGCTCCTGCCTCAAGAAAAATTAAGCTCAATATGTAACTTGATAAGTTAAAAAAAATTCCCAGCAGTCACCAGTGAGATAGCAAAGTTAACTACATATATAATATATTAGAAGGTACTATAGACTTCCATATGATGCTTGGCATTAGCAAGGTAATGACTTGAAGCAATGACAAAATGGCCCATTTAACTCAGCAACAGAAAACATTTTCAATAATTCACACTAAACCAATTTGAAAACATTAAGCTTGTCAATCTTCACTAACTAGAACAATACCAATCAATGTCCAGAAGCAGACTAGGTATGAGTACGTCACTACTACCAATCTAAGATGCATGCATATTGTGATACAAATGAACAAATTATGAAGCATAAAGCAGCAATGGTTCCTCAGCATCAGTCCCATACAGTGTGACACGGTAAACAACAGACACAGACTTGCCATCAGCCGAATACGTTATGCTTCGAACCTCACCAGACCATTCTACAATAGATTGAGAATTTGAAAAGTTTTCAGCATTCACAGATCTCAGTGCCCCTTGCAATTGGAATTAAAATCACTTGGTGAAAGAAAATAGTGAACTTTAACGTACCTGGAGCATGTAAGTTCATAATCCGATTCACGATATGCCTAGCAAGAATGATAAGACAACTAGAAATGTCAGATAACCTTCCTTTCCAAGTACTAAACATTAGATCTTAACTCTGATTGCTACATTATAAATTGGATTAGTGTGCTCCTTACGTAACAAATAAAATGTAACGTTGAATAGGACAAGAAAAAGTTCATAAGATAAAAAAATAAAAAAAATAAAAGAAACTCATACTTTAGATTATTTTAGCCCTTTCAAGATTGATAACAAGAAGTTTTAGCACCATTCCTGAGTAAAAGAAATTTAAAAAAAAAATTAAGTATAATATTATAAAAAGAGGCACCAACAGGGTGCAACCCATGTACAAAAGAAAACCACTATCATCTATACATCAAAAACCTATTCAAAGGTGTCCATAAATCCAAAAATTGGTTCAAGGATGGGCTAAAAAGCATGGACACAGGCATGGACATGAGACATAGTGATTTTCAGGAAAAAAGGATATGGACACGGCAGGGATATGACAACAAATATAAATAAACACATTTTTATCCACGAATAACCAAAAATAATGAAAAACTACCTTTAATTCAACATGAAAAAAACCATTCAATCTATAATTTAAAATATGTTACATGGACTCGGGTACATGTATCGGGTGTGGGTGTGTATCCAAACATCAGACTTTCATAAATTTAAATCTTAGGATCTTGGGATACGTATCCAAAATTATATAGGAGTGCGGGGACGCATCATATACACATACATATTGCATATTATATAATATCCTTAGAAAAAATATTGTAAATTATATAAAAATATACTTGAACTTGAAAAGGATTCAAAAAAAATATGAAATTTCTATATCTAATTCATGTGAGAGGCTAAAAATATTGCTTTACTAGCAAATGCGAGTTTCTTCTTCTCATATATTGTAACAAATTAAAGGATCTGAGTGTCTAAATTGAGTACAAGTGTCAGACACATACCTCATACCCTTACCCACGTCATATCCGGTGGACATAGGTATTGTGGGGGATATAGAAGAGTTCATATAACACATACACAATACAAGCAGAAACCATTACATCACAAATGTCAAAAGAATTAAAGTTCAATAATGAATAAACCATTACATCACAAATGTCAAAAGAATTAAAGTTCAATAATGAATAAATCATGCATCAAAAGTACATAAACCCCCACTATTTTGTTTAAGAATTAATATGGTGTTAACATTTACCAAAAGAACTAGAAATTCCACAGAACTAATGTGAATGCAAGCATATAATAGGAACATTGGAAAGATGAGAGGGGCAATGTTGACACATTTTGAAATGATAAAATGTTAGAGTTGGCTGTATTTCGAAACTTCTATCTACAAATAGCCACCGTTTAGTTTTTAGATTCAACAGTGCTCCGATTTGGAAATCCAAATCATTCATTACTCACTTAGAACAAGTGAAACCTTTGATTAATAAAGAACATAAATTAAAAGGAAATAAGAGACTTAAACATGAACACAACGCATTCATTAAAATTTTAAGGCTTTGATGCCTCAAATTACATGAAACGGTATAAAAAGAGAGGGCTTGGAACCCTTTACCTATAACACGCCATGTCTATAAACACAGAAGAATATTTGCAAATTCTTACACTCCATTTGGATTGAGGGATTTGGTAAGAAAAGAAAAGAAAAGAAATTGAGAGAATGAAATTTCACATCTCTTGTTTGGATGATTAATAGTGGTAATGGCGAGAAATGGGGTGAGAAAGACAAATCACTCTAAACTTAAGTTTTGTTTTTCATCCAAAGTGGTGAGAACCAAAGCAAATAAAATAAAAAATTTATAATACCTAAACTACCCCTCTAAATACAAAGCAAATAAAATAAAAAGACACATGTATCCTCTTTTAATTAGCATATCCATCCAAACAGAAGGTGAGAAACCAATAATCACTTCCTTTCTTTTCTCATCTCCCAATCCAAATAGAGTGTTAAGAGATAATAGGAAAGCCCTACTCATCTGATCGGTTTGGTCTTTTGCAATTTCATTTATCTCATTTAGCATCACCACCGTAGGCCCTTCATGTGTCATCTCTTGATTGGGCATTTGGCTTCTTATTATCTGCTGACCCCACATGGCATTTGATCTTTATCAAGACAACTTCTTGGATAGAACTTAGAAGCATGAATCCAGTGTAGCATCTTATTCATCTGCTCCGTAGATGCTACTTCTTGATTGGCTTTGAGTTTTGCAAACACATGGGACTTAGATATTTCCCTGTAAGTTTGTATTCCCACCGTAGGCTCTACACGTATCATTATCCCAATCAATCCCCAAATCTTTGGTTTAGTTGAAATTTACATGCCAAAAAATGCCCCCTCTCATGATTCATATAAGTAGGTTTTTACTATGTGAATCATGACAACTTTAAACTTCTTTTTTTTTAAAACATTTTTCTTTTATGTGTGGGCTTTCTTTCCATAGGTGACCCTCATTTTCCTGTGGGCTACTCTTAACTTGGATCATGGGCTTTTGTGCATGGATGCCTTTTTTATGGGTCTATTACAGTCTGAGGGAAAGTTAATTTTCATAGGCTAACCTCATCATCATCAATTTTTTTTTTGGTTGAAGAGTTTCAACTAAACTCTTTCTTGGTGCTTTTTGAAGAGTTCCAATATATGACCCAACTATTTGTGCAGTCCACCTCTTTGGAAGCCAACAGTAAACAGCATCCACCTTTTAGTTTTTCAGGTATGGATTTGTATCCTATGTTTTCTTGTTTCATCCTTTCTTATTCAACATTGAGACCCTTATTTTTTTTTTTTTTTTTTGGGGTCCAGATTCTTTTGATTGACTTTCTTGGTCAAGAGAGAAGCAAGAGCTCTATTCTTCTGTTTTAGGCTGTCACGTACATTTATGTGGGTTATCAATCAAGTATTGAAACCCTTTATCTGAAGGTTTGTAGCTGTTTACTTCGACAATATTCTGGTTTTCAGTTCTTCATTAAAAAGACACCCTATTGCTTTCCACAGGAAGGCTCAAGACTTCGATTTTCAACCTATGACATAGAACTTTTTGCAATCATCTGAATATTACAGCATTGGCAGCATTATTAGTACAAAGGGAGTGGGAGTACATTCTCACCTCTGATCAATGATCATGAAGCTCTCAAGCACATAAACAGTCAGCAAAAGTTGAATAAGGGGCATGCTAAGTGAGTGAGCTATTTACAATGTTTCACTTTCACATTAAAGCATGAAGTCAATACTCAAAAAAAGGAGGTCCATGATTTAAGCACAAGTGTTTCACTTGTAACAGTAATGAGGGCAGAAATTCTAGAGTTTGACACCTTCAAAGAATTGTACATGAATGATGAATATTTCGGTCCTATCATGCAAGCTGCGGCGGCTGGTGAGTATAATGATTGCTCCATCAAAGAAGGTTTTCTTTTCAAAGGGTCGCAGCTCTGTGCTCGTGACTACTCTTTAAGGGAGAAGATTGTCATTGAACAGCATGCTTTGGGATATTCTGGTTGTGATAAAAGCATTGCATTGGTGAAAGAAAGTTATTACTAGCCAAAGTTGAAGCACAATGTACCTAGGCATGTTCAGATACACCATATTTGCCAACATTCAAAGAGAGGAACAACCAATGCAGGGTGGGTTTATATGCTCCTCTCCCGACTCCATCCAAACTGCATGGAGTGATGTAAGTATGAATTTCGTTCTTGGTCTTCCACACAGTCAAAGGTGTTAAGATTCAAAATTCTATGAAGTATGGACACCTCTCCAGTGGTCACGTACTGGTGTTCAACACGTGCCAGACATGGACACGAAATGTCCCATTTTTTTTTTCAGTTGGACATATTCGGGACACATGATGTCCCAATTTTATTTTTTCCACCCAAGTAGCATTTGATGAACTTGATGAGATTAAATACAGATAATTGTTGAAAAGTCCAAGCTAAGAAGGGTATAAGTAACTAGGTTCAGTGGATATTTTTTGTTAGTGAGAGGTCCACCTTTTGTGAAATAGTTTGGTGAAAAGTACTTTTGTTTGTTTTGAAGGATATTTTTGCTTCCAATTTTATCCCTTAATTTATCTGTTGACTTTTTTTTTCTATTGACTTTCGTTGACTATCTATTCAAATTTTTCCCTATTTGTTTAATTTTTTTTTATCTTATCTGTCTAATTTTATGATCTTTTCAATTCAAATTTTATTCCTATCTGTTTCAATTTTTTTCCCTGAATTTTATATGTTGAAATTTTATCTGTTCAATTTTTGGTATTTTTATTTTTTTCTATCTGTTGAAATATCAAGCTAAACCAAATCCTATCTGTTCAAAAATTTATATCTGTTCAAATTTTTCTTCTCTCTCTCTCTCTCTCTCTCTCTCTCTCTCTCTCTCACATATTTGTACAAAAACATCATCAACAACAAAAAATCTTATTTGTTCATCAACAATAACATCATCACCGAATCCTATCTGTTCATCATCATCATCATCATCATCATCATCATCTACAACAATATCACAAAAATTTTAAAAAGAAAACAAAAACAAATTTGTTGGTATCTCTTTCACTTCCAAAGTAATCGTCTTCCTTGTCAAAGTCTTCCAAAGTATCTCCTTTCATTGAGACCTATGTCAAATATATATATACTATACCAGCAAACTTAAAGGGCAAAAATATTAAACAAAAAACAACACAAGGCCTTCAAATATGTAAATAAATAATCACTTACAAACACATTCAGTGAGATTCATGATCCAGAAAACACATTTTGTTCAACTTTCTTCAGCTAATTCACTAATCATCTCCAATCATTTCATCAAAATTGTAGCAAATCAAGGGAAAGGAAAAATTTCCAACAAGTTAACGATGAAACAAATCCAAACCAAACGTCAAACTCCAAACTCAAATTTGAAGAAATTTTTAAGAAGAGTAAAAATTTGAGATGGTTTTATTTAATAAAAAATGGTTTTAGAAAAAGATTTTTAGGATTAAACTGAAACAGACAAAGATATCAATGTAAAGATTTGCTTCAAATGTAGAGATAATAATAGTGTTCAGATCAAACCTTTTTTAAAAAAAAAAACAAGTAAATAAATGTAATCGCATGAAACAAGAAAGTGATAAAAAAGAATAAGAAGTAAATAATAGTGTTTCAGTTCCAGAGTTTGGAACAGAGAGAGAGAGAGAGAGAGAGAGATGCTTTCATGGCCGATCAGAGAGCTCTGATGATATGCTGCAGAGATTTAGAACGCTCCAATGCCAAAACGACGCCATTTTATCAAGCTAAGATCTTCTCTAACTTTGTCAAGCTCTAGATCTAGAAGCTCAGCTACCGCCACACCGCCAGAGTCCGACACTAACAACCCCTCCCTCGTCGCCGTCTTTCGCTTATTGTTAGTAACTGAGGGAAGAAGATCCAGATCGTCTCGCGGCGGTGGTGGTGGATCTGAATTTCAAGGCCGGCGGTGGTGAAGCTACGGATCTAAATCTCACAATTTGGATCTCATGGCGGATGAGGGCAGCGGAGCAACGACGGAGGAGGCGGAGCAGCGACAAAGGAGGAGCAGCGGTTGAGAGAGAGAGAGAGAGAGAGAGAGAGAGAGGAGAGTGATTTTCTATTTATTCACTGCTGTGTATGTGATATATATAGGATATTTTGGTCATTTTATCTAAACTTGTCATTTTGGACAAAGCATTCCAATGCATAGACCTTTGGCCTAACAAAATTGAAATTTAGATTTATGGACTGAGTGCCCTAAAATATTTGGCATAAATAAATATATGATATTCTAATATACATCACATAATAAATACATATAATTATATGTATTACACGCAAGGTTTCAAAAAGTGGTGTTACGTAACAGTTACGGCCGTTACGTAACGGTTGCAGCGGTAGGCACTACTCGTTACACCTTTTTTGCAGTGTGACGGAAATTCACATGTTACACTCGTTTTTGCGGTGTAACGAAAATTTACATGTAACGGCCGTTTTGGTGTTCGTAACCACCGTAGCGGTACCGTAATAGCCTGCTACACACATTTACAATACTCTGAATAGCTTCCTTTCAAAAAAGAAAAAAAAAAGCTTACAAAATATACATAATACACATTCTGCAATATTCAGTAGCTCAAAATTAATTTTTATTTATGTCTCAGTCAGTTCAGATATTGGTCAAAAATAATTTTGAAAATATTTAAAATTGATTATTCTTAAGAAATAAATAAAAATAAGAGGTAAATATGGATTTATGACATATAAAGTTATTAACTATTGAAATAAAATGTAAAAAAACTCTTTTTTTAGTGATTTAAAAATATAAAATATATTGAATCATACTTAAAAACTAACAAAACTTGATCAAAATCAATTTTAAATTCCAATAAATGTGATTCTGGAAAAAAAAAATATGCATATCAGGTAAGTTTTTTTCAAATTATGTGAAAAATAAAAAAATTCACGGTTCCGATTACCGCAACCGTTATGCTACGGCCTTTACACCCCACAACCGCAACCGCAATCGCACCACCGCAACCATTTTTGAAACCTTGATTACACGTGTTCCTCACATGCCGAGTCCTGCATTTTTTAAAATTTTGCATGTATGTGTATGTGCTTCTTAGGATTCAATTATGGTGGTGGTGAATCAATCATCCAAAATGGCCCACTTAATTCCCTGTCATAAGACAATGGATGCATCAAATGTAGCAAATTGGTATTTTAAAGAGATATTTTGTTTATATGGCATCCCTTGGTCAATTACTTTTGATTGTGACTCAAAGTTCATTGGACATTTATGGAGGACTTTTATGGAAGAAAATAGGAACTAACTTGCAATTTAGCATCTTATCATCCCCCAAAAAAATGACCAAATAAGTGGTTAATTGCAGTTTGGTTTAGATAACTTGTGGCGATGCTTAATTGCAAACAAACCTAAAGAATCGGATTTGGTACTACCTTATGCTGACTTTTCTTATAACAAATCTAAAAACCACACTGCTCAACTGAGTCCATTTGAGATTGTTAATGGACAAAGTCCAAACACTGTTTTCGATCTAGTTCCCATTACAAATTCAAAGAATGCTAGCATGAGAGCTGAAGAAATGACTGAGAATATCATGTCCATACATGAGAGAGTGCGATGACAAATTGAAATAACCAACACAAAGATAAAGCAGTTGCAGATGTTCATAGTTGCAAGGTTACTTTAAAAAAGGAGATCAACTGTGGATTGCATTAACAATAGATTGAGTTCCAGCAAGTCTAAACTATAAGTTGCATGATCAAAAAATTGGACCTTGTAGAATTTTGAACAAAATCAATGCTTACCAGCTGCAGTTGCCAAACCACATTCACGCCTCAGATGTTTTTAATGTCAAGCATCTCCATCGTTACAAGGGTGACTTGTCTGAGGATTTAAACTTGAGGGCAAGTTTCTCGCAACCAGGCAGGTCTGATACAGTGGTTGAATCCTTCAAGTAAAAGGATTTGCGTTTTCTAAACACAGAAGTTATAGAGTTGTCGTTTCAAGATTGAGAAATGATAATATTCAAATTTTGTTCCTATATAAACTTGGTGTATCTAATCAAGAGGTCATATTGAAGTTATCAAATATTTATTTTCATTATGTACTCATTCGTTATCTATAAAATGATTAATTTTTTTGCTGATAGTAAAAAATAAAAAATAAAAAAGTAGTATCATAAGCTATATTCAGCTTTATCTTGGGTTGCTTGGGTATTCATACTCTACTTAGTTCCTCCTTCATCTCCCTAATTGACCTTGTAATCCTCTATGCACCTGTAGACACCTCATTTTTGACCGTCCTCAAGACTTGGACGTCACCGTTTGAACACCCGGTGATCATCCATGTTTGTGTTCGTCTTGAGTTCCCGGAGGTCTCGGCTTGCGCGCCTTGCCTCAGAATCTCTCGACTCGACTGTTTAGTGTCTGGTTTTGCACCAAACACTTGTGTTTTGCCTTGGAAGGGCAGGGAACGCCTTGTGAGGCATCCCCACACATCACTGGCCATGGCCATGGGCCACCGGCTGGTATTTTGTTGCCATCGGCAATGTATACTGTCGGTCGGCATTATTTGTTGCCGGTCGGCACTCCTTTTTTGTCAAATGGCAATTTTGAGCAGCCAACTACTATCCATCTACTTTTTGTAGATATTTTGTGCCAGCTGTGATAGCTGGCACCCACTCTGTTCCCCTCCATACACGTGTATGGAGGGATTTCCCTTTAAGGAAGCTTGTTTGGAAAGCTTTGCAAAGGGGGACTTCTATAAGAGGATGGCTCTTCTCCTTGTTCTAGGGTTAGACATTTTAGAGAGGAAAGACATTGTTAGAAGCTCTGGTTCTAGGGTTAGGGCTTATACATATTCCATCTCTATTTCTCTCCCTCTTTTTACCTTTGTGTGTGTATTAGTGTATTTGTGTCTTACTATTGCACACAAACACATAGTGTTACACCTTCCCTTGGCTATTGAGGTTCTAAGAGGTTGTTCTTGAGGTTTTGGGGCTGGTTTAAGCTCAAGGAAGCAGCTGGTCCACCATTTTTGAAGAAGGTCTTCAAGGGTAACGATCTCGCGCTTTTGTTCCCCATTCTTGCATTGTATTTTTGCCTATCTTCGAACTATTTTTGTGCTTAGTGTATAACATAAAAAAGTTCTGTTTTTAGCCCCTCTAAATAGTTTGTTTAGAGTGTTTTGTGGTTTGGAGGTGTTTGACCCCTCTTAGGCCTTGAGAGGCCCCATTTTATGCTATTTTGAGTGAGCTCAGGGACTTTGGTGTTTGGGCCTCCCCACCACTGAAATCTTGAGGGATTTCAGAGGTGAGGATGGTGCCTTGAAGTCCCAAGAAGGAGAGGGCCACCCCCTCTCCTTGTTGTCCTTGAAAAGGACCATTTTTGGCCTCTTGAGGGAGCACCTAGCTAAGCTTCATGTTGACCATGCCTTAGTTGTTTTTTGTACTTATTATGTCATAATATGCCTCTGTTTTTTGTTGGTTTTGGTACACCATGCATGCTTAGTATACCTACCTTGTAATGCCATGTTTAGGCCTTAATACGCTTTAGGTTGTAAACCATTGTCCTAGCATGTTTTAGGTCTAGCTTTGTGAAGCTTTTGTGCTTATTTTGCCATGCTTGAGGTCTGTCCATAGTTGTTTGAGTCGGCCATGGCATGCATTGTATAGCCCCTTTGCATTTTTGGCTTGTTGGCCTTAAGTGTGTGAATGCGTAGCATGCATCATTGCCTTAATTTAGTGATTCGAAACCATTTGCCATGTTATTTCAGTCCCTTTAACATGCTTGTACGCTTGCTTTGGATGCCTCTTTGAAGCTTTGGAAGCTTGTGTAGCATGCTCCATGTTTCGGCATTTGTGCATGCTTTGGAATTTAGGTCATTTAGATGCCATCTAGGTGATTCTTGAGGCTTACTTTTGCATGATTTGGGACTGTTTTGATTCAATTTGGTCATTTGCTTCACGAGTCATATGATCATGTTTTAGGTCCTTGGGCTTGGTTGCATGCGTAGCTTGCATTGGTAGGTTGATTTGGCATCATTTCCTACATGTTTTCAAGGCTTAATTTGCATGCCATATGTCCATGTTTACACCCTCTTGAGTGTGCTCGAGAATTGCTCTTTAAGGCGTAAGTGTTGGCCCTTGTGTGCATGCATAGTTGCATGTCATTTAGTCCTCATTTCATGGCACTTTGGCCACTGTTTTGGGCCTAGCATAGGGCTGTCCAAATTAGTGTAAGACCATCCTCTTATGTCATTGCATGCATGCCTTGCATATCACCACATATTCGCTCCATTTCACCTTGTGGTGCATGCCATGCGTAATTGCATTGTGTCGCAGTGCTTGAGTTGCATAATATGTTGTTGTATGCTTAGGTTGTAGTACATTTGGCATGTATTCTCTCCTTTAGCCACTTAACATGTTGTTGCATGTTTGTGCATTGCCCATGTTTATGCTTGCATGCTTGCTATCATGATCATATTGCATGCTAGTTTACATGCTTAGGATTGCATTCCACTTGCATGCATGCTTGGCCTCTTGAAATGTTTGTGATAGAGGTTAAGTCTCTTTGGTTTATTGGTTTGCATTACATTTGACATGAAAATGCATAACTTGGTCTCTTGGGCCATCACGTATTGAAATGCGCAATTGATGGTCCGAGAACCAAGAAGCATGTCCCCTCGAGTCACTGACATGATAAGGGACATGATTGGTGCATACATTGCTTGAATTGTATTGCCATGCTCTGCCTTGCCCTCTGTTGCTGTCAATTGCAGATTCTACAGGAGCTCTCTGCCGACCGGCAGTGCTAAGTGCCGACCGGCAATCCTCCCTCTGCCGATAGATTCACCAATGGCCGGTGACCACATACCACTGCCGGTGGCAGTCCTACTCAGCCGGCGGTGTCTCCCAGTGTCCAGAGAAGCAATTTTGAGATTTTGGCAGCCTTCAGAGGAGCAGAACAAGGAAAACAGAGGCAGCTTGCGCATGGCAGTGTACTTCCGAGCAGGACCGAGCATGCATTGCATCGAACTCTCTTCCCAAGGCGGTTTACTGTTTTTCCTAGCTTAGTTAGTTTGTTAACTAATTAGGTAATTTGTAATAATTAATTAGCTAGGATAGTTAATTCATTATTCAATTTGTATTATTCTTTTAGTCCCTCCGAGTGAGGGCGAATCTGTAATAAGTGTGGGTGCGTGTGTGTGCATGTCTTCCAATCCCCACTTGTTTCATCCCTTTTACTTACCTGCTTTGATGGTTAGTAATAGGTCATGTTTAAATTAGCATACCTTATGCTATGCATGCGTGCATTCATGCATTTGTATTGCATGCATCGGGCTCGGTACATCATGCTAACTGCATTTGTATTTCAATTCCAAATTGAATACGTGCATCAATTGATTGCATTTCATATGCCATATCTAGGTTAGCCGAGCCTACTCTAAACGCATCCTGTATGTGTTGCATTAGACATTTAAACATGGACTTGGATCATGCATTGATTGCTAACGAGTTCTTTGTTTTGGCACGGAGTACGATGCAAGTATTTTTCCTGCTTTAGCATATCGCATGCGTGTGAATGCTATCATGACAGCATGTTTACCATGTGGCTAGATGCTTATGTGATAAACTATTTAAATGCCTGTGGGTGAAGGTTGGATTGTCTGAGTTGGAAAAACTTATTGAAATCCGTATTTTAGCCTACTCACGAGTAGCAAATTCCAAAGTGTTTTTCAAGACAAACGGATATGCAATGTTTATTTCCAAATTAGGCAATCTAGTCTATACTTGTGTGCTGTGCGCATAACATAGTAATTCTAGGCTAATAAATGGAATAAGAACACATAACGTTTTCAAAACTAGATATCACGGTTAGTAGAGGCCGGTCTTCAGACCGGGTGAGAGGGGGTGCTCATAGCTGACCTTCCCCGATCGTACCCAAGTTCCCGAGCCGAGGCAACTTTGGTGATGACGGACACGTGGCCTTCGGCACCGAGTCAGGGTTTCCTAAATTCTCCCATTTTAAAATATTTAGGTGGCGACTCTGTATCTGGCAAAGCAGTCCATGTTTGGCACTTCTTTTCAAAAATCTGTTTCTCAAAATGATTTGCCAGATTTGGACTCTTTGGTTCAGATTAAGAACCGTGACACAAATCGAGTCCGAACTGTAGCGTGAGGCCCACGGGCGCGTCTACAGTTTTTGGCGACTCTGCTGGGAATTTAGAGAGCTTGACTCGAACTCGTAATATCCTGTTTTGATTCCATTTATGTGTCTCTTTGCATTGCATGTGCATTGGTGCGCCTAGGAACACAGTGTTTGCCATCTGCCATTCCTGAACGGTTTGCCGGAGGCTTGTCTTGTCAAGGCATGACCATAAGGCTGACCGGTTATGGGCTCTGACAGCATGGGAACACAAACCCCAGTTTTACCGGGGCACCCTTTTTGACCATTCGACCTAGTGCATATCGGATCCATAGTGACCATTCCAAGCTAGGACAGGTTGCTTACCTGATGTTAGGTTGTTTGAAAACTGCTGCGTGCATAGTGAAACCCTAGCTCCTGACAAAATAGGACAGGGAAACCCTACCCCAACATAGGGGTGTTTTGGTTCTCACTTATCTGCTATATGCTTTAGAGTGTATCTTTACAGGAATGTACATACCAGTTTGCAAGTTCGAGTATCGGGCCCAAGGGCACTAGTATCATTGTTGTTAAGAATCAGTTATCTGCGGGTATCAGGTTCAGTTTTGGGGACAGTGATTCTGGGGAACAGTGATCAGTAGTGGAGTACAGTTGTTCGGCTACACCTGTATTTGATCCGTTTGGGCTGAAATGCTGCTTGTTTTCCCTTTCAGTTCAGAGAGTTCAGAGAGTTGATACAAAATAGCTAGTGTTCCCCCTTGCTGAGGCAGGACTTATGATGACGCAGAATTCAGAAGAGATCGTGGTCATGACAGCTGCATTAGATCAAGGGATCACTCTGCAAAGTGAGACCAACATTGATATGTCACAACCACCCAGGTCGCCTGTTGCACACCCGATCTGGGCCCCCCAGCTATACCAGGCTCGCGAGCCTACTACATTCGAACTAATGGGGATGATAGGTGATCTCCAGAGGTCTGTGGCGGATCTCGCCTACGGAATGTCAGCTTCACCTCCAGCCGCACCATATGCCGGGAGTTTTGTACCCCAGGAGCCCCCGTTGTTGGGGCGAATTGTGATTGAACTTAGCCAACCGGAGATGGCCTCCAGCTATGGTAATAACATATCAACATCAGCCCAAACCCCCGATCAGGCTGAGGCCAAAGGAAAAGACAAAGTGAAGGCAGATGCCGATCCTATTGAACAACTGCTGTGGGCAGTCGAGGCTTTGAAAGCCGGGGGGATGAATAAGCAACAGATATCTACAGTTGTGGCAAAAACTGTGGAGGATGCTTTCCCCACTCCACCTGAGGGTAGTTCAAGTTAGTCAGAAAATCGAGATAGGCCCCGTCATGCCAGAACAGTTCCTCCTATTCCCAGCCCTGCACCCGGGAAAGATCAGAAAGCCAAGGTGGCGCCTGCCGACCCTTTCGCTTGTGCGTCTAGTAAGAGCGCCCAGACTTCAAAATACCTGCCCCGAGGGCGCAGGGTCTTTCATGCCCTCTACATGCCTCTGTCTAAGGCACTTCAGATCCTTGCCGAGAGGGGGCACCTTAAACCCTTGGAGCCTCGGCCTCTCCCGAAGAATCTCTCTGCTACGCATGATGCTGCTCAGTACTGCGTGTACCACCAGCAGACAGGCCATGCTACCAACAATTGTTTCCGCCTCCGTC
Source organism: Camellia sinensis (assembly GCF_055761805.1). Classification (NCBI taxonomy): domain Eukaryota; kingdom Viridiplantae; phylum Streptophyta; class Magnoliopsida; order Ericales; family Theaceae; genus Camellia; species Camellia sinensis. Next base: position 50,045,330 of record NC_138965.1, read on the forward strand.
ATGAGGTACAAGATTTGATTGACAACGAGGTTATCCTCCCGCCCACCTCAGCCAAGTCCGTTACCACCCAGTTATTGGATTTTTAGGACACAGATACTGCAAGTATATAATCAGAAAGTGAACCACCTGCGGGCGGCATTTGGTATATTTTGAATGTGGCGTCTGGCACGCATTTTTGAGCATCTGCGAACGCTAGCTTTGTAAATTCTGGCTTGGGTTTTGAGGCAGTCTTTTGTTTTGAGTCTGTCTCTTTGTCTTGAGCCAGTCTTTTTTGCTTAAGGGTCTGTCTTGTTGTATCGAGTCAATCCCCTTTGTATAGAATACCAGGTGATTCCGGGGTAGTTGCCTTGAACACCGTTTTGTCTTGTAATTACCCGTTTTTATTTTTGAGTCTGTTTCTGCCGAGGGACCAGTTATACCAACAGATCTGAATGAAACAGCTGTGGCTATCTCATTTTCATGCCTGCTTTCAGTGTAAGTTAGTTGTACCAGAGGACTTAAAAGGGACTGACAGTACATCTCGCCCACTCTCCTGCGCGCCGAACTCATTGCATTAGCCTAAGTTTTTTAAAAACCTTTTGAACACTGCGCTGGTAAAAACGAAGAGGAAGGAATTCCTTGGGTTTTGCAAAATTTTGATCATCTTGAGAGAAAGAGAAGCATGCTGAGCCTTTTTTTTAATGAATGAAACCATGCTTGTCAGCGTGAGTACTGGGAAGGACCCTGGCTTGATCCAGATTGGTTCCACACTATCTTCGGCACGAGCGATTTGTCGCTTTCTTAAAAACTTTCAAAAACAAATGTTTTGCGTGGCCCTGTGAAGACCTGTGTGGAACTGCTCTTGAGATTGTGCAGCCTAGGATCGCTCTCAGCCTTAGGATTCGACCTGTTTGATTTGAAACACGAACTCATCCGGAACATTCAACGGTCAAACGTCATGCAAGGTCTGTATGGCCAGATCAGAAGCAGCCCTCGAGCAAGAGGCACCAAAGCCGAATCAGAAGGATTAGATCTCGCCGGAAGAAGCTTGTGGCGCAACCGGGATGGATTCTTCTACAAATCATTGCAATAGCCGTTCTCCTAAGACACAGAGAGGCTTCAACTTCAGAAACCATTTGACATGGACTTGCTACACTTTTACCCTTTGAGAGGCTCGCTGGGTCAAAAACCCGGAAGGGCGACCCAGGCAAAAGTTAGAGCAAGAGAAAAATACAAAAAAAAAAAAGAAAAAAATACAAGAAAAGAAAAGAGAAAAAAAAAGAAAAAATGCGAAAAAGAAAAGAAAAAGAAATATAAAAAAAAGAAAATGAAAAGAAGCTCGCAAGGTCGAAAACACGCATCGGGCACCTTGGCAAAAATTAGAGCCTGAGAAAGTGAAGGTTAAAATACCCGAGAGTACCTTAACCGGAACTACGTAAGGCTTGATTCCCATGTTTGGGATACGTAGGCAACTTCATTCTGAAGTCCAGCCCCCAGCGCTTTCATAGCGTCTCGGTCCATACAATGGTTTCGATTTCATCTCAAAATCCAGTCGCCAACACCTTCAAAGTGACTGTGTCCATATATTGGTTTTAACCATCTTCGTCTTCTCTGTATCTGAGAAAGTTCAGTCATGATCATCACCAGTGAGAACTATTTACAATATGCTGCGGCATCATCCAAACCTGGGGCAACTTTCCGTTGCCGTGAGTCGCCGTTCAAACCAGGGGCAACTTTCCATTGCCGTGTAGCGTCTTTCAAGCTAGGGGCAATTTTCCATTGCCTCTGATCCGAGGTTGCGCATCTCAAAGAGTAAGTTCCATGCTCGTTGAGCATCAGCCGTTTGCAAAAATAGTTTTTGAAATTTTTTACTGAGCTTGACTATTTTCTCGAAAACTATTCCATTTCCCAAAACTGGACCATTTTCTGGGACCCAAAAAGGAAAATTTTCAGTGCTTACAGCCTGACTTGCATGGTTTTCAAATCAAAAATCGAACAAGTACGTTAATCCGATTCTCATCTTGATCAAAACTGTTTTAGTAGAAAACCAAAACGAAAAAATGGTCAAAATGATGAACTAGGGGCACAGTTGAGTTAGACGTTCTGTCTCTCCCCCGTCGTCAACGTACTTGCCAGGAGGGCACTCTACCCACCAGAAGAAATAGCTGTGAGCTAACGGCATCGGGCATGAACCCGCAACTTCCTATTCATTCACTAATCACCTTGGGGAGGGACGAAAAATGAGAGAATAAAGAATAGAGAGGTGTAAGTTGAGAGAAAAGCGAGCCAAAGGGTTTTGAGAGAAAAACCGAGCTTGAGTGCCAGAGTGATGTGAGAATCACAAATGAGAGAAGGGTGGGGAAACAACACCCAGAGAAACTGGCTCCTCGTGATCTGAGGTCCCCCGTCTTCGTTAACGCGTCTGTATGTCGTGTCTTTTGTTTTGTTTACCTCAACCTTTGTTTTAGGTTTCTTCCGAGCGTGTCTCGTTGTGTTTAGGTCGTGTACCTTTGTTGAGTCCTCCCCGCTGTGTTCAGTTGTAGGCTCGATACCCCGGTTAAGAAAACCCCTTTTCCGAAAGTTAATCGTTTATGCTCGGAGTGCTGTGCCATTCTCTACATTTGGGCGAACTAAAAAGAAGGAAGGGAAAATTTAGGGCATCTGAGCATGTTTCAACCTTAGCCGGTTTCACCTTTGAAGGCCGTCTTGTCAGATTGGGGCTGTTTTGTTTAAAGTTTGCCGTGTGCAGAATAAACCAAGTGTTGGGTTATGGGCTGTATGCAGATTAATCCTCAGCAGAGTATGGACTGTCTGTTCAAGTTAAGCAGTGGTTTGTATGGGTTGCTTTGCTGTTACTTGGTTTGGTTATCTTGTTATTAATGCAAGTGTTCAACATTCAGACCACAGATCAATTCCATTTACATCGAGGTGTAACATGATGTGATGCGATGCAATACATGAGATATGTAAATATAACACTTTTTAGATAAAAAGTTCGTTTCATTTCATGATCTTTTTCAAGTACAAAGTTTTGAGGAAAACAAAAATCTGCCTGCGGCAGTACAAGGTAATCTAACTACCAACGAAGAGAAAAAAGAAAGAGAAAACAAAAGAAAAAGTACAAAAAAAAGAAGAAGAAAAGCAGCAATCTGGGTCATCGTCAGTAGTCTCGAGCCCGGGGGTCTGCCCTCGCCCTCTTCCTGGATGAAGGTCCAGGAGCATCATCAGCGTCGCCATCTGAGCCTGAGTCTGAATCATCTCCAGCCTCCTCAGATGACCCGGCCTCTGCCTCTGCCTCTGCCTCGGACTCATCGTCGTCGTCGTCATCATTAGGGGTCGGCGCCCGAGAACTACTCCCGATATGAGTACGCCCTCCCCTGGTACGGGGACGTGCAGTGTCTCCACGCCCTCCCCGAGCAGGAATAGAAGGCTCGGCTAGAGCACCGCCCACCGCAGGAATCTGGAAGGGAGGCTGAAAAGCACAAAAGGGCAAATGCATCAGAATAATGTGAGCAGTATATCAGTGCAGAATGCAGTGTATGAGTACGGTGTGAGAATGCTGTGAGTAGTATATCAGTGCAGAATGTAGTGTGCAGTGTGTGAATACCGTGAACGGTTTATCAGTGCAGAATGCAGTGTACGGTGTGAGAATGCTATGAGCGGTTTATCAGTGCAGAATGCAGTGTACAGTGTGTAAATGCTGTGAGCAGTATATCAGTGCAGAATGTAGTGTTTGAGTACGGTGTGAGAATGCTGTGAGCAGTATATCAGTGCAGAATGCAGTGTATGAGTACGGTGTGAGAATGCTGTGAGCAGTATATCAGTGCAGAATGCAGTGTGCACTGTGTGAATACCGTGAGCGGTTTATCAGTGCAGAATGCAGTGTACAGTGTGTAAATACCGTGAGCAGTATATCAGAACAGAGTACAGTGCAGAATGCAGTGTGGCAGTGTATCAGATGCTGTGAGATCAGTGTGTCAGGTGTTGTGCCATGCATCAGATTACGCGAATCATGCTTATGAATGGTTTGAGGCCATTGTCAGAAGAACATACCGGAATACTGTAGAGGGCCAGAAGGTCGAAGGTCCGCTGCAGCATCCCCATCATGGAGGCATTCAACTCCACGGACTGCTGGGTGTACCCAGAGGACGCCTGCAAGAGTATAAGATACATCAGTGTTCTGCGGAATATCAAATAAACTGAAATGAAATGCCAGATGCAAGATGCAAAATGAAGTAATACATACCGGAGGCAAGTCGGGGATGCCGGCTAACTCATGACCAGCCGGGGGAGGAGCAAAGGGGATCTGGTAGGTCGCCCCATCCTGCCCTCTATATGACAGTACAGTGGGCAGGGCGGGCCAGCCAGTCCCCCGTCTCCTCCGAGCTTCGCTCTTGCCATGCACTCGAGCCCTCCTCGATGTGCCCACTCCAGTCCCAGCTCCCGCTCCAGCTGCGGCGCCGCTGGCCTCTCCCCTTCAGCTCGGCGACCGCCACTCAAGGGTCGCATGATATAGGTCCGGACGTACTCTGTGTAGTCACCCTCGCCTCTGTGATGCTCCTCACCCCAGCCGGTGGTGTACTCCCTCATCTCCCGGGCGGTGAACCTCTCTGTGTCTCTCATGTGGCCAGGAGGCGGACCCGGCACTATCTGCTCTGGTAAACCTAGGGTCTGACGCAAGAAGCGCTCGCCTAGGTACCAAGCCCGACAGATCGGGCCCTCCAACAAGATCCGACAGCGGGCAGTCTCCCCTGAGCCCTCATAGTGGTCCCTTACTACGGCCGGCAATGGAGCCCAGGGTTGCCAGGTGATCTGAAAATGAAGGGCAGTTTATTATCTACCGTTATTGAAAACATACGGTGCGAAGCAAAGCAAAAAAAATAAACTCTAAAGTTGAACATACCTCCGCTGCGGTGATGATGTCGAAGTATCGGCGGAAGAAAGTAAGAGACTCCCGTGGTCTCCGCACGCATCGCACATCAAAGCGATGAGAGAAGGGGACGCCGAATAGGATCTCCTCGTCGGGCACTGGGGCAAGCCTAGGAAAGTAGGCATACACCCACAACTGCAGAACAGATATCAGTGTGACTATCAGATAAGGCAGAATACAGAATAAAGCAAAATAGCAGAACCGTGTGTTATGCAGTGTATTGTGCAGAGTGTACAGTGTGTGCAAGGTGCAGTCAGTGTAAAGCAGAGTATATGTGTGCCGGGTGTGCAATGTATAGTCAGTGTGGGGCAGTGTACAGTATATGTGCAGTGTGTAGAATACAGAAAGCAAGAAGCAGAAATGTAAAAAGGAAAGAAGACGTACCTCCCAGGCTCGCCAGTAGCCACCAAGAAGCTGTCCGCTGAGGCGGGAAGAGGAGCTCATATAACCGTACAAGGTGGCCAGAGCGGCGCCACCCCAGTCGTAATGGCGGATCTGCCTGACGTCCACCAGCGCGCTCAACAGGCATAAGGGCACGGTGTTCGCCCGATCGGCGAAGAGAGTCGTCCCGAAGAGGAACATGATAAAGCCCCGCGCATACTGGTCCACCTCCTATGGAGACATCTGCGCCGCCTCTGCCAAAGCCGGCTGGACTTGAAAGTGGCTCTCAAACCAGGAGTAACGAACAAAGCCTGGACGGGCGAGAGGTGGCACCTCGCCAAGTAGATGGATCTGAGCGGCAGTCCACTCATCCATATCAGTGTCAAAGGGGATCGGATCACCCCCTACCCCAATGCCAGTAAGCATCGAGAAGTCGTAAGGGGTCATCGTCATGTCCCCTGCGACGGAGAAGTGGAACGAGTCGGTGGTATCCCACCACCTCTCCGCCAGAGCAGCGAGCAAGGGTCTGCAGGTAGTCAGTCGAGAGAGCCCCCTGCAGAAGATGCCAAAGCCGGCCTCATCGACGATGTCACGAACCGCATCTGGCAGCTTGAGGTACCAGTCCCGAGCGCCGGTGTTCCCATACCCGCGAATGGTATGGGAATCCCCCTGTAATCAAAAACGACAATTACAAGGCAATATTCAAAATACAGTTCTAAGAAGCATCTAGAGATACAACATGTGTGCATGTTTTCGGATTCAAACAAATACCGGGTGCCGGTGTGCTCATAGTGAACTACAACGTGTGATGCGTCAGCGTGTTTGAGTGGTTCAGGGCAAACGTGGCATGCGTGCATGTTTTCAGACTCAAGCCAATACCGGGTACTAGTGTGTATGCAGTGAAATACGGTGTGCGCCGTGTGTTTGGGTGATTCAAAGCCAGTGCAGTGTGTGTGCATGTGTCAGTCTCAAACAGATATCAGTTGCACGTATGTCTACGATCAACTACAGTACACAGTATATCAGAATTAAGCAGTTAAAGATCATAACCAGTTACGGCAGTTTTGCATCCTACATTGCAGAAAGTAAAGCAGAGAAAGAAAGTTACCTCGGAAGTGCCGAAGGACAGGTGGGAGGTAGGCTCACGCAGTAGTAGCTCGGGAGGCACGTGCCTATCAAAGCTCCTGAACTGGCGTAGTCCGTCAGGGAGCATCTCGTGAACCGCGGGCCTGTAGGTCTTCGGATCGAACGGTCGGACGCAGAGTGGCAAGGGCTCGACCTCAGGGTCCATCTCGTGCTCGGGAGGGGCTCCGCCCTGTGGAAGATCATCCGCCATCTCGAAGAGGACGTGAAAATGACCGGAAGATGAAAAAACGGGCAAGAAGGCAAAAAGTCAACAAAAAGTCAAACCCCGGGAGGGTCGGAAAAGGCCGGAAAAGCCAGAATACGGAAAGGGCACGGGTATCAAGAAAAACTCGAGGGAAACAAGCCTCGAGTGGCGAAAATCAAGAAAGAAACACCGAAACGAAGTTTCGTTCGGTTGAAAATGTCCGAAACGCGAAGGAGATCGCGAATCGAACGACGAAACGGGAGCTAGAACGCAAGAAAAGGAGAGAATCAAGGGAGGAAAACACTCTAGAGAGCGAGAGAGGCAATTTTCGACTAAAGGGAAGTGAAAAAATAAGGTTAGAAACCCTATTTTAAAAGACCCGTGCCGAAATGACAGAACTGCCCCAATACAGCAATTCTTTGCCGATCGGTAAAATATTGTGCCGATGGAATTGTATGATGGCCGGTGGACGGCCAGTGATGTATTTTGATGGCCGGTGGACATCCGGTGGTCTCCTACAGTGATTTTGGAGCCTCCTACACCCTTGTTTGAGTTATGTGTGGGGTTCAGGGCCTTTAGTGCTCAAAACAGTGCATTTCCGACACTCAACCGGCCTCCGTTTTGACCTCGGGTCGTGTCTTCTGTGCGTGGCACTCAAATTCGTGCGAGGTGTATCCTTTTCGTATCCTTTTGGCTTTTACAAAACTCAAAAGTTGCCCCATGAGCATCGTATATCAATCACACTGTCTTGTGCGCTCGCGTTGTCTAAAACACATCGCGTGATCTCGCGCATCTCATTGCATTTTCCATGTTTGCAATCAATTCATTACTTGCGTAGACCGTATGTTTTGCTTGCGTAGACCGCATAATCATTCAATTACATTACTTGCGTAGACCGCATGTTTTGATTGCGTAGACCGCATTCTTACGTTCAATTTCATTACTTGCGTAGACCGCATATTTGTTCAATTTCATTACCTGCGTAGACCGCATGTTTTGCTTGCGTAGACCGCATGATTTGTTCAACTTCATTACTTGCGTAGACCGCATGTTTTGATTGCGTAGACCGCATATTTGTTCAATTCATTACTTGCGTAGACCACATGTTTTGCTTGCGTAGTCCGCATATTTGTTCAATTCATTACCTGTGTAGACCGCATGTTTTGCTTGCGTAGACCGCATAATCATTCAATTTCATTACTTGCGTAGACCGCATGTTTTGATTGCGTAGACCGCATTCTTACGTTCAAATTTCATTACTTGCGTAGACCGCATGTTTTGCTTGCGTAGACCGCATGATTGTTCAATTTCATTACTTGCGTAGACCGCATGATTTGTTCAACTTCATTACTTGCGTAGACCGCATGTTTTGATTGCATAGACCGTATATTTATTCAAATTCCATTACCTGCGTAGACCGCATGTTTTACTTGCGTAGACCGCATATTTGTTCAATTCATTACCTGCGTAGACCGCATGTTTTACTTGCGTAGACCGCATAATCATTCAATTTCATTACTTGCGTAGACCGCATGTTTTGCTTGCGTAGACTGCATGCTTGTTCAATTTCATTACCTGCGTAGACCGCATGTTGTGATTGCGTAGACCGCATGTTCATTCAATTTCATTACCTGCGTAGACCGCATGTTGTGATTGCGTAGACCGCATGTTCATTCAATTTCATTACCTGCGTAGACCACATGTTTTGATTGCGTAGACCGCATGTTTGTTCAATTTCATTACCTGCGTAGACTGCATGTTTTGATTGCGTAGACCGCATATTTGTTCAATTCATTACCTGCGTAGACCGCATGTTGTGATTGCGTAGACCGCATGTTCATTCAATTTCATTACCTGCGTAGACCGCATGTTGTGATTGCGTAGACCGCATATTTGTTCAATTCATTACTTGCGTAGACCGCATGACTTACTTGCGTAGACCGCATGACTTGCTCGCATAGACCGCATGTTTGTCCAAATTTATTACTTGCGTAGACCGCATGATTTGTTCAAATTCATTACTTGCGTAGACCGCATGTTTTTGCTTGTGTAGACCGCATGTTTGTAATCAATTTCACTACTTGCGTAGACCGCATGTTTTGCTCGCGTAGACCGCATGTTTGTCCAAATTTATTACTCGCGTAGACCGCGTGTTTTTCTCTGCGTAGACCGCATGTTTTGTCTGCGTAGACCGCATGTTTTGTTTGCATAGACCACATGTTTTTCTTGCGTAGATCGCATGTCTTGCCTGCGTAGACCGCATGTTTGCAATCAATTCATTACTTGCGTAGACCGCATGTTTTGCTTGCGTAGACCGCATGAGTGTTCAATTTCATCACTTGCGTAGACCGCATGTTTTGCTTGCGTAGACCGCATTCTTATGTTCAAATTCATTACTTGCATAGATCGCATGTTTTGCCTGCGTAGACCGCATGTTGGCATTCAATTTCATTATTTGCGTAGACCGCATGTTTTACTTGCGTAGACCGCATGTTTCCCTTGCGTAGACCGCATATTCATAATCAATTCCATTACTTGCGTAGACCACATGCTTGTGTTCAATTTCATTACTTGCGTAGACCGCATGCTTATGATCAATTTCGTTGCCCACGTAGACCGCGTGCTCCACTTACATATCTATACCTTCACAGCATTGTTATGCTTCCCACTTGCTTTGTGTTGTCACGCATTTTCAAATGCATTAATATGCATATTATTAATCATATTGTACCTGTTAAGTTTGTTTTCTTTGCAGGCACGATATTGCATGTACGGTTCATTTGAGGCTGGTGCAACCAGACGAACCGGACAGGTATCGTACGGTCTAGGAGACCTTAAATCCTTGGAAGGTGCAAGACCTTTGGTGCATTAATGTGCACAGTTCGTTTGCATTGTCTTGCATCTCAAAAGCTGCGCATTGTCGCGCACTTCAAAATCATGCATCATCATGCATTTGTATCTCAAAAACGAAAAAAAAAAAACAACAAAAAAAAACACATGCATTGTCATGCATCATCGTAAATAGTTGCATTGTCATGCACCATCGTAAATAGTTGCATTGTCATGCATCATTGTAATATTTATAGATATTGCATTGTAGCTTGCATGCATTCACTGCATCACCTTCCATCTATGGCTTGCGCCTTTCCATGATTGAGCTTGGTCTGGTATGTGCCCATACTTTTCACGTCGAAAAATAGTTCAGTGGACCGTTCTATGTTAGACGAGGCTTGTACGTGTACATGCCTTTCCTAGGCAAGATTTGGTTTGGCCCGCAGGCTATATCCATCATATCCATTTCCATTTCCATTGCATATTTGTAGATATTGCATTGTTGCTTGCATGCATTCATTGCATCACCTTCCATCTATGGCTTGCGCCATTCCATGTTGAGCTTGGTTTGGTATGTGCCCATACTTTTCACGTCAAAGCATAGTTTAGTGGACCGTTCTATGTTAGCCGCGGCTTGTTTGTGTACATGCTTTTCCTAGGCAAGATTTGGTTTGGCCCGCGCGCCATATCTATTGCATTGTATATCGCATGCATTCATTGCATCACTTTCCATTTATGGCTTGCCACTTTCCATGTTGAGCTTGGTCTGGTATGTGCCCATACTTCTCGTGTCGAAGCATAGTTCAGTGGACCGTTCTATGTTAGACGTGGCTTGTATGTGTACATGCCTTGCCTAGGCAATATTTGGTTTGGCCCGCATGCCATATCCATTGCTATCTCCCCAGCATATCTATATTACATTATAGTGTAATTGTCGCATCCAGCATTAGGATCGTAGTCCTTTCTCCAGCGGGTCGTTTCCCCACTTGTGTCAATCCCCCCCAATACTTGTTCTTGTGTCCGTCTACATTACTCATAGTTCAGTTGACCGTTCTATGGTAGACAGACTTGTTACCTCCATCAATCTATTTGACATAGGTGTGGTTTCGAACCGCTCATGATTGGATCATGATTCAATTGTTTTGCATATAGTTCGCATTGTTTCAATTGCATTGCATTTTCATTTGCATTTCTTATACATTATTTTATATATATTGCATATCATTTTGCATCCACTTTTGCACTATTATGCATATTGCTAACAACATTGTACCTGTTGAGTTATTTTCTTTACAGGCACGATATTGTATGTACGGTTCATTTGAGGCTGGTGCAACCAGACGAACCGCACAGGTATTGTATCCTCCGAGTGAGACGTATCGAGAATTACATAATTCTCTTACATCCTTTCTGCATTGTAGTGTAGTTTGGTGTATGCTAGCTTAAAATTGTCGCATGTATGCTTCATTACAGCTTTCTTTGCATGATCATAAGTTATGTCCGGCTCTGTGCATTGTCTTGCATTTTGCCCCTGCCTTCGGGCGCATACCTTGTTTGTCTTGCATGTTTGTCTAAGTCTTCGGCCTCGTCAAAAATGGGTCGTCTCTGGGCTTTGACATTCACTCCCGTCATTGTTATGACTTTCGAGTTCTTTCAAAGAGGGGCAACTGTAGACACCTCGTTTTTGACCATCCTCAAGACTTGGACGTCACTGTTTGAACACCCGGTGATCATCCATGTTTGTGTTCGTCTTGAGTTCCCGGAGGTCTCGGCTTGCGCGCCTTGCCTCAGAATCTCTCGACTCGACTGTTTAGTGTCTGGTTTTGCACCAAACACTTGTGTTTTGCCTTGGAAGGGCAGAGAATGCCTTGTGAGGCATCCCCACATATCACCGGCCATGGCCATGGGCCACCGGCTGGTATTTTGTTGCCATCGGCAATGTATACTGCCGGTCGGCATTATTTGTTGCCGGTCGGCACTCCTTTTTTGTCAAATGGCAATTTTGAGCAGCCGACTACTGTCCATCTACTTTTTGTAGATATTTTGCGCCAGCTGTGATAGCTGGCACCCACTCTGTTCCCCTCCATACACGTGTATAGAGGGATTTCCCTTTAAGGAAGCTTGTTTGGAAAGCTTTGCAAAGGGGGACTTCTATAAGAGGAGGGCTCTTCTCCTTGTTCTAGGGTTAGACATTTTAGAGAGGAAAGACATTGTTAGAAGCTCTGGTTCTAGGGTTAGGGCTTATACATATTCCATCTCTATTTCTCTCCCTCTTTTTACCTTTGTGTGTGTATTAGTGTATTTGTGTCTTACTATTGCACACAAACACATAGTGTTACACCTTCCCTTGGCTATTGAGGTTCTAAGAGGTTGTTCTTGAGGTTTTGGGGCTGGTTTAAGCTCAAGGAAGCAGCTGGTCCACCATTTTTGAAGAAGGTCTTCAAGGGTAACGATCTCGCCCTTTTATTCTCCATTCTTGCATTGTATTTTTGCCTATCTTAGAACTGTTTTTGTGCTTAGTGTATAACATAAAAAAGTTCTATTTTTAGCCCCTCTAAATAGTTTGTTTAGAGTGTTTTGTGGTTTGGAGGTGTTTGACCCCTCTTAGGCCTTGAGAGGCCCCATTTTGTGCTATTTTGAGTGAGCTCCGGGACTTTGGTGTTTGGGCCTCCTCACCACTGAAATCTTGAGGGATTTCAGAGGTAAGGATGGTGCCTTGAAGTTCCAAGAAGGAGAGGGCCACCCCCTCTCCTTGTTGTCCTTGAAAAGGACCATTTTTGGCCTCTTGAGGGAGCACCTAGCTAAGCTTCATGTTGACCATGCCTTAGTTGTTTTTTGTACTTATTATGTCATAATATGCCTCTGTTTTTTGTTGGTTTTGGTACACCATGCATGCTTAGCATACCTACCTTGTAATGCCATGTTTAGGCCTTAATATGCTTTAGGTTGTAAACCATTGTCCTAGCATGTTTTAGGTCTAGCTTTGTGAAGCTTTTGTGCTTATTTTGCCATGCTTGAGGTCTGTCCATAGTTTTTTGAGTCGGCCATGGCATGCATTGTATAGCCCCTTTGCATTTTTGGCTTGTTGGCCTTAAGTGTGTGAATGCGTAGCATGCATCATTGCCTTAATTTAGTGATTCGGGACCATTTGCCATGTTATTTCAGTCCCTTTAACATGCTTGTATGCTTGCCTTGGATGCCTCTTTGAAGCTTTGGAAGCTTGTGTAGCATGCTCCATGTTTCGGCATTTGTGCATGCTTTGGAATTTAGGTCATTTAGATGCCATCTAGGTGATTCTTGAGGCTTACTTTTGCATGATTTGGGACTATTTTGATTCAATTTGGTCATTTGCTTCACGAGTCATATGATCATGTTTTAGGTCCTTGGGCTTGGTTGCATGCGTAGCTTGCATTGGTAGGTTGATTTGGCATCATTTCCTACATGTTTTCAAGGCTTAATTTGCATGCCATATGTCCATGTTTACACCCTCTTGAGTGTGCTCGAGAATTGCTCTTTAAGGCTTAAGTGTTGGCCCTTGTGTGCATGCATATTTGCATGTCATTTAGTCCTCATTTCATGGCACTTTGGCCACTGTTTTGGGCCTAGCATAGGGCTGTCCAAATTAGTGTAAGACCATCCTCTTATGTCATTACATGCATGCCTTGCATATCACCACATATTCGCTCCATTTCACCTTGTGGTGCATGCCATGCGTAATTGCATTTTGTCGCAGTGCTTGAGTTGCATAATATGTTGTTGTATGCTTAGGTTGTAGTACATTTGGCATGTATTCTCTCCTTTAGCCACTTAACATGTTGTTGCATGTTTGTGCATTGCCCATGTTTATGCTTGCATGCTTGCTATCATGATCATATTGCATGCTAGTTTACATGCTTAGGATTGCATTCCACTTGCATGCATGCTTGGCCTCTTGAAATGTTTGTGATAGAGGTTAAGTTTCTTTGGTTTATTGGTTTGCATTACATTTGACATGAAAATGCATAACTTGGTCTCTTGAGCCATCACGTATTGAAATGCGCAATTGATGGTCCGAGAACCAAGAAGCATGTCCCTCGAGTCACTGACATGATAAGGGACATGATTGGTGCATACATTGCTTGAATTGTATTGCCATGCTCTGCCTTGCCCTCTGTTGCTGTCAATTGCAGATTCTACAGGAGCTCTCTGCCGACCGGCAGTGCTAAGTGCCGACCGGCAATTCTCCCTCTGCCGATAGATTCACCAATGGCTGGTGACCACATACCACTGCCGGTGGCAGTCCTACTCAGCCGGTGGTGTCTCCCAGTGTCCAGAGAAGCAATTTTGAGATTTTGGTAGCCTTCAGAGGAGCAGAACAAGGAAAACAGAGGCAGCTTGCGCATGGCAGTGTACTTCCGAGCAGAACCGAGCATGCATTGCATCGAGCTCTCTTCCCAAGGCGGTTTACTGTTTTTCCTAGCTTAGTTAGTTTGTTAACTAATTAGGTAATTTGTAATAATTAATTAGCTAGGATAGTTAATTCATTATTCAATTTGTATTATTCTTTCGGTCCCTCCGAGCGAGGGCGAATCTGTAATAAGTGTGGGTGTGTGTGTGTGCATGTCTTCCAATCCCCACTTCTTTCTTCCCTTTTACTTACCTGCTTTGATGGTTAGTAATAGGTCATGTTTAAATTAGCATACCTTATGCTATGCATGCGTGCATTCATGCATTTGTATTGCATGCACCGGGCTCGATACATCATGCTAACTGCATTTGTATTTCAATTCCAAATTGAATACGTGCATCAATTGATTGCATTTCATATGCCATGTCTAGGTTAGCCGAGCCTACTCTAAACGCATCCTGTATGTGTTGCATTAGAAATTTAAACATGGACTTGGATCATGCATTGATTGCTAACGAGTTCTTTGTTTTGGCACGGAGTACGATGTAAGTATTTTTCCTGCTTTAGCATATCGCATGCGTGTGAATGCTATCATGACAGCATGTTTACCATGTGGCTAGATGCTTATGTGATAAACTGTTTAAATGCCTGTGGGTGAAGGTTGGATTGTCTGAGTTAGAAAAACTTATTGAAATCCGTATTTTAGCCTACTCGCGAGTAGCAAATTCCAAAGTGTTTTTCAAGACAAACGGATATGCAATGTTTATTTCCAAATTAGGCAATCTAGTTTATACTTGTGTGCTGTGTGCATAACATAGTAATTCTAGGCTAATAAATGGAATAAGAACACATAACGTTTTCAAAACTAGATATCACGGTTAGTAGAGGCCGGTCTTCAGACCGGGCGAGAGGGGGTGCTCATAGCTGACCTTCCCCGATCGTACCCAAGTTCCCAAGCCGAGGCAACTTTGGTGATGACGGACACGTGGCCTTCGGCACCGAGTCAGGGTTTCCTAAATTCCTCCATTTTAAAATATTTAGGTGGCGACTCTGTATCTGGCAAAGCAGTCCATGTTTGGCACTTTTTTCAAAAATCTGTTTCTCAAAACGATTTGCCGGATTTGGACTCTTTGGTTCAGATTAAGAACCGTGACACAAATCGAGTCCGAACTGTAGCGTGAGGCCCACGGGCGCGTCTACAGCACCACTGACACTGGACCAAAAAAACCCCAAGTTCGCATTTATTCACAGCCAAAGGTGGACAAGACTCCAAAGGCAACACGCCGCTCTCTTCACACTTCACAAATTGAGAACTATCCAAGATTGCCAATTTTAATCCAGCTTCTTCATACTTCTCCACCGAAGCTCCATCACCCATATTTACCACTCCAATTAACCCCTCCTCAGCAACAGATTCTCTTAGCACTACCCATATAGTGCCTTCCTCTTCTGATTCTTCTAATTTCACTTGAATTATAAGAGTACTCTCTTTAAAGAGTAAACCATTACTGAAGCTTCTCCTAACATGACTCATTATTAGTTCCACCCAGCAACATATAATGACCAACCCTCAGATAGTACGAATTAATATAGTGAACCTTTCAATGCCTTCTATCATACAATCTTCCAATTAAGTTACTATGGTATGCAATCCATTCAAACCTAATCATATATGTAAAATTTAAAAGATATCAACTGGAAATGATGAAATTAGAGCTTTTTAATTTCACCTTGCCTTTGCTAGGGAACTTTCCGAGTAATATAAATACTATGGCTGTACCATCTCTCGGACCAAAGCGTAACTTAGAAATAAATCCTCAACAAAGATAATTAGAAGATTACTGTTGGCTACATATTTTGTACAAGCCAATTACAATTCGACGCGTGGCAAAATAAAGATAATATAGGAAGACTATTCAAGTCTTCGATCCTGATCGTACACATGGCAGTTAGTATTGGTTATTACGAGATCTGAGTAGCAGTGGATCAACAAAGAGATGCAAGGTGATGTGGCTTCAATGGTTACTCACATTTCAAATTCAAATTTAGAAGGGAAGCCTAACTGCAAGTAATGGCGTAATTGAGCTAATCTTGAGGCAACATGATCAACGATCATGGAGGAGCAGTTCGACGGTTAGAAATGCAGTTCGATGGTCATCCTTGAGCAGTATAAATAGCAGAGAAGGCCCCAGAAAAAGCCCCCAGACTCAGATCCAAAAAATTAGTCTTATTCTACTTTGTTTCCTTTCCAGTTTTACATTTACAGTCTTATGTTTCCAGTTCTTTACATTTCTGTACTTTAAAACTCCTTCACTGCACTTCATTTATAGGAGTAGTTTCAAGTAGATTGTTACTGTAAACCTCTACGAGGCTGATTTTGGATCATTGTAAGTTTTTCATCTTAATGAAATGCTTCAACTGTTCTTCATTTAATTGTTATTTGTTTAATTCTCCTAAGTCAAGCCACCAGTAAAAGTCCTCTTCATTGAGGCTGAAAGAACTAAAACACAATCGTCTAATAATTGGTTGGCAATTAATTTTCTGTAAGGACTGATTGATCCTTACTGGCACGCTCGGAATTACAAAAATAACCTTCGAAAGCCAAAAAGCCAACATATATTTTTGGCACGCCTAGTGGGACTATATTTAAATGGCTAGACGTAGGAGACAAGGAGAAAATGAACGCTTGGAAGAAGGCGTGGAAGGAGAGGTAGAGATACCTAATCCAGAGGATAATGTAATAACACATCCTGTGGAAACCCCCATTTTATCAGAACCTATGGTCGAACAGACCAGCATTTCAGAACAAGTACCACATGTTCATAATATTGGACGAGACCAAGGAATTGGACCATTCACTGTTCCATCTACTCAGCCAATAAATACATGGGGTGGCCTAGTAGATGCTATGGGACAGCAATTAATGAACACGATAGAAAGGTGGGCAACATCCTTTTTGGATCGAATGAATAACCACCAACCAACAAACGCAAGACACATCGAGGAAATTTCAACTGTCCCTCAGCAAAGATTGGCTAAAGATCAACAGCCTATGCAAGTTAATGGACATTCTAATGGTCAAGCTAGTAATCAGAACTATGAAAGACCATCACTTCAGTCTTTGTACGAGCCTATTTCGAGGCCTATAGTAGGTCAAAATGCCTTAGTACTTAACAGTGAAGCCATGTAATATGGTGGATCTGGCCTAGTACAAGAAAATGGCATAAGAATGGTTCCAAATCCCATGTTCGAAGCCATACCTGGCACAAGGGGGTTCACTAATCCCTTATTCGAATTTACACCCGGGGGATTGGAAGGTTTTCCTACAAATGGAAGAGACACAACACCAGTTCCAGCACCTTTCGCAAGTCCTTTCTCAGGACAGGCTCAAAGGGGTTACCCACACCCCCAACAGCAACCTGCACCACAGGGACAACCAGTCCCAAATGTACCACCTTATGGACCAAGAGGACCATAGGCACAAGTTTGCCCAGCAAATCCTATGTTTGCCCCTCTAGTAGTGGTTCAGCGGGCACAAAATATGGTCCCTAGGGACCAAATTGCAGATATTGTTAGAGAGATGTGTGGACCGATGGCTTGGGGGGTCCAGACTCCTGTGTACAGGAAACCATATCCAGAATGGGTAGACAGGGTACATGAATACCCAAGAGGTTTCAGGATACCAGATTTTGCCCTTTTTTATGGGAATGGAAACCAATCAACAGTAGAGCATATTGCTAGGTTTGCTGCTCAATGCGGCGAATTTACCAATAATGACTATATGAAGTTAAGGTTATTCCCAAATTCCCTAACTGGGGGAGCATTTGTATGGTATATTAACCTTACACCTGGCTCTATCCAGACTTGGCAACAGATGGAAGAGGTATTTCATGCCCAATTCTTCCAATCAGAGCCAGAGGTTTCTATGGCAGACTTGGCAAGATTGAGTCAAAGGCCTGATGAGAAGGCTACTCAGTTTATTGCCAGATTTAAAAGGGCTCGAAATAAATGTAGAGTCATCTTACCAGAGCCAGAATTCGTGAGATTGGCTCAAAATGGTTTAGAGTTTAGGCTTCGAAAGAAGTTTGACTCAACTGAGTTCAGAGACTTAGTGGAACTCACTTATAAGGTGTCTAGGTACGAAGCATTACTAGAGGAGGAACAAGATCGAAATAATGCATCGTACAAGACATATTATAGAGATCCTAATTATGAGATCGATGCAGCAGAGATTGTGGGGAAAGAACCTGTAATCTGTGAAGCATTAATTCATAAGGATACAACAATTGACCAACAGTTTAAAAAGAAAGACCTTCATAGGAAATACTCTTTTGATTTAACTAAGGCGGACGATATTTTTGATCATTTGCTTGCGGCCAACTTCCTTAAGTTACCGAAAAGAGTCAAAATTTCATCTCCTGATGAACTTAAAGGAAAAATATATTGTAAATGGCATAATTCTGGGTCTCACTCGACTAAGAACTATATTCAGTGTGTTTGGTTTGAGTTTTTTGAATTAAGTTTTTTGAAAATTAAGTTTTTTGGTTTTCGTATTTTTTTGTTTTTAGTGAATATTTTTTAAATTTTAAACATTTTTTTTTTACTTTTTAGATGCACCTTACTTAGATATATCTAAAAAGTAAAAAATTTGTGAAAAAATATTTTAAAAAATTAATAAATACAAAAAAATACAAAAAATGTACTGAATTCTAGTATTTTTTTTTTTATATTTTGGGTATTTAGTGAATTTTTAAAAGATTTTCCTTACAAATTTTTTACTTTTTAGATACATCTAAGTTAGGTATGTCTAAAAATTTTAAAAGTTGCTTAAAATATTAAAAAAAATCAGTAAAAACAAAAAAACACGAAAAATAAGAAAGTAGAATTTTCTGGAAAGTGTTTTTTAAAAAGTTAAACCAAGCATATGGATTGTTTTTCGAGACAGGATCCAAGAACAAATTCGGAAAGGAAGTTTGAAATTCCTAGCCAAAGCAGAAAAGGCCATGGGGATTGATAGTAATCCATTTCTAGAAATTGGAGAGGTGGCAGCCAATGTCATAATGCCAGACTTTCGAAGCTTGTCCTTGAAAGAATTGGGAGAAGTCAATGTGCAGATGCATGTGGCCAACCAGACAACTATCAAGAAGGACACATGAAAGCTACCAACTATTGGACAAGGTTTCTCACACCAGAGGGAAGACTCTGATGAAGAAGCACTGGATGACGACTCCTTAGAAGCAGCTATAATGCAAAGGATGTGTCCCAGGTGCAAACTGAGCTACAAATGGTTGAAAGGGCTTCCAATTAATGGGAAGCAATATTATAGGGGTGTGCAGAGACGTCCTAAACTAACCAATGCTTACAATAAAAGGCCATATCCATCTGGTGTTAGGCAGCAGCCATTGATGGTTGAACTAACAGCTGATAGAATGCATTCCAAAGGTAAGAGGTCTTTATATGAGTCCAGGCCACCTAATTATTACAGAATGGAGAGCAATCATTCTGAGAGGAGACTGGAGAGAGGTTCAGTTTATGGGATCAAAGCCAGAGATTGGCCCCCTAGACCAGTCTCACGCAGGACAGAAAGTGGACACCTTCATCAAAGGCCTGAGTTAGGCCCAAAGCATGAAGTCAGGGCCAAACAGTGGCCTTCACAGCCAGCTTCGAAGGTGACTTCGAAGGAAGAAAGAAGCAGTTTAACAGCTGGGTCAGTAAGTTCGTGGGTACTTGGGGTCCCAGATTGGTTTGTGATGCAGAACAAACCTAGGGAAGTGTTTACCCAAAGAGATGTAATTGGAAACCAAGACAGGATGGTCAAGCCTCCTTTGGTGGCTCCAAACAATTGGGTATTGCTTAAACACCCAAAAACAAAGGAACCAGATATGGTCCCTGTAATTTCTAAATCACAAAGGAGGAAAATTCAGCGTAGGTACACACAGTACCAGCAAGACCTGAAAGAAAGTGGAGAAAGCTCTTCATTGGTCCAGACAGAAGGAAAGAAGAATCCAAAGTCAGACCATTCTCCAAGACCAGCTCTACAAGACAAAATGGGTTGTAGCAGAGAACAGTTGACCAAAGTTCACTCTGAACTAAAAGCCAGAGAGAAGTCCAGTTTGGCAGGATTGGAGAAAACGTTAATGAAGAGTGATAGCGAAGCAGAGAAAGAAGTTGGCCTAGGCCAAAAGAAAGAAATTGTTGAAGAAGAAATGTTCGAAGCCTTCATGGCTGAACAAACATTTTTGGTTGAAAAACCAGTCAGAAAAGACCATTTGAAAGAGCTTGTTAGTAAAGAAGTGCCAGAATGCAATATGGAGGATGCTTCTGAAGTAACTGAACAAGGTGGCCAAAAGGAGAAACAGACAGGCACAGTCAGCCATCCAATTTGGCTCAGTATCAGTGACTATGGTACACATACTACCGCATGAATTCCAAGCTGGAGATGAGAACCAAGAGGGGCAAGAAATGGACCCAATTCCAGTCTCTAGTGAAGACTCACAAGTGAGTATGGTGCAAGATGATTCCGGAATGGCTACCCCAATGGAAACTGAATATGAGAGTGAAGAAGAGGTGAGCATTAACCTCTCATATCCTTTTGAATATCCCTCGAACTCTATGACACAGCATGTCAAGCCTTTGTATATCAAGGCCTTTTTCGATGGGATACAATTGAACCGAGCCTTGATAGATAATGGGGCAGCGGTAAACTTACTACTGAAATCTTCCTTGAAGAAACTAGGGAAAAAGAACCCCAAGTTAATCCCAACCAGCACAACCATTGCTGGTTTCGCTGAAGACAAACAAATGGCTCAGGAGATTCTGCCTATCAACCTGAGTGTGGGAACCAGGGACTGCATGACAGCATTCTTCGTCATCGATAGCAATGCTAAGTACAATGCTTTACTTGGCAGAGATTGGATTCACACTAACAAGTGTGTGCCTTCCTCTTTACATCAAAAAATAATGATGGCCTTGGGCAATGGAGAGACAGAGGAAACTGATGCAGATCCTCAACCCTTCATAGCCTGTGCAGACTTCGTAGAGGCCAAATTGTATATTGAGGGAGTGATACCACTCAGTATGCTGAGGAAACCTGATGGCTCAGCTGAAGTGACGACTGATGAGGAAGTGACACACCTAAAGCACTTAGTCCAAGAGAGTGTTGATGAAGAGGCTGTCGTTAAGGAAGACAATGATGCCTGGTTGTAGGCAAAGAAATGAAGTTCAAGAAGCCAAGTCTTTGGCTCTAATTAAGTTCTCAATATTGGATGTAAAATCAATAGTCCAGAGAGTACAAGAGCAAGAGAAAGAAGCCATGATAATTGGCTGCAAGCAGAAGCAACAACAGACCAGAGTTTTGGTCCTTGACAAATACTGTGCATTGGACATTGAAACAAAAGTCCAGGAGATACAGGAGGAAGAAGCCTTATGGACAGACTTTGTCTATGAGCAGGAGGGTAAAGATGTTGAATTAAAGAACCTGGGAGCAGAACAAAGCAAGAAGATTGTTTCGAAGGTAGAAGGGATCAAAGAAGAAGCTTCAGTAAGTTCTCAGACACAAGACTCCTTAGAAGAAGTAAATTTAGGGGAAGGTTCTATATAATAGCCCACCTATAGAAGTGCTTGTTTGAATCCTCTGGACAGGGACCAGTTGTTGGTTGTTCTGAAGAAATATAAAGATTGTTTTGCATGGTCTTATAATGAACTACCAGGATTGGATAGGTCATTAGTGGAACATAGACTCCCTATGGGGCCTAATTTCAAGCCATACAAGCAAAAGCCAAGAAGAATGAGTCCAAAAGTGATTCAGAAAGTTAAGGAAGAAATTCTTAGACTACTCAAGGCAGGCTTCATCAGAACAGCCAGATATGTTGAATGGCTATCCAATATTGTGCCTGTAGTTAAGAAGAATGGTAAAATGAGGGTATGCATTGATTTCATAAACTTAAATCTAGCAACTCCAAAAGATGAATATCCTATGCCTATAGTAGACTTGTTGGTAGACAGTTCAGCAGGACATCAAATTTTATCAATGATGGATGGGCACTCTGGTTATAACCAAATATGCATTGCAGAGGAGGATGTTCACAAGACAGCATTTAGATGTCCTTGGAATATTGGGACCTTCGAATGGGTTAAAATGCCATTTGGCCTGAAGAATGCTGGGGCTACATATCAGAGGGTTATGAACACTATCTTTCATGACCTCATTGGAGGGTATTTAGAGTGTTATATTGATGACATTGTAGTTAAATCCCAATCCATGGAGGAGCATCTATTTCACTTAGAAGCAGCCTTTGAAAGAATGAAAAAGTTCAAGTTGAAACTCAATCCTCTTAAGTGTGCTTTTGGCGTATCATCTGGAAACTTCTTGGGCTATGTAGTACACAAGAGAGGAATACAGATTGACCAGAATAAAGCCAAAACCATCATTGAAGCCAGACCTCCATCAAGTAAGTAAAAATTATAAAAGTTCCTTGGACAGGTTAATTTTCTTCGAAGATTCATTTCTAACACTGCAGGGAAAACTAAAGTATTTTCTTCCTTATTAAGGCTAAAAGATGAAGAGGAATTTGTGTGGACAGCAGAGCATCAAATTGCTTTCGAATGTATCAAAGCCTACTTGGCCAACCCTCCAGTGCTGATGCCACCAAAGGGTGATAAGCCCTTGAAGTTGTATATAGCTGTAGCAGAAGACTCATTAGGAGCTTTTTTAGCCCAAGACAAAGAAGAAGGCAAAGAGCAAGCTGTTTATTACCTTAGTAGGTTTTTAAATTCTTGTGAATGTAAATACTCAGCTGTAGAAAAGTTGTGCCTTGCATTGTATTTTGCTGCAATGAAATTGAGATACTATCTTTTGCCTACAACTGTCTTGGTAATTGCAACCACAGATTTGGTTAAGTATATGTTATCTAGACCTATGTTGAGGGGAAGAATTGGCAAATGGATATTAGCCTTATCAGAATTTCATTTAGAATATGTTCCCCAAAAGACAGTAAAAGGACAAGTTTTAGCCAATTTTTTGGTAGACCATCCATCTCAAACAGAAAGCCAAGAGATAATGGAACTTGGTATGGCTAGTGTTGAGCTATGGCAAATGTGGTTCGATGGATCGAAAGCCAATGGCCTAACTGGAATTGGTATAGTGATTAAGTCACCACAAGGAATAGAAACCACACATGGTTCAGAGTGGATAAAATTACTTGTTCTAATAATCAAGCTGAATATGAAGCCTTAATAGTGGGATTGGAAATTCTTATTGGACTACAAGTTCATGCAGTTGACATATTTGGAGATTCTCAATTGATAGTTAACCAAGTGAAAGGGATTCTCAAATGTCAAAGTATAAGCATGTTGCCATACTATGTTGTTGCATTACATCTGCTTTCTTAATTTCAAATAGCAAATGTAACTCATGTCCCAAGATTCTTGAATAATAGAGCTAATGATGTGGCTCAGAAAGCTTCGAATTTCAAGAGAAAGGATAGTACTCAAAGGGACATAAGCCAAACAACATACCAGAAATCTATACCACCCTTAAATAAAAGGAATGTAGTCCTAGAAGTCAATCATAATGACTTACAAGAACAAGATTGGAGGCATCCAATAATGCAGTACTTGGCTGGCCCATCCTCGAAAGCCAACAAAAAAATTAAATTGCAATCTATGCAATACATCATATACGGTAATGCTCTCTACAAAAAGGGGGAGAGATGGTTTATTGCTAGAATGTTTAGGCCCAAAAGAAGCATTGACAGCTATGGCTGAGGTTCATGAAGGCATCTGTGGGGCTCATCAGCCTGGTGTGAAGATGAGGTGATTGCTTCGAAGGCATTCCTACTATTTGCCAACTATCCTTAAAGACTGCATAGAATCTGCAAGGGGTTGCCAGGCATGTCAAAAGCATGGCACGATCAGGCATGTGCCCATAACTGACTTGCATACAGTAGTAAAGCCTTGGCCATTTAGAGGATGGGCCATGGATATGATGGAGAAAATACACCCACCTTCTTCGAAGCATCATTGTTTCATCTTAGTGGCCACTGATTACTTCACTAAATGGGTCGAAACTAAGCCATACAAGGCTATAGACCAAACTGAGGTTATTGGATTCATTAAGGATTTAATCCACAGATTTGATATCCTACAGACTATAACTGTTGATAATGGGACTGTGTTTGATGGGAAAATAGTAAAGTCTTTTTTGGCAGAATTTGGAATTAGCCTTGTTAATTCCACCCCCTATTATGCACAAGCCAATGGTCAAGCTGAATCATCCAATAAGTCCTTGAAAAAGGGAATACAAAAAGTTATGGAGGACAATCCTAGGGATTGGCATAACTTGTTGTTGGATGTATTGTGGCCTTATAGAACTTCCCCAAGGTCAAGCACAGGAGCCACTCCTTATGCCTTAGTATACGGGCATGATGCAGTGTTACCTGTGGAAATTAATGTTAAGTCCTTGAAGGTAAAATGCCAAGACCAGTTAAATCCTGAACAATACCATTAGAGTATGTGCTTAGAATTAGAAAGCACAGATGAAGCTAGAATTCTGGCATTAAATAGCATTCTTTTCCAAAAGAAGAAAGCAGCCAAAAACTATAATAAAAAAGTCAAACACATTGGCTTTGATGAAGGTGATTTGGTGTAGAAAACCATACTGCCAATAGGGATTAAAAGCCATAAGTTTGGCAAATGGTCACCTAACTGGGAGGGACCATACCAAGTCCATAGAGTCCTTCCTTTTGGAGCATACAATTTGAGAAATTTGAATGGATATGTACATCCCAAAAAGATTAATGGCAGGTATTTGAAGCCTTATTTTCCAACTATATGGGAAACACAAGGAGTAAAATAAATGCCAAGTACAAGAACACAAAAATACTCAAACGATAAACAATAATTTGTCTTTCATAAAGAGTTGAATAGATTCTGCCATAAATTGGCCCAAAAATCATTACAATGCCTCAGTTGTTCTTTTACAATGGATGCTCTATTATGAAAAGATGAAAACAATTGAATGGTTGTGGTCATTTCCTGCTTTCGGTCAGCCAGTCCTTGGTTAGTGATCTGCAGTTTGGTGTCAGTTCGGATTAAGGCCTAGTTCATTGCAGATAGCTCCTCCTCAAGTTGAGCTTTCCTCTCCAGTAGTTGAGTTCGAAAATGGGAGACAGAGGAATGTTGTTCCTTTAGCCCTGAGACTTCAGCATGTACTGTGGAAACAAAGCTCCGGTCTCTCACTAATTTCTCCTCTACAGACCTGGCAGCAGACCTGGCAGCAGACCTGGCAGCATGACAAATGTTGATGTAAAAGTCAATAGTAGTTGTTGCCTGAGATAGATGACTTGAGACAGTTATACTAGATTGCTCAACAACTTTGCAGCACTGAAGGAAGCCATTTCTTATTATAGGCTTTGTAAAGCCTTGAAAGGAATCCTTGAAAAAGATGTCAATAACTCCAGACAGCTGTCTAAGTCCATCAGAGGTGCAGAAGGCTTACTACTGGAGGAAGAGGGGCTCTCAAGAATTTTTAACAAGGAATCAGCCAGAACTAATGGCTCAGCCTCATCATTAGCTATTTGAGAGGTAGAGGGCATGTCGAAGAGACTGGCTAGTCTTGCTTCGAAGATATCTACCTCATCCGTAAACATGAGAGGTGCAGAAAGAGCAGTGGTGGAAGGCAGAGAGGACTGCATAGGGATAGGAGAAATGGGTGGAGCATCTTTAGCAGTCTCTATGGTCTTAGCCACCAATAGGTCAAGGGAAGAAGGGTTGGAAGTAGGTAAAGGTAATAAACCATGGGTTGGAGAGCTACCAGCACCCTCTGTAGGGGAATCAACTACCATCAGAGATGGAGCAGCAGTTGGAATTTCCTTAGGAGGAGGGGGAAAAGCAAGGCTCAAAAGCAAACTGAATTGAGGTAGATCCAAAGATAAGTAAGGAAGATACAGATTTAATCCAAAGGAAAGAGATGCAGGAATGCTTGGACTCAAGAAGGGTACATTGAATGTAGGCCTAGGAAGTGGGAGTATTATCTGAACGGATCTCACATTTTGCAATTGGTCAACTTCAACTGAAACTGAAGGAGTCCTTATTGGGAGAACAGGCTCAATAGTCATTGCTGCAAAAGAAGAAGTACAACGTAATGTCAAGTCTCAATACCAAAAATTTGACAAGGAAAAACAGTAGAGGCTTGAAAGAAGTTACTTGTTCCAGAAGTGATAGCAGCAATAGGAGAGCTACGAAAAGAATAATGCTCAGCAATATGTTGCCTTCTTGCAGCTTCCCTTTGAATTACATCAGCAGCAGCAGTTTCATCTCTTAAGAATTGCTGCTGCCATCTCTTCTCAGCTCTCTCAAAGAGAACTATGGCCTTAGAATGTTCTTGTTCTACTGCCTTGGCAGTTGCATCATGAATAGGGTCTTCGACCAAATCAGAAGCAGAGACAGTTATCTTCCTTCTTTTTTTTCTCTGTATTGGTCTTGCTTGTTCCTTCTCAATTTCTCTCTCTTCGATCTGGGATTCAGATTCCTCAGAAGTAAGTTCCTCTTCTACTACTCTGGCAGCTATCTCATGAGTGGGATCTTCAATCGAAAGAGAGACAGTCATATGTTCTCTCTTTCTCCTCTGTAATGGTACTTCCTGTTATTTCTCAATTTCTTCTTCTTCAATCTGGGATTCGGATTCCTCAGGAGTGAGTATCAGCTTCCTTTTCTTTTTCTGCTTTTGTTTGTCCTTGAGAGTAGCTAGGATTTCAGCCCTCTTAGGAGATTCTTCTTGTGGAGACGTATGAATGTAAATGAAACAAACAAAAGAGTCTAAGGGGAAGCCTAAAAATACTTACCCCTCTTTGAAGCAGCTCTGGTAACTCTAGCAGGAGAGGATGAGGCTACAGGAGCAGTTTTGGCAACTGTGGAAAGAGAGAGGATGTTCTCAACTGTTGTTGATTTGGCCTTCGAAGACACTCCTAGCCCTATCAGTAAGTCATGAGGATGTACGGATAGGCGCACTTCCATATTGGCTGTCCACCAGTTTTGAAATCTTTTCAGAGCTAGGCTAGAAGGAAGGAAAGGGACAAATTTGAACTCGCTCATTTCTTTCAACAGTTTGAATGTTGCTTCTTCTAGTTTTGATTTGGGTATTCTCAGGTTTCTGGCTGTAAGATGGACTTTCGAGAGACTGCAGAGTGGAATGGGAATCCCCTGAGTTAACCCAAATTGCCTGGCAAATTGAGAATGACAGTACACCTCAGCTATACACTTATAAGCTCGAGGGTTTAAAGTGCCAATGAACAGCTCTCTCGGCAGCAAAATAGATGCCCACATGCCTTTGTGGGGTAGGGTAGAGCACTCTTTATCAGCTAAGAATGTTCGTAGCCAAGCAGGTCCTTTGTTGGCATCAGAGGGGCAGAAGAAGGTAGCAGATAGAGAAATAGGAAGTTGGTGAAAAAAGGTGAGGTTGTAGGCAAAGGAAGCATGACAAAAAACAACTTTGGCATATTTTTCCCCATAAGTGCTAGGGTCCTGAACAAGGAATTTTAAGCATTTGGGATGTAAATCAGTGAAGTAAGCAAAGAGCCAGAGTTGGAGCACTCAAAGGGAACCTCTTTGGTTCACATCAAGAGGTTTCTCACAAAATTGGGAACATGCTCTATAAACATGGCCTAAGAGATAAGGAGCCAGGGCTATGCGTTTTTTCAAAACAAGTGCCTTCGCAAGTGGAGCGAACTCAGGCATAATCCTCTGAGATGATGTACAAAAGAGAAATTTGCACAATCAGTATAAAATGAAGGAAAAAAGTTCTCTATCTCTGACGGGACCTACCCTTTTATTTTTGGCCTTTACAAAATCACTGTAAGAGGAGTTTAAGGGTGAAAAGGAGAACTTAACAGAGAGGTCTAGATAGCCGGGTATGAAAGGAGAGCCAAGGGGGGAAAGCCCTAAAAGATAGCAAATATCAAGAATAGTGGGAGCCATCATGCCACACCGAAATTGGAAAAAATTGAAAGCCATGTTCCAAAAACAAAGAGCAGCAGGAATCAAGAAAGAGTCTTCAGGAATGATAAACCTGGAAAGACGGAGGGCATCGAGAATACAGAGCTCTTGCAGGTCGTCTTCTTGCGCAAGTACAACTCTGTCATACCATTCTTCCCATTCAGCTCTCAATGTCGGCCAGTAGCGATGAGGTCGGGTCACCCTCCAATTTCTCCAGTCGAGCCCTCCTTCGTAGAGAAGAAAATGGTCCTCCAAACGAGGGTGTAAAGCTAGAAGTTGAGCAGGAGCCTCTCGAAAGATGGGACCCAAGACGTATTCTTGTTTGTTGCTGTGACGAGGAACGAAGAAGCGGCTGTCTATAGTGCTTTAGTCATCAGTTGTTAACTTGGCGATCTCTTCATCAATACATCTTTTCAAAGCCATGGTTGGGCTTATACGATCACAAGCAAGCACTTTTAAAGAAGAAGAATCCATTGGTAGCAAACAGCAAGGAAGAGGCAAGGAAGAGGGCGTTAACAGAGGAAAAGGGTTTGTGTTTTGAGCGAGCGAGTGATTTCAGAGCACGAAATAAAAAGGGTTTAAAAAAAAAAAACCTTTGTGTTTGGAAGATATATCGCGTAATTCGATAAGTACTAAAAGTACAAATACGAAGAGCTTCCTTCAATATTGCTACTTTTGGAGGGAAAAACACATCCCAGATGTTGAAGCCAGCTTCGAAGTACAGTATTTGGCTTCGAAACCAGATTTTGGCGCCAAAAGTCAAATAATAAACGGCTTCGAAACTAAGAAGCCAGCTTCGAAGTACATTTCATACTTATGGATGTAAGAATGCTCAAGTATTTGTTTGCTTCAAAAGGATTGAAGACCTGTTTTAGGTTTCTCAATAAAAGTAATGTCTTTCGAAGTAAAACTTGAGACCCCTTAAGGATGAGAATTGGTATTCAAAATATCAAAACCAATAGCTGGTTTATATACATACAGACAGAGATTGTCTTTTGAACTAAAAACAGCATGGACTGTTCTTCGAAGCAAAAATGGTCAATTTAAAATTGGTTGATCATACTAACCATGACCATATGTTGGTTATGATTAAAACAAGCTTTAAGGGGTAAGATTGTTAAATTCGAAGCACTAATTCTAGATGAAAATCAGCAAAAACTGTTAACTATGTTCCATAAATAGGAAATGTTCATTGTTGGTTCTTTTTAGTGTTTCATTTAAAACGATTGAGTCCAAATTCGAATGATAAGGTTGTTCAGTTCGAAGCCCTGAATTTGCTTTAAAGACAAATGGGGACAAGATCAAACCATACCAAACAAAGAAAAAGTCTTAGTGGTATTAAAACAAAAGCAATTACATCGAATGGCCCTATTTGGGTACAAACTCAAGCTCATAAAAATAGGGAATGGAATAAATAACAAGATCATGAAATTTAGTCCAACTATGATCAATGAATTTCTGTTCTTTCTTTATTCTATCCTCTATTTCTTCTAACATTGGCTGCATGAGTTGATGTGCTCTCACTTCGTAAAAGAGCTCTTCAGCCTTTATTTCGAATGCTGTTTCTCTCAATCCTTGTTCCAATTCGTCTATATCCAAGTCATCCCAGTACGCAGAATCTTTATTCTTGAAATCATCGAATTCTTCAATGAAGTTCTCTGCTTCGTACTGGGCATGAACTCGAAGGGACGAGAGTTGGTCTAAAGATTGTGTGGTGGCCATAGAGGTCCGATGCCAGTGGAGAAGCAATGGAAGTTGGTCCAAAAACATGTGAAGCTCTGCTTCGGCGAGGGGATTGAGGACATGACCCCGAGTCAGAATATCACAAGCCCATCGAAGGTTCTTGAGAGGGACTTCGTCCTCAAGAACATTGAAGGGCAAGTGAGAGAAAGCTGCGAGCAGAAGTTGAGCTTGCTTCCGCTCAGCTGGATTAGGGGAAGGTGGAGGCTTGTAAGGTGGAAAGACCTTATCCGCGGAGAGGGCAAGCCTCAGTCTCTCTGTCCAGCAAGGATTTGACGGAGGAGAAGGTGTGGATGCTTCTATTTCAGGAGATGGAGCAAGGGCAGAAGGAATAAGGGCATTTATATAATCGAGCCAGTCAGAAGAACAAATCTTCGCCTTCTAGGCTAAGAATGATGGATTGTACCCTTGTGCCTCCTCTAGGCGTCGGGCGGCGTGCACTATCTTTGTAGGCATGGAGGATGTATACCATGCCACAAGCAGATTCTCCTCCAAACTACGTCGACGGTCAATGGGCACGTAGGGATAAACCATCGAGCTTCGCGCATAAGAAGGGAACTCTAAAGGGTCAGTAAACTCGACAAAGTGATGGTTGATTCGTTCCCTCAAATCACAGGCCTCAGGTTTTGATCAGCTTGTCCAGTCAGAAGCCCCAGAAGAGGAAGAAGTTGCAGCCTTATCCCATGCAGAGGGATGTGAAGAAGAACTTTCCATGTCCATATTTGTGACTTTCTGAATCAAAGGATTGAGAGCAGTTTGTTCGTAGTCCAAGGGTGAGTCAGAAAAAGAACTTCCCATGTCCATATTTGTAAGTTTCTGAATCAAAGGATTAAGGGCAATATGTTCGAAGTTCAAGGGTTGATAATTTGCAAAGGCATTCATGACCTGAGTATAGAAAGGTGGGTAAAGGTGGCTAATTAATGCATGGAGGTTCTTTCGAGGAAGAACAACATCATCATATGACTCTTCGTGTGCTCGATCAATGGAGGGGAAAATTGATTCAGCCATAAAAAATGTATCAGTCTGTTCGAATACTAAGGTGGTAGGGGTGTTCAAAAGATTGAAAGAGAGTTTAATGCAGATGATGAATGACAGTTGCATTTCTGGGAGAATGCAAAACCCATGCACGTTCTAAGACGTGGAAAAAAGACTTTGATCCACTAATATCACCAAGTATTTGGTATATTAGTGCGGGGGGTAATGTTGGCTACATATTTTGTACAAGCCAATTACAATTCGACGCATGGCAAAATAAGGATAATATAGGAAGACTATTCAAGTCTTCTATCCTGATCGTACACGTGGCAGTTGGTATTGGTTATTACGAGATCTAAGTAGCAGTGGATCAACAAAGAGATGCAAGGTGATGTGGCTTCAACGGTTACTCACATTTCAAATTCAAATTTAGGAGGGAGGCCTAACTGCAAGTAATGGCGTAATGGAGCTAATCTTGAGGCAACATGATCAACGATCATGGAGGAGCTGTTCGACGGTTAGAAATGTAGTTCGATGGTCATCCTTGAGCAGTATAAATAGCAGAGAAGGCCCCAGAAAAAGCCCCCAGACTCAGATCCAACAAACTAGTCTTATTCTATTTTGTTTCCTTTCCAGTTTTTTTTTTTTCCAGTTTTACATTTACAGTCTTACATTTCCAGTTCTTTACGGTTTTGTACTTTAAAATTTCTGCACTGCACTTCATTCATAAGAGTAGTTTCAAGTAGATTGTCGCTGTAAACCTCTTCGAGGCTGAGTTTGGATCATTGTAAGTTTTTCATCTTAATGAAATGCTTCAACTGTTCTTCATTTAATTGTTATTTGTTTAATTCTCCTAAGCAAGCCACCAGTAAAAGTCCTCTTCATTGAGGCTGAAAGAACTAAAACACAATCGTCTGATAATTGGTTGGTAATTAATTTTCTGTAAGGACTGATTGATTCTTTCTGGCACGCTCGTAATTACAAAAATAACCTTCGAAAGCCAAAAAGCCAACAATTACATAGGGCATTCTACCTTTACTGAGAGTGATAGTACCTATGTTGAACATTCACATCTCTCTATGAGTGTCTTATTAAACTCAACAATATGCTATTCAAAAAATTAAATACAAACCCATTAAACCTGTTGAGCAACATTCAAATCAATAAAATATATAATCACAAGACTTAAAAGTAAAAGTAAGCATGATTAATAAATCTAATTAAATAAATATTCATTTTGTTATTTTTTCAGTTTCCTTTGAGTGGATATATGATTGTAACTTATTTATCTTTCCATTATAAGGGCAATTCTGTCCATCAAACGCCCATTGGCCACGAAACCAAGGGAGCTTCTATATACACATACCCTTTCCTCTCTATACAAATCCTTCTCAATACACACACTAAAAAAATAAATCCTAATATATTTAACTCACTACACACACCTATCATTCCACATATACCCCCAAATGTAAATCATACACACACACAACCCCTCTCACACACACACACCCGTGACAGACCCCTCTCACACACACACCCATCTCTCACACTCTCCACCGTTCCTCCCCAAAAGCTTTATCCATCCATTTGTGTCATTGAAGTATTCGCATTGAAGGGCATTGAAATTTTCACATTTTAGGTTAGTTTACACAGATTAGAATTTTCTCATTCCTATTTTATTTGTAATGTAGGGTTAATTTTTACCATTTTCAAAATTTTCAGTCCACCCCAACGTAAGTGATTGCCGTGTTTCATTCGGAACTGGTTATTCGAATTTTTTGTTTTTGTTCGGCATTAGAGTTCCGAAATTTCTGCTTCTATTCGGCACTATAGTTCCGAAAATATTTACTTGGTTCGGCTTTCAAGTGCCGAAAATAATTTTTTTTTTTCGGTTTTCAACTTTCGAGTAGTAGCTATAATTTCGGACAACGACTTCTGAACATAATAGGTATTTTCGGACAACAACTTCCGAACAGAATAGGTATTTTCGGATAACAACTTCCGAACACAATTTTTTTTTTTTTCCTTTCTAACACTTAATTAAAACACTTAATTATAACACTCACTACACACACTCTCATTAATTTTACACACACTCTCGCATTATAATTTAAAACACTTATTATTTACACACACACTCATTACACACGCTCTCATTAATTTTACACACACACTCATTACACACACACTTATAATTTAAAACACTCTCATTAATTTTACACACACTCTGTTTATTTACACACACACTCATTACACACACTTAGTATTTTTTGCAAATAATATGGATTCTGAATATCAACAACGTGTCCCACCTACTGCTTCAAATAGACGACGTCGTGAATTGGATGTAGACCATGAACGGGGACGAGGGCGTGGGCGAGGATGAGGTCAAGGTCATGGTCGAGGTCGTGATCCAGTTTCGGTAGAATATGATATTCCCAGTGCCAGTCAAAGTGGGGGCCGAAGCCAAAGGTGAGTTGAAGGTTATGATATGGCTGACATTGCTGTGGAGGATACCTCTTTACCTGATTCTCCTCCTGTCCAGGAATAGTACCTTACTCATGCTTTTCCAGGTGGACCGACTGATCCGTCAATACTGCGGAGTTTCAATAGTCATGTGGCTGCAGCTATTTGGCACGGGGAGGTAAACATTCCTCAATAAGACTGAAATACATTTGTATATGAGTTTTTTTTTTTTTTTTTGTGTGTGTGTTGTATGGTAGTTTGTAATGAGATATCATTTGTGTTGTAGGAACGAGGGCCCCTAAAGTGTCATAATCACTCTTCCAAGATCCTTGCATGGCCATGGTGGTTAGTAGAGAACAACACCAGATTCAAAGCCATTATTGAGCAGTCTGGACTGTCACAGTTAGCTCGTTGCACTTATCGGTTCGTCAACAAGCTTCTAATCTCATGTTTAGTTGAAAGATGGCAACCTGAGACGAACACATTTCACATGACAGTTGGTGAGATGACCTTAACCCTGGATGATGTTGGCACTATTCTTGGCCTTCGCATTGTAGGCAAATCAGTCAGCATACCAGATGTGACAGATCATCATGGAGTTACATTACTCGTTTATGGCTTGGGGATTACTGAACTTGCAGCACATGAAGAGGTTTCTTCTGCTGGTGGCAATTCAGTCAGGCTTGAATGGTTGCGAAGTCAGTTTGCTGGTGTCATAGATTCAGACCCCGATGAGGCTATACAGTGCGCTGCAAGAGGTTATTTATTGTTTCTGTTGGGATGTACACTCTTCAGTGACAAGAGTGGCGGCAGGGTTCCCGTTGTTTACCTCGGCTTGTTGATGGATTTGGGATCCATACATACTTATGCTTGGGGTGCTGCTGCATTAGCATTTTTATATCGACAGTTGGGGTTTGCTAGCCGGTCTGGGGTTAAGCAGATGGGTGGTTATATGAATCTTTTGGAGGTGTGGATTTATGAGCACTTCCGAGCATTCCGACCTCATCAGAACATGGGCTACAATGAAGACATGCCACACGTGTACCATTGGGCATCT
Source organism: Camellia sinensis (assembly GCF_055761805.1). NCBI lineage: Eukaryota > Viridiplantae > Streptophyta > Magnoliopsida > Ericales > Theaceae > Camellia > Camellia sinensis. Next base: position 50,079,402 of record NC_138965.1, read on the forward strand.
AGGAGAGAGGCGGGTTCCTCCATTGACCATTTGAAATCTTTTCGAGCCGAGCTTGACAGTTTAGTAGCTACTGATGTAAGTTTACTCATCCTGCGATAATTTTAACACTTCCATTTATCTTACCCTTTATGTACTTTAATGCAAAAACACTTTACGTTTACAGGTTATTTGGGATCCATACCACAGCTGCAGAGACCGGCATCCATGTAACCCGGTTACGTTCTACCATGGATGCTTAAAGTGCTTAGACGTTGTCGAACCCTATCATCCAGATAGAGTTTTGAGGCAGTTTGGCAGGGTTCAAACCATCCCAGATGCACCGCTAGCTCCCAGTCGTGGTGCACGAGGCAACATATCTGCACGATATACCGTCATGTACAGATACTTGGATAGGATGTGGGAGGCTTGAGATAACCACGTGTTGTCTGAGCAATGGAGGAGCACACCAGTTCGTCAGCCTTGGCAATGTGTACCGGGTTACATGGATTGGTATAAGAATATCACGCACCTATATGTCGAGCACACTGATGAACCGCGTGTCCATGACCATCAGGATTTCAGCGAACATGAGAATGTAATCTATTATCCTCTCTGATGCATATGTAACTTACTTTTTTTTTCTGATATGTTCCCTAAAATGTGATATTCTTTTCAAATGCAGCATATTGCACATGCACTGCAGATTTCACATCCTATTATTGACGCTGGTTATCAGGAGGGGATTCGCCATCCTTATCGACTTTACCAGGCTATCGAGAGTATGACACATGTTCTTAAAGGTCAGCACATTGACGAAGCTGGACCTAGTTCTGCTGGACCTAGTTCTGCCGGAGGTCGCTTTCCATCTTCGACATTGACATACAGTCGTAGGCCTAGGCATAGGCATACAGCTGATTCGTGACATGTTATGTTGTTACATGTTATTTTGTTAGTTGATGAATATTTTTTGGTGTTTTTGTAAGATGACATTGTTGTAATGGTAACAGTGGTTAATATTTTCTTATTAGAATGGAATGGCAACAATGGTATTGTAATGACATTGTAATGACATTTTATTATTAGAATGGAATGGTAGCAATGGTCATTGATTTTGTAAATGATATTTTCTTATTACAATGGAATGGTAACAATGGTCGATAACATTCAATCCACATTGCAAAACATAACACATCAACATCAAAAACACATCCATTAATTTCTTCCATAATTGTAACATTATCAAATGCATACATGTGTCATGCGACATCAACAACATCAAAAGTCTCTCGAGTAGCTACATTATCATGAATAATGTCCTTGAAATGTTGAATGCGACGCACATATGCATCATCCCAATCCACAGCGCAAGGGTGACGGTATTTTCTCCAATTAGTGGCAATAGGAGGAATTGGGTGGCCTGGCTGCAACAAAACCTGCACCAAATATCAATTGACTTAGTGGTCATACCTCATAACTTCTTGTACATGCATAAACGCAATTGATAAGTTTATGTTATACCTGGACGAAATGATTTCCGTTGACAAACCCAATGGCAATCTCACGTCTATCAAGTTGAGGTACTGGCACTGTTCTAAGAGGTAAAAAGGTGAGACATTGCTGTAAAGACAACTGGTATAACACAAGATTGTAGCACGATGCAACAAGATGCCCCATGCCTGGCATAGTCATCCAATGTGAGTATCCAGGACTGTCTTCAAAGTATGACAATATGCTTGTCAATTCTTCAAACCTTTCATAGGACCCATAAAGTGTAATGTATTCCTCTTTGTATGTGTGCAGCTCACCCAATAGGTCACGCCTAACCTGAGCCCAATCATCTTCTGTATGACCAATTGAAGCAGCTATAGCCCTGAAACCACAATTCCCATCTACAGCTACATCCTTGACAAACTTAATGTATGGTTTTAACCCAGTAGGGAAAGCATCAACATATGCACCAGGTTTCACTGTTCTAGTAATGTATGCCTTCCCTTTTGGGTTCACCTTCTCCTTTCCCTTAATAGGTCGCTTCTTCTTGGTTTGCAGAGTAGAAGCTAATGTAGTGATTTGAGTGTCCCTAGGTGAGAAGGAATCATGTCCAGATTGCACTAACTCAAATGCACACGGGTCACGATGGGTAGAAGCATTGATCTTCTTATGATCCCGAGGATGTGTTTTGGGCTTCACCTCCGGCTCAACAAGAAAAGTGCTTCCCGGATATACAATCTCTTTCAACTTCTTCAAAAGCTCCAATCGCATGGTTCTATAACTTTCATTAAACTTGTTCACAAACAACTCTACTTCTGCATGACAAGTCACCTCTGTTTCCTCTTCTTTCTTGCATATGGAGATATGAAGTTGCCTCCACTGTGAGTGTATGGTAGCAAGTGGTATATGACGATCTTGTCTGATGTAGTCAGCAATCTCATGGGTGCAAGGTAAACCATGAGTGTGGCGAAGGACGCATCCACAAGCTTCAACATCAATACCAATGGAATTGGCTCTCTTACTCTCGACAAGCAAATACTCCAACGCAGAGATAGACACATTCCCCCGTAGCTCCCTGAATTGAGAAGGTTTAAATTGATGTTGCACAACAGTTAGACTTTTCTCAAATGAAGCCTTGATATCAGTGTGTTGCAACTCAAGCAGACCGTGTATTTTCTCAAATGATGCCTGAAATGAGACTTGACATGAACCCAATTGTCTTTTAAGTTTTGCATGTGCACTCTCAGCCCTGTTCAATTCAATGTAAGTCAAGTTAAAATCAAGTACATGGCACTTATTAATAACATATTGAAGAAAAGTAATCTTGCCGGTTCATTGTAACAGTGCCACAATGCATACACGTGTCTGTCCATGCCGCCACAAATTTGTCCTTGTAAGGAACCAACCAAGTATCCATGACATATTTGACTACATCAGGATAACTACTGAATTCCTTAAGTAATGATTTAAGACGCTCCTCGTATTGAATTTCAGAAGATGAATACACTACAGAGTTCCACTCACGGTTGAACTTCTCCCGTTTTTGCTGCGTCTCAAACATTTTCTTGCATTTGGTCAACACATTCTTACTGATATGCCAACGACATAATAAATGTCTGGCACTCGGGAATATCTTCTGTATGGCATTCATCAAGGCTAGCTCTCTGTCAGTAACAATAACTGTTGGCACAACAAACCCATCCATGACATCACGTAATGTAGCTAACACCCATGCATAGTTATCAACCCTATCGTACTGTAAGTATGCAAAAGCTATAGAGAATGTCATTTCAGTTGATGTCACTCCCACAATTTCAAGAAGAGGAAGCCGATATCTGTTGGTTTTATATGTGCAATCCATAATTAATATACATGGGAAAGACCGAAATAAGTCCAAACTGGTAGGATGTGCCCAAAACAAGTCTGTCACAGTCATCGTGGACTCTTCAGACCGATGGCGCTCAATGTAATTATACTTGGCCAATTCACCCAATAAGTGTTGCATCTGTGATCTTCCAGCTCTCTGTACCACCCTGTTTCGATGGCGTACATTGTAAATGGTTTTAAGTGTGCTTACATTAAGGGCATCTCGCTGTTTCAAGGTTAGTAGGATTTCTTTTGGCCGAACCATGCTCTTTGACATATCCATTAACAATGCTTTCTCATCCTTTGATAGCCTCCCCGCATATGAATGTCCCTCGAGGTGCTCCGCAGGTGGATGATTATACAATCCGCATACTACGGTCAATGTCCATTCATCATATGTGGTAAACCTGTGAGCCCTCATATCAAAAGGACAACCACACTTCTTCGTACCGGTTATTCTTGATGTATTGTTGCCATCATGTTTTAACTTCTTTGTTGCTCTATATTGGCCACTCCTCTCACAAGCAAGATACATCCTGGGTCTTTTTTTCCCTCCACCATAGTCTGATGTTTTGATTACAATGACCAAACCATTTCTCTTTCCAACTTCACGTACTCAGTTGAGCAATTCATCCTTACTTTTGAATACCTACAAAGTTAAATAAATATTATCAAACATTTACATTTGGTGAGCAATTCAAAACATAATCGTTATAATTTCGTAGACTGAACCTGTTCAGTTGTGAAATGAGTGGTGTAATCTAACACAAAATCCGCGCAAACCTGACTTCCTTGAGTTGACACATATTCCTACATGTTTTGTATAACATTACAAATTTTTAATGGCATTATAAAGATTAATTTGCAATTTGAAACTGTAAATTTGGTATGCAGTTTGCAAATTTGGAATATAAAATGGAAAAAAAAAAATTTTACTTCATTCGGAAGTAGTTGTCCGAATTTTTTTTCAAATTTCGGAAGTTGAATGTTGTAGAAGTTAACTTTGTTCGGACAACAACTTCCGAATTTGAATGCATTTTTCGGACAACAACTTCCGAAATTTATCACTTTGTTCGGACATCAACTTCCGAAAATAAATAATTATTTCGGTAGTACATTTCCAAACAAAATAACAAAATTCGGCTCTGGTTATCCGAACGACGCTGCGAAAAAAAAAAATTAAACTCACATTTCCTTCGCTCTGCTTCACATGAATACTTATTTGCTGACTTTCAGAAGGCAAATCCTCCATCACAATGTTGTTTTCCCTACAGAAATGCCAAAGCCCTTTGTAAAAAATGAAAACCCTACAGAAATGCCAAAGCCATTTTCAAAGAAGCATGCCAAACCAGTGGCTTACACACACGATGCAACAATGTGAACTCTGAGGTGTGCATTGAGATGTTTTCAATTAACAATGGTGTCTAAAGTGGTAATTTCACTTAGGGATAAAATTGTAATAAAATTAAATATCATTAAGTGTGTGTATTGAGGGGATTAGGTGTGTGTATATAGAAGCTCCCCGAAACCAAGCACATGGCACGCCCTTAAGTATAGAAACTTGAGGGGAAAATGAAACAAAAAAAGGTTCCCTAAATTGCTAGTTGTGCAAAACGATAAGATTGTGTTGGGCCCAAGTTCAAATGGTTGCTCTCTCTCTCTCTCTTGTTTGAAGGGCAATTTCATCCATTCGGGCATGTTGGCCATTGGACCAGACATACACCATGCCCTTGAGTATAGAAACTTGCCGGGAAAAGGAAATGCAAAATGGTGTTATTGTAAGTTGTGCAAAAAGATAGGATTTTTGTTTTTGTATACCTTAGCTATCAAAGCACAAAAAGGGTAGTCTTCTTTGAGCCTTACTCATACAGTTACTCTCTTATTCATACATGAAATAGAACACACGTTGTGCCTTGATTATAGAAACTTCAGAATAAAGAAACATAATGCGAAAGAATAATGTAGATTGCAAGTTGTCAACAACATATTGAGGTGTGTGCTTACTTTTTTTTTCTTTTTTTTTCTTTTTGCCTTTTTCTTTATTTCGCTGTATATTATTATTCTATAGAGGAATAACAAGAATAAGGTGTGGTTGCTAAACCCAGCTTTCTAGAAAACCCGAAAGCATGTTGCATTAACGTAGTTTAGGAAATAAGTTCAAAACCGCTAGAGATCTAAATGATTTTTTTAGAAAAATCTATTTTTATTAAGAAGAAGCAAACTTGCCTGCTATTCATATAACACAAAAAGTTTTAGCATGCCCAGCCAGCTAAAGCAGTCAAACATAATGCAAAAGACATATTTCTTAGAAACTAGGTTTCAAATTTAAGTATATTTTGTTAATAAGAAAGCATTCAATATTTTCACAATAATATTTTCAAATTAACATCCTGATTATTTCAATTTACTCATTTTCCGTTGTTTAGTTGAACAAAAAGCGAGTAAAACACACTACAGGAAAAAGGGGTTATGGTGGCGTTTTTTTAACGACGTTTTTTTAAACGTCACTGTTATTAACATTTAACAGCGTTTTATAAACGCCGCATATTCTATTACACAAAACAGCACCGTTTTATAATAGGAGGCATTTAAAACGCCTCCAAATGCGGTAGCCACACACGCCTCGTTTTGTGAAGCTTTATTTTGAATCGGAACCCTCTCTAAGCGATTTAGATCTATCTCTCTCAACCCTTATACGCACACATCTCTCTCTCTCTCTCTCTCTCAACCCTCTCTAAGCTCCATCGAAGATTCAGATCGAAGCGATTTCGAGCTCCATCAAAGATTCAGATCAAAGCGATTTCGAATCTCCATCGAAGATTCAGATCAAAGCTCCACCGAAGCGATTTCGAAGCTGCACCGGCGAGGTAGCAAGCTCCACCGTCTCATTTACAAAGATTCAAAGATTCAGTGATTTCCAGAAGCTCAGATCTGAACTCTGACCCCTTGATTACTCGTATTTCAAGCTCCGATGACAGCGAATAGTCTACTTTGTTTCTGAACTTTAATCGGTACTCTCTCTCTCTCTCTTCTCGGTTTGTTCATGTCGACAAATTGTCCTTTCGTTTGACTGTATTTGTACATGCTATTAGTTTGGCTGTAGTTTCTCTCTAGCTGGAAACTGGTGTTTGATTTGGATGTCTCGTGGAGTTGAATATGTACATTTTGAGTTTTTGATCACATTAGTACTGTTTCAATATCAAAGAACTTATCATTCTTACTTCTTGGAATTATTGTTAGATGAATTTGATTCTTGGTGGTGGTGGTGGTGGTGGTGGTGGTGGTTGGATATTTGTTTTGTGATGGGCTCACATTGGTTGATTATGTTAATCTCTCCAAATGAAACTTCCTACTCATGTGTGGCAAGATGCTACGTGTTGAACCAATTTGTACTGATTTACTTCTAAGCTACTGAAAACCTCCTTTGTTACTTTATGATTGGCATTGTGATCCAAAATTTTGCTCTGGTTAATTATGTTGATTTCACAGTAGGATGAAAATTTATTGTCTTAGAACTTTTAATTGTTTTTGTTTCTGAGAACATGAAAAACAAAAATGCATAAGATGAAAAATGATACCAAGCAACCCAATTTCTATTCTCTGCTTTGCTAGTTTTATGACTTTTGAACATTTGGAATCTATCGCCATCAATCCTCAGGTTGAATAATGAACAGAGGGCGGCTATTACAGATTATTTCCGCGTATATAAGGTTGTTTATTTCTGTTCCTGAATTCATATGATTGTTGGAAAATTGTTCATATCACGAAGTGTAAGTGTAATGAAAATTATCATACTTTTGGTTCAGGGCAATAAGAATAGTCATAAAAACGTTTCTTTGTATCTATCATTTGTGATATAGGAATAACCTGCATATTTGAAAGTTTCACTTGCTATAGTATAAAATTCTTGAGAATAGCAGAAAAGTGAATGTTTGTTGCAAGATAAGAATTTGAATTGCATTTTGTGAGAAAAAAAAAGTCATGAATACTTGTTCTTTAGTTTCACTTGTACTTGGTATACTTGTTTAGCCATAGGGTTCTTAGTATTAGCATAATGCTTCTTTCTTGTTATTAATTTCCTCAACTATTTTCCAGGTCATATGTGTGTTCCAATTGATCCAAATCATTTGTGAAGAATTCAATCCTGAAACTGTACGAACCCTTTCTGAGGTAATTCACTGTGTATAGTACATTACTTACACTATTGTCCTTTTACACCTTTCTAATGCAATCCTTGTATAATAACTTCTATTTATGTATTTTAAAAAATCTTAGTAAATTTATACATAAATAATTGTTGCAGGTACTCAGTGGCTCAATGTTGTCCACTTCCTTCTCCTTTCATTATCTTTTCTCTCCATCATTACCTGTACCATCTTTAGAGTTGAAGGGATCTAAGCTGAGGATCTGAATTGCTATTGGATTTTCACTATTAATCAATGTGCAGTCTCCTTAGTATCTTATTTTGAAAAGGGAGTTGAGCAGAGTAATAGTAGTTCTTTTTCGACTATGGGTTTTGTCTTAAGCAAAATCGTTTCTATTCATTTGAGGTATAACTTCACCAATAAAGCTTGATAGTCTGGTGTGTATGGCTCTATTTCCCCCAAAAAACGGTTGTCTGAGCCCGCTTATTTCCCAGAAATTATAAATCATTTACCCCTGGTTGAATACTTCCCTTTACCTTATCCCTGTAAAGCAATTTTGCCTAACGTCTTTATTTCTTTTCTTTTTTTTTTTTAATAAGATAATTAGTCCCTTCTTACTTACTAATTATCTGATGGATTCTTAATTATTTCATGCCAGTGCAGCTTGAGGCTATTCCCATGTCTGTCCATTCTCTTCTGTCTTCAGTTCTTGTTGTATCCTTAAATGATGCACTTTAAGTTCGCTATCTGCATAATCTAGGTGTAGTATGTTGAAAAGAGTTGTTTTGGTCTACTGATTGTTATTTTGTTTTAAAAGTGCTTTCATTACTTCTAATTCGAACTTTATTGTTAATCCGACATAATCTCGTATTCACTACCACAAACTCATAGCGTAGCTTAGGTCTTCTTCTCCATCTACTTTATGTTATACGTCTGTGCTAAGAGCTGCTAAGATCTGAGTTCATCCTGCCATTTTGCAGCCTCATAACTAATCCCATTACTGGATGATTTCCAAAATTTGCTTGGTTTATTATTTCAAATATTTTTTTGTTGGAGCATATAATGTTATTGTAGACCTTTTCACTTGTCTCCATGTGAAAAGGTGATGATGGAGGATGAATATCACTGGATACTGGCTTGGTCTCAAATCAATTCTTTTGTTATTAATCGGTATATGAATTTATCAAATCTGTATAGCTTTTGGGCGAACTTAACGTGCGAGGTTTGAGAGCAGATGGTGATGACGGTATGTCAACTGAAATTTCAGTAAACTTGGAACATGTTTATTTCCAACATTTTCTCCTTCCTAAAATCCATGGTGGTGATGACAAAATATTTGATGTGCACAAAGAATCTTTATGTAGATGCCAAGGCAAGACTTACTGTGGATTCTAAATTACTTAATTCTTTATGTTTAATGTGTTTCATATATTGTGGTATCTCTTTTTATTTTAAGGTGTCACTTGAGAATTTTACTTTAATAGTTTAATTCCAGTATCATGTGCATCCTAAAGAAAGAGAAAAAGAAGTATGATTGGTTGATTTGTGCAACAGTTTAAGATATAGTAATAAATTGGGAAAGGTTATAAACTTGATCATATGTGTTGCCTTTTATTCTCCGAGAAATCTCTGATGTTTGAAAATATTAGTGACTTAAATTTGAACAAAGAATTTCCAACTAGATGTCCTTACAGCTAATTCTTTTCTACTATGTTCAACTAGGTCTTGTGTATTGTATGGATTACTTAGAGAAAAACGTTGATTGGTTGGCGTCCAAATTAAAGCCTCTTCTCAAAGGTTAGTATTCAAGGCCTACATTGGCATTGACTTGTAACTTTTTTTTTTTTTGGAAGTGATTATCAACCATCCTGGATTCCGGGTTCTTGTCATGCTTTCATATTTATCAGGTCCAGAATAAATATTGAATCATTTTATTATCATTTGCATCTTTATGTAGGGTGCTGCTCATTATGGTGATGAGCTGTACTTTGTACCAAATAGGATTTCTATTGTTTCAATCTGATGAATCTATAAATTTTGTGATCATCGAGATTAATTGTTCAGTAGATTATTTTTAACGACGCTTTTTTAAATGCCACGTTTATTAATATTTAACGACGTTTTATAAAAACGTCGCATATTCCTTTAATAAAACGGTATCGTTTTGAAATAGGAGGCGTTTTAAATGCCTCCAAATACGTTGTGCCTCACGCGCCGATTTTAAATCTGAGAATACTCGTTAAAGCTTTGTAAACCCCTATTCTGAATCTTCACTACTGTAGCATCATTATTAGCCTGGTATGTCATTTGTTATCTTTGATATCTTTTCTCTTTGTCCTTGCTCTATTGTATTTATGGCCTTTTGTGATGACCTCTAGTATAACAACTCATCTTTTTCCATGTCAGTTATAATGCTAAAACCATATCATAATTATAATCTTAAAAAACAATTTTTTTTTTTTTTTTTTTGATTGGCAAAAACAAAACTTAATTAGTTTGTCATTATACGTGCAAGACTTGGTTATGTAGATTTGTCCTCAAGAGTTGTGGATCAGATGTTTTAGTTTATTGTCCTAGACATTTCTGCTAAGTTTTATTTTTTAGTTTTTATTTTTGGTGAATCATTGGTTATTCCCTCCATTTTCCCATGAATAACAGGAATAAATTGGACATAATAGATTTTATCATTATCTTTTTTCTACAATTTTTCCTGCCAATGTTTTTGAGGTTTATATATATAAATATATTACACTGATAAGTTCTAGCATTCTGTTTGGCTGTTTTCTTTGTATGCATTGTCCTAAGATGGAATAGTTTTGGTTCCAGTCTCGTCCATTGATTGGGTGTAAATTGCACTACATCTCAGGCTGATGCCCTCGTATTGAAACTTCAAACAATTGATAATCAAGAGACGGATGTCAAACCAACACTTTTAATAGCAGCTGACACAGTATGTCCTGTTTCATTTCTCTTGATGTACCCTATTTAATCAATTTGGTGGATCAAATCAAGATTGGGATCGCCTAGTTCCATCTATGCAACAAGGATATATTACATTTTGAAGGAGATGGGACATGCCTTAAAACATTGTCAGGGATTTGCCCCCCCCCCCTTTTTTTTTTTTTTGGAGAAATAAAATTACATTTTGTTACTTATTTCATATTCCTAACTTAAAATGATTTGGAGGTGGTTGTCTATGAAGGTGCAATAAGGGAAAAACCATCTAGTAAGGAAGAAGCGCGCCAATTCATCAAAGGTTTGCTTCATACTTTTACCACAATTTTCTGCTGTCGTAGTTTATGGTTCTGCCAATCTTACCATTTCTTTTCTCTACATCTCTCTTAACATCCAGCACACAATCCCTATTACATAAACACAACACCTATTGATCACCCCCTCATCTTCAATATCCAAGGCCGAATTCGAGCACTCTCATTTCTGCACGAGGATTCAAGGTCAAAACCGAGCTCTCCCACGTTGTACTCTACCATTGCACATTATTGTTATTAGTATAATTTTTTCTATAATCATCAGATGTGTAAGCTCCTCTGGTTGCTTGGTGTGCCAGAAAACTTTGAAATTTATGATGTGCAAGAACTTCTTTGTCAAAGATATTTCATATTTTGTAATCCAATGTATCTATCTTTTAATTTGCATGACATTCCCTTTTCTTTATGCAAAAAAGTATTATTTTCTAGTGTTGTGTTTGTTAGTTGGTGCTCTTTTCGCATTGTGAATCCTTCGTGTTTTTTTTTCGTAAAGAATTATCCTGTATAATATGTTGAAACTACACTTGTGGTGATGACTTGCAGATTTATTTCCATGACATACTGGATCAAGTCATTGATAACCTGGTATAGTATGTTTTCATTATAATTGGTGGTGGTTGTATTATTTGATCAACTGACAAGTCGACTTTTGTTTTCTTTCTTTCTCTAAGTCCAGATTGAGGAGGGGTTTGTTCCTTGAGTAGTGACAGAGCTAGGCTAAGAACTAGAAACATTCTCAACTAGCATATGTGGACCTATTTAAGTTAGTTCCTTGGTTTCCTTAGGTATAACTGCACCAACTCCAGGACAGGCTTGAATTAAACTAGCACTTTTGCTGAAGTATTATCTTGAGGTAAAAATAGTGGTTTAGCCAAACTATTTTTATTATTTATTTTTTGCATTAACTATAGGTACTTTCATTTTATCCTCAGGCAATTTGTAAATTGCAAGAAGACTAACACCAGCTTCTACTTGAGTGGCAGACTTTGAATCTAACCTTGCAAGTACTCATCTTTGCATTTAAGAGGTAGTGCCTACTTTCCTCTTGTATTCTTAAGGATGCAGTTCTGAGATAAATTTTAGCGACTTACCAACAGCTAGGATAGCAGAATGTAGCATTGGCTTATCTTAGAAAATAGATCTCTCAACATTTTCTAATTAGTAATATAATAACTTCAGTTCATTGGTTTTTTTCTCTCTCTCTTTGTAGTTTTCTTCTTCATAACAAAAACAAAAAGAAAAAAATCTTCAAAAGCTTACAACCAGAGTTTGTATGGCAAGTTTAGGGAGACTAGGTGCCTAGTTATTTATTCACATCCAGAGATGTTTTAAAGTAGTAAGGCTTTATGTTTGATAATCCTGTTAAGTAGTTAAAACTAACGAGTTTTTATTTAATTTTTTGTTTTATGTTTTCTGTAGATGACTGCACACCGTGCCTTCTAGTTTTGCAAGTAATACAAATGCACAACAGAGTTTCGCAGGCTATGTGAAATCATCAGGAATCATTTGGCCAACCTGAATAAATACAGAGACCAGAGGGACCGACCTCGTTTATATAATATATCATTTGGAGCTTGAACATGAGAAAGAGCAGAGTTTGAGGATGGCTAACCTTATAGGGTTCATTATCGACCCTAAACTTGAGAGTAGAGAAGTGGTAATGTTCGATTGGGTATGCTTTCATGTTAATTTCTACATATATTTTTCTTATTGTGAATGATTGCCTTTTTTTGTCCACAGCTTTCGCGGTCATCTCTTCTCACAGAACTGGTAAGCACAAAGATATCTGCTCTATCATAATCCTCTCTCCTCTTTGTATTAGTGAGGTTTTCTTCTTCTTCTTCTTCTTCTTCTTCTTCTTTTTTTTTGTTTTTTTTGTTTTTTTGTTTTCTATTATTTTTTTTGTGGTTTGGGTTGTGAGTTGAATTTTTTTTCTTATAGTGATTGCATGCTTTTTTGAATGCGTGCGGGAAATACACATTTATTTCACTAATAAAATGTCTCTTGACATGCTTATTTTTATTAGAAATATATTTTGCTAGTGATATTATGATCCTGTCAACCATAACCCCTGGCCAAGGTGTTTGTGGTCTGGTGGCAAACTGTGGTTATGGCGGATAGGTTATGGTTCTGAAAATTCACTTAAAATGGTTCTTAATGTCTTAAAATGAAAATTTCCATAGGTGAATGGGCCTTAAGGTCCATCTTCAGCATCTTGGAGTAATACTCATTCCATAGGTGAATGGGTCTGAAAATTCACTTAAAATGGTTCTCAATATCTTACTTGCAAATGATCGCCAGATTGATAGTTTTAAGGCTGGAATCAACACACTTATTAGCCACTAACTCAACAAGAATCACTCTTCCTCGCATGAAAGCACTATGGGATTCTGAGATGAGCTGTGCAATTGCCTTCCTCAATCTCAATGCTAACACTGGCAATAATTTTATAGACACCGCCAATCAATTTAATAGGTCTTAATCTTGAATGTCCACTGCACCCCTTTATTTGACATGGGGTAATGGAGGAGGCATTCGTACTCATCTCAAACTCTTGTCCCAAAAAAGCATGTAGAACTGCTTGGTCGTGGAGCTTAGTCATCATTGAGGAGCCTCAATTACTTCTTCCTCTGAAAATGGTATTTTTAACTAGTTCCTGTCCTCCTATAGCATACTAACCCCCAATTTTCCAATTAGGGTCCCAACATTTGGCTCAGAATCAAGCCTGCTATACAACTCCACAATAGTTTTAGAGATATCCTTCTCTCTAGTCAAAACTTTCCCATCAACACTCAACCTGCTGATGTGATTATCTTTTCTTTGTGCATTAGCCATTCTGTTAAAGAAACCGGTGTTTATATCAACCTCCTTTAGCCAAATAGATCTAGCTCTCTGCCACCAACTAATATCTTTTGAATGTGTAAGCCTCCCTACCTTCTCTTCATGCCATCTTCTAACCCCTTTAATTCGTGTTCCAAATATGAGCATCGTTGCATGTGTTGGATACAAGGTAGGTAGGTGTCTTCATCAGTGCCATAAAATAGGAGTTATTTTGATATGTGGGGCTTTGGCGGTGTTTGGCACTTTGTGTTGCAAAAAAATGCTTCAGAGGAAAGTGTTTATGTTGATTTCTTTTCTGCATTGTCTGATCTTGACATTTTGGCAGGTTGCAAAAGGTGTAATGACCTGTGTGACTCAAGAAGTAAAAGATCTTTACCATCTTTTGGAGCATGAGTTTCTTCCTCTAGATCTTGCATAAAAAATGCAGCCTTTGTTAACCAAAATTTCCAAACTTGGGGGTAAGCTTGCTTCAGCATCTTCTGTACCAGAGGTCCATCTATCTTAATACATTCCCACGTTGAAAAAGCTTGCCACTCTAAGATTGCTTCAGCAGGTACACGGGTGCTAGGTTTCATTTTCGTTACTTATTTTTTTCCAATTTTATGCATTTTCTAAAAACTATTTTCATCGTGCTTGATATTTTTCATTTCTTGTTTTCCAAGTGTCTCGGGTGTATCAGTCAATGAAGATAGAGAATTTATCTAAAATGATCACCTTTTTTGAATTTTCTGCTGTGGAGAAAATCTCTGTCGATGCAGTCAAACATAATTTCCTTGCAATGAAAGTTGACCACATGAAGGGTGTTGTTGCATTTGGTAACTTGGTAAGTAGTTCTCGTACCTTTATGTCTATATTGCTGTCTACTTGCTTTGCTGAATGTAACTTTATCATTTGCTGATGCTATACACAGAATAGTAGTAGCAATGAAGTTAACATTTGGTTGTTTCATTCTTATCCACATATGGAAATCATTTTGATGTTATGTATATATTGTATCACGTACAATGTGTGTATGTTTATGTATTTATGTAAATCTGATTTTTTTTTTTTTTTTTTTTTGTATGTATTTGGGTGTGTATAAGCTAGTCTTATGCATTTATTACCTCTGAGAATATTGCTATTTGAAATTTCTTCTGTATTTTTCCATTTTTTGAAATGCCTCAAACCTCTGTTTTATGACAAGTACAACATATACATGTGTTTATATTGTTTATCAATTTCATATCCTTGTCTTATGGGTTAACATATTACTGTTAAAATCTTGAGTTTGATTGCTTTCTTAGTTTTTTTTTTAATTGCTATTTTTGTCCATGTATAATGTAGATGCAAATAATAGAAGTTTTTATGAACCAAGATAGTTTATGAAATATTTTGCCTGCTCTTTTTGAGTTTTGTGTACTGTGTTGCATAGTAGTTTATTGGTTTCAGTTTTGTTTCTATTGGCATTGCTGTTTTGTAATTTGCCTCTCTACAACTAATTCTTGTTATGGTTAAATCACAATTTCACTTAATGATATATATAGGTATCAATCACACCTGAGGTTATTTCCAAAAAACTCCATCGGGAAATCATTAACAAGCTTGTTGAATTGTACCGTGAGTCACACTTGGGCAAGCGACAGCTAGCTTATGATGGAAGGAAGAGTGTCTACACTGCTAGGCCTTTGCCTTTTTCTTCCAAGGACTTTGTCATCAAGCTCGTCGACCAAGATAGAGGAGCAAGGTTATCTCTATTTTGTGGTTTCATTGCAATTTGTTATAGTTGAGTTGTATATATATGTCTTTATTGAAGTGTGATTGGTGAAGAGCATTGAAAATAGTAACCTTATTATCAATTGCTTTTCAACTCAAATGGAAAACTAGCTTTAATCTTTTTCTTATTTATTTTGAGTAAGATGGTGGCTCTTATGTCATTATCTAGAAGCAAATTTGTGCCAACAAGAAAATATGGTATGCTTTAGTTGAAGTTAATGCTATGCTTGCTTTAATTGCAGGAAGGATCGTGAATTTAAGGTCTCAATCAAATTTGCTGCTAAACCTGACATACATCATCTTCAAGAATTCATGTGTGGTAGACAACTTGATACCCCACAAGAAACTATACAAGTTCTTGATGTGGTTTTAAGGGCAACACTATCGATGAAGTGATTTCTCTCACTGACCAATAACTATTATTAAGTTTTTTTTTTTTGGCTTGAACTCTTGTTTTGTTTCTTTTTATCTTGGTCATGTGGTATATCAATTTTTGGGAACAGGGGTGATTGATTTTGAAGCTTTTGATTACAGTAATTCAGTTGTGGGAAGGTCATTCTTCTCTCCAAGCTTTGGTGTAGGTGACCTGGAAATGGATTTCAATATTGGAAAGGATTCTATCAAAGTCTTCGTCCTATTCAGATGGGCCTCTTCCTTAATATTGGTAGAAATATTTTTCAATTCTCCACTCCCTCTTCCCATATTTTATGAAATATATAGCACTGGCTGAGGTTATTATGGGCCTCCTCCAAAAATTATGATGTTGTTGATCATTCTTAATTGGACATCTGAATGTTGTTTTGCAGATATGTCAGCCAGAGCATTCTACGAACCCATTCTTGTTACTGACTTTGTTGAAAAGTATTTCAATGTTAAGGATCTGATAAGGCCTCTATCCGATCAAGAATGTCTTAAGGTATTTTTTGGTAGCTATACCTCACGACATACAGTAGGATTTTATATTAATTTGTTGAAAAGTGAATACTAAATATTTTAGGCTGAGATGGAACAAAACTGAGGGTAACGATATAGACTGAAGGTGAAGAAATAGGATTTCCATGACTAGATGCTATTCTTATAAGCATTTTACTATTTTTTCTTATGGGTGGTAGTGGTTGTATTTCTGGTCAATATTAATATTTCAGGTTTAATGTTTTCTCTTTCCAAGTTATTGGAACTGATTTTGTTTGTTATTATCAAGTCAAGAGAGCTCTCAGAGGCATTAAGGTTGAACTTGCTCACAAGAAGCATGTTCAGTGCCGTAGAATTTTAGGCTTGTTAGTTCAACCAACCAATAAGTTAATGTAAGTTAATAATCAATATTATTTATGTATGTGTTACACTGACATGTTTACTACATGATGAAGTGCTCTTTGTTTCCTCTAGTACATTTATTTAACACAATTGTGTCGTCATGTGAGGATATAACAAAAACAAAGAAGCACACAACTTGTTCTGCTGATGTTCTGTATCAGATTTAACAAAAACAAAGAAGCACACAATGAGTGGGAGTTAGATCAAATGGCCACTAATTTGTTTATGCTATGAGAGCATTATTTATTTAATTTTACATGATTCTCATATGTGTCTGTATTGTTTTTGGGTATGTCCTTTTCTTTATATGTATTTAGTGCTTCTTGGTATATGATAAAATCTTCTTGTTAGTGCTTCTTCAAGTTTTAAGTACTGTTTATAAGTATTGGGTACAAATTCTTCAATTTGTGTTTATTTTGGTGAATCTGATTGCAATTTATGTTCTGATGCAAGCATGTAGACCAGTGAAGACTACAAGTTTAATGCTAAGACATGATTTTTGGATATATGTTAGTTTGTGGTTAATGTTAAAACATGATTTTTGGATTTTGGATATTAGATATGTTAATTTTGTGAATAATGGTGATTGGATATTAATTGATTGAGAAAGTGAATTAATCCTTCATTACAGCTATTTGAATGGGAGTTATTATTTTATGTTAGTGTTATTACAGGAATTTTTTTAGTTCAATCAAATAAAATTAGTACAATTTCAAAAAAAAAAAAAGAAAAAAAAAGAGGGATATGACGGCGTTTCTACAAACGCCTCTTAAACCCTACTTACTAACGGTCATATTTTAAAAAAAGATATAACGATCCAAAACGTCGTTAAATATCGTCAGTGACGTCAGCATGTCTTTAGGAGGACATTTGGTGGCGTTTTTAAAAACGCCGCCTATTCTAATATCACTACGTTTTCAAAATGTCACAAAGTTATAGCGACAGCCGCATCCTCGGCGTTTGGTGCTAAGCGTCGCAAAAAGAATTGGCGGCATTTTTGGCACTTATAGCGGCGTTTTTTAAACGCCACTAAAAGTCTATTTTCCAACAGTGACATAAATATTTTTGCATCATTTTCTCAAAAATGACATACTTTTAAAAATTGCGTGAGTCAATTCAAAAATTGTAAAATATAAATCAATATTAACTTCGAAACAAATGGACATATGTCTATTTAGCACAATGAAAGGTAACATTTCTATATAACAAATTTCACAATTTTTGTAAATTCTGTTGAAACATTTTACACAGAGAGAGAGAGAGAGGCAGAAGCGTAACAATGGTTAGAAGAGCTTCGCAAAACCAACAACCATTCCCAACCAGATGACACTGATGATGATGATTTTGAGCTCTATTCACTTGTTTGTTTGGTTCCAATCAATTTTTAAAAATTTGAATTTTTTATTTTTATCATTTTTTTTATTTGTATTGATTTTTTTTAATATTTTAAACAAATTTTTTACACTTAACATAAATAAAATTTAAAAGTATAATATTTGTGAAAAATAATTTTTAACAATTTATAAATATCAAAAACAAAAAAAAAAATACGAAATTTCAATATATTTTTGTATTCTTGTGTATTTATTAATTTAAAAATTTTTTTTTTACTATATTTTATGTAAATCTAAGTTAGGTGTATTTAAAAATTAAAAAAAATTCACTTAAAATATTAAAACAAATTCATTAAAAATTAAAAAAATATGAAAAATAAAAAATTAATTTTTTAAAAAATTAAATTAAGTAAATTAGAACCAAACAAGGTGATTCTTTTTTCTTTCTATTTTTTTGAACTCTGTGTTTCTTTGTGTACTCACGTCAAAGAATAATGCTATATACACTAATTTATGTACTAATTAGTGCATCAATTGATGATGTGGCATAATTTAAGATGTTTTTGATATTTATAATGCAATTAATGAGTGAGGTCAATAATAATGTTATAATTAGTGTTGGTATACTAGTTAGTACACTAATTGGTGCATGTAGTACCACTACACGTCAAATGTAAGTTAAAAGCATTTGCTATGTTTAATCATATTCACATCTCAAGAATTTGAGGGTTTGGAGGATTTATCTTAAGTCTTATTTCAATAATCCAAATAGTTTACTTTTGTAATGCTTTTAACAAAATCACTTTATCAAAAAAAAAAAAATTTCCCGAAATGTACCTTTGTGGAAATGGCACCAAAAAAAAAAAAAAAAAAAAAATCAAATTTGGATATCTACTCCCAACTTATCCTATGACTGCAATAGAATTTCCCTTAATTAGTATATAAAATCTCAAAATACATAAATCTCACACATTATGTAAATATCATGCACATATCTATAGTCTGATGGTTTATTGCAAAGAATTTGAAATAACATTGTCATATTTATAAAAACACAAATCTATCAAAATTCACAAACCCAAATCTATTTAACCCTTCAACAAAATACAAATATAGCCCAATCACATCTAATAAAAATAGGGAATAAATCAAAGGCATATTTATATAGTCTAGTAATTCATTTCAGAGAATTTGAAGCTAGCCCTAAGGTAAGGCGAGTAAGGTCATCACTTCGGGCTCTTAAATTTTGTCTAAAAAATAGAGTCCTGAAATAATTTCAATCTTACGATATGTTTGGTTAATTATTTTGGTCATAAGTTATGTTTGGTTTATTAAAATAAAATTAAATAGAATAATCATTTCATCATAATGTCTATTTTCACGTTTAATTTACTAAAAAGGATTACAAACGAAATCATCATTCATCATTGTGAATAAATAATAATTTTGTAAAGAGACTAAGGAATGACTATTCCATTCAATTCAATTTCATTTCGGTTAACTAAACACTACATTATAATATTAGTAATTTAAAATCGTAGATTATTTAAACAAACAATTGAGCTGATTAATTATTTAAAAATAATAGATTGTTGCTTGCCAAATGTGTGAATTATTATATAGAATATTGTTTGATTATATGAGTTACAATTATTTCTATAGAAATAATTTTTTAAAGTTGAAAATAATCAAATTTTACAATTTAATTTACTACGTCAGGAAAAAAATGTGAATAAAATAAGAGTGTTAACAATTGAAAATGTTCAAAATTTATCTCAATAATTATATATACCATATGCAACAAATTTATAGAAGGTACAAGAAAAAGAATAAAAATAAATTGAAAATTGTTATTATTTTACCAATTTCAAAATATATATGAGAGTCAGGGCTCATCTTCTGAATTCGCGTTAAACCCCCAAAAAGTTAAGGTCGGCCTGACTTTCATGTTTCGAAAAACATACCAACCCAAACCCATCAATTGATCAAAATCTTTAGCAAAAAAAAAATTAAAAAAAAAAGAAGATAAAAATGTAAAAAGAAAATAAACATATATACACGTCCCAATCTCAAATAATAAAATTGGGGACTAAACCAAAAAGGATTAAACAAAAAGGACAAACACAATACATGATATGACAAAGTAATTCATAAAAGGAGGGAGTGTTTTTCATTTAAAAAAAATAATAAAAAATAAAAAGAGTGAAAATGTAACATTTCGTATTCCTTGGATTAGTGGGATTTTTCTTCACTCTCTTATTATTGTACTTAGAGTCTTTTTGATTGATATTGGAGTATTGATTGGGGTGATATCATAATGGTAAAGGTGATTAGTATTCATTTATTATTCACCCTCTCCAATTATGTTGGAGGAGGATTCTTTCCAATTCATAATTTGAATTGGAGAGCATTGTTTAAACTCGTGGGAATTACCATGAGTTTTATTTTGATAATTCAAATTATTTATTTTGTTGAATATTTCATGCATTTAATCCATACAAAAAATTAAGCTGATCCGATAATTGTAATATATTCAATTTATTAGGTTTGACACCAAAAATTTGGACAACAATCTTGTGTTTTGAAAAATAAATTATTTATTTTTTTGGTGAGAAATTCGATAAATTAAATATATTATAATTAGTAGATCGACCCAATTTTTTTATGTGAAAGAAATAAACGAAATGAATACCTGATAGAATAAACAATTCGAATTATTAAAATAGAATATATACGAGCACATGAATCCAAACAGTGCTCCTATTTTAAAATAGACTATTTGAATTTGATTTTGTCAGGCACTAGGTGAGAGTTATGTTAGAGCATCTCCAATGGATGGCTATATCAGCTGCCAAAGCCATAATATAGCAGCTTGGGCAATCTTGGCTTCTCCAATGGCATGCTATACCAGCTGCCAAATTTGGCAGCTGCCAAATCAAGTGCCAAACTTGGCAACTACTTTGGCAGCTGCCAAATCTGCCAAGTCACCCAAAATTAACTGTTTTCTCTCTTCCTTCCTTCCCTCCTTCCCTTTTGGTTGGGATTTTCCAGATTCATCAATATTCATGAATGAACAAGAATGAACAAATTCATCAATATTCACTAATTTTATTCATCAATATTCATCAAATTCATCAATATTCAACAAGAATGAACAAGAATTCATCAATATTCCAGAATTCATCAAATTCATACCAAAAACAGATTTAAAAAGATTTCATTAAATTCATCTTCATTTATTAAAATATATACGAATTTTTTTTGCTATCTGGGAATGTTTTTTTTGCTACGAATTCATCAATTTTTTATACGAATTCATGAATTTTTTTGATATGAATTCATCAATTTTTTTTGCTATGAATTTCATCAAATTCAGCAAAACATTTTTTTTGCTGCAAATTTGCAGGAGATCGGGGCTGAAAATAATCCAAGAGCAGCGTAGAAGGAGGGTTGAAAGAGCAAGATTAATGAGAGGTAATCTCAAATAATCCAAGAAAAATACCTGATCCGAGGGTTTAAGTTCACTGATCCGAAAAAAATCTTCACTGATCCAAGGGTTGAAAAGGGTTAGAAGTTCATCTTCATTGATCTAAAGCTGATCCGAAGTTCATCCGAAGGTCTCTCCCTCCGATCTTCACCCATCTGAAGCTCTGATCTTCCCTCTGACCTTCCCTCTTGCCTCTGATCTTCACTCATCCGAAGCTCTCTCTCTCTCTCTCTCTCTCTCAAGTTTCGAAGCTCTCTGTCTCTCTCAAGAGTGGATCTGGAAATTTCCTAAAGTTGAATGAACTTGGGTTTACTTTATTGATGAGTGGGTTACTTTATTCATTAAAAATAAATAAAAATTAAATAAAAACATAATTGAAACGTATATCTACAATGGCTATAAAAAAAAGATGAACACAAACCGGCTATAAAAATGGTTATAAAAATAAAACGGCTCTTTTTTATGTTAAAACGGCTCTTGTTTTTTTCTATAAATACAAACATTTTGTGCTCTCTTTTTACTCAATTTCATTTCACAACAAATTTTCTAAATTACATTTTTATTTTGATTTATATTTTCTTTACACAATCGGTATGGAAGGTTCATCAAAAATAAAGAGAGGAAAATCATTCACCATTGCTGAAGATATGGCACTTTGTAAAGCTTGGTGTCACATTTCTGAAGATCCAATTGTTGGTAATTCACAATCTTATACTCACTTTTGGGGGAGAATTTATGAAAATTATTGCTCCCTTCAGAATGATCAGTCAAGAACACAAGTTTCTATCCAATCTCGATGGGGTACAATCATGAAATGTTCTAACAAATTTCATGGATGTTTAGCGCAAGTCGAAAATCTACACCCAAGTGGGATGTCTCAAGTTGATTTAGTAAGATTTCATCTTCATTTATTGCATTAGTTTTTATTTTATTTTATTTCGTCTCATATAAAAATTAAATAATTACTTAATTCAATATTGATACATATTTTATTTTATCTAGTAAGATCTCATATTTTATTTTATTTTATTGATACTTACTTAATTCAATATTGATACAGATGCTTCAAGCAAAACTTTTATACCATCAAGATGAAAAGAAACATTTTGCTTTTGAACATTGTTGGTCAATCTTGCAAAACAATATCAAGTGGCAAGATGTAACTCCTACGAATACGGTGAAGTCAAGGATACATACACCATTTTCCCCTGATTCAGCCCCCGATTCCCCTATGGATAATTGCATTTCTCTTGAAGATGACACCAGTCCAAGTGTTGGTAACAATCCAATTGTTGGTGAGGGTAGTGTCTCTGCAAGGGGTAAAAGGCCGATGGGTAGGAAATCTGCAAAAGAATTATTTCGGAAAAATCAAGTCGTTCAAGCTAAAGTTCAAAATATGAGCACACAATTGGACACATTTAACCAATACCTTGCTGAGAAGGAAAAGAAAAAAATGAAAGAGAAGAAAAAAGGATTCAAGCAATGCAGGAGATGAAAGAACTTGAGATGAAAAAACATGACTTCGAGATCAGAAGACAAGAACATGAGATGAGAAAAGAAGAACACCAAATAATGACTGCGGACATTTCTCATTTGGACCCTCAGATGAAAGTGTATTACACAATGCGAAAAAATGAGATTTTCGCCAAGTGGTCCTCAAATGTGAGCAGCCCAAATTTTTATTTCCCCCTACCTCCTGATGAATAATTACGGGATAAATGTTAGTCTTTATTTTTTGCAATATCATTTATTTTTTGATGTAATTGTTAGCCTTTTTTTATGTAATTATGGGATAAATGTTAGTCTTTATTTTTTGATGTAATTTTTAATGAAATTTCATGTTGTTTTAAGAAACATTTTTGAGTATTTTGTACTTCACAATGTAAAAAAAGACATTAACTGACATTAAAAGACATTGTAAAATAAAAAGACATTAAATGAAGAACATTTTATTGGAATAAAAAGACATTAACTGACATTAAATGACATTAACTGTCATTAAAAAGATAAAATGCAAATTTAATCTAACTCTCCAGCTCGGGACCACAAGTGTTCAATTAGATCATTACGAATTACATTATGGGCTTCAACAGATCCAATCCTTTGCCGATTCAACATAAATTGAGCATACTCCTCATTCGGATCGCGTGACACTTGACAGCCCAAATTACTCGTATCAGTCTCAAGTTGTGCTGCACTGCGTTCATTTTCTGGAATATCACGCTCGTCTTCAATGATCATGTTGTGCAAAATAATGCACGTCTTCATGATGTAGTACAGATCCTCATCACTCCAACCTCTAGCTGGCACACTGACAATATTAAATCGTGCTTGGAGCACTCCAAATGCCCTTTCGACATCTTCCCGACATGCCTCATGCATCCTCGCAAATAGCTGTCTCTTTGCGCCTTGAGGTTGAGATATTGTTTTCACAATCGTTGCCCAACGTGGATAGATACCATCAGCAAGATAATACCCCATGGTGTATGCGTGATTATTGATGGTGTAGTTGGCAGCAGGGGCACGTCCTCTAGTTAATTCAGCAAATAAAGGTGACCTGTCAAGAACAGTAATATCATTTAGAGAGCCAGGCATGCCAAAGAAAGCATGCCAAATCCACAAGTCATAGGAAGCAACTGCTTCGAGTACAACTGTTGGTTTGTGATAGTGCCCAGTGTAAGCACCGGCTTGGGCACTTGGACATTTATCCCAACGCCAGTGCATACAATCCAAACTCCCTAACATTCCAGGAAACCCGCGTTGCTCTCCCTCTTGCAATAATCTGCCGACATCTGCTTCATTTGGAGATCTCAAGTAAACGGCTTCATAGGTAGCAACAATTGATCTGGTAAAAAAATTTAAGGCGGCAATTGCAGTACTTTCGCCGATTCTAATGTACTCATCTACAGCATCAGCAGGCACGCCGTATTGGAGGATCCGAAGTGTTGCAGTCATCTTCTGTACACCGGATAATCCAGGAGCACCACTAGCATCACGGGTTTGGATAAAGTACTCATTCACTTGTTGAATATCGTGTAAGATACTAACAAACAATGACCGCCTCATTCGAAAACGTCTTCGGAAGTATTCTTCTGGATAGATAGGATTATCTGCAAAATAATCTCTATAAATCTGTTCGTCGCCTTTGACCCTCTCACGATTAATGTATCGACGACCACTTGTGGAACCAACGCGTCTGGTTTGTTGGTTTAGGCTTAACATCTGTAATCTTTGTTGTTGCGCTGTGAATAGTTGCATGATGATGATATCATCATCAGATGATGAAGATTCATCAAAATCTCCATTTAATATGGCTTTACTCAAATTGTTCATTGTAGGTAGATGGGTGAGTGGGTGAATATGAAAATTATAGAAAATCTTTTTGGTGGGTACAGAGAGTTTTGAAGATATGAAAATGATAGGTAGGTGAATATGAAAATTGTAGAAAACCTTATGTTGTATTTATAGAGAAAATTGTGGGTGAGTGAATGATGGATGGTTGTTGGGTGGGTGGATGAATAATGAGTGGTTGTTGGGTAGGTAGATGAATAATGGATGGTTGTTAGGTGAGTGGATAAATAATGGGTGGTTGTTGGGTGAGTGAATGAGTAATGGATAGTTGTTGGGTGGGTGAATGAATAATGGGTGGTTGTTGGGTGAGTGGATGAATAATGGATGGTTGTTGGGTGGGTGGATGTGAGTGAATGAATGCTAGGTTAATAATGGATGGTTATTGGTGGTTGGTTGTTGATGGGTAATTGGTGATTGTTTATTTTTTATGTGTAGTTAAAAAAATTTATTAAATATGTAGTGATATATTTTTTGGTGGGGTGAATTAATCAAACAAATTTTTTTTTTCAATTTTTCATTTTTTTTCATTTTTTATATTTGTCTGGTTGGAAATAATATAAATATATAATTTTTTTAACAAACAGATAAAAAAATGTCACAAAAGACAAAAAAAAAATAAAAATAAAATCACAAAAAACCTATATCCAAACAACATCTCCAAAGTTGGAGGGAAAGTTGGTTAAGATTTGCCAAAAATAGCAAATGACCATTGGAGCACCATTGCTATAATTTGGCAAAATAACACTATTTATTGCCAAATTATAGCAATAGCAACCCCAATATAGCAACAACCATTGGAGATGTTAGCAAAATAACTCCGAGAATTCCAAATTAAAATATAATCCCAGAAGCAGCGGCTTCACCTAAACAGTAGTACACAGCATCATCAAAATCAAAGAAAAGTAGCAACATATTCTCTCTCACTGAAATAACTTCTGCCTTCATAACAGAAAATCACAAAGCAGAGCCACTAGCAATATACAACTGATTCATATCACTTAATCAAAATCCTTAACATCGTTGCCTATCCAATCTCACAGCTCCAAAACAACCAATTCCCAAAGGTAGTAGTGCACGAAGGCTGAGATTATAGACCGTCACAAATTCTGCAATTCCACAGATGACAACCTAGATGGCAGACTTTTTTACCATTTGCATTTCTGCGAATTACATTTCCATAGTGAGAGAATTGTTGGGATTCTTCTTCACTAGTTGATTGGCTACTCTTCTCTTCTTGCTCCTTGTACACAAGATGGACTCCCACCTCCTTTACATGAATATACCCATTTCCAACCACTGAAATATTCAGTTCATCGCCACATTCCAACTGATTTTCAAACTTCCAATAGCTTAGCATCATCATATCCTCATCAGCTTCTGGAATGCCACGGACATATGGTAAATGTCTCCAAATCAAACTCTTGGTCGTATCACTGATACTAGTATGTGTGCCGCAATAAAACCTATCAAGCCTATCATCTTCTTTTCGATTATTGCAAAGTGTATAAATAGAACATACAATCAAGCATCGGATTCTGAAATTAAGATGCGACGGCACAGTAAATGATATTGAAGATCCTTCATTTTTAAGATTAAACCAGTCTGGAACCTTGCTTCCTAAACAATAAGTATAGAATATGTGTTTTTCATGACATCCCTGTGCGACATAAAGCATAATTAATTTAACAATTATGTATATATTGTGTGTGTGTATGTGTGTGTGTAAGAGAGAGAGAGAGAGAGAGAGACCTGTAGGGGAAGCTTCCTTGGACTGTCTGAGTACCAGTTGGTGGCAAGCATAACAGTTTGGCTTCCCATGGATCCTAAGTTGGACAAGCCCAAATTGTTAGTTATCTCCATGTCAACATTTCCTAAAGGTTCAAGCTTGAAGTTTCCCATAATCTCGACTACATTAAAATTTCTGCCCATGTGTAGTTCATTTGGACGCAAACAGCGAGTGCCTTGATTGCCATATATGTCATTATATTCTATGGTTGGAAAGGTTACTTTCTCCAACAATGTACATCCTACGAACCATAATTCTTTCAATTTCTGCGACACTTCAAGTGATCGGAGCCTAGTGCACCTATCTAAACTAAGGATCTGGAGTCCAGTATGACCTCTAATGAAATTTGGGAGGCTACGAATTGCATTACAACTCAGATTTAAAATTTGCAATGAGGATAGGTTGCCAAGATCCATAGGAAAATCATCATCTGATAAATTACAGTTCTCAAGACTTAAGTGTACCAAGCACCGTGGTAAAAGAGCCCATGAAATTTCCATGCTTTTTCTTGGCTTCAACGGACAGGGATAGATGAATGAATGCCATGATTTGACCTCCTTACTGGTAGAGAGTAATTGACTCATGGAAATTCTATTGGCATGGAGAGCTGTTAATGAATCCATAGTCTTCATTCCTGTTGGCAGTTCCTCAAGATTTGAGCAACCTGAGATGTCAAGTGTTTCCAAAAACTTTAGCATACAAATGCTTCTCGGGAGCTTCCTCAAATTTTTGCAATCTTCTAAATTGAGCAAAACAAGTCTCTCAAGGTGTCCAATGGATTCATGAACCTCAACTAGCCTTGCACAATTTTTAAATATCAATTTCTCTAGATTGGGGACTTTCGAGAAGTCGGGAGTTTTAGTAAGGCAATGGGAATGACTAAGATCAAGGATTTTTAGTGACTTGAGAAGCTGTAAAACAAGAAAAAAGCTGCTATTAATATTTCTTTCAGTTTTCACACGAAATTAAAATATATATATGCATTTGGAACTTACCTTTTCTCCTTCCCAAATTATTTGCAAGCTACTATAACTCATGTCAAGAACAATCAGGCTCTCCAAAGGAAAATCACAAGGTATAAATTTGAAAGGGAATCCATGCCAACATAACCATCGTAATCCTTTAGGAAAATTTTCCAAGCTTCCACTTATTTGTACATAATTGAGCTGCAAAAGTTTTAGTTTATGCATCCTTGCAAATGCATCAACTTCCAAAGTTACTTGATTTGAATTTCCTAGAGCAGTGCCTACATTCTTGGAGGAGAACATGCCAAAACAGTATCTTTTAAATGAGTTGCCTACATTTGTTAAAAATGGTGTGTCGAGGAATTCATCATAATGACGTTTTCTATTAACACCAAAAATTGTCCTGTCATGCTTATCTTTCTGGAGCAAATTCATATCAAGTGTGAGGCCTTCGATTTTTCTTGTCCCCTGACAATGAACAGGAGGAGGGAAATATTTATCAATAAGAGTAATGCTATAAAAATATAATTTTTGCAAAGATCAATCATACAAAATGATGTGGCCTTTTTCAAATAAAAACAACAAAAATGAAACTGATAATTTCAAAAATCCAATTGCCCTATTATCCTAGATGATATATATCTATATATATATATATTGTTGAATTACACTATTAGTCCTTATAGTTTAAGCGAAGTGTTATTTTAGTATCTATAATTTCAATTTGAATCATTTGATCCCTACACTTTCAAATTTGTTGCAACGTAGTCCCTTTCTACTTACCGTTAGAATTTGAAACAGAAAAAGACCATATATAAAACTAGAGGGACCAAATTGAAATTCAAAACAAACTACAATGACCACTAGTATAATATACCAAATTGGAATTCAAATAGACTATAGAGACCATCGGTGTAATGAATATATTACACCGGTGGTCATTGTAATTTGTTTTGAATTTCAATTTGGTCCCTCTAGTTTTGTATATAATTTTTTTCCATTCAAAATCTTAACAACACATGTTGGAGAGACCACATTGCAAAAAATAAAAAATAAAAAATTTGTAGTGACTAAATTGTTCAAATTGAAACTACGAGAATCAAATAAAACTTTGATCAAACTAGAGGAACCGGTGGTGTAATTTACCCATTTTCTTTTATTATATTATACAAAGATTTTTCTAGATCATTTTTCCGATATAAATAGCATAACTACATAAATAAATAGAAATAAACATGAAAAGCAACAAGGTTAACACTTACAGTATTTTCTCTCAAAACATTCAAGGAATCCTTGTGATTCCAAAGTCTACTACGTTTTCCTGGCTCCTTAGGTGATTCTTGCCGAACAATTTCTCTTCCCATTTCTTGAACCAATTGATGCATCACCAACTTTTTGCTTTCATCAATTGTTAATAGAGATCTATCAATGAGATTTTGAATCCCAACCATTGTGTAAAAATCACATCCATCTAGAATTGTAACTACCCAACCTTCATCCATCCCAACAAAGAAACAAGCAACATGGAGGAATAAATCTTTATCGTGGTCATCTTGCAAAGAGTCATAGCTTATTTTGAGTTTTCCAAGGATTTCATAATCAGGAAATGCTTTCAATTTTTCCAATTGACTTTTCCAGATATTTAAACTTTTTCCAGACAGAGAAGAACCCAAAATTTTTATAGCTAATGGAAGCCCTCCACAATAGTGTACCACCCTCTTTGAGTCCTCTATGAAACCATCAATGGGACAATTTTTCCCAAAGGCATGCCAACTAAAGAGCTCCAAGGATTCATCATTATCCAATTTTTCAACCTTGTGCACTCGACAAACTTCATGAGCCTTGAGCAATTGCTCACGCCTGGTGGTTATGATGATTTTACTACCTTGAGAAAGCCAGTCTCTCATTCCAAGTATTGCATCCAATTGATCTGTTGTATCCACATCATCAAGGACTACAAGAACTTTTTTACAACATAATGCATTTTTAATCTTTACAACTCCTTCATCAACACTATACAATTTTTCCTTTCTTCCCTTTAACATATCTGAAAGAAGTTGTCGTTGTAATCGAAGTAAACCATCTTGTTGTTTTAAATTTTCTCTTACATTTGCAAGAAAACTGCTACCTTCGAATCTTGAGAAGTTCAAATTATATAGTACTTTGGCAATGGTTGTCTTCCCTATTCCGCCCATCCCACAAATTGCGACTATACCAACATCACTAGACTCATCTTGTAACCAAAGCCCAATGTTTTCAGCTCGAGAATATATTCCAATCAAGTGGGGGGCAATACCCAAGGTTGTGCGACTTAGTTTGTCTCCAACTACTTTCACAATTTTCTGGATAAACTTTGACTCAAGTCTAATTATCATATTAAGATGGAAAATAAAGAACAATAAGAATGCCATCAATTGAATTTAATTGCTAATTCTCATGCAATACTAAACCAAAAGACCATGTTATTGTCTTTGTTGAAACAATTGGAAGAGTCTTAGATGAAAAGAAAGGGTTTTCACTATCATGGTTTTGAAACAATACTCTTTTATCTAATATAAATTGTTCTGTTTTTCAATTTTTGATTAGTAAGCCAAGTTGTTGAAACTTTTAAACAATGGGCCAAATTTCAATAAAATGTCTATGAAAAGAAATGAATAGCTACTTGTGATCTTTTCATATAACTTGAAAAGAAGGAGCATCTTAAAAAAGCATGAGTTAATAAATTCAACTTGTTTTTTTTGGAAACTGAATTGTAGGATGCTTTTGTGTTTGAAGGCTATCTTACAAAAACTAAACTATGTAAATCTGTCATAATTAACAAAACAATTCATTCCAAAATTTGAACAGATAATTCTTCATTCAAAAGGCCCTAGTATGAAATACTTTAATCTACGAAATCCAAAAAATGGTGATATAAGTAATGCTTAGCTAAGAAAAGGACTTGGGAGGAAATTACCCGTCAGTTTGATTTTGTAAGTTCATCCCTGCCAAATTTGCAGCTTCTCTAAGTGCTGCCTTCCATTCTTCCACTTTGCCAATCCATTCAACTTTTCTTTCACTCGCTTCTGCACGAAATCTCTCTTCATGCCTCATAAATGCTTCTTTGAAACTTTTCTTTTGATTCCTCACATGAGATGGATCCACATGATAGAAAACAGGTAGAACTACATGTCCAACAGTCCTCCTGCGTTCGAGGATCATGACAAGTTCATCGAGACACCAACTTGAAGATGCATAGTCCTCCGAGAAGACAACTATTGAAATCTTCGACTCTTGAATTGCTTTGTTCAATTCGAACTTAATATTCTCCCCTCTTTCAATTCCATCGTCATCTCTGAAAGTACGCAATCCTGCGTATGCTAAAGCTGTGTAGAGGTGGTCAGTGAACGTCTTGCGAGTGTCTTCACCTCTAAAGCTCAAGAACACATCATAACTACAATGAGAATTGGAGGAGGAGGTTTCTTGGGATCTGACAAATGCCATTGGATTAAAGCTCAAAGAAAGACCAATTAAGGACAGAAGAGCCAAGATATGAATTATATCTGTTTAGGCACCATGGATATTTATAGATGTATATGTATATGAAGTACCAAGTAAGAAACCGATGAGAGAAATGCTATCTAATTTACATGTTGGTTTTTCCTGGAAGCTTGTATGTGTCTTGACAAGAATATATTCTTGACTCTATGTTCTACGAAGTCTTTCCCAAATTATTTTCTGTGGGACCTTTTGTTGTCCTTACAATTATTTAAAAATTCTTACCCTTTGGAAAATCATGAACCAATCTACCCACCTTCATTTGTTTAGGTTGTGTTTGGTTGGGAGATTTAAAAAGGAATTTAGAAAAGGAAATGAAAAAGGTGTGTGAAATTATATAAAATGTAAGTACATTTTATTCACATTTTACCTACCTTTTCCCTTTCTCTTTCCAGATCTCTTTCCAAATCTCCCAACCAAACACGACAACTAAAATGCCCCAAACCAATTCAATCATTGCTCTATAATTTAAAGGGAAATATTGCTATATGTCACCCATTTTCTCTGATCGTTTGGAATCACTGTTTAAGCGGATATTCATAATTGATTCCGGTTCATAAATAATTATTCATGAAACTAAATAATGTTTTTTCATTTCTTAATGATATGAAATGGTGATAAAACAAATAATATACAATAGAGAAGGATTTGAATTCTTTGTGGTGTTTATTTTTGTCTCATTGTAAGGGTTGTTTATAATTGTTTATTTATTCTCAAGTTTGGGCTTAGTGACTGTGTTGACTTTTTAATTATTATTAAATTAGTAGTTAATTTAATGTAATACTTCTCATATTTGTGAATAATTATTGTTTATTGAAACTTTGTTTTCTATTGTTAACTATACCAATTAGGTAGCCACTGATCTATACAAATGGTTGGTGTTAATCGTTCTTCTAAGAGGCCGCTTGGAACTT
Organism: Camellia sinensis; assembly: GCF_055761805.1. Classification (NCBI taxonomy): domain Eukaryota; kingdom Viridiplantae; phylum Streptophyta; class Magnoliopsida; order Ericales; family Theaceae; genus Camellia; species Camellia sinensis. The sequence goes on from NC_138965.1 coordinate 50,111,430, forward strand.
AGGTTTTTAGTAATTTTTTTTTTTTACTTTTAATAATGAGATAAAAAAATTAATGTATTTGAAATGATTTTTTTAATTGAATAGATAGTTGTGAGAAAAAATTGATTGATTAATCTATATGATTTGACATTTTACTAATAGAGTTGAATTTGATTCCAAATAATGAATCAGCCATCTCCTTATTTTTTTGTCAAGAAAAAATATGGCAGACTAACTGATATTTATCAGTTAATGAAAGAGGTCCAATACAAAAAAAATAAAAAAAATAAAATGCATGTTGTGTCTTTGAAACAATCTTGCCCCACCCATGAGAAAATATTTCATAGTAGCCTCATTGGACTGTGCATCTTTCTTAATATATGATAATAGGTAAAAGTATAAACTAAAATATTCTGGAGTTGCAAAAATAGTTATTAAATTGTTAGCAACAACATAATGGAGGAAGTTAATCAATATGTCGATTCCATCAATTATAATTGAAAAGAAGAGTTACAAAGAATAGTTGGTCAGATCTAGTATGGATTGTACATGGATGGTACTTGGAGTCGGTGGGGCAAATGGAATCCGATACATAAATCAGTTAAACATCCAGCGCCAATGTCATTGAATGGGTAAGTCGCCAATCCCTAAAACGGACTATGTAATGTAGTTTATATGCTGGGTTACGAGCAGACATTTTACCAGAGGTTTCTAATCTGCCTTTGTGTGATTCCGGTTGAAGCATATACTCGGGGAGTGGGTGCAACCTTTCGAACTGCTACTGAATCCATGGGCAGACAAGAGACAACCTAACAAACTAAAACATTTGAATCTTTTATACTTTTTTATGACTTTCTGAATTTTTTTTAAAACAAAAAAATCTCTTGCCACACGGAGCTAAGTGTGGTGTGCCTTAATAAAAGGGGGACATATGTGTAAAACCTAATAAGTGAATTTATTACACAATAAGTCCTATGATAATTAATGATATTTTTCATCAAACACTATCAAAAAAAATGTCACTAATTTTTAATTGTCAGTGATAGTTTAAAATTTTTTACAAAAAATGTCACTAATTATAAGTTTTAGTAACAGTTTAAAAAAAATAATCACAAAAATTCATTAATTTTCAACTTTTAGCGACAATTTGAAAAATTCATCATAGAAAAATGTTACTAATTGTAAGTTTTAACGACAATTTATAAAAATCGTAACAAAAAAAAAGTTACTAATTGTCGATTTTTAGCGATATATGTAAAAAATTGTTACAAAAAATTATTTTTAGCAACGATTTTACTTAAACATATTTTCAATAGTATTTGATGGGAATTAAATCTAACTATTAAGAGTTATTGGTAATTTACCCTTAATAAAATGCGTCATTATTCACGCATAAGCATTAGCATATGTTCTGGGTTTGAAAATTTGGATTCTGTTTTGTTTGATTTTTAAAATTTTAGTAATTTTTTTTTTTACTTTTAAATGTACTTAATCTAGATACTTAATTTGTTTTTTAAATTACTAAAATATATTTTTAAAAAAAAGCTCATTAAAAAACAAATAAAATAAATATCTATGATTTTTGCATTCTTTGCACCAAATATGAATGAGACTGTGGATTAGAGAGTGTGCAAGTGGGGGTACAGTGAGATAGGCATGGATGGGCGAAGTTAGTGAGAAAGTGAGACCTTTAAAATAAATTTTCCAAATGTAAATTATTTTTATTGGGGTTCATTTACTCATATGGGATATTTGCGTACCAACAAGTAGGGGTGAGCAGCGAATGTACCGATCCACTCAAACTGACCGAATCGAACTGATCCGCTGCATTTTGGACGGATGCGTGATGATGAGCGGACAGTTGCGGATTGATTTTTTCCAATCCGCCTAGTTTTGGATGGATGGTAGATTTGAGGTTTATTTGGCCGCAACTGAACAGTCAAACCATGAGCACCCTTAGTAATTTGTAAGACTTTGTGTTTTCAATTTGTTTAGATATTCTGTTTGTGTTTTTAATTGAAAAAGAGTTTAAATATTCTGTTGAATATATTCTATTGAAAAAAAGTTTTCAACTTGAATATATTTTTTGAATTGAAAAAAATAAATGTATTATTTATCTATAATTTTTGGTTTTTAAATCTAACTTTAAAAATAATAAATAAAAGAGATGATATATGCTAGTTGATTTTTATTTTCAAAAACAGATATAAATGTAACAATACAGAGGCATACAATCTCTACTACTGCTCTGTTTATGATTTTGATGATTTGAATTGTTTCTATATTTTAAGAACCACATATTGTAATACTTTATGTGGATGAGGCATGCTGTGATTGTAATATTTGGATGAGGAATGTACTGATTGCAGTACTTTTTTATTTTTTTTAAATTTTTTTTTAGAGGAAGTGCACAAGTTGAATCATGTGAAAAATTTATAAAATTTTAAACTACCAAACCGATTCGCATCCATCTACCAATCTGCCAATTCGCTCAATCCACATCTGCCGAATTGGCAGAGAAATGCGGATTGATTTTCTCCAATCTGCCAATCTGGCAGACGGATGGCGAATTGGAGGTTCCGTGACCGCAACCGACCCGCGCCCACCCCTACCAACAAGGTTATATCTACTTACAATTTTATTAATAATTCTATTAAAAGTATCTATGTCCACATATCATTAGATATTTAAATATTATTGTTATTTTCACAATTAATCACATTTAACCATATATATTTTTGGTAAGATTTTTAATAAAGTTATTAGTATGGGATAGAATTATTCATTTGGATACACCATAGCATGATATGGCCAACAAAAAACTTGGGAAAAGAAGATGGAGTGTTTGATAACATGATTCAGTACTTAAAACTGGATGTATTAAGTAATAATTAATTAAGTTTGTTTGATAATCATAATTGATATCACTTAAAAATTTAAGGGTCTCTTAAAATATTAGCTAAAACTTTAAAAAAAATTAAGTTATTTGAAACTTGCTTAATTCTAATTAAATTTATAAATATTAAATATAAGTATCAATATATACTATTATAAACTTACCACCACCGCCATGCCACCACTACCACCAACACAACCACCACCACCACTACTGCTATTGCTACCACCAGTCCACTACCATGCCCAGTGGCGGAGCCAAAAAATTAAATTAGAGAGGACACTTATTAATTACAGTATCAAAAATTTTTACAAAAATACTTCATGCAAGTTTTTATGATTGATTTCAAGAAACATCAAAAAAATAATATTATTTGTAACTAGTGTATGATGGACAATACAAAAAAAATATGGATACAAGTCTTAAAATAAATTATACAATGATAAAAAAAAAATTATACAAAATTTGATTAAAAATTCAATATAATGGTAATACTACGTCATCATCGATATGCGATATCACCATGTAATAGTACAAGGAAGATGCTATGAACCCCAAGTAAATTACTAAATAAATTATCAAACCTCTCACATGGGTGTAGGACCCACACACATGTGATTTGTGTGGGTCCCACACCCATGTGAGAGGTCTGGTAATTTATTTGGTAATTTGTTTGGGATCTCTAGCATAACTCATAGTACATAAACACATAGAGAGTGAACCCCACATGTCAAATGTAACTAACAATCCAATAAATTTCATATTTTTATAGTGAGATTACTTATACTTGCATGTTAATAATAATGACATCACCGTTACATTCAAAAAATTTCATAGATAATATGTTTTATAGTAGTCTCTTCATTTTCAATTAAAATAACCATTATTGTTCTCATAATTTTTAAAATGTCATTAACATTTCACTCTAATAATATTTTTGTAATTTTTTTTATTTAAAATATTTTCTTTATGCTTGCAAAATTTAAAAAAAAAAAATCCCAAAATTTAGGGGGGTACGTGACCTCCCTGAGCCTTCACTCCTTTCGCCACTGACCATGCCACTGCCGCCACCACCATCATGTCGCTACCACCACCACCACCACTACTATTACATTTATTATCATTGTTATTGTTGCCATAAGCATCACCATTATTTCACTATCACTATTATTGTTACAGCTACCACCACCACTACCATTACAATATAAAATAATAAATTTCAAATTTAATTTTATACATATCAAACAATTTATTTTTAGTTTAGTTCTTAAATTTTTATCAAAAAGTTTTTTAACTTAAAAAATTCAGTATTTAATTTTCAATTTTCAGTTTTCAATTTTATCAAAAACCACCTTAGTTCACATGTAAAAATGATTTTTTTATTTTTTATTTTTTATTTTTTGAGTATAAAAATAGATATGTGGATAGACAGACTCATTCATTGTAAGTAAGAAAATATTCACAAGACATAATTACTTGCTTAGAATGATACTCACTTTGGTAGGTTTCAACCACTATGAGCATGGAGAGATTATAAACATTGGTTAGGAGTTAGAGATGTTGGGTCTTTGTGGGCTCATCACAAGGATCACTTTGATAATTGAAATTGTTTATATTAAAGAGCTCATAAAAAAGATCATTCTTGTAAAAATTAAATTATTTAAATAACCATGACCAAATGCTTAGATCACATTTGCCATTAAAAAATAAATCTCAATTATAATTTTGAATATGAACCATTTATTATTTTGGAGACAAATGTAATCTAATAATATATTTATAGTATTCTGATCAATTTGATTTTTTTGTAAGAATGATTTTTTCGATGGGCCTTTGAATATGAGTGATTTGAATCATTGATATAAGTCATGTGGTGAGCCTATATAGGCCAACAACACCTCTAGTAATAGTGAGAAGAAAAAACATAAGGCCTTCGGGTTTGAATATTTTTTTATATCTCGTATGTTTGTAATCACACATATTATAGTAGATTTCTTTTTGACCTATTGATTTATGATTTTTCCTTGGAAGCAAGTGAAAGGAGATTTAAGGAGTATAGCACAACATAGCTAATTAATTACCAAAGCTTGTATGGAGTTTTGCTAATGTCTCCTATTTCATTACCCTCAATTACACTTTTAATGAGGTGACAAATAGTTTTGGAAAAAGAGAAAAAAAATTTAAGAGAGTTGATTGATTGATATTATTTGCCATTTTATTAAAAGTGCAATTAGAGGTGATAAAATCGAAGAATAGGACATTTCTCAACTTGTATGTGTCTTGACAATAATTTGTACCAAATGTGAAAGAGATCTTTTGAGGGCATGTGAATGGAGGAAGCTGCTACAAAGATGGGGTGAAGAAGCAATGGACAAAATGAAATCGAAGAATAGAACATTTCTCAACTTGTATATGTCTTAAGAATAAATTCTTTTGTACCAAATGCGAAAGAGATCTTTTGAGGGCATGTGAATGGAGGAAGCTTCTATGAAGATGGGGTGAAGAAGAAATGGACAAAATGAAATTGAAGAATAGGACATTTATCAACTTGTATGTGTCTTGACAATAAATTCTTTTGTACCAAATGTGAAAGAGATCTTTTGAGGGCATGTGAATGGAGGAAGCTGCTACGAAGATAGGGTGAAGAAGCAATGGACAAAATGAATGGAATGGAATCATATTAAACAACATTTTTGGCAATTAAAAATATAGTCTGCGTCATTGGTGTGAATCATATATACATTATTTTTTTTTAAAAGCTGTTAAGTTTTATTAAAAAAAAAAAAAAAAAAAAAAAAAAAAAAAAAAAGAGAGATTGATTTCTTATTTGTTTCCTTTTTATTTTTTATTTTTTAATTGGACGATGTAAGGCTGTAAATTAACACAGTCGTTTGTGAACAAACTCAAGCTTGGTTCGGTAAGGACTCGTTCAAACTTAGTTCGTTGAATTTTTATTGCATTCGAGTTCAAACTTATTAAAATCTTAATAAACAAGTCCAAACATAGTAAAACTCGGCTCGTTAGCTTGGCTTGTTTGTTGGCTTCTTTAATATTTATTTAAATAATAGAATAAATATATCATTTATATATTAAATAACATAAAAATATATATGAACAATAGGATAAAGGGCACTCAGGCCAAAAGTTCAAAATTGAATTTCCTTTGTCCAAAGATCCAGGGAAAATTTTATTTCCACACACCTACTTACCTTAGTGCACATTATTTCTTAGTATACATACTTATTAATTTGGTTTTTGATTATTTTTCTCTTTTCACACACTTGTTCTAATTATATCCTAACTCATATCCTTTGTGCACAAACCACCTAAACTTGTGTCTGGATCCTCTACCATGGTTTCCTCCTCACCATAATGCCAAAACGATGTCATTTTAGATTTTTTTTTTTTTGTTTCTTCTATCTTCTATTTTCTCAAGAGCAACAATAGAGGAAAAAAAGGGAGGGGGGAATAGAATTGTTTTTGGGAATTGAAAGTTCTGAATACTTTGATTGAATCATCTTCTCACAATGTATATATAACAATTGCAGTCCACTCTTTTATCTTCATTTGAACGTACAATTGAATCTACATTAATATAGATTGAAAAAAAAAATCTTTGTTACGATTTCCAATATCTTCTTAATGGGATGGGGAAAAAAAATCTGGGTTTGAAAGCAAACCCAAGATCAATCCATCTCGCACGAAGAAGGCATTATTTGTGTAATGTGAAAATATTTTCAACAATCGCCATTTTTGTACCAGCAGACGAGCATTGTGATGTAGCATTTCATGATGTAAAGCATCGCTCTCTGTTCTTCTGCCGTCGTCTTGCTATCCGATCTTCAGTGTCAACTTCATCACTCTGTTCGTCTGTTCACACTGCATTGAGATTTTTTTTATTTTAAAAATATGTATACGGAGAAACTTCTGATATAATATAGTGGGTGTGTTTTGATGTCCATTGTAGTAATTTTGTTTTAGGGCACAATTGTTATTAAAATAAAATTTCATTAAGTATGCATAGAGGTAAGTAGGTGTGTGAAAATAAAATTTCCCAAGATCCAGGCGCTGAAATAGTATGTCCATAAGGACAAGCTTAGGTAAAATAACCACACTATCCACACACACACACACACACACACACACACACACACATATATATATATGCTATACGATAGAACACTCTCAAACCAAACCATTTTCACTCTCTCTCAATGTTTTAAAAACCGGACCGATGAGCGAATCGAAAAAGAGATCGGGTAGATGGGTGGTTGAACCGGAGTCGAATCGTGATGTTAGAATTATTTTATGAATATTTTTATAATTTAAAAATAAATAAAATACATTCATTTAAATATTTTTATAATTTAATTATATATTCATTAAACATATATGTTTATATATATTTTTATATTAATATTATTTGTAAAAATATTAATTACACTTCTATTTGAAGGAAATTAGTTTGAATATAATTAATATTATATATTTCCTACATATTAATAATGAACCATGGTAGTAGAGTGGAAATTCATACTCTTTGGAGCTTGAGGTATTGGGTTCAAGTCCCTTTAGCATCAACTTTTTCAATATTTGACCAAACATCCGGTTTGCTTCAACGCGAGCCGATTCGTCCAGTTTAGTGGTTTAACCGTGGTTTACACTGGTTTAGCTTAAAATGACTGATTTTAAAGAGAGAACGAGTTAGACAATATATCTGGATCGGACCATAGACCAGTTGCCAGTTCAACCGGTCAAACTAGTCGGTCCGATTCAAATTTCAAAACATTGTTCTCTCTCTCTCTCTCTCTCTCTCTCTCTCTCTCTCTCTTCATCGCTGGCACAACCACCACTGTCTCAATCTCTCCCGTCGTCGTCACCACCCACCTCAGCCTCTCTCTGGCACTGCTCTGCCACCGAGAACAAATCCAGCAAATCTTTGACCGTGTATTCCTTTGCTCGAGGACACATACTCTGTCGCGCATATTCCATCATGCCACTAGATCCAAGATTGTCGCCCTCCTCTGCGTCCACCGCCCTCTTCCAGCAGTCCCACCGCCGCTCCTCTTCTCTCTCAAACTAGAGCCCCACTATTTGTGTATGAGAGAGTGTAGAGCAGATCTGAGAACCATCTCTCTCTCCCTCTCTCTTCTCCTCTTTTCTTTACCTTTGTTGCGGCCAATCTGAGTAGATATGTGTAGCTCGAGGAGGCTTCGTATTAAGCAAAAAAAAAGGATGTTAAATTTTTGGATCTGCACATCAAATCGGGACTCAAGTCCCTCGATCAGTTTCTCTCTAGGAAAAATCATATTTTTAGGTAATTTTTCAATCTTGAATAGCAGAGTGCTGTTGAGATTTGTTTATTTTGATTTGATGAAATGATGATGATTACAAGAATAAATGTGGACAGTAGAGTGTTCTTTTTTTGTATTTTGTATTCAATCTTGAGCAATAGAGTGTTGTTGAGATTTGTTTTTGGTTACTTAGGATCTATTCTTTTTTTCTTTTTCTTTTTTTTTGATATGTTTTTTTGTGTATCTGCCCAAATCTGCCCAAAGTAGCTTTGAAGGGGCTTTTCCCATATTAAGCCTATTTTGTATCTTAATTCCCAAATTAGGCCTAGTTTGGACGGAATTCTCAAATTAAGCTAAAGCGCTATTACAAATCGCGCTTTCACTGTTTTGAGCATAAAATTTGATGAATAGTGAAAGCGCTATTACAAAACGCGTTTTTAATTAAGAAAACGCTACTGCAAAACGCGTTTTCACTGTGCATATTTGTTTTCTTAAGAAAACATTTAAAATATATTAAAATATAATCAAAATAAATCTTGAGTTCTCTGCAGCTCAAATTGTAGTGCATTGGTTTTGCCACGCCTCTGCACAGGTTCAAACCACATGCACAGCAACTCCAAACAATTGCTATCCAAAATGAAATTCAACTTTTTTTTCTTTTTTTTTTCCTTCCACTCGCTCTATACTTTATATATTTATTATGTAATTTTTTTATCAAAAAAAAGTAAAATGTTTGTTTGGTTAAATATTTTAAAAAATTAAAAATAAACAATTTATTTATTTAAAAAATTAAATAAACAATTTATTTATTTTTAAAGAGATATATAAAGTAGTATACTATTTATTAAAAAAGTTGTATACTATTTACAAATTTAATTTTTTATTAATTTTTTTTATATAAAGTAGTATTTTTTTAAGTAGTATACTATTTATTAATTTTTTAAAGTAGTATTTTTTAAAGTAGAATTATATAAAGTAGTATACTATTTATTAATTTTTTAAAATATTTTTTCACAAATTTTTTATTTTTTAGATACATCTAACTAAGGTGCATCTAAAAATGTAAAAAAAAAAATGATTAAAATTTTAAAAATATTCACTAAAAACAAAAAAATACGAAAATCAAAAAACTCAGTTTTCAAATAACTAAATCCAAAAAACTCAAACCAAATACACTGAATACTTTTTAAACAATTATGTTGACATTTCGAAAAAAATTGCATTTTATAGAAAAAAATTTTAGTTATTGTATTTTATTTATTTATTTATTTATAGAAAAAATTGTATTTTATTTATTTAAATTGTTTATTTTAAATAAATTGTTTATTTAATTTTTTAAATAAATAAATTGTACATTTTAAAAAAATATGCACAGTGAAAGCGTACTCAAAAAAATATTTTTTCAGCAAAATGTACGCTTTTAAAATGTACTAAAATATTTTAAAAGCGTACATTTTTTAATTTTTGAAAATATTTTAAAAATAAACATATTTTAAAAGTAATGGGTAATAATAAAAATAAACAATTTATTAAAAATAAAAAAAAGTAGTATACGTGTGATGTGATAATAGTATAATACGTCTGAGTGAGTATACTATTTATACGTGTGATGTGATGATAGTATAAATAGTATACAACTTTTTCAATAAATAGTATACTACTTTATATAATTCTTTAAAAATAAATAAATTGTTTATTTAATTTTTTAAATAAATAAATTGTTTATTTTTAATTTTTAAAAATATTTAACCAAACAAACATTTTACTTTTTTTTGATAAAAAAATTACATAATAAATATATAAAGTATAGAGTGAGTGGAAGGAAAAAAAAGAAAAAAAATAGAAAAAAAGTTGAATTTCATTTTGGATAGCAATTGTTTGGAGTTGCTATGCATGTGGTTTGAACCTGTGCAGAGACGTGGCAAAATTAATGCACTGCCATTTGAGCTACAGGGAACTCAAGATTTATTTTGATTACATTCTAATATCTTTTAAACGTTTTCTTAAGAAAACAGATATGCACAGTAAAAGCGTGGTTTGGAACTGCGTTTTCTTCATATGCACAGTGTAAGTGCGTTTTGTAATAGCGTTTTCTTAATTAAAAATGCGTTTTGTAACAGCGCTTTCACTATTCATCAAATTTTATGCTCCAAACAGTGAAAGCACGATTTGTAATAGCGCTTTAGCCTAATTTGGGAATTAAGATACAAAATAGGCTTAATATGGGAAAAGCCCCAGCTTTGAATCTATTTTTGGTAGGTTTGGATCTATTAATTTTTTTTGATATGTTTTTTTTCTATTTTTTGTATCTGTCCAGATCTACTAAGGTAGCTTCATTTTGGATCATCTGTGTGGTGTCGGTGTTATTGTCAACGTTGATGATCAAATAGATAAATTTTTATTTTTGTTTTTGTTTTTATACTGAACAGATAAGGGTGAGAGAGAGGGGAAGATAGAGAGAGAATAAAGATTTGAACAATAATAAAATATGTTTAAAATTTGAACAAATAAAAAAATTAAATAGATAAAAAAAATTTAAATACATAAAAAATTGAACATATAGTTTTAAATAGATAAGTGAAAAAATTAAACAAATAATAACATTTGGACAGATATTTGAATAGATAAGGGAAAAAAATTTGAACAGATAGGAAAATTTTTGAACAAATATAAATTTTTTTGATTAGATAAGAAACATTTTGACCAGAAAGTCAACGACAGTCAACAGATAAATTAAGAGGTAAAATTGGAAACAAAATATTCTCCAAAACTAACAAAAAGAATTCTCACCAAACTATTTCATAAAGGGTGGACTTTTCACCAACAAAAAAATTCATTGGACCTAATGCCTTAGACATTCTCTAAATTGGATTTATAACCAATTTACTCTAGGATAAATATGGTGGTGGTAGATAGTATTATTTTGGTAAAATATTGACTTTTCTTTAGTGTGTATATATATATTATATATATAATTAATTGTAAAGTCTCATATACAAGTATAAATCTATAATTTCTTTGACTTATTAAAGTTTGTGAACAAGTTCGAGTTCGAGTCAAGTCTAAGCCAACTTGGCTCAAACTCAATTCGTTAAATTTATATTGAGTCCAAACTCATTAAAATTTTAATAAATAAGTCCAAATATATTAAAGTTCGACTCAATTTGACTCAATTCATTTGTAGCTTAGACACATGTAAAGTTTACAAGCCCAACATTCAATAACATTCAAATAATTACATGGAAGTAGTATTATGTTTAAGTTGAGAGACTAGTCTCCTATAAGTTTATTTTAATAATTAATCCGTTCAAAACACAACCAAACTGGTCTCCAATAATTTTTAACCGTTGATTTATAGATTTTACTAATATTTAGAATATTGGATCGAACCGTTTAGGTTCCTCGGGTACACTCTCAAACCTGTTCTACTTAAAAAATCAGCCTTTTTGTATAGCCGAAATAATGGCACAGTTGTGTCCAAAAAAAAAAAAAAAATTATAAATTAGAATTAAAATTTATACTTTAATAATTAAAATGTCATATTTTTGAATGATTTGTAAAAAATTTACCATTACTCCCATACAAGTAATTTTCCCTTTTGTATAAAATTGGTAAAATACATGGTTGAATCAGTTGAATTTATACACGCATATAGTTAGATGCTGAAAAAAGGTAATCTGCTAGCATCAAAGTTGACACCTCAAGCATGAAAGTACCATTGCTTTGCGCCACACCAGCAATATACTCCTTGCAAACATATATGTAGGAATGAGAAAATTATCTGACCTAATTGTATTTCTCTCAATCTGATTTTAATATAAAAAGATTTGGGAGAACATTGATAGAGTAGGGTAAATTATAGGGATATGAAGATGAAATTTATTAGGATTAAAGTATGAAATTGTATTGTTAAAATACTTGAGTTTAAAATTAAGAATTTACGCATGAAACTCGAAAAAACTCAATCCCCATATTTTAAAACTTATTTGTCACCATATCCTGACTTGTCTATCCCCATATTTGTAACCTATCTATCATCTTATCTGAACCTATTTGTTATGATTTAAAATTAAAAATAAAATTAAAAGCAAAAGGTGAGGAAATGCTACCATAATTTACCTGTTGATTTATGATTTATCCTGGAAGCTTCAACACTTGTTTGTACATAAAATTATCTTTTGCAACAAATGTGAATGAGACTCCATGGGTAGACAGTTGGACATGGCAGAAGCTGCTAGGAAGTTGGGGTAATTAAAATAAAATAAAATAAATAAATGAAAGGGAGTAGAAAAGTGTGGGAAAAGTCGGGGGATGGGCATGGGGACGAAGATGCCGGGAAAGTGAAGTTTTTTATTTTTATTTTTATTTTTATTTCTTTACTAAATTCACAATATTTTATGTATTTCTAAAATTTAATTGGGTCATTTTACAATATTTACTTTTTTAGGTGTGTACTATATTTAAATTATGACAATTTGTGGTATTGATATCACAAATGTCATAAGTAAATCACTTTAAAACACAATTAAATAAAATACAGTGAATCATAACTAAACGTTACTTGAGACATAACAAAAAATTTTCAGTCATAATTAAACTAATAATCACAATAGACCATAATCAAAATCACAAGGGTAAATTACCCATAGGTCCTAATAGTTAAACTTAATTTCTATTAAGTCCTATTGAAAATAAGTCTTGGTAAAATTGTCGCTAAAAATAATTTTTTTGTGACACTTTTTTATATATGTCGCTAAAAATTGACAATTAGTAATTTTTTTGGTCATAATTTTTATAAATTGTTGCTAAAATTTATAATTAGTGACGTTTTTTTATGAATTTTTTTTTCTATAAGACCTATTAGACAAAAAGTTTACTTATTAGGACCTACACGTAAGTACTCCAAATCACAATGAGTCATAACCAATATTATAAATTAACACCACCTAACCTATAACAAAAGGCGTGTTCGATTACAATCAAAATAATAATTACAATAGGTCATAACTAAATTATAACAATTGTTGAATAAAGTCATAACAAACAATCATTCATCATAACAAAAATACAAAAATTATAATTCGACATATGGGACTTCGCTTTTTTAGTGTGCACATATTGTATTTTATCAACAAAAAAAAAAAAAAAACAAAAACAAAAAAGGCGCACGTATTATAGAATTTTTAAAGGGGACTTTTTTTTAGGATCCCTGATATTAAGATTTTATAGCATAAATGATATATAATATTTTTATAATGTCTAAGGTCCCTCAAATTGAACCAGAGAAAATTGGATCCAGAGAAATTCTTTGGATTTTACAAAGATATTCTTTCCAGGACTCCCACTTTCCAAAGAAATTCTCTCCAAAATCAAAGAAATTCCATTTTCTAGCTCTCTACTCATCTCTCAAACCCACTTCATCTTCTTCACCATCTTCATCACAAACCTTCAACCTAATAATATTCAAATTTTAAGTTTCTTCTCATTTCACACATTTTCTCAGCAACCAAACACGCAACCATTGATATAAAGTCCAGAGAAATTCTTTCTGGAATCCCCAACCCAGAGAAATTCTCTCAAAACCAAAGAAATTCCCAGACAAACCTTTCTAGAGAAATTCTCTCAAACCTAGAGAAATTCTCTCCAAAATCAGAGAAATTCCATTTTCTGTAATTTCTAACATCTCTCAGACCTACTTCATCTTCAAAAATCTTTAATGATGAGCAGCTCACCACTAATATCAGAAAGCCCGTACTCCATGGCCATTTATACCAAAATCAAGAGTATAAGTCCGCCATAAAAACCCCCAAACTCGTAGCACCACCCCAACAATTCATGAGTAATTGTAATTGTAACAGTGATAGAGAAGATAGCAAAATCTGAAATTCTATAAAATTAAAAAAACAAACAAACAAACAACTTGGGATTAGATCAACTACGTCCCCGTGTGAAGAAGTTGAAAGAATTAACGCACCTGCAGTGTTGGTACCCTGAAGTTTTGAAAAGGAAAAAGAGCAAGAGAAAGAGCTGTGTGAAAAACGACACACATAGAGAGAGATTGGTGGCCCACGGTAGCCACTACTAGTTCACGGCGTTCCACGGCGGTTTGGTTTTTGGTGGTTTGGCAAGAGAAAGGCGGATGAGAGAGAATGCAAGCGATACAAAGATCATAGAGAAAGAGAGAGGAGAAGAGATGAATTTAGCAGAAAAGTTTAAAGTGAGAGGGGGAGAGAGAAATAAAAAATGAGGTTTGATTTGAGAAATTTCTCTGTGATAAATGAGTGTGGAGATCGAGGGACCTTAGACATCATAAAATAATATTGTGGATCTCTTCCATTACTAAACATGGGAGAAGGACCTTAGACTAATTTTTCCATTTTTAAAAAGATGTACGCATTACAAAATTTTTCAACAGTCATTTTGAATTTATTTTTTTACATATATGTTAATTTGTAAAATCATAGTTTTAAAAATATAATTTTAAATTTAAAGTCATATTTTTTACTTCAATTACTTTAGGAAAATTTTTAAACAATGAAAGAGAGAAGATGTTGATTTAAGATTTATGAGAAAGTAAGAATTTTTAATTTTATTTTTTTATCAAATTCACAATATATTTTAGCCATTTTAAAAGTTAAATTACTAATAGGTCCTAATAGTTGGACTTATTTCTTATTAAGTCCTATTGAAGGTTAGTCATAGTAAAATCGTCGTTTATAATAATTTTGTAACGATTTTTTTGCTTATATTGCTAAAAATTGAAAATTGGTGACTTTTTTTGTCACTATTTTTATAAATTGTCTCTAAAACTTACAATTAGTGAAATTTTTCTGTGATGAATTTTTTAAACTGTCACTGAAAACTGAAAATTAGTGATTTTTTTTGTGACAATTTTTTTAAATTGTCACTAAAACTTATAATTAGTGACTTTTTTTGCGACAAAATTTTTAATTTGTCGCTAAAAATTAACAATTAGGGGTTGTTTGGGGTGTCTTAAATAAGTGTACTTTTTGTCTTTTTGGACTAAAAAATTAAAGTTGAAAATATGGATGTTTGGGTTAACTTTTGACTTTTTATGGAAAAATGTGTAATAAAAAATTGTAAAAATTGATTTGTAGAGAAAAATTCGAATTGGGAGTTGTGCAGCCGTAATTGTTGATTTTTGGTGAATAGTATTAACTTTTTAACTTTTTGAGTAACTTTTTGACTTTTTGGCTTTTTTACAAGTTCTCAAACTTGGCCTTAGTGACGTTTTTTTAATAGTAGTTGGTAAAAATTATCATTAATTATTACAGAACTTATTAGATGAAAAAACCCACCTATTAAGATTTACATATAAATCTCTCAAATCAAAAGTGAGATTGGACAAAAGGAGGTCGGCATGGAATCATCATGACTTTAAAGAAAATGAAAAAAGTACAAGTGGGGTTAAAGGGGTGGGCATACATGATCCTGCTAAGAAAGTGGGAAAGCACAAGCACAAAAGCTGGGTTCAACTCACTCTTCCCCTCTCCCCTCAAAAATAATAATAACAATAAAATGAAAAAGGGAGTTCAGTCTATTGATCTATTTTTATAGATTTGTATGGACATAGATCTACGCACTTATTGTTTAAGTCCATAAGGGCAATCCCATGTCGATAAGGATAGTCACGCGTCTTTTTATTTGTATGGATCGATGCCTCTATCTGTTCAAATGATCCTTTTTTCAAACCCATTTCTCTCTCTCCTCCATTTTTCTCTCACTAACCTTGCATTCTACAGATCTACTCTCTCTCTCTCTCTCGCTCATCTTCTTCTTCACTTTTTGACCTACAAATGTTGCGTAGTTCGCTTCAAATCTCTCGCTCTCTCTCTTTCTCTTTCGTTCTTAGGAAGGTAAGTGCTATAATGTTTTGTTAATCAGTCAATAGTCGATTAAATCGATAAGAAGATCAGAAGAGATGCAACAAGGGAAAGTGGAGGATGTGAACGACAATATAGACACCCCATTTTGACCGGTTTTAAGACTTGGGAGCTCTTTCTCAAACACTCAATGATGAAAGTTGAAATGTGCTATTTTACGAATTCCTTAATAGGAAAGCCGGGTTCAAGCATTAATCCCAACCTTACAACCGTTTTGGCCAAAACATTTGTAGACCTTTTTTTCAAAAATCTTTTTCAAATTTTTTTTTTCCGTGTGGATCCAAACATTTCTACAAAGTTTTGAGGCTCACATTTTCAAAATTCAAGTATTATATTTTCTCAGTAAATTGAGTAAGGACAAAGTGGAAATGAGTGGAAAGAATGAGAATTTTTCTTAAAAAAAATCCTATTTTTCCCTTGTGAAAAACTGTGGCCAAACGATTTTTTGTCTGGCCGAATGATTTGCCCAGAAAACAAAGCCGTTTCAAAAAATTCGGCATTTTTTTTTAAAAATTTCACACAAATATCTTAGATATTTTGCATTGGGCTTCCTCTGCAAGTTTTTCAGATATTTTCTTTCTCTCAAAACTCTATAAATATGGCCCTCCTTCATTTCAAGGGGTTACAAAATTTTGTTCACCCACACCTCATCTTCAACTTTTTTTCTCCATTTGATTCATTATTCTTCATTGACACACCACCCAAAACTCCATTAAAGGTAAAACTAAAGTTGAGAAATATTTCTAAGTGGCTTCAAAAAATTTCTAAAGGCTAAAGGATTTGTTTACACCTACCTTCTACACTTCATCTTCAACATCCATTTATCATACATCAACCATCAAAACTCTATTAAAGCTTGACTCTAAGCCTCTTGCAAAGGATCCTAAGAACTCTAAGCCATATCTAAAGGACCTTGAGGGTGCCAAGAAAGAGTTTGACAACCAAGAAGTTCATCCTCTTTCAAGAGGTGAAACTTTTGAACTATTTTCATCTTCTCTCTCTTGTTCTTCATTTACAAGCTTTGTATCTCACTATTAGCTTGTTGTAATCATGTGATGGGTCCTCATGGATGTGGAGGGAACTAGGATATAGCCACCCATCCATTGATTTGATTGTTCTCTTTACTTTCTTACACTTTCGTACACTTTCCTTGCTTTCTAGTGCTATAGTTCCTTATTGTTGTATAAAGATATGATACTTGGAACCTTGTGGATATGGAGGGAGTAGAAAGTAGCCACCCATCCACAAGTTTGATTATGTAGAGTTGCTTCTTTCATTTTATACACTTTTTGATCACATGTCTCATCATCTTAGCATATTGGGCTATATGCTTCAATCGATGCTCAATCCTAATGAGTAGTAGAGGTTGTTTCATGGGGTTAGTTGGATGATTTTTGAGATTTGATGTTGAGAAAGTGGTTGTTTTTCATTTTTATTGGTTTTTTGAAAGTAAAGTAAGAGGTTTTATGTCAAAGGTGTTGAATACTCCCTTCTCAATCATTTGTGAACATGAAAAGGGGTGGAAACACCCTTGTTTCATTGAATAGGAGAGGAGTTATCAATATCCTTTGATGAATCTCTTATTTTGAAGCAAAGCTTTCACTAAGAAATGATTTGCATTAATATACGCTCTCCACTTAATAGGATGGATTTGGGTATTGATTTCCCTTTATTCACGAAGAGGAGATATAGATTCCTATCCATTTCTTAGGCTTGAATTTTTTCTTATTTTTGATCCATCATTTAATTTGATAAATTGTTGCAAAATATCTGTTGTATATATCTGTTTATATCATTGTTGAGGGTTAGGGCCCACTTGTCTCTTCCCTAAGTGATCCTTGTGAGCAGAGAAGGAAAGGGGTGAGCACCCCTCAGAAACTGTCTTATGGCTTCTATTCTGAAATTCTGCACTGACCTAAATCTCAGCCGGAAGAGGAATTCGGTCAACTCTTTCCCTATTCAGCCGGTCCTTTTTTGTATTTGGCCGGATGCTTTCCCAAGAACAGAGCATGCAGTTTCTAGGGAGTGCTCTCTTGGGTGTTTCTGGAGCTGCGGGTCGATTTCCTTTATCTATTTTATATGATTTGTTAGATTCAACAGTAATTTGGCTAAATCTATTCATTGTTGTAATAACTCCTCCAACCCTACTTCTTTTCTTTTATTATTATTCATTCAATTGTTGTAATAATTTCTTCCTCTATTTTCTTCTTTATTTTCATTTGAATTGTTGTCATAATGTTCCAACCCCACGTTTTTCTAACCCTTTTATTTATACGCTTTCTGTCTAGATAACATTTTTTTTTTCATTTATCATATTCATGACTTGCATCCATTTTTTTTTTCTTCTTCTTCTTCTTCTTCTTCTTCTTCTCTTTTTTTTTTTTTTTTTTTTTTTTGTGCATTAGGATTTGGCCAATTTGAATATGTGGGTTTTATCAATTCTTATGTGCCTTTGTGCCCTAATTCATGCCTTGAGATGATTCATATATCAAATGTTAGTAGCCGGATCTGTAGTTGCATTTTGTGTATGTATTGCATTAGGTATTTGCATAGAGGATCATGCATATGTATATAGCATGTTATTTTTTGCTTGCTCCGGAGGAGTACTAGGTGAGCATTTACAATTTTAGTATCCCAGCTGTATATGTTATTTTATTATGTATATCATCCTACCATGCTACTAAGTGCTTAAATGATATAAATCCTCGAATGCTAGTGGATGAAGGTTGTGTTGCTGGGGTTGGAATGATATTGATTGCTATGCATGTGGGCTCAATTTCATTTTGAGTTGTACATTTATTAAAAAACCTTTCAAAATACATGAAATCAAAGCATAACCAAAATGAGCAACATGATTGTTTGATTCACATAGTAATGTTAGTAGTAGTAAATAATCAAAACATGAGCATATAATGTTTGTAAAACTCATATCATGATTTAGTAGAGGCCAATCTTTTGATCGGGTGGGTGGGGAGCTCAATTCAGGACCTTCTCCTCTCATATCTAAGGTCCCGAGCTGAGATGTTTTTGGTTATGATGGACAATGGCCTTTGCCACGAGTCACGAGTTTTCTAGTATTTCCAAAAAGATTAGGTGACAACTTTGAGATCTGGTGATATAGTTAGTTTTTGGCGTATTTTGCAATAAATGGATTTTCTATAAAAGTTACAGGATTTGAACTCTCATTTTCTGTTTCACATTGTACTAGTGAGACTAGAACAGGAGATCGAGAGTCTGAGCTGTTGGGCACACACGGTAATGCCAAAAGCATCCCACAACGGCGTGAAATCGTCGCCGCAATGCGAGTTAAAGGCAGATCTCTTGTCGTCGTCATCATTGAAAAACACCTCATTCTTCTTCTTCTCTCTAACATCCCTGAAGCTAAAGACGAAACAGCAGGCTCTCTTGATTCGAGCGAGCACCCTGGTCCTCGTATGCGTCCTGGACTTTATGACTCAACTATTTAGTGTCTTCCGCTAAGAGAGGATGATCTACGAGTTCGATCCCTACTTTAATTATAGGACTACTTTCTTCCTGACCTAGAAGGGTTTTTATGAGTTGTGGAACTAGTTTGACTCTGAGAGGTGGTACCTTCTCGGTCGGATCATCGGCAGCACTCTCTACCCTAGTCGTATGGTCACTACCACTCTTATCTACTGGTCTCTTCACTTCCTCTGCTTCGCCATCCACATCCACAAAATCTGTGTCTTGATTGCCCATTTCTTCACTTCCAACACCACTCTTTCACTCTAGCTTCCACACGAGAGAGGGAGAGATCCGAAGCTGTATGTAATGAGAGAGAGAGAAAGAGAGATGCGGAGAGTAAAAATCCAGAGCTCTTAAAACCCTAAGTTTGTTGAGATTAAAGAAGAATGATAAGAGCGATGAATATAAGAAACAATAATATAAAGAGAGAGAAAGAATAAGAGAGAGAGAGAGAGAGAGTGAGAGAGAGAGAGAGAAAGATTTGAACTGACAGTGGCTTTGTGGGGAGAGTTGGATTTTGAACAGATAAAAAAAGATTTTGATAGAGAAGTGTAACATTCCTGGGGGATACCCATGTGCGTTAAGTAGTTCAGACCCTCAGTCTCTTTGATCTATCTCACGAGTGCAATGTGAAACATAGATGAGAGTCCAAATTTGGTAACTTTTATTGAAAATCCATTTTATTGCAAAACATTGCCAGAAATGGACTATGACATCAGATTTTAGAGTCGCCACCTACTATTTTGGAAAAATTAAGAAACCCGTGACTCATGCTAAGGTCACTGTTCGTTGTAACCAAGGATGCTTGGCTCAGAACCTTAGGTATGAAGGGGGAAGTTGAGCACCCCCGCAAACCCGATCAAAAAATCGACCTTTAATAACCATGACATAATTTTTATTTCCTTTATGTGTTCATATTTTGATTAATTTAATAAATCTTAAATAATTATTATGTGAAGCAAAACAAATATAGACTGTATCGTCCATTTTGGAACAATTTGATTTCATTATTTTGAAAATATTTTGAACAATGTACAAAACACAGAAAATTGAATTGTATGAAAAATCAATTTTATTCTAAATTGAATAACACAACCTTCATCCATAGGCATGCATAGAGTTATATCAAATAAGCACATAGCCACATGGTAGAATGCTAAATATAGTAGAAAAACACACACATGTAGGATGCTAAAACACAAAAACTTACATATTTACCAGATCCCGCAAAAAGGTACAAAACAAAGTTAGCAAAAATATGCATGCTTTTATATATAAGATCCTAATGCAATTCACTCATGAAATACACCTATAGATCTGAGTTCTAATATATGACATGTGAAACAACTCAAAACATGAGGTAGTGCACAAAATCACATAATAATTGATTTAAATCCACAAATGCAATTTTAGCCGAATCTTAAGGCATAAAGCATGGATGCAAAGAATAAATATGATGACAAACATAATAATATGATGACTAAAAGGGGTGTCCTTGACCGCCGGTGTCCTTCATGCCATGGTCCGATACCACACAAACCATCAGAAAAGCGACACGTGTATAGCACCATCTGGCAAAAGAATCAAAAGTACTCACACCACTCACACCTGGGCCCGGGTGTGACTTCCTTCTAACCTCATCCATACACGTGTCCATAAGTACAACAATGGACGGCCCAGATCAGCGAGAAGGGGGGCGCTAGTAATATTAATGCAGCACCCCCCCAGTCACACCACTCACACCATTCACACCAGGTTTTTTAACTAATAGGGAGGCCTTGTACGGCTGGTGTGAGTTCACTGTTTACCACTACAAAATGCCTCGCCAAGCCTCTTTTTATTTTTATGCCAAGAATGTTTTCCTTACTTACCCACAATGCCCATGTCCAAAAGAATAACTCTTACAACTCCTTCAATCCTTTCTCTAACTAGCCTGTTAGCCATACTACATATTTGTCACAAGGGAGCTCCACGAAGATGGAAACCCTCACCTTTATGCCATGGTTCAATGCACGAAGAAGATCCAAACTTCTAACTTGAGATTTTTCGATCTCACTAGAACCAACAGCAGAATCTATCCTCCAAATATAGAAAAACTCCACTTGCTAACAGCAAGTCAACAGTATATACAGAAAAGGGGTGAGTTCGTCGAATGGGGAGAATTTTCATCTAAGGGGAAAACTCCTTCGAAAAATAGAGACAAACTCTGGAGAGGAGTACTTGTAGAAGCAGAAACAGAGGAACAATTCTTTGCACTCTGTAAAGAAAGATGTCCCACCGATTACATCACAAAATATTCCTAATTAAAAACATTTTCGAGAGATCATTACAAAAGAGAGAGGCCTCCATATACAAGCCCCTTTAATTCATTTCCTTTCTTAAATGAAGAAGTAAAAAAAATGGGCAAAAAATTATATTTTGTTTGTAAGTCGAAATTTCGTTCAATACGAGTTATGTCAAAATTGTCGTCTCTTCGTTTGGAGGGAAGACGACTTCCTTAGATTAGGGATACAAAAAAATAATATCAACAATTTATATACTGACGAAGAACTCTCATCCTCCTCTGATAACAGGAACCAGAACAGCGGCCCATATGCCCAATCTCCCTCTACGTCGAAGGACCCTCAAGAACAGGCAAAATCGCTTGGGCCAAAAGCCTCAGATGACATAATTACTTCACTGGCAGAATAAGCTTCAAGGACTACGACCAAGACGCCGTCTACAACATCATAGGCGACATCAAATACTCGACAGTGCCTACCGAATTAATGAAAAATTTAGTAGGCTGCCAGAGAGATTTCCATGTATTTGTTAAATTCCAACCAAATCTCACTATTAGAGGAGGAATTCCTTGTATTATATTAACTAATGGGGATAGTAGTTGGTTAGATGCAATGTCCCCAAAAATGAGAGAATGGTTTGATGTTAATGTAACCACTGTCATGATTAATGAAAATTTTTATTAATTTTATTTATGAAACCACTCAAAGTTGTATTTACTTACTACATTTCCCTTATCATCACACATCACTATTTTTTACACTGATGATTACATTTTGTAAAACATTAGAAAACTCTGTGGGGTCCATAACAACTGATCCTCTACGATCAACTTCCTCTTTGCTAACACCAACCTCTGAAATCGACGGACTAGGATCAACATCACTAGTGTCATTACCACCTCTGCATATATCAATCTCGGACAAACTCAGACAACCTCTGCGTTCATGAATAACTGAACCACTTTCCCCAAAACCTCCTAACAACAAATCTTTTCACCTCTCCGGTAAACCCACAAACTTAATCCGTGTCAGAATCGGAATGACCTTCATTGGAGAACAATGCCAAACATCAACATTTTCATTAGTATATTTTTTAGATAACACAACAATAGAGGGGGCCCTCATTTGTGAATCTTCTGGCATGTCACTCGTAGAATACTTTAGATACCCCTTCATTTTACAATACGTAATCCCCCTTTTAATATTCGAATTTTCAAGTCGATACTTCACCATCCATGGCACTTGTTTGTCGTTAATTAACCAATAACCATTCCCATAATAGACTAACTCGCATTGACAATCGACAGGGAAAAGAAACCACGTCTGCAAATTGTCATTACCATCTAACTTTCGATCATAAACATTTACTCTGACCAACCCATTGGCATTGGGTGCGCAAAAGGGGTAATATTTTATCAACCTTAATACTCTTTTGTTTGTATCTTAACCTCAACTGAGAAAATAAATTAGGCAACACAAGTTCAATACAACTGAAATCACTTGCTGAAACACCTTCAACAACACCAGTTTTTATATCGTCCACCTTCATTAACCTGAACATTACAAATAAAAATAGATAAAATTACAATTCTAAATAGTTTTAAAGTACATTTGATTCCTTAAAGTAATTTTGCATTCTTTTCCACTAACAGTAGCAGCCACTAAATATATGGCACCCTTTTGAATACTTTCAACATTTCCCAACAGCGTATCTTTGTAGTCCGTCCAAACATTAACTAGGAAGAACCGGTCCACAACTTCTATCCCGTGACGAATGTACTCTTTGTCCTTGCCCTCAACGAGCTTGAATCTCATTTTCTTTAGCATCCGGAACTGGTCAGACTGGTCAGGATCAACAATCTAGGTCTCAGGATTACTCTCGCCAACTCCAACAAATATCTTGTTAGGTGTGGGGACAGAATCTGACGGACCATTATCACTTATGATGAAAAACAATATGTGATGGACCACAGCTTTGTCTTTAGCATCTTGTCCCAATTGAACATTCCCAATTAATTTTATACCCTTAACTACGATCTTGTCTGATTGACGGTCACATCTCTTATTACCCAACTCAATACCATTAAGCAATCTTGCTACACCTTTATTATCAAATTTAATATCCCTTAATTGTTCATCGTACAGCTACAACTTCCTTATTCCCCTCTTAGTCTTCTTAATATAATGGCAAATATTCTGAACGTACCGTCGGCGAACATACGTCACCTTAAAAGGTGCACGACCAGGGTAAATCCATTTATATTCACTGACTGCCGATGTCCTTGACCTCCGGTACGCAAGGGGAGTCCGATACTAGCTGCCCATACCTCTTTCGATTTTTTATAAAGCACTTCAAATCTTTTATCCTACAAATTCTGTAAATTCTCTTACTTTTTGCTAACCCTTCTGTTCAGACACATTAGCTTTGATATTTTTTCCCTCTGCTCCTCGTACCCACGAACAAACTTCGCCGAAGTTGACCATCGCCTCTCTTCCCACAGTCCTATTTGCCACGTCAAAAAATGATCTACATACATTTGAGTGAACTGCCCGTAATTTTTGGGATACTCTTCTAAGGAGTACAATATTGTATACCAAAACAATCAATAACCAAAAAAAGACTGAAAATGAGGGACAAAACAAGTTAAATCCTCACACTCTCTAATTAACATAAATAAACAAAAAACAAGAGCTTCGGGGGGTCTCGGAGACTGTCATAGACTATTCTACGCAAACGTTAGGAAACTGTCGAATTCTGTCCAGGAAAAAGGCGCTGGCCAACCACTAAACCTACCGACCAGCCACTTTATCCACTCAAGTTAGGCCAAATGCTCTGTTTTCGCTCCAGAAGCCAGAAAAACAAATGGGAAGTGTGCAAGTGGCTCAACTAACCACTTCCACTTAGCTCACAATAGGTTTATAACATGAAATTGAAACAAGAAAAGCAATACAAGAAAAAAAATGGAAGAAAACGCAATAAATGCTAGAAAACGAAAAGTGTGCACAATTTACCTTCCAAAGAAAGAATTTGATTTTCAAAATTCCTCTTGATCACCCTCAAGTGTAGGAAGTGTGTATTCAATTCTCATGATGAAAATTCGAAATTCAAGCAGGAATAGTGTTTTTAGGCTATTTAATAGTGTTTGTGGAGGAGGCGGGAAAGAGTTGTTCTAACTCTTTGTTTTTCTCTCAAATTCAACAACTCTCACTCTTTTTGATCAAGGCTACTAGAATTAAGCTCTAACAGAATTTATGTCAAGACCCAAACCCGCACCTATAGGTTTAGTGTCATAACTGGCCAGTAATCCCTGAATTTCCAAAGGCCTCTAAGACAGATTAACATAATATTAGGGGCTAGCAGAAGCAAATAACAAATATACAATGTCCATTGAGCTGTGCAGACATACATGGGACAGATAATTTTTAAAATTTATAGAAATATTCACAAGTGACGTCATATCCACAAAAGTCTTGAAACGTCGTACAAGCATGGACAAAAAAACAAAATGAAACAAATTCGTAGCATATCCCCTAAACTTGACTACTCGAAACAGGAACCTCCCCGGGGGGCACGGTGGCTAGCTGACTCCAACTCCCAGGCCCTTAACTCTCAGCTTGGTCATGTGCTTGATCACCTACATACATATTATAAATAGTGAGTGGGAGCCCAGTGAATAATAACAGAGTAAAGAGTTAAATGAACGATGTCCCGTTTCAGATTTAGAAAACAGAAACAAATTCATACATATTCTTAATTATGCTTGAATCATAAACAGAAATCAAAGTTCATGCTTGATTATACATGGTACATCCAATAACGCTAACAAATCAATATAGAGCATACTTGTTAGTTCCATAAAGGAACCTCCGGTACCGGGAACTTGTAACATACTTGAACCACGGTGTTAGTACCCCGAG
Source organism: Camellia sinensis (assembly GCF_055761805.1). Classification (NCBI taxonomy): domain Eukaryota; kingdom Viridiplantae; phylum Streptophyta; class Magnoliopsida; order Ericales; family Theaceae; genus Camellia; species Camellia sinensis. Next base: position 50,137,189 of record NC_138965.1, read on the forward strand.
CAAGGGCCATAAGACCACGGTATTATTACTCCCGGGCAAGGGCCTTATGCTCATAGACCACGGTATTATTATCCCCGGGTAAGGGCCTTGTGCTAAGGATGCCATGAATACTTTTAAATATATGGACAATCATTCATTGATTCAAAACGTAACATATCAGAAAATAGAGCATTTCTTGTCATATCATATCATATAAGAAATTAATTCAATGTAACATAACTTTACAAAGTTATTACTCACAGTTGGCTCCAAAGCAAACAGACAGAGTAGGCAAATCAGATATCTTGTGGCGCGTGACCTACACAGATACAGAACGGATACACATATTGAAACACACATTCGGATAGTATTTAAATTATTTTACTTTGTTCTTTGTGTGTTTCTAAGTCTTATCCTCTTTATTGTGTCTTAATTTCAGCCTAGGAATGCCTAGGATGCAATGAGGATGCTAAAATGCACTTGAAAGCACTTAACAAAACTTTCTGAAAATAAGGGTCTCGCTCGAACACAACTTCCTTCACTCGAGCAAACATGCAACAATGTGAGAGGTCGCTCGAGCGTAACTTTTTTTGCTCGAGCAGTCAGTAAAAGTACTGGTTGTGTGATTTTCATGCTCGATGGTTGCTCGAGCGTGAGACTAAGGTCTTCGCTCGAGCGCAACTTGTCGCTCGAGCGAGCTGCAAAACATGTGAACTTCTAGAAGCTTGCATTTCACGCTTGTAGACACTCCATTTTTGACCGTCCTCAAGACTCGGTTGTGCTTGCAGTTACATCCAGACACAAGTTCGATTGCTCGTCGGGTATTCGACTTTCGCGGCAGAACGTCACAGGTTCAAGCTTTCCGGACCCTGCATCCTTTCTGTCCCATTCTTGGACCATGACTTGGTCCTTTCAGAATGAGTTTTTTGGGGCACTGCCGGCTATCTTTTGGCCCTGTCGGCCTTTTCCTTGTTGCTGCAGGCCATTGATTGAGCCTGCCGGCCATCAATGAGCCATTGCTAACCATCCCTGATGGCCGGCAACCCTCCTGTCTCAGCAGGTTTCACTCCAGATCTTTTGAGCCAGCTGGAATCCTCTTATCTGCCCTCTATACACGTGTATGGAGGGATGAAGCTCTTGCCAAGCTTTTTAAAGAAGCTTTGCATTGCTTTTCTTCTATATAAGGAGAGAGCCTCTCTCCTTAGCAGAGGTTCAGCATTTTGAGAAGAAAAATCTCTCTCTCTCTCTCTCTATATATATATATATTGCTGTTGATTTGTGCCTTGAACTCCATTTTCCTTGCACTTTCACACTACAACACTTAGAGATACACCACCACCATTGGATTGAGGTTCTTGGGAGGACTTCTTGAGCTCTGAAAGTGAGGTTTTACCCCCTGAAGTTGCTGATTTCGAAGTGGATCTTCAAGGGTAAGTTTCTTTCCCTTTTTAGCACTTTTTTGTACCACATTTTGGCCATACTTTCATATTGTTTTAGGCCTTGCTTACAACTAAAAAAAGTCTTGTATTTAAGTGCTTTTGAAGTTTGTTTGAGGTCTTTTGGCTGTTGAGGGTCTTCAACCCTCTTGTTGGCCTTGTTTGGCCTTGTTTTGAGCCATGCCTTAAGGCCTCCAAGCTAGCCTTGGTTTGGCCTTCTAACCACTGAAATCCAGTGGATTTTCAGTGGTAGGCATGTGGTTTTGAGGCCTCAAATCAGAGGGGGTAGCCCCCTCTCTTTTGGTTTTTGTTTGCTTACATTTTTAGCCTTCCAAAGGAGCATGCCTCTATGTATTTTTGAGGCTTGGTCCAGGCCCTTTTTGTGACTTTTAGGACCTGCCTTGGCTCTGTCCATGGCTGGTTTGGTCACACTTTGCATGCATCTTGTATGTGTAGTGTAATCCCATTTGTAGCTCATCAAAGTAGCATGTTTGCTTAGCTTGTGTTGAGTCCATTTCAGTAGGTTTTTGGTGATGTTTTACCATGCCTTAGATCTATTTTGGGTTGGTTTTGTCACTCCATGCATATGCAATACACTTGTAGTGTAAATCTCATAAACTAGCTTTATATGCTTCTTGCTTTAGCATGTCATCCTAGCTTATGTTCAGTCCATTTCAGCATATATTTGGTCATCATTTGGCATGTCATGACTCTATCTTTTGCTGGTTTGGTCGTCCTTTGCATGCTCCATATACTTGTAGAACAAATCTTGCTTACTAGCTTTATGTGCATGATGTTTTGACTCATCATCCTAGCTTATTTTGGCTTTGCTCCCGCATGATTTTGTCCTTGTTTTGGACTGTTCTTGGACTTTTTTGGGCTTCTATGGCCATATCACTCATACTTTGTATAGCTATAGTGTAAATGCTTAGGCTAATCTTGGGTTTTGAGGCCCCTACCATGCCATATATTTGATGTTTGCATCATTTGCCATCATTTTACTTGTTATATCAGTCCATGAAATGTAGTCATACACTTGCATTTGGCATGCTTTTAATGCCTTAGAGGTTTGGCTCTTTATGCCTCAAGAATGGACTTTTGTGCATGCCATTAAGCCTAAGCCTTTGGCTCATCATATCAGTACATTTTTGGTCTTGTTATACCATGATGTAACTCTATTTTATGTTGTCCAAGTCATGCCATGTTTGGTTTCAATAGGTGTAGTGCATTGCCTCTTTTGTAGCCTTGCATGCTCTATGTGTTTGGCCTTGTGTTCTAGCCTATGTTGGCTAGTTTCGAGCTTGTTTTTGGTCTTGTTTGGACCTACCTTGGGACTGTTTTAGGTTCTCTTAGCCCTTTAGGGCTTGCCTTGTATGGCCATGGCTTAAGTCCCTTTGCTAGTTTTGAGCTTTGAGCTTTCTAACATGCTATGCTTGCATTGTTTAGTTGATTTGGCATCAATTTACATGAGATTTCAGAGCTTACCTTGTTGTCACATATCCATGCTTGTCACTCTTTAAGTGACCTTAAGAGTTACATCTTTGTGCCTTAATTCTTGAGCGAATTGGCATACATGTTTGCCTTGCCTTTTTATGCTTTTCATACTATCAATTCATCACTTTTGGCCACTGATTTGGGCCTATTCAAGAGCTGTCCATTTTGGTTTAAGCCCATCCCTTGCATGTTGTTGCATGCTTGTCTTGCATATTGTTATATGCTTGCTTCATTTTGCATGTTGTTGCATGCTATGCATGTTTGCATGTTTAGGATTGTATGCCTATTGCATGTTAGTTGCATTGCATCGCATCATGCTCATATACTTGTTGCATGCTTGAGTTATTGCATTGCATGTTTGCATGCTTAAGTCATATTGCATGTTTGCCATGCTTGTGTTGCATTGTTGTTTGGATTAAGTGTTAATCTGAGCACGAACGAGGAACGTTTCATACTTCAAGTGATGAAACGCGTCTCAATTCTCGGTCGCCGACGCTCTTGATGATTCATGATATAGTTCTAGGCATTTAAGTGTTTATTTGTGCATTCATTTCATATTGATTTGCACAAGTTAGATCTTTGGCCATCATGCATCGAGATGTATGATTGATGGTCGTAGATCCGATTATGCCTCTCCCTTGATGTTTCGAGATGATATGGGATGGCATAGTGCGTACATACCCTTGGGAGACCCTCTCTTTTCTCTATTTTGTGCTCTGCTGCAGCTTGGTGTCCCAGCACATCAGTGGCCGGTAGTGCCTTGCAGATGGCCGGCACCTCCTCATCCTTGGCCGGCAGTTCTCACTCTTGGTCGGCAGCATGGTAGGCAGTGGCTCCCCATGGCCGGCAGGCCACTGATGCACTCCCCAGCATGTTTTTGGTAAGGTTCAGCAGGAATTCCTTGAGGACACCCTGCAGACAGAGCCTCTAAAGAGCATTCGGGGAGCTTTCGGGACGGGAATCGAGCATGCATCCTCTTCTCCTTCAAACAGAGCTGGAGCAGCTTAGTTTTTATGCTTACTTGTTAGTTAGCATTTGGTTTTGCAATTTAATTAATTAATTTGTTAATTAATTAAGTTTTGTAATAATTAATTGTAGCTAGTTATTCAATTCAGTTTTGTAATAATTAATTAGCTTGTTAGTTAGTTAATTAGCCGGCATGTATTATTCATTCGGACCCTCCGTCGAGAGGGCCATTTTTGTAATAAGTGTGCGTGTGTGTGTGCATGTCTTCCAACCTCCATTTCTTTCTCCGTTTTACTTACCTGCTTTTGTTGGTTAGTTTTAGGTCATGTTTCAATTAGCATACTTATGCTTTGCATGTTTGCATCCATTCATCTGTCTAGCATCCTTATGCTTTGCATGTTTGCATACATTCATCTATCTTGCATGCACCGGGCTCGACGCATCATACAAACTGCATCGTATTTCGATACCAAGTCGAATACATGTATCAATTATTATATCTCACATGCCATTTTAGAATAGCCGAGCCTATCTCTAAGTTGCATTTCCACATGTGTTGCGTTAGACATTTCAAAACATGAACTAGGATCATGCATTGATTACTAACTAGTTTCTATTTTGGCTTGGAGTACACTGTAAGTGTTTATGCTTTAGCATCTTGCATGAGTGTGAGTGCTACCATGATAGCATGCTTGCCATGAGGCTATTTGCTTATGTGATATAATTGCCTGAATGCCTGTGGGTGAAGATTGGATTACTTGAATTGGAACAAATCATCAAATCTGTATTTTAGCCTACTTACGAGTAGCAAACTTCAAACCGTTTTCAAACAAACAAAAATGCGATGCTTTGTTCCAAATTAGGCGATCTAGTCTATACTTGTTTGCTGTGCGCATCACGTAGCAAGATTAGCTAATTAATCGGAATAAGAACGTATGTGTTTTCAAAAACTAGATATCATGTTTAGTAGTGGCCGATCTTCGGATCGGGCGAGCGGGAGTGCTCATAGTTGACCTTCCCCAATCGTACCCAAGTTCCCGAGCCGAGACAACTTTGGTGATGACGGACACGTGGCCTTAGGCAACGAGTCAGGGTTTCCTAAATTTTTCCAAAAATGAAATATTTAGGTGGCGACTCTGTATCTGGCAAAGCAGTTCATGTTTGGCACTTCTTTCTCAAAAATTTGTTTTCCAAAACAATTTGCCGGATTTGGACTCTTTGGTGATTTATCGGTCTCGCATTGCACTTTGCGGGATTAGATTCAGAACCGTGACAATTTGAGTCCGATCTGTGGTAGCAAGGCCCGAGGGAGCGTCCACAACGCTCGACCCAACTTTTGGTTGCTCGAGCGGAAGTGCAAAAAAATAAAGTTTGTTGCTTGAGCGCAAGATCTATCGCTTGAGTGGAGAGGCAGAATCTGAAATTTCCAAATTACACTTCCAAGCTCAAAACTCAACCACAACACATCAAAACCCATCCTTTTGCGCCAAAACTCAAAAAAACACTTAAAAACTTGTTGAACATCAAGAATTGAAGATCATTTCGCAAAATCAAGGCCCAATAGCATTTCAATTGTCAAAAATTCAAACTTGAAACTCATGATATAAACATGCATATAATTTCTTCACACTTAAACCTTTCAAATCATGCCCAAACAAGTAATTTAATGGAAAACATGTTGAAGTCTCATGATTGAGTTAAAAACATGACATGCATGGGAGAATCACTTGAAAACAACTTGTAAAATACTATAAAACGCACATGTATGCTCTAAACTTCCTCTTCCCACTTCACTAGTTCATTTCATGCATGAATCTACTTAACTTTCTTGAGTTCATGAGGTAAATGGTTCAATTACATCTATAGACTTGAATTCTTACTTTAAAGCCTTGAATTTCCAAGTGTTGAAGCCTAATCTTCCAAATTCTGTTATATTCTTCTACAATTCTCCCCTTTTCTTTCTTGATCTCACTTCCTCTCTTAATCTCTCTCTCCTCCACGTTTGAAGCTCAAAATGAAGTAATAAGTATACAAAAAAATGAACTAGTGGGGTCAAGTAGGCCTTAGATAGGCTTGATGAGTGGTAATTAATTAAACTAAGTAAATGAGCATTAATTAATGTAATTTAATTCGCTTCAAATTGAATTTTAATTAAACTTACCACAAGGTTCTAAAAATTCCAAATAACATGGAGACCAAGTCAATTTCGTGATTGGATGCTGATAAGGCCTTCATTTTGCAAAACAAAACAGAAAGACTAACAGATATTCTTACAACAGACAGATATAAACACAAATAATGCTATACACATGCAATTAATTTAGAATTTATTCTTAATTACTGATTAGGTACTCTTAATCATGGATTAGTGACTAATCAGAGGTCAGGGTTATTACAATTTATGAGATTGTTCTGGTGTATGAAAGATAGAATTTCAGTATATGTTTTGAAGAAAATGGAAGTTTTGGTTCAAAGCTTTCTTTCTCTCTTTTCTCTCAATTCCATTCTTTCCCCCCTTTAATCTAATCCTATCTCTCTCTCTCTCTCTCTCTCTTTCTCTCTCTCTCTTTCTCTCTCTCTCTCTCTCTCTCTGTATAGAATATGAATCCAGGTTCAACCAAGGGAGGTGAGGGACAAGGTTGATGGATGTACAATGATGGTTTGAAATGGTTACCATCTTTTGAGAAGATAATAACCTCTCTTTTGACAAAGGCGCTACAGGAGGATCAGGGGGGTCCTAGAATACATCTCGTGCATGGATGCACCAAGAAACATCTGTAATGGCATGACCCACGCGCTTTGACCAAGAATTATGTCGAAACTTTCCTAATTCTGGAAAAAGTAGTCGACCGACCATTTTTGTGGACGGCCGTACACTTTCTCTCTTTCCCGGCCACAAAATGATCCACCTGGACACCTTCAAACCACCCAACCACTTTTCATCTCACCCGTCCACTTTTCACTTCACCTAGCCACTTTTCACTAAACATTTTTTTTTTCTTCTTTTTAGGGAAAATAGGGTTTTTTAGTAAAGTTCTCATTCTTTCCTCCTATTTCCACATTGTTCTTTGCTCAATTTCCTCATAAAATGTTTAATTTTGAAGTTTTAAAAGCAAGCCTCGAAACACTATGAAAATATTCATAATCCAGCGCGAAAAGAAAAGCTCGAAAGAGAAGTTTGAAAGGTACTTGAACACTCGGCCAAAATAGGCTTAGGTTTGGAAATGACGCACAAATTCTAACTTTCTTACTGAGAATTATGTGAGAAATACAATCTTATTTTCATCATCAAACAATCAAAAGAAAGCGCGTAAGTCTTAGGACCGATCAAAATGAGGTGTCTACAATAGGACCTATCTATCTCTCTTTCTCCCTCTTTATATATATGGGCGCTGTGCTTTTGTCGAGTCTAAGGCCCCGTTTCCACACAAGTGTTGTGCAAACTTGCTTTAATAAACAAAGAGTCACCACTAATTTTTAAAGGGAAATTAAGAAATCTTGAACAATGAAAACTAAGTTAAGGACTGATTTATCATAACTAGAAAATTCTAGGTTTGGAAGCTTAGGTACAAAAGGAGAAGGTCATTGAATGATAGCACCCCCGTTTTGCCCAATCCAAAGATTGACCTCTACTAATTTTCTATTTTATGATTTTAGTGGTTAATTATTCATACAAATTCATTTTAAGCCTAAAAACCCTTAACTAATCCTAAAACTATGTGATTTGAAAAATGAATATCATCTAACTTAGATTCTGTGAATAAAATCATATCATTTCCAAAAAAATAAATCTTTTACTACCAAAAATAGATTTTTCAAGGATATGATCATACTCATGAACCAAGTCAAGCAATAATCATGAAAACACACAAAACACACAATTTTGCATAGAAAAGCATAGAAACTTATATTATTTAAAAGACAATGCAAATAGCGAGCACATGCTATGGAGAGATAGAAGACTTACCCGGATGCCCACTTTCAACGTCTTACATGCATTTATAAATTAAACATGAATCCTAATATGCTTCTAACGATACAAAATATGAACCTAGGCTCGATTTGAGGCTACTAGAATGATGCTTATGCACAAAAATAATAAGTAATAAGAAAGAACAATTATGTAAGCTATCTACATAATGATTCAAACGGGGCCTAACACACGATTTGTACCTGATAAATGATTCTAAACATGCTGTTTTATTGAAAATAAAGGAATCATGGTGAAAAAGGTGAATAAATATGCAAACTACATTGTGACGCCCCAAAATAAATAGACATTCCAGTCCATCATAATACTCTTTAAAACATGCAGAAGCTTATCATCTTATACAATTACCCAACATTTATACATAACAATCCTTTGAGTCTTTACAAGATTACATCACATGTTTATTACATTCACTGAGTTTACAATATGAGACCAAAGATGTGATTGAAAATGAAACAATATCTAAACTAACACATGTTAATGCCTTAAAGGCTATAAATTTCCAAGGCCTCACCCGGCTACAACAAAAGAGTTACAAACTCAATACAGAGAAGCCCTTGACTTTAATATATAAACACAATAACAAAATGAGCCTCAAGTTCCAAGATCCTCACAAGTCATCGTCTTGGCGGATGCACGCCATTCCATTTGAAAGTGGTATTCCATGTAGGATAAACATAAAACCCAGTAAAGACAATCTTAATGACATGTATGACGCTTAACAATGCCATAGGGTGAATGCAGATGAAATGCCATGATAAACATGTGTTTTCTCTTTTGAAACAATATCGTGCAAGAGTTCAAACCTCAGTTCATCATTCTTTCCCTTTAAAACTGATAATAGGAAAGTAAATACAAACACTGGGAATCTCTAGGTACATGTATAAATGTAGGCTATAAAAGCACAACCAAATGTCATTTTGTAGCATTTGTACCCTTTTCAAAGCTTTTGGGAAGTGCATATGAATCCTTTATTTTATTTTGAAAATTTTTGGTGTTGTTGTACCTTAGTTTTGGAGGTATATTAATTAATTTAAACTTATTGGGATTGCTCGTCCACGCTTGTTCGCGTTGAAAAGTTGTTTGGAAACTTGAAAATCATGTTCTGGGGTCAACACCGGTCTTGGTGGTGTCGACACCTTCTCTTTAGGTTGGCCGCAAGGGTCAACACCAATCTGGGAAGGGTCGACCCTTGTGCTAATTTTGCTCACTGCATTTTGGTGTCGACACCTGCCAGAGGAAGGGTCGACACCTGCTGTGCAATCTAACTTAGTGTTCCAGCTTTTTTTCATAAGGGTCAACACCTCTGCTGTAAGGGTCGACACCTATGTTACTGTCAAACAAAAAGTTCCAGATTTTCTTCATAAGGGTCGACACCTCTGCTGCAAAGGTCGACATCTGCAAACTTTCTCCAGATTTTCAGTCCGATTTTGGGTTCAACTTTTAGGGATTTTGACTTGGTCTTTTGGGTTGACTTTGGGACTTTATTTTACTTTGACCTAGTACTATAAATGGGCTTCAACTCAACCCTTTTCTTTATTTCTTCTCCTCTTTTCTCCGTCTAAACCATGAGAGTCTCTCTCTCTTCCTCAAAAAGCACTTTTCACTCAAAAATCTTTAGATCTACTCTTTTGGAAGCATCTTCTCGCCATGCTCCTTTGAGAAAGATTGTAGATTCGTTTTGATCCAAGTAGAAGTTGGTTTCGACAACTTTAGAGTTTCAACCTTTTTGCTCATCTTCTCTTCCAAGTTTGAGGTAGGGACATTCTTCAGTTATATATACAAGTTTTGCTATTTTGATGATGGTTTTAAGAGTTTTCTTCTAGTTCCTTGTTGATTTTAATCTTGTGTTTCAAAAATATAGAGAGTTTTAAATGTGGGTTGTACCTCAACTCCTTTATAAATCCTAGAGGGTTTTCTTTTGAGATATATATATATATATATATGTAAGTTTTTAGTTGATTTTGTAACTCTCCTTGAAAATTTCGAAAATGTGTTTGGTGACTCAAGGGATTGATGATTTTTGTAAAACAAACTCTATCTTGCGTTCATTTAGAGATTATCTTGAAATTTTGAATAGCATGAGTTGAGATTGAAGTGTATGATAGATTTTATAAAAGAGATGAACAATGTTGAGATTTTTTTTATAAAATGAGGATCTAAAATGTAAATGTTCTAAGTGATCCTTGAAGCCTTTTCCTATGATATAAAAAGAAAAAATGACTTGATGAGCTTTCACATGAAAATGGGAGGTGTTTTGGGTTTTGAGAAAGAACCCTAGAAATTTGGGGGGTTTTTTTTGAAACCATGAGGAAAACTATGAAATCCTTCTTTTCTTGTATTTAAATAAGTAAATGAGCATGGATTTCACGATGTGATATAAAGAAATGATAATTTTCGTGGTATAAAAGAGTAGAGGACTTATTTTTAAACTATTGTTGAATGTATGGAAATATTTAAGTGGAAGACGATAATTGCGGTGCATTATGAATTGTGAGAATTAATGTTTGAAAAACATTACATGTTGTATTGATGAGACCATATTGCTAAGAATTGTGAAAAGTGAAATTGTGGCTAAGTGTAGATAACATATGGTTATCTTGGGAAAAAGTAATGAGAAGAGGTAATGGAAAAATGTGATTATTGATGTTATTGTAGAGACTATGAAAATGAGAAAGTATTTATAAAGTTATTATATAATACATGAGCATGCATGATTGAGGAATGGGAAATTGGTATGTGCCATGGATTGCGGGAATTGTTATGAGTTGAAGGTATATATGTTATTTTGTGAATTAACATTGAAGAAAGAAAATGAGAAATGTATTTATTCAATATTGTTGTCATGTTACTTGAATGGAGAAATGTTATGAGTTATGAGAAATCATTGCATTGCATATGCATTCAATTATTATTTTTGCATTGTTAATTTTGATGAAAGATATTTTATTTCATGAAAGAAAGTGATGTTGTATTAAGAACTATGGCAATGTATATGGGGTAATTACGGTGGTAAGTCCGGATAGGGGGTGTTTGATAAGTTGGCCTGAGTGTCCTTGGTGAAAGACCAGAAAACCGCGTGGATAGGTGTTGAGCCTTCCAGTTAATCACGGTAAAAATGACAGTTTGGTAGTACTCGCAGAGTCTACTTGCAGATACCAGCCTAGGGATTACCAGTGTCGTATGTACCGCCCCTATTGATTAAAATTGGAAGTTTTTGAAATGTGTTGAGATTGCACGCTTTTGTTGAAAGATGGAAATCGTTAAGAAAAGCATGAAATGAAATTTCTTTAAAAGAGCATGGCATAGCATTGGCATTTGCATTATTTTTATTGACAATTGCATAACTGTATATACTTTGTTAGAATTCTCTACTGGGCGTTATGCTCACCCCTATGGGATTTGGTGCAGGTTAAGATGTGGTGGTTCCGCCAAGCTAAGGGCGTGGATATGTTTTGATGAAGAGTAGTCTTGCTCTTCCATTTGTTGTGATATTTTTGTAAGCCAATGGCTAATGTGTACGGGTCCAAGAGACCATTTTGTGTAACCGGGCTATTGCCTTGGAAGATGTAAGCCCTTAGGGGCATTTTATTTGTGTTGAGATTAGATGCTTCACATGCTGTAGATTCATGTATCTCTATATTCTTGAATGTATAAACATTGATGGTATATTATGTAAAGGTTGGAGTTATGACATTATTTATTGGGTAAATGTTGATTAATGTGGGTGGTTCATGTTGTATTATTTTCGGGGTGTTACACATTTTACCGGCATTATCTAGAAGGATTGACACCTAACCGCGTGGGGTTCTAGTCTTTTACCAAGCACGCACATGCCAACTTAATTAACTACAATTGCACCTCCTAACCAGATTCTACACGATATTCACCCATTTTCTCAAAACGATGCAAGTTTCTCAACATAACTTTTTCAAAACGTAACCCCTCCAATTCATAAATCCATGATATGCATAATGCGATGTATGTTTTGTTAATAGTTTAATTGCTTAATTCACATGCAATTTCTAACACACAGTAATGTTGTCCTCCACCAATAGCCAAAATAGTTATCTCTAATACAATTATTAAAAGATAACAACAATATACAATCCAATATGATATCAAAATCTGGAATCTCCATGATTTTTCCAAAATCTCAACGATTCCTAATAACAACATTCACACTCCTTAAGAGTCTTGTGAATCTTAACATTTAATATTCAATTTCAAAGAAAGAAAATGATATAGATTTCTCAATAAAACTCAATATTTGAAAAGAGTAATCAATACTTGTTATTCCCAATGGTTCACAATTCCCATACCATTTCCAAAACACTAGACATCCCAGGTTTTGATAAAAATTTTGGGGGTTTCTTTCCAAAAACACAATTTTCCTTAAAATCTCGTTATACGACAACGATGTTGAAAAATCTAGAAATCCCCTAGATATTGATTTGTGATTATATATCAATTTTAAGCAGTATATAACAATCCCAATCAAACAATCAAGACAAATCAACACAACGATTTTAACGTAGAAAAACCACAATTGGAGCACCTCCAATTGTGATAAAAAAACCACGGCCAATAGCCACAAAACAATCCACTAAGAAGATATAAAGGAATTACACGGGTATACTCTCAATTACCTAGCGAATCCACGCCCGAATTGAACCAATCCCTATGTGCCTCTTTCAACCCCGTCTTCACCTCGGAATTGTCTTGATGATGAGTTACTCTAGAATCCACCAAAGCTTCAGGCTCGAATTCCCCATAATCTACAAAAGAAAAACTCTCTCTTTTGTGTAGAATAAACAAACAAACCTTTGATGTATGCTTCTTAAACCGTGAGTTGAATACTCAATGAAACATCAAAGAAAACTAGCAAAATAGCCCCAGATATAAACCCTAGAACCCAAGAAAAAGATCTGGAGGCCTTGCCCTGGATTTGGACTGAAACATGTATTTATAGAAAACTATCCCACGATCTCCACTCGAGCGTCAGATTGGCCGCTCGAGCAGACCTACGCTCGAGCACGGAAAGTTCCACTCGAGCGGGAAAAAACAACATCCAGTATTTTTGTAGGCAAATAAACTTTTGGAACTCAGCATTCTCCGCTCGAGCGGGGGAATGTCCGCTCGAGCGGACATGCAACTTTGAATGCATTTTTGCATTTTGCTTCGGGGGCGTCATAATCAGCGAAGTGGCAATCTTGAAAGAATTAACATCATAAAACTTCTCTGCAAGGCACAATTTAGGTTGGATCCACATCTAATAAACTCATAGCCTCACTAAAATAAAAGTGTGAAAACAAGTACAACTGAAAGGAGTTTTGTCAAACGGGATTGCCAAGAATAAAAACCTAACAATCTCCCCCTTTGGCAATGCCGTGACAAAACACACCTAACAAATAAAATCCTAAACAGCCTAACCTATTACAGCCAACAAAAGCCAACTTCTTTCTCAAGGTCATGATCTGCAAAATAGTTATTAGTGCCACAATCTCCAAAACAACTATTAGTCCCACAAGAGTATATGAAAAATCAATAAACATATGACAAGATTATCTTGAAGTATGAGATGGAAACATGAATAGATGCAACTTGGAGCTTAAGAAAATGTAGCATGAATAGATGAAAAACCCAACACAAATGCACTCGCCATGAAATCCTAAGACACATGCACCCGACACCTGCACCTGCCAATATTTCTCCCCCTTTTTGTCACGAATTGACAAAGGAAGCTCAATCAACTAAAGCAAGATCATAAACCACACAAGCAATGATATGATGATGTAAATATCAGGAGCATGCAAGAAGGAAATAATAAGCAAACAGTACATAGTAACATGCAAAACAACTAAAGCCAATCTCCCTTACCAAACAAATCAAAGTGTTCATGCTAACAAACGCTTCCAATGATAAACCAAACTCCCCCTCACGAAAAACAACCACAAACATTGAAAACAATGAAGAGGAAGAAAACGACAAAAATAATATGGTGGAACAAGCAAGGAATTTCATATTAGTACCTTAAAACACACAAGACTATCCAAGAAGCACAATTACTTGAAAACACAATGTGCACAGCCAGTAGAAGATTCCTCATAAAAGAAAGTGATGTCACATGTGAAAAGCATAGATCCCATGATAAAAGTGTGTGCGTGACTCTTGGAGTTCGACAAACACAAGATTTAAATCCTAGCAGTGATCTGAAAGCTGGACATCCAGCAAGAGAATCTATGCACAACAAAGAAAAGTCAAACCACTATGAATCAAAGGGTATTTGGTGAGTAAAGGCGGAGGCTCCCCCTCAATCAATGAATCCTTTTTTTTTTCTCTTTTTTTTTCACATCTTTTTCTTTTCTTTCTTTTGCACATCCTTTTTTTTTTTTTGTTTCTTTCTTTTGCACACTCATTAGCTGCTGACACCCTCAAGAGTATGGAAACCGAACCAGAGAAGCATGGATATAATAAGGATGGCCTACTTGGTGACTCTGAGGTAGCCTTTTCCTCATGCCTGGACTACAAAGAACAGAGGGGAAAGCCGTGGGGATGCAAAAAGATAGAAGGTGGTTTAAGAGACTCAACATCACCCATGATATGCTAGTATAGGTCAATTCCTCTAGAAAAGCAAAAGATACCATGCCAAAAGTCCATAGAGAAAAAAGATCACTAAGGCGGAAGACTCCAATATTTGCTAATCCAAGAGTGTGTACAGAATGAGACATACTAATCAATGAACACACACTCCGAAATGAGTAATGACCATAGAAAGCACACACATATTAACATGTAATGAATATTCTCATCAATTCCCATATACACCAAGGACCACTCAAAAATTTCAAGCTTGCAAAACCATACTAAGAAAATCTTTTTGGGATTTTTTTCATTTTTTTTTCTTTTTCTAAACAAAGCAAGACATGAAACGAACATGCACACATTTTTTCTTTTCTAAACAAAGAAAGTCAGAGAATGAACACGCACACACTAAATGACTCAAAAAAAAAAAAAAACATATAGAAACCCAAAAACTAAAACGGCTAAGAAAATTAACACAAGTCAAGTTTTCTTACTCAAACCATTTTAGTATGAACAAAGTTGTGAGAATGGCGGTTTTTGGGTGGTGTCTTGACGTTGTGGTTCCCTTCCTATTCAATGGAAACCCGTCTCGACGTGGTTTCCAACTTCCTATTCCTAGGTCTAGGCAAATGCAAACTCGCTCCATGTTTGGTCTAAAGCACACCAAAATAACGAGGTCTAATATGATCTTTAACCTCATTACCACCAAAGAAGTGTCTCCTACCCCACGAGATGTTGGAATTTCTTCCATCTCTATGAGACACTCTTCCATACAACTCATAACAATAAGGGCGAATATGACCATGCATACCACAATTATGACAAATAAAAACAGAGTGTACCTTCTTTTCTTTGGCCTTACCAACTCTAGAAAGTTTGAGAAGTCCATCCTCATGTTGAATTTTTATTCTCCCTTTCCTTGAGTTCTTGTATCATGAGATGTGGAAGCACTCTGTTTTTGCTCTTTCTTACCACCAAAGCCAATGTCACTCTTGTCAAACAAATTTGTTGAGACCCAATGATATTGTCCAAATTCTTTGATCCTCTGTTCCAAAGACCAATAGTAGCCATAGCACACTTGAGTTCTTCCTCTTTCTTGATCATTAGTTCTTCCAAAGCAACTTGAGACATCTCGAGAGTTTCAATTTTTTCTTTATATGTTGCATAGATTTGTTGTAGCTCATTCCTCTCTGTCTCACAAGTCAAGAGTTTTGCACAAAGAGTTTGTCGATCATTAGAAATCTTAAGGACATCATTCCTAGCCTCGGAAATCTCTTTCTTTAATTTGGCATTCTCACTTTCACGTGCTTTGAGTTTCGTAGTGAGTTTGTCATTCAATTTGGATAAGTTAAGAGATTCCTTATACAACTTTTGATATGCTTGCTGAAGTTCTTCATCTTTACTCTTCGAGGATTCATCATCAGTGGCATTCTCAACCGACCTCTTTGGATACTCTGTTCATCCTTCAGTTTTGGAAGCCGCCATGAAAGCAAGGAATTGTTTATGTCCCTCTTCACCTTGATCTTCATTGTCACTTTCATCTTCATCAGATTCTGATTCATCATCCCAAGTGATAGCGAGGGCTTTCTTCTTCCTCAAACGAGTGGGGCATTCTGAAGCAAAGTAGCCAAATCCTTGGCATTCATAGCATTAGACTCTTTCAGAGTTCCCTTGTATCTTTCCTTTCTCCTTCTTGGCTATAGGATTAATTTTGAGTTTATCTCTGCCTTTAGATTTATGAGTATGAGTAGATTCCAAAAGTTTAGGATTCTTTTTCAGAAAGGATTTTTTAAATTATTTTATAAAAGCATCTGTAATCTTGGAATCTATCTCACAATCCTCATCAGAATCCTCTCCAACTCTATGAGCACTACTATAAGTAATAGTATCTTTTTGTTTCTTTTTGAAATTCATACGTGCCTTATAAGTTTGGAGATTTCCAATCAAATGATCTAGCTTGAGGTTATCAACATCTTGAGCCTCCTTAATAGCCGTAACTTTTGGTTGGAACCGATCGGGCAAGGACCTCAAAATTTTTCCACAACTTCAGATTCTAGTATTTTTTCACCTAAATTGAAGCTGGAATTTACAATGTCACTAAACTTCGCATAAAATTCATCAAAGGTCTCACTATCTTTCATTGAAAGGTTTTTGAAACTAGACGTGAGCCTTTGAAGTTTTGAGCGTTTAACCGAATGAGTGCCCTCATGAATAGTTTGTAAAATATTCCAAGCCTCTTTTGCTACTTCACAATTGCAAATACGACTAAACTCTTCAGGTGTGACAGCGCAAAAGAGAGAATTGATAGCTTTACTATTCCAGCTACTATTTTGGTAATCAATTGTGTCCCACTTATCAATTGGTTTGGGAAAAGTTACTCCATCAACGGTAATCGTCGGTTCAGTCCACCCATACATGACAGATTGCCAAACTTTTTCATCAATAGATTTTAAAAACGATCTCATCTGAGCTTTCCAAAACGAATAATTGGATCCGTCAAGTAGGGGTGGTCGAACCATAGAATTTCCCTCACGAATTGAATCCATTATCACAAATCAAACAAGATCTAGTTCTAAAAGATCTTTTTTTTAAAAATAGAACGACCTGCTCTGATACCAATTGAAAAATCTAGAAATCCCCTAGATATTGATTTGTGATTATGTATCAATTTTAAGCAGTATATAACAATCCCAATCAAACAATCAAGACAGATCAACACAACGATTTTAACGTGGAAAAACCACAATTGGAGCACCTCCAATTGTGATAAAAAAAACCACGGGCAACAGCCACAAAACAATCCACTAAGAAGATATAAAGAAATTACACAGGTATACTCTCAATTACCTAGTGAATCCATGCCCGAATTAAACCAACCCCTATGTGCCTCTTCCAACCCCGTCTTCACCTCGGAATTGTCTTGACGATGAGCCACTCTAGAATCCACCAAAGCTTCAAGCTCGAATTTTCCAGAATCTACTGAAGAACAACTCTCTCTTTTATGTAGAATAAACAAACAAACCTTTGATGTATGCTTCTTAAACCGTGAGTTGAATACTCAATGAAACATCAAAGAAAACTAGCAAAATAGCCCTAGATATAAACCCTAGAACCCAAGAAGAAGATCTGGAGGCCTTGCCCTAGATTTGGACTGAAACACATATTTATAGAAAACTGTCCAGCGATCTCTGCTCGAGCATCAGATTGGCCACTCGAGCGGGAAAAAACAACATCCAGTATTTTTGTAGGCAAATAAACTTCTGGAACTCAGCATTCTCTGCTCGAGCGGGGGAATGTCCGCTCGAGCAGATAGGCAACTTTGAATGCATTTTTGCATTTTGCTTCGGGGGCGTCATAATCAGCGAAGTGGCAATCTTGAAAGAATTAACATCACAAAACTTCTTTGTAATGCACAATTCGGGTTTGATTCACATCTAATAAACTCATAGCCTCACTAAAACAAAAGTGCAAAAACAAGTACAACTGAAAGGAGTTTTGTCAAACGGGATTGCCAAGAATAAAAACCTAACAGATGTGATAACTAATTTCAAACCACAACAAAAACAAGAGTTTTCTCCCAACTTAATGCATTAATACAACTATAATCAAAGCCTACCTGTTCGAAAACTCTAAACCATCAAAATTAGCATATAACCAAACTAAACAAAGTGCACATCGTTAAGAAAGTCCCTACCTCAAAACAAGAAGAAGAGAAGAACAACCCCAAAATTAATGGAGACGGAAATCCAAACTTCTCAGATTAAGGGTGGCAAGATTCATGGATTGAAAGATATCAGAAGTTTTAGGCAAGAATTTTAGAGAGAGATGAGAGAAAATGGGTTTAGAACTTTATTGAGAGATAGAGAAAATTAGAAAAGTGCGAAAAGATATTTTCCCACAACTTTATACTAACAGACCGCTCAAGCGAACAAAACACCGTTCGAGCGTCAAACACAAAGCATAGCTTGAGCGACTAAAATTATGCTTGAGCGAAGAAACCAAACTCTTAGAAGATCATACTGCAAACTCAGAAACTCGAAGAAACGAAAGACTGCTCGAGCGAACCCAAACTTCAACAGACAAAACCTCCCAAAAAATACTAAGCACAACCTGTTTCAAAACATAACCTAAAGATCTAATTCATAACTCAAATATTACATGCGACTAGAACAGATGCCAACCACCCCAATAGATACAAAAACTCAAAACTAAATAGTATAAAAAGATCAAGTCTTAACCCAGCCTATTATATACATGATGTATGGATAAACTAAAGTCCTAAGCATGATCTGCTAATGAAAATAAGCAAAGAAAAAGGATAGAAATTATCAAAAGAGAGAGTTTTACCTACTAATTTTCAAGAACCAAAGAGCACGCCAAGAAAATTGAAAAAATAAGGATTTCCTTACTTGTAGGCCTCTATCAAGCTTAGGTTTTGAGTTTTGTTCAAGTCTCCAAGTCCTTAGGAGGTTTTAGTTGCTATTTAGATGGTAATTTTCGGAGTTATATGGGAGGGGGAGTGAGTCTTTCTTTCAAGCTCTCTAATGCTCTTAAAAAGTTTTCAATTTTGTAACCCTTTGAAGGGAAGAGGAGGATGAAATGAGTGCTTTTATAAGCACTCCTAGCTTAGGGAGGAAGACAAAAGAGGTTGCTAGGGTTAGCTATTACTTTCTCCATGTCACTTCTCTCTAATGTCCCATTACCATTATTGCAAGGTTTCCATTTCTCTCTATCAGGGGAAAGTGTGACCGCTCATGAGAGATGCAGCCATACAAACAAGCTGTGGCCGCACAGTGCATGTGCGCGCATGTGTAGCCAAGAATCCAAGTGCCAACTTTGCAAGTTAGGTGTGGGTTTGCACGACTTTTGCCTACTTATGTCCTAAGCAAGCTCAAATTGTCTTTAGATCAATATTTTTGATAAAATCGGTCAGTAATTTTGCAAAAATATCATCAATGTAAATGTAATTGGTCTTCCCCTATCTCTCAAGGTTGGAAAATTGGTTTTTGGTTGAAAAACATGTTCAGGGGTATTTTGATTATTTTCACAAAAAGTTAGTTTTTTAGGCCAAATTAGCGTATGACAACAACTTTCAATATTTCAAGGGTGGAGATATAACCATCTCATCATCGGGAGGCCTACAAACACCCGAAGTTTTAGGATCAGACAAAATGGGGTGTCTACAATATATATATATATATATTTGTGTATATGTGTCATATTTTGAATAGATAGAATAAAAAATTGAACAGATAGGAAAAACAAAGCTTGGTGAATTCCAATTGATAAGAAAAAATAGGTTTGGAGAATTTCAACAGATAGATACAAATTTGAACATATAGGTTGAAAAAATTTAACAGATAAAAAAATTAAAATAAAATTTTCAAGGGATAGGTGGTAATTTACTTTTAACTAACAAATGTTCTTTTGACCAACAAATGTCCTTATCACCAAAAAGATTTTCTCTTAGATTTAATACCTTACATCCTCTTTAAATTGGACTTTTCACCAATCAATCTATAAAAAAATAAGGTAAAGTCAAGTAACTATTTTTACTATTAGTTCTTTAGGATAAATTATATTGTACCTCCTCTAATAAATGGGATAAATACAACTGGTTCGATTGAATGTAAAAAAAGAAAATTGTTTGAGACTCTTGAAAAAATTCGCACAATTTGACCTACAATCATGTAGCATGTGACCAAAATTAATGCAAATGATATGAAAATATAAAAATACTCAAGTCAAAATATATATTTCAATATAAAAGAGATGAAAATATAAATTTTTTTTTTTCATTCATATGAGTAACGAATTTATGATGAAAAGATAACTAAGTGTTATATGAATTAAAAACTTATGAAAATCCATTATAATTATACTAAATTTATAGAACTTATTATATATATATTTTTTAAATCTCAAGAGGTAATTGTATTTTACCATTCTTTTAAAAATGACGGACATTTACATATGAGAAATTATTTAATACTTGTGAAGTAATACTCTATTCCATTTACAGGTTGACACTTAATACTCTGTTTCCTAAAACTCTAACACAAAAGTAGTGAATCCATGATTTAGATCAATAACTCATCATTTAGACTATCACCTAAACTTACTTCAAAAGTATTGAATAATTTCTCTTTACATACCCAATGAGAATTCCTCCAATGTAGAGACAACTAATACGAACTTTCCAAGCAAACTCACATTGGAGTAATACATGAACTGTAGATTCCTCATAAATCTGACAAGATGGAAAGAAAACGTCTTTTAGTTTAATCATAAACCCTCATCTCTACTAACAGAGCTCAGATCCCGAAGTTTTCATAATAGATTAGCTACTAACTCATATTTCAAGACAAACAAATCCCTTATAAATTCAAGGGTAAATTATAAATACATTCCCTGTGATTTATTAAAAATATAGCTTTTTTCTTTATATGTTTGAGAAATTATATTCAATATTTTAAAGTTTTCAATTACATAACAAATGACTCTTTTTTTAATTAATCATCAAGTCAAATTAACAAAGTGTATGATGTATGCAACAATTTTTATTTTTTGAAAATAGCTATACTAAGCTTTTTAAAGTTAAACATTTCATTTTTTTTTTCCGCCTATCTCATCTTCGTTATTCCCATTTTCTCTCAATTAGTAACAGCACTTTGGCCAACCATCTCACCATCCTCTCCCACTCTTGATCAGCAGCACCGTTATTATTATCTACTAGTATTTGGTGTGTCGACGATGAGGGTTAAAGAATATTGTAGTGATGTAGAGATAAGGATTTGGTGGTGGGTAGATAACAATGAACGTGGTATGATAATTTCATTTTGGTATTAGAGTTTTTTTTTTTTTGGTTAGATATATTGGTTGCCCCAGTCCCAGGTAAGCCAAAACAGGTAAGAACTTTAGGACAGGGCCTTGTCAATTGTTACAACCTACTCTAGCCTACATCTAAGGGGAAAAAGAAAGGGGATCCCTCCTGACGCTCCACACGAGGCTCAAACTCACAACCTCCAAGAGATGCAACATCTAATGCATTAATAGACGCACTATCAATTAACCAAAGTTACAAAACTATAGAAGAAAGCAATGCACATTTATTATTAAAAAATCAAGTCAATTTAATAAAGTGTCATCAAGCCTGAATCTTTCATGCTCTACACAAGCTTTAAACACGCAGAATAATTTGGTTTTGACTGTCAGGGTCGCTCCTGCCTAAAGAAAAATTGAGCTCAATATGTAACTTGATAAGTTAAAAAAAAATATTCCCAGCAGTCACCAGTGAGATAGCAAAGTTAACTACATATATTAGAAGATACTATAGACTTCTATATGATGTTCGGCATTAGCAAGGTAATGACTTGAAGCAGTGACAAAATGGCCCATTTAACTCAGCAACAGAAAACATTTTCAATAATTCACACTAAAGCAATTTGAAAACATAATCTTGTCAATCTTCACTAACTAGAATGTTAGGTCCCTAAGTCTTGTCAAACCCGCGACCAAACTTGTGTGTTTTAGTTGTAATTTTCTGTGCTGTTTTGTCTTGATCACTCGAGCGAAGAAGTACTCGCTTGAGTGAAGACTGCATCTAGCTTAAAACCTAAAAGAGTTGAATGTGCGCTCGAGCGAAGGACTGCGTGGCTCGAGCGAAGGACTGCGTCCACATAAAAACCTGAAAGAGGTTATTTCTCGCTCGAGCAAAGGTTTTATGGCTCGAGCAAAGGCATTTGTAGAAATCACGCGTAATAAGGTACTTGCTCGAGCGAGAGAAGCTTCACTCGAGCGAGCTTTAAAATCTGAATTTCTATAAGTACTTGGTTTTCTCCAAAAACTAGGATTACTTTTCTAGATCTACTTTGAGGTTTTCTAAGGTTTTCTTCTAGAGAGATTTTTGTGAGCTTTCCTTGATGTTTTGAGAGAGTTCTTCACTCATGATCTAAGATACATACATCAAGGAATTTGTTACTTTAAATTCAAGAGAGTTCTCTTCGATGGATTCCGAAGATTCAAACGTGGAGTTTCAAAGGAGTTTGATTCTATATGTAGTCGTTTATTCGACAAACGAAGTTGTGGATTCAACTTCAGATCAATCAGTTCCGATACGAAGGCGTGGTGAAAGAGTAACAGAAGGTGTGAAGACAAATTGACTGAGTTGGGTAATTTGTGTATTATCTTTGTAATCTTTCTTTCTTCAGTAGTGGATTGATTAGTGGCGTTTCGCCCGTGGTTTTTGACTACAATTGAAGGTTCTTCAATTGTGGTTTTTTTCACGTAAAAATCATTTGTGTCGATTTATTGTTTATTCAGAAAAAACAACAATCTAAATCACATTCGTAAGTGCTTGATGATTTAGATTGCGTGTTTTGAATAATTGGGATTTGGAATATTTTAATCTTGATCTAATCACGAATCACTTAGGATTTTCAATTGGTATCAGAGCAGGTCACTCTATGTTTTTATCAAAACTATAGGAGTGTGATTTTGTGTAACTAGTGATATGGATTCTATTCGTGAAGGTAACTTGACTCATAGACCTCCTTTACTCGATGGTACAAACTATTCTTATTGGAAAGCTCATATGAGAGCATTTTTAAAATCCATCGATGAGAAAGTTTGGCACTGCGTGATCTATGGGTGGAGTGAACCTATTGTCACCATTGATGGTGTTGATATTCCTAAACCCCTTGATAAATGGGACACAACTGATTACCAAAACTCGAGTTGGAACAGTAAGGCTCTCAATTCCCTGTTTTGCTCCGTCACACCTGAAGAGTTTCGTCGTATCTGCATGTGTGAGGTAGTAAAAGAGGCTTAGGACATTCTTGAAACGATTCACGAAGGTACTACCTCTGTCAAAAGGTCAAAACTTCAACGTTTCACCTCCGCTTTTGAAACCCTTTTTATGCGCGATGAGGAGACGTTTGATGATTTCTATGCAAAACTTAGTGATATCGTAAATTCCTGTTTCACACTCGATGAAAAAATCCCAGAAGCTAAAGTTGTTGGAAAAATTTTAAGATCTTTACCCGAGAGGTTCCAATCAAAAGTGACGGCCATTGAGGAGGCTCAGAATGTTGATACCCTCAAGCTTGATCAATTGGTTGGAAACTTGCAGAATTATGAAGCCCACCAGATTTCAAAGAAAAAACAAAAAGATAGTGTGGCCTTCACTAGTGCTCATGAGACTGCAAAAACTCCGGAGACTGAATTTGATTTAGAGTCTGAGATGACGGCTATGTTTACTAAACAGTTTAAAAAAATTTTGAAGAAAAAGAAGCCTAATTTCAGAGACCCTATTTCAAAAGACAAGAGTAATGAAAAACCCAAAACTTTTCCACCAAAACTTGCTTCTAAAACTGAAAAGAAGATTGTAAAGGGGCAAGGGGTCAAGTGCTATGAATGTCAAGGGTTTGGTCATATTGCCTTTGAATGCCCTTCGAAAAAGAATCGAAAGAAAGTCTACACTGTGACTTGGGATGATGAAAGCGGGTCGGAACAAGAACCCGAAGAACCTGAATCCGGTGAAGACGGGGATAGTGCTTTCATGGTTTTTTGGTCCACTTTCACTCAACCTCTTCCAAAGCCAGCAGAATTAGCTCGTGGTCAGAACCTGCATCATGCTCCCACCTTTCATAGGAGTAACTACTTGTATTGGAAGATCAGAATGAGGGCCTTTCTGAGAGCTTTTGACCCAGAAGGCTGGCAAGCCATTGAAGAAGATACAGAAAGTGCTGACAATCCAAGCAATCAGAGAGCCCTAATTACTATTCATGGAGCAATTTCGGATGAAGAATAGCAACGGGTTGCTCACTGCACAAAGGCTAAAGATGCATAGGAAATTCTGAGCCAATTTCATAAAAGAGGAGATTCACCTTCACCATCATCCAGCAATTTTCCTGCCTTAGTTCCTAGATTGGATGAGGTCAAGAAGAATGAAGCGCAAAAAGAGGATGATAAAACATCAGAAGACAATGAAGAGATTAATGGTGATGAACTGCAACAAGCTTACGAAAAGCTTTATGAGGAATCTCTAAATTTGTCCAAAATCAATGAAAAACTCTCTCACAAACTCAAAGCATGTGAAAGTGAGAATGTCAAGCTGAAAGGAGAACTTATAGCAACAAAGCAGAATATCATCAAGATCTCGAGTGACAGGCAAGACTTATGTGGAAAACTTTTATCCTGTGAAACTGAAAGGAATGAACTTCTGAAGGTGTATTCCACATATGAAGAGAAGCTTAAAAGTTTTGAGATGTCACAAGCTACATTGGAAGAGATAGTCTGTCAGAAAGATGAAGAACTCCGTGTTGCTAGAGCCACTATTTCCATGTGGAACAAAGGTTCCAAATCTTTAGAAGACATCCTCGAGTCTCAACAAATGGGTTGTGACAAAAGTGGGCTAGGCTATGGTGTGACAGCTCACAAGGGACAGGCCTCTACTTCACATGACATGAAGACTCAAGCAAAGGAAAAGTTGAGGGTAGACCAGGCTGATCTCTCTCTTTATCTACCTAAAGTTGGTAAGATCAACAAAAAGGAGGTAAAACCTGTTTTTATTTGTCATCACTGTGGTAGGTATGGCCACATTCGTCCTTATTGCTACGAATTATTTGGTAAGGTGTCTTAAAAGGGTAGAAATTCGAATACTTTTTGGGTTAGGAGACAACCTTACATGTCTAGGCGGAATACCAAGATTCATGAGGGTGGTCACAACGCCAAGACATTTACCAAGACCAAAAAGATTTGGGTGAGAAAAGATGATTTGACTTGTTTAGTTGTTCACACTGCCCTAAAAGCACATGACTCACACATGTGGTATCTTGATAGTGGGTGCTCTCGTCACATGTCCGATAACAAATCCTACTTCACCTCTCTTGAAAAATATGAAGGAAGAATCGTTACTTTTGGAGATGGCGGCACTTCTAGAGTCATTGGTAAGGGCTCTATAAGTGTTGCTAGTCTTCCCAAGCTCAAAAATCCTCTTCTTGTTGATGGTCTTAAAGCAAATCTTTTGAGCATTAGTCAAATGAGTGATTCCCACCATGAAGTATTGTTTTCAAAAAATAAATGTGAAATTTTGGATAAAAAGGGAAATACTGTCTTGCATGGGGTTTGCATATCTGATAATTGCTATGGGATTGTTACTACCAATGATCTCACTTGTCACTTAGCCATCATAAGTAACATTGATTTGTGGCATCAAAGATTAGGTCACATGAATTTCAAAGACCTAACTAAGATAGCCAACAAAGAACTTGTGAGAGGAGTACCTAAATTGGGTAAGAATCTGAACCATATGTGTGGACCATGTCAACTTGGAAAGCAAACCCGTGCCCCTCATAAAAAGGTGAACAGCTTTACAACCAAACGTCCTCTTGAATTAGTTCACATGGATTTAATGGGTCCTACTCGCACTAAAAGCATTGGAGGTAAAAGATATATTTTTTTAACTGTTGATGATTTTACTCGATTTTCGTGGGTAAATTTCTTGAGGGAAAAATCTGATACGTTTGATGCTTTTCAGGCCTTAGTCTTTAAAATTCAAAATGAACAGGGTGTTTCCATTGGGCGTATCATAAGAATCCGAACTGATCATGGTCGTGAGTTTGAAAATAGCTCCTTTTCGGATTTTTGTGATATGCATGGAATTAAGCATGAATTTTCTGCACCTATTACCCCACAACAAAATGGAGTGGTTGAGAGGAAGAACAGAGTTGTTCAAGAAATGGCTAGGGTCATGCTCCATAGTAAGAAACTTCCTCCAAAGTTTTGGGCTGAAGCCCTAAATACTGTTGTTTATGTCATAAATCGCGTGTATTTAAGGCCCGACACTTTACAAACTCCATATGAATTATGGAAGGGATTGAAACCTAATGTAAAATACTTCAAAACTTTTGGGAGTAATGTTACATTTTCAAAAATAGAGAGCCTTTGGGCAAATTTGACTCCCGAAGTGATGAAGGTATTTTTCTAGGGTATTCAACCACTAGTAGGGCTTTTCGAGTCTACAACCTGCGAACTTCTTCTCTAATGGAATCAATCAATGTGGTTATAGATGACACAAGTTCACCTACTCCAGCAATAAATGAGGATGACAATGGTGAGTCTCCAATCCTGGATACTAAACCACAAAGTCAAAGAGAAGTTGAGATCCAATCTCAAGAAGTTGTGACAGCACCATCCTCACAAGTAAGTTCAAGTCCAAAGAGTGCACAAAGAAACATCACTCTTGATGCTTCTGTTACCACATGTCCTGAGTTCAAACCATCAACAAGGGTGAAACTGAATCATCCAGCTTAACAGGTGATTGGAAGTGTATCGGATCGAATGAAAACCCAAAGACAGATTCGGGATGAGGTATCACATATGTGTTATGTTTCATTAATTGAACCTAAGATTTTTAAAGAGGCCTTGCTAGATGATAGTTGGGTCAATGCTATGCATGAAGAATTAGGTCAATTTGAACGGAACAATGTTTGGACTCTAGTTCCCAGACCTAGAGACATGAATGTGATAGGTACCAAGTGGATCTTTAAAAATAAATCTGATGAGAATGGTACTGTGGCTAGGAATAAAGCTAGGTTGGTTGCTCAAAGCTACACACAAGTAGAGGGTGTTAACTATGATGAGACGTTTGCCCCAGTTGCATGTCTCGAATCTATTCGTATTTTACTTGGTGTTGCTTGTTACCTTGGGTTCAAATTGTTTCAAATGGATGTGAAAAGTGCCTTTTTGAATGGGTACTTAAAAGACAAGGCATATGTTGAGCAATCAAAAGTGTTTGAGGACCCTAAATGTCCAAATCATGTCTACAAGTTAGACAAGGCTTTGTATGGATTGAAACAAGCTCCTCAGGCTTGGTATGATAGGCTTACTACATTTCTTCTTGATAATGACTTTCAAAGGGGTAGTGTGGATAAGACCTTATTTGTGAAATATACTAAGTCTCATATTCTTGTTACTCAGATTTATGTTGATGATATTGTGTTTGGATCCACTGATGATCATCGTGTGAAATATTTTTCAAATTGCATGACACATGAGTTTGAGATGAGCATGATGGGAGAGTTGTCTTATTTTTTGGGTCTTCAAATTAAACAGTCTCCTTCAGGTATGTTAGTTTCTCAGTCTAAGTATGCCAAAAATCTTATATCAAAGTTTGGTCTTGAGTCTGCCAAACATGCACGCAGTTCCATGAGCACCAGTCTTCATCTCTTCAAAGACTCCTCTGGTATTGATGTAGATCATACCCTTTATAGGAGTATGATAGGGAGTCTTCTGTATCTCATAGCCAGTCGTCCTAATATCTACTTCAGTGTCAGTGTTTGTGCCTGTTACCAAGCCAGTCCTAAAGAGTCTCTCACCTTCTTGCAGTCAAATGCATCATCAAAAATGTCAATGGGACATTGGGGTATGGGGTTTGGTTTTTTACTGATTTTACAGCTGAAATTACTGGTTTTTCTGATGCCGACTGGGCAGGGTGTGCTGATGATAGGAAGAGTACATCCAGGGACTGTTTTTACCTTGGGAATAATTTGGTCTCCTGGCATAGTAAAAAGCAAAGTGCCATCTTCCTTTCGACTGCTGAGGCTGAGTACATTGCTGCAGGGAGTTGTTTTGCACAAATGCTGTGGATGAAGCAAATGCTTCATGATTATGGGATAGAACAAAACACTCTCACTATTTTCTATGATAACACAAGTGCCATAAACATTTCAAAAAATCCTGTCCAACACTCTCGCACCAAACACATTGACATTCGTCATCATTTTATTCGAGAGTTAGTGGAAGAGGGCCTTGTTGTTCTTGAACATATACCCACTGAGCATCAAAAAGCTGATATTTTTACAAAACCCCTTGATCTTCTTCGGTTTGAGTTCCTTAGAAAGACCTTGGGTGTCATGCTCGATCATTAGAGTGTTACTTGTTCCTTGAGTGGGTGTGAGTGTTTGGCTTTATGTGTGCTTGGATGCTATAATCTGATGGTCATTGATTTTTGTTTTACTTGCATACATCTTTATATGCACACTACTCATGCTGCTCTCAAGATCTCATTGGTCATTGTTCATAGCTCATTTTGAATGCCCGTGCTCATTAAACCCCATGATCTCATTCTGTACACATCCTTGAGATAAATTGTTGCAGGAGTTTCCGCTCAAGTGATCAAAGTTCTCTATGGACCACTAACAGTGTTTCTTGTACTTTTATAGTGGAATTGACCGATACTAGCATATCATGGGTGATGTTCAGTCTCTTAACCATCTACCATCTGTTTTCACTTCCACGCTTTCTCCCTCAGTTCCTTGAAGTGTGGGCATTAGGAAAAGGCTACCTCAGAGGCACCAACCAGGCCATCATTATAAATTTCATTATTCTCTGGTTCGGTTTCCATACTCTTGAGCGTGAATGCCACCAATGAGTGCCCACAATAAAGAAAAAGTCTGAAAAAAATATAAAAAAAAAGGGGGGGACTAATTGATTGAGGGGGAGCCTCCGCATTTACTCAACAAATATCCCGTGATTCCTAGTGGTTTGACTTTTCTCTGGATTGTTAAGTTACTCTTGGTGGAGGTCCAGCCATAACTCTAGCTCAGTGGACTCTCATAGATTGCACACACACACTTTATTTTGTGAGATCTCATGTTGAATTTTGAGTTGTACATTCTCATGTAGCATATGATCACTGATTATATTTTATCTGCCTTGCACATGATTTCAAGTGTCATTATTTTTTTAAATTGCAAGTTTTACAGAATTCATGATATGCAGATTATTTCATCTTAGTGTCATTTTTGGCCCAATGTGATCGTCTACTTGTGTTCTAGGTCTCACTTCATGGTATTGAGCATTTTTTTTGTTGTTAAAAAAAAAAAAAAAAAATTTGGTTTTGTTTTTTTTCTTCCTTGGCTCGAGCGAAGGCGTCCTCGCTCAAGCGTGCGCCTGCTTCTTTGTTAAGACCTGAGAGCGTGTGTTTTTGGCTCGAGCAATAGGTTCTTGGCTCGAGCGACCTCTGCGCATAAATGTACTCGCTCGAGCGAAGAAGTACTCGCTCAAGCGACCGGTCGTGGTTCAAATTTTGAAACTGTGTCTATTCATTTCATTTTTTCCCACCTCTTCGTGTCTCCTCTCTCTCTCTCTCCCCTAGGGTTTCTGAGGTGTCCATTGCTGGCCTCGTATGTGATTCCTCTCTTGGTTTTGGGGCCATTTCTTTCCCTTTTTGAGCAGTCTCTATTGTTGGTGAGTTTTTTTCTTTTATTTTTTTTTTTCTCTTTTTCGTTTGTCTTGTGAATAAGAAATGCTTTGTTTTAATCTAGGTGTCATTCTTGTTGTTTTTGGTTCTTTCTTACTGATTTTCTGTCTCTCTTTTGTCTCTAGGGTTAGTCAGTTGGAGCATTGTGTTTGTTTTTTGTTTGCTAGGGTTTAATTCGTGTTTTTTTTTGGGGGGGGTTTACATTGGGGATTTTTTTTTTTTTAACTAACTTGCCCTGTGAGAATGTGATTTGTTTTCATTAAATTGCTGATTTACTCTCTTCACATATTGTAAATGGTTTTCATACATTGTCCCAATACATTGATGTTTTAATTCAGTAATGGCTTTCATCTATTGTTCTTCTTTGTGGCTGATTATGGTTTCTCTAGCACTGATAATTATTTCATTTCTATACTGCTAATGCTATGAGTTCATCTGCTTTTCTAACCCCTGTTGGACTAATGTATTTTCATTGGCTACTTGTGTTTTGTTTTGGGGTTTTCTGTTACTGTTATTGGGTGTTCTATGTTTGTCTTGTCTATGGGTTGCTTGTATTTTCCTTCTCTTGTGGGTTGTGTTAGTCATGGCCGAGTCATCCAAGCGCCGTAAAACTACGGTTTCCCGTCCTTCCTTCAACACTGACAAATTAGCGTCTAAAGAAAAAGCTAAGTTGTTTAGGGAGTCGTTTGCCCCTCGGCAAGTCCATTTAGAAAGAAATGTACTTCCCAATGCTTTTGCGGTTCTTCTTATTCGGTCTTTATTTGATTCATTGGGCGGTGATCGAGTGTTACATTTTTCAAGGCCACAAAACTTGAGTCTTATCCGGGAATTTTATTGTAATATCCATTCCATTCGGAAAGAAATCCCGGCAACCTTTACCACTTGGGTTCGAAAGAAGTCTATTGTTATCACTGGGGATGTGTTTAGGGTTTTTTTAGATCTTCCTAAAGTTGGTGATTTTCATTATCCGTTTCTTACTCGGTTCGGTGTTGATTTTGATCGTGTTGCTTCTGAGTTATGTGGTGTTGACCGGACTTGGCTTGCTGGGGCACTCATCCAGCAGAATGAGTTGCTTCCTAGATTCCGTCTTATAAATATCATTGTGTGTGCGAATCTGCATGTCACCACCCATTCTTCGCACATTGCCCAAGACCAGGTATATGTGTTGTATTGTATTCATCATAGACTTCCCTTTGATCTTCCAGAGATGATTGTTTCTAAAATGATTGGGGTCTTTGAGGGTAGAAAGTCTTTGGGGCTTCCTTATGGGTGTTTGCTTACTTAGTTTCTTACTTCTCTTGATATTCCTATTTTTGATGACGATGAGTTTTCACATCCTATAAAACCCATCACAAAGCTCACAGTTTCCCAGAGTCAGGCTCATGTGAGAGGGAGTGTGTCCGGGGTTGGGAGTTCTGGTGCAGGTGCTGATGATCCCCTCGCCGAGGAGGAGGAGGTTGATGCTGCCCATGCAAGTCCAGCCGGTGCCCATGATCTTCCTAAGTTGCGTCCTCGATCCTTTCGTGGCCAGCTACAGCATTTTGAGTAGTCCGTTACACGTCGCCTTGATCAGTTGGATGCTAGGATGGATTCTCTCGACAGTCGACTGGATGAGCAGAGTTCTATGCTTGCGCAAATTCTTTCCCTTCTCCAGATGCAGCAGCCACCTCCACCTGAGTCCTAGTTCTTGACTGGTCTTTAGACAGTTGTATTTTCTTGGACAATTTTTTGTTTTCTTGGAGGACAGTTTTTTGTTTTTTTTGGACAGTTGTATTCTCTTGGACAGTTTTCTTTGCAGGTGTATCTGACTGTTTTTTGTTTTTCACTCCCGAACAAAAAGGGGGAGTATGATTTTAGGATGTTAGAAAGGATACTAATATTTTGTAGGCAAGATTGGTTATGTTTGTTTTTTGGGATAGATGTTTTGCAGGCAGGATTGGTTATGTTTGTTTTTGGGATAGATATTTTTGCCTACATGTTGCTTCTTTGCAGATTGCATTGGATTCATTTTTTTTTATGATGATGTCTTGATGGTTTATTATGTTACATAACAAATTCTCTTCAAGTTTATTAATTCTCTTCAAGTTTATTTTGTGCAGATTGGTTTGTCGTCAAGATTGGTTTCATAGTTGGTTTAGCTAGTTCATGTGTTTTAGCTAGATCTTTGAGTTGTAATTATTTTAGCTAGTACAGTTGTTTAGGATATTGTGTTAGAAAGTTTTGTCCGGGTATTGACAAAGGGGGAGATTGTTAGGTCCCTAAGTCTTGTCAAACCCGCGAACAAACTTGTGTGTTTAAGTTGTAATTTTCTGTGCTGTTTTGTTTTGCTCGCTCGAGCGAAGAAGTACTCGCTCGAGCGAAGACTGCGTCTAGCTTAAAACCTGAAAAAGTTGAATGTGTGCTCGAGCGAAGGATTGCGTGGCTCGAGCGAAGGACTGCGTCCACATAAAAACCTGAAAGAGGTTATTTCTCGCTCGAGCGAAGGTTTTGTGGCTCGAGCGAAGGCACTTGTGGAAATCACGCGAAATAAGGTACTCACTCGAGCGAGAGAAGCTTCGCTCGAACAAGCTTCAAAATTCGGATTTCTATAAGTACTTGGTTTTCTCCAAAAATTAGGATTACTTTTCTAGATCTACTTTGGGATTTTCTAAGGTTTTCTTCTGGAGAGATTTTTGTCAGTTTTCCTTGATGTTTTGAGAGAGTTCTTCACTCATGATCTAAGATACATACATCAAGGAGTTTGTTACTTTAAATTCAAGAGAGTTCTCTTCAGTGGATTCCGAAGATTCAAACGTGGAGTTTCAAAGGAGTTTGATTCTGTACGTAGTCGTTTATTCGACAAATGAAGTTGTGAATTCAACTTCAGATCAATCAGTTCCGAGACGAAGGCGTGATGAAAGAGTTACAGAAGGTGTGAAGACAAATTGACTGAGTTGGGTAATTTGTGTATTATCTTTGTAATCTTTCTTTCTTCAGTAATGGATTGATTAGTGGCGTTTCGCCCGTGATTTTTTATTACAATTGAAGGTTCTTCAATTGTGGTTTTTTCCACGTAAAAATCGTTTGTGTCGATTTATTGTTTATTCAGAAAAAATAACAATCTAAATCATGTTCGTAAGTGCTTGATGATTTAGATTGCGTGTTTTGAATAATTGGGATTTGAAATATTTTAATCTTGATCTAATCACGAATCACTTAGGATTTTCAATACCAGTCAATGTCCAGAAGCAGGTATGAGTACGCCACTACTACCAATCTAAGATGCACGCATATTGTGATACAAATGAACAAATTATGAAGCATAAAGCAGCAATGGTACCTCAGCATCAGTCCCATACAGCGTGACACGGTAAACAACAGACACAGACTTGCCATCAGCCGAATACGTTATGCTTCGAACCTCACCAGACCATTCTACAATAGATTGAGAATTTGAAATGTTTTCAGCATTCACAGATCTCAGTGCCCCTTGCAATTGGAATTAAAATCACTTGGTGAAAGAAAAATAGTGAACTTTAACGTACTTGGAGCATGTAAGTTCATAATCCGATTCACAATATGCCTAGCAGGAATGATAAGACAACTAGAAATGTCAGATAACCTTCCTTTCCAAGTACTAAACATTAGAGCTAAACTTTGATTACTACATTATAAATTGGATTAGTGTGCTCCTTACATAACAAATAAAATGTAACGTTGAACAGGTCAAGAAAAAGTTCATAAGATAAAAAAATAAAAAATAAAAAAACTCATACTTTAGATTATTTTAGCCCTTACAAGATTGTTAACAAGAAGTTTCAGCACCATTCCTGAGTAAAAGAACTATTAAAAACAAATTAAGTATAATATTATAAAAAGAGGCACCAACAGGGTGCAACCCATGTACAAAAGAAAACCAATATCATCTATACATCAAAAACCTATTCAAAGGTGTCCACAAATCCAAAAATTGGTTCAAGGATGGGCTAGAAAGCATGGACATCGGACATAGTGATTTTCAGGAAAATAAGATATGAATATGGCAGGGATATGACAACAAACATAAATAAACACATTTTTATCCACGAACAACCAAAAATAATGAAAAACTAACATTAATTCAACATGAAAAAAACCATTCAATCTATAATTTAAAATATGTTACATGGACTCGGGTACATGTATCGGGTGTGGGTGTGTAACCAAACGTCAGACCGTCATAAATTTAAATCTTAGGATATTGGTATACGTATCCAAAATTGGATATGAGTGCAAGGACGCATCATATACACATACATATTGCATATTATATATTATTCTCAGAAGAAATGTTGTAAATTATATAGAAATATACTTGAACTTGAAAAGGATTCAGAAAAAATATGAAATTTCTGTATCTAATTCATGTGAGAGGCTAAAAATATTGTTTCACTAGCAAATATGAGTTTCTTCTTCTCATATATTGTAACAAATTAAAGGATCTGAGTGTCTAAATTAGATACGAGTGTCAGACACATATCTCATACCCTTACCCATGTCATATCCGGTAGACATGGATATTGTGAGGGAAATAGAAGAGTTCATATAACACATACACAATACAATCACAAACCATTACATCACAAATGTCAAAAGAATTAAAGTTCAATAATGAATAAATCATGCATCAAAAGCACATAAACCCTCACTATTTTGTTTAAGAATTAATATGGTGTTAACATTTACCAAAAGGACCAAAAATTCCACAGAACTAATGCAAATGCAAGCATATAATAGGAACATTGGAAAGATGAGAGAGGCAACGTCGACACATTTTGAAATGATAAAATGTTAGTGTTGGCTGTGTTTCTAAACTTCTATCTACAAATAGCCACCGTTTAGTTTTTAGATTAAACAGTGCCCAATTTGGTAATCCAAATCATTCATTACTCATTTTATTAATAAGATAGTCCTATTAATCAAGACTAAAATTGATTTGCTTAAATAAAAGGATAGATTGAGAGAATTAACTACTAAGGTCTCGTTTGGGAACATGTTTTTTTAGAAACTTTTTATCTTTTTAGCTGAAATATGATGTAAAAAAATTAGTATGTTTGTGATGACTTTTTAATTTTTTATGAAAAGATGTGCAAAAAGTAGAAAAAAAAAAAATTTCTGACATTTTAGTGTAGGATGTTTGTTTTTTAATTTCTTTAATAACTTTTTGACTTTAAGTTAAAAAGTAATATTGCCAAACGAGGCCTAAAAACGCTCGGTAAAGTGCGTAACATCTTCCCTACTCAATTGTAAACCTTTGATCCCAACTCTTGTTTCCTCAAACAAAAACTCAGAGTTACACATTTTGAGTTAATAAACTAACAAGAAGATTAGTAAATCCCAATTCTTCAAAAACTTATATGTTTCCACAATTTTTCTAAAACTATCTTTTTCAATGAATTAGGTTGGGTGTCGTGACACTACTAGGGACGTAAGAAAAATCATAAAAACTGACCAAATCGATTGAACCGAACGAAACTGACTATATTTGGTTTGTTTTTTAACAAGAATCGGTCTGTGCGATTTTAAATTTGATTTTTTTTTTTTCAGTTTTCGGTTCGAGATCAATTCAAGCACCTTGTGCACCGAACTAAACCGAAACCGACCACTTCAATATATATTGTATTTGTAATATATATAATCTAATAATATAATGATATTAATAAGTATAATAAATTAATAACCTTAATTAATTAACCTTAACATCTTTATAACCTAAGTTTGTAAACTCCAATTATATATAATCTTAATTCTAACTCATTATTCTTAAAACCTTAGTATTTTTAAACTTTTTTGTTTTTATTTTTATTAATCTAGGAATTGAAAAGTATTTATTAAATGGATGGATTGGATATGTTTGAAATGGTAGACAAATAACTAATTTAATATTTTTATATAGATTAGTAATTATATTTAAAAGTAGCTCAAGTTTGAAAGATCCTAGACTGATTAAAACGGACCAAATTGAACCATTTCAATCAGTTCGGTTTGGTACGGTTTAATGGGAGAAATGGTCTGTATTAGTGTTCAAAATAATAAAACTGACATTATCGGTTCGGTATAATTTTTTACCTCAATACCGACCGTACCAAACCAATTGCATCCCTAAGACACAACTAAACTCTTGTTAGGTGGGACTAGGTCTAGTTAAAGGTATTTGGGTTGATAGTAATCGATTAGTACCACAAAACTAGGATGGCTTTGGACCTGCAGTGCACATGCATATCCTTGAGATTGAAAAAATATAGGCGTGACATAGGTAGCTCATGGTTGAGTTCAATACATAACTTGAAAATCATTGAAAATGGAATTGGATAATGACTAGTGTCCAGTTGGGAATTACAGCGTCGCACTCCTCTGTTTTGTGAAAATGGAACTACGTAAACAATAAATGCATGAGGTAATTCAAATTGGTTTTGTGAAAGTGTTTTGCATTGAGAAAATCATCTTCATTTATATATTGTATGACATTATGATCACATAGGTTATGATTGCATATTGAACATGCTAATTGCACGCTATTATTGGGCTATACGCTCAAGTTGTTGATATTTTTAGGCGGGTGGGAATCCGAAGCCACAAGGTGGCTCAAAACCCTTTTCTTACATGTGATGGCCGTAGAGCCAATTGTCTTGTTATAAGGTCATGGATCTCCTTTTGGGATGCAAGGCGGTAGTGTCATTTGTTGATTGAGAGCAAAAGATCTCGTTGTTGTTAACCCAAAATATTTATTCTGATCAACAATGATTGAGAGCCCTTTTTTTTGAAAACCTCCACAACCTCCTTAGATCTCCACCATTGATGGTATGAACCCCACACATACATGAGTAGATCCTACACATACATGAGATCCAAAGAGAGTTGTGAAGATCTCCAAAAAATGGGGGATCTCAAACATTTTTCTTATTCTGATTATGTACAATGATTTTTGAGAAATTGTTTGACAAGTACAATGAAAATTTTCAATTTTCCTTCCAAAAAAGGTATTCGGTGTCTTGTTCAACAATTTTCACCTAATTTTAAACAAAAGGTGATAGACAGAAATCACATTGATCCAGATTAAAACAATTTAGATGTAAAATTAATATAATTAAAAACAAGTCTTTGATTTTTGAGGTTTGAGAGGTAAAATATTGAAACACAATTTCCAACCAAAATTTTTAACTTGAGGCATTGCTCTTTGGGTAAAATTTACATAATCAATAGGTAGATGAAGTGGGAAAACCAGCATTCAAGTTCTAAAATCTGCCTAATTGTAGCTTTATAAACTAAATTCAAATGCTAAAATCTGCCGAGCATTAAATAACATTAATAAATAAATAAAGTCTCAAAAACTTTGATTTGAATTCTGCAAAATGTAAGTAGTTTCAATTTCAACTGCATAAGCAATGTACATTGTAAGAATTGCAGATTTAACAATAGCAACATTGTTCATATTCATCGGTGCCCATATGTTTGTATTCGGAAATTTACCAATATCAAAAGCCAGCATTCCCATCACTAAATAAACATACTACATAAAATACAGAAATTGACACTTCGAAATCACAATTGCAGACAGCAATAGATGAGCTGATTTTTGTTTTACATCAAAATATCTGGTTTTACTGCGATTCTCTCTTGAGAACAAAACAAAATCAACAAAAACACAAAATGTGATCCGAGTGTCATTTGCTAAACTAAAAATTGCCTGACACAAAGCCCATGTTGCTTGGCTATAACACATCCTCATGATAGAGATGAAGTCCCAGACCAAAACGAGCACAAGCTCGACGAAATGCCATTGCTTCTGCCTTCTGCACTGGATCTCCATAGCCTGCATCGTTTACAGGAGCAGTACCTGTCGACTCCTTGTATATCTTATCAAAAACACAAAAACAAAAGTGAAGAGCAACTGAGGTCAGTTCCCTCACACACACATATATATTCCTATTGAGATTCATAAAAATTAAAAAAAGAAAAAAAAAAAAAAGAAAAGAAAAGAAACAGGAAGGAGTGAGAGAGAAAGAATTGGCACATATTAAAAAAAAATAGTAATAATGTTGAACAATCTTATACATGCAAAAGAAATAAATAAATTTATATTGACGTGTTATATAATAGTTTTTATATAAAGACGTGGTTACAATATCTAAAAGCCACCAACCATAAATCATTTAAAACCCATTACATTCTTTCTTGACATTCGAAAAATGGACATAACAACCCCAAATAGAGTAATATAATAAATAAATAAATAAGTAAATGAAAATCTGTCAGACAGTTCCTAGAACACATGCATTTTACACAAATCTGTCGGACAGTTCATAGAGCACAGGTGCATTTTACATAAAGATGCATTTCAGTTCCTTGAGCCCCTGACCCAAGATGAGTTTTTTAACTGATTATATATACCCCTTCGTGTTTCTCTCCTCTCATTCCTTCCGTCCACTGAGAAGAGATACAAACTTTTAATAAAGGATAGACGGATGTCGTAGAAAGACAAGGATTCCAAAAACAGCCCACTTAAAGCCCATCATTAGCCAATAAAGGAGCTCTTGCATAGAAAGTCATGTTTGTTAGAAATTTTAATTTTTAGGAGTTTCTACTTTGGTTAGAATTTCCCTAAATTTTAAGTAAAGCTAGGAGTCCTTTTCAGGGCTACTGTCTAGCCTGTTATTAGTTTATAAAATTTCTATTGCTGGAACTTTATATGGTTGCTTTTTAGATGGAACAATTTTGAGAAAGTTTATCTTTGTGATCATCTAGTATCAACATATCAGGCTCCTTTCTATAAAGGATATTAGAATAGAGTGAAGAGTTTCGCTTGATTAAAAATGAGTGTTGAACTCTTGTACTCATTCGCGCGAGGATCTCAATCGATCCCTCGAGAAATAAGGTACTTTCCCTTTATTAATCTTATTTGCTGAATTTCTATTATTGCAAATCTATTTTTAGTTTCTTTAATTTGACTATCTAGTCTGGAGGACCAACGCCTGGTAACCATTATGTTTCAAACCTTAACTCCAAACCCTTGTTTAAATCTTCAAAGCCACACCTTTCCCTGTGGTACAGCCACAGAATCAAAGAACTATACGTTGGGATAATTCGGTTTAAGGAACCACAAATTATAGTTAAAACAACTTATATGAAAGGGAAAGAAAATCCATCAGTAATGACCCTTGGTTGATATTTCAACAACATTACCATCAACTTTAATAGATACCTGTTTTCTTCTTTTTAACAAAGAAATAAAATCCACTTCTGCCAATATCTTTTCCTCATTCAACGCAGATAGTGCCAACAGAAAGAATCTCAGAAAGTAAAAAGCAAAAGAGATCAAACAAACTAATACATTAGAAATCATGCCATATGATAGTACCCTTCAGCAACTTCCATTGATTTTAGGCTTACATAATCGGTCTCCAAGCCAACCACTGAAATTGGTTGCCCCAGCCCCCGGTATGCCAGAACAGTTAAGAACTTTAGGACAGGGCCTTGTCAATTGTTACAACCTACTCTAGACTATATCTAAGGGGAAAAAGAAAGGGGATCACTCCTGACGCTCCACATGGGGCTCAAACTCACAACCTCCAAGAGATGCAACATCTAATGCATTAATAGACGCACTATCAATTAACCAAAGTTACAACACTATAGAAGAAAGCAATGCAAAAAATCAAGTCAATTTAATAAAGTGTCAGCAAGCCTGAATCTTGCATGCTCTACACAAGCTTTAAGAACGCAGAATAATTTGGATTTGACTGTCAGGGTCGCTCCTGCCTAAAGAAAAATTAAGCTCAATATGTAACTTGATAAGTTAAAAAAAAATTCCCAGCAGTCACCAGTGAGATAGCAAAGTTAACTACATATATTAGAAGATTCTATAGACTTCCATATGATGTTCGGCATCAGCAAGGTAATGACTTGAAGCAATGACAAAATGGCCCATTTAACTCAGCAACAGAAAACATTTTCAATAATTCACACTAAAGCAATTTGAAAACATAATCTTGTCAATCTTCACTAACTAGAACAATACCAGTCAATGTCCAGAAGCAGACTAGGTATGAGTACGTCACCACTACCAGTCTAAGATGCACGCATATTGTGATACAAATGAACAAATTATGAAGCATAAAGCAGCAATGGTACCTCAGAATCAGTCCCATACAGCGTGACACGGTAAACAACAGACACAGACTTGCCATCAGCCGAATACGTTATGTTTCGAACCTCACCAGACCATTCTACAATAGATTGAGAATTTGAAATGTTTTCAGCATTCACAGATCTCAGTGCCCCTTGCAATTGGAATTAAAATCACTTGGTGAAAGAAAAATAGTGAACTTTAACGTACCTGGAGCATGTAAGTTCATAATCCGATTCACAATATGCCTAGCAAGAATGATAAGACAACTTGAAATGTCAGATAACCTTCCTTTCCAAGCACTAAACATTAGAGCTAAACTCTGATTACTACATTATAAATTGGATTAGAGTGGTCCTTACATAACAAATAAAATGTAACGTTGAACAGGACAAGAAAAAGTTCATAAGATAAAAAAAATAAAAAATAAAAAAACTCATACTTTAGATTATTTTAGCCCTTTCAAGATTGTTAACAAGAAGTTTCAGCACCATTCCTGAGTAAAAGAACTATTAAAAAAGAATTAAGTATAATATTATAAAAAGAGGCACCAACAGGGTGCAACCCATGTACAAAAGAAAACCAATATCATCTATACATCAAAAACCTATTCAAAGGTGTCCACAAATCCAAAAATTGGTTCAAGGATGGGCTAAAAAGCATGGACACGGACATTGGCACAAGCATGGACATCGGACATAGTGATTTTGTAAGAATATATGTATTATTGATTGATTGTTTGATTGATAATTGATTTTTTGTATTACAAATCAGAGTGGCATTATATAGGAGAGGGTTTGGGTAGTAGGTGAGGAGTAGTGGAGTGTAGTAGGTGAGTGTGAGTAGTGGAGTGTAGTAGGTGAGTGTGTAGTAGGTGAGTGTGAGTAGTGGAGTGTAGTAGGTGAGTGTGAATGGTAAATTCTAACAGCCCCCCGCAAACTCAAGGAGGATAGAAACTAACCAACTTGAGTTTGAAGAGAGGAACAAAATAATAAAATACATAAAAATAAAAAAAGGATAGGTGACACTGTATGGTCGTGTCAGACCATTGGTGAAGACACTGGATGGTGGTGTCATAACGTTGTAGAGGACACTGTATGGCGGTGTCAGACCGATGTAGAAGACAGTTTATGGGGTCATGTCGGACCGTTGGAGAAGACAGTTTATGGGGTCATGTCGGACCGTTGTAGAAGACAGTTTATGGGGTCATGTCGGACCGTTGTAGAAGACAATGTTGTGACAGTTTACGGAGTCTTGCTGGACCCTTGTAGAAACTAACCGGAATCAATGTCGGGACAGTTTACAGAGTCTTGTCGGACCCTTGTAGAAACTAACCGGAATCTATGTCGGGACAGTTTACAGAGTCTTGTCGGACCCATAAAGGAGCTAACCGGAATCAATGTCGGGACAGTTTACAGAGTCTTGTCGGACCCTTGTAGAAATTAACCGGAAACAATGTCGGGACAGTTTACAGAGTCTTGTCGGACCCTTGTAGAAACTAACCGGAATCTATGTCGGGACAGTTTACAGAGTCTTGTCGGACCCTTGTAGAAACTAACCGGAATCTATGTCGGGACAGTTTACAGAGTCTTGTCCGACCCTTAAAAAAGTCGCACCCTCAAAAGGTGTGCCCAATTTTGTTAAAAGGCGTGCCATCAAAAGGCGTGCCCAATTCATCAAAAGGCGTGCCATCAAAAGGCGTGCCCACTTTATCAAAAGGCGTGCCATCAAAAGGCGTGCCCACTTTATCAAAAAATGTGCCATGAAAAGGCGTGCCAGTTTGTCGGGCGTCAAGAGGCGCGCGATGCGCGTGGCTGCCTTGGCTATATAACTAAGACGAAGGCAGAGGCTGAGGCAGAGAAAAACTGAGAGAAACCTCTGAAAAATCCTTCGTGTTGCTGAGAAAGAGAGTTCCTTGTGCTGAAAAATCCTTCGTGTTGCTGAGAAAGAGAGTTCCTTGTGCTGAGAGAGATTTCTGAGAGAGATTCTGTATAACACTCTGTAAAGACGTTGTATCCAAACCTTCTCTGAAACATCTGAACAATGGCCTCTTCTTCCCGTTCAGCTACCCAGAATACGGCATCCTCATCCCGAGGTCTACTCACTCTCTTTCCCGACCTCAATGAGTCAACGAGAGAGAGAACTGGTGCGGTGGCACTGGAAACTCAACCAAGCGCCCCGGAGTATACTCCGTTGAACTTTCCGATGCGGTCTGTGGAGCAAAGAATGGCAGTGCTGTCGGATGTGGAGGCCAATCAGTATACTTTGAAGGCATGTGTGGAAAGCATGACGGCGGTCACAAATTTGTCGAACCGGCTGCAGAGTAGGACAAATGAGGTGCAGCATTTAAACGCCCAACTGGCTCTGCTCCAACGCATGTATAAGGATGCGCGAGCAGAGATAAGTGTGCTGAAAGCAGAAAATAGGGAGTTGAAGCGGAAGGCCACCGTGATGTTCCGATTTGGAGGTCCGCCATATGCTGTAGTGGAGGAGTATGGGGGAGTGAACGTGCTCGGTGGCGTGGAAAACACGGAGGCAGCACCGTCAAGGGCAGCTCAGGACGGAGGCAAGAAGAAGAGACCGGCGGCAGAGTAGAGAAGAAAATCCTGCCTGTGGATCTGTTTTTTTTTTTTTTTTTTTTTTTTTTTTTTTTTTTTTTTTGGTGTAAAATGGTGATCGGGGTTGAGCCCCTGATATGAATAAAATGAGTTTGGTGTGCAGTTCGTCTTCTTTCTTCTTCCTCTTTTTTTTTTTTTTTTTTTTTTTTTTTTTTTTTTTTTTTTGAATAAGAAAAAATAAAATAAAATAATAAAAAGAAAATAGATAAAAGCCAATTTGTTTGGATGGGTAAGGTGAGAAAGATCGGGGTGAAGGTTTTTTTTTTTTTTTTTTTTTTTTTTTTTTTTTTTTTTTTTAGTGGGATGAATGATGAGAATCATGTGGGGGAAGATATATTCTATATGTTGTGTGGGTGGAGAATATAAAAAAAAAGAAAGGAAATCATGTGGTTGTATTCTGAATTGTTGCCTGGGTGGAGAATAAAGAAAAGAAAGGGAATCATGTGGGTTGATGGCGCAGAGAAATAAGAAAGTCGCTCCAACTTTTGATTTTCTGAGCCCACAAGGAGGCTATGATGACGAGCTGTACTCGGCTATGGAAAGAGCCCGCCGATCACTTCTCATCACTCGAACAAAACATCCAGAGAAAGTCCGACGCTCTGAAGCGCAAGATCGAAACCCTAGACTCTCAGACCAAGGAGTCCCTCCAATTCCTCGAGAAGCGCGAGTCCTCCATCGACGATTCCATCTCGATCGCACTCGACAAGATCCAGGACCGCAAGAATGCCGCTCTCACCTCCGATGAAAATTGCTGCGGTGGCGACGGCGAAGAAGTTGATGATGCCGAGGGCTTGTTGTTGAAGCTTCGATTTTACTGTACGAAAATGGACGCTGAGGGGTTTTGGAGGTTCGTGACGGCGAGGAAGAAGGAATTGGACTCAATGAGAACTCAAATGCCTCTAGCCCTAGCTGATTCCATCGATCCAGCGAGAGAGTGAATGATTTGGGCTGGGCGTGTGGTTTGATACTGGAATCGTTGATCCGGTTTTGGGGAATTCGCGACTTGGAATTTAGGCCAAGTGTGCATGTGAAGCAGAGTCTTAGGAGCTGATCTACTGTGTCGCTATTGTGGTGGAAGACAGTACGGGATGCAGAGAAAAGTTCAGATATGACTTTCTGGCAGAGGAGTGAAGGTATGTGTAGAGGTCCGGCGGGCGGCCAAGGCGAGGCTGCCGCCCGCCGGTGAAGCAGAATGATCAGGTTCTTAACCTTGCTCTGATACCATGTAAGAATATATGTATTATTGATTGATTGTTTGATTGATAATTGATTTTTTGTATTACAAATCAGAGTGGCATTATATAGGAGAGGGTTTGGGTAGTAGGTGAGGAGTAGTGGAGTGTAGTAGGTGAGTGTGAGTAGTGGAGTGTAGTAGGTGAGTGTGTAGTAGGTGAGTGTGAGTAGTGGAGTGTAGTAGGTGAGTGTGAATGGTAAATTCTAACAGATTTTCAACAAA
Source organism: Camellia sinensis (assembly GCF_055761805.1). Taxonomy (NCBI): domain Eukaryota; kingdom Viridiplantae; phylum Streptophyta; class Magnoliopsida; order Ericales; family Theaceae; genus Camellia; species Camellia sinensis. Next base: position 50,181,123 of record NC_138965.1, read on the forward strand.
ATAGGATATGGACATGGCAGGGATATGACAACAAATATAAATAAACACATTTTTATCCACGAACAACCAAAAATAATGAAAAACTAACATTAACTCAACATGAAAAAAACCAGTCAATCTATAATTTAAAATATGTTACATGGACTCGGGTACATGTATCGGGTGTGGGGGTGTATCCAAACGTCAGACCTTCATAAATTTAAATCTTAGGATATTAAGATACGTATCCAAAATTGGATATGAATGCAGGGACGCATCATACACACATACATATTGCATATTATATAATATTCTTAGAAGAAAATGTTGTAAATTATACAGAAATATACTTGAACTTGAAAAGGATTCAGAAAAAATATCAAATTTCTATATCTAATTCATGTGAGAGGCTAAAATATTGCTTTACTAGCAAATATGAGTTTCTTCTTCTCATATATTGTAACAAATTAAAAGATCTGAGTGTCTAAATTTAGTACGAGTGTCGGACACATATCTCATACCCTTACCCATGTCATATCCGGTGGACACGGGTATTGTGGGGGAAATAGAAGAGTTCATATAACACATACGCAATACAATCACAAACCATTACATCACAAATGTCAAAAGAATTAAAGTTCAATAATGAATAAATCATGCATCAAAAGTACATAAACCCCCACTATTTTGTTTAAGAATTAATATGATGTTGACATTTACCAAAAGAACCAGAAATTCCACAGAACTAACGTGAATGCAAGCATATAATAGGAACATTAGAAAGATGAGAGGGGCAAAGTCGACACATTTTGAAATGATAAAATGTTAGTGTTGGCTGTATTTTGAAACTTCTATCTACAAATAGCCACCGTTTAGTTTTTAGATTAAACAGTGCTCCGATTTGGTAATCCAAATCATTCATTACTCACTTGGAACAAGTGAAGCCTTTGATTAATAAAGAACATAAATTAAAAGGAAATAAGAGACTTAAACATGAACACAATGCATTCATTAAAATTTTAAGGCTTTGATGCCTCAAATTACATGAAACGGTATAAAAAGAGAGGGCTTGGAACCCTTTACCTATAACACACCATGTCTATAAACACAGAAAAAGATTTGCAAATTCTTACACTCCATTTGGATTGAGGGATTTGGTGAGAAAAGAAAAGAAAAGAAATTGAGAGAATGAAATTTCACATCTCTTGTTTGGATGATTAATAGTGCGAGTAATGGTGAGAAATGAAGAGAAATGGTGAGAAAGACAAATCACTCCAAACTTAAGTTTTGTTTCTGGCCCAAAGTGGTGAGAAACAAAGCAAATAAAATAAAATAAAATACCTAAACTACCCCTCTAAATACAAAGCAAATAAAATAAAAAGACACATGTATCCTCTTTTAATCAGCATATCCATCAAAACAGAAGGTGAGAAACCATAATCACTTCCTTTCTTTTCTCATCTCCCAATCCAAACAGAGTGTTAGAGATAATAGGAAAGCCCTACTCATCTGGTCAGCTTGGTCTTTTGCAATTTCATTTATCTCATTTAGCATCACCACCGTAGGCCCTTCACGTGTCATCTCTTGATTGAGCATTTGGCCTCTTATTATCTGCTGACCCCACATGGCATTTGATCTCATCAAGATAATTTCTTGGTTAGAACTTAGAAGCATGAATCCAGTGTTGCATCTTATTCATCTGCTCCGTAGATGCTACTTCTTGATTGGCTTTGAGTTTTGCAAACACATGGGACTTAGATATTTCCCTGTAAGTTTGTATTCCCACCGTAGGCTCTACACATATCATTATCCCAATCAATCCCCAAATCTTTGGTTTAGTTGAAATTTACATGCCAAAAAAATGCCCCCTCTTGTGATTCATATAAGTAGGTTTTTACTACGTGAATCATGATAACTTTAAACTTCTTATTTTTAAAACATTTTGCTTTTATGTGTGGGCTTTCTTTCCATAGGTGACCCTCTTTTTCCTGTGGGCTACTCTTAACTTGGATCATGGGCATTTGCTTTTTGTTTGTGTATGGATCCCTTTTTTATGGGTCTGTTACAGTATGAGGGAAAGTTAATTTTCATAGGCTAACCTCATCATTATCATTTTTTTTTTTTTTTTTTTGGTTTAAGAGTTTCAACTAAACTCTTTCTCAGTGCTTTTTGAAGAGTTGTATAGGGACTTTTATAAACTATTTGCGCAGTCCACCGCCATGGAAGCCAACAGTAACCAGCATCCACCTTTTAGTTTTCCAGGTATGGATTTGTATCCTTTGTCTTTTTGTTTCATCCTTTCTTATTCAACGTTGAGACCTTTATTTTTTCTTTTTCTTTTTTTGGGTCCAGATTCTTTGACTTTCTTGGTCAAGAGAGAAGCAAGAGCTCTGTTCTTCTGTTTTAGGCTGTCACGTACATTTATGTGGGTTATTAATCAAGTATTGAAACCCTTTATCTGAAGTTGTGTAGCTGTTTACTTCGACAATATTCTGGTTTTCAGTTCATCATTAAAAAGACACCCTATTACTTTCTACAGGAAGGCTCACAACTTCAATTTTCAACATATGACATAGAACTTTTTGCAATCATCTGAATATTAAAGCATTGGCACATTATTAGTACAAAGGGAGTGGGAGTACATTCTCAACTCTGATCAATGATCATGAAGCTCTCAAGTACATAAACAGTCAGCAAAAGTTGAATAAGGGGCATCCTAAGTGAGTGAGCTATTTACAATGTTTCACTTTCACATTAAAGCATGAAGTCAGTACTCAAAATAAGGAGGTCGATGATTTAAGCACAAGGGTTTCACTTGTAACAGTAATGAGGGCAGAAATTCTAGAGTTTGACACCTTCAAAGAATTGTACATGAATGATGAATATTTTGGTCCTATCATGCAAGCTGCGGTGGCTGGTGAGTGTAATGATTACTCCATCAAAAAAGGTTTTCTTTTCAAAGGGTCGCAGCTGTGTGTTCGTGACTACTCTTTAAGGGAGAAGATTGTCATTGAACAGCATGCTTTGGGATATTCTGGTTGTGATAAAAGCATTGCATTGGTGAAAGAAAGTTATTACTAGCCAAAGTTGAAGCGCAATGTACCTAGGCATGTTCAGATATACCATATTTGCCAACATTCAAAGAGAGGAACAACCAATGCAGGTGGGTTTATATGCTCCTCTCCCCGACTCCATCCAAACTGCATGGACTGATGTAAGTATGAATTTCGTTCTTGGTCTTCCACGCAGTCAAAGGTGTTAAGATTCAAAATTCTATGAAATATGGACACCTCTCTAGTGGTCACGTACTGGTGTTCAACACGTGCCGGACATAGACACGGAATGTCTCATTTTTTCTTCAGTTGGACATATTCGGGACACATGATGTCCTAATTTTATTTTTTTCACCCGAGTAGCATGTAATGAACTTGATGAGCTTAAATAGAGATAATTGTTAAAAAGTCTAAGCTAAGAAGGGTACAAGTAGGTTTAGTAGATATTTTTTGTTAGTGAAAAGTCCACCTTTTGTTAAATAATTTGGTGAAAAGTACTTTTATTTGTTTTGAAGGACATTTTGTTTCCAATTTTATCCCTTAATTTATCTGTTTACCTTTTTTTATCTATCCACTTTCGTTCACTATCTGTTCAAATTTTTTCCCTATCTGTTTAATTTTTTTTTTAATCTTATATGTTTAATTTTATGATCTTTTCAATTCAAATTTTATTCCTATCTATTTCAATTTTTTTCCCTGAATTTTATATGTTGAAATTTTATCTGTTCAATTTTTTGTATTTTTATTTTTTTCTATCAGTTGAAATATCAAGCCAACCAAATCCTATTTGTTCAAAAATTTATATCTGCTCAAATATTTCTTCTCTCTCTCTCTCTCTCTCTCTCTCTCTCTCATTTGTTCAAAAACATCATCAACAACAACAAATCTTATTTGTTCATCAACAATAACATCATCACCGAATCCTATCTATTCATCATCATCATCATCATCATCATCAACAATATCAAAAAAATTTAAAAAAGAAAACAAAAACAAATTTGTTGGTATCTCTTTCCACTTCCAAAGTAATCGTCTTCCTTGTCAAAGTCTTCCAAGGTATCTCCTTTCATTGAGACCTATGTCAAATATAATATATATAAACACTATACCAGTAAACTTAAAGGGCAAAAATATTAAACAAATACCAACACAAGGTTTTTGAATATGTAAATAGATAATCACTTACAAACACATTCAGTGAGATTCATGATCCAGTAAACACATTTAATTCAACTTTCTTCAGCTAATTCACTAATCATCTCCAATCCTTCACCAATCATTTCATCAAAATTGTAGCAAATCAAGGGAAAAGAAAAATTTCCAACAAGTTAACGATGAAACAAATCCGAACCAAATGTCAAACTCAGATTTGAAGAATTTTTAAGAAGAGTGAAAATTTGAGATGGTTTTCTTTAATAAAAAATGGTTTTAGAAAAAGATTTTTAGGATTAAACCGAAACAAACAAAGATATCAATGTAAAGATTTGATTTGAATCTAGAGATAATGTGCCTGTTTGGCAGAACTTAAAAGCAACTTATTTCAGCTTTCAGTGATGTGTTTGGTTTAGCTTATAGCTTATAGCTTTTTGGAAGTTAAAAATCAGCTTATTCTTTTAGTGGGGCAGGAAATGCTTAATTTATAAGTCAGAAATCAGCTTATGTTCATAATTATAAGCTATAAGCTGTTTAGGCATAAGCTATAGGCACTTTCCCGCAGCTCTACCAAACAAGGCCAATAACAGTGTTTCAGATCAAACTTTTAAAAAAAACAAGTAAATAAATGTAATCACATGAAACAAGCGAGCGATGAAGAAGAATAAGAAGTAAATAACAGTGTTTCAGTTCCAGAGTTTGGAACAATGAGAGAGAGAGAGAGAGATGCTTTTATGGCCGATTAGAGCGCTCTGATGATATGCTAAGAACGCTCCAATACCAAAACAACGCCATTTTGTCAAGTAGAGATCTTCTCTAACTCTGTCAAGCTCTAGATCTAGAAGCTCAACTACCACCACACCGCTAGAGTCCAACACCAACCACCCTTCCCTCGTCGCCGTCTTTCGCTCCTTGGTAGAAGCCGACATAAGAAGATCCAGATTGTCTCACGGCGATGGTGGTGGATCTGGATTTCAAGGCCGGTGGTGGTGAAGCTACGTATCTAGATCTCACAATTTGGATCTCGTGGCGGATGAGGGCAGCGAAGCAACAACGAAGGAGGTGGAGAGGCGACGGAGGAGTAGCGGTTGAGAGAGAAAGAGAGAGGGAGAGAGAGAGAGAGACGAGAGACGAGAGTGATTTTCTATTTATTCACTGCCGTGTCTTTGATATTTATAGAATATTTTGGTCATTTTATCTAAACTTGTCCTTTTGGACAAAGTATTCCAATGCATAGACCTTTAGCCTAACAAAATTGAAATTTGAATTTATGGACTGAGTGCCATAAAATATTTGGCATAAATAAATATATGATATTCTAATATACATCATATAATCAATACATTTAATTATACATATTACATGCAAGGTTTCAAAAAGTGGTGTTACGTAACGGTTGCGGCCGTTACGTAACAGTTGTGACAGGTAGGCATTACCCATTGCACCCGTTTTTGCGGTGTCATGAAAATTCATATGTAACGGCCGTTTTGGTTTTACATAACCACCGTAACGGTGCCGTAACAGCCTGTTACACACATTTACAATATTCTGAACAGCTTTCTTTCAAAAAAAAATAAGTACAGCCTGTTACACACATTTACAATATTCTGAACAGTTTCTCGCAACCAGGCGGGTTTGATACAGTGGTTGAATCCTTCAAGTAAAAGGATTTGCGTTTTCTAAACACAAAAGTTATGGAGTTGTCTTTTCAAGATTGAGAAATGATAATATTCAAATTTTGTTCCTATATAAACTTGGCATATCTAATCAAGAGGGCATATTGAAGTTATCAAATATTTATTTTCATTATGTACTCGTTCGTTATCTATAAAATGATTAATTTTTTTTCTGATAGTAAAAAAATAAAAATAAAAAAGTAGTATCATAAGCTATATTCAGCTTTATCTAGGGTTGCTTGGGTATTTATACTCTACTTAGTTCCTCCTTCATCTCCCTAATTGATCTTGTAATCTTCTATGCACCACTGACACTGGACCAAAAAACCCCAACTTCGCGTTTATTCACAGCCAAAGGTGGACAAGACTCCAAAGGCAACACATCCATCTCTTCACACTTCATAAATTGAGAACTATCCAAGATTGCCAATTCTAATCCACCTTCTTCATACTTCTCCACCAAAGCTCCATCACCCATATTTACCACTCCAATTAACCCCCTCCTCAGCAACAGATTCTCTTAGCACTACCCATATAGTGCCTTCCTCTTCTGATCCTTCTAATTTCACTTGACTTATAAGAGTACTCTCTTTAAAGAGTAAACCATTACTCAAGCTTCTCCTAACATGACTCATTATTAGTGCCACCCAGCAACATATAATGACCAACCCTCAGATAGTACGAATTAATATAGTGAACCTTTCAATGCCTTCTATCATACAATCTGCCAATTGAGTTACTATGGTATGCAATCCATTCAAACCTCTAACACAATCATATATGTAAAATTTAAAAGATATCAACTTGAAATGGTGAAATTAGAACTTTTTAATTTCACCTTGCCTTTGCTAGGGAACTTTCCGGGTCATATAAGTACTATGGCTGTACCATCTCCCGGACCAAAGCGTAACTTAGAAATAAATCCTCAATAAAGATAATTAGAAGATTACATAGGGCATTCTACCTTTACTGAGAGTGATAGTACCTATGTTGAACATTCACATCTCTCTATGAGTGTCTCATTAAACCCAACAATATGCTAATCAAAAAATTAAAAACAAACCCATTAAACCTGTCAAGCAACATTCAAATCAATAAAACATATAATCACAAGACTTAAAAGTAAAAGTAAGCATGATTAATAAATCTAATTAAATAAAATATTCATTTTGTTATTTTTTCAGTTTCCTTTGAGTGGATATGTGATTGTAACTTATTTATCTTTCCATTATAAGGGCAATTCTGTCCATCAAAAGCCCATTGGCCACGAAACCAAGCACATGGCACGCCCTTAAGTATAGAAACTTGAGGGGAAAATGAAACAAAAAAAGGTTCCCTAAATTGTTAGTTGTGCAAAACGATAAGATTGTGTTGGGCCCAAGTTCAAATGTTTGCTCTCTCTCTTGTTGGAAGGGCAATTTCATCCATTCGGGCCTGTTGGCCATTGGACCAGACATACACCATGCCCTTGAGTATAGAAACTTGCCGGGAAAAGGAAATGCAAAATGGTGTTATTGCAAGTTGTGCAAAAAGATAGGATTTTCTTTTGCATACCTTAGCTATCAAAGCACAAAAGGGGCAGTCTTCTTTGAGCCTTACACATACAGTTACTCTCTTATTCATACACGAAATTGAACACACGTTGCGCCTTGATTATAGAAACTTCAGATTAAAGAAACAAAATGCGAAACAATAATGTAGATTGCAAGTTGTCAACAACATATTGAGGTGTGTGCTTACCTTTTTTTCTTTTTTTTTTCTTTTTTTTTGCCTTTTTCTTTATTTCGCTGTGTATTATTATTCTATAGAGGAATAACAAGAATAAGGTGTGGTTGCTAAACCCAGCTTTCTAGAAAACCCGAAAACATGTTGCATTAACGTAGTTTAGGAAATAAGCTCAAAACCGCTAGAGATCTAAATGATTTTTTAGAAAAATCTATTTTTATTAAGAAGAAGCAAACTTGCCTGTTATTCATATAACACAAAGTTTTAGCATCCCCTGCCAGCTAAAGCAGTTAAACATAATGCAAAAGACATATTTCTTAGAAACCAGGTTTCAAATTTATCTATATTCTGTTAATAAGAAAGCATTCAATATTTGCACAATAATATTTTCAAGTTAACACCCTGATTATTTCAATTTACTCATTTTCCGTTGTTTAGTTGAACAAAAAGGGAGTAAAACATAAATAGTTTTGCATCATTTTCTCAAAAATGACATACTTCGAAAAATTGCGTGAGTCAATTCAAAAATTGTAAAATATAAAACAATATTAACGTCGAAACAAATGGACATATGTCTATTTAGCACAGTGAAAAGTACCATTTCTATATAACAAATTTCACAATTTTTGTAAATTCTGTTGAAACATTTTACAGAGAGAGAGAGAGAGAGAGAGAGAGAGAGAGAGGCAGACCAGGGGATGTATTTGACGGGGAAGCCATCAGATTCGGTGCGAACCCTGATGAGGGAATCGGGGACTTTCTTGTTGAGTTCTTTGAGGATTTCAGAGAGAGGGCGGCTGATTCCAGAGGTGGGAACTAGGTCCTCCAAGTCTTCTTCTTTTTCTGATGACGGAATCGAGGACTCTCTCATCGTCGCACCATTCAAAGAAGAAGAAGAAGAAGAAGAGGCCTTGGCTTTGGCAGCAGCGTAACAACGGTTAGAAGAGCTTCGCAAAACCAACAACCATTCCCAACCAGATGACACTGATGATGATGATGATTTTGCTACACACTTCACTCCTCTTGTCAAGAACGACGCCATGTTTGCTTCTCTCTTGCTCTGTCTCTGTCTGTCTCCTCAAGGGTTTAATACCCCCTAGACAACTTTTGTTTTGAGCTCTATTCACTTGTTTCTCTGGTTCCAATCAATTTTTAAAATTTTGAATTTTTTATTTTTATCTTTTTTATTTTTTTTAATTTGTATTGAATTTTTTTTAATATTTTAAACAAATTTTTTACACCTAACATAAATAAAATTAAAAAATATAATATTTGTGAAAAATAATTTTTAAAATTTATAAATATCAAAAATACAAAAAAATACAAAATTTTAATATATTTTTGTATTCTTGTACATTTATTAATTTTTTCAAAATATTTTTTTACAAATACCTTACATTTTATGTATATCTAAGTTCGGTGTTATCTATAAATTAAAAAAAAAAGTAGTTCAAAATATTAAAAAAAATCATTAAAAATAAAAAAAATAAAAAATTTAATTTTTAAAAAATTTAATTAAGTAAATTAGAATCAAACAAGATGATTTTTTTTTTTTTTTTTGGGGTCTATATTTCTTGTGTACCTACGTCAAATGTAAGTCAAAAGCATTTGTTATGCTTAACCATATTCACATCTCAAGAATTTGAGGGCTAGAAGATTTATCTTTATGTCTTATTTTAATAATTCAAATAGTTTATTTTTATAATACTTTCAATACTAGTTTTTGACACGTGTTGTGCATGAGATGTGGTTGAAATTTTTTTGTTATGCAAAATCACTCTATCAAATTTTTTTCCCATAATGTACCTTTGTGGAAATGGAAAAAAAGAAAATCAAATTTCAATATTTACTCCCAACTTATCCTATGACTCGAATAGAATATCCCTTAATTAATATATAAAATCTCAAAATACATAAATCTCACACATTATGTAAATATCATGTACATATCTATAGTCTGATGGTTCATTGCAAAGAATTTGAAATAACATTGTCATATTTATAAAAACACAAAACTATCAAGATTCACAAACTCAAGTCTATTTAACCCTTCAACAAAATACACATGTAGCCCAATCACATATAATAAAAATAAGGAATAAATCAAAAGCATATTTATAAAGTCTAGTAATTCATTTTAGAGAATTCGAAGCTGGTCCTAAGGTAAGGCGAGCAAGGCCAACGCTTCAGGCTCTTAAATTCTGTCTAAAAAGTAGTCTTGAAATAATTTCAATCTTACGATATGTTTGGTTAATTATTTTGGTCTTCAGTTATGTTTGATTTATTAAAATAAAATTAATAGAATAATCATTCCATCATAATGTCTATTTTCAAGTTTAATTTACTAAAAAAGATTACAAACGAAATCATCATTTACCATTGTGAATAAAAAATAATTTTGTAAAGAGACTAAGAAATGACTATTCCATTCAATTCAATTTCATTTCAGTTAACCAAACACTACATTATAATATTAGCAGTTTAAAAATGTAGATTATTTAAAAAAACAATTGAGTTGGTTAATTATTTAAAAATAATAGATTGTTGCTTGCCAAATGTATGAATTATTATATAGAATATTGTTTGATTATATGAGTTACAGTTATTTCTACAGAAATAATTTTTTAACGTTGAAAATAATCAAATTTTACAATTTAATTTACTACGTCAGGAAAAAAAATGTGAATAAAATAAGAGTGTTAACAATTAATTGAAAATGTTCAAAATTTATCTCAATAATTATGTATACCATATGCAATAAATTTATAGAAGGTACAAGAAAAAGAATAAAAATAAATTGAAAATTGTTATTATTTTACCAATTTCAAAATATATATGAGAGTCAGCCTATCTTCTGAATTCGCCTTAAGCCCCCAGAAGGTTAAGGTGGGCCCTGACTATCATGTTCCTAAAAACAAACCCAAACCCATCAATTAATCAAAATCTTTAGCAAAATAATTTTTTTTTTTAAAAAAGAAGATAAAAATGTAAAAAGAAAATAAACATATATACACGTCCCAATCTCAAATAATAAAATTGGTGACTAAACCAAAAAGGATTAAACCAAAGGACATATACAATACATGATATGACAAAGGAATTCATAAAAAGAGGGAGTGTTTTTCATTTAAAAAATAAAAAAATAGAAAGAGTGAAAATGTAACATTTCATATTCCTTCAATTAGTGGGATTTTTCTTCACTCTCTTATTATTGTACTTGGAGCCTCTTTGATTGATCTTAGGCCCCGTTTGTTTTCAGAAGTAGAATGGAGGGGATTCATAGTGAGGGGATTGCTAGTGAGGAGATTGATAGTAAGGGGATTAAATAAAATTGTGTTTATTTTGATGATAGTTGTTAGTGTAGGAATTGTTAAATTACTTTTATATAAAATAATAAAACAAATAAAAAATATACAAAATTAAACATTAATATTTTTAAAAAAAATCTCAACATATAAAAAATAAAAAAAATAAAAAAATTTCTAATCCCCTCACTATTTTTCTAATACTATCTCTACCTTTCCTTCCCAATCTCCCTTCCAAGGCCTTTACTAATACCAAGAGATTAGGAATCCCCTCCCCATCTCTCAAAACAAACACCCCATATATAGTCTCACCTCACTATCAAACACAATTCCCTCCCTATAATCCCAAACAAACGGGGCCTTAGAGTATTAATTGGGGTGGTATCATAATGGTAAAGGTGATTAGTATTCATTTATTATTCACCCTCTCCAATTATGTTGGAGGAGGATTCTTTCCACTCTATAATTTGGATGGGAGGACATTGTTTAGACTCGTGAGACTTACCATGGATTTTATTTTAATAATTCAAATTATTTATTTTGTTGAATATTTCATATATTTAATTCATATAAAAAATTAAGTCGATCCGATAATTATAATATATTCAATTTATTAGGTTTGACATCAAAAATTTGAACAATTGTGTTCTGAAAAATAAATTATTTATTTTTTTGGTGAAAAATTTGATAAATTAAATATATTATAATTATTAGATCGACCCAATTTTTTTATGTGAAAAAAATAGATGAAATGAATGCTTGATAGAATAAACAGTTCGAATTATTAAAATAGAATCCATACGAGAACATGTATCCAAACAGTGTTCCTATTTTAAAATAGACTATTTGAATTTGATTTTGTCAGGCACTAGGTGGGAGTTACCTCAGTAAAACATATGAGTAATTCCAAAGTAAAATATAACTCTGAGCAATTCCAAATTAAAATATAATCCCAGTAGCAGCAGCTTCACCTAAACAGTAGTACACAGCATCATCAAAATCAAAGAAAAGTTGCAACATATTCTCTCTCACTGAAATAACTTCTGCCTTCATAACAGAAAATCACAAAGCAGAGCCACTAGCAAAATCAAAATCCTTAACATCGTTGCCTACCCAATCTCACAGCTCCAAAACAAACAATTCCCAAGGTAGTAGTGCCCGAAGGCTGAGATTATAGATCGCCACAAATTCTACAACTCCTCAGATGACGACCTAGATTGTAGACTTTTTTACTCGCGGGACGTACTGCAGATGCATTTCCGGGAACTACATTTCCATATAGAGAGAATTGTTGGGATGCTTCTTCACTAGTTGATTGGCTACTCTTCTCTTCTTGCTCCTTGTACACAAGATGGACTCCGACCTCCTTTACATGAAAATACCCATTTCCAACCACTGAAATATTCAGTTCATCGCCACATTCCAACTGATTTTCAAACTTCCAATAGCTTAACATCATCATATCCTCATCAGCTTCTGGAATGCCAAAGACAAATTGGGAATGATTCCAAATAAAACTCTTGGTCGAATTACTAATAATGGTATGTGTGACGCAATCAAACGGATGAAACCAATCATCTTCTTTTCGATTATTGGAAAGTGCATAAATAGAACATACAGTCAAGCATCGGATTCTGAAATTAAGATGCGACGGCACAGTAAATGATATTGAAGATCCTTCATTTTTAAGATTAAACCAGTCTGGAACCTTGCTTCCTAAACAATAAGCATAGAATATGTGTTTTTCATGACATCCCTGTGCGACATAAAGCATAATTAATTTAACGATTATGTATATATATATTGTGTGTGTGTGTGTGTGTGAGAGAGAGAGAGAGAGAGAGAGACAGAGAGACAGAGAGAGACCTGTAGGGGAAGCTTCCATGGATTCACTGAGTCCGGGCCGCAAAGCCTAACAGTTTGGCTTCCCATGGATCCTAAGTTGGACAAGCCCAAATTGTTAATTATCTCCATGTCAATATTTCCTAAAGGTTCAAGCTTGAACCTTCCCATAATCTCAACTATTTTGTGATTCTCGCCCCATTGTATTCGATTTGGATGCAAAAAACGAGTGCCTTGATTGCCATATATGTCATTATATTCTATGGTTGGAAAGGTTACTTTCTCCAACAATGTACATCCTACGAACCGTAATTCTTCCAGTTTCTGCGACACTTCAAGTGATCGGAGCTTTGTGCACCTATCTAAACTAAGGATCTGGAGTCCAGTATGACCTCTGATGCAATTTGGGAGGCTACGAATTGCATTACGACTCAGATCTAAAATTTGCAATGAGAATAGGTTGCCAAGATCCATAGGAAAATTATCATCTGATAAATTACAGTTCTCAAGACTCAAGTGTACCAAGCACCGTGGTAAAAGAGCCCATGAAATTTCCATGCTTTTTCTTGGCTTCAACAGACAGGGATAGATGAATGAATGCCATGATTTGACCTCCTTACTGGTAGAGAGTAATTGACTTATGGAAATTCCACTTGCATGGAGAACTGTTAATGACTCCATAGTCTCTATTCCTGTTGGCAGTTCCTCAAGATTTGAGCAACCTGAGATGTCAAGTGTTTTCAAAAACTTTAGCATACAAATGCTTCTCGGGAGCATCCTCAAATTTTTGCAATCTTTTAAATTGAACAAAACAAGTCTCTCAAGGTGTCCAATGGATTCATGAACCTCAACCAGCCTTGCACAATTTTTAAATATCAACTTCTCTAGATTGGGGACTTTCGAGAAGTCGGGAGTTTTAGTAAGGCAATGGGAATGACTAAGATCAAGGATTTTTAGTGACTTGAGAAGCTGTAAAACAAGAAAAAGCTGCTATTAATATTTCTTTCAGTTTTCACACGAAATTAAAAAATATATAATAAATGTGTAGCATACCTTTTCTCCTTCCCAAATTATTTGCAAGCTACTATAACTCATGTCAAGAACAATCAGGCTCTCCAAAGGAAAATCACAAGGTATAAATTTGAAAGGGAATCCATGCCAACATAACCAACGTAATCCTTTAGGAAAATTTTCCAAGCTTCCACTTATTTGTACATAATTGAGCTGCAAAAGTTTTAGTTTATGCATCCTTGCAAATGCATCAACTTCCAAAGTTACTTGATTTGAATTTCCTAGAGCAATGCCTACATTCTTGGAGGAGAACATGCCAAAACAGTATCTTTTAAATGAGTTGCCTACATTTGTTAAAAATGGTGTGTCGAGGAATTCATCATAATGACGTTTTCTATTAACACCAAAAATTGTCCTGTCATGTTTATCTTTCTGGAGCAAATTCATATCAAGTGTGAGGCCTTCGATTTTTCTTGTCCCCTGACAATGAACAAGAGGAGGGAAATATTTATCAATAAGAGTAATGCTATAAAAATATAATTTTTGCAAAGATCAATCATACAAAATGATGTGGCCTTTTTCAAATAAAAACAACAGAAATGAAACTGATAATTTCAAAAATCCAATTGCCCTATTATCCTAGATGATATATATATATATATATATATTGTTGAATTACACTGTTAGTCCTTATAGTTTAAGCGAAGTGTTATTTTAGTATCTATAGTTTCCATTTGAACCATTTGATCCCTATACTTTCAAATTTGTTGCAACGTAGTCCCTTGTTACTTACCATTAGAATTTGAAACAGAAAAAGACCATATATAAAACTAGAGGGACCAAATTGAAATTCAAAACAAACTACAATGACCATTGGTATAATATACCAAATTGGAATTCAAATAGACTATAGGGACCATCGGTGTAATGAATATATTACACCGGTGGTCATTGTAATTTGTTTTGAATTTCAATTTGGTCCCTCTAGTTTTGTATATAATTTTCTTCCATTCAAAATCTTAACAACACATGTCGGAGAGACCACATTGCAAAACATAAAAAATAAAAAAATTGTAGTGATTAAATTGTTCAAATTGAAACTACGAGAATCAAATAAAACTTCGATCAAACTAGAGGAACCGGTGGTGTAATTTACCCATTTTCGTTTATTATATTATACAAAGATTTTTCTAGATTATTTTTCCGATATAAATAGAATAACTACATAAATAAATAGAAATAAACATGAAAAGCAACAAGGTTAACACTTACAGTATTTTCTCTCAAAACATTCAAGGAATCCTTGTGATTCCAAAGTCTACTACGTTCTCCTGGCTCCTTAGGTGATTCTTGCCGAACAATTTCTCTTCCCATTTCTTGAACCAATTGATGCATCACCAACTTTTTGCATTCATCAATTGTTAACAGACATCTATCAATGAGATTTTGAATCCCAACCATTGTGTAAAAATCACATCCATCTAGAATTGTAACTACCCAATCTTCATCCATCCCAACAAAGAAACAAGCAATATGGAGGAATAAATTTTTATCGTGGTCATCTTGTAAAGAGTCATAGCTTATTTTGAGTTTTCCAAGGATTTCATAATCAGGAAATGCTTTCAATTTTTCTAATTGACTTTTCCAGATATTTAAACTTTTTCCAGACAGAGAAGAACCCAAAATTTTTATAGCTAATGGAAGCCCTCCACTGTAGTGCACCACCCTCTTTGAGTCCTCTATGAAACCATCAATGGGACAATTTTTCCCAAAGGCATGCCAACTAAAGAGCTCTAAGGATTCATTATGATCCAAATTTTCAACCTTGTGCACCCGACAAACTTCATGAGCCTTGAGCAATTGCTCACGCCTAGTGGTTATGATGATTTTACTACCTTGAGAAAGCCAGTCTCTCATTCCAAGTATTGCATCCAATTGATCTACTGTATCCACATCATCAAGGACTACAAGAACTTTTTTGCAACATAATGCATTTTTAATCTTTATAACTCCTTCATCAACACTGTACAATTTTTCCTTTCTTCCCTTTAACATATCTGAAAGAAGTTGTCGTTGTAATCGGAGTAAACCATCTTGTTGTTTTAAAATTTCTCTTACATTTGCAAGAAAACTGCTACCTTCGAATCTTGAGAAGTTCGAATTATATAGTACTTTGGCGATGGTTGTCTTCCCTATTCCACCCATCCCACAAATTGCGACTATACCAACATCACTAGACTCATCTTGTAACCAAAGTCCAATGTTTTTGGCTCGAGAATATATTCCAATCAGGTGGGGGGCAATACCCAAAGTTGTGCGACTTAGTTTGTCTCCAACTACTTTCACAATTTTCTGGATAAACTTTGACTCAAGACTAATTATTAGATTAAGATGGAAAATAAAGAACAATAAGAATGCCATCAATTGAATTTAATCGCTAATTCTCTTGCAATACTGAACCAAAAGACCATGTTACTGTCTTTGTTGAAACAATTGGAAGAGTCTTGGATGAAAAGAAAGGGTTTTCACTATCATGGTTTTGAAACAATACTCTTTTATCTAATATAAACTGTTCTGTTTTTCAATTTTTGATTAGTAAGCCAAGTTGTTGAAACTTTTAAACAATGGGCCACATTTGAATAAAATGTCTATGAAAAGAAATGAATAGCTGCTTGTGATCTTTTCATATAACTTGAAAAGAAGGAGCATCTTAAAAAAATCATGAGTTAATAAATTCAACTTGTTTTTTTTGGAAACTGACTTGTAGGATGCTTTTGTGTTTGAAGGTTATCTTACAAAGACTAAACTATGTAAATCTGTCATAATTAACAAAACAATTCATTCCAAAATTTGAACAGACAATTCTTCATTCAAAAGGCCTTAGTATGAAATACTTTAATCTACGATATCCAAAAAATGGTGATATAAGTAATGCTTAGCTAAGAAAAGGACTTGGGAGGAAATTACCCGTCAGTTTGATTTTGTAAGTTCATCCCTGCCAAATCTGTAGCTTCTCTAAGTGCTGCCTTCCATTCTTCCACTTTGCCAATCCATTCAACTTGTCTTTCACTCGCTTCTGCGCGAAATCTCTCTTCATGCCTTGTAAATGCTTCTTTGAAACTTTTCTTTTGCTTCCTCACATGAGATGGATCCACATGATAGAAAATAGGTAGAACTACATGTCCAACAGTCCTCCTGCGTTCGAGGATCATGACAAGTTCATCGAGACACCAACTTGAAGATGCATAGTCCTCCGAGAAGACAACTATTGAAATCTTCGACTCTTGAATTGCTTTGTTCAATTCGAACTTAATATTCTCCCCTCTTTCAATTCCATCGTCATCTCTGAAAGTACGAAATCCTGCGTGTGCTAAAGCTGTGTAGAGGTGATCAGTGAAAGTCTTGCGAGTATCTTCACCTCTAAAGCTCAAGAACACATCATAACTACAATGAGAATTGGAGGAGGAGGTTTCTTGGGATCTGACAATTGCCATTGGATTAAAGCTCAAAGAAAGACCAATTAAGGACAGGAGAGCCAAGATATCAAAGAAAGACCAATTAAGGACAAAAGAGCCAAGATATGAATTATATCTGTTTAGGCACTATGGATATTTATAGACGTCACTATATGTAAATGAAGTACCAAGTAAGAAACCGATGAGAGAAATGCTATCTTAATTTACATGTTGGTTTTTCCTGGAAGCTTGTATGTGTCTTGACAAGAATTCTTGACTCTATGTGTCTTGACAATTATTTAAAAATTCTTACCCTTTGGAAAATCATGAACCAATCTACCCACCTTCATTTGTTTAATTTAAACCAAAATGCCCTAAACCAATTCAATCGTTGCTCTATTATTTAAAGACAAATATTGCTATATGTCACCCATTTTCTGTGATCGTTTGGAATCACTATTTAAATGGATATTCATAATTGATTCCTTGTTCATAAATAATTATTCTTGAAACTAAATAATGTTTTTTCATTTCTTAATGATATGAAATGGTGGTAAAACAAATAATATACAATAGAGAAGGATTTGAATGTTGTTTACAATTGATTATTTATTCTCAAGTTTGGGTTAGGTAGTTGGGCTTGGTGACTGTGTTCACTTTTTAATTATTATTAAATTAGTAGTTGATTTGATGTAATACTTTTATATTTGTGAATAGTTATTGTTTATTGAAACTTTGTTTTCTATTGTTAACTATACCAATTAGGTAGCCACTGATCTATACAAATGGATGGCGTTAATCGTTCTTCTAAGAGGCCGCTTGGAACTTAGGTTTTTAGTATTTTTTTTACTCTTAATTTTTTTATGAGATAAAAAAAATTAATGTATTTGGAATGATTTTTTTAATTAAATAGATAGCTGTGAAAAAAAAAAATTGATTGATTAATTTGTATGATTTGACATTTTACTAATAGAGTTGAATTTGAAATTTGAAATTTTTTTGTGACTTTCTAATTTTTTTTAAACCAAAAAATCTCTTACCAAACAGAGCTACGTGTGGCGTGCCTTAATAAAATGCATCATTATTCACGCATAAGCATTAACGTATGAGGTAGGTTTGAAAATTTGGATTCTGTTTTGTTTGATTTTTAAAATTTGATTTTTAATTTTTTCAATAATTTTTTTTCACATTTTAATTTTAAATGTACTTAATCTAAATACTTAATTTTTTTTACAATTACTAAAATATAAAAAAAAAAGTTTATGAAAATAAAATAAAATAAAATAAAAATATGTGTGATTTTTGCATTCTTTTGCACCAAATGTGAATGGGACCGTGGATTAGAGAGAGTGCAAGTGGAGTACAGTGAGACAGGCATGGGTGGACGAAGTTAGTGAGAAAGTGAGACCTTTAAAATATATTTTTCAAATGTAAATTGTTTTTATTGCGATTCATTTACTCATATGGAATATTTGGATACCAACAATGCTATATCTATTTGAAATTTTATTAACAACTCTATTAAAAGCATCTATGTCCACATATTATTGGACGTAAAAATATTATTGTTATTTTCACAATCAATCACATTTAATCATTTGTATTTTTTATAAATTTTTTAGTAAAATTATTGGTATGGGATAGAATCATTCATTTGGATACACCACGGCCCACGGCATGGTAAGGCCAACAAAAAATAGGGAAAAGAAGATAGGGTGTTTGGTAACATAATTTAGTACTTAGAACTGAATATATTAAGGCGGTGTTTGGTAAGTTGGGTTTGGAGGATTTGTTGGCTAAAATCCACAAAAGAATCCAATCATCTTTCCAAACACAAATATTTTTGCCTACTAAAATAGTCAAAAACTAAAATAGCTTACTAAAATAGCCAACTTTCCAAACAAAGCCTAAGTAATAATCAATTAAATCATTTTGACAACCATAATTGATATCACTTAAAAATTTAAGTCTCTCTTAAAATATTGGCTAAAACTTAAAAAAAAATTTAAGTCATTTAAAACTTACTTAATTCTAACTGAATTTATAAATACTAAATATAAATATCAATATATGCTATTATAAATTCACCACCACTATCACCATCGCTACCGCTATTACTGCCACCATCACCACCATGCCACCGTCACCGCCACTGCCACTGCCACTACCGCTACCGCTACCGCTACCACCACCACTACTGTTATCGCTACCACCAATCCACCACCATCCGCCACCACAACCACCACCATCATGGCAACACTACTACTACCATCACTACTGCTACCACCACCACCACTACTACCACTACATTCATTGTCATTGTCATTGTCATTATTGCCATTGAAGAAACTAAGAACTTCTTTATTATTTAATTTTTCAGAATAATACAGAGAATGAATTACAATGTTGTATTTATAAACTTGTAAGTAAGCACTAGTTTGTTACAATGGAGTGATAGTTACAACTATATGGATGAGGTGGAAGTAACTTCGAGAAGCTTCTTTCCATAGCTGGAATAACAGAATTAGTTAGAGCAGTTATTTCTTGCAGCAGTAGTTGTACCAGAATCTGTTGCAGTAGTAGTTGTACCAGAATCTGTTGCAGTAGTAGTTGTACCAGAATCTGTTGAAGCAGTATCTTCAATAGTCCCCTGCAAGCTGATGGGGCAATCAAGAACCATGAGCTTGGACTTGAGATATTGAAACCGAGATACGCTGACAGGTTTAGTAAACAGATCAGCAAGCTGATCCATAGTTGGAATGTATTGTAACTGAAATTGCTTGGCAAAAACCTTCTCTCAGACAAAATGACAATCGATTTCGATATGCTTGGAACGGGAGTGGAATACGGGATTGGAAGCGAGAGCTATTGCAGAGAGGTTATCACACCAGAGTATGGGTGTAGTAGGGGAAGAAATACTCATTTCAGTGAGCAGCATGGAAATCCAACTTAACTCAGCAGCAGTGTTGGCTAAAGCTCTATATTCAGCTTCAGTGGAGGAGCGAGATACTGTGGCCTGCTTTTTAGCAGACCAAGAGACCAAATTGGACCCCAAGAAAACACAGTAACCAGATGTTGATTTTCTATCAAGAACATCTCCTGCCCAATTGGAATCGGAATACCCATGCACATCAAAAGTACTGGAGGAGAAAGACAAGCCATGAGTGAGGGTGCCTTGAACATATCTAAGAATTCTCTTCACGGCAGCAAAATGTCCAATGGTAGGGGCATGCATATGTTGACAAGCCTGGTTAACAGAGAGAGACAGATCTGGTCTGGTAATTGTGAGATATTGTAAGGCACCAACAATACTTCTATAAAGAGCTGGATCAGAAAATGGTAAAGCAACATTTGGAGGAACACTAGGTTTGACTGAGATGGGTGAAGGGCAAGGCTTACAAGATGACAAGCCAGCTGTAGACACCCCAATTTTGACCGACCTTAAGACTTAGACGTCACCAGTTGAGTGCTCGGTGATGCTACATATTATGCTCGTTCAGAAGTTTCAGAGTCACGGCCGTGCGCCCTGCCTCCGGACTTCCGAACCCTCTTCTATGCCTTGCCTCGGTTTGCGAACCAGATTCGGTTTTCTCTGTTTCTTTTCCTGAGGGGAGGGAGAGGTCCTGTAGACCATCTCTCAGTGGCCGTGGGCTACATTCTGTGGCCGTAGGCCATTTTGCCCATTTCGGAGCCCGGTTTCCGGTTTTCCAGGACCGTCAGGCCGTGTGCCTCGGTTCGGGACCGCCTAACCATCTCCGTTTGCTCTGATTTTTGGCATACATCTTATTTTCTCCCTTTTGAGGGACACTGGGGTCGGAGAAACCCACTTCGTGGCCGAATGCCACTTTCGGTGCTTAACAGCCCATTTTCGGGACCCCGAACTGCGCGTTTTGGCCCCCGAACATTCGTTTTGCAACGGTTTTCGTTCATTTTTGGCAGGTGCCTCTGTTTCATCACCAGGAAGGTCACTGAAGGGTGGGAGGCCAGCAATTGTTGCAACAACCAGTTATATATCCTCCGACGCCCTCCGACGCCCGTTTTTCACACTTCCGGGCTAATGTTGAACACCTTGGGCCCATCTTCTTGAACTTTGAACCACATATTTGTGATGTACACACATGAGAGGACCCTAAAAGTTGGTGGCCGGCCAGTAATCCAATTGACCCTTTTGAACTCCTCCTTCCGAGCCAATGTTGAACAACCTGGGCCCTTTTTCTTGAACTTTGAACCACATATTTGTGTTGTACACACATGGGAGGATCCTAATATCATATGGCCGGCCATTAATTTCTTTTGACCCTTTTGAACCCCTCCTAAAATTGGCTTGTTCTCTCTCTTGTTTTAGAATTTCCAAATTCGAACCACAGGGTTGTGAAGAGGAAACCTGGGAGGCCACCAATATGTGGTGGCCGGCCACTATTTCAAGTTGACCCTTTTGACCCCTAGCTGGCCGGCTAGGGGGGGTGGCCGGCCGGCCACTTCCAAGCCCAATAAGTGGCTGGCCATGTTCCTCTCAACATCAACTTTACAGCTGTGTAGCTGTTTCCCCAAGAAAATATCCCAATCCGGGGGATATTTTGTGGGGGAAAACTTGCCTATTTTCCCCCACCTTTTGCCCCACCTTTACTCCCCTTTTCTTGTCCATATAACCAGCTGGTGGCATCACATTTAGGGGTTAGAAAATTTGTTCTTCAAGCCTCAAGACACAAATCCTCCTCCATCCCTCTCATTTTCCTAAAAATCCTTAAGTCCTATACCTTATTTTCTTCATCACCACCAAGCTCTACCACCACCACTCCATTTCAGAAGCAAGAGGAAGAATTCCAGCAGCTTAGAGTCATCAAAATTGGTCCAAGAAGCAACAAAAGTATTGATCTTCAAGGGTGAGTCCATTTCTTCTTTTTTTAGTTCATTTCTTGCAACATTTCTTAGCCTCCCCTTCTTATACATTTGAGCTCCGACCAGAACTGAAAGTACCATTTTTTTGAGCTCATTTTCATGTCTCATTAAGGGCTCAACCCTGTTTCAGCCCTCCATCTTGCACTTGCTTCATTATCCCTCTAAAGTGTCATTTTCTTGCATGATATTTTTAGCTTGTGTGTGATTTATTTTGGAGCATGTTATAAACTGTAAGTAGGCTTATTTTGAGTCCCTCTTCAACATTGAAGAAGGGCTCAACACTGTTTGAGACTTCCATGTTATACTTCCCTTTATATCCTCTTTTTGGTCCCATTTTTGTATGTCTTGGCAGCCCCTGATGTTGCTGTTTTTGGACCTTGGTCCGAACTAAAAGTGGCTTTATTTTGACCTCCTGAACATGTTTTATTAAGGGTCTTTTCTTGTTTGATGAATTTTTTGTATACCTCATGTTATAGCCACTTTTGAGCCTCATTTTTGCATTGCATTTCTAGCATATTTGTATACTGTTTTTGGGGCTGCCATAAACTGTAAATAGTCCTATTTTGGGTCCCTCTTCAACATTGTTGAAGGACCCTAACCTGTTTGGGGCCGGCAGCTATGAGTTTCTTTTTAATCTCATGTTTAGGGCCATTTCTTGCATGCTTGTTTTGCCCTATCTTGGTTTGCTGTTTGACCATGTTTTTTACTAGTAAAATTCCTATTTAGGGACTGCCTAGCTTCTGTATTTGCACTTCATGTCCATATTGTGCACGCATTGCATAGCTATAGGCCATTTCGGGTGCCTAAATTCGCATTTCGGGACTATTCCATGCATTTGGTGTCATTTCGCCTCATTTCGGGACTGTTTTCCCCCATATTTCATTGCTGAAAATCCATTAGCATGCTTGCATACCATTTTTGCCACATTTGCATTGCATATACCATTGCCTCGGTTTGCGTGCCCGTGTGCACGCATTTCGAGGCACTTCATTTTCATCCATCGGCCTCTTATGTGAGCGTGGCTGAGGCCCTCTCATGTTAGTATAAGTCCATGTTGCATTTTCCATGTCATTTGCATTGCATATGCCATCGTCTCGGTTTGCGTGCCCGTGTGCACGCATTTCGAGGCACTTCATTTTCATCCATCGGCCTCTTATGTGAGTGTGGCTGAGGCTCTCTCATGTTAGTATAAGTCCATGTTGCATTTTCTATGTCATTGCATTGCATATGTCATTGCCTCGGTTTGCGTGCCCGTGTGCACGCATTTCGAGGCACTCCATTTTCATCCGTCGGCCTCTTATGTGAGTGTGGCTGAGGCCCTCTCATGTTAGTATAAGTCCATGTTGCATTTTCCATGTCATTGCATTGCATATGCCATCGCCTCGGTTTGCGTGCCTGTGTGCACGCATTTCGAGGCACTTCATTTTCATCCATCGGCCTCTTATGTGAGTGTGGCTGAGGCTCTCTCATGTTAGTATAAGTCCATGTTGCATTTTCTATGTCATTGCATTGCATATGTCATTGCCTCGGTTTGCGTGCCCGTGTGCACGCATTTCGAGGCACTCCATTTTCATCCGTCGGCCTCTTATGTGAGTGTGGCTGAGGCTCTCTCATGTTAGTATAAGTCCATGTTGCATTTTCCATGTCATTTGCATTACATATGTCATTGCCTCGGCTTGCGTGCCCTTGTGCACGCATTTCGAGGCACTTCATTTTCACCCACCGGCCTCTTATGTGAGTGTGGCTGAGGCTCTCTCATGTTAGTATAAGTCCATATTGCATTCTATATGCCATTTCATGTCATTTGCATTGCGTATGCCATTGTCTCGGTTTGCGTGCCCGTGTGCACACACTTCGAGACATCTCATTTTCACAGCATAGTGCATACTAGGTTATATCTTAGATCGCATTCATGTATTTCCTCGGTTTGCGTGCCCGTGTACACGCACTTCGAGGCATCTCATTTTCACAGCATAGTGCATACTAAGTTATATCTTAGATCGCATTCATGTATTTTCTCGGTTTGCGTGCCCGTGTGCACGCACTTCGAGGCATCTCGTTTTCATAGCATTGTGCATACTGGATTATATCTTAGTTGCATTTCATGCATATCATGCATATTGCATTGTGTTCGAAATAGGAGTTAGCCCGGGCACGGGAAACAAGGTGCGTTTCGTACTCCGAGTGACGGAACGCGTCTCAATTCCCTAGTCACCGACACTCCGGATCATCCATGATGGAGTTAGGTCTTGTTGTGTTTATACGTGCATTCATTCCATATTAAATTATGCAATTCGACTCCTCGGCCATCATGCCTCGGTACGCGCGATTGGTGGCACGAGAATCGAGGCATGCATATATTTGTGAAATACATTGCTATGCCCCTTTCCTGCTCTCTGTTGCAGCAAAATGAAGAATCAACAACTTTTCGGAGATTGGCACGCTTTCCAAGAATAATTGCTAAACAGAGGCTAATTGGGGCATCCCGGTGGATTTCCGCACAAGGCAACCCGGACATGCATCATCCATCAGAAGCAAGGCAGTCCCTGGCTTGCATGCCAGTTTTATTTATTTTCTTAGTTAATTTGTTAATTAAGTAGGAATTTGTATATTATTCGGACTGTAATATTTGGACTGTATTATTCTTTCATTTGGGACTGTATTATTTATTCGGACCCTCTGCGCGAGGGCACAACTGTAATAAGTGTGCGTGATTGTGATGTATGTCTTCCAACCCCACGTCTTTCTTCCCTTTTATTTACCTGCTTATGATGGTTAGATTAGGGCATGTTTAAATTAGCATACAGTATGACAGCATGTTTACATCATTCATCTGTATTGCATGCACCGGGCTCGGCGCATCATACTAACTGCATTTGTATTTCAATCCCAAAATTGAATACATGATAGTTGTAGCATTTCATACGCCATGTTTAGAATAGCCGCGCCTGCTATAGTTGCATTTTGCATGTGTTGCATTAGGCATTTCTGTATACTTAGGATTCATGCATGATTTCTAATGTAGTTTCTATTTTGGCTTGGAGTACTCGGTAAGTTTTATGCTTTAGCATCCTTGCATGCGTGTGAGTGATTGCCACGATAGCATGCTTACCATGAGGCTAATTGCTTGTGTGATATAACTGCCTGAATGCCTGTGGGTGAAGGTTGGGTTATTCGGATTGGAATGAATCATCAACTGTTTGTTTTAAGCCCACTAGATAGTGGCGAAACCATCTTTTCCTAAGCCCACCTGCGGGTGGCAAAATCTGTATTTTAAGCCTACTTGCGAGTAGCAAACCATCTTTCAAAAACAAACATGAAATGTTTTGTTTCAATTCGGGCGACCCAGTCTATACTTATATGCTGTGTGCATCACATAGTAACCTAGGCTAATAACCGGAATAAGGACACACAAAGTTTTCAAAAATAGATATCACGGTTAGTAGAGGCCGATCTTTGATCGGGCGAGCGGGGGCGCTCACGAAGTGACCTTCCCCAATCGTACCCAAGTTCCCGAGCCGAGGCAACTTTGGTGATGACGGACACGTGGCCTTTGGCACCGAGTCAGGGTTTCCTAAATTTCCCATTAAAAAACATTTAGGTGGCGACTCTGTATCTGGCAAAGCAGTCCATGTTTGGCACTTCTTTCAAAAAATCTGTTTTTTCTCAAAACGATTTGCCGGATTTGGACTCTTTGGTTCAGACTTAGAACCGTGACAAATTTGGAGAGTCCTGAGCTGTAGTGACCCCAAAATGAACGGAACGGGAGCTCGTTCCTCCCGGGGCGTTCGGGGACGTGTTACACCAGCTTTAAGCAGAATTTCTTTGGCATATTTAGACTGAGATAATAGATATCCTGAGCTGGTAGGCTGGACGGAAATACCAAGAAAATAAGCAATGTCACCCAATTCCTTCATGGAGAACACACTGTGCATCTTTGTAATGAGAGTTTGAATGTGAGAAGAGCTATCACCAGTGATTAAGATGTCATTGACATAAACCAACAGATAAGTGACTGAAGTGGATGTCTTTTGAATGAATAAAGAAGAATCACTCTTACTATTAATGAAGCCTTGAGACAATAAGTATTGAGAAAAGGTGGAATACCAAGCACGTGGTGCTTGTTTCAACCTATATAATGCCTTGTGTAGTTTACATACTTGATTAGGTGAAGAAGAATCTGCAAAACCTGGAGGCTGAAGCATGAATACTTCTTCGTCAAGACGGCCATGGAGAAAGGCATTGGAAATGTCTAACTGTTTAAGGGACCACTGACAGTGAAGAGCAAGACAAAGTAAGATTCGTATAGTGGGTTGCTTAGCCACTGGACTGAAAGTCTCATGAAAATCTATACCCTCTTGCTGCAGGTACCCTTTAGCAACCAATCGGGCCTTATACCTTGCAATAGTGCCATCGGAATTTCGTTTAATCTTAAAAACCCATTTACAGCCGATGTCAATTTTGTTAGATGGAAGAGACACCAAAGACCATGTATGTTGTTGCTGAAGAGCAGTCAATTCATCAAGAATAGCTTGATGCCAAACAGGAGACAGCAAAGCTTCTCTGTAAAAATGAGGTTCAGTAGTAGTGTAGGAAACTGAGGCTAGGACAGAGGAAGCAAGCAAACAGTGAGGAGTAGTAGTAGCAGCAGATTTGGATCTGGTAATCATAGGATGCTGATTAGACTGAAAAGGAGGAAGAGGAGGTAACGCAATAGAAATAGATTGAATAGGAACTACAGGTGTGGGTAAAGAAGAAGGAGGAAATGCAGAAATTGGGACAGAAGAAACTGCAGAATCTGGGACTGCAGAATCTGGGACTGCAGAACTTGGGACTGAAGGAGGAACTGCAAAAACTGGGACAGAAGGAACTGCAGACTCTGGGACTGCAGAATTTGGGACTGAAGTAGAGAGAATCCGAGAACCAGTAGAAGAAGAGAAAGAAGGCCAGAAAAAAGAATGAATCTCAGATAATGTAGTTGGTAAAGATGTTGAAGAGGATTGAGAAGATATAGAAGAAGTCAGATGAGCAAAGGGAAACACGTGCTCATTAAAGACCACATGTCGAGACAGATAGACTCTACCAGTAAGTGGATCAAGACATCGATATCCTTTAGCAAAAGGATGATAGCCCAGAAAAACACAGGATACAGATTTAGGATGTAGCTTGAGAGGCTGATAAGGCTTAAGCCAAGGGAAGCATTGACAACCAAATATGCGAAAATAAGAGTAATCGGGAGTGTATTGAAAAAGCTTTCAAATGGAGATTGATGACCAAGCTTAGAAGAGGGAAGTCTATTAATAAGAAAAGTAGAAATAGCAACAGCATCAAACCAGTATTGTAAAGGCACAGATGAGTGATGAAGAAGTGCAGTAGCAGTTTCAGTAATATGCCGATGTTTTCGCTCAGCAATACCATTCTGAGAAGGTGTGTGAGGACAAGAGTGTTGGTGAATAACACCTTGAGTACTCAAGAAGGACTTCATTTTATTAGTGAAATATTCAGATCCACCATCAGTGCGCAGAATTTTTAATGAAGTATGAAATTGGTTTTCAACATAAGCCTTGAATTCTATGAACTTGTCACATACTTCACTTTTATAAGAT
The DNA here is from genome assembly GCF_055761805.1 of Camellia sinensis. NCBI lineage: Eukaryota > Viridiplantae > Streptophyta > Magnoliopsida > Ericales > Theaceae > Camellia > Camellia sinensis. Next base: position 50,208,826 of record NC_138965.1, read on the forward strand.
AATGGAAAAAGCCAGGTAAATCGACTAAAGTCATCCACAAAAAGTAAGTAGTATTTATAACCAGATGTAGACGAATATGGCCCCCATACATCACTATGGATAAGAGAAAGAGGAGCATTTACAGTAGTATTAGACAATTGAAACGGAAGTCTATGACTTTTAGCTATGCAACAATCAGTACAAGCAGAGTCCATTTTATTATGGGAAACTTTCAACAATGGTTTCAGATGATTATACTTCACTAAGGAAGGATGGCCTAATCTATTATGCCAAATAGAGGAAGAAACAGATGTCTATGATGTAGTAAAGTAAGAATGATGGGCAGCAGGCAGCATGGATGAAGAAGGAGAGTAAAAATGGTATAGACCATTAGTACTAGAACCCTGATGAAGAATTCTCCTCGAATCCTTGTCCTGAATCACAAATTTAGAATCATCAAAGGTAATGAGGCAATTATTGTCCTTAGTAAATTTGTGAACTGACAGAAGATTAGAGGAAATGGATGGTGTATGTAAAACATGATTCAAACGAAAGGAACAATGAGGTGTAGGAAGCAGTCCCTTACCAGTGTTGTGAATGGGAACTGTAGTTCCATTACCTACTGTGATTTGATCGGAACCTTGATAAGGCTGTGTTTGACTGAGATGATGAAGATCATGTGTGATATGATCTGTAGCAGCAGAGTCCAAGTACCAAGGCGTGTGAGAAGTAGCAGTTGCTGAGTGAGTTGCAGCAACAAAGGCTCGGGAGTTGAACTCAGAAGGATGCTGAGAACTAGAGGAAGACTGATACTGAGAATCCATCCGATACCAGCAGTCTAATGCAGAGTGACCAGAATTGCCACTAATCTGACAAGTTATAGATTGACCCCTGTTGCGAGAAAAACTTCTTTGATCAGAAAAGTTCCTTGAATTGGTGAAATTAGAGCCAGATCTACCACCACCGCGAGGATTGCCTCGAGAAGAGTGACCACCTCTATTACCTCTGTAAGAATGACCTTTGAAGCCAGAAGAACGACCTCTGAGATTAGTATTGAAAGAACCTCGAACTGAAGAACAGGCCATAGTAGGTTCAGAAGACAGTTTCTGAAGTTTGGAGTCCATATGAACAGCTTCAAACAAAAGAAGAGCAGTCAATTCTTCCATGCGAATTGACTCTGATCTGGCTCGAATGGTAGTCTTGAAGGCATCATACTCATCAGGAAGACCATTCAAGGTAAGCAAAACAAGATCTTCATCATCTATAAATGAAGAAACAAGAGCCAATTGCCTGACCAAGTCTTTGATCTTGGAAAGATAAGTCACCATCGAATCTGTTTTCTTAGAAATGCTGTTTAATTTGTTCTTCAACTGATGAACATGAGATCGAGAAAGTGAAGTGAATTGCTTATGTAGAGCAGTCCAGATCTCAGCACAGCTATGAAGATGAAGAACAGAGGAATAGATTGCAGGTGACAAAGTTGCAGTAATGCAACTGAGCAGATGTGCATCGATAAGCTTCCATTGCAGGTATTCAGGATTGTCTTTCTCTGAACCAGAAGAATCTGTTATTCTCAATTGTGGACATGGTATAGTTCCATCAACAAATCCAAGAAGACTAGTAGCAATGAGTATATTCTGCACTTGATTTTTCCATATCAGAAAATTTGATGCGTCAAGCTTGATAGTGATGAATGAAGAGAAGTTTGAAATCAGTAATGAGAGATTTGGAGGAAGTGAGGTTGAAGCCATGAGAGAAGATAACAAAGGAGTAGAAGAAGCCATGGATCAACTCGTAAGAGAGAGCATGCTCTGATACCATGAAGAAACTAAGAACTTCTTTATTATTTAATTTTTCAAAATAATACAGAGAATGAATTACAATGCTGTATTTATAAACTTGTAAGTAAGCACTAGTTTGTTACAATGGAGTGATAGTTACAACTATATGGATGAGGTGGAAGTAACTTCGAGAAGCTTCTTTCCACAGTTGGAATAACAGAATTAGTTAGAGCAGTTATTTCTTGCAGCAGTAGTTGTACCAGAATCTGTTGCAGCAGTAGTTGTACCAGAATCTGTTGAAGCAGTATCTTCAATAGCCATAAATATCATCATCGTTTTACTATCACTATTATCGTTACCACCACCACCATTATAATATAAAAATTGAAATATACAATTTAAAAATAATAAATTTCAAATTTGATTTGCATTTTAGTTTAGCACTTAAATTTTTATCAAGCAACTTTTTAGCTTAAAAAATTCAGTATTTAGTTTTCAATATTTAATTTTCAGTCTTTAGTTTTTAGTTTTCAATTTTATCAAACACCACCTTAACTCACATATAAAAATGATTTTTAAATTTTTCTTATTTTTTGATTATAAAAATAGATATGTAGATAGGCAGATTAATTCGTTGTAAGTAAGAAAATATTCACAAGACATAATTACTCGCTTGGAATGATACCCACTTTGGTAGGTTTCAACCACTATGGGCATGGAGAGATTATAAATAATGGTTAGGAGTTAGAGATGTTGTTGGGTCTTTGTGGGCTTATCACAAGGATCACCTCGATAATTGAAACCGTTTATATTAGAGAGCTCACAAAAAATATTATTCTTGTAAAAATTAAATTATTTAAATAACATTGAGTAAATGATTAGATCACATTTGTCATTAAAAAATAAATGTCAACTATAATTTTGATCATGAACAATTTATTATTTTGAAGACAAATGTAATATAATAATATATTTATAGTATTCTGATCAATTCGATTTTTTTTAATGAGAATGATTTTCTCAGCGGACCTTCGAATATGAGCAATTCAAATTATTGAAATAAATCCTGTGGTGAGACTATGTAGGCCCAACAACACCTCTAGTAATAGTGGGAAGAAAAAATATAAGACCTTTGGGTTTGAATATTTTTTATATCTCATATGTTTATAATCACACACATAGTATAGTAGATTTCTTTTTGACCTATTGATTTATGATTTTTCCCTGGAAGCAAGCGCAAGGAGATTTAAGGAGTAATAGCACAACATAGCTAATTAATTACCAAAGCTTGTATGGAATTTCACAACATTCCCTATTTTATCACCCTCAATTACACTTCTGATAAGGTGAAGCAATATTGAATAAAGAAAAAAAAAATTGAAGAGAATTGACTAGTTGATATTATTTGCTATTTCATTAGAGATGTAATTGGGGGTGATAAAATCGGAGAATAGGACATTTTTGAACTTGTATGTGTCTTGACAATAAATTCTTTTGCATCAAATGTAAAAGAGATCTTTTGAGGGCATGCAAATGGAGGAAGCTGCTACGAAGATGGGGTGGAGAAGCAATGGACAAAATGAATGGAATGGAATCATATTAAACAACATTTTCAGCAATTAAAAATAATCCATGTCATTGGTGTGAATCATATGTATATATATACATATATTATTATTTTTTAAAAGTTATTAAGTTTTATTAAATAATAAAAAAAAAGAGATTGATTTCTTATTTGTGTCCTTTTTTATTTTTTATTTTTTAATTGGACGATGTAGAGTTGTAAATGAATAGAACCTGTTCATGAACTGATTCGAGCTCGACTCAATAAGGACTCTTTTAAACTCAGTTCGTGAAATTTTTATTGCATTTGAGTTAGAACTCATTAACATCTTAATAAATAAGTCCAAACATATTAAAACTCAACTCGTTAGCTCGGGTCATTAGTTGGTTCATTTAATATTTATTTAAATAATAGAATAAATATACTATTTATAAATTAAATAACGTAAAAATATGTATGAACAATAGGATAAATATGGTGGTTGTAGATATTATTATTTTAGTAAGATATTTCCTTTTCTTTAGTATGTTTATAATAATGTAAAAATATGTATGAATAATAGGACAAATATGGTGGTTGTAGATATTATTATTTTAGTAACATATTGACTTTTCTTTAGTATGTTTATATATATATATATATATTATATATATAATTAATTTTTTAATCTTATATGCATGTATAAATTTATAATTTTTTTGGCTCGTTCAAGTTTATGAACATGCTCGAGCTCGAGTCAAAATCAAGTCTAAACCAACTCAGCTCGAACTTTATTTGTTAAATTTCTATTGAGTTCGCATTCGAGTTCAAACATGTTAAAATCTTGAAAAATAAGTTTAAACATATTAAAACAGTCTGCTAGGATCAAAGTTGACACCTCAAGCATGAAAGTACCATTGCTTTGCACCACACCAGCAATATACTCTGTGGGGATATATTTTCTGAGTACCAACACGTGGCCAAGGTGACGCCGACGTGTCAGCCGACGTGCCACGTGTCTTGGTCATGACGCCGATGTGATCTCGACAAGGCCGAGGTTATCTCCGAAGATATCAGAATCCGAGATAAGTGGATAAGGCACAAGAGTCCTAGATGATGAGGGGACTCAGCTTGGATAAAGATAAAGCTCTTAGGGAGTTTGTCTCTATCTATTGAAGAGTCTTGGATAAGCACTGAGTTAAAGTCCATTGAAGCTAGGCTTTCTGTTGGGCCAAGGATTGAGTTAACTATAAAAGAAAGGCACCCCCGATGGGTTTAAGGTACACAATTTATATTATGAACATTGAGTTCAGCACTATTGATTATCTTTGAGAGATATACTGACTTGATCGTCGGAGTGCTCCCGGGTGGACGAATCACCGCCGGAATCTTCTCTTTCTGTTGTAGGTCAGTCAGGTGTCATCTATTCTGCCAGTTCTCTCCAGCTGATTACTGAGTTGGCAGCGTGGTCAGAAAATCACTCACACATACTCCTTGTAAACATATATCTAGGAATGAGAAGATTATCGGATCTAATTATATTTCTCTCCATCTGATTTTAATATTAAAATATTTGGAAGAACATTGATGAGGTAAGGTAAATTATAGGGGTATGAATATAGCGACCCCGGTCTTTTCCCATTTGATTATTGTATCCGGACTTAGGTTCCGTAGATTCTGTCATTTTATAATTGTTGTTGTTGTCCCTTATTTTCTCATTTGGAATTATAGGATGTGTTGGGCAGGTTTGTTTTAGGTTGGTTGGGTTTAGAAACCAAGTGTTGCTGTCCAGGTTTTTGGTTCTTCGCTCGAGCGAGGAGTTGTTCGCTCGAGCGAGTGGTTGCGTTTGATTTGGACCTGTAGCTGTGCATTCTTGGCTCGAGCGAGATTTTCTTCGCTCGAGCGAGTTAGTTCGTCCTTCGCTCGAGCAATAGTTCCTTCGCTCGAGCGTGTGTCTTGTTGCAGACCTGAGGGTTTGAGTTGTTCACTCGATCGAGCTTTCTTTCGCTCGAGCGAGCTTTTGAGTTGTTGGCTCGAGCAAGGCTTCCTTGGCTCGAGCGTAGTTTCTCTGTGTCTGGTCGCTCGAGCGACCAAGTCTTCGCTCGAGCGAGCCTGTCCAGTTTATATACGCAGCAGCGGGTTTTGATCAGTCTTTTCTTATTCTTTTTGGTTCTAAACCCTAGGTCCGACTTCTCTCCCTCAAAACTCATCTTCTCTTTAGGTGTTCATCTACTTCTAGTGTGAATTCATCTTAAGTTCTTTGTAAGAAAGATAGAGGGCGGCTTGGGCTTCATTCTAATCTGAACATTTGGTGATTTGGAGCACATTGGAATTTGGGCATTCATCTCAATCTTCTCCATTCGAGTTATTGTCTTCAAGGTAGGGATTTCCTACTCCATTTTATAGGTTTTGTTCTAAGCTTTGGTAATTTGATATGTTGGGGATACTTTGGTAAATTTTGGGAAAAACCCTAGTTGTATTATTGAATTAATTTGTATAAGTAATTCATGGAATGGGAATTCATTGATTAAATGGCGTAATTGGGTAATTGGAATCATTTGTCTATTGAATTGTTGACATAGTTATTTTCAGTTTAGAAATAACTGTTTTGGGCTATCGGTGGAGGATAGTCGTGATTGTTGTAGACATTGCATGTGGATTAGGAATAACTGAAACTAATCACATTGGTTAAGTCATTAATTTTGACTATGGCATTGATACAGAAAATACGTGTATTGATTGAGCATTGCATTTGCATACATTGTTTTGTGTGTGGGAGGAGATAGGGGATGTACTCCACGGTTTAGGGGAAGATAGGGGATGGACCTCTAAACCGGATTTTGTTTGGGAGGAGATAGGGGATGGACTCCATTAGCATCACTTTTGTGTGTGCTTATTTATATAGAAGTGTTTTGTTGATACAGCACTAAAATGTGTATCAATTTGGAAGTATGAAGTGTTTGATTTGAGCTTGAGTCTCATTTGTTTGTTGATATTGGAAAGTTGTGAATATGGCATATGTGATTCACTGTTGTAAGTTTGGCCAGGTTCTGAGCCATGTTGATAAAATTGGACAGTAAAACGTATCTTTGGCAATAGTGTCATGAGACTGTAAAATGAAGTAATTGATTATATTGGTTAACCATCTGTTGAATGCTATTGCTTTATTCATCGCTTATATGTGGTTTAGTATATTTCTATTGGGCTGTGGCTCACCCTTTATGGGAACATCATTTTCAGGTTCAGGGGATAAACTACCTCCAAGGACTTAGCTTGGGAGGGTTTGGCTTCTGGATTGAAGAAGACTACCTTTAGTTAATAGTTTTTATTTATTAGTACATGTAAACATGTAAGCCTGTAGGGCAATTTATTCAATGTTACATGTAATGCTTTATTTTGTAATACTCTGATGAGTGAATTAATAAATTGTCTTCTTTAGATAATGCATGTCAATGATATATAATGGGTAAATTTTGAGGGCGTTACAACTTGGTATCAGAGCGTACCGGGTTTGAATACTTTGGGTACGTGGGAAGTGATTAGTATCACATTGGGTTCGTCTCGTTTGATAGAGACTTAGTGTAATGTTATATGCTTATGTGATAACATGTTTATGTGATTATGTGGGTATGGAATGTAGTTTCTATGATGTTGATTGGACCCTTGAGTTTCTAGTAGTCTTGTTGGAAAGGCACTTGATCACTGCTGCTTCCAACCGGAAATATAGTAACGCATTGGGACTATCATTATCCGGGAATGAAATTCGTAGGTGCTTATGTGGTTATGTGCTTACGTGGAATGAATTATTGTTGTCCATTGCATTAGGACGCGAGTGTTTAGTTTCGGCACATTTATTAATGTGCTAATGTCTTTGTTTCCTTTATTAGGATGTCAGGACGAGGACGAGGACGCGGTAGGCGTGGTAGGCCGGGTAGGCAGGAGGTGCCTGTGCCAGAAGAGATTCCGGCAGTTCAAGAGGGAATTGGCCAGGCCAATGTGGCCGAGCCAGTAGGCCAGCAGGCTATGGGCGCTCTAGCCCGAGAGATAGCAGGGGCATTCAGGGAGTCAGTAGGCATTCTCAGAGCTGAGAATCAAGCTCAGGCTGTTATTGCGGATGCAGGACCTTCCTTTCTGAAGAGGGAGTTCTTCCGGTCTAATCCGGATGAATTTGTGGGTGATCCAAAAGAGCCGCTTAAGGCAGATGAATGGCTCGAACAGACAACGAAGACGTTTAAGATGCTTGGCATCGAAGACGAGGGGTTGAAAGTGACCTTGGCATCTTTCCAGTTGAAGGGGGATGCGGGTCAGTGGTGGAAGTTTACTAAGGGGCGTATAGGAGGTACGTGGGAGGCTTTTGTGAATGCTTTCCAGGAGAAGTTCTTATCTCCAGCTGTTAGGGAGAAGCTGCGAGACCAGTTTTGTCAGCTTATGCAGTCGAGTTCTTCAGTGGCCGAGTTTGAGGCTGCATTTACTAGTTTGTCCAGGTTTGCACCTGAGTTGGTGGCGTCTGAGGAACGCCGTTGTATTGAGTTTGAGAAGAAGTTGAGGCGTGGCCTCAAGCTGAGAGTTGGGGGAACTATGATTCGGGATTATGGGCGTATGGTTGATGCTGCAGCCCACATGGAAATCATGATGCAGGAGGAGGAGGAAGGGCAGAAGGGCTCCAAGAAGAGTCAGGATGGTCAGAATGATGGTAGGAGACAGAAGGGTTTTAATCCCCAGCAGTCTCAGGGTAGCTTTTCTAGATCGACTTTTCCTGTGCCGAGTGCTAGTTTGGGGAAAGGCAGTCAGGGAGACATTACCTGTTTCAAGTGTGGCCAGCTGGGCCACAAGTCTCCAGTTTGTCCTCAGAGGGGAGGAGTGCAGAGAGCAGCATCTTCTTCGGCTCGATCTCAGAGCCAGAGTCAGGGTAGAGGTCATCCACTCTCATGTTATCAGTGTGGTCAGCCAGGGCATATGAAGAGGTATTGCCCGCAGTTGGGTGGCACACCTGGTGCATCGGGTTTGAGGCCGATTCAGGGTTAGCAGCCAGCTCAGTCAGGTCAGGCCTCGAGGGTCAATCAGGGGGCTTCATCGTCCCAGTCAGTGCAGCAATCTTATGCTCCTAGGGGTGAGCAGGTTGATCAGAGGTCGTCTGGGCGCGTGTATGCTGTTACCGCGCAGGATCTTGTGCCGGCACCATCAGTTGTGAGAGGTACCTTTTTGTTTTGCAACTCGGTTGCTAATGTTTTGATTGATACGGGTGCATCTCATTCCTTTGTGTCTGCTGCATTTGCATCTGTTTTGGAGTTGGAGTTAGCACAGCTAGCATCTCCTATTTGTGTAGTGTCACCTCTTGGGGGTGAATTGATTTTAAAACAAGGCGTTAGGGGTTGTGATATAGAGGTTGATTATCATAGAATCCCATTTTCCTTTGTAGTTATGCCTATGAGGGGTTTCGATGTTATTTTGGGTATGGACTGGTTATCGTCATACCGGGCAGTTATTGATTGCTACCGCCAGAGGGTCACTTGTTGTACCGTGAGCGGAGAGTATTTTCATTTTCTGGGGGACCGGGTTGGTGATGTGTTGCCACCGGGGTATGTTCCGCGAGGACGGAGTGAGCTTAGTGGTCTACTTGCTAACCTTTCGATTAGTGAGGATGTTGAGACTCAGATTGTGTTGCCAAGGGTGGTTTGTGAGTACTCGGACGTCTTTCCCGAGGATCTTGTTGGTTTGCCACCGCATCGGGAGACTGAGTTTTCTATTGACCTGGTGCCCGGCACGGCACCGATTTCTATGGCACCTTATCGTTTTGCCCCAGCCGAGTTAGTTGAGTTGAAGATTCAGCTCCAGGAGTTGCTAGACAAGGGTTTTATACGTCCTAGTGTTTCGCCGTGGGGAGCACCAGCCCTCTTTGTTAAAAAGAAAGGTGGTGCTTTGAGACTGTGTATAGATTACCGAAAATTGAATCGGGCTACGGTTAAGAATAAGTACCCTATGCCCCGTATAGATGACCTGTTTGACCAGTTGAAGGGTTCCCGTTGTTTCTCTAAGATAGACTTGAGATCGGGTTACCACCAGTTGAGGGTCAGGGAAGAGGATATTTCGAAGACGGCATTCCGTACGCGGTATGGCCATTATGAGTTTCTGGTGATGCCATTCGGACTCACCAATGCACCGGCAGTCTTTATGGACTTGATGAACCGGATCTTCCGGGAATTCTTGGATCGGTTTGTAGTCGTTTTTGTGGACGACATCCTTATCTATTCGCCTTCTGAGGAGGAACACGAGGCACACTTGAGAGTGGTGCTTGAGTTACTTAGAGCCCATAGGCTGTATGCCAAGTTTGGGAAGTGTGAGTTCTGGCTGAGAGAAGTCAAATTCTTAGGCCACGTGGTATCCGGGGAAGGAGTGTCTGTTGATACATCCAAGGTAGAGGCAGTGCCGGATTGGGCACAGCCTAAGATTGTATTTGAGATCTGCAGTTTTCTGGGATTAGCTGGGTATTACCGTCGGTTTGTGAAAGATTTCTCCAGGTTAGCATCACCGTTGACTAGACTGACTCGGAATGGAGTCAAATTTGTATGGAGTGAGACTTGTGAAAAGTCGTTTCAGGAGTTGAAAGTTAGACTGACTACCGCTCCAGTATTGATTATTCCAGAGAGAGGATTGGGTTATACAGTTTATTGTGACGCCTCACGAGAGGGTCTGGGTTGTGTGTTAATGCAAGAGGGGAAAGTAGTTGCCTATGGCTCACGTCAGTTGAAAATTCACGAGCAGAATTACCCTACGCATGATCTAGAGTTAGCAGCTGTGATATTTGCCTTGAAGATTTGGAGGCATTATCTTTATGGTGAGAGGTTCGAAGTGTTCTCGGATCATAAGAGTCTGAAGTATTTGTTTACTCAGAAAGACTTGAACTTGAGGCAGAGGAGGTGGATGGAATTTTTAGAGGATTATGACTTTGAGTTGCATTATCATCCGGGAAAGGCCAATGTGGTGGCCGATGCCCTTAGCAGGAAACCTGTTGGTGACATAGCTAGTATAGCCATTCGAGAATGGGAGATGTTGGGTGCACTTGGGGAGTTTGATTTATTTCTAGGTGAATCCGTTGAGGCTGCGGCCTTGTTTTCTGTTGTTGTTCAGCCTACGCTTGTGACTCGAGTGTTAGAGGCTCAGAGAGGTGACCTTGAGGTAGAATCTCTCCGTGAGAAGATTTCCGGTGGAAAGGTTGAGAAAGGTTTGACGGTGTATCCCGACCTCAGTGTGAGATACCGAGACCGTCTGTTTGTGCCAGAGTCTTGCCGAGAGGAAGTACTTCGAGAGTTCCACCATTCACGCCTTGCGGTGCATCCGGGAGGCACTAAGATGTATCGGGATTTGGGTCGCCAGTTTTGGTGGCTGGGTATGAAGAGAGATGTGGCAGCTTTCGTATCTAAGTGTCTTACTTGCCAGCAAGTGAAGGCCGAGCATCAGAGGCCAGCGGGTTTGTTGCAACCCTTGCCTATTGCCGAGTGGAAGTGGGAGTATGTCACTATGGACTTCGTTGTAGGTCTTCCGAGGACTCAACGGGGTAGTGATGCTATTTGGGTGGTCGTAGACCGGTTGACTAAGTCGGCGCACTTTATTCCTATGCGCGTGAGAGATTCGGTAAATCATCTTGCCGACTTGTATATTCGGGACATAGTGAGATTGCACGGGGTCCCAGTGACGATCGTCTCAGATAGAGATCCTCGTTTTACTGCCAGGTTGTGGCAGAGTTTGCAGAGTGCCTTAGGCACTAAGTTGACCTTTAGCACGACTTATCATCCTCAGACTGATGGACAGTCCGAGCGTACTATTTAGATACTTGAGGATATGCTTCGGGGTTGTGTTCTAGACTTTAGTGGGTCGTGGGAGAGGCACTTGCCGTTGGTGGAGTTTGCCTACAACAACAGTTTCCAATCTAGTATCGGTATGGCACCATTTGAGGCCTTGTATGGCCGACCGTGTAGATCTCCTGTGTGTTGGGCTGAGGTGGGTGATGCACCTCTGTTGGGTCCAGAGTTGGTGAGAGAAACGACGGAGAAAGTTAAGCTTATCCGTAAGAGGCTTGTTACAGCACAGAGTCGTCAGAAATCGTATGCCGACCGTAGGAGGAGATCTTTGGTGTTTGAGGCAGGTAATCATGTCTTTCTGAAGATATCACCTAGACGGGGTTTGATGAGGTTTGGGAAGAGTGGGAGGTTGTCCCCTCGGTTCATTGGTCCGTTCGAGATCCTTGAGAGGATTGGCGAGGCTGCTTATCGTTTAGCTTTGCCGCCGCAGTTGTCCGGAGTACATGATGTGTTTCATGTGAGTATGCTTCGAAAGTATGAGCCGGATCCATCACATGTGTTGGATTGGACCGATTTAGTGGTTGATGAAGATGTCTCGTATGAGGAGAGACCGGTTCGGGTATTGGATAGGCGGGATCAAGTTTTGCAAGGCAAGACCATCCCTTTGGTAAAAGTTTTGTGGAAACATCATGGAGTGGAGGAAGCCACTTGGGAGCGTGAATTGGAAGTCCGCGAAAAATACCCGGACATGTTTATTCATTTGTAATCTTGTATTTAGATTTTGTAATATTGTTGAACTTAAGAGCTTTACATCTGTCTTAAGTTGTAAAACGTTGAGTATGTTTTGGTAAATGGGTGTATCTTAAAACTTGCTTCATTATAGAAGTTTAGTATAGCATTGCATATGTTGATTACATTGCTGAGTGTGTTATATATATCATGTAATTGAGTATGATATGGGGATTGTTAACATTGAAGGGAATAATGCATAATAATGATACAGGTTGAGATATATGTTGTGTTATATATTTAATATGAGATGTCTCTTGATAAAGAGATGAAATGACCAGTTTTGGGTCAAGATGTTTACTAATGAATTGTAAAAAAAAAAACTTATGCTTAATTTCGGGGACGAAATTCTTTGAAGGGGGGGAGGTTATAGCGACCCCGGTCTTTTCCCATTTGATTATTGTATCCGGACTTAGGTTCCGTAGATTCTGTCATTTTATAATTGTTGTTGTTGTCCCTTATTTTCTCATTTGGAATTATAGGATGTGTTGGGCAGGTTTGTTTTAGGTTGGTTGGGTTTAGAAACCAAGTGTTGTTGTCCATGTTTTTGGTTCTTCGCTCGAGCGAGGAGTTGTTCGCTCGAGCGAGGAGTTGTTCGCTCGAGCGAGTGGTTGCGTTTGATTTGGACCTGTAGCTGTGCATTCTTGGCTCGAGCGAGATTTTCTTCGCTCGAGCGAGTTAGTTCGTCCTTCGCTCGAGCAATAGTTCCTTCGCTCGAGCGTGTGTCTTGTTGCAGACCTGAGGGTTTGAGTTGTTCGCTCGATCGAGCTTTCTTTTGCTCGAGCGAGCTTTTGAGTTGTTGGCTCGGGCAAGGCTTCCTTGGCTCGAGCGTAGTTTCTCTGTGTCTGGTCGCTCGAGCGACCAAGTCTTCGCTCGAGCGAGCCTGTCCAGTTTATATACGCAGCAGCGGGTTTTGATCAGTCTTTTCTTATTCTTTTTGGTTCTAAACCCTAGGTCCGACTTCTCTCCCTCAAAACTCATCTTCTCTTTAGGTGTTCATCTACTTCTAGTGTGAATTCATCTTAAGTTCTTTGTAAGAAAGATAGAGGGCGGCTTGGGCTTCATTCTAATCTGAACATTTGGTGATTTGGAGCACATTGGAATTTGGGCATTCATCTCAATCTTCTCCATTCGAGTTATTGTCTTCAAGGTAGGGATTTCCTACTCCATTTTATAGGTTTTGTTCTAAGCTTTGGTAATTTGATATGTTGGGGATACTTTGGTAAATTTTGGGAAAAACCCTAGTTGTATTATTGAATTAATTTGTATAAGTAATTCATGGAATGGGAATTCATTGATTAAATGGCGTAATTGGGTAATTGGAATCATTTGTCTATTGAATTGTTGACATAGTTATTTTCAGTTTAGAAATAACTGTTTTGGGCTATCGGTGGAGGATAGTCGTGATTGTTGTAGACATTGCATGTGGATTAGGAATAACTGAAACTAATCACATTGGTTAAGTCATTAATTTTGACTATGGCATTGATACAGAAAATACGTGTATTGATTGAGCATTGCATTTGCATACATTGTTTTGTGTGTGGGAGGAGATAGGGGATGTACTCCACGGTTTAGGGGAAGATAGGGGATGGACCTCTAAACCGGATTTTGTTTGGGAGGAGATAGGGGATGGACTCCATTAGCATCACTTTTGTGTGTGCTTATTTATATAGAAGTGTTTTGTTGATACAGCACTAAAATGTGTATCAATTTGGAAGTATGAAGTGTTTGATTTGAGCTTGAGTCTCATTTGTTTGTTGATATTGGAAAGTTGTGAATATGGCATATGTGATTCACTGTTGTAAGTTTGGCCAGGTTCTGAGCCATGTTGATAAAATTGGAAAGTAAAACGTATCTTTGGCAATAGTGTCATGAGACTGTAAAATGAAGTAATTGATTATATTGGTTAACCATCTGTTGAATGCTATTGCTTTATTCATCGCTTATATGTGGTTTAGTATATTTCTATTGGGCTGTGGCTCACCCTTTATGGGAACATCATTTTCAGGTTCAGGGGATAAACTACCTCCAAGGACTTAGCTTGGGAGGGTTTGGCTTCTGGATTGAAGAAGACTACCTTTAGTTAATAGTTTTTATTTATTAGTACATGTAAACATGTAAGCTTGTAGGGCAATTTATTCAATGTTACATGTAATGCTTTATTTTGTAATACTCTGATGAGTGAATTAATAAATTGTCTTCTTTAGATAATGCATGTCAATGATATATAATGGGTAAATTTTGAGGGCGTTACAATGAAGATGCAATTATATCATTAAAATAGCTAAGTTTTTTTTTTTTTTTTTTTTGAAATTGTATCATTGAAATATTTGAGTTTAAAATTAAGGATTTGATGCGAAACCTGAAAAAACTCAACCCACTGCTATCCTTACATATATGAGATATGTTTGATTTATTTATTCAATTCATTTTCTCTCAAATATTAGTATAATTATAATTTTTACAAACAACATCAATATAAAAATAAACATATTTATATAAATATATAATGTATATTTAATAGGAAAAATTGATGAAATATCCATCACATGCAGTGTTTTGAGACGAGATCCAAGCTTTGATCTTTGTTGGTTATAAGGATATATACATGACATTTGTTAGTTGGCAAGTCTAGAATGCTCTGACTGGGAAAGACAATTCTTAATATCTTTGCCCTTTATAAGTATTTTGTATTAGAAAACTTAAAAATTCTATAACATGAGTTCTACATATCTAATTTTAATAGAATTAATATTTATGGAATCATATTTTCAAGATATTTAAAACAAGATCAATAGATAGAATTTTTATATATAATTTGAATAGATAGATTTTTCAATCTTGCATCTCATGACTTAAGTGAAAAAATTCAAATTCAATGCCGAAAGAAGCATTTTATCTCGTAAAAATAAGTGATGAAATTGTCTTTGGCTATTTTAGTTGAACAGATATAAAAAATTTACATGGAAATAGATCATCGAGCGAAAAGTTATGACCTGTTGAAATTTTAACATAAATAAAAAAAATAATTTGGTAGTATTTTTAGGTTTTAAAGGCATTAAAAATAAAATAAATAAATAAAAAAAATAGGGAGAGATATAGAAAAATAATATATATATTTTTAACTTGAAAATGTATAGATACACGGTGAAATGACAAAGAAATGGACAAATAGGTCTTAAAAATGGACAAATAGGCTTTAATATAGAAGATATGCCTCTTTTTAAACAATTTGTCTCCCAAATCTATAAAAATAAAAAAAAAAGCTTACCCATATTTGAACTTATTAAGATCTATTTGTCCCCATATTTTTAACTTCTTTATCACCATATTTGGACCTATCTATCCCCATATTTTTAACCTATATATCATCGTATCGGAACCTATTTGTCCTCATAATTGAACCTATATGTCCATATACTTGTTACCTATCTCCCTCCATTTTTTTGTATTATCTGTCATAATATTTTTAACTACACATAAATGTCCCCATGTTTGAACCTATTTATCCCCATTTTTAGATCTATTTGTCCCCATTTTTAAATTTTGTTTTTCATTTAAAAGTGATTTAAAAATATACAGATAAGCATATATGTTATTATTTTTAATTTTTAAATTTATTCTATTTTTTTATTAATTTTTAAAAAAGTTCACATATAGACATATTATATCATGTTCCTTTCTTTCTTCCCCTCCCAACCCAAAAAAAATTTCACATTGAATATTGATCTTGCTTGAAAGACTTCAAAAAGGAGAATCCACATTGATCTTGTTCAAAAGATCTTCAAAAACATGAATCTATAAATATCAGTTTTATTAAAAATGAATATGTAGAACTCAAGTTTTGAAATTTCAAAAGTTTTCAAGTATAAAACAAACACAATGGTACATTTGTCCAACAAAAAATGCATTTCTTTATAACTTTAAAAATAAACAAATGAAAGGGAGTAGAAAAGTGAGGGAAAAGTCGTGGGATGGACATGGGGACGAAGATGCCGGGAAAGTGGAGTTTTTTATTTTTATTTTTATTTTTTACTAAATTCACAATATTTTATGTATTTCTAAAATTTAATTAGGTCATTTTACAATATACACTTTTTTAAGTATGTACTATATGTAAGTTATGATAATTTGTGATATTGATATCACAAATGTCATAAGTAAATCGCTTTAAGACACAATTAAAAAAAAGAGAAAATTGGTAATATATTCGTTTTAAGAAGGGTATAAGGCATTAAGTCCGGTAGATATTTTTTGTTAGTTGATAGATCCATCTTTTGTGAAATAGTTTGGTGAGAAATCATTTTGTTTGTTTTAAAAGATATTTTGTTTTCAATTTTATCTTTGAATTTGCCTGTTGATTTTTTTTTTTTTTTATCTATTTGACTTTTTTTGACCATCTGTTTAAATTTATATCTATCTGCTCATAATTTTGAACTATCTATTCAAATTTATATCTATTTGTTGAATTTTTTCCCCTATCTATTCATTTTTTCCTTATCTGTTCAACATATATATATATATATATCCATCTGTCTAAATTTTTTGGCTATCTGTTCAATTTTTGTCCTTTATCTATTCAAATATCTATCCAAATTTTAATATCTTTTCTATTTTTCGTTTATCTATTTAAATCTATCTATCCCAATTTTATTATCTGTTCAACAACAATAACAAATCTATCTATTGAAAATCTAACAACAACAAATCTATTTGTTAAAAATATATATCTTTTCCTACTATCTATCTATCCAAATTTAACAACTTTGGTCAATCTTTCCTCATTGAAAGCTACTCACTATCCGTTCAAACTAAACATACGGATATACAATATATTTCATCAACAACAACAACAACTACACATTATTATCATCATCATCATCAACCACAACTACAAAAAAAAAAAAAAAAAAAAAAAATAATAATAATAAAAAAACAAAAAAAAACTAGAGAATCTGAAGCCACGGATCATAGCAATACAATAGCCAAAAAAAAAAAGTAAACCTAGGGTTTCAACTTAGATCTGTAAAAAATTTAAAGAGAATTGATTAGTTGATATTATTTGCTAGTTTATTAAAGGTGCAATTGGGATGAACAGAATCTATTCGGAAACAGACTCGAGCTCGACCTAATAAGGACTCATTCAAACTCGATTCGTTAAATTTTTATTGTGTTAAAGTTCGAACTCGTTAAAATTTTAGGGGTTGTTTGGGAAGTGCTAAATTAGTATACTTTTGACTTTTTATGAAAAAATTTGAAATATGGATTGAGTTTGAAGTGATATTGTAGGGAGGTGATGTGACTCAAATAAGAAGTGATGTGACCCAAATAAGATGATTGTGACTCAAATAAGATAATGTGCTAAAATAGCGTGTACTATTTTAGCACATGCGAAACAACTACTTAGTAAACAAGTCCAAACATATTAAAACTCAACTTGTTAGCTTGGCTTGTTAGTTGGTTCGTTTAATAGTTATTTAAATAATAGAATAAATATATTATTTATATATTAAATAACATAAAAATATGTATGAACAATAGGATAAATGTGGTGGTGGTAGATATTATTATTTTAGTAAGATATTGACTTTTCTTTAGTATGTCCATATATATTATATATAATTAATTTTAACTTTATATGTAAGTATAAATTTATAATTTTTTTTGACTTGTTAAGATATGTGAATAGACTCGAACTTGAGTCAAGTTTAAAACAACTCAACTCGAACTTGATTTGTTAAATTTTTATATAGAGTTCGCACTCAAGTTCAAAATCGTTAAAATCTTAATAAATAAGTCCAAACATATTAAAACTTAGCTCAACTCGATTCGACTCTTTTATAACCTAGACGTATGTAAAGTTTATGAGCCCAACATTTAGTAACATTCAAATATTTACATGGAAGTAGTATTATGTTTAGGTTGGGAGACTAGTCTCGTATAATTTTATTTTAATAATTAATCCATTCAAAACACAAACAAACTAGTCTCCAATAATTTTCAACCGTTGATTTATAGATTTTACTAATATTTAGAATATTGGATCGGACCGTTTAGGTTCCTCGGGTACACTCACAAGCCTGTTCTACTTCAAAAATCAGCCTTTTTGTATAGGCAAAATAACGGCACAGTGTTGTCAAAAAAAAAAATTATAAATTAATGTTAAATTTATACACTTTAATAATTAAAATGTTATATTTTTCAATGATTTGTAAAAAATTTCCTTCTGCTCCACTTACAAGTAATTTTCCCTTTTGTATAACACCGGTAAAATACACGATTAGTTAAACTTAGACACGAATAGTCAGATGCTGAAAAAAGTAGTCTGCCTGCTAGGATCAGAGTTGACACCTCAAGCATGAAAGTACCACTATTGCTTTGCACCACACCAGCAATATACTCCTTGTAAACATAAACATACATGTAAGAATGAGAAGATTATCTGATCTAATTATATTTCTCTCCATCTTTTAATATAGAAAGGTTTGGGAGAACATTGATGGGGTAGGGTAAATTATAGGGGTATGAAGATGAAAATTGTTAGGATTAGAGTAAAATATGAATTTTTTTTTTTTTTTTGAAATTGTATCATCAAAATAGTTGAGTTTAAAATTAGAAAACTGCTTGAGAGCACTAAAAAGAGATCACTAGAGAGAGCACTAATGATGTGGTAGTGGGCCCCGCCCACTTTCTATGCCTTGTTTTTATTTTTTTATTATTTTTTTTGCCATTTTCAATATATTAGTGCTATTAGTGATGTATTTTTTAGTGGTCTAAATCATTGTTGTTAAAATTAAAGATTTGACGCGAAATCCGAAAAAACTCAACCCGTTGCTATCTCTACATATACGAGATATGCTTGATTTATTTATTCAATTCATTTTCTCTCAAATATTAGTATAATTATAATTTTTACAAACAACGTCAATATAAAAATAAACATATTTATATAAATATATAATGTATATTTAATAGGAAAAATTGATGAAATATCCATCACATGCAGTGTTTTGAGGCGAGATCCAAGCTTTGATCTTTATTGGTTATAAGGATATATACATGACATTTGTTAGTTGGTAATCTGACTGGGAAAGACAATTCTAAATATCTTTGTCCTTTATATGTATTTTGTATTAAAAAATTTAAAAATTCTATAATATGAGTTCTACACGTCTAATTTTCATAGAATTAATATTTCTGGAATCATATTTTCAAGATCGTTAAAACAAGATCAACTTATAGAATTTACATATATATAAATTTGTATAGATAGATTTTTCGATCTTGCATCTCATGATTTAAGTGAAAAAAATTCAAATTCAATGCCGAAAGAAGCATTTTTCTCGCAAAAATAAGTGATGAAACTGTGTTTTGCTATTTTTGTTGTATATAAAAAATTTACATGGAAATAGATCATCGAGCGAAAAGTTATCCTTTCTTTCTTCCCTCCCCCTTCCCCACCACAAAATTTCACATTGAATATCGATCTTAGTTGCAAGAGACCCCCCCCCAACACACAATTTCACATTGAATATCGATCTTAGTTGGATGACCTATTCAATCTTAGTTGCATGACCTTAGTTGCAAGACACCCCCCCCCCCCCCCCCCAACACACAATTTCACATTGAATATCGATCTTAGTTGGAAGACCTCAAAAAGGAGAATCTACATTGACCTTGTTTAAAAGATCTTCAAAAAACTGAATCAATAAATAGTGGTGGAGCCAAGAAATTAAATCAGAGGGAGCACTTATTAATTACAATATTAAAATTTTTTATAAAAATATTTCACATAAATTTTTACCATTAACATCAAGAAAGATAAAAAAAAAAAAAAATCAATGTGTTTGATTTTAGTTTTCTGAAAATTAAGTTTTTATTTTTCATATTTTTTTGGTTTTAGTGAATATTTTTAAAATTTTAAACAATTTTTTTTTTTACTTTTTTAGATGCACATTACTTAGTTTTATGTATCCAAATAGTAAAATATTTGCGAAAAAAATATTTTAAAATTTTAATAAATACACAAAAATATAAAAAAATGTACTGAATTTTCATATTATTTTTATATTTTTTGGTATTTAGTGTATTTTTTAAAGATTTTTTTTTTACAAATATTATTCTTTTGAAGTATATTTAGGTTAGGTGTGTCTAAAAATTAAAAAAAAAATTGCTTAAAATATTAAAAAAAAATTATTGAAAACATTAAAATACGGAAAATAAAAATGTAAATTTTTTTGAAAACTAGAACCAAATAAGCTAAATATTATTTGTAATTAGTGTATCATGGACAATATTAAAAAAAGTCATGGATATAAAGTTTTAAAATAAATTATATATTGGTGAAGTAATTTTTTATACAAAATATGCGTAAAAATTCAATATAATCGTTATACCACGTCATCATTAACATGTGATATCACCAACTAATAGTAAAGAAACACATGGAGAATGAATGTTACATGTCAAATGTAACTAACAATTCAATAAATTCTATATTTTCATTTAATTATGTTTGCATATCAATAGTGATAGACATCACCATTATATTGGAATTTTCAAAAATAATAATATCATAATCACTTTATTTTCAATCAAAATAACCATTATTATTCTTATTATTTTAAAAATGTCATTGACATTTAAAATAATATTTTTATAAATTTTTTAATTTAAAATATTTTTTTTATGTTTGCTTAAAAAAAAAAAAATCCAAAACCCAAGAGGGGCACGTGACCCCTAGGTCCTTGTTAACTCTGCCCTTGTCTATAAATATCAATTTTATTAAAAACGGATGTGTACAACTCAAGTTATGAAATTTCAAAGTTTTTATGTATAAAACAAACACAATGGTACATTTGTCCGACAAAAAATGCATTTCTTTATGACTTTAAGAGTTTAGTGCGTGAAGCAATTATCACAAAAGTTAAAAAATTAGCTTTATGGTCTAAGTTCTCTATTTAATACTTATTTTTTTATTTAGACATAATTTTTAATATACTTATTAAGTAATTACAAAGTCACAGTTTAGTCTAATTTTACATAACTGAATTAATAACTCATCCATATGACCCTTTATCTAATTTCTTCACCAGTCCAGTTTTTAAACCCTTGGCTTTTACACCATGCTAGAAGCCAGTGTAGGCACATGTAGCCAGTAATTTCAAAACATTATTGGTTCCAGTGGGGTAGTTGATCTTGAATCTCACACTCTACTAGGATTGGAACAAAGCATATAATACCTCCATTGGAAGAAAATAAACTCTATGAAATAAAATAATATAAGAGGGCAAGAAGTGAAATGTTTTTTTGACAATTGTTCTCTGTCCTTTGTTTTTCTTCTTGTTATTTAAACCATTAGGTTACAGTCTTGACAGGTTTTAGCCAATGATCTGTTTGGAGATTTTCAAAAGTTAAGTTTTAGTTTTTGGATGTTTTCACAATCTTCCTTGGTTCTTCTTTGGAAAGTGACCCAATAATATGATTTGAAACAATTTTCATTAATAAATTAGGGGCTACAGACAACATCAAAATTGAAAATGTTATTTTGTCAAATATAATACACACTCTATTTTAAGGATTGCTCCATTGGATTAAGGATGAATGCTATCTGTCAAGGCATCATAGATTTTTTTTAGGAGATGCAACTTTGATTTAGGATTTATTCTGGAAGCTTCAACACTTGTTTGTACATAAAATTATCTTTTGCAACAAATGTGAATGAGACTCCATGGGTAGACATTTGGACACGGTAGAAGCTGCTAGGAAATTGGGGTAAGTAATAAAATAAAATAAATAAATGAAAGGGAGTGGAAAAGTGAGGGAAAAGTCGTGGGATGGGCATGATGGGGACGAAGATGCTAGGAAAGTGGAGCTTTTTATTTATTTATTTACTAAATTCAAAATATTTTATGTATTTCTTCCAAATTTAATTGGGTTATTTTACAATATACATTTTTTTAGGTGTGTATCATATGTAGATTATGATTATTTGTAATATTGATATCATAAATGTCATAACTAAATCGCTTTAAGTCACAATTAAAAAAAATGCAATGAATTATAACTAAACGTCACTTGAGACATAACAAAATTTTTCTAGTCATAATTAAAATAATAATGACAATAGATCATAATCAAAATTACAATGAATCATAACTAATATCAAAATAGGTCGTAACTTAACATTACTTAACGTATAACCAAAGACGTGTTCGATGATAACTAAAATAATAATCACAATAACTTATAGCTAAATTTTAACAATTGTTGTATAAAGTCATAACAAACACCATAATTTATCATAACAAAAAAAAAAAAAAAAAAAAAATAATAATAATTATTATAATTCGACATATGGTACGACTCTTTTTTAAGGTGCGCGTATTATATTTTATATATATAAAAAAAAGTGCACGTATTATAGAATTTTTAAATAGATGTATGTATTACAAAAATATTCAACTTAAAGTCATTTTGAATTTATTATATATATATATATATATGTTATTTTGTAAAATCATAGTTTTAAAAATACAGTTTAAAATTTAAAATCATATTTTTGTACTTCAATTACTTTAGGAAAATTTTTAAAGAATGAGAGGGAGAAGATATTGATTTAAGATTTATCAGAAAGTAAGAGTTTTTAATTTTATTTTTTACCAAATTCACAAAATATTTTAGGCATTTTTAAAAAGATAAATTACTAATAAATTCAACTTTCAATTGTATTTGGAGCATATCATTTGCATCCTGCCCCTAAATTACACTGGTTTGATTCTTTGTAAAGAGATACATAGGCAACCCTTGGTTTCAACCAACTGCATTTGCATCTTATTTGTTTGTTCAAGTCTTATGGCTTTGTCAAAAGGGTCATTTTCGGGTTTTGACATTCACTCACGTCAAGAAATAACTTCAAATTCTATTAAAAAAGGGCAACTGAAGACATCTTATTTTTGACCGGTCATAAGACATGGGTGCTTTCTTTCGAACACCCAAATGATAAAAATTGGAAAATGCTATTTGATGAATTTCCTAACAGAAAGGTCAAATTAAGCTTTAATCCCAACCTTACATCCATTTTGGCCAAATTATTTTAAACCTGTTAAAAACTTTTTTCTGGATAAAAATTTGGAAAACAAAGCAATTTTTGAAAAAAATTGGCCTCATTCCTTCGTGGGATGACCACATGGCTTGTGAGAAACCTCGTGGGTTTCCATGTCGTTTGTGAGGTATTATTAGGTGTAGTGAGAGGGAAAATTTTGTTTTATAAAATGGTGAGAATTGGTTTTGAGATGAGGAGAGAGAAGTCAGGGAGAGAGAAAAAAAAGCTTCTTTGCAAAAGAAAGTTGTCTAAGAGAGAGAAACAAGTTTTACCTGAGATATATTTTGTGAGAATACAACTTACACCTAAGAGCTTGTTCACTAATATACCCTTTACTTTACTAAAACCAATTCAAAAACTACATTGAAGCTTAAATTCAAACCTTTTTTTGAGATTTTAAAGCTTATTCCATAGGCTTGAGGGTGTTAGGAAAAGAGTTTGTTAATCAAAATCCTTTCTTTTAAAGGTGAATTTTTGGAAACAATTCTCGTTCATATCTATCGGTTTCAGCAAAACTAACCAAAACTGGGCAAAGAGTGACTACCAGTTGTCCACCCAGACAACCGCCCGAACGTCCTCCCAAACGTCCAACCGGTTGTCCGGCCATGGGTAATTCGCTCTCTGGTTTTAGTGTTTAAATATTATCTGAGGGAAAGCATAACATAAGGCTTGATTTGGTTTAATGGTTAAGATGCTGAGTGTTGAAGGCTTAGATCCTAGGTTCAAACCCTCTTAGTTATATGTTTTGTTTTTTTATTTTGGTGGAGGATGATGTTAGCATGATGTAGTGATAGCGTCATTGCTGACGTAGGCAGTCTAAACAGAATATTCCCTGAGTTTTGAAAATTGCAATTTGGCCCCAAATTTCCAGATACTTGTGCTATGGCCTAGATTTCAGCAGAATTTTTGAGTGAGGCCCCTAGAAGTGCGACGAAGATTGGTCCTAGCCAAATAGATCGTTTCGGACACATCCAGGAGGTTAGAAATGTGCAATTTTGAATAGTTTTTTTAATTATTGCATCTGTATTTTGTATATAGTATCTTGCATATTTATATCTTTAGTATCCCTCCTGTACATATTTTGTTTTTATTATGTTTAACATCCTATCATGTGGCTACATGCTTAAGTGATATATCTTTATGAATGCTAGTGGATAGAGGTTGTGTCGTTCAAATCGTTCTAAAATAAATGACACAATCCATACTTATTTATTTCACAAAGTAATTTCTAGATTTATTGAATAATCAGAATATGAACATATAAAGTAAATAAAAATCATATCATGGTTTAGTAGAGGTCGATCTTTGATCAGCTGAGTAGAGGTGCTCAATTAATGACCTTTCCCTCTCATACCTAATGTTTCGAGCCAAGCATCCTTAGTTACGACGGACAGTAGCCTTGGCATGAGTTATGAGTTTCCTAATTTTTTCAAAGTATTAGGTAGTGACTCTAAGATCTGATGACGCAATCCATTTATGGCAAAGATTTTGCAATAAAATGAATTTTCTATAAAAGTTGTCAGATTTGGACTCTTATCCATGTTTCACATTGCACTTGTGAGACTAGATCAAAGAAATCGAGAGTCCGAACTATTTATCGCACTCAGGTATCCCTTGGGCTATGCGATAGGGGTGTAGTTTGGTATTGGTTACATTGGCTTGAGTGTCCATGGTGAAAGACTAAAAACACGCGTGGAGTATACGTGTCTTCCGATTAGAAACTGGTAAAGTGGCAATTGGTAGTGCTTGATATGTCTACTTGCATACACCAACCTACGGATTACCTGAGTTGTATTTACCACCCCTTGAATTATATTGAAGTTATTGAATTGTTGTGTTTTCAAATTAGCATTGTGCACAAGATTTTTAAAAAATAAAAAATATATATTTTGAGCATGGCATAGCATATGCACTCATCTCAGGAGGCTCTATAAAATTTATATACTTTGTTAAGATCTTCTTACTGGACTTTGTGCTCACCTTAGTGGATTTGTACAAGAAAGGACGTGGTGATTCTGCCGAGTTAAAAGCGTAGAGTGTATTTTAAAGGCACATGGCTCTTCTCTTTTGTTGTTATTTTGACAAGCCGAGGGCTTTACATGTGTGAGTTTCGATAACCATTTTGTGTAAGCAGGCATAAGCCTTGGAACTTGTATCCCATGAGGTTATTAAATTGTACTTGACTCGTAGTGCCACATGCCACAGATTCATATTCTAGGAAATGTTCAATGTATAATTGCATGTGGAATACTTTTGTTAATCTCTCGAGTATAATGGATACAAATTTTAGAGATTTGATGATGATGTTAATGATGAGGCATTATATCGCGTACACATATATGCAATGGAAATTATTAAGTTTGGAACAAGATCGTGTTGATGGAGTAAATTTGTGTTTTTCTTATGTTAATAATTTGGGGGCATTACAACTTTAGGATCAGAGCTACTGGGTTTGAATACTTGGGCTCGCAGAAAGTATTTTTTCCCCCCTCCACAATGGGTTCATTTCTCTAAACTACGAGATGTTCCATGTTTTATGTGTTATGTGATAACATGCTATATGACTACATGGGTATGGGATTGAACTTTTAGGATGTTGTTTGCGCCTGTTAAATTCCTTGAACTCCTATTAGAAGGGCACCTAATCAATGCTCATTCTAATAGGAATTCTTGGTATTTCATGGGACAAATTTCATCGTAATGGAGTAATCCGTATATGGTTACCTGATTAAGTGCTTACGTGGAGTAAAACTAAGTGTTTACATAAAATGGAAACTTACAAAATTATTGTGATAAGACGTGTGAAATACAGTTGTGCGCACATATGTGATTGTATGCTAAATTGTTTATTTCTATCCTTAATTAGGATGGTAGGAAGAGGCCAGGTGCGTGATGGTAAAGGCGGGAGTCATGGTAGTGTAACATGCCCGGGGGGTACCTGTGCGCATTAAACAGTTCAGACTCTCAACCTTTTTGATCTAGTGTCACGAGTGCAATGTGAAACATAGATGAGAGTTCAGATTTGACAACTTTTATGAAAAATCCGTGTTAATACAAAATTTTTGCCAAAAATGGATTACATCACCAGATCTTAGAGTCGCCACCTATTTTTGAGAAAATTAGGAAACTTATGACTCGTACCAAGCCCGCTATTCGTCGTAACCAAAGATGTTTGGCTCAGAATCTTAGGTATGAGAGGAAAAAGTCATTAATTGAGCACCTCCGCTCACCTGATCAAAGATCGGCCTCTACTAAATCATGATATGAGTTTTATTAACTTTATATGTTCATATTCCAGTTATTAAATAAATCCTAAAATTTACTATGTGAAACATACAAGTATAGACTATGTCACTTATTTTGGAACAATTTGATTTCATGTGTTTCAAAAGAGTTTTGAAGATGTAAAATTTGATTTCATGTGTTTTGAAGACGTAAAACTCAAAGAAATTGAGTTTACAAACATAAAAATCAACATCGTCTTAAATTAAACCACACAACCTCCATCTACCAACACTCATACAGTTATATCAAGTAAAAAGGTAGCCTCATGGTATAATGCTAAACATAGTAAGATAAAAAAAAAAAAACACATATACACACACACACACACAAGCAGGATGCTAAAGCATAAAAACTTATATGTCTACCGACATCCCGCGCACAGCTATAAAACAAAGTTAGTAAAATATACATGATCTTGTATGAAATCATAAATCCAATTCACACATGAGATGTAACTGAAGATTCGGCCTCTAAGATATGACATGTGAATCATCTCAAGAACATAAGGTAGTGCACATAATCATATAGGAATTGATTAAATCCACAAATGCAAACTTTCAAGATGCATAAAACATGGATACAAAACATGGATACAATGAAAAACAAAATATGATGCTTATGCACAAATAAAGAAAGCAAGTCAAAGACTGGGATAGAAAGAAGCGGGGCGGAAAATTATTACAACACTTGAAAAAATAATTACAAACCAAATGAGAAAGAGATGAGGAAAATATTACAACAAAATAAAAACCTCACAAAACACTCAAATAAAAAAAAAATAGAAGTTTCATGTGTCTTTGAGGATTATCGGAAACTAGGATACTCAACGCCAGAATACTACTCTGTGTTGTCCAAAAGAAGCTAGCCGGCTGGCCAACTAGGCCTAGCAAAACCTGTCTTGTTGTAACACCGATAAAATGAACAAACAAGGAATATGTATGTGGCTCAACTAATCACTTCCGGTTTGATTATAAAAAAACTAAAATAAGAAAACAAATATAAGATAGAAAGTGCAAGAAAATGAAGGGATTGAAACCTAATCACTTTACAACAAAACAATATGAAACAAAAGTAAGAAAACAAAGATGAGAAAGAAATGAAACAATTGGAAATTCACCTTCCAAAGAAAGAGTGAACCCCTTGATTTCCAAACTTCCTCTTGATGACCCTCAAGTTTGTGAATTATGTTCTTAATCCTAAATTCAAGAGCTTCGAATTTGAGCTAGAACAATGGTTTTGACCAAGTGTATGATCACTCTTTAATCTTCTTCAACTTAGCAAGACTACTCTCTCTTTAATCAAGGCTTTAGGACTTGGTTCTTCAGTGGTGTTTGCAAGGGAAGATGAGATGTATAGAAGCTAGGTAACTTCACTAATTTAGCAAGACAATTCTCTTGTTTTCAAGGCTTTCTTTTCTTTCAAATTCTAACCCAAATTTAGCATTCTCTCTACACTTCTCTTCTAGTTCATCTTCTCCAACTCAAGGCTAGAGCTCTCATTATATAGGCAATGCAAGTGGAGCAATGGTGAAAGACAAAGTGGAAGATAAAGTAGAGCATTTAGGGAAGATAATGGAGCACCAAAATAGAGCATTATCCTTAATGGCTCAAGCACTAGTTAATTGAGGATGAATAGGCAAGCATTTGGTGCAAAAATGGGTAAAAAATAACATCACTTAGTGCCCCACACATTAAAAAACACTTGCCTACTGTGAACAAGTCGCAGTCATAGACCAACAGGTCACGGCGGCGGAACACATAGTTGCGCCGCGCCCGCTATCGCAAGGGCCGTGTCCGTGATGTTGCTAACCGGTCAATCGATCGGGCCAAGGTTTACCTATTTTCACATCGGTTCGATTTAGTTTCGCTCTGGTTTGGTCCAACTTCACTTCGAGTGTCCCATAGGGCTCAAACACTCGACCAAAATAGGCTTAGGGTTGGGAATAAAGCTCAAATTCTATCTCTTTCTTACTAAGGATTTTGTGAGAAACACATTCTGATTGTCATCATCGGGTAATCAAGAGAAAGCGCCCAAGTCTTAAGGTTGGTCAAAATTGGGTGTCTAGAGGTAGGCCTCGCTGAGATGTTTATGAAGTACCAGTCCATGAGGTTCTAGTGCAAGAAGAGAGGTTCAGCCAAGCTAATGTAGCCCAGCAAGCAGGCCAAGCTAACGTGGTCGAGCAAATAGTTGAGTAAGCGGGTTAAGTTGCTATGGGTGCCCTAGACCAAGAAATGACAGGGGCTTTGAGAGAGAAAATAAACATCTTAAGGGCAGAGAACCAAGCCCAAGAGAACAACATGGAGACAAGGGTGGTCTTGCTTACTCGAGAGTTCTTGCGAGCCAAACAAGATGAGTTTTACGATGGCCCGGAGCCCAAGAAAGCGCATGAGTGGTTTGAGCAAACAGTGAAGAAATTTGAGATGTTTCATATTGATTATAGTAAACTGAAGGTGACTCTAGCGAGTTACTACCTGAAAGAGAATACAGGCCAATGGTGAAAGTACACCAAAAGTAGAGTGGGGCCGACATAAGAAGCTTTTGTCATTGCTTTCCAAGACAGATACCTACCTCCCACTGCTAGGGAGAGACTGAGGCAAGAATTTCAAAAGCTCAAGCAACTAAACCTGTTAGTGGCTGATTTTGAGGCAACTTTCACTAGTTTATCTCAGTTTGCACCAGAGTTGGTTGCAATGGAGGAACGTCGTTGCATAGAATTTGAGAAGAGATTGAGAACCAAAATTTTGTTCAAGGTTACTAGAAACATGATCCAGAATTATGACTGTCTTGTGGAGGCGACGACACATGTAGAAATTATAATGCAGGCCGAAGATAAGAGACTTCGGGGTTTGAGGTCTAGGGGTCAAGAGTTGTAGGGGGACTTTAGACTTAGCAAGAAGCATAGGGGCTTCACTTCATCCTAGCCCCAATCACAGCAGACTAGATCCACGTTCTCGTTGCCTAGAACTGGCCTGAGAAAGATTGCTCAGGGCAGATTTACTTGTTTCAAGTGTGGCTAATAGGGTCATAAGGCCAATGCATGTCCATAAAATGGAGGAGTGTAGCAAATGTTACCACCACCACCACTTAAATGATTCCTCAGTTAGTCCTAAAGTAGAGGACAAAGACCTACATGTTTTTATTGTTGTCAGTCGGGGCATATGAGGAGAGCTTGCCCGCAGTTGGGAGGCATATCTGGCGCATCAGGGTCAAGGTAGACTTAGAGCCACCAGTAGGCTCACTCAGTCCAAACCTCACGAGCTATTCAGGGAGCCACCTCGGCTCGATCAGTACAACAAGCCTATGCACTGAGAGATGAGCAGGTTGATTAGAGGCCAAAAGAGAGTGTGTATGCTGTTACGACGTTGGATCAATTACTAGGATCCTCTGTTGTGAGAGGTAATTTTATTGTGTTGATTGATATGGGTGCGTCGTATTCATTTATATCTACTACTTTTGCTTCTGCTTTGGGGTTGGAGATTTATCAGTTGGAGTCCCCTTAGTGGGTTAAGTCACCAGTTGGGGATAGAGTAGCATTGGGACCAGTGTGCCACTCTTGCTAGATTGAGGTCACAGATCGCCGACTATCTTTTGACACACTTCTGGGCTACTATAGATTGCCAAAGCAAACCAAGTGTCCATATGTATATCTACCGAGGATTGTTTCTATTTTCTATGTGATTGGGGTGATAGTTCGATTCCACTGTTGTATGACCTTAAGAGTCGAGGAGGACTTAGTTTCCTCTTTGCTATTTCCTTAGCCAGTAAGGGTAGCATGGTCCAGAATGATTTACCAAGGGTAGTTTGTGAATACCCGGATGTTTTTCCTGAAGATCTTACCGGGTTGCCACCCTGTTGAGAGATTGAATTCTCTATTGACTTAGCGCCCGACACAACACCAATTTTCATGGCACCATATAGATTTGCACTCATTGAGTTACATGAGTTGAAGATCCAACTCCAAGAACTTTTAGACAAGGGCTTACATCACCTTGGGGAGCGCTGACTCTTTTTACTAAGAAGAAGAATAGGTCATTGCAATTGTGTACTGATTATCGCAAATTAAATCGAGTTATCATTAAGAACAAGTATCCTCTACCCAGAATAGATGGCTTATTTGATCAATTTAAAGGGTTTCGTTGTTTTTCAAAGTTAGACTTGAGATCGGGGTACCATCAGTTGAGAGTTAGAAAGGGAGACATCCAGAAAACAGCATTTCGCACACATTATGGCCACTATGAATTCTTTTTTTTTTTTATTAGCAAAAGAGAAAAAGACTATATTAATGAACATAGGATTATAACAACAAAAAAGAAGAAATATGGATGAGTGCAAAAAGCATCATAGCGAAATGAAATCAATCCCAACTAGATTGGCACCGATAATATTGGCCAATCATTTGTTAGCACACTATCAAGAGTTGGTGAGAAACCAACCACAAAACACCGAAACCAACCACACCCAAAAAACAATACAAACCAAAACCAAACAAGGAAAAAAAATTAAGATCCTAAACAAAATTCTGCAGATCTCCTATAGCCATCAGCAGCATCAAAAAACAGCAAGAAGCAGACATATTACACACCACAGATCACAAAACACAGCAGATCTCCTACAGCCAATTGGCTGGATCTCACGCAGATCACAAAACACAACAGATCTCACACAGCCATCAGTAAACAAATTACACACCACAGATCACAAAACACATCAGATCTCCTATAGCCAATTTGCTAGATTCCAGTGAAAGCAGCAAAACAGGGCTAGACCCAGCTCCATTTCCTAATACAATATTGAACCTGATGCAAATTAAAAACTACATCATTGACAGAGAACTCCACTTTGGTTGGGGATGATTTCAGCCACAAAACTATTCTTACTTTGGCAACCTCACATGATTTCACCCACTATGAATTCCTAGTAATGCCTTTTGGTTTAACCAATGCACCAGCTTCCTTTATGGCCTTGATAAATTGAGTCTTCAGAGAATTTTTAGACTGTTTCATGGTTGTCTTTGTGGATGATATTTTGATTTACTCAACTTCCGAGGAGGAATACTTGCGAATAGTGCTCAACTTGCTTAGGGTGCACCAATTGTATGCTAAATTTGAGAAATACGAGTTTTGGCTGATGGAAGTAAAATTTTTGGGGCATTTTGTATCGGGGAGAAGGAGTAACTGCAGATTCTTCTAAGATAAATGTCAGGCAAGATTGGAAACACCCTAAGAATGCTTTTGAAACTAGAGTTTCATAGGGTTAGCTAGGTGTTATCTCTATTTCGCAAGGAACTTCCTTAGACTAGCTGCACTATTGACTATGTTGACAAAAAAGGGGTGTCAAATTTGTGTGGAACGAGACTCGTAGCAAGTCATTCCAAGGACTTAAGACCAGGTTAACTACCACACTGGTTTTGATAATTTCGGAATGTGGCTTAGGTTATACCATATATTGTGATGCGTCCTGGGATGGGCTGGGTTGTGTGTTGATGTAAGAAGGGAAGGTTGTGGCTTATGGCTCACGACAATTGAAAACTCACAAGAAGAACTACTCTATTCATGAGTGGTAATTTTTGCCTTGAAGATTTGGAGGCATTATTTGTATGGCAACAAGTTTGATGTTTTCTACGATTACAAAAGTCTAGAATACTTGTTTTCCCAAAAAGATTTGAATTTATGCCAATGGACATGGATGGAATTTATGGAGGATTATGATTTTGAGTTACACTATCATTCGAGGAAGGCCAATGTTGTGGCCGATGCCTTGAGTCGAAAATCTGTGAGTAGTTTGGCAAGCGTGGCTATTCGAGAATGGGATATGTTATGTGCGATCAATGAGTTTGATTTGCATCTTGGCGAGTCTAGCAAGGTGCTACCTTATTTACCTTAATTGCACAACCTACCTTAATTAGCAGAGTCATAGAGGCACAACAAGGCAATAGTGAGGTGGAGACAATCTGTGAGAGAATCTCTAACGGGAAATAAAAGAAGGGTTTGAACATCCATTCAGATTTAAGTGTGAGATATTTAGACTGTTTGTCAGCGCCAGAATCTTGTAGAGGTGAGGTACTCTGAGAATTTCATCACTCATGCCTTGCGGTGCATTCGGGAGGCACTAAAATATATCATGGTCTTAGTTGTCAATTTTTGTGGAGGGGTATAAAACGAGACATCGCTTTATTTGTTTTGAGATGCCTTACTTTCCAATAGGTGAAGGTCATGCACTAAAAACCAACAAGTTTGCTACAACCCTTACTATAGACACCCCATTTTTGACCGACCTTAAGACTGAGACGTCATCGATTGAGCGCTCGATGATGGTGCATGTTGTGCTCGTTCTGAGGTTTCGGAGTTTCGGCTGAGAGCTTTACCCCCAAACCTCGGGACCTTTTTGTGCTTTGCCTCGGTTTGCAAACCAGGTCTTGTTTTCTCTTCTAGAAGGGAGGGAGAGGTCTCGTAGACCATCTCTCAGTGGCTGTAGGCTACTTTTTGTGGTCGTAGGCCACTTTTCCCGTTTGGAGACTAATTTCTGATTTTCGGAGCCGTCGGCCGTGCACCTCGGTTCGGGACAGCTTAACTTTCTCCGTTTGGCACGGTTTTTTGGCATACACCTTGCTTCCTCTCTCTAGAGGGACACTGTGGCCCGGGAGACGACCTTTGTGGTCACACGCCACTTTCGATGCTTAACAGCCTGTTTTCGGGGCACCCGGCTGCGCGTTTGGACCCCTGAACCCTCGTTTTGCATCCGTCTTGGTTCATTTTTGGCATGGCCCTTGTTTTCATTGTTTGGGAGGTGGTACAAGGGTGGGAGACCACCTTTTCCCCTTGGAGACCACTTTTCTCCCGCCAGCCGATTTCCTTGTCAAGAAGCTGGTTTCCTTGGTCTTTAAGCCACATTTACTAGTCTCCTACCATACCACTAGCTTGCATTCAATGTGGAGACCATCAAATGGGGCTGCCGACCACCTTTCATTGAGTTGAACCTTTGAACTGGTCGGCTGACCAGGGTAAGTGGTCGGCCGACCACCTGAACTGGTCGGCCTACCTCTCCTAGTTTTGTCTCTGTGAGTTGTTGCCAGTTGTGCCAGCTGGAAGGCATATATTGGATCCTCCATACACGTGTATGGAGGATCTTCAACCTTGGTTTTTAGCTTCTTTGAGAAGCTTTGGTTCCTTTTGGCTATAAAGGAGGGCCTCCCCCTCCTTTATGAGGGTTGAGAATTTTGTTGAAGGCATACAATACATCTCCCTCTATATCTCTCTATTTTGGCTCAAAAAGTGTATTGTTCTTGCACCTTTGCACACCACCGCATAACCTAAACCTTCCACCATTGCTTGGAGCTTCTTGGAGGCCATTTTCAGAGGTTAAGGAGTTGAGTTTTGGGTCCAGAAGTTACTATCTTGCTGAGCTTCAATGGTAACACACTTTTTCCCTCTTTTAAGCTTTATTTTGATCCATCTCTTAGCCTTATTTGCATGCATATTTGAGATTTGTTTTCAACTAAAAAAGTCTTTTTTTGAGGTCCTTTTGATGTTTGTTTAAGGTCATTTTGTTGTTGGGGGTCATCTACCCCCTTGCATGCTTCATTTTGCCTTATTTTGAGCCATGCCCTAAGGCCTTTGTGTTGACCTTTTCTTGGCCTTTTAACCACTGAAATCCAGCAGATTTTTAGTGGTTAACATGTTTTTTTGAGAGACAAAATCAGAAAGGGGTGACCCTCTCCCTCCTTGTCATGTTCACTAGCATTTTTGGCCTTACAAAGGCGCCTTCATTTGCACACCTCCAAGCCTTGTCTCAGGCCCTTTTCAGTGACTTTTGGGGCCTGCCTAGGCTCTATCCAGAGTTGGTTTTGTCACCTTGGGTGTGTCTCTTGCATGTGTAGAATAACCCTTCTTATAGCCTATCAAAGGAGCATGACATCCTTGCATGCATTGATCATGTTTCAGTGGGTTTTTGGGCTATATTTGGCATGTCATGTCTCTGAATTTTGCTGGTTTAGTGGCCTCTTGAATGCTTCATATGCTTGTAGTGTAAACCATGCTCATTAGCTTCCATTGCATGTTGTTTTGGCCATTGATTCTAGCATATTTTGGCCATGTTCTAAACTGATTTTATTCATGATTTAGGCTGCCTTAACTCTATTTTGAAGTCTCATGGTTGAATGATGCTTGCCATGCATGCTTGTAGTGTAATACCCTTGCCTAGCTTCGAATTTTGAAGCCTTTTGCATGCTTAACTTGAGTTGTTTTCATATTTTTGCATCATTGAACATATTATTTCAGAGCTTATACTTGTGCCATATTCTCATGTTTTCCACTCTTTAAATGCGTTTGAGAGTTGTGCTTGTATGCCTCATTTTTGGGCTATTGCATGAGCTTCATTTTTGTGCATTGCAAGCCATCATTTTAGTCCATTTTGCCGTTGTTTTGGGCCTGCATAGGGACTATTTGGGGTTGGTTTGGTCATTTGAGCATCGCTTTGCATACCTCTAGTGTAATGTGCTTCACTAGTTTCGGTATTTGAGCCTCTCAATATGCATTGTGTGAGTTGTTTGTGTGATTCGGGACCATGTTGCATGTTATTTCAGAGCTAGAATATGTGTCATTGTATGCCATATTTCATCCTTGTCATGCTTTGGTAGAGTTGCACTATGTTCCTTAGGTTTGGTCCCTGACATTTTGTGCATGTTTGCATGTACCTTGTTGCCTCATTTTTCATCATATTGGCCACTAATTTGGGTGCAGCTGAGGTCCATCCATCTTGGTTTAAGTCCATCTTGCATTGTGTATGCCATATAATCCATGTTATCGCATGTTCGATCATTGCATTGCGTATGTCTCGTTCATAACATTGTGTATGTTAGTGCATTGTGTATGCATGCCATATAATCCACGTGCATTGAGTATGCCCTTGATTAGTCCATAGCATTGTGTATGCTAGTTGCATGCTTGCATGTCATCCTTTGCGTGTCTGCATCACTTAGTCGCATAATATTTAGGATTGCATACTAGAGTTGCATTTGTGCATGCCATGCCATTCTACTTGTTGCATTGTGTTTGGAATACGAGTTAGTCCAAACACAGGAAACGAGGAACGTTTCATACTCCAAGTGATAAAACGTGCCTCGATTCCCAGTCACCGACACTCTTGACCATCCATGATGGAGTTGTTGGTTTTAGTTGCTTATATGTGCATTCATGTCCCATTGAGTCGTGCAAATTCGACTCCTCGGCCATCATGCATCGGGATGCGTGATTGGTGGCCCAAGGATCAAGGACTATACTCCCTAGAGCTTATGCAATGATGGGGAGAGTGGTCGTGCACACATGTGTTGCAAATACCTTGCTTTCTCTCTCTCTTGCCTTTGTTGCAGAAAATCCAGAAACCAAAGGCAGAAACTGGTCGGCCGACCAGTTTTTCTGGCAGGCCGACCACCCCTTTTGGTTTCTCCCACAGAAGGTGGTCGGCAGGTGGTCTCCCATGCCCATAAGCTGGTCGGCAGCCTTCCCACAGATTCCCAGAGTGGAGTTTCAGCCTTCTGGAGCTTTGTGCAAGTTTCTGAGATCAATTACAAACAAAGGCGAGTTGGGACATCGCGATGGATTTCCCGACAAGGCGACTCGAGCATGCATGCACCCTTTATCATTCAAAGCAGAGCTGAGGAAACCCATTTTACATAGTTTGCATGCTAGTTTAGTTAATTTGTTAATTAACTAGTGTTGTGTAATAATTAGTTAATTCGATTCTGTATTATTTATTCGGACCCTCCGTCGAGAGGGCACAACTGTTGTAATAAGTGTGCGTGCGTGTGATGCATGTCTTCCAACCCCACGTCTTTCCCCTTTTTATTTATCAGTTTATGATGGTTAGTTTTAGGGCACGTTTCGATTAGCATCCTTATGCTCGTATGTGTGCATCCATTCATCTGTTTTGCATGCACTGGGCTCGGCGCATCATACTAATTGCATCGTATTTCAATTCCAAGTTGAATACATGTTACATGTAGCATCTCATATGCCATCTTAGAATAGCCGAGCCTATCTTAGTTGCATTCTTGCATGTGTTGCATTAGGCATCTCAGCATAGTTAGGATTCATGCATGTTTTCTAAATAGCTTTTTTCTTTGGCTCGGAGTACGCAGTAAGTGTTTATGCTTTAGCATCCTTGCATGCGTGTGAGTGACTGCCATGATAGCATGCTTACTATGAGGCTATGTGCTTATGTGATATAACTGCCTGAATGCCTGTGGGTGAAGGTTGGGTTGCTTGAATTGGAATAATTCGTCGAAACCCGTGTTTTAGCCTACTTGCGAGTAGTAAACTTCAATCCATTTTCAAAACAAACGGATATGCAATGCTTTGTTCCAACTTAGGCAATCTAGTCTATACTTGTATGCTGTGCGCATCACATAGTAATTCTAGGTTAATAACCGGAATAAGAGCACATATGTTTTCAAAAATAAGATATCATGCTTAGTAGTGGCCGATCTTTGATCGGGCGAGCGGGGGTGCTCATTGCATGACCTTCCCCAATCGTACTGAAGTTCCCGAGCCGAGGCAACTTTGGTGAGAACGGACACGTGGCCTTAGACACGAGTCAGGGTTTACTAAATTCTCCCAAAAAAAAATATTTAGGTGGCGACTCTGTATTTGGCAAAGCAGTCCATGTTTGGCACTTCTTTCTAAAAATCAATTTTTCAAAACGATTTGCCGAATTTGGACTTTTTGGTGATTTATCAATCTCGTATTGCACTTTGCGAGATCAGATTAAGAACCGTGACATTGAGTCCGAACTGTAGTGAGCCCAAATGAACAAAAAGAGATTTTTCCTGGGACGTTCGGGCGCGTCTACACTTACCTATAGCCGAGTGGAAATGGGAGCATGTTATCATGGATTTTGTAGTTGGGCTTCCAGAAACACAATGAGGTAATGACAATGTTTGAGTGATTGTTGATAGGTTGATTAAGTCTACACACTTCATTCCTATGTGCACCGATGACTCAGTTAATTATTTGGCAGAGTTGTACATTAGAGACATAGTTTGACTTCATGGGGTCTCGGTGACCATTGTTTCGAATAGAGATCCTTGTTTCACTGCCCGATTATGGCAAAGCCTTCAAGAGGCGTTGGAACTAAGTTGACTCTTAGCACCACTTATCATCCTCAAACCGATGGGCAATCTGAGCGCACTATTCAAATTTTAGAGGACATACTTAGAGCTTGTATCCTTGATTTCAAGGGGTCTTGGGAAAGACACCTACCGTTGAGGCAAGTATCAGGATGGCATTGTTAGAGGCCTTGTATGGCCGACCTTGTAGATCACTAGTTTGTTGGGCCGATGTAGGTGATGCATCGATGTTGGGCCCGGAATTAGTTCGAGAGATGATCGAGGAAGTTGCTCTTATTTGAAAGAGGTTAGCTACGGTTTAAAGCTGACAGAAGAGTTATGATGATAAGAGAAGACGACCTTTATCCTTCGAGGTCAGTGACCATGTGTTTCTTAAAATCTCGCCAAGGCAGGGTTTAACGAGATTTGAGGGCGTTACAAAAACAATAAACATACATAATTTAAAAGAAAAAAAAAAAAGTTGTTAGGCCTTTTGTAATTGGCAATTCCTTTGGACAAAACACAAGTCAATTATAATTGCATTTGTTCTTTTGTTTTTGTGAGAATAAGAGTGTTTTACATGCAAATCCAATCTAGTTTGTGCTCAAGTAGAGCAGTTAGTGTTGAAGTGGAGATTTCTGTGCTCAAGCGATCAAGACATGCTTGTAGCTCCTCAGAAACCAATAGACAAATCCAGTAGAGCTTCATAGTTCACTCGAGCGATTAAAGTTGCACTCGAGTACTCAAGGCATACTTGTAGCTTCTCAAAATTTCAAAGAAAAATCCTACAACATCAAAAAGTTTGCTCAAGCGACTAAAGTTGCGCTCGAGCAGTATGAGGCAGTTACAGTCACTTAAAAAGTACATTTTTGAATCAGAACTAAAGTGAGACTCTCAAATATTCATTCTTGAAGTGCAAAAAATAACGAGAGAATTTTCTAGTGAGATCTACATGTGTACCTTGATGAATTGAGTGTGATTAATTGATCAACATGCTTTATATTGAAGATCATCAAGAGATTTCTACTTCAATTACACTTTGATAGAGAGATGTTCATCGGTTGATTCCAGAAAACTTGAGCTTAAAAGCTTTGGTGGATTCTAAAGTGGCTCATCATCATGGATTCGATATTTGCATTGTGGATTCAACGTTGGGTAAAGCAATTTCGAGATAAATACAGTGTTGGAAGAGGCACAACGAGTTTGGTTCAATTTAGGCATGTATTTGCTAGGTAATTAAGAGTTCTTTTATGTAATTCCATTGTCTTTTTAGTGGATTATTTTGTGGCGTTGACTTGTGATTTTTTCATCATAATTGGAGGAGTCCAATTGCAATTTTTTTCACATAAAAGTTGTGTCATTTTATTGTTGCTTGATAGTAGATCTAATTCAATTATCTCATAATTGGATTAGATCTATGATTGTCTGATTGTGAATTATTATTCATTATAGATATTGAATTCTAATCAAGCTTTACTACAAACACAGACATGGGGCACAGAATGGGTCATAGACAAAACACAAAAGGGTAGATCCCACATGTGGGTCCCACACAATTACGACCCATCCTTTGTGTATTGTCTGTGACCCATTTTGTGTACCATTTTTGTGCACTTAGTTTTTCTTATTCTAATCACAATCACAATATCAGAGATTCTATATTTTATCAAAAGTAACATTGAATGATGTGACAATAACAATATGCAATTATGATTTGTAGTGGTGGGCTTTTTGAATTCCAACGAATGTTTACAAATGAGCCCCATCATTTTATATATAAATAGATAATCTAGTGGAAAATCAACTTCATATACTTGTATCGCAATTAGTCCATGAGATATTTTTGTATTTCAATAAATCATATTCTTTCAAAAATTTGATCTACTAAATCTTAATTCTCATATTTGAAGTCTTTTGTGAATAATTCTACCCTTATTCTCACCCCTTAGCCCACAGTATATATGATATATTCATATATGTATGGTATATTCCATTATCGTAGGTTTGTAATCGAAGTTAGCAACGACTTGTGGAATATATTCATATAGTTTTGGTGCAGAATGATGGAAGGGTACGATTCATATGGACTTCTTGTTATAGTTTTGCATCGAATCGATATAGAATTGTACTAAAAAAATGTGAGTTTATTTGATTATTTATTAGCATAGAGATGTACATTGGTTATGAACACAAACTCAAAAATCTATGTATGATAGTGTGATAATGTTTGTTCGCATGGACAATCCATGGTCATTTGATTTATTTTTGAAATAAATTTTTTTGATACGATGGAATTTTCATATTTTTGTATCGAATACGTTCTTTGCATCACACTGTTTGCACCACATTTTTGCTAAATTTTCTATCGACAGGGATGATGGGCCAGTTGATGACAAGTGGCAACAAAGTCAGAGTTGGAATCCTTCATGGGTCAAAGGATTACGTGGCATGAAGCAGGTATGTATGTGATTGGAGGGCTGGTTTGAAGGAAGTGTTGGTTAATGGGGAAGTAGTTTTCTCTGTTGGTGTAGTGCTAAAAGTCATGGGGACACGTGGCAATATAAGGGAAGTTTGTTTGGGTGGTGAAAGTGAAGGTGCATAGAAGATTGAAGGCTTAAGCAAGGTGGCTAGCGGGTTCTAAGGAAGATGGGATCATTGGTCAAAGAAAGAAGGAGAAGTATAAAATTTGGGAAGTTTGTAGAGAGAAGGACCTTCAACAACAACAACAAATTAGCTTTTAAAACTAGCTTTGTCCTTAGGAGTAGATCTCTCAAATTAGGAGTAGTTTCTTGTAATTTGTGACTTTGTAAACTTAGATAGTTTCATATGAAATTATCTCTGTTTATTTTATCTTTTTTTGTTGATTTTTACTTTATTTTAAAGAAATCCTTATCTTTTCAAGATATTGAATCAAGAACACAATCTCCTGTTTCTTTTGTTTGATTGTTTGGTTTAAATTATTGTGCAATTCCTATTGATTGGGGATTAACATAATTTTTACTAACACACTATTTCATATGCTTTGAATAAGTGTTTTGATGTGAATGTTCTAATCTAATGGATCCTATGTGAATGTTCACGTTACATTGAGTTATAAATATTGATTTTATATTGTGTTGAAACCCATAAATTAAATGTTAGGTTACGAATGATTTTGAATGATTTTGAAATGATTTTGAAACAATCTCAGCATTCTTCTTTTTTTTGGAATGATTTTGAAACAAGATGTATGATATTAATCCCACATTGCCAATCTAAGTCATCCAAACTTAGTTAATATAATGTAAGGGCCTTTTTACTCATTGCCAATTAATTTTGCATTGGATGTTTTTATAGTATTTATTTATTTCTATATAGAAAATGGTGACAATAGAGTCCTTTCACATTAAAGAGGATTTAATGGGTTATAAAAATATGAATTGAATCAAATGGATTATAAGATGAGAATAGATATCAATGCATTTGAATTTTCATGCCACATGCCAGTCAAAGCTACCACCACCGCCACTTTTCATTTCTAATGTCCCCACTACCAGTTCACTCAACCTTTCCCTATTGCCTTCCAATTATCTCACAAAATTATTCAATGCAATACCACAAAATGAATGTATTCACCCAATTGTCTTTTCTCCTCCCATCTCCTCTTTTCTTTTAGAGGACTTGCCTTCTTAAATTTTCCAAATTGAGAGTCTTGTGTGATCTCGAGAGTTATGGCATATGACTATTAAGCATCAGGCTCTACAACCATTTTCCCAAAAAAGAAAATACTTGAATTCTATTTGGGATTGCATGTTATGGCTTGAAGACAAGGTGCTACAAGTTTATCAAGATATGTGACTTCTTATAAGACTCGTGGGATATTCTGCCTAAAACCCCCTGTATTCAATTGGAGCTATGTGTGGACTTGAGCGAGAGGCGATTTGGGACAACTTCTAATGTCAATCGTTGGTATTTTCAAATATCCTAAATGCTATTAGATATTATGTACGATCTTGAGAGTGAAGCATTACAAACTATTCTAACCTCATAATGTCCGAATAATGGTGAATGAATACTTTTTCAAAAACTCTCGACCCTTATTAGGTATTAGAGCGAGGAGCTACATGATCAAATAAGCGCATAATGCTGAAATAATAGTTGTTGGTTCATTTTTAAATTGTGAACCTTTATTAAATGTTATGTGATCTTCAGAGCGATGGCACCATAGGATCATTTAACACGCATGATACCCAAACAATGGCAAATGGACAATTTTCTTTAAAACTTGTACAATCTTTTATTCAGCATTGTGTGTGAGTTCGAAAGCGAGGCATTACAGGGCAACTGAGCACATGGTGTTGAAATAATGGCCTGTAGGATTTTTTCCAAATATCTTTATCCTTACTAGGTATTATGTGTGGTATTGAGAGCAAA
The DNA here is from genome assembly GCF_055761805.1 of Camellia sinensis. Classification (NCBI taxonomy): domain Eukaryota; kingdom Viridiplantae; phylum Streptophyta; class Magnoliopsida; order Ericales; family Theaceae; genus Camellia; species Camellia sinensis. The sequence continues at coordinate 50,250,623 of NC_138965.1, forward strand.
GTGCTACATGATTATTTTAAAACACATAATATCCAAATAATGGCCAAGAGATTATTATTATTTTTTTTTTTTTTAAATATAGCCATCACAAGAGCATGGCATGTGGTCAGAAAGGCGATCACCAAGCACGCTATGTCTGAGTAATGGTTCCTAGGAGGCCTTCATCTCCTTCTAATACAGTTGTTACTTTGCTCATTTTACTTCAAATTTTTCTTTGTCCACCTTGTAGTGTGGCCATCAACATCCTCTTTTCCAGTAGCCTTTTGGTGCGTTTCAATACACTACCTGAACTACATTATGACTTTATTCCATTCATGGATGCGTAGGTAGCCATTCAATTTGTCTGACTTTCTGTTTTTTACTCCATCCCTCAACAAAAGTCTTTTGCACAAGACAGGCAAACCTATGTAGTGACATTTTATTAACAAGATAGTCCTATTAATCAAGATTAAAATTGATTCGCTTAAATAAAAAGATAGATTGAGAGAATTAACTACTAAGGTCTCGTTTAGGAACATGTTTTTTTAGTTACTTTTTATCTTTTTAGCTAAAATATGATGTAAAAAAATTAGTATGTTTGGGATGAATTTTTAATTTTGTACGAAAAGATGTACAAAAAAGTAGATAAAAAAATAAACTTTGACTTTTTGGTATAAGATGTTGGTTTTTTAATTTTTTTAATAACTTTTTGACTTTTTAGTTAAAAAGTAATATTGCCAAACGAGACCTAAAAGCGCTCAGTAAAGTACCTAACACCTTCCCTACTCATAATTGTAAACCTTTGATCCCAACTTTTGTTTCCTCAAACAAAAACTCAGAGTCACACATTTTGAGTTAATAAACTAACAAGAAGATTAGTAAAATCCCAATTCTTCAAAAACTTATATGTTTCCATAGTTTTTCTAAAACTATCTTTTCCAGTGAATTAGGTTGGGTGTCGTGACACTATTAGAAACGTAAGAAAAATCGAAAAAATTGACCAAATCGATTGAACCGAACTAAATTGGCTATATTTGGTTTGTTTTTTAACGAGAATCAATCTGTGCGATTTTAAATTTAATTTTTTTTCGATTTTCGGTTCGAGATTGATTCAAGTATCTTGTGCACCGAATTAAACCGAAACCAACCACTTTAACATATATTGTATTTGTAATATATATAATCTAATAATATAATGATATTAATAAGTATAATAAATTATTAACGTTAATTAATTAACCTTAACATCTTTATAACCTAAGTTTGTAAACTCCTATTATATATAATCTTAATTCTAACTTATTATTCTTAAAACCTTAGTACTTTTAAACTTTTTTTGTTTTTATTTTTATTAATCTAGGAGTTGAAAAGTATTTATTAAATGGATGGATTGGATATGTTTGAAATGGTAGACAAATAACTAATTTAATATTTTTATACAGATTAGTAATTATATTTAAAAGTGGCTCAAGTTTGAAAGATCCTAGACCGATTGAAACGGACCAAATCGAACCATTTTAATCAGTTCGGTTTGGTACGGTTTGATGGGAGAAATGGTCTGTATTAGTGTTCGAAATAATAAAACCGACATTATCGGTTCGGTATAATTTTTTACCTAAATACCGACCGTACCAAACCAATTGCATTCCTAGACACAACTCTTGTTAGGTGGGACTAGGTCTAGTTAAAGGTATTTGGGTTGATAGTAATCGATTAGTAGCACAAAACTAGGATGGCTTTGGACCTGCAGTGCACATGCATATCCTTGAGATTGAAAAAATATAGGCGTGACATAGGTAACTCAAGTTGTAGATATTTTTAGGCGGGTGGGAATCCGAAGCCACAAGGTGGCTCAAAACCCTTTTCTTACATGTGATGGCCGTAGAGCCAATTGTCTTGTTATAAGGTCATGGATCTCCTTTTGGGATGTAAGGTGGTAGTGTCATTTGTTGATTGAGAGCAAAAGATCTCGTTGTTGTTAACCCAAAATATTTATTCTGATCAACAATGATTGAGAGCCATTTTTTCTGAAAACCATCACAACCTCCTTAGATCTCCACCATTGATGGTATGAACCCCACACATATATGAGTAGATCCTACACATACATGAGATCCAAAGAGAGTTGTGGAAATCTCCAAAAAATGAGAGTCTCAAACATTTTTCTTATTCTGATTATGTACAATGATTTTTGAGGAATAGTTGACAAGTACAATGAAAATTTTCAATTTTCCTTCCAAAAAAAGTATTCGGTGTCTTGTTTAACAATTTTCACCTAATTTTAAACAAAAGGTGATTGATAGAAATCACGTTGATCCAGATTAAAACAATTTAGATGCAAAATTAATATAATTAAAAAACGAGTCTTTGATTTTTGAGGTTTGAGAGGTAAAATATTGAAACACAATTTCCAACCAAAATTTTTAACTTGAGGCATTGTTCTTTGGGTAAAATTTACATAATCAATAGGTAGATGAAGTGGGAAAACCAGCATTCAAGTTCTAAAATCTGCCTAATTGTACCTTTATAAACTAAATTCAAATGCTAAAATCTGCCGAGCATTAAATAACATTGATAAATAAATAAAGTCTCAAAAACTTTGATTTGAATTCTGCAAAATGTCAGTAGTTTCAATTTCAACTGCATAAGCAATATACATTGTAAGAATTGCAGATTTAACAATAGCAATATTGTTCATATTCATCGGTGCCCACATGTTTGTATTCAGAAATTTACCAATATCAAAAGCCAGCATTCCCATCACTAAATAAACATACTACATAAAATACAGAAATCTACGCTTTGAAATCACAATTGCAGACAGCAATAGATAAGTTGATTTTGTTTTACATCAAAATATCTGGTTTACTGCTATTCTCTCTTGAGAACAAAACAAATCAACTAAAACACAAAATGTGATCTGAGTGTCATCCGCTAAACTAAAAATTGCCAAACACAAAGCCCATGTTGCTTGGCTATAACACATCCTCGTGATAGAGATGAAGTCCCAGACCAAAACGAGCACAAGCTCGACGAAATGCCATTGCTTCTGCCTTCTGCACTGGATCTCCATAGCCTACATCGTTTACAGGAGCAGTACCTGTTGACTCCTTGTATATCTTATCATAAACACACAAAACAAAAGTGAAGAGCAACCGAGGTCAGTTCCCTCACACATATATTTTCCTATTGTGATTCATAAAAATTAAAAAAAGAAAAAAAAGAAAAGAAAAGAAACAGGAAGGAGTGAGAGAGAAAGAATTGGCACATATTAAAAAAAAAAATAGTAATAATGTTGAACAATCTTATACATGCAAAAGAAATAAATAAATTTATATTAACACGTTATATAATAGTTTTTATATAAAGACGTGGTTACAATATCTAAAAGCCACCAACCATAAATTATTTAAAACCCATTACATTCTTTCTTGACATTAGAAAAATGGACATAACAACCTTAAATAGGGTAATATAATAAATAAATGAATTAAAATCTGTCAGACAGTTCATAAAGCACAGGTGCATTTTACATAAAGATGCATTTCAGTTCCTTGAGCCCTTGACCTAAGATGAGTTTTTAAACTGATTATACATGCCCCTTCGTGTTTCTTTCCTCTCATTCCTTCCGTCCACTGAGAACAGACACAAACTTTTAATAAAGGATAGACGGATGACGTAGAAAGGCAAGGATTCCAAAAACAGCCCATTTAAAGCCCATCATTAGCCAATAAAGGAGCTCTTGCATAGAAAGTCATGTTTGTTAGAAATTTTAATTTTTAGGAGTTTCTACTTTCGTTAGAATTTCCCTAACAAAAATTTTAAGTCAAGCTAGGAGTCCTTTCCAGGGCTACTATCTAGCCAGTTATTAGTTTATAAAATTTTTATTGCTGGAACCTTACATGGTTGCTTTATTAGATGGAACAATTTTGAGAAAGTTTATCTTTGCGATCGTCTAGTATCTACATATCAGGCTCCTTTCTATAAAGGATATTAGAATAGAGTGAAGAGTTTCTCTTGATTAAAAATTAGTGTTGAACTCTTGTACTGATTTGAGCGTGGATCTCAATTGATCACTCAAGAAATAAGGTACTTTCCCTTTATTAATCTTATTTGCTGAATTTCTATTATTGCAAATCTATTTAGTTTCTTTAATTTGACTATCTAGTCTGGAGGACCAATGCCTGGTAACCATTATGTTTCAAACCTTAACTCCAAATCCTTGTTTAAATCTTCAAAGCCACACTTTTCCTTGTGGTACAGCCACAGAATCAAAGAACTATACGTTGGGATAATTCGGTTTAAGGAACCACAAATTATAGTTAAAACAACTTATATGAAAGGGAAAGAAAATCCATCAGTAATGACCCCTGGTTGATATTTCAGCAACATTACCATCAACTTTAATAGGTACCTGTTTTCTTCTTTTTAACAAAGAAATAAAATCTACTTCTGCCAATATCTTTTCCTCATTCAATGCAGATAGCGCCAACAGAAAGAATCTCAGAAAGCAAAATGCAAAAGAGATCAGAGAAACTAATACATTAGAAATCATGCCATATGATAGTACCCTTCAGCAACTTCCATTGATTTTAGGCTTACATAATAGGTCTCCAAGCCAACCACTGAAATTGGTAGCCCCAGCCCCAGGTATGCCAGAACAGTTAAGAACTTTAGGACAGGGCCTTGTCAATTGTTACAACCTACTCTAGCCTATATCTAAGGGGAAAAAGAAAGGGGATCACTCCTGACGCTCCACATGGGGCTCAAAACTCACAACCTCCAAGAGATGCAACATCTGATGCATTAATAGACGCACTATCAATTAACCAAAGTTACTACACTATAGAAGAAAGCAATGGACACTTATTATTAAAAAATCAAGTCAATTTAATGAAGTGTCATCAAGCCTGAATCTTGCCTGCTCTACACAAGCTTTAAGAAAGCAGAATAATTTGGTTTTGACTGTCAGGGTCGCTCCTGCCTAAAGAAAAATTAAGCTCAATATGTAACTTGATAAGTCAGAAAAAAATTCCCAGCAGTCACCAGTGAGATAGCAAAGTTAACTAGATATATTAGGAGATACTATAGACTTCCATATGATGTTCGGCATCAGCAAGGTAATGACTTGAAGCAATGACACTCAGCAACAGAAAACATTTTCAATAATTCACACTCAAGCAATTTGAAAACATAATCTTGTCAATCTTCACTAACTAGAACAATACCAGTCAATGTCCAGAAGCGGACTAGGTATGAGTACGTCACTACTACCAATCTAAGATGCACGCATATTGTGATACAAATGAACAAATTATGAAGCATAAAGCAGCAATGGTACCTCAGCATCAGTCCCATACAGCGTGACACGGTAAACAACAGACACAGACTTGCCATCAGCTGAATACATTATGCTTCGAACCTCACCAGACCATTCTACAATAGATTGAGAATTTGAAATGTTTTCAGCATTCACAGATCTCAGTGCCCCTTGCAATTGGAATTAAAATCACTTGGTGAAAGAAAAATAGTGAACTTTAACGTACCGGGAGCATGTAAGTTCATAATCCGATTCACAATATGCCTAGCAAGAATGATAAGGCAACTAGAAATGTCAGATAACCTTCCTTTCCAAGTACTAAACATTAGAGCTAAACTCTGATTACTACATTATAAATTGGATTAGTGTGCTCCTTACATAACAAATAAAATGTAACGTTGAACAAGAAAAAGTTCATAAGATAAAAAAATAAAAAATAAAAAAACTCATACTTTAGATTATTTTAGCCCTTTCAAGATTGTTAACAAGAAGTTTCAGCACCATTCCTGAGTAAAAGAACTATTAAAATAAAAAAATGAAGTATAATATTATAAAAAGAGGCACCAACAGGGTGCAACCCATGTACAAAAGAAAACCAATATCATCTATACGTCAAAAACCTATTCAAAGGTGTCCACAAATCCAAAAATTGGTTCAAAGATGGGCTAAAAAGCATGGACACGGGCATTGGCACAGGCATGGACATCGGACATAGTGATTTTCACGAAAATAGGATATGGGCATGGCAGGGATATGACAACAAATATAAATAAACACATTTTTATCCACGAACAACCAAAATTAATGAAAAACTAACATTAATTCAACATGAAAAAAAACCATTCAATCTATAATTTAAAATATGTTACATGGACTCGGGTACATATATCGGGTGTGGGTGTGTATCCAAACGTCAGACCTTCATAAATTTAAATCTTAGAATATTGGGATACGTATCCAAAATTGGATATGAGTGCAGGGATGCATCATATACACATACATATTGCATATTATATAGAAATGTTGTAAATTATATAGAAATATACTTGAACTTGAAAAGGATTCAGAAAAAATATGAAATTTCTATATCTAATTCATGTGAGAGGCTAAAAATATTGCTTTACTAGCAAATATGAGTTTCTTCTTCTCATAAATTGTAACAAATTAAAGGATCTGAGTGTCTAAATTGGATACGAGTGTCGGACACATATCTCATACCCTTACCCATGTCATATCCGGTGGACATGGGTATTGTGGGGTAAATAGAAGAGTTTATATAACACATACACAATACAATCACAAGCCATTACATCACAAATGCCAAAAGAATCAAAGTTCAATAATGAATAAATCATGGATCAAAAGTACATAAACCCCCACTATTTTGTTTAAGAATTAATATGGTGTTAACATTTACCAAAAGAACCGGAAATTCCACAGAACTAATGTGAATGCAAGCATATAATAGGAACATTGGAAAGATGAGAGAGGCAACGACGACACATTTTGAAATGATAAAATGTTAGTGTTGGCTGTATTTCGAAACTTCTATCTACAAATAGACACCGTTTAGTTTTTAGATTAAACAATGCCCAATTTGGTAATCCAAATCATTCATTACTCACTTGGAACAAGTGAAGCCTCTGATTAATAAAGAAAATAAATTAAAAGGCAAAAAGAGACTTAAACATGAACACAATGCATTCATTAAAATTTCAAGGCTTTGATGCCTCAAATTACATGAAATGGTATAAAAAGAGAGGGCTTGGAACCCTTTACCTATAACACGCCATGTCTATAAACACAGAAAAAGATTTGCAAATTCTTACACTCCATTTGGATTGAGGGATTTCGTGAGAAAAGAAAAGAAAAGAAATTAAGAGAATGAAATTTCACATATCTTGTTTGGATGATTAATAGTGTGAGTAGTGGTGAGAAATGAAGAGAAATGGAAAGAAAGACAAATCACTCCAAACTTAAGTTTTGTTTCTCGTCCAAAGTGGTGAGAAACAAAGCAAATAAAATAAAATAAAAATTATAATACCTAAACTACCCGTCTAAATACGAAGCAAATAAAATAAACAGAAACATGTATCCTGTTTTAATCAGCATATCCATCCAAACAGAAGGTAAGAAACCATAATCACTTCCTTTCTTTTCTCATCTCCCAATCCAAACAGAGTGTTAGAGATAATAGGAAAGCCCTGCTCATCTGATCAGCTTGGTCTTTTGCAATTTCATTTATCTCATTTAGCATCACCGCCATAGGCCCTTCATGTGTCATCTCTTGATTGAGCATTTGGCCTCTTATTATCTGCTGACCCCACATGGCATTTGATCTTTATCAAGATAACTTCTTGGTTAGAACTTAGAAGCATGAATCCAGTGTAGCATCTTATTCATCTGCTCCGTAGATGCTACTTCTTGATTGGCTTTGAGTTTTGCAAACACATGGGACTTAGATATTTCCCTGTAAGTTTGTATTCCCACTGTAGGCTCTACACGTATCATTATCCCAATCAATCCCCAAAACTTTGGTTTACTTGAAATTTACGTACCAAAAAATGCCCCCTCTCATGATTCGTAAGTAGGTTTTTACTATGTGAATCATGATAACTTTAAACTTCTATTTTTTAAAAACATTTTTCTTTTATGCGTGGGCTTTCTTTCCATAGGTGACCCTCTTTTTCCTGTGGGCTACTCTTAACTTGGATCATGGGCTTTTCCTTTTTGTTTTGTGCATGGATCCCTTTTTTATGGGTCTATTAGGGTGTGTTTGGAAACGTTTACGTTTTTAGTTTATATTTACAAAAATTTTATAAACTGGTTTTTGTTTATTTTTAGAAAAATATAAACTATAAACGCGTTTGGTAATTGACAAAATATTTTAAAAAATTTTAAAATATAAAAAAGAATGAGAAATGACAAGTGGCGGCGGAAGACGGTGGTGGAAAGTGGTGACAGTGGGTGGTGGGTAGCTGGTGGTGGTGGTGGGTGGGTGACGGTGGCGGGTGGTAGCGAGTGGGTGGTGGTGGTGGTGGCGGGTGGTGGTGGCAGGTGGGTGGCGGATGGCGGGTGATGGTGGGTGGTGGCGGATGGGTGGTGGTGGCGGATAGGTGGTAGTGGATGGGTGGGTAATAGTAGCGGGTGGTGGGTGATAGTAAGTGGGTGGTGGTGGTGGTGGTGGTGGCGGTGGCGGGTAGTGGTAGCAGGTGGGTGGCAGTGGCAGGTGGGTGGCGGATGGTGGTGGGTAGTGGCAGGTGGGTGGTGGGTGGTGATGGTGGGTAGGTGGGTGACGATGGCTGGTGGTGGGTAGTAGCAAGTGGGTGATGGTAGGTGGGTGACGGGTGGGTGGTGGGTGGTGGTGGTGGTGGTGGTGGCGGCGGGTGGGTAGGTGGCAGGTGGCTGGTGATGGTGGGTGGCTGGTGGTGGCGGGTGGGTGGCGGATGGCAGGTGGTGGTGGGTAGTGGCGGGTGGTGGTGGGTGGGTGGGTGGGTGGGTGACGGTGGCGGTTGGTAGGTGGTAACGAGTGGGTGGTGGTGGCAGGTGGGTGGCGGGTGGCGGGTGGATGGTGATGGTGGTGGTGGTGGTGGCGGTGGTGAGTAGGTGGCAGGTGGCTGGTGGTGGTAGGTGGCTGGTGGTGGCAGGTGGGTGGTGAGTGGTGGTGGCAAGTAGGTGGCGGGTGGTGGTGGATGGTAGTGGCGGGTGGTGAGTGGTGACGGGTGGATGGCAGGTGGGTGGTGGTGGTAGTGGTGGCGGCGAGGAGTGGGTGGTGGTGGCGAGTGGGTGGCAGGTGGGTGGTGAGTGGTGGTGGCAGATGGTGATGGGGGGTGGGTGGTAGTGGCGGAAGACGGTGGTGAAAAATGGTGGCGGGTGGTGGCTAGTGTTGGGTGGTAAAAAAAAAACTCAAAACTCAAAACGGAAACACATTTTTTGTATTTTCATTTTTTGGCTAAATTTATAAACTGAAACCACTGATTTATAAATCAAAAATTTTACCAAACAAGTTTTTATTTGAGTTTTTGAAATTTTTGTAAATATAAACAGAAAACTGAAAACGTGAGTGTTACCAAACGGCACCTTACAGTCTGAGGGAAAGTTAATTTTCATAGGCTAACCTCATCATCGTTTTTTTTTGGTTGAAGAGTTTCAACTAAACTCTTTCTCGGTGCTTTTTGAAGAGTTCTATAGGGACTTTTATACAGTGTTCTAATATATGACCCAACTATTTGTGCAGTCCACCTCTTTGGAAGCCAACAGTAACCAGCATCCACCTTTTAGTTTTTTAGGTATGGATTTGTATCCTTTGTCTTCTTGTTTCATCCTTTCTTATTCAACGTTGAGACCCTTATTCTTTCTTTTTTCTTTTTGGGTCTAGATTCTTTGACTTTCTTGGTCAAGAGAGAAGCAAGAGCTCTGTTCTTCTGTTTTAGGCTGTCACGTACATTTATGTGGGTTATTAATCAAGTATTGAAACCCTTTATCTGAAGGTGTGTAGCTGTTTACTTCAACAATATTCTGGTTTTCAGTTCTTCATTAAAAAGACCCCCTATTGCTTTCTAAAGGAAGGCTCACGACTTCGATTTTCAACCTATGACATAGAACTTTTTGCAATCATTTGAATATTAAAGCATTAGCAGCATTATTAGTACAAAGGGTGTGGGAGTACATTCTCAACTCTGATGAATGATCATGAAGCTCTCAAGTACATAAACAGTCAGCAAAAGTTGAATAAGGGGCATGCTAAGTGAGTGAGCTATTTACAATGTTTCACTTTCACATTAAAGCATGAAGTCAGTACTCAAAATAAGGAGGTCGATGATTTAAGCACAAGGGTTTCACTTGTAACAATAATGAGGGCAGAAATTCTAGAGTTTGACACCCAAAGAATTGTACATGAATGATGAATATTTTGGTCCTATCATGCAAGCTGCGGTGGCTGGTGAGTGTAATGATTACTCCATCAAAGAAGGTTTTCTTTTCAAAGGGTCGCAGCTCTGTGTTTGTGACTACTCTTTAAGGGAGAAGATTGTCATTGAACAGCATGCTTTGGGATATTCTGGTTGGGATAAAAGCATTGCATTGGTGAAAGAAACTTATTACTAACCAAAGTTGAAGCGCAAAGTACCTAGGCATGTTCAGATATACCGTATTTGCCAACATTCAAAGAGAGGAACAACCAATGCAGGGTGGGTTTATATGCTCCTCTCCCGACTCCATCCAAACTGCATGGACTGATGTGAGTATGAATTTCGTTCTCGGTCTTCCACGCAGTCAAAGGTGTTAAGATTCAAAATTCTATGAAGCATGGACACCTCTCTAGTGGTCACGTACTGGTGTTCAACACATGCCGGACATGGACATGGAAAGTCTCAATTTTTCTTGGGTTGGACATATTCGGGACACATGATGTCCGAATTTTATTTTTTTTTACCCGAGTAGCATTTGATGAACTTGATGAGAGTAAGGCCAAGTTTGGGAATTTGTAAAAAAGCCAAAAAGTTAAAAAGTTACTCAAAAAGTTAAAAAGTTAACACTATTCACCAAAAGTCAACAATTACGGCTGCACAACTCTCAATTCGAATTTTTCCCTAAAAATCAATTTTTACAATTTTTTATTACACATTTTTCCATAAAAAGTCAAAAAGTTAACCCAAACATCCATATTTTCAACCTCAATTTTTTAGTCCAAAAAGATAAAAAGTGCACTTATTTAGACACCCCAAACAACCCTTTTAAGTAACTAGGTTCATTAGATATTTTTTATTAGTGAGATATCCACCTTTTGTGAAATAGTTTGGTGAAAAGTACTTTCGTTTGTTTTGAAGGACATTTTGTTTCCAATTTTACCCTTTAACTTATTTGTTGACTTTTTTTTTATCTATCGATTTTCGTTGACTATCTATTCAAATTTTTTCCCTATCTGTTTAATTTTTTTTTATCTTATCTGTTTAATTTTATGATCTTTTCAATTCAAAGTTTATTCCTATCTATTTCAATTTTTTTCCCTGAATTTTATATGTTGAAATTTTATCTATTTACTTTTTTGTATTTTTTTTTTCTATCTGTTGAAATATCAAGCTAAACCAAATCCAATCTGTTCAAATATTTATATCTATTCAAATATTTCTTCTCTCTCTCTCTCTCATCTGTTCAAAAACATCATCAATAATAACAAATCTTATTTGTTCATCATCATCGAATCCTATCTGTTCATCATCATCATCATCATCATCATCATCAATAACAATATCAAAAAACTTAAAAAAAAAGAAAACAAAAACAAATTTGTTAGTATCTCTTTCCACTTCCAAAGTAATCGTCTTCCTTGTCAAAGTCTTCCAAAGTATCTCCTTTCATTGAGACCTATGTCAAATATATATACACTATACCAGTAAACTTAAAGGGCAAAAATATTAAACAAAAACCAACACAAGGCTTTCGAATATGTAAATAGATAATCACTTACAAACACATTCAGTGAGATTCATGATCCAGAAAACACATTTAGTTCAACTTTCTTCAGCTAATTCACTAATCATCTCCAATCCTTCACCAATCATTTCATCAAAATTGTAGCAAATCAAGGGAAAGGAAAAATTTCCAACAAGTTAACAATGAAACAAGTACGAACCAAATGTCAAACTCAAATTTGAAGAATTTTTAAGAAGAGTGAAAATTTGAGATGGTTTTCTTTAATCAAAAATGGTTTTAGAAAAAGATTTTTAGGATTAAACCGAAACAAACAAAGATATCAATGTAAAGATTTGCTTCAAATCTAGAGATAATAATAGTGTTTCAGATCAAGCCTTTATAAAGAAAACACAAGCAAATAAATGTAATTGCATGAAACAAGAGAGCGATGAAGAAGAATAAGAAGTAAATAACAGTGTTGCAGTCCCAAAGTTTGGAACAGTGAGAGAGAGAGTGAGAGAGAGAGAGAGAGATGCTTTCATGGCCGATCCAAGAGCGTTGATGATATGTTGCAGAGATTTAGAACGCTCCAATACCAAAACGACACCATTTTGTCAAGCAGAGATCTTCTCTAACTTTGTCAAGCTCTAGATCTAGAAGCTCAGCTACCGCCACACTGCCAGAGTCCGACACTAACCACCCTTCCCTCGTTGCCGTCTTTCGCTCCTTGGTAGTAACCGAAGAAAGAAGACCTAGATCGTCTCGCGACGGTGGCAGTGGTGGTGGATCTGGATTTCAAGGCCGGCGGTGGTGAAGCTATGGATCTAGATCTCACGATTTGGATCTCATGGCAGATGAGGGCAGCGGAGCAATGACGAAGGAGGAGCAACGGTTGAGAGAGAGAGAGAGAGAGAGAAGAGAGTGATTTTCTATTTATTCACTACTGTATATATGATATATATAGGATATTTTGGTCATTTTATCTAAACTTGTTCTTTTGGACAAAGTATTCCAGTGCATAGACCTTTGGCCTGACAAAACTGAAATTTGGATTTATAGACTGAGTGTCATAAAATATTTGGCATAAATAAATATATGATATTCTAATAAACATCATATAATAAATAAATATAATTTTATGTATTACATGCAAGGTTTCAAAAAGTGGTGTTATGTAACGGTTGCGGCCATTACGTAACGGTTGCGGCCGTAAGCACTACCCGTTACACCTGTTTTTGCGGTGTGACGGAAATTCACATGTAACAGCCTGTTACACACATTTACAATATTTTGAATAGCTTCCGTTCAACAAAAAAAAAAAAAAAACTTACAAAATATACATAATACACATTCTGCAATATTCAGTAGCTCAAAAATAATTTTTATTTATGTCTCAATTTTTATTTTTATAATCATTTCATTTAATAATTGTAAACATTTTTGATTTAGTTAGTTCAGGTATTGGTCAAAAATAATTTTGTAAATATTTAAAATCAATTATTCTTAAGAAATAAATAAAAATAAGAGGTAAAATATGAATTTATGACATATAAAGTCATTAACTATTGAAACAAAATGTAAAAAAACTCCTTTTATAGTGATTTAAAAATATGAAATATATTGGATCATACTTAAAAACTAACAAAAATTGATCAAAATCAATTTTAAATCCCAATAAATACGATTCTGAAGAAAAACAAAAAATGTGCGTATCGGGTAAGTTTTATTCAAATTGTGTAAAAAATAAAAAAAAATTCATGGTTCCGATTACCGCAACTGTTATGCTACGGCCTTTACACCTTACAACCGCAACCGCACCACCGCAACCATTTTTTGAAACCTTGATTACACGCGTCCCTCGCATGTCGTGTCCTGTATTTTTAAAATTTTTACACGTATGTGTATGTGCTTCTTCTTAGGATTCAATTATGGTGGTGGTGAATCACTTATCCAAAATGGCACACTTAATTCCCAGTCATAGGACGATGGATGCATCAAATATAGCAAATTGGTATTTTAAAGAGATATTTTGTTTATATGGCATCCCTTGGTCAATTACTTTTGATTGTGACTCAAAGTTCATTGGACATTTATGGAGGACTTTTATGGAAGAAATTAGGGACTAACTTGCGATTTAGCATCTTATCATCCCAAAAAAAAATGACCAAATAAGTGGTTAATTGCAGTTGGGATAACTTGTGGCGATGCTTAATTGCAAACAAACCTAAAGAATCGGATTTGGTACTACCTTATGCTGACTTTTCTTATAACAAATCTAAAAACCACACTGCTCAACTGAGTCCATTTGAGATTGTTAATGGACAAAGTCCAAACACTGTTTTCGATCTAGTTCCCATTACAAATTCAAAGAATGCTAGCATGAGAGCTGAAGAAATGACTGATAATATCATGTCCATACATGAGAAAGTGTGATGACAAATTGAAATAACCAACACAAAGATAAAGCAGTTGCAGATGTTCATAGTTGCAAGGTTACTTTTAAAATAGGAGATCAACTGTGGATTGTATTAGCAATAGATTGAGTTCCAGCAAGTCTAAACTATAAGTTGCATGATCGAAAAATTGGACCCCGTAGAATTTTGAACAAAATCAATGCTTACCAGCTGCAGTTGCCAAACCACATGCACGCCTCAGATGTTTTTAATGTCAAGCATCTCCATCCTTACAACGGTGACTTGTCTGAGGATTTAAACTTGAGGGCAAGTTTCTCGCAACCAGGCGGGTCTGATACAGTGGTTGAATCCTTCAAGTAAAAGGATTTGCGTTTTCTAAACACAGAAGTTATGGAGTCATCGTTTCAAGATTGAGAAGTGATAATATTCAAATTTTGTTCCTATATAAACTTGGCGTATCTAATCAAGAGGGCATATTGAAGTTATCGAATATTTATTTTCATTATGTACTCATTCGTTATCTATAAAATGATTAATTTTTTTGCTGATAGTAAAAAATAAAAAAGTAGTATCATAAGCTATATTCAGCTTTATCTTGGGTTGCTTGGGTATTTATACTCTAGTTAGTTCCTCCTTCATCTACCTAATTGATCTTCTAATCTTCTATGCACCACTGACACTGGACCAAAAAAACCCCAACTTCATGTTTATTCACAGCCAAAGGTGGACAAGACTCCAAAGGCAACACGTCCATCTCTTCACACTTCATAAATTGAGAACTATCCAAGATTGCCAATTCTAATCCACCTTCTTCATTCTTCTCCACCGAAGCTCCATCACCCATATTTACCACTCCAATTAACCCCTCCTCAGCAACAGATTCTCTTAGCACTACCCATATAGTGCCTTCCTCTTCCGATCCTTCTAATTTCACTTGACTTATAAGAGTACTCTCTTCAAAGAGTAAACCATTACTCAAGCTTCTCCTAAAATGACTCATTATTAGCACTACCCATATATATACTCTACCATTTCTAAAAAATAACTTACTTTTAAAAATTGCGTGAGTCAATTCAAAAATTGTAAAATATAAAACAATATTAACGTCGAAACAAACGGACAATATGTCTATTTAGCACAGTGAAAAGTAACATTTCTATATAACAAATTTCACAATTTTTGTAAATTCTGTTGAAACATTTTAGAGAGAGAGAGGCAGACCAGGGGATGTATTTGACGGGGAAGCCATCAGATTCGGTGCGAACCCTGATGAGGGAATCGGGGACTTTCTTGTTGAGTTCTTTGAGGATTTCAGAGAGAGGGCGGCTGATTCCAGAGGTGGGAACTAGGTCCTCCAGGTCTTCTTCTTTTTCTGATGACGGAATCGAGGACTCTCTCATCGTCGCACCATTCGAAGAAAAAGAAGAGGCCTTGGCTTTGGCAGCAGCGTAACAACGTTTAGAAGAGCTTCGCAAAACCAACAACTATTCCCAACCAGCTGACACTGATGATGATGATTTTGCTACACATTTCACTCCTCTCGTCAGGGACGATGCCATTTTGCTCCTTTCTTGCTCTGTCTCCTCAAGGGTTTATAATACCCCCGAGACAACTTTTGGTTTTGAGCTCCATTCACTTGTTTGTTGGGGCATTTCCCCAACTAAGCTAAAATAGTAAATCAATTCTCAAATTAAGTCTAATTTTCAAAGAATTTTTAAAATAAGTTAACTCATGGTTCACAATCGCGATTTCAACATGTTTTCGCCTGTCCCGCGTGGAAGTTGAAAATTCTAAAAATCGTGATTACGAAAAGCGATTTTGATTAAGAAATCGCGGTTACAAAACGCGATTATAATTAACTTTTTTTCCTTTGAACTCGCTGTTACAAACCACGATTTCATCCCAAAAAAAAATTGTTCTGAATTCGCTGTTGAGAACCCTGCTTTTATGAAAAAAAAAATTGTTCTGAACTCGCTGTTTGTAACCACGAGTTTATCAAAAACCATTTTTCTTCTGAACTCGCTGTTCCAAACTACGTTTTATGAAAAAAAATATTTCTTCTGAACTCGCTCTTTCGAACCACGCTTTTTGGCCAAAATTTTTTTCTCCTGATATCGTTGTTATGATCGCTTTTAGCGTAAATTTTTTTTTTTAGTTTCAATTTAACTGAACTGTAAAGAAGAAATTTTTTATTTTTTGTTTCTGTTGTCATTGTTTTAGTGATAATGTATTTCAGAATAATTTTTTTTGTTAAAATTGTTTTACTAAAACCGTTCTCATGTTAATTTTTTTTTCTTTTCTTTTGTCTTTATTTTGGGTTAGAATGTGTAATTCAACATTTTTTTTTGGTTTGACTAAAATAAATTTATTTTATTTTTTCTTGTGTTTGTTTTGGGTTAGAATGTAATAATGTAATTCATAAATTTTTTGAGCTTTAGTAAAGCCGTTTTGATGTAATTTTATTTTTTTTTTATTTTTTCTTTGTTTTAGGTTAGAAGGTGTTATTCAGTAATTTGTTTGGGCTTTAATAAAGCCGTTTTCATTTAAATATATATATTTTTTCTTTTGTCTTTGTTTTGGGTTAGAAGGTGATAATGTAATTCATAAATTTCTTTTCGCTTTACTAAAGCCATTTTCGTGTAAAGTTTTTAATTTTTTATTTTTTTCTCTTGTCTTTGTTTTGGGTTAGAATGTGTTATTCAGAAATTTGTTTTGGCTTGACTAAAGCCGTTTTCATGTAAATAATATTTTTTTTTTCTTCTGTTGTCTTTGTTTTGGGTTAGAAGGTGATAATGTAATTCATAAATTTCTTTTCGCTTTACTAAAGCCGTTTTCATGTAAACTTTTTTATTTTATATTTTTTTCTCTTGTCTTTGTTTTGGGTTAGAATGTGTTATTCAGAAATTTGTTTTGGCTTTACTAAAGCCGTTTTCATTTAAATAATTTTTTTTTTTTGTTGTCTTTGTTTTGGGTTAGAAGGTGATAATGTAATTCATAAAACCTTGAGGAAAAAACACATACATCTCCCACAAAAATACATAAGTAGTACAGACATAAGTCTCGGACAACAATACATTGTGGACACCATAAACTGAACACACAATACATAGATAAACATAACAGTTAGACAGACAAATATTAGCCAGACAATCTGACAAACTCATTACGGAAACACTTACTCTAAACAGACATCACATATTAATGCATGACCTAATATTGCCGAAGTGTAGACATTAACACCTAATTCGCGCTTAAATCGGTAGGTGGCTCAGAGTCTGAACAATCCGAAAGCTCAGCGTCAGAAACAAGCTGAGGATTCTCCATGATACCCTTGATAGCCGCATCATTTGGTTCTGTTTTGTTCTTCTGGGCATCCTTCTTAACTATGTATAGCTGCATATCGCGGGCTAACCTACGGCGCATTTAAAAAATCTCACGTTGTAGTCTTTCACATAGTCGATCAACACTATCAGGATCTTCCTTTTGGATCTCAACAGAACATGCTTTTGGCCCTTTCAATCGATTTTCCCGACATAATCTTTCCATTTGGACTCGCTCTATAAATAGTGCGGGCCACTTTAGAAGTCTAGCGTTTACTAAACCATATCTTGTTTGATTATCTGATGGTTGCTCCACCAAACCACATGGATCTCGATAGTACTTGGGCATGACAAAATGTCGCTTCCCAAACCTATCATGATAAGCACAAGAGGCATCTAACAAAGGAAATGGTGTTTCATCTTCATCATCGCCACTTCCCCTTCCCCTTCCCCCTCCTCGTCGTGAACTGTCACCTCTTTGCAAGTTCCTACCACCTCTGCAGTTCCCACTCCCTCCCATGAACCATGTAGCCATGCTAATTTTTTAAAACAAATGAATGATAATTTCGTAGGGCGAAATGAGTTGTAAGGTTGTGTCTTCACCTTTAGTCGTTTATATAGTTGGCTATGAACAACTTTAGAAAGATGGCCCTGCATGACAAGCCCACATATACGAACAAGGTATGAGTCGTCAGTAGAATGAAAAAACAGAGAAAAGGAAATATTGTGTACCAAGTCACATGACTTGATAATCCATCTGCATATACCAACAAAGTAAGGGCATGCTCACTGTAAGGTAAATCAGTGAATTCACTGTTGCCATGTGACTTTATGAATTGAGAATCCCACATATATCAAATTGGTGTTGAGTTGTCACTGTAATAAAAAAATTGAGCAAAAAATCGAGAAAACCAAAGCCTATGCACCAAGTCACATGACTTGACAATCCATCTGCATATACCGACAAAATAAGGGCATGCTCACTGTAAGGTAAATCAGTGAATTCACTGTTGCCATGTGACTTTTTGAATTGAGAATCGCACATATATTAATAAGAAATGAGTTGTCATTGTAATAAAAAAAATCGAGAAAAAAATCGAGAAAACCAAAGTCTGTGCACCAAGTCACATGACTTGACAATCCATCTGCATATATTGACAAAATAAGGGCATGCTCACTGTAAGGTAAATCAGTGAATTCACTGTTGCCATGTGACTTTCTGAATTGAGAATTCCACATATATTAATAAGAAATAAGTTGTCACTGTAATAAAAAAATCGAGAAAACCAAAGCCTATGCTCCAAGTCACATGATTTGACAATCCATCTGCATATACTGACAAAATAAATGCATGCTCATTGTAAGGTAAATCAGTGAATTCACTGTTGCCATGTGACTTTCTGAATTGAGAATCGCACATATATTAATAAGAAATGAGTTGTCATTGTAATAAAAAAATCGAGCAAAAAATTGAAAAAACCAAAGCCTGTGCACCAAGTCACATGACTTGACAATCCATCTGCATATACCGACAAAATAAGGGCAAGCTCACTGTAAGGTAAATCAGTGAATTCACTGTTGCCATGTGACTTTCTGAATTGAGGATCCCACATATATTAATAAGAAATGAGTTGTCATTGTAATAAAAAAATCGAGCAAAAAATCGAGAAAACCAAAGTCTGTGCACCAAGTCACATGACTTGACAATCCATCTGGATATACTGACAAAATAAAGGCATGCTCACTGTAAGGTAAATCAGTGAATTCACTGTTGCCATGTGACTTTCTGAATTGAGAATCCCACATATATTAATAAGAAATAAGTTGTCACTGTAATAAAAAAATCGAGAAAACCAAAGCCTATACTCCAAGTCACATGACTTGACAATCCATCTGCATATACCGACAAAATAAAGGCATGCTCACTGTAAGGTAAATCAGTGAATTCATTGTTGCCATGTAACTTTCTAAATTGAGAATCCCACATATATTAATAAGAAATGAGTTGTCATTGTAATAAAAAAATCGAGCAAAAAATCGAGAAAACCAAAGCCTGTGCACCAAGTCACATGACTTGACAATCCATCTGCATATACCGACAAAATAAGGGCATGCTCACTGTAAGGTAAATCAGTGAATTCACTGTTGCCATGTGACTTTCTGAATTGAGAATCCCACATATATTAATAAGAAATGAGTTGTCATTGTAATAAAAAAATCGAGCAAAAAATCGAGAAAACCAAAGTCTGTGCTCCAAGTCACATGACTTGACAATCCATCTGCATATACTGACAAAATAATGGCATGCTCACTGTAAGGTAAATCAATGAATTCACTGTTGCCATGTGACTTTCTGAATTGAGAATCTCACATATATCAAATTGGTGTTGAGGTAAATCTGTTTGTGTATAATTAATTGTAAATAGTGATTTTGACAAGCAAATCAAGTAAAACCAATTGGGTTTTAAATTCCTTACTAGAGTCATCATTTTGACTGGACTTCCAGGAATTGGAAGGCGACTCTTTCTTCTTTCTCGATGGAGATTGAAATTCTTTACGTACAGGATCCCTATTTCACGAGCCCCAGTTAAGAGAAGCTTTTCACCGAGCTACCTGTTCTGTTTTATGTGTTGTTCAAGGCGGTTGTTCGTTTGTATGAACTTTATTTAGTTCCCCAACTGGACCAACCAGTTGGCTTTGAGCTTGTTTGTCCAGCCCCCCAAGTTTAGTTATTTGTCAACCCCCCGTTCCTTACTAGAGTCATCATTTTGACTGGACTTCCAGGAATTGGAAGGCGACTCTTTTTTCTTTCCCGATGGAGATTGAAATTCTTTACATACATGATCCCTATTTCACGAGCCCCAGTTAAGGGAAGCTTTTCACCGAGCTATCTGTTCTGTTTTATGTGTTGTTCAAGGAGGTTGTTCGTTTGTATGAACTTTATTTAGTTCCCCAACTGGACCAACTACTTGGCTTTGAGCTTGTTTGTGCAGCCCCCCAAAGTTTAGTTATCTGTCAACCCCCCGTTCCTTACTAGAGTCATCATTTTGACTGGACTTCCAGGAATTGGAAGACGACTCTTTCTTCTTTCCCGATGGAGATTGAAATTCTTTACGTACAAGATCCCTATTTCACGAGCCCCAGTTAAGGGAAGCTTTTCACCGAGCTACCTGTTCTGTTTTATGTGTTGTTCAAGGCGGCTGTTCGTTTGTATGAACTTTATTTAGTTCCCCAACTAGACCAACCACTTGGCTTTGAGCTTGTTTGTCCAGCCCCCCAAGTTTAGTTATCTGTCAACCCCCCGTTCCTTACTAGAGTCATCATTTTGACTGGACTTCCAGGAATTGGAAGGCGACTCTTTCTTCTTTCCCGATGGAGATTGAAATTCTTTACATACATGATCCCTATTTCACGAGCCCCAGTTAAGGGAAGCTTTTCACCGAGCTACCTGTTCTGTTTTATGTGTTTTAAGTATTCACATAATTCAACATACATTAATCCATTCGTTAATCCAGAACATTCATTAACTCATTACAATTCAATAAAGAAAGTCATGAACTAATAAATGTGCGGTTATAAATGTAGTTATTTCATAAATTTCAGGTTCATAAAACAAATACTTGAAATACATCCGTACGTTAGATGAACAACAGCATTGTCTTACATTCCAGTAACGAAGATATGAGACAACATACAAACATATATGAAAGATAAAGGTGTTTGATTTCTCATTCCTCATTTGACATGTAGTAGTCAGAGAGATATTTTTCATTGTTTAAGACATTATTTCGCTCAATCACTGTCAAATCTCTGTTGCTTGCTTCTGCCATTTCGGTGGCTAGCTGAAGCATGAAATGTCGACATCTCCGCATCAACATTCTGTTGTTCTCCTTCTTAATTCTGCTAACTGTTTTTTTATAGTCACTCACATTTCGTCTAGCCATGGTCAATGAATGACGATGAGGTACCGGTGCCCCAAAGTTACGTAGATCATTAAACAATCCTTCTTGCTCCGTTACCCTGAACGCCCATTCTGCTCGGATACCAGCATAATAATCCTTCGGACTCGAGTACTTTTCGCTCTTGTAGTCATAAGTAAATGGAGGTAGCAGCCACACTTTCGGATTTCTTTGCTGGCGTGAACTTCCTGCACCTCTTGAAGACATTGTTCATAAAATAAACAAACAAATAATAATAGTAATTGTAGATATATTACTATTGTTATGACTTGAACAAACATCATACTGGGGGTGTCGCTATTTATAAACATCATACTGAGGGTTAAGTAGAGATGATCTAGTGACGATAATGCATGCTGGGGCACTATGGAAGAAGTGATACCCGTGATATTATTTTTTAGCTTTTCATTTCATGCAATCCTGAGTACCCGTGACTTTGTGTACCTGTGATGTAGTCACAGACGTGGTTGTCAGATAAAATCATAATTGTAAACCAGAGGATGACAATGCAATCCCTTCATATTGGAGCAGTGAGTTGTCAAATAAAACAACATGCAGTGAGTTGTCACATCGCCACATGAAACTATTTTTTCATGCTTACTTTTTTAATACAGTAAGTAGTCACTTGAAATTGACGATTTCAGTACAAATTGGTGTTTTCAAAAAATTATAAATGAAATTAAATGCTTAAATTTTCTTTGTTTTAAAGTAATATTCTTCATAAATAGCTTATATTTTATCTTATTTTCACTTAATGAACTTCACAGTCATTCCATTTTTTCCTCTTTGCATTTTTTGCTTCTTTTTATATTCGGTAAATTACACTTTACTCCTTTAGTCCATCACATAATTGTTTATCAACACTATTGCCGTGTGGTCGTATTGATGTGACTTAGATGAATTCTGAAATGTGATAAAAAATAAAGCATTTATTTGCGCTGCAGAAAGTCACATGCATCACGAAATGTGAGGAAAAAAGTAACAAATTTTTTTTTTCATAAAAGCGGGGTTCTGAACAGCGAATTCAGAACATAATTTTTTTTCGATGAACTCGTGGTTTGTAACAACGAGTTAAAAACGAAAAAAGTTAATTATAATCGCGTTTTGTAACCGCGATTTCTTAATCAAAATCGCTTTTCGTAACCACGATTTTAAGAATTCCCAACTTTCACGCGGGACAGGTGGAAATATGTTGAAATCGCGATTGTGAACCGCGAGTTAGCTTACTTTGGGAATTCTTTGAAAACTAGGCTTAGTTTGGGAATTGATTTACTATTTTAGCTTATTTAGGGAAATGTCCCCTTGTTTGTTTGGTTCCAATCAATTTTTAAAAATTTGAATTTTTTATTTTTATCGTTTTTTTTTTAATTATTTGTATTGAATTTTTTTTTAATATTTTAAACAAATTTTTTACACTTAACATCAATAAAATTTAAAAGTATAATATTTGTGAAAAATAATTTTTAACAATTTATAAATATCAAAAACCAAAAAAAAAAATACGAAATTTGAATATATTTTTGTTTTTTAAAATATATTTTTTACTATATTTTACGTAAATCTAAGTTAGGTGTATTTAAAAATTAAAAAAAATTAATTAAAATATTAAAACAAATTCATTAAAAATAAAATAAAAAATACGAAAAATTAAAAATTAAATTTTTTTAAAAATTAAATTAAGTAAATTAGAACCAAACAAGGTGATTCTTTTTTCTTTCTATTTTTTTGGACTCTGTGTTTCTTGTGTACTCACGTCAAAGAATAATGTTATATGCACCAATTTATGTACTAATTAGTGCATCAATTGATGATGTGACATAATTTAAGAAGTTTTTGGTATTTGTAATGTAATTAATGAGTGGGGTCAATAATAATGTTAGTACACTAGTTAGTTTACTAATTGGTGCATGTAATATCACTGTACATTAAATGTAAGTTAAAAGCATTTGCTATACGTGATATTCACATCTCAAGAATTTGAGAGTCTGGAAAATTTATCTTAAGTTTTATTTCAATAATCCAAAAAGTTTACTTTTGCAATACTTTTAACAAAATCACTTTACCAAAAAAATAATTTCCCCAAAATGTACCTTTGTGGAAATGGCAAAAAAAAAAAAAAATAAATAAATAAAAAATAATAAATCAAATTTCGATATCTACTCCCAACTTATCCTATGAGTGGAATAGAATTTCCCTTAATTAGTATATAAAATCTCAAAATACATAAATCTCACACATTGTGTAAATATCATGCACATATATATCTATAGTCTGATGGTTTATTGCAAAGAATTTGAAATAACATTGTCATATTTATAAAAACACAAATCCATCAAAATTCACAAACTCAAATCTATTTAACCCTTCAACAAAATACACATATAGCCCAATCACATCTAATAAAAGGAAAATGCATAAGACTCCCAAGGGGGGTGCTGGGGTCCCTTTTGATTGGTCCATAACTGTTTGTTTGTTTGTTTGTTTTTTTTTTTTTTCATTGGCAGCCCCCCACGTGGAGGTGGGGGTGCTGGGGGTCACCCCCCAGTGGGGTCCCCAGCATTACGGCTAATAAAAATAGGGAATAAATCAAAAGCATATTTATATAGTCTAGTAATTCATTTCAGAGAATTCTAAGCTGGCCCTAAGGTAAGGTGAGTAAGGTCATCGCTTCGGGCTCTTAAATTCTGTCTAAAAATTAGAGTCCTGAAATAATTTCAATCTTACGATATGTTTGGTTAATTATTTTGGTCTTAAGTTATGTTTGGTTTATTAAAATAAAATTAAATAGAATAATTATTCCATCATAATGTCTATTTTCACGTTTAATTTACTAAAAAAGATTACAAACGAAATCATCATTCATCATTGTGAATAAATAATTTTGTAAAGAGACTAAGGAATGACTATTCCATTCAATTCAATTTCATTTCAGTTAACTAAACACTACATTATAATATTAGTAATTTAAAAATGTAGATTATTTAAACAAACAATTGAGCTGATTAATTATTTAAAAATAATAGATTGTGGCTTGCCAAATGTATGAATTATTATATAGAATATTGTTTGATTATATGAGTTACAATTATTTCTATAGAATAATTTTTTAAAGTTGAAAATAATCAAATTTTATAATTTAATTTACTACGTCAGGAAAAAAATGTGAATAAAATAAGAGTGTTGACAATTGAAAATGTTCAAAATTTATCTCAATAATTATGTATACCATATGCAACAAATTTATAGAAGGTACAAGAAAAAGAATAAAAATAAATTGAAGATTGTTATTATTTTACCAATTTCAAAATATATATGGGAGTCAGGGCTCATCTTCTGAATTCGCGTTAAACCCCCAAAAAGTTAAGGTCGGCCCTGACTATCATATTTCTAAAAACATACTAACCCAAACCCATCAATTGATCAAAATCTTTAGCAAAATAAATTTTTTTTTAAAAAAAAGATAAAAATGTAAAAAGAAAATAAACATATATACACGTCCCAATCTCAAATAATAAAATTGGGGACTAAACCAAAAAGGATTAAACCAAAAGGACATATACAATGCATGATATGACAAAGGAATTCATAAAAAGAGGGAGTGTTTTTCATTTAAAAAAAAAAAAACCAAGTGAAAATGTAACATTTCGTATTCTTTGGATTCGTGGGATTTCTCTTCACTTTCTTATTATTGTACTTGGAGCCTCTTTTTTTTTTGGATCAGCAAAAAGGAACCTTTATAGATGCAAAAACCAAACAAGAAGAGAGATTACATCAACAAAGGAGGAGGAAGAGGAGTTTGGCGAGGAACCAATCCCAAGAAGAAGAAGAAAAACAAAGAAAAACAAAGACGAAAACCAGCCCACTGCAATTGACCTTGGGATTAACCAATACTCCGGGCACAAAACCAGAACAAGCCTTGCTAGTGCCCTTGGCAATATGATCAGTCAATAGCAACCAGACCTGACCAAACCTGTCCTATGCTGCAGCCAAAAAACAACCAATGTATAGCAGCCAAAAAGAACCAGAACAACCCAACCCCAGCAATCAACACAAACCAGAACCAGAAGCTGCAATGCAGCAATTGGAGTGCTGCTGCGACAAAACAAAAGCCCCACCAACAGAACCAATGCAATAGCAACCAAATAGCAATCCCAGCAGTTTTAAACCAGTGCAGTAGTAACCAAAAACCAAACCCAGCAGATTTAATTCTTCCGCAGAAGAGCCCAACCCCAGCAATCAACACGAACCCAGCAGAATTCACCATTGCAGATCTTCACCCAGCAATTCACCACAAACCTCAAGGGGCTAACCTGATCTGATGAAGATTGGACACGATGTCATAGACTGAATAATTCACCACCACATGGCTTTTGATCCACAAGGCTATCTTCACCTTAATTTTCTCGCACAAATCTTGAATGTTGGGATGAGCACCCTTGAACACGCAGTCATTCCTCAGTTTCCAGACAGACCATAACACAACAGCAGGGACAATCTGCCACGCTTTGAGTAACCAGCCTTTGAACCTACCTCCAGCCCACCAATGTATTGATTGGGGTGGTATCATAATGGTAAAGGAGATTAGTATTCATTTATTATTCACCCTCTCCAATTATGTTGGAGGAGGATTCTTTCCAATCTATAATTTGGATTGGAGGGCATTGTTTAGACTCGTGAGACTTACTATGGGTTTTATTTTGATAATTCAAATTATTTATTTTGTTGAATATTTCATGTATTTAATCTATACAAAAAATTAAGTCGATCCGATAATTGTAATATATTCAATTTATTAGGTTTGACATCAAAAATTTGGACAACAATTGTGTTTTGAAAAATAAATAATTTATTTTTTTGGTGAGAAATTCAATAAATTCAATATATTATAATTATTAGATTGACCCAATTTTTTTATGTGAAAGAAATAGACGAAATGAATGCCTGATAGAATAAATAGTTCGAATTATTAAAATAGAATCGGTGCGAGCACATGGATCCAAACAGTGCTCCTATTTTAAAATAGACTATTTGAATTTGATTTTGTCAGACACTAGGTGAGAGTTACGTTAGCAAAACATGAGTAATTCCAAAGTAAAATATAACTCTGAGCAAAATTAAAATATAATCCCAGTAGCAGCAACTTCACCCAAACAATAGTACACAACATCATCAAAATCAAAGAAAAGTAGCAACATATTCTCTCTCACTGAAATAACTTCTTCCTTCATAACAGAAAATCACAAAGCAGAGCCACTAGCAATATACAACTGATTCATATCACTTAATCAAAATCCTTAACATCGTTGCCTACCCAATCTCACAGCTCCAAAACAACCAATTCCCAAGGTAGTAGTGCACGAAGGCTGTTATTATAGATCGTCACAGAGTCTACAATTCAACACATGATGGCCTAGATGGTAGACTTTTTTACTCGCGGGACGTACTGCAGATGCATTTCCGGGAACTACATTTCCATAGAGAGAGAGTTGTTGGGATGCTTCTTCACTAGTTGATTGGTTACTCTTCTCTTCTTGCTCCTTGTACACAAGATGGACTCCGACCTCCTTTACATGAAAATACCCTTTTTCAACCACTGAAATATTCAGTTCATCCCCACCTTCCAACTGATTTTCAAACTTCCAATAGCTTAACATCATCATATCCTCATCCGCTTTTGGAATGCCAAAGATATATGGGGAATGACTCCAAATAAAACTCTTGGTCGTATTACTAATAATGGTATGTGGGATGCAATCAATCGTATCAAACCTATCATCTTCTTTTCGATTATTGGAAAGTGTATAAATAGAACATACAATCAAGCATCGGATTCTGAAATTAAGATGCGACGGCACAGTAAATGATATTGAAGATCCTTCATTTTTAAGATTAAACCAGTCTGGAACCTTGCTTCCTAAACAATAAGCATAGAATATGTGTTCTTCATGGCATCCCTGTGCGACATAAAGCATAATTAATTTAACGATTATGTATATATATATTGTGTGTGTGTGTGTGTGTGAGAGAGAGAGAGAGAGAGAGAGAGAGAGAGAGACCTGTAGGGGAAGCTTCCTTGGACTTCCTGAGAACAAGTTGGAAAGCGTAACAGTTTGGCTTCCCATGGATCCGAAGTTGGACAAGCCCAAATTGTTAATTATCTCCATGTCAATATTTCCTAAAGGTTCAAACTTGAAGCTTCCCATAATCTCAACTATATTGTGATTCCCGCCCAGCCGTAGTAGATTTGGATGCAAACAGCGAGTGCCTTGATTGCCATATATGTTATTATATTCTATGGTTAGAAAGGTTACTTTCTCCAACAATGTACATCCTACGAACTGTAATTCTTTCAATTTCTGCGACACTTCAAGTGATCGGAGCCTTGTGCACCTATCTAAACTAAGGATCTGGAGTCCAGTATGACCTCTAATGAAATTTGGGAGGCTACGAATTGCATTACAACTCAGATTTAAAATTTGCAAGGAGGATAGGTTGCCAAGATCCATAGGAAAATCATCATCTGATAAATTACAGTTCTCAAGACTTAAGTGTACCAAGCGCCGTGGTAAAAGAGCCCATGAAATTTCCATGCTTTTTCTTGGCTTCAACAGACAGGGATAGATGAATGAATGCCATGATTTGACCTCCTTACTGGTAGAGAGTAATTGACTTATGGAAATTCTATTTGCATGGAGAACTGTTAATGACTCCATAGTCTCCATTCCTGTTGGCAGTTCCTCAAGATTTGAGCAACCTGAGATGTCAAGTGTTTCCAAAAACTTTAGCATACAAATGCTTCTCGGGAGCTTCCTCAAATTTTTGCAATCTTTTAAATTGAGCAAAACAAGTCTCTCAAGGTGTCCAATGGATTCATGAACCTCAACTAGCCTTGCGCAATTTTTAAATATCAACTTCTCTAGATTGGGGACTTTCGAGAAGTCGGGAGTTTTAAGGCAATGGGAATGACTAAGATCAAGGATTTTTAGTGACTTGAGAAGCTGTAAAACAAGAAAAAAGCTGCTATTAATATTTCTTTCAGTTTCCACACAAAATTAAAAAATATATATACGTCTGTAACATACCTTTTCTCCTTCCCAAATTATTTGCAAGCTACTATAACTCATGTCAAGAACAATCAGGCTCTCCAAAGGAAAATCACAAGGTATAAATTTGAAAGGGAATCCATGCCAACATAACCATCGTAATCCTTTAGGAAAATTTTCCAAGCTTCCACTTATTTGTACATAATTGAGCTGCAAAAATTTTAGTTTATGCATCCTTGCAAATGCATCAACTTCCAAAGTTACTTGATTTGAATTTCCTAGAGCAGTGCCTACATTCTTGGAGGAGAACATGCCAAAACAGTATCTTTTAAATGAGTTGCCTACATTTGTTAAAAATGGTGTGTCGAGGAATTCATCATAATGACGTTTTCTATTAACACCAAAAATTGTCCTGTCATGTTTATCTTTCTTGGACAAATTCATATCAAGTGTGAGGCCTTCGATTTTTCTTGTCCCCTGCCAATGAACAAGAGGAGGGCAATATTTATCAATAAGAGTAATGCTATAAAAATATAATTTTTGCAAAGATCAATCATACAAAATGATGTGGCCTTTTTCAAATAAAAACAACAGAAATGAAACTGATAATTTCAAAAATCCAATTGCCCTATTATCCTAGATGATATATATCCATATATATATATATATATATTGTTGAATTACACTATTAGTCCTTATAGTTTAAGCGAAGTGTTATTTTAGTCTCTATAGTTTCAATTTGAACCATTTGATCCCTACACTTTCAAATTTGTTGCAACGTAGTCCCTTGTTACTTACCGTTAGAATTTGAAACAGAAAAAGACCATATATAAAACTAGAGGGACCAAATTGAAATTTAAAACAAACTACAATGACCATTGGTATAATATACCAAATTGGAATTCAAATAGACTATAGGGACCATCGGTGTAATGAATATATTACACCGGTGGTCATTGTAATTTGTTTTGAATTTCCATTTGGTCCCTCTAGTTTTGTATATAATTTTTTTCCATTCAAAATCTTAACAACACATGTTGGAGAGACCACATTGCAAAAAATAAAAAATAAAAAAATTGTAGTGACTAAATTGTTCAAATTGAAACTACGAGAATCAAATAAAACTTCGATCAAACTAGAGGAACCGGTGGTGTAATTTACCCATTTTCTTTTATTGTATTATACAAAGATTTTTCTAGATCATTTTTCCGATATAAATAGCATAACTACATAAAAAATAGAAATAAACATGAAAAGCAACAAGGTTAACACTTACAGTATTTTCCCTCAAAACATTCAAGGAATCCTTGTGATTCCAAAGTCTACTACGCTTTCCTGGCTCCTTAGGTGATTCTTGCCGAACAATTTCTCTTCCCATTTCTTGAACCAATTGATGCATCACCAACTTTTTGCGTTTATCAATTGTTAATAGACATCTATCAATGAGATTTTGAATCCCAACCATTGTGTAAAAATCACATCCATCTAGAATTGTAACTACCCAATCTTCATCCATCCCAACAAAGAAACAAGCAACATGGAGGAATAAATCTTTATCGTGGTCATCTTGTAAAGAGTCATAGCTTATTTTTAGTTTTCCAAGGATTTCATAATCTGGAAATGCTTTCAATTTTTCCAATTGACTTTTCCAGATTTTTAAACTTTTTCCAGACAGAGAAGAACCCAAAATTTTTATAGCTAATGGAAGCCCTCCACAATAGTGTACCACCCTCTTTGAGTCCTCTATGAAACCATCAATGGGACAATTTTTCCCAAAGGCATGCCAACTAAAGAGCTCTAAGGATTCATCATTATCCAATTTTCCAACCTTGTGCACCTGACAAACTTCATGAGCCTTGAGCAATTGCTCACGCCTGGTGGTTATGATGATTTTACTACCTTGAGAAAGCCAGTCTCTCATTCCAAGTATTGCATCCAATTGATCTGCTGTATCCACATCATCAAGGACTACAAGAACTTTTTTGCAACATAATGCATTTTTAATCTTTACAACTCCTTCATCAACATTGTACAATTTTTCCTTTCTTCCCTTTAGCATATCTGAAAGAAGTTGTCGTTGTAATCGAAGTAAACCATCTTGTTGTTTTAAAATTTCTCTTACATTTGCAAGAAAACTGCTACCTTCGAATCTTGAGAAGTTCAAATTATATAGTACTTTGGCGATGGTTGTCTTCCCTATTCCACCCATCCCACAAATTGCGACTATACCGACATCACTAGACTCATCTTGTAACCAAAGCCCAATGTTTTTGGCTCGAGAATATATTCCAATCAGGTGGGGGGCAATACCCAAGGTTGTGCGACTTAGTTTGTCTCCAACCACTTTCACAATTTTCTGGATAAACTTTGACTCAAGTCTAATTATCATATTAAGATGGAAAATAAAGAACAATAAGAATGCCATCAATTGAATTTAATTGCTAATTTTCATGCAATACTGAACCAAAAGACCATGTTACTGTCTTTGTTGAAACAATTGGAAGAGTCTTAGATGAAAAGAAAGGGTTTTTACTATCATGGTTTTAAAACAATACTCTTTTATCTAATATAAACTGTTCTGTTTTTCAATTTTTGATAGAAAGCCAAGTTGTTGAAACTTTAAAACAATGGGCCAAATTTCAATAAAATGTCTATGAAAAGAAATGAATAGCTACTTGTGATCTTTTCATATAACTTGAAAAGAAGGAGCATCTTAAAAAAATCATGAGTTAATAAATTCAACTTTTTTTTTTTTTGGAAACTGACTTGTAGGATGCTTTTGTGTTTGAAGGTTATCTTACAAAAACTAAACTATGTAAATCTGTCATAATTAACAAAACAATTCATTCAAAATTTGAACAGATAATTCTTCATTCAAAAGGCCCTAGTATGAAATACTTTAATCTACGAAATCCAAAAAATGGTGATATAAGTAATGCTTAGCTAAGAAAAGGACTTGGGAGGAAATTACCCGTCAGTTTGATTTTGTAAGTTCATCCCTGCCAAATCTGCAGCTTCTCTAAGTGCTGCCTTCCATTCTTCCACTTTGCCAATCCATTCAACTTGTCTTTCACTCGCTTCTGCGCGAAATCTCTCTTCATGCCTTGTAAATGCTTCTTTGAAACTTTTCTTTTGCTTCCTCACATGAGATGGATCCACATGATAGAAAATAGGTAGAACTACATGTCCAACAGTCCTCCTGCGTTCGAGGATCATGACAAGTTCATCGAGACACCAACTTGAAGATGCATAGTCCTCCGAGAAGACAACTATTGAAATCTTCGACTCTTGAATTGCTTTGTTCAATTCGAACTTAATATTCTCCCCTCTTTCAATTCCATTGTCATCTCTGAAAGCACGAAATCCTGCGTGTGCTAAAGCTGTGTAGAGGTGATCAGTGAAAGTCTTGCGAGTATCTTCACCTCTAAAGCTCAAGAACACATCATAACTACAATGAGAATTGGAGGAGGAGGGTTCTTGGGATCTGACAATTGCCATTGGATTAAAGCTCAAAGAAAGACCAATTAAGGACAGGAGAGCCAAGATATCAAAGAAAGACCAATTAAAGACAGAAGAGCCAAGATATGAATTATATCTGCTTGGGCACCATGGATATTTATAGATGTCACTATATGTAAATGAAGTACCAAGTAAGAAACCGATGAGAGAAATGCTATCTTAATTTACATGTTGGTTTTCCTGGAAGCTTGTATGTGTCTTGACAAGAATTCTTGACTCTATGTTCTACGAAGTCTTTCCCAAATTATTTTTTGTGGGACCTTTTGTTGTCCTTACAGTTATTTAAAAATTCTGACCCTTTGGAAAATCATGAACCAATCTACCCACCTTCATTTGTTTAATTTAAACCAAAATGCCCTATATAAACCAATTCAATCATTGCTATATGTCACCCATTTTCTGTGATCGTTTGGAATCACTATTTAAGTGGTCATTCATAATTGATTCCTTGTTCATAAATAATTATTCTTGAAACTAAATAATGTTTTTTCATTTCTTAATGATATGAAATGGTGGTAAAACAAATAATATACAATAGAGAAGGATTTTGAATGTTGTTTACAATTGATTATTTATTCTCAAGTTTGGGTTAGGTAGTTGGGCTTGGTGACTGTGTTGACTTTTTAATTATTATTAAATTAGTAGTTAATTTGACGTAATACTTTTTATATTTGTGAATAGTTCTTGTTTATTGAAACTTTGTTTTCTATTGTTAACTATACCAATTAGGTAGCCACTGATCTATACAAATGGATGGCGTTAATCGTTCTTCTAAGAGGCCGCTTGGAACTTAGGTTTTTAGTGATTTTTTTTACTTTTAATTTTTTTATGAGATAAAAAAAATTAATGTATTTGGAATGATTTTTTTAATTAAATAGATAGCTGTAAAAAAAAAAAAAAATTGATTGATTAATTTGTATGATTTGACATTTTACTAATAGAGTTGAATTTGAAATTTGAAATTTTTTTGTGACTTTCTAATTTTTTTTAGACCAAAAAATCTCTTACCAAACAGAGCTAAGTGTGGCGTGCCTTAATAAAATGCATCATTATTCACGCATAAGCATTAGCGTATGAGGTAGGTTTGAAAATTTGGATTCTGTTTTGTTTGATTTTTAAAATTTTATTTTTAATTTTTTTAGTAATTTTTTTTCACATTTTAATTTTTTTAACTTTTAAATGTACTTAATCTAAATACTTAATTTTTTTTACAATTACTAAAATATAAAAAAAAAGTTTATGAAAAAAAAATAAAATAAAATAAAAATATGTGTGATTTTTGTATTCTTTTGCACCAAATGTGAATGGGACCGTGGATTAGAGAGAGTGCAAGTGGAGTACAGTGAGACAGGCATGGATGGACGAAGTTGGTGAGAAAGTGAGACCTTTAAAATAAGTTTTTCAAATGTAAATTGTTTTTATTGCGATTCATTTACTCATATGGAATATCTGGATACCAACAATGCTATATCTATTTGAAATTTTATTAACAACTCTATTAAAAGCATCTATGTCCACATATTATTAGACGTAAAAATATTATTTTTATTTTCACAATCAATCACATTTAATCATTTGTATTTTTAATAAATTTTTTAGTAAAATTATTGGTATGGGATAGAATCATTCATTTGGATACACCACGGTCCACGGCATGGTAAGGCCAACAAAAAAATTAGGGAAAAGAAGACAGAGTGTTTGGTAACATAATTTAGTACTTAGAATTGAATATATTAAGGCGGTGTTTGGCAAGTTAGGTTTGGAGGATTTGTTGGCTAAAATCCACAAAAGAATCCAATCATCTTTCTAAACACAAATATTTTAGCCTACTAAAATAATCAAAAACTAAAATAGCCTACTAAAATAGCCAACTTTCCAAACGAAGCCTAAGTAATAATCAATTAAATCCTTTTGACAACTATAATTGATATCACTTAAAAATTTAAGTCTCTCTTAAAATTGTATGATAGGGTTCAAGAAAGTAGTTGAAAAAATCAAAGATCTTCGAAGATCCTTGAAGAAGAATTCAAACTCTCTAGAAGATGATGAGAGGCTTGGATTCTTCAATAGTCTCAACTAAGAACACAAAAGAAAGGAGATGATGGAGATAAGAGATTGTGTGAAGAAGAAGGCAAAATGGCTAGAGAGAGAATAATGGCAAGGCTCTTCCATGGATCTCCCACTTTCATTCTCAAGGTTGATAATGGAGAAGAGAAATTAGTTCTTTTCCAAGAGTTAATCCTCCAAAATCTATCCCTTCATGATGTAGGGTGGAGCCCATGTGCAAGGCACATGAGAAATATTCTCTCCAACCACCTTGTCCGAGGAGGTGACCTCTCCGAGGATGAGGAAAACCTCGAAGAGGAGATCAACCTCTTGGCGAACCCTTCTTCTTAGCCGCACCTAACCAATGATCTTCAATCATCCCAAAGGGTCAAGGGTAATCCCAGAGGACATCCTGCCGCATAAGGGCCAGGGGTAGTTCAAAAGAACGCCCTGCCGCAAATATTGTCGAGTCTCAGGGACCCCCTAGATCGTGCCACCTCGACCCGAGTATACGCTAGTTTAACCGAAGAGTGAATTTATCTCCACTCATCGTCCTCGGGATTGGGTCCTTTGTTCGGACTCCATTACACCCATGGTTCTGGTACGTAGATCCCGGAAAGCTCCGAGCCCGCAAGTGTTCTGGGACTCATTAATGTAGCAACTTCTAGATTTCGTCTGAATCCGTTCGAAGCCAAGTGCTTCGGATCTCTAGGTTCGTGGATCCGAACCCTTTCGAGTCCGAGTGCCTCGGATCTCTAGGCTTGCGCAATTCCCTTTCGAGTCCGGGCCCAAGTAAGTCTCTAAGTTCGTGGATCCGAACCCTTTCGAGGCTTAGAGCGATTCGGCCCGTTTGATGGCGATAAATCTGGGCCCACCAATCTTAGACTTGCGATAAATTCGGGCCCACCAACCTTGGACTATTGGGCCTAATTAATTTAGTGGGCTTAAATTAGCTCATCTTACAAAAATATTGGCTAAAACTTAAAAAAAAAAATTAAGTCATTTAAAACTTACTTAATTCTAACTCAATTTATAAATACTAAATATAAATATCAATATACACTATTATAAATTCACCACCACTATCACCATCACCATCGCTACCGCTATTACTACCACCATCACCACCATGCCACCGTCACCGCCATTGCCACTACCACTACCACTACCACTACCACCACTACTACTGTTATCGCTACCACCAATCCACCACCGCCACCACAACCACCACCATCATGGCAACACTACTACTACCATCGCTATTGCTACCACCACCACCACTATTACCACTACATTCATTATCATTGTCATTGTTGCCATAAATATCATCATCGTTTTACTATCACTATTATCGTTACCACCACCACCATTATAATATAAAAATTGAAATATACAATTTAAAAATAATAAATTTCAAATTTGATTTACATATCAAACAACTTATTTTTAGTTTAGCACTTAAATTTTTATCAAGCAACTTTTTAGCTTAAAAAATTCAGTATTTAGGTGCCGTTTGGTAACACTTACGTTTTCAGTTTTCTGTTTATATTTACAAAAATTTAAAAAACTCAAATAAAAACTTGTTTGGTAAAATTTTTGATTTATAAATCAGTGGTCTCAGTTTATAAATTTGGCCAAAAAATAAAAACACAAAAAATGTGTTTCCATTTTGAGTTTTCAGTTTTTTTTTTTTTTACCACCCAATACTAGCCACCACCCGCCACCATTTTCCACCACCGTCTTCCGCCACCACCACCCACCACCCACCCCCCATCACCACCACCACCACCACCCACCACTCACCACCCACCTGCCATCCACCCGCCAACACCCACCACTCGCCACTACCATCCACCGCCCGCCACTACCACCTACTTGCCACCACCACTCACCACCCACCTACCACCACCACTAGCCACCCACCACTACCAGCTACTTGCCACTCACCTGCCACCACCGCCCACCACCCACCACCACCACCACCACCACCATCACTCGCCACTCACCCGCCACCCACCTGCCACCACCACCCGCCACCCACCACTACCACCACCACCACCCACTCGTTACCACCTACCACTCACCCACCCACCCACCCACCACCACCACCACCTGCCACCACCACCACCACCACCCGCCATCCGCCACCCACCTGCCACCACCACCACCACCACCTGCCACCGTCACCCATCCACCCACCATCACCACCCGTCACCACCCACCACCACCCGCCATCCGCCACTCACCTGCCACCACCACCCACCACTCGCCACAATCACCACCACCACCCACTCGCTACCATCCACCACCCGCCACCGTTACCCACCCACCACCACCACCACCCGCCACCACCCACCACCACCCGCCATCCGCCACCCACTTGCCACCGCCACCCACTCGCTACCACCCACCACCTATCCACTCGCCACCACCACCCGCCACCACCACCCACCACCCGCCACCACCACCACTACCACCCAATCGTTACCACCCGCCACCATCACACACCCACCCACCCACCCACCACCACCACCCACCACCCACCGTCACCACTTTCCACCACCGTCTTCTTCCGCCACTTGCCACCACTCGCCATTTCTTACTCTTTTTTATCTTTTAAATTTTTTTAAAACATTTTGTCAATTACCAAACGCATTTGTAGTTTATGTTTTTTCTAAAAATAAACAAAAAATAAACAAAAACCAGTTTATAAAATTTTTGTAAATATAAACTGAAAACGTAAACGTTACCAAACACACCAGTTTTCAATATTTAATTTTCAGTTTTCAATTTTCAGTTTTCAGTTTTTAGTTTTCAATTTTATCAAATACCACCTTAACTCACATATAAAAATGATTTTTAAATTTTTCTTATTTTTTGATTATAAAAATAGATATGTAGATAGGCAGACTGATTCATCATAAGTAAGAAAATATTCACAAGACATAATTACTCGCTTGGAATGATACCCACTTCGGTAGGTTTCAACCACTATGGGCATGGAGAGATTATAAATAATGGTTAGGAGTTAGAGATGTTGGGTCTTTGTGGGCTTATCACAAGAATCACCTCGATAATTGGAACTGTTTATATTAAAGAGCTCACAAAAAATATTATTCTTGTAAAAATTAAATTATTTAAATAACCTATCACCAAAATAGTTGAGTTTAAAATTAAGGATTTGACGCGAAATCCGAAAAAACTCAACCCGTTGCTATCCCTACATATACGAGATGTGTTTGATTTATTTATTCAATTCATTTTCTCTCAAAAATTAGTATAATTATAATTTTTACAAACAACATCAATTTAAAAATAAACATATTTACATAAATATATAATGTATATTTAATAGGAAAAATTGATGAAATATCCATCACATGCAGTGTTTTGAGGCGAGATCCAAGCTTTGATCTTTATTGGTTATAAGGATATATACATGACATTTGTTAGTTGGTAATTTGACTGGGAAAGACAATTCTAAATATCTTTGCCCTTTATATGTATTTTGTATTAAAAAATTTAAAAATTCTATAACATGAGTTCTACACGTCTAATTTTAATAGAATTAATATTTCCGGAATCACAATTTCAAGATCTTTAAAACAAGATCAACCTATAGAATTTACATATATATATAAATTTGTATAGATAGATTTTTCGATCTTGCATCTCATGATTTAAGTGAAAAAAATTCAAATTCAATGCCGAAAGAAGCATTTTTTCCTGTAAAAATAAGTGATGAAACTGTCTTTGGCTATATTTGTTGTATATAAAAAATTTACATGGAAATAGATCATCGAGCGAAAAGTTATGACCTATTGAAATTTTAATGTAAATAAAAAAAAATGGTAGTATTTTTATGTTTAGGTTCTTTAAAGGCATTAAAAATAATAAAATAAAATATAAATAAAATAGGGAGAGATATAGAAAAAAAAATATTTTTAACTTGAAAATGTATAGATAGGCGTTGAAATGAGAAAAAAAAAAGAAGGGACAAATAGGCTTTAATTTAGTCGCCAAAAGTCTTAAATTTGCGACTGAACAATTACTTGCCAAAAGGGAAGGTATTGGCGACTAATTTTTTTTAGTCGCCGAAAGTTGGCAATTGGGGACTAAAAATTTAATCGTCCAAAGTTTTCAATAAGTGTGCTTTTTGTTTTAGTGACTGAAATATTTAGTTGCTAAAAACATGACACTTTTTTGGCTACCAATTTTTTAGTCGCTAAAATCATAGTGCATCTTTTTAGCTACTAATTTTTTAGTCGTCAAAAGCTTTCATTTTTTTTTTTTGCCTACTAACTGTTTAGTCGCCAACAAGTTCCTTTTTATTTTTTGGCTACTAAATGTTTAGTCGCCAAAAACTTCCATTTTTTTTTTGCCTACTAACTGTTTAGTCGCTAACAAGTTCCTTTTTTATTTTTTGGCTACTAAATGTTTAGTCGCCAAAAGCTCTATTTATTAATTTTTTTTGAATGCACAAATTAAATATTTTTCATTAATTTCTAAATTATATGTATTCCATTATCAATGCAACCTGTACATATACAGAATAATACATCTATCAATTATAATCTAAATCAATTATCAATAATATATCCAAAAACTTTAACTTGTAACATCATATTGCAAATATCATATAAATCCATACCAACCAAATATAATTCATCTAAATTAAATATTAGATACAAAATAACTGAATTTCTGCAACATAGGATTGTACAAAAATATGTCTTCCATATACAGAACAAATGCTCTTCGTACACAAAAATAAATATACACAATAGCCCATGCAAAAGCAATTTGTAAAAAAAAAAAAAAAAAAAAAAAAATTAACCATTAGCACTTATTCAATAAAATTGACATTTCAAATTATAATAATTATAAATTTAATAATTCTAATATATTATACTTAGCAAATTATTACAATTATAAAATTAATAATTCTAACTTTCTACCTATTAATACAATTTTTCTAAAGATTGATTGGTGTCATTTGCTTGTGTTGCAGCTTCAACTTCAACAAGAGCACACCTTAAAGATGCAATGATCTTCGATGCTTCATCACCAAACCCCATTTTGGCCAACCTTGATTCTGTTTTCCCAGTCAACACTGCCTCTCTTAACTGTTTGCATTCACAAAGCAATGAGAACTGTTAAAGGATCAAAATCAAAGGGATGATTTCCTGTTCAACAAAAATGATGACTGCCGTAAAAACATACATCTAAAACATCAATATCAAAATTCTAACTGTTCGGGATACCTTGAAACTCCATATATTAGGTTCTTATGTTTTTATGGCAATATGAGAGGGAATGTAAAGTTAAAAAGCAGTAAACACCAGATCTGATGACAGCTTAGGATTAAGTAATTTCATGCCTACATTCCTGGTGAAATATAACTAGCAATTATAGTTGATGCAGAGGCATGAGACTTCAGTACAGATAATGGTAGCCGCCACTCATTAATAAACCAATCATTAGCTTGATCCTCTTTGAACTGGGCAGAGAGGAGTCTACATCTCGCAAAAGAGTAGGTTCATAACAAAAGAGTATACAAGAAAAGAGGTTATAATTTGGCCAAAGTCACTACTTAATCTATAATGGCAATTGTGATCATGTTTAATTGTGAGTTAATTCAATACCCACCAATTTCAGTTTGAGGTTCTTATTTCCAGTGGTTACCAATAATGCAATTGATTCAATTCCAAAAGCAAATCAGATTATGTGGATCAAAATACATTAAAAATCTAAAGAGGTTTTTCATTGTTTTTTTTTTTTGAAGGTTTGACAAAGAGAAAAGGGCTTGATACAACTAAGCTATATTCTAAATATCCAAAATTAAGAACTTTAGAATATTTATATATATAAAAAAAGAATGATATCATGAGGGAAGAAATTATGCCTTTCATTTTTTATTGGCTTCATTCCTTTATTGGTCTTTAACAAATACTAGATTTGTAAACAAACAACAGATTTAAGCGTCCAAATGCATCTTCAATAAATCTAGGCACAGAACAGTAAAATGATAACTCTGTAGTATAAACTGAATAACATTCTAGTACTCGAAGTTTCTTTCAACTAGCTACTCAAACTGAAGGTGCAACCAAAATTCAGAATCAAGAACCAGTGCCATGGAAATTACAGCCATGCATCATAACCCTGAAACTATTCATTAAGCTATGACAAGTAATGGTTCCTTAAAGAGAATGATAGAGGACCAAACATAGATAGCATTTAAATTTCCTAAATCAAATAAATAGCACTAGATCAAATGAGTTCACTAATAGCTATTCATTTCTTTCTCATTTTCCTAACTCAACCAAGCCACACACACACACACACAAAAAAAAAAAAAAAAAAAAAAAGAGAAAAAAAGAAAAAGAAGGGCATTTAGTTTCTTCCCCTTCATTTTATGGCGTATATTTTCTTTCAATATTACTTTTTTCATAGCAAGGTTGCATAGTATAAATTTATACCACATCCACATCCAATAGAGGTTTAGGCAGAAATCACCCTATGAGGCAAACATACATATGCTGCTCTCTATATTTCTGTAACAGAAAGCAGTGAAGTAGGCACATAGTGTGTTGGGCCAAACATCCCTATTGATTGCTTTGTTTCCATTTTAGCGTAGAAATATGGCATATAGTTTCTTTCAATATTCTCTATTTTCATATCAAGGTCGCAAAGTATGAATTTATACCACATCCATATCCAATAGATGTTTTAAGTGGTAATCAACCTATGAGGCAAACACAAATATGCTGCTCTCTATATTTTCTGTAACAGAAATCAGCAGAGTAGGGACACAGTGTCGGCCCCAACATCCCAATTGATTAGTTTGTTTCCATTTTAATGTATAAATTGCATCTTATGCACTAATAAAGCGCTTATTCCCCCCATTTTCTGCAAACAATCAGATAGCACATGATTCATACCGGTTTACCTCTGTGTAGCAGAGCAATAAAAGTTCCAAACAAGGGTTTGCCTGGAATACAATACAAGTAAAGAATCAGTTCAGCAAATATTTGAAGTTCAAACTTAATGACTTTAACTTAAGAAATACAAAGATGAAATGCCAGTTATAAAACTTTTTGTTCCATCTATTGGATCTAAAACCCAAACATATTCTGCAATTTTCTCTTTACATCTCCAACCCTTCTCCTCTCCAAAACTGCAACTTGCATTCTCTAACAGTTTCAGCAAAAACAATGAAACTACAAGGCATTATATATACAAAATCTTATTTAAGAACTAACACTAATTCACTACTGCTCCTTTTTGTTTATTAGAAAAGTAAAAGAAATAAATACATAAATGAGAACCATATTATTCCACAGGTAATGGTTGGCTTATGAGATTTAAATTTAATTAAACATATTACACATGCTTTGTTTTCTAAATCACCTCATTTTCACATGTGTTTTGGCCATTTTCTCCCATTCACATGTATCTCATTGTTTTAAAAAATAAAAAAATAAATCATTGGGGCATTTCATCATACACTTGCAATGCAAAATGTTCATTATGTATGAACATCACAGAGGCTGCTAATGTGTTTCAACAAGTCCATTATTCAACATTCACAAAACATTTTAGCAAGCCTATTATTCATATCACACAGCTTTTCATCATGGGGATCAAATGCAAGTTAAGTGGAGAGAATTTATTTTTTAAAAAAAAAATACTTACTTTTTCTTCTTTGTCAATGGAGGAGATTTGGGGATCTAGGGCTGGTAATGTGTTTGGGTAAACAAAGCTACTCAGCCAATGTAGAGAACGGACGTTAGAAGGCCGACGCCGGAAGCCCTCCACCGCCGTCGACGAGTTCATTGATGGAGAGAGCGAGGCCAAATCTGATGCTGCAAGAATGTAGGTTTATAGAGAGAGAGAGAGAGAGAGAGAGAGAGAGAGAGAGAGAGGTTGAATGAAAAGAAGATGAGGGAGAAGAATCTGAAGAGAGTGATAGTTCAAAAAAAACAAACAGAATCTGAAGAGAGGGAGAGGGAAAGGGACGCTGAGACAGAGAAAGAGAGGCGCTGGTTTTGTTTAGGGTTTGGAGAGAAGAGTGAGAGCATGAGATATTAATTATATAGATGGTTATTGGCGACACAAATTTTTTAGTCGCTGAAAATATTTTATAAACCCCTCCAAAATATTTAAAATGTCTCTCTCCAAAAATTTTAGTTCTTTGGCGACTAAAATTCTTTTTTGTTGCTGAAAATAAACTTTTGACCACTAAAATTTTGGTCGCCAAAGATAAAAAATAAATTTTTATTTTACATTAGGCAACTAAATGATTTGGGGAGCCAAAACGCAATATACGGCGACCAAAATTCTTTTTTGTCGCTAAAAATAAA
Source organism: Camellia sinensis (assembly GCF_055761805.1). NCBI lineage: Eukaryota > Viridiplantae > Streptophyta > Magnoliopsida > Ericales > Theaceae > Camellia > Camellia sinensis. The sequence continues at coordinate 50,293,000 of NC_138965.1, forward strand.
CTTATGGTGACCAAAATTTTGGTTGTCATAGGTAAAAATAATTTTTTATTTTCTATTCAGCGATTAAATGGTTTTAGTAGCCAAAACTCAGTATATGGCGACTGAAATTATTTTTTGTCGCCAATTCTAGCATTTTTAGCCACTAATTTTTTTTAGTCGCCAATAACTAATATACCCCGACTAAAAAAATTAGTAGTTAAATGTTTTACTTTTGTCGACTAAAAAAATTTTTGGTCCCAATTCCACAACTTTTGACGACTAAATTTTTTTTAGTCTCCAATTTTGGTCGCCGAATGTGCATTTTGTTGTAGTGATATACAGATATGCCTCTTTTTAAACTTTTTGCCCCCCAAATCTTTAAAAAAGAAAAAAAAAAAAAACTTCCCCATATTTGAACTTATTCAAATCTATTTGTCCCCATGTTTTTAACTAACTTATCACTATATCTGGACCTATCTATCCCCATATTTTTAACCTATCTATCATCGTATCGGAACTTCTTTATCCTCATATTTGAACCTATGTGTCCATAAATTTGGTACCTCCATTTTTTTTTATCCTATCTGTCATGATATTTTTAACTATACATAAATGTCCCCATGTTTGAACCTTTCTATCCCCATATTTAGATCTATTTATTCCCATTTTTTTAATTTTTTTTCATTTAAAAGTGATTTAAAAATATACAGATAAGCATATATTTATTTTTTTTAATTTTTAAATTCATTATATTTTTTAATTAATTTTTTTAAAAGTCCACATATAGGCATATTATATCCCGTTTCTTTCTTTCTTCCTTCCTTTCCCCTCCTCCCTCTCAAAATTTCACATTAAATATCGATCTTAGTTAAAAGACCTCAAAAAAGGAGAATCCACATTGATCTTGTTTAAGAGATCTTCAAAAAACTGAATCCATAAACAGTGGCGGAGTTAAGAAATTAAATCAGAGGGAGCACTTATTAATTACAATATTAAAAAATTTTATAAAAATATTTCACATAAATTTTGACCATTAACTTCAAGAAAGATAAAAAAAAAAAATAATAATAATCAGTGTGTTTGGTTTTAGTTTTCTGAAAACTAAGTTCTTAATTTTCGTATTTTTTTGGTTTTAGTGAATATTCTTTAAATTTTAATCAAATTTTTTTTTTTTACTTTTTAGATGCACATTACTTAGATATGTATCCAAATAATAAAATATTTGAGAAAAAAATATTTTAAAAAATTAATAAATACAAAAAAATACAAAAAAATGTACTGAATTTTCATATTATTTTTATATTTTTTGGTATTTAGTGTATTTTTTAAATATTTTTTTTACAAATATTATACTTTTTAAGTATATTTATGTTAGGCGTGTCTAAAAATTAAAAAAATATGCTTAAAATATTAAAAAAAATTTATTGAAAACATTAAAATACGAAAAATAAAAATGTAGAATTGCGTTGGGACTCCTACAAGGGATTCGTGACTTGTTTACTTCCCTATATTGATAAAGGTTTTCCGGCAATGTGCAAATTGGTTTGATTTAATTATTTATTTTAAATGTTCGAACTTTAATCTTGAGTTCTATGTGAGTTATAATTGTGCCACGTAAGTTTTCAAATGATTAGATACTTTATCAAATGTATCTCTACTGGGCATATAGCTCAACCCTACTGGTGATGTGCCACCATTGCAGTAATTCGGAGTCTGCATTTTGTTTTTGGTTGGGAGCTGTAGCCTAAGGATTTGTAGTTTTGAAGACTTAAAGCTGTCGCGTTGAGTATTGGAAATTTATTTTGTCGTTTAAATTAATGCTTTGAATTTGAATTCGCTTACGTGGCAATGTCTTTTGAATTGTCTTCTAGCTTATTAAACTTGGTAATGGACATGAATTGTTCGCACCTTGGAATTGTAATTCTAAACCAGAGTTCAATGAGAAAGATGACTTAATTGTATTTTATTAAACATGGTTGTGGTATGTTCTAGTATGATATTTCAGGTCGTTACAGGAACTACGAAGAAGGTTGGTCCTAAGTAAACGGATTGTTCCTGATGCAACAGCGAGGTTAGAATTGTGCAATTTTGAATATTTTTTTTATTATTGCATCTGTATTTTGTTTGTAGTATCTTGCATATTTATATCTTTAGTATCCTGCTTGTGCATATTTTGTTTTTATTATGTTTAGCATCATACCATGTAGCTACATGCTTAAGTGATATATATCTATGAATGTTAGTGGATGAAGATTGTGTTGTTCAATTTAGAATAATATTGATTTTCATGCTTGTAAACTCATTTTCTTTGAGTTGTACATCTTCAAAACATTTTCAAAATACATGAAATCAAATCATTGCAAAATGAATGACATAGTTTATACTTGTTTGTTTCACATAATAATTTCTAGATTTATTAAATAAATCGGAATATGAACATATATAATATCTAAAAATCATATCATGATTTAGTAGAGGTCGATCTTTGATCCGGTGAGTAGAGGTGCTTAATTAATGACCTTTCTTTTTCATACCTAAGGTTTCGAGCCAAGCATCATTAGTTACGACGAACAATAGCCATGACACAAGTCACGAGTTTCCTAATTTTTCCAAAATGTTAGGTGCCGACTCTGAGATCTGATGACGCAGTCCATATCTGGCAAATGTTATGCAATAAAATGAATTTTCTATAAAACTTGCTGGATTTGGACTCTCATAAATGTTTCATATTGCACTTGTGAGACTAGATCAAAGAAGTCGAGAGTCCGAACTGTTTATAGCACTCAGGTACCCCCCGGGCGATGCAACAGGGGTGTAGTTTGGTATTGGCTAAGTTGGCTTGAGTATCCATGGTGGAAGATCAAAAACATATGCGGAGTAGGTACCACGTGCCTTCTGGTTAGAAACTGGTAAAGTGGTGATTGGTCGTGCTTGATATGCCAACTTGCATACACCAACCTAGGGATTACTTGAGTCGTATTTACCACCCCTTGAATTATATTGTTATGTTTTCAAATTAGAATTGTGCATAAGATTTCCAAAAGATAAAGAAATATATTTTGAGCATGACATGACATATGCATTCATCTTAGGAGACTGTATAAAATGTATATACTTTGTTAAGATCTTCCTACTAGGCTTTGTGCTCACCCTTACAGATTTTTGTAAGAAATGATGTGGTGATTCCGCTGAGTTAAAGGTGTGGAGTGTATTTTGAGGGCACATGGCTCTTCTCTTTTGTTGTTATTTTGACAAGTCAAAGGCTTTACATGTATGAGTTTCGATAACCATTTTGTATAACCGAGTATAAGCCTTGGAACTTGTATCCCATGAGGGCATTAAATTGTATTTGACTCATAGTGCCACATGCCATAGGTTCATATTCTAGGAAAAGTTGAATGTATAATTGCATGTGGAATACTTTTGTTTATAACTAGAGTATAAGGAATACAAATTTTAGAGATTTGATGATGATGTTAATGATGTGGCATTATATCTCGTATACATATATGCAATGGAAGTTATTAAGTTTGGAACAAGATCATCTCGACCTCAGACTGACCTTGTATATATAGTGAGCTATAGTACCTTCCCAACTTAGGATATGATGCTCTCCTTTTAGGATGTGATGATACCATTTGTTTGAATAGTGAAGCCTTAGATCTATTCAAGCTAGGACAGGGAAAATCCTAACCTTCGAGGGTGTTTGGAATATTTTTTTTGTGCGAATGTGAAATGCTTGCTTATGTGCTAATGTGAAATCATGGAAAAAGGGCACCCAATCTTCAAAGAGTCTTAATTTTAAAGGGGTTTTCATTCAAAACTTAGGATCATATTAGAATTAGAATTTGGGTCCAAATCTAGAGGGTTGTGTTTGATGAAGAATCACAATTTGGGGATTGTATCTGAAAGGATAAATTTATAGCAAGATCAGAACTAGGAGGCTAAAAATTATGTCTTGCTTTGTTTTGACCGACATGCTCAGTACCATGATTTGTTTTGATTCACTGGGGTTCAAAGAGCCTGATTCTGTATATTTTGGTGGATAACCCAGGAGAAGCCATACCCAACTCACAAAAAAGCCCAGTCCAATCCAACTCAGAAAAAGCCTAACTCATCTCCCTCTGCATAATCTGACCTCTCCAAGTCAAAAACATTGCAGTCCATTCAACACTGGAAAAAACCATCTTTGACAAAGTCCAGTCTATTCAATCCCAAAAAGCCCACTCAGAAAAGGCCAGTTCCATCTAAAAATCCCAAAGTTGCCAATAATTCTTTCCCTGAGAAAAAGTCAATTGAACTAAGGGCAATTGTTAAAAGCACTTGAACGGAACCCTCTGAACTAGGGGCATGATGGAAGAAATTGGAAAGGAAAGTTGCTTTGAAGTGAAAATGGGTTTTGACCTAACAGTGGACTACTTGAAGTTTGTCATGGATTTGCCAATGTACTTGGAAAATGAAAACCCCTTTGTGTTTGGGATGCTTAAGTGGTGTATTGTGGGTGGTTGAGTCGGGTATAGAGTTTGGAGTCTTATTTTCTTTGTCTTTTCTGGAGTCATTGATCATTTGAGTCTTTTTTTTTTCTCTTTGTTTTGAGTTGCTTTTTCCGTGTTCTTCATTCTTCACCCTTCATTCGAGTTTTTGATCATTCAATTATGCATACGGTACTCCTTGTGATTTCATGAAAACAAGAAAAGCTTTCAAAATTTTAATTAAGCAAAGGGAAAGCCGTAGGTTGTCCAATGTGCTAATAAGAAAGAGATTTCACTAATAAGGTCGGGTATTGAGAAGGATTCCCTAAATAGATCGAACAAATTCTGAATCATTGTCACAAGGTTTTTTATAATCATTCTAAAATTTCAAGCAATTCTTTCTTTGAAACTTGAGAGGATGGATTCAGAATTGTGGTATTTTATACTATCTGGGGAAATGTTCTTTACACTCTGGCAATCACGTTAGCAGGTACAAGATGACATTCAGACCTCACAGTTGTAGAATTCCACCCCGTGGCATTTATTTTTTTCATCACACACTAAAAAAAAAAAAGAAATGAATCAAAAAAACAAAAAAAAAAAAGAAAAGAAAAAAAGAAATCAAAAAAAAGAAAAAAATCAACCGTAAAGCCAGGGGCATCCTTGAAATAAAATTCAATCAACTGTGAGAAAAAAAAAAGTTTGTCTGAATTCAAAATGGCCGATGCAAGGAGGTACCACATTGTAGGGAGAATTGACTTTGAAAATGGAATGAAACAAAGAAAGACGACACGGGCAAGCCAAGAAAGAACCAAGCTCAAACCAAGGCAAAGCAAATTTCATTGTTAGGGCAAGGATATCTATTGATCAAATTTATTGCAAACTGTTGTAACACTACCCTTGAGAGGCTCGCTGGGCTGAAAACCTAAAAGGGCGACCTAGGCAAAACTTAGAGCATGCAAAAGTAAAAAATGAAAAAAAAAAAATGGAAGCTCGCAAGGCCGAAAACCAGAAAGGGCAGTTCTAGCAAAGTTAGAGCGCAAAAAGAGAGTGTTAATGCTCTAGTGAACCTTAACCCCCGTGAAGTACATGAGGTTTGATTCTCATTTTGAGATACATAGGCAACTTCCTCCTAAGGTTCGACCCAATATCCTTTCCGATTTCATCCTTAGCTTCGCATTCATCCATGAGCTACAATGACTGTTGCACATAGCATATTTGCGTTAGGTGAGGAAGAACTAGTTTGAATCAATAGGTAGGGAAATTTTTAATACTTGAACTTATCAGTGAAATCTCCAACTTGAGCCCAAAGGGAATTGAAACCGAACCTTTTGCAAAACATTATTTCTAAAGGTGATTTTTGAATAAACGAGTGAACATGAGGGATACTAGGGGCACAATGAATGATTAGTCTCTTTGAGTATTTTCTCTTCTTCTTTGGCATTTGGGGTTGGTTGTGGGTTTTTGTTATTTTCATGATGAGTGCGTGTCTCGATCTTCTCTCATTGAGTCTTTCTTATGTTTGTTAATGTGTGCATATTTTCGTGTCAAGTGCATGCCTTGGCCTATGTTCATAGAGTCTTTCTTGTGTATGCTTGTGTGTATGTGGCTCAAAGTTAAATAGAATGACATGGCCAAAATTCCATACATAAATATTTGCTTCAAATTTAAACGAGGTCCATGTATGGAAGTCATAAACAAATTGAGAGTGCTCACGCAAGGGGCATCATTACAAAATATATATGGGAGAAATCTACCATTACTTTGGGTTTTGGAATAAATTCTCAATACTCTGGGGCATGAGAGAGCATGAGCTGATTGGTTGGGAGTTATTCTACAATTTGATGATCGCTTTCACAAGCACTGGCCTAATGTTGAAAAATGTAAACAGTGATTGGATACAAGGGGAAAGAGTACATCTGACTAGGTTATCAACTGAACAGGGGGCATGGACTATACTTTTCTCCCAAGCTATCTGTCAGGAACTTTCTCCTAAGTTAGGCTGAGTTCACTCCCATGATGATTTTGATATGATTCAGCTTTTGAAAATTGTCCCCGACCAATTCAAGACTTTCTTTGGTTACCCTCTTCTCTTTGATTAAGATACATCTTTTGGCTTATATATACATGTTCACACACTGTGATGCTCAGCCGACCAATTGAATTCCCATTAGGAAAAGAAGATCGAATCACTCTTTGGGTGGTCGACCGGGTGGTTGACCAGCTAGATGACCAGGCGATTGATAGATGGTGGTTTTCGCTTTGAATCTTGTTGTTTTTGCAACGTGCCCATAGTATTCTAAACTGCGCCTGCAATTGTTTTACTTGGTCGTGCTCGCAAGGTTTATAACCGTGCCCACGATGAAGTTTTGTGTCTTTTCCAATCCAACAGGTGTAAATGAGTATGTTTATGTTGATTTTTTTTTTTTTTGTTGCTTTGTTTTTTTGAGTTATATCTTGTATTTCATTTTGTTGAAGGCTTAGCATCCAGTTCAAAACTCACTCATGCAACCATTATTAATTCCAAATTGAAAACGAAGTGTTTTCATGGTCAATTGTTGTGTCATTCGCGCCATGATGTGCAAAATAAAATTCTTTTATTAATTTTCGAGATCAAACCTCGATCGAAATTTTACAAAATATAAATATAAAAAAAAATACAAAAACAAAAATACAAAAAAAAAATGATGGAAAATTCAAAAATAAAAAATAGAGAAGAAAGCGTTAGCGCTATCTTATATTTCGGTGATATGCAAAAGCTCGCCGGCGAAGGGTAAAGACGGATCTCACTTACGGATATCTTCATCGCTCAACTCTACTATCGAATGACAAACCCCAGGATTCATTCTGAAGAGCCCTTGACGGCCCTACCTTAGCACTCGTAAGACTTCTGAAGGAAATTATTCTCCATTGGTTGTCAAACGAAGAAGACCAAGAAGCTAGGAATCAGGCCATGGTTATTACTCTCGGCTTCAGCTCTTCGTTCTGCATTTTCAACTGATTAATATCCCACCACGCGTCTTGGTACATACACTGATAGAGAGAGAGCTATATGCTCAACCATTGTACCTGATTTGTCCTGCTCTGTAATCGCCGGGACAAATTAGATACAACAATCATGATCTCTACACACGAGTTTAGTGTGTGGGAGTTGGCATCGATATCTGATTTGGTCACCATTAGTCGTTCAGCTGACAAATTAGGGAAGTTGAAGACACAGGGACGTGCACTCTAAGTTGGCTCTGAGGAGCCAATGTTAGGTGTCTCATCGAGGAATCATTAAGGTTAGGGAAGAGAATGAGAGGACGGGGAGGAAGCCATGACAGAGATAGAGAGAGAGAGAGAGAGAGAGAGAGAGATTCGAGCTACTATAGATTAACGATTCACAATTTTTTGTGTGGGAGTTGGCGCCGATATCTGATTTGGTCACCATTAGTCGTTCAATTGACAAATTAGAGAAGTTGAAGACACAGGGACATGCACTCTAAGTTGGCTCTGAGGAGCCAATGTTAGGTGTCTCATCGAGGAATCATTAAGGTTAGGGAAGAGAATGAGAGAACGAGGAGGAAGCCATGACAGAGAGAGAGAGAGAGAGAGATTCGAGCTGCTATAGATTGACGATTCACAGTGTTTTGCTCTGTGTCTGTCTCACAAGCCTTAGTTAAGAAGAAGACGGAGTAGAGAATGAAAACAAAGAAGAGAGGCACCAGGAAAAAAGGATAGAAGGATCTAGGCACGGTGTCGTCAGGCGCTGCATATGTTGAAATCTTGGGTGCTAGACACGATGCTCGAAGAAGGAGAAGGAAAAAAATAAAAGAGAGAGGAAGAAGAAGAAAAAGAAGAAGAAGAAGAAGAAGAAGAAGAAAAAGGAAAAGACAAATCAGAGAGAGGATCTTGACACCGAAGAAAAGGAGAGGAAAAAAGGAAAAAGAAAAATAAAATAAAGAAAAACAAAAAAATAATATATATATATATATAATGGTGTATATTTGTGTATATTTTGTACATTTGATGTTCGATGATTTTTGTTTCAAAACATGATCGTTCATCCATCGCATGATCATACCATTCTCATGTATCCATCACATGACCGCACCACTCTCATACATCTATCGCATGATCACACCTTTATTAGGCATTTATCGCACAATCCAACCGCTTTTGTGCATCTATCGCATGATCGCACCGTTCTTGTGTATCTATCGTACAATCCAACCACTCTCGTGCATCTATCGCATGATCGCACCATTCTTGTTCATCTATCGCACTATCCAACCATTCTCGTGCATCCATTGCATGACCTCATCGCTCTTGTGCATCTATCGCATGATCGCATCATTATTATGCATCTATCGTATAATCTAACCGCTCTTGTGCATCTATCGCACGATTGCACCATTCTTGTGCATCTATCTTGCAATCAACCGCTCTTGTGTATCTATTGCATGATCATGCCATTCTTGTGCATCTATCGCACAATCCAATAATTCTTGTGGATCCATCACACGATCGCACCGCTCTCAAGCATCTATTGCACGATTGCACCACTATTCTATATCTATTGCACCATTTTTGTGTATCTATTGTACAATCGTACCTTTGTTGTACATCTATCGCACAATCCAACCGCTCTCACGCATCTATCGCACGATCGCACCACTCTCATACATTTATCGCACAACATGTTGCATCTATCCCATCACACTCTTTATCTTCCACATTTTTTCCTTTTACGTGAAACTGTTAGGATTTCTAGTTTACTTAGTTAAAACCTTCATTCTCTCTGTATGAAATACGGTTAGGTACGCTTGTTGGTTATATCACCTTTCCTCTTTTTGCGCAAAATGCGTTAGGATTTCAAGTTTACCCGGTTAAAACCTTTCCCATCTCCTTATGAAATACAGTTAGATACACTTGTTGGTTACACTATCTGTCCTTTTTTTTTTGTGACACACGTTAGGATTTCAAGTTTACTCAGTTAAAACCGTCCCTCTCTCTACATGAAATACGGTTAGGTATGTTTGTTGGTTACACAATCTTTCCTTCTTTCACGTGAAATGTGTTAGAATTTCAAGTTTACTTGGTTAAAACCTTCTTTCTTTCAGTATGAAATACACATAGGCACACCTGTTGGTTACACCATCTTTTCTCATTTTGTGTGAAACGCGTTAGGATTTCAAGTTTACTTAGTTAAAACCTCCCACCTCTCCGTATGAAATATGGTTAGGTATGCATGTTGGTTACCCCATCTTTCCTCTTTTTGCATAAAACGCATTAGTGTTTCAAGTTTACTCGGTTAAAACCTTTCCTCTCTCCGTATGAAATACAGTTAGGTATGCCTGTTGGTTACACCATATCTCCTATTTTCGCATGAAATGCGTTAGGATCTCAAGTTTACTTGGTCAAAAACTTCCACCTCTCCATATGAAATACGGTTAGGTACGCTTGTTAGTTACACCATTTGTCATTCTTTCGCGTGAAATGCGTTAGGATTTCAAGTTTACTTGGTTAAAACCTTTCCCATTTTCTTATGAAATATGATTAGGTACGCTTATTGGTTACACCAACTTTCCTTCTATTGCGTGAGACGTGTTTAGATCTCAAGTTCACTATTTATCCTCTTGTATGACACACATTTGGATCTCAAGTTCACTATTCCTCCTCTCGTGTGAGACGTGTTTGGATTTCAAGTTCACTATTTCTCCTCTCATGCGAGACGGGTTTGGATTTTGAGTTCACTATTCCTTCTCTCGCGTGAGACGCGTTTGGATCTCAAGTTCACATTTCCCTCTCTATCATTTGTGTTGTGTCATATTTGCATACGGTACACCCCCTTTATAATTTGTATTATGGCACATTTCTATGCGATGTACCCTCCTCTATCATTTGTACAGTGGCACATTTGTATGCGATGTACCCCTCTCTATCATTTGTGTGGTAGACACACTTGTATGCGATGCACCCCCTCTATCATTTGTACTGTATGTACACTTATATGCGATGCAACCCCTATATCATATGTGTTGTGGCATATTTGCATGCGATGCACCCCCTTTATCATTTGTGTGGTATGTACATTTGTATGCAATGCGCCCCTTATATTATTTATGCGGTATGCACATTTGTATACGATGCACCCCCCTCTATTATTTGTGTGGTATGTATATTTGTATACGATGCACCCCCTCTATCATTTGTGCGATATGCACACTTGTGTGCGATACACCCCTCTCTATCATTTGTGTTGTGGCATATTTGTATGTGATGCACTCCCTCTATCATTTGTGTGGTATGCACATTTGTATGCGATGTACCCCCTCTATCATTTGTGCAGTATGCACACATGTATACGATGCACCCTCTTTATCATTTGTGCAGTATGCACACTTGTATGCGATCCATTTCCTTTATCATTTGTGTTATGGCTCATTTGTATGCGGTGTACCACTTCCTATCGTTTGTGTGGTATGCATATTTGTATGCAATGTGCCCCCTTTATCATTTGTGTTGTGACACATTTGTATGTGATACACATCTCTATCATTTGTGTGGAATGCACATTTGTATGCGATGCAGTCCCCTCTTTCATTTTTACCGTGGCATATTTATGTGCGATACATTCCTTCCATCATTTGTGTTGTATGTATATTTGTATGCAATGCATCCCCTCTATCATTTGTGCTTTGGCACATTTGTATGGGATGCATTATTTTTGTCATTTGTGCTTTGTCACACTTGTATGTGATGCATTCCCTCTATTATTTGTGTTTTGGCACATTTGTATACGATGCGTTCCCTTTTATGTTTCATATCAATTACACGAGGCTTGCCTCTCATGTTGCCACCTCCATATCTTTATCACCATTCCATTATGTTTCATTGCATAATCATGAATAAAAAATAAATAAAAAAAATCAGTTTCGCAAAGCATGTAAGTCCAACTTTCAATTGTATTTGGAGCATATCATTTGCATCCTACACCTGAGCTACATTGGTTTGATTCCTTGTAAAGAGATACATAGGCAACCTTTAGTTTCAACCAATTGCATTTGCATCTTGTTTGTTTGCCCAAGTCTTACGACCTTGTCAAAAGGGTCATCTTTGGGCTTTGACATTCACTCACGTCAAGATATGACTTCGAATTCTGTTAAAAAAGACAACTGAAGACACCTTATTTTGACCGGCCATAAGACTTAGGCGCTTTCTTTCGATCACCCAAATGATGAAAATTGAAAAATGCTATTTGATGAATTTCCTAGCAGAAAAGTCAAATTAAGCTTTAATTCCAACTTTACATCCGTTTTGACCAAATTATTTTAAACATGTTAAAAACCTTTTTCTGGATAAAAATTTGGAAAACAGAGCCATTTTTGAAAAAAATTTGGCCTCATTTCTTCGTGGGATGACTGCATGGCTTGTGAAATCACATGGCTTATGAGAAGCCTCATGTGTTTCCATGTGGTTTGTGAGGTATTATTGGGTGTGGTAAGAGAGGGAAAATTTTGTTTTATAAAATGGTGAGAATTGGTTTTGAGAGGAGGGGGGAGAAGTCAGGGAGAGAGAAAAAAAAGCTTCTTTGCAAAAGAAAGTTGTCTGAGAGAGAAAAACCAATTTTACTTGAGATATATTTTGTGAGAATATAACTTACACCCAAGAGCTTGTTCACTAATATACCCTTTACTTTACTGAAACCAATTCAAAAGCTACATTGAAGCTTAAATTCAAACCATTTTTTGAGATTTTAAAGCTTATTCCATAGGCTTGAGGGTGTTAGGAAAAGAGTTTGTTAATCAAAATCCTTTCTTTTAAAGGTGAATTTTTGGAAACAATTCTCGTTCATATCTCAGCAAAACTTACCAAAATTGAGCAAAGAGTGACTACCAGTCGTTCGCCCAGACAACCACCCGGACGTTCTCCCAGACATCCAACCGGATATCTGGCCTTGGGTAATTTGCTCTCTGGTTTTAGTGTTTAAATATTATCAGAGAGAAAGCATAACAAAAGGCTTTGTTTGGCTTAATGGTTAAGATGCTGAGTGTTGGAGGCTTAGATCCTAGGTTCAAACCCTCTTAGTTATATGTTTTGTTTATGATTTTGGTGGAGGATGATGTCAACGTGATGTAGTGATGGCGTCATTGCTGATGTAGATAAACGACTTCAATCTGGACAAAATATTCTATGATGTCAACAGAATATTCCCTGAGTTTTGAAAATTGCAATTTGTCCCAAAATTTTCAGATACTTGAGTTATGGCCCAAATTTCAGCAGAATTTTTGAGTAAGGCCCCTAGAAGCGTGAAGAAGGTTGGTCCTAGCTAAACAGATTGTTCCGGACGCATCCGGGAGGTTAGAAATGTGCAATTTTGAATATTTTTTTTATTATTGCATCTGTATTTTGTATATAGTATCTTGCATATTTATATCTTTAGTATCCCGCCTGTACATATTTTGTTTTTATTATGTTTAGCATCCTACCATGTAGCTACATGCTTAAGTGATATATCTCTATGAATGCTAGTGGATGGAGGTTGTGTCGTTCAAATCGTTCCAAAATAAATGACACAGTCCATACTTGTTTATTTCACAAAGTAATTTCTAGATTTATTGAATATATCAAAATATGAACATATAACGTAAATAAAAATCATATCATAGTTTAGCATAGGTCGATCTTTGATCGGATGAGTATAGGTGCTCAATTAATGACCTTCCCCTCTTATACTTAAGGTTCCGAGCCAAGCATCCTTGGTTACGACGGACAGTAGTGTAGACACCCCATTTTTGACCGACCTTAAGACTCAGATGTCACCAGTTGAGCGCTCGGTGATGCTTCATGTTGTGCTCGTTCTAAAGTTGCGGAGTCTCGGCCGCGAGCCTTGCCTCTAGACTTCGGAGCTCTTTTGTGTCTTGCCTCGGTTTGCGAACCGGGTCCTATTTTCTCTGTTTTCTCTTCCCGAAGGGAGGGAGAGGTCTTTTAGACCATCTCTCAGTGGCCGTAGGCTACGTTTCGTGGTCGTAGGCCATTTTTCCCGTTTGGAGCCTAGTTTTCGATTTTCGGAGCCGTCGGCCATGTGCCTCGGTTCGGAACCGCTTAACTACCTCCGTTTGCTCCGGTTTTTGGCACACATCTTATTTCCTCCCTTTAGAGGAACACTGTGTCCCTGGAGACCACCTTCGTGGTCATACGCCACTTCCGGTGCCTAACAGCCTATTTTCGGGGCCCCGAACCGTGCGTTTTGGCCCTCGAACCTTCGTTTTGCATCCGTTTTGGTCCGTTTTTGGTAGAGACCCTATTTTCATTGTTAGGGAGGTGGTAGGATGGTGGCCGGCCACCTCTTTCCCTGAAAAACCAGTTTTCTCATTTTCTCTCTCCAAAAGCCAGTTTTTCTGACAAGAAGCTGGTTTTTCCCACTTTTGAGCCACATTTTCTGGCTTTTCATACCACCATTGTGTTGTGCTCATCTGGGAGGCCACCAATATGGGTAGGCCGACCAGTAATTCTGCTTGACCCTTTTGAACCTTGCTTAAAAGCTAGCTTTTCTCTCTCTTGGGTCACATTTTCTGGTTTTTCCCCACAGGGCTATGTTCTACTCATCTGGGAGGCCACCTTTCTGGGTAGGTCGACCAGCAATTGTTCTTGAACCTTTTGACCACTGGTCGGCCGACCAGGGGGAGTCGCCGGCCGGCCACTTGAACTGGCCGGCCTGCTTATTGTTTTTTCCCTTTCTGAGTGTAATCTAGTTGTGCCAGCTGGGGACCATTTGGTGCATCCTCCATACACGTGTATGGAGGATCTTTGAAGCTTCCAAGAGAAGCTTTGGCTTCTCTTCTCTATAAGAGAGGCCCTCCTCTTCATATCTAAGGGTTAGAAAAACCAGCTAAGGCTTACACACCTCTTCCTCCATATCTCTCTTTTCCAAGCTCCAAAACCCTAATTTTTCTTGGCCATTTACCCTACACCTCATAGCCTATCTCCTCCCTCATCCATTCCAGCACCTTGGAGGTCACTTGAAGAGCTTGGGGAGTCATATTTTTGGTCAAGAACTTGCTGAGAGTCAGCTCTACAAGGGTGAGTCCCTATTTCCCCTTTTCTTGCTTTATTTTGCATGATATATTAGCTCATTTTGCTTACTTTTTTGGGCTTCGACATGAACTGAAAATAATCTTATTTTGGGCTTCGACATGTTTGATGAAGAACTTTTTTCCGTTTGAGGTCTTCTACTCACCCTTTGTGCTTTATCCCTCTTTTAGGGCTTATTTTGCATGATACATTAGCCTTATTTTTGAGCATTTTTGGGCTTCGAGCCAAACTGTAAAGTATCTTATTTTGAGTCCCTCTTCAACTTTGTTGAAGGGCTCTTTGCTGTTTGAGGCCATCTACTACCCCTTGCCCTCTATCTCTCTTTTAGGGCCTTTTTTGCATCATATTTTAGCCTTACTTGTGAACATTTTCGAGATTTGTCATAAACTGGAAAAGTTATTATTTTGAGCCCCTATTCAAGTTTTATTAAGGAAATTTTTCTATTTGGGGTCATCTTCCCCCTATGCATGCTTCATCTCTTCATGATTAGGGCCATGCATTAGAGCACTTGCATTGGCCATGGTTTGGCCTCTTAGCCACTGAAATTCAATGGATTTTCAGTGGCTTTGTTGCATTTTTGAGGGCCAAAATTAGAAGGGGGTGACCCTCTCTCTCCTTGTCTTGTTTGGGGGTCTTTTGGGCCTTCCAAAGAGACCCTATTTTTCATGCATCGAAGTCTTGTTTCAGCCCTCATTCTGTGAGTTTTGGGGTCTGCCTTGGCTCTGTCCAAGGCCCTTTTGGCCATATTTTATGTGTAGAACAATTCCATTCAAGGCCTTTTGAGGGGGCCTTTTATTGTATGCTTCCTTGACTGATTTTAGGGCCAATTTTGTGAGTTTTAGGGCTGTCATAACTCATTTCCAGAGTTGGTTTGGTCATGCTAAGTGTCTATCTTATATGTGCTTAACGACCCCTTGAATGGCCTTCCAAAGAAGCCTCTCTTTTTTGCATGCATTGACTGCATTTCAGTGATTATTTGGGTGTATTTTGGCATGTTTTGTTCACTGTTTTTGGCTGGTTTGATGAGTTCTCATTTGCTTCATATACATGCCATGTATACCATGCTTGCTAGCCAATATTGCATGCTATTTTAGTCCATCATGTTAGCATCTTTTGGCCATGCTCTAAACTAGAAATGTGCATGTTTTGGGACTGCCTTGGCTCTGTCTTTAGACTTCATGATCAAATAATGCTTGCTTTGTATACTTGTGGTTCAATGCATTGGACTAGTTTTGAGTTTCAGAGCTTATTCCATGCATCGGGTGCCATATTTCCATGTTTCGGGACCATTTAGCATTATGTTTTAGTGTTGAAAATTACATGTTTGAATGCCATGCTTCATCCTTGCCATGTTTTGGTAGAGTGGCATTCAATTCCTTAGGTTCGGTCCTCGTTTTGCGTACATGTGTGCACGCATTTCGGTCATCTCATTTACATCTTATGGCCACTGATGTGAGTGTGGCTGAGGTCCACTCATGATTGGTGTAAGTCCACTATGCATTGTGTATGCCTTTCAATTCATTGCATTGTGTATATGTAGACACCCCATTTTTGACCGACCTTGAGACTCAGACGTCACTGATTGAGCGCTCGGTGATATTGCATATTGTACTTGTTCAGAAGTTTCAGAGTCTTGGTTTCGAGCCTTGCCTCCGGACTTCCGGACTCTTTTGTGCCTTGCCTCGGTTTGCGAACCAGGTCTCATTTTCTTCGTTTTCTCTTCCCGAAGGGAGGGAGAGGTCTCGTAGATCATCTCTCACTGGCCGTGGGCTACGTTTCATGGTCGTAGGCCATTTTTCCCGTTTGGAGCCCGGTTTTCGGTTTTCCGGAGCCGACGGCCGTGTGCCTCGGTTCGGGACCACCTAACCACCTCCATTTGCTCCGATTTTTGGTATGCAACTTATTTCCTCCCTTTTGAGGGACACTGTGGCCCGAGAAACCAACTTCGTGGTCAAACGCCACCTTCGGTGCTTAACAGCCCATTTTCGGGGCCTCGGGCCGCGCGTTTTGGTCCTCCGAACCTCCGTTTTGCATCCGTTTTGTTTCATTTTTGGTGGAGACCTTATTTTCATTGTTAGGAAGGTCGTAGAAGGGTGGGAGGCCAGCAATTGTTCTGAAAGCTAGCTTTACTTCTTCATCGCTCTCCGTCGCCGTTTTCCTCACTAAAAAGCTAATGTTGACCACCCCGGGGCCACTTTCTTGGGCCCTCAACCACATATTTGTGTTGTATACACCTGGGAGGCCACCAATATGACATGGCCGGCCAGCAATTCATCCTGACCCTTTTGAACCCCTCTAAAAAGCTAGCTTTTCTCTCTTCTGGGTCACTGTTTCTGGTTTTTCTCTACAGGGTTGTGTTGTGCTCATCTGGGAGGCCACCTTTCTGGGTAGACCGGCCAGCAATTCATCTTGACCCTTTTGACCCCTGGTCGGCTGACCAGGGGAGGTGGCCGGCCGGCCACCTGAACCTTCTGCACTTGGTCGGCCTGAACCCCTTCTCCAAGTGTGTTCCAGCTGTGCAATCTGTTTCCCCCCAGATTTTGTATTCGGGGGAGCTGCCATTGGGAGGGAAATTTGAATTGGTTTTCCCCCCTTTTTCCTCCACTCCTTTCCCTATAAAACCAGCACTTCCAGCTGCATCTGTGAGGGTTAGTAAAATTGTTTTGAGCTTGGCATACACATCTCTCTCTATCCCTCTCATCCAAGCTTCAAAATACCTTGGTTCTTGGCCATTTCTACATCAACTCCTAGCCTATTAATCTACACTCAATTCTAGCAACTTGAGGCTGCTTTCTAGAGGTGAAGAGCTCCCAAACTTGGCCCAAAAGTTGTTGAAGCTTGGTTCTACAAGGGTGAGTCCCATTTTCCCTCTTTCTTGCCTTGTTTTACATGCTATCTAAGCCATACTTGAAAGATTTTTTGGGCTCCGACCCAAACTGTAAATATTCATATTTTGAGCCCCTTTTCATGTTTTATTAAGGACCTCTCGCTGTTTGAGGTCTCCTACTACCACTTGCCTCTTTATCTCTCTTTTAGGCCAATTTTTGCATAGTATTTTAGGCTTATTTGTGAGTTGTCTTGGACTTGGTAATAAATTGTAAAATAACTTTTTTTGAGCCCCTCTTAAACATTGTTGAAGGGCTCTCCTCTTTTTAAGGTCTCCAACTATCACTTGCCTCTTTATCTCTCTTTTAGGCCAATTTTTTGCATAGTATTTTAGGCTTATTTGTGAGCTGTTTTGGACTTTTCCATAAACTGTGAAATTTCTTGTTTTGAGCCCCTCTTCAACTTTGTTGAAAGGCTCTCCTCCATTTGAGAACATCAGCTACCACTTGTCTCTTTACCCCTCTTTTAGGCCTTTTCTTGCATGATAGTTTGGCCTTATTTGTGATTATTTTCGTGGCTTGATGTAAACTGTAAAGTGCCTTTTTTTGAGCCCCTCTTCAACTTTGTTGAAGGGATATTTTCCATTTGGGGCCAGCTGCTGTCCCTTGTGTTTAATCTCTCTTTTAGGGCCATTTTTGCATGATAGATTAGCCCTATTTGTGTTCATTTTTGAGACTTGTTATAAACTGGAAATATGCATAATTTGGGACTGCCTTGGCTCTGTCTTTATACTTCATAATCAAATAATGCATGCTTTGTATAGCTATAAGTCATTCCATGTGCCTAGTTTCGAGTTTCGGGATTCATCTCATGCATCGGATGCCATGTTTCCATGTTTCGGGA
Source organism: Camellia sinensis (assembly GCF_055761805.1). Taxonomy (NCBI): domain Eukaryota; kingdom Viridiplantae; phylum Streptophyta; class Magnoliopsida; order Ericales; family Theaceae; genus Camellia; species Camellia sinensis. The sequence goes on from NC_138965.1 coordinate 50,311,260, forward strand.
CCATTTTGCATCACATTTTAGTGCTAGAAATTACATGCTTGTATGCCATATTCCATGCCTTGCCATGCCTTGTTAGAGTTGCATACCATGCCCTAGGTTCGGTCCTCGGTTTGCGTGCATGTGTGTACGCATTTCGAGTGTCTCATTTTCATCCAATGGCTACTGATGTGAGTGTGGCCGAGGCCCACTCATATTGGTGTAAGTCCATTGTGCATTGTGTATGCCATTTCAATTCATAACATCGCGTATGTTAGGTTGTATGTTAGAGTATCGTGTATGCCATGTTACATCGCGCATTGTGTATGCCATTTCATAGCATTGTGTATGCTAGGTTGCATGTTAGAATTACATTCATGCATGTCATGCATATTGCATTGTGTTTGGGATAGGTGTTAGCCCAAGCACGGGAAACGAGGGGCGTTTCGTACTCCGAGTGACGGAACGTGTCTCAATTCTCGGTCGCTGACACTCCGGATTATCCATGATGGAGTCTAGGCCTTGTTGTGTCCATATGTGCATTCATTTCATATTGAGTCGTGCAAATCGACTCCTCGGCCATCATGCATCGAGATGCGTGATTTGTGGCATGAGGATCGAGGACTACACTCTCTGAAGAGTAGTCATGCATACATACGTGAAAATACTTTGCCATGCCCCTTTGTTGCTCTCTGTTGCAGCAAATCAGAAATCAGCAGCCTTTCGGAGCTTGGCACGCATTCCAAGAACAATTGCAAATAGAGGCAAACCGGGGCATCACAAGGTATTTTCTGACAAAGTTAACCCGAGCATGCATCATTCATCATTCGGAACAGAGCTGAGGCAGTCCACGGATTTGCATGCCAATTTATTGCTTTCCTAGATTAATTTGTTAATTAATTAGGGTTTTGTAATTATTCGGACTGTAATTATTTATTCGGGACTGTATATTATTTATTTGGACCCTCCGAGCGAGGGCACAACTGTAATAAGTGTGTGTGTGTGATGTATGTCTTTCAACCCCACGTCTTTCTTCTTTTTATTTACCAGCTTATGATGGTTAGATTAGGGCATGTTTCAATTAGCATACAGTATGACAGCATGTTTGCATTCATTCATCTGTCTTGCATGCACCGGGCTCGGCGCATCATACTAACTGCATTTGTATTTCAATTCCAAGTTGAATACATGGTGGCTGAAGCATTTCATATGCCATGTTTAGAATAGTCGAGCCTATTATAGTTGCATTTTTGCATGTGTTGCATTAGGCATTTCTGTATAATTAGGATCATGCATGGATTTCTAATTAACTTTTGTTTTGGCTTGGAGTACTTGGTAAGTTTTTATGCTTTAGCATCCTTGCATGCGTGTGAGTGACTGCCATGATAGCGTGCTTACCATGAGGCTAACTGCTTATGTGATATAACTGCCTGAATGCCTGTGGGTGAAGGTTGGGTTATTTGAATTGGAACAATTCGTTGACTGTGAGTTTTAAGCCCACTAGACAGTGGCAAAATCATGTTTTCTAAGTCCACCCGAGGGTGGCAAATCCGCGTCTTAGCCTACTTGCGGGTAGCACCATCAAACCATTTTCAAATAAACAAACGTGAAATGTTTTGTTCCAATTCAGGCGACCCAGTCTATACTTGTATGCTGTGCGCATCACATAGTAAATCTAGGCAAATAACTGGAATAAGAATGCATAATGTTTTCAAAACTAGATATCATGGTTAGTAGAGGCCGATCTTTGATCGGGCGAGCGGGGGTGCTCACGAAATGACCTTCCCCCATCGTACCCAAGTTCCCGAGCCGAGGCAACTTTGGTGATGACGGACACGTGGCCTTAGGCAACGAGTCAGGGTTTCCTAAATTTCCCAAAATAAAACATTTAGGTGGCGACTCTGTATCTGGCAAAGCAGTCCATGTTTGGCACTTCTTTCAAAAATCTGTTTTCTCAAAACGATTTACCGGATTTGGACTCTTTGGTTCAGATTAAGAACCGTGACAATTCGAGTCCGAACTGTAGTGAGCCCAATACGAACAGAACGGGACCTCATCCCTCCCGGGGCGTTAGGGGACGTCTACAGTTTCTGGCGACTCTGCTGGGGATTTAGAGAACTTGACTCGAACTCATGATATCTTGTTTTGATTACACTTATGTGTTTCTTTGCATTGCATTTGCATTAATACGCCTAGGACACCGTGTTTGCCATCTGCTATTCCTGAGCGGTTTGCCAGAGGCTGCGTGCCATAAGGCTTACCGGTTACGGGCTCTGCCAGTATGGGAACACAAACCCCGATTTTACCGGGGCACCCTTTTGACCGTTCGACCTAATGCATATTTGGAATCCATAGTGACCATTCCAAACTAGGACAGGTACCTTACCCGATAGGTTGTTTGAAGCCGCTGCGTGCGTAGTGAAACCCTAGCTCCTGAAAAAATAGGACAGGGAAACCCTATCCCAACATAGGGGTGTTTTGGCTCTCACTTATCTGTTATGTACTTTTAGAGTGCGTCTTTACAGGAATGCATGTATCAGTTTACAAGTCTGGTCATCAGGCCTGCGGGCACCAATTCAGTATTTATGGATTTAGTTTACCAAAGGGTAACAGTTTACAGGCCAAATTTTGGGGCAGAATTCAGTAGAGGGCACAGTCATCCTGTTATGCTCATATCTGTTTTGGTGAAATTAGGCTGAGATGCTGCATGTTTTCTCTTTTGCTAGATAGTCCTGGAACTATAGCTTCAGAAGGCTTCGATATCCCCCGGGTACATTGGACTAGTGCTGATAGACTTTTTTAGGTCAGAAATTCAATTCAAGGGCAACCAGTGTTCTTTCGTTGAGGCAAGGCAAAGAAAAGCCAGTCAGGGCTCACCGGTTCATCTGATCCGTCAATCGCCAGTCACATCACCTTTGTTCAGACTCAGCAGACCGTGATGGCACAGGGTTCGGAAGAATTTGTGGCTGTGATAACAACGCTAAATCAGGGAACTGCCATGCAGGTTGAGACCAGTATTGAAACGCAGCGCCCATCTGGGGCGTTTGCTTCACATCCAGCTTTGGGACCCCAGCCGAAGTTTGACCCACTTTTGCTAGCTGAAGATTTGCAGGGTCCAGATCCTCGAGAAGGGTTAGCTCAAACCCGAGTTTTCAGACCCCTGGTGCAACCTAATGAGAGACTTTATCCCCTTGATGCTAATGACCTCGATCTAACCGCAGTGAAAATTGCGAACCTTGAGAAGCAGTTCAAAAAGGCACGGGCCTTAATTCCATTTCTGACATTGAGGATGGGTACACCGAGTCTGCCGTACGGCTCCTAGACAGATTCAAAATGCCATATATTGACCGTTTTGACGGGTCTGGGGATCCAATGGTACATATCCGACCTTTCTTGGATGTCCTAAAGCCGATGGGTTTGACTAAGCCACAGAAACTCTCTCTGTATGGGAGAACCCTGTCGGGTGTAGCAGCCACTTGGTACGCTAAGTTGGAGAATACAGTGAAGCAAAACTGGGAAGAATTGGCTGAGGCCTTTGTTGATCAGTATTCTTACAATACCCAAGTTGAAATGACCATCCAAGAGCTTGAAGCAACCCGCCAGAACCCAACAGAGCCTTTTGTGGAATTCGTTGCGAGGTGGAGAGCAAAGGCAGCACAAATGACAGATCGTCGCCTTTCTGAAAAGGATCAAGTGCAGATGATGGTGCGAAACCTCGAGCATGATATGTTGCAAAAGGTAATAGTCGCTCCACTATTCACTTTCAAAAGTCTACATGAACTGGGGGTTCAGGTCGAGAATGCGTTCAACAGTGGGATCATTCCCAGAACAAGGGAACCGACAAGGAGGATGATTTCAAGGAGTACCAATGCTGGAAGTAGCACTATTCCCGAACCCACTAAAATCAATACAGTCACCACAACCAACCCTTTTGCCAAACCAAGCCTACAAACCGTCGGCCCAGCCCGAGCTCAGGGCAGAACTTTCACCCCTCTCTATATGAGCCTGACTAGTGCACTAAAAGTCCTGATGGAAAGAGGGCATCTCAAACCCCACGATCCTCAACCTCTGCCTGACCCACTCCCAGCCAGACATAACCCCTCTAAGTACTGTGTGTACCATCAGCAGCGCGGTCATGGCACCGACCGTTGCTACCGCCTCGTCATGAGGTCCAAAATCTCATCGACAATCGGACGATAGCTCCACCTTAAGACACCAATGACCAAACATCTCCTGCCTACCTCAATCTTATCCATATACTGCCATCCACCTTCGACCCCAGCATATACATCACCCCGGCCCATCCACCCAAGCCTAAGGTGTTCATTCTAGAAAGCATGGACTTATGCATGATGGGTGCACCTGAACCTCAATCATCTCAAACCCGTGAACCCACTACTTCTGAGCTGAAGAGAATGATCGAAGATCTTCAGAGAACTGTGACAAATTTGGCCTCCGGGATATTGGCTCCGTCATCAACCACATCACATACCAGGGAGTTCGTGTCAAAAGGCTCCCCAGTCTTGGAACGGGCTGTATTTGAGGAATGCCAATCCCTTGGCAAAGTGGAGGCGAGTGGAAAGAACAAGATAGGGGCGGACATGGATCCCCATGAACATCTTCTGTTGGCTGTTGAGGCTTTGAAGCCGAGGGACTAAACAAAGAGCAAGTGCTTGCAGTTGTTGCAAAAACTATGGATGACATTTTCGCCACTCAAGTTGCGGGCAGTTTGAATCAAGGGGCAAGTCGGGAGAAGGGCCATTGTATCAGAAACGTTCCTTTCAGCTATAATCTTGCACTCAGAAGAGATCAACAAACTAGGCCAGCACCTGTTAATCCCTTTACTCGCAAAAATCCACAAACCTTGAAGTACCAACCCCGAGGTCAGAGGGTCTTCCATGCCCTCTATATGCCTTTGTCCAAAGCTCTCCAAGTACTTGTTGGACAAGGCCATCTCAAACCCCTTGAGCCTCGGCCTCTCCCAAATCCTCTTCCAGCTACGCATGATGCCGCCCAGTACTGTGCCTTCCATCAGCAAACTGGCCATACTACCGACAACTGCTTCCGTCTTCACCATGAAGTACAGGATTTATTTGACAACGGGGTCATTGTCGCGCCAAGCTCTGCAAAGTCTATCGGCACTGGATCGGTGAACTTAGGAGATAATGTGATCATGTGATCGGGGGATGAACCAGCTGCGGGTGGCACTCGATTAAACTCCAGATGTGGGAATGGCACGCACTGTTCTGAGCAATACGCAAACACTAGTTTTGTGCTTTCTAATTTGGGCATTGAATCCGTCTTGTTGTTTTGTATAGAGTCAGCCTTTTCTTATTGAGTCAGTTGGGCCTGTCTTGTTGTACCGAGTGAGTCCTATTTTGTTGGAGTCGGGTGATTTCGGGGGTGTTACCTCGGACATCACTTGCTTGTTTTGTGTTTGACTTTTCGTTTTCTTTTGAGTCTGTTTTTGCCTTGGAGCCAGTAATGCCAACAGATTTGAATGAACAGCAGTGATTTTCGCATTCTTGTATTCGCTTCTGCCTTGTGCCAGTTGTGCCAGAAGTTTTGAATGAAATGGCAGTGCTTTCCACCCGCTCTTCTGTGCCTCGAACTCATTGCATTGGCCTAAGTTTTTCAAAACCTTTTAAACACCGTGTTGAAAACTAAGAGGAAAGAATTCCTCGGGATTTGCAAAAAATTGATCAATTGAGGGAAAGAGAGGCATGCTAAGCCCTTAATGAATGAAATCATGTTTGTTAACGTGAGTACTGAGAAGGATCCTAGCTTGATCCAGATTGGTTCTACATTGTCTTCCGCGCGAGCGATTAGTCGCTTTCTTAAAAGATTTCAAAAAAAAAAAAAATGTTTTGCGCAGTCCTGCGAAGACCTGTGTGGTATCGCTCTTGAGATTGTGCAGATTAGGATCGCTCTCAGCCTTGAGACTCGACCCCCCTTTGCTTTTCGACCTTGAACCTTAACTCAGAATGTTCAACGGTCAACCGCAATGTGAGGCCTGTGTGGCCAGATTCGAAGCAGCCCTCGACCTAGGGGCAGAAAAATGTCAGATGTGCTCGGAGAGCCGAAGATGGATCATCCTGCAAATCAATGAAGACTGGCAAGAATGCCAAATCCCAGAAGAGAAGAAAGAAGAAAGTATTGCTGAAGAACAACTGAGTTCCTATCCACAACACTAGGGGCAAATTCAGCCCCCATTGGATGGCCTCCTGCATCGTCAGCGAACAGCAGTCACTCTCCTGGATTTAGACGGATTCGAGATCTCAAAACCATTTGACATGGACCAAGCTACACTTTTACCCTTGAGAGGCTCGCTGGGCCGAAAACCCGGAAGGGCGACCCAAGCAAAAGTTAGAGTGAGAAAAAGAGAAAAGAAAAGAACAAAAGAGAAAAATGTAAAAAAAAAAAAAAAAAAAAAATGAAGAAAATGCAAAAAATGAAAAAAAAAAGAAGAAAAAGATGGAAAAAAGAAGAAAAGAAATGAAAAAGAATTGAAGAATATAGCTCGCAAGGTTGAAAACCCGCAAAGGGCGGCCTTGGCAAAAGTTAGAGCGCAAAAGGAGAGGTTAATACCCGAGTGATTCCCATCTTTGGGATACGTAGGCAACTTCATTTTGAAGTCCAGCCGTAAAATACTGCGTTCATGTAATGGTTTTGATCATCTTTGCTTTCTCTGAATCCGAAAATTTGGTTGTGTTCGTCACTCTGAGGACTGACTACAATGCGCCGCGGTGCTATCCAAACAAGGGGCAACTTTCCGTTGCTATTCAATACGCTGCGGTGCCGTTCAAACAAGGGGCAACTTTCCGTTGCCAGGAAGCTCTCTTCAAACACGGGGCAATTTTCCTTCAGATCTGAAGTTGTGCATCTCAAGAGCGGGTTCCGTGCTCGTTGAGTAGTGGCCGTTTGCAAAAATAGTTTTTGAGAATTTTTAATGAGGTTGACTAATTTTCTCTAAAAAATTATTCTATTTTTCCAAAACTGGACCATTTCTTGGACCAAAAAAAGGAAAATTTTCAGTGCTCATAACCTGACTTGCATGATTTTAAATCAGAAAATTGAACAAGCATGTTAATCGACCTCTCATTTTGGTCAAAATTGTCTTAGTAGAAAGTCAAAAACAAAAAAATGGTCGAAATGATGAACTAGGGGCACAGTTGAGTCAGGTGTTCTGTTTTTTCCCCATTGCCACAATACTTGCCAAGAAGGGCACTCTACCTGCCAGAAAAGGGCACAACTGAAGTTAACAGCAAAAGGGCTGAAAGCACTCTCACCCTCCGAGCAACGAGGTATCAAGCCAAGAGCGAAGCACGAACTGGAATGGATCAAGATATTCCATTCCTTTATCTGGACAGATTTGATCACGTCCAAACTCCCCAGCAGAGCATCGTTAACCGATGTCAGTTGCTGATTTGATACACACCCAGTTGTAGCACAGCCCCTCTGTGGGAGAAACTCACAAGCCGCGTGCAGAAGAAGAAGAATCTAGCAGAATGCTAGGGGCAAGAGCTCACAACTTTCTGTTTATCCATCAACCACCCAGGGGAGGGATTTAAAATGAGAGATTGAAGAATAGAGGGGTGTGCGCTGAGAGAAAAAGTGAGGAAAGGGCTTTTTCAGAAAAACAGAGCTTGAGGGCCGAGTGATGTAAGAATCACAAATGAGAAAGGGTGGGAAACTATACCCGGAGAAACTGGCTCCTCGTGCACCGAGAGGTCTTTCACCTTTGTAACACAGCTGAGTGTTGTGTTTGTGCGTTTTGTTTGTCTCGTTTCTTGTTTTAAGTTGTTTGAGTGTCAACAAATGTGTTTAGGTCATTTTATCTTGTTTTTCCTTTGTTGGGTTGTGTTCAGGTCGTTCTACCTTTGTTTTCTATTGTTGAGTCGTTTTGGCTATGGTCAGTTGTAGGCTCAATACCCGGTTGAGAACCCTTTTTCTCATTTCAATTTCAAAAATCGTTTTGTGCTCAGAGTGCCGTGTCGTTCTCCACATTTGTGCAAAAAAAGATTAGTTCTTTCATAAAGCCGCAGGGTTCAACCCAGGTCATGTCAGAATAGTAAAACAAGGACCTATCTGAAGCTATTTAGGTTCCAGACTGCAAAGCAAAAGAAAAGAGGGAAAATTTGGAGCATCTTAGCATGTTTCAACTTTAGCAAAATCCGAGACTGCATTCCAGGTGCACCTTCTCAGGCCTCGCTGTTTCTCTGGAGTATGAGTGTATCTCGACCCCAAGTGTAAGCCTGCTTCAAGTCAGAATGGCAGTCCAAGCAGTACCTGAGGGTTTCACATGCAGATGTTATCTCTCGCCAATATGAACATGGTGTGCCCTTTTTGAGCTGAGTGAGTTGCAAAGCCCTCTAAGAGGCAAATCAGAGGCACCGGAGTACATATTTGATGCTCCTCTATTGCATAGAATGTGAACTTTCATATACACTGTTGTTGCATGCGTGCCGCGCATCGTTATGATTCATGCATAGAATATGCTTGCTTTCGATTCCGCATAGAATATGCTTTGCTTGTTTCATGCATACAATATGCTTGCTTTCAATATTGCATAGAATGTGCTTCCATACTTGCATAGAAAATGCTCGTATCTTTTGCATGGAAAATGCCCCCATACTTGCATAGAGATGCATTTTATCGCACTTTCTTGTGCATTTTATCTCGTTCGCACTGTCTTGTGCACTTACACTTTGTATCTCACTAGCACTGTCTTGTGCATCTTGTGGTCGTATCTCACTCGCACTATCTTGTGCATTTCAAATCACTCACGTTGTTTAGCGTATCGCGCTGTTTAGCGTATCGCACTATTTTGTGCATTTCTAATCACTCGCGCTGTTTAGTGTATCGCACTGTTTTGTGCATTTCTAATCACTCGTGCTGTTTAGCGTATCGCACTGTTTTGTGCATTTCTAATCACTTGCGCTGTTTAGCGTATCACACTGTTTTGTGCATTTCTAATCATTTGCGCTATTTTGCGCAGTTTATCATTCGCGCTATTTTGCGCACCTCTGTCGCACTGTTCTGTACAGTTTATCACTCGCGTTATTTTGCGCACCACAATCGCACTGTTTTGTGCAGTTTAGCATTCGCGCTATTTTGCGCACCTCCATCGCACTGTCATGTGCATTGCATTCATCGCACTATTTTGTGCTTTGCATATCACATCGCACTATCTTGTGCATTTCAAATCCATCGCGCTGTTTAGCGTATTGCACTATAGTGTGCATTGTATCATTCGCGCTATCTTGCGCACCTCACCTGCACTTATTAGTGTATTGCATCGCGCTATCTTGCGCCGTGACCATTACTTGCATTGTGCATGCATTTTATCGCGCTATCTTGCGCACCTCACCTTTAGCTCGCACTGTCTTGTGCACTCACTTGGTCCAGGAGACCTCAAATCCTCCAGTCTAAGGAGACCTTAAATCCTGCATCATCACTCGCACTGTTTTGCGCATCGCACTTGCATTTACTCGCATTGTCTTGTACACTCACCTGGTCCAAGAGACCTCAAATCCTCCGGTCTAAGGAGACCTTAAATCCTGCATCATCACTCGCACTGTTTTGCGCATCACACTTGCATTTATTCGCACTGTCTTGTGCACTCACCTGGTCCAGGAGACCTCAAATCCTTCGGTCTAAGGAGACCTTAAATCCTGCATCATCACTCGCACTGTTTTGCGCATCGCACTTGCATTTATTCGCACTGTCTTGTACACTCACCTGGTCAAGGAGACCTCAAATCCTCCAGTCTAAGGAGACCTTAAATCCTGCATCATCACTCGCACTGTTTTGCGCATCGCACTTGCATTTATTCACACTGTCTTATACACTCACCTGGTCCAGGAGACCTCAAATCCTCCGGTTTAAGGAGACCTTAAATCCTGCATCATCACTCGCACTGTTTTGCGCATCGCACTTGCATTTATTCGCACTGTCTTGTACACTCACCTGGTCCAGGAGACCTCAAATCCTCCGGTCTAAAGAGACCTTAAATCCTGCATCATCACTCGCACTGTTTTGTGCATCGCACTTGCATTTATTCGCACTGTCTTGTACACTCACCTGGTCCAGGAGACCTTAAATCCTCCGATCTAAGGAGACCTTAAATCCTGCATCATCATTCGCGCTCTTTTGCGCATCATACTTGCATTTTACTTGCATTTCATCGCATTATCTTGGGCACCTTCGCGGGTCTAGGAGACCTTAAATCCTCTAAAGGTGCAATTCCTTTGGTGTTTGTCGTGCCCGAACAACTTCCAGTGGTCTGGTATAGCCACCTGCCTGTGTTAGCAGTGTGTTCTAGGAGATCAACTGAGACGGTGGAAACTAGAGTTCGAATGGCTCTTGCCTAGAACGCAAATGTTCGGGATTTCCGAGACTAAAGTCAAGTTTAAATGCCTAGAGGTATATTCTCGGCTTGAAATCTGTATGGCAGCCCCATAGATTGAGATAGCATGTGTATGCACCTCAATTCTGGATACTGAACCAACCTAGTCAGTCACCCTGTTGGAGAATAGAGAAAGCTGCGACCATAGTCAGGGAGAAAAGTAGTACCTGTGGCTCAATCAAGAAGAAGCGAGAGATCCCCAGCAGCATGAGGCACGATATTGCATGTACGGTTTATTCGAGGCTGGTGCGACCAGACGAACCGCGCAGGTATTGTATCTTCTCCGTGTGAGATGTGGCGAGGATTGAATAATTCTCCGTATTCTTAACTGCATGAAATGTAGTATTGCTTTGCATTCTTGCTTAAAACTGTTGCGTGTGCGCTTCATTACAGCTTGCTGCTTTGCATGATCATTGAGTTACACCCACCTTTGTGCATGTCGCTTTGCATTTTGCCCCCCGCTTGCGGGCATGCCCGCAGGCACATTTCTCGGTTACCTAGTATGTTTGTCTAAGTCTTCGACCTTGTCAAAAATGGGTCGTCTCTGGGCTTTGACATTCACTCCCATCACTTATGACTTCCGAGTTCTGTCAAAGAAGGGCAACTGTAGACACCCCATTTTTGACCGACCTTGAGACTCAGACGTCACCGATTGAGCGCTCGGTGATATTGCATATTGTGCTCGTTCAGAAGTTTCAGAGTCTTGGCTGCGAGCCTTGCCTCCAGACTTCCGGACTCTTTTGTGCCTTACCTCGGTTTGCGAACCAGGTCCCGTTTTCTCCGTTTTCTCTTCCCGAAGGGAGGGAGAGGTCTCGTAGATCATCTCTCAGTGGCCGTGGGCTACGTTTCGTGGTCGTAGGCCATTTTTCCTGTTTGGAGCCCAGTTTCTAATTTTTCGGAGCCGACGGCCGTGTGCCTCGGTTCGAGACGACCTAACCACCTCCGTTTGTTCTGATTTTTGGTATGCAACTTATTTCCTCCCTTTTGAGGGACACTGTGGCTCGAGAAACCAACTTCGTGGTCAAACGCCACATTCGGTGCTTAACAGCCCATTTTCGGGGCCCCAGGCCGCACGTTTCGGTCCCCCGAACCTCCGTTTTGCATCCGTTTTGTTTCATTTTTGGTGGAGACCTTATTTTCATTGTTAGGAAGGTCGTAGAAGGGTGGGAGGCCAACAATTGTTCTGAAAGCCAACTTTACTTCTTCATCGCTCTCCGTCGCCCGTTTTCCTCACTAAAAAGCTAATGTTGACCACCCCGGGGCCACTTTCTTGGGCCCTCAACCACATATTTGTGTTGTACACACCTGGGAGGCCACCAATATGACATGGCCGGCCAGCAATTCATCCTGACCCTTTTGAACCCCTCTAAAAAGCTAGCTTTTCTCTTTTCTGGGTCACTGTTTCTGGTTTTTCTCTACAGGGTTGTGTTGTGCTCATCTGGAAGGCCACCTTTTTGGGTAGGCAGGCCAACAATTCATCTTGACCCTTTTGACCCCTGGTCGGCTGACCAGGGGAGGTGGCCGGCCGGCCACCTGAACCTTCTGCACCTGGTCGGTCTGAACCCCTTCTCCAAGTGTGTTCCAGCTGTGCAATCTGTTTCTCCCCAGATTTTGTATTCGGGGGAGCTGCCATTGGGGGGGAAATTTGAATTGATTTTCCCCCCTTTTTCCTCCACTCCTTTCCCTATAAAACTAGCACTTCCAGCTGCATCTGTGAGGGTTAGTAAAATTGTTTTGAGCTTGGCATACACATCTCTCTCTATCCCTCTCATCCAAGCTTCAAAATACCTTGGTTCTTGGCCATTTCTACATCAACTCCTAGCCTATCAATCTACACTCGATTCCAGCAACTTGAGGCTTCTTTCCAGAGGTGAAGAGCTCCCAAACTTGGCCCAAAAGTTGTTGAAGCTTGGTTCTACAAGGGTGAGTCCCATTTTCCCTCTTTCTTGCCTTGTTTTGCATGCTATCTAAGCCATACTTGAAAGCTTTTTTGGGCTCCGACCCAAACTGTAAATATTCATATTTTGAGCCCCTTTTCATGTTTTATTAAGGACCTCTCGTTGTTTGAGGTCTCCTACTACCACTTGCCTCTTTATCTCTCTTTTAGGCCAATTTTTGCATAGTATTTTAGGCTTATTTGTGAGTTGTTTTGGACTTGGTCATAAACTTTAAAATAACTTTTTTTGAGCCCCTCTTAAACATTTTTGAAGGGCTCTCCTCTGTTTAAGGTCTCCTACTATCAGTTGCCTCTTTATCTCTCTTTTAGGCCAATTTTTTTGCATAGTATTTTAGGCTTATTTCTGAGCTGTTTTGGACTTTGCCATAAACTGTGAAATATCTTTTTTTGAGCCCCTCTTCAACTTTGTTGAAAGGATCTCCTCTGTTTGAGAACAGAAGCTAGCACTTGTCTCTTTACCCCTATTTTAGGCCTTTTCTTGCTTGATAGTTTGGCCTTATTTGTGATTATTTTCGTGGCTTGATGTAAACTGTAAAGTGCCTTGTTTTGAGCCCGTCTTAAACTTTGTTGAAGGGCTCTTTGCCATTTGGGGCCAGCTGCTGTCCCTTGTGTTTAATCTCTCTTTTAGGGCCATTTTTGCATGATAGATTAGCCCTATTTGTGTTCAATTTTAAGACTTGTTATAAATTGGAAATATGCATGTTTTGGGACTGCCTTGGCTCTGTCTTTATACTTCATAATCAAATAATGCATACTTTGTATAGCTATAAGTCATTCCATGTGCCTAGTTTCGAGTTTCGGGATTCATCTCATGCATCGGATGCCATGTTTCCATGTTTCGGGACCATTTTGCATCACATTTTAGTGCTAGAAATTACATGCTTGTATGCCATATTCCATGCCTTGCCATGCCTTGTTAGAGTTGCATACCATGCCCTAGGTTCGGTCCTCGGTTTGCGTGCATGTGTGCACGCATTTTGAGTGTCTCATTTTCATCCAATGGCTACTGATGTGAGTGTGGCCGAGGCCCACCCATATTGGTGTAAGTCCATTGTGCATTGTGTATGCCATTTCAATTCATAACATCGCGTATGTTAGGTTGTATGTTAGAGCATCGTGTATGCCATGTTACATCACGCATTGTGTATGCCATTTCATAGCATTGTGTATGCTAGGTTGCATGTTAGAATTGCATTCATGCATGTCATGCATATTGCATTGTGTTTGGGATAGGTGTTAGCCCAAGCACGGGAAATGAGGGGCGTTTCGTACTCCGAGTGACGGAACGTGTCTCAATTCTCGGTCGCCGACACTCCGGATTATCCATGATGGAGTCTAGGCCTTGTTGTGTCCATATGTGCATTCATTTCATATTGAGTCGTGCAAATCGACTCCTCGGCCATCATGCATCGAGATGCATGATTGGTGGCACGAGGATCGAGGACTATACTCTCTAAAGAGTAGTCATGCATACATACGTGAAAATACTTTGCCATGCCCCTTTGTTGCTCTCTGTTGCAGCAAATCAGAAATCAGCAGCCTTTCGGAGCTTGGCACGCATTCCAAGAACAATTACAAATAGAGGCAAACCGGGGCATCACAAGGGATTTTCTGACAAAGTCAACCCGAGCATGCATCATTCATCATTCGGAACAGAGCTGAGGCAGTCCACGGATTTGCATGCCAATTTATTGCTTTCCTAGATTAATTTGTTAATTAATTAGGGTTTTGTAATTATTCGAACTGTAATTATTTATTCGGGACTGTATATTATTTATTTGGACCCTTCGAGCGAGGGCACAACTGTAATAAGTGTGTGTGTGTGTGATGTATGTCTTCCAACCCCACGTCTTTCTTCCTTTTATTTACCAGCTTATGATGGTTAGATTAGGGCATGTTTCAATTAGCATACAGTATGACAGCATGTTTGCATTCATTCATCTGTCTTGCATGCACCGGGCTCGGCGCATCATACTAACTGCATTTGTATTTCAATTCCAAGTTGAATACATGGTGGCTGAAGCATTTCATATGCCATGTTTAGAATAGTCGAGCCTATTATAGTTGCATTTTTGCATGTGTTGCATTAGGCATTTCTGTATAATTAGGATCATGCATGGATTTCTAATTAGCTTCTGTTTTGGCTTGGAGTACTTGGTAAGTTTTTATGCTTTAGCATCCTTGCATGCGTGTGAGTGACTGCCATGATAGCGTGCATACCATGAGGCTAACTGCTTATGTGATATAACTGCCTGAATGCCTGTGGGTGAAGGTTGGGTTATTTGAATTGGAACAATTCGTTGACTGTGAGTTTTAAGCCCACTAGACAGTGGCAAAATCATGTTTTCTAAGTCCACCCGAGGGTGGCAAATCCGCGTCTTAGCCTACTTGCGGGTAGCACCATCAAACCATTTTCAAATAAACAAACGTGAAATGTTTTGTTCCAATTTAGGCGACCCAGTCTATACTTGTATGCTGTGCGCATCACATAGTAAATCTAGGCTAATAATTGGAATAAGAACGCATAATGTTTTCAAAACTAGATATCATGGTTAGTAGAGGCCGATCTTTGATCGGGCGAGCGGGGGTGCTCACGAAATGACCTTCCCCAATCGTACCCAAGTTCCCGAGCCGAGGCAACTTTGGTGATGACGGAAACGTGGCCTTAGGCAACGAGTCAGGGTTTCCTAAATTTCCCAAAATAAAACATTTAGGTGGCGACTCTGTATCTGGCAAAGCAGTCCATGTTTGGCACTTCTTTCAAAAATCTGTTTTCTCAAAACGATTTACCGGATTTGGACTCTTTGGTTCAGATTAAGAACCGTGACAATTCGAGTCCGAACTGTAGTGAGCCCAATACGAACAGAACGGGACCTCATCCCTCCCGGGGCGTTAGGGGACGTCAACAGTTTCTGGCGACTCTGCTGGGGATTTAGAGAACTTGACTCGAACTCATGATATCTTGTTTTGATTACACTTATGTGTTTTTCTTTGCATTGCATTTGCATTAGTACGCCTAGGACACCGTGTTTGCCATCTGCTATTCCTGAGCGGTTTGCCAGAGGCTGCGTGCCATAAGGCTTACCGGTTACGGGCTCTGCCAGTATGGGAACACAAACCCCGATTTTACCGGGGCACCCTTTTGACCATTCGACCTAGTGCATATTTGGAATCCATAGTGACCATTCCAAACTAGGACATGTAGCTTACCCGATAGGTTGTTTGAAGCAGCTGCGTGTGTAGTGAAACCCTAGCTCCTGAAAAAATAGGACAGGGAAACCCTATCCCAACATAGGGGTGTTTTGGCTCTCACTTATCTGTTATGTACTTTTAGAGTGCGTCTCTACAGGAATGCATGCATCAGTTTACAAGTCTGGTCATCAGGCCTGCGGGCACCAATTCAGTATTTTGGGATTTAGTTTACTAAAGGGTAACAGTTTATAGGCCAAATTTTGGGGCAAAATTCAGTAGAGGGCACAGTCATCCTGTTATGCTCATATCTGTTTTGGTGAAATCAGGCTGAGATGCTGCATGTTTTCTCTTTTGCTAGATAGTCCTGGAACTATAGCTTCAGAAGGCTTCGATATCCCCCGGGTACATTGGACTAGTGCTGATAGACTTTTTTAGGTCAGAAATTCAATTCAAGGGCAACCAGTGTTCTTTCGCTGAGGCAAGGCAAAGAAAAGCCAGTCAGGGCTCACCGGTTCATCTGATCCGTCAATCGCCAGTCACATCACCTTTGTTCGGACTCAGCAGACCGTGATGGCATAGGGTTCGGAAGAATTTGTGGCTGTGATAACAGCGCTAAATCAGGGAACTTCCATGCAAGTTGAGACCAGTATTGAAACGCAGCGCCCATCTGGGGCGTCTGCTTCACATCCAGCTTTGGGACCCCAGCCGAACTTTGACCCACTTTCGCTAGCTGAAGATTTGCAGGGTCCAGATCCTCGAGAAGGGTTAGCTCAAACCCGAGTTTTCAGACCCCTGGTGCAACCTAATGAGAGACTTTATCCCCTTGATGCTAATGACCTCGATCTGACCGCAGTGAAAATTGCGAACCTTGAGAAACAGTTCAAAAAGGCACAAGGCCTTAACTCCATTTCTGACATTGAGGATGGGTACACCGAGTCTGCCGTACGGCTCCCAGACAGATTCAAAATGCCATATATTGACCGTTTTGACGGGTATGGGGATCCAATGGTACATATCCGACTTTTCTTGGATGTCCTAAAGCCGATGGGTTTGACTAAGCCACAGAAACTCTCTCTGTATGGGAGAACCCTGTCGGGTGTAGCAGCCACTTGGTACGCTAAGTTGGAGAATACAGTGAAGCAAAACTGGGAAGAATTGGCTGAGGCCTTTGTTGATCAGTATTCTTACAATACCCAAGTTGAAATGACCATCCAAGAGCTTGAAGCAACCCGCCAGAACCCAACAGAGCCTTTTGTGGAATTCGTTGCGAGGTGGAGAGCAAAGGCAGCACAAATGACAGATCGTCGCCTTTCTGAAAGGGATCAAGTGCAGATGATGGTGCGAAACCTCGAGCATGATATGTTGCAAAAGTTAATAGTCGCGCCACTATTCACTTTCAAAGGTCTACATGAACTGGGGGTTCAGGTCGAGAATGCGCTCAACAGTGGGATCATTCCTAGAACAAGGGAATTGACAAGGAGGATGATTTCAAGGAGTACCAATGCTGGAAGTAGCACTATTCCCGAACCCATTGAAATCAATACAGTCACCACAACCAACCCTTTTGCCAAACCAAGCCTACAAACCGTCGGCCCAGCCCGAGCTCAGGGCAGAACTTTCACCCCTCTCTATATGAGCCTGACTAGTGCACTAAAAGTCCTGATGGAAAGAGGGCATCTCAAACCCCTCGATCCTCAACCTCTGCCTGACCCACTCCCAGCCAGACATAACCCCTCTAAGTACTGTGTGTACCATCAGCAGCGCGGTCATGGCACTGACCGTTGCTACCGCCTTCGTCATGAGGTCCAAAATCTCATCGACAATCGGACGATAGCTCCACCTTAAGACCCCAATGACCAAACATCTCCTGCCTACCTCAATCTTATCCATATACTGCCATCCACCTTCGACCCCAGCATATACATCACCCCGACCTATCTACCCAAGCCTAAGGTGTTCATTCTAGAAAGCATGGACTTATGCATGATGGGTGCACCTGAACCTCAATCATCTCAAACCCGTGAACCCACTACTTCTGAGCTGAAGAGAATGATCGAAGATCTTCAGAGAACTGTGACAAATTTGGCCTCTGGGATATTGGCTTCGTCATCAACCACATCACATACCAGGGAGTTCGTGTCAAAAGGCTCCCCAGTCTTGGAACGAGCTGTATTTGAGGAATGCCAATCCCTTGGCAAAGTGGAGGGGAGTGAAAAGAACAAGATAGGGGTGGACATGGATCCCCATGAACATCTTCTGTTGGCTGTTGAGGCTTTGAAGCCGAGGGACTGAACAAAGAGCAAGTGCTTGCAGTTGTTGCAAAAACTATGGATGACATTTTCGCCACTCAAGTTGCGGGCAGTTTGAATCAAGGGGCAAGTCGGGAGAAGGGTCGTTGTATCAGAAACGTTCCTTTCAGCTATAATCTTGCACTCAGAAGAGATTAACAAACCAGGCCAGCACCTGTCAATCCCTTTACTCGCAAAAATCCACAAACCTTGAAGTACCAACCCCGAGGTCAGAGGGTCTTCCATGCCCTCTATATGCCTTTGTCCAAAGCTCTCCAAGTCCTTGTTGGACAAGGCCATCTCAAACCCCTTGAGCCTCGGCCTCTCCCAAATCCTCTTCCAGCTACGCATGATGCCGCCCAGTACTGTGCCTTCCATCAGCAAACTGGCCATACTACCGACAACTGCTTCCGTCTTCACCATGAAGTACAGGATTTATTTGACAACGGGGTCATTGTCGCGCCAAGCTCTGCAAAGTCTATCGGCACTGGATCGGTGAACTTAGGAGATAATGTGATCATGTGATCGGGGGATGAACCAGCTGCGGGTGGCACTCGATTAAACTCCAGATGTGGGAATGGCACGCACTGTTCTGAGCAATACGCAAACACTAGTTTTGTGCTTTCTAATTTGGGCATTGAATCCGTCTTGTTGTTTTGTATAGAGTCAGCCTTTTCTTATTGAGTCAGTTGGGCCTGTCTTGTTGTACCGAGTCAGTCCTATTTTGTTGGAGTCGGGTGATTTCGGGGGTGTTACCTCGGACTTCACTTGCTTGTTTTGTGTTTGACTTTTCGTTTTCTTTTGAGTCTGTTTTTGCCTTGGAGCCAGTAATGCCAACAGATTTGAATGAACAGCAGTGATTTTCGCATTCTTGTGTTCGCTTCTGCCTTGTGCCAGTTGTGCCAGAAGTTTTGAATGAAATGGCAGTGCTTTCCACCCGCTCTTCTGTGCCTCGAACTCATTGCATTGGCCTAAGTTTTTCAAAACCTTTTAAACACCGTGTTGAAAACTAAGAGGAAAGAATTCCTCGGGATTTGCAAAAAATTGATCAATTGAGGGAAAGAGAGGCATGCTAAGCCCTTAATGAATGAAATCATGTTTGTTAACGTGAGTACTGAGAAGGATCCTAGCTTGATCCAGATTGGTTCTACATTGTCTTCCGCGCGAGCGATTAGTCGCTTTCTTAAAAGATTTCAAAAAAAAAAAAAATGTTTTGCGCAGTCCTGCGAAGACCTGTGTGGTATCGCTCTTGAGATTGTGCAGATTAGGATCGCTCTCAGCCTTGAGACTCGACCCCCCTTTGCTTTTCGACCTTGAACCTTAACTCAGAATGTTCAACGGTCAACCGCAATGTGAGGCCTGTGTGGCCAGATTCGAAGCAGCCCTCGACCTAGGGGCAGAAAAATGTCAGATGTGCTCGGAGAGCCGAAGATGGATCATCCTGCAAATCAATGAAGACTGGCAAGAATGCCAAATCCCAGAAGAGAAGAAAGAAGAAAGTATTGCTGAAGAACAACTGAGTTCCTATCCACAACACTAGGGGCAAATTCAGCCCCCATTGGATGGCCTCCTGCATCGTCAGCGAACAGCAGTCACTCTCCTGGATTTAGACGGATTCGAGATCTCAAAACCATTTGACATGGACCAAGCTACACTTTTACCCTTGAGAGGCTCGCTGGGCCGAAAACCCGGAAGGGCGACCCAAGCAAAAGTTAGAGTGAGAAAAAGAGAAAAGAAAAGAACAAAAGAGAAAAATGTAAAAAAAAAAAAAAAAAAAAATGAAGAAAATGCAAAAAATGAAAAAAAAAAGAAGAAAAAGATGGAAAAAAGAAGAAAAGAAATGAAAAAGAATTGAAGAATATAGCTCGCAAGGTTGAAAACCCGCAAAGGGCGGCCTTGGCAAAAGTTAGAGCGCAAAAGGAGAGGTTAATACCCGAGTGTACCTTAACCCCGAACTACGTGAGGTTTGATTCCCATCTTTGGGATACGTAGGCAACTTCATTCTGAAGTCCAGCCGTAAAACACTGTGTCCATGTAATGGTTTTGATCATCTTTGCTTTCTCTGAATCCGAAAATTTGGTTGTGTTCGTCACTCTGAGGACTGACTATAATGCGCCGCGGTGCTATCCAAACAAGGGGCAACTTTCCGTTGCTATTCAATATGCTGCGGTGCCATTCAACAAGGGGCAACTTTCCGTTGCCAGGAAGCTCTATTCAAGCACGGGGCAATTTTCCTTCGGATCTGAAGTTGTGCTTCTCAAGAGCGGGTTCCATGCTCGTTGAGCAGTGACCGTTTGCAAAAATAGTTTTTGAGAATTTTTAATGAGGTTGACTAATTTTCTCTCAAAAATTATTCTATTTTTCCAAAACTGGACCATTTCTTGGACCAAAAAAAGGAAAATTTTCAGTGCTCATAACTTGACTTGCATGATTTTAAATCAGAAAATTGAACAAGCATGTTAATCGAACTCTCATTTTGGTCAAAATTGTCTTAGTAGAAAGCCAAAAACAAAAAAATGGTCGAAATGATGAACTAGGGGCACAGTTGAGTCAGGTGTTCTGTCTTTTCCCCATTGCCACAATACTTGCCAAGAAGGGCACTCTACCTGCCAGAAAAGGGCACAACTGAAGTTAACAGCAAAAGGGCTGAAAGCTCTCTCACCATCCGAGCAACGAGGTATCAAGCCAAGAGCGAAGCACGAACTGGAATGGATCAAGATATTCCACTCCCTTATCTGGACAGATCTGATCACGTCCAAACTCCCCAGCAGAGCATCGTCAACCGATGTCAGTTGCAGATTTGCTACACACCCAGTTGTAGCATAGCCCCTTTGTGGGAGAAACTCACTAGCCGCGTGCAGAAGAAGAAGAATCTAGCAGAATGCTAGGGGCAAGAGCCCACAACTTTCTGTTTATCCATCAACCACCTAGGGGAGGGATTTAAAATGAGAGATTGAAGAATAGAGAGGTGTGCGCTGAGAGAAAAAGTGAGGAAAGGGCTTTTTCAGAAAAACAGAGCTTGAGGGCCAAGTGATGTGAGAATCACAAATGAGAAAGGGTGGGAAACTATACCCGGAGAAACTGGCTCCTCGTGCACCGAGAGGTCTTTTACCTTTGCAACACAGCTGAGTGTTGTGTTTGTGCGTTTTGTTTGTCTCGTTTCTTGTTTTAAGTTGTTTGAGTGTCAACAAATGTGTTTAGGTCATTTTACCTTGTTTTTCCTTTGTTGAGTTGTGTTCAGGTCGCTCTACCTTTGTTTTCTATTGTTGAGTCGTTTTGGCTATGGTCAGTTATAGGCTCAATACCCGGTTGAGAACCCTTTTTCTCATTTCAATTTCAAAAATCATTTTGTGCTCAGAGTGCCGTGTCGTTCTCCACATTTGTGCAAAAAAAGATTAGTTCTTTCATAAAGCCGCAGGGTTCAACCCAGGTCATGTCAGAATAGTAAAACAAGGACCTATCTGAAGCTATTTAGGTTCCAGACTGCAAAGCAAAAGAAAAGAGGGAAAATTTGGAGCATTTTAGCATGTTTCAACTTTAGCAAAATCCGAGACTGCATTCCAGGTGCACCTTCTCAGGCCTCGCTGTTTCTCTGGAGTATGAGTGTATCTCGACCCCAAGTGTAAGCCTGCTTCAAGTTAGAATGGTAGTCCAAGCAGTACCTGAGGGTTTCACATGCAGATGTTATCTCTCGCCAATATGAACATGGTGTGCCCTTTTTGAGCTGAGTGAGTTGCGAAGCCCTCTAAGAGGCAAATCAGAGGCACCAGAGTACATATTTGATGCTCCTCTATTACATAGAATGTGAACTTTCATATACACTGTTGTTGCATGCGTGCCGCGCATCGTTATGATTCATGCATAGAATATGCTTGCTTTCGATTCCGCATAGAATATGCTTTGCTTGTTTCATGCATACAATATGCTTGCTTTCAATATTGCATAGAATGTGCTTCCATACTTGCATAGAAAATGCTCGTATCTTTTGCATGGAAAATGCCCCCATACTTGCATAGAGATGCATTTTATCGCACTTTCTTGTGCATTTTATCTCGTTCGCACTGTCCTGTGCACTTACACTTTGTATCTCACTAGCACTGTCTTGTGCATCTTGTGGTCGTATCTCACTCGCACTATCTTGTGCATTTCAAATCACTCACGCTGTTTAGCGTATCGCACTGTTTTGTGCATTTCTAATCACTCGCGCTGTTTAGCGTATCGCACTGTTTTGTGCATTTCTAATCACTCGCGCTGTTTAGCGTATCACACGATTTTGTGCATTTCTAATCATTCGTGCTATTTTGCGCAGTTTATCATTCGCGCTATTTTGCGCACCTCCGTCGCACTGTTCTGTGCAGTTTATCACTCGCGTTATTTTGCGCACCACAATCGCACTGTTTTGTGCAGTTTATCATTCGCGCTATTTTACGCACCTCCATCGCACTGTCATGTGTATTGCATTCATCGCACTATTTTGTGCTTTGCATATCACATTGCACTATCTTGTGCATTTCAAATCAATCGCGCTATTTAGCGTATTGCACTATTTTGTGCATTGTATCATTTGCGCTATCTTGCGCACCTCACCTGCACTTATAAGTGTATTGCATCGCGCTATCTTGTGCCGTGACCATTACTTGCATTGTGCATGCATTTTATCGCGCTATCTTGCGCACCTCACCTTTAGCTCGCACTGTCTTGTGCACTCACTTGGTCCAAGAGACCTCAATTCCTCCAGTCTAAGGAGACCTTAAATCCTGCATCATCACTCGCACTGTTTTGCGCATCGCACTTGCATTTATTCGCACTGTCTTGTACACTCACCTGGTCCAGGAGACCTCAAATCCTCCGGTCTAAGGAGACCTTAAATCCTGCATCATCACTCGTACTGTTTTGTGCATCACACTTGCATTTATTTGCACTGTCTTGTGCACTCACCTGGTCCAGGAGACCTCAAATCCTCCGGTCTAAGGAGACCTTAAATCCTGCATCATCACTCGCACTGTTTTGCGCATCGCACTTGCATTTATTCGCACTGTCTTGTACACTCACCTGGTCAAGGAGACCTCAAATCCTCCGATCTAAGGAGACCTTAAATCCTGCATCATCACTCGCACTGTTTTGCGCATCGCACTTGCATTTATTCACACTGTCTTATACACTCACCTGGTCCAGGAGACCTCAAATCCTCCGGTCTAAGGAGACCTTAAATCCTGCATCATCACTCGCACTGTTTTGCGCATCGCACTTGCATTTATTCGCACTGTCTTGTACACTCACCTGGTCCAGGAGACCTCAAATCCTCCGGTCTAAGGAGACCTTAAATCCTGCATCAGCACTCGCACTATTTTGTGCATTGCACTTGCATTTATTCGCACTGTCTTGTACACGCACCTGGTCCAAGAGACCTTAAATCCTCCGGTCTAAGGAGACCTTAAATCCTGCATCATCATTCGCGCTCTTTTGCGCATCATACTTGCATTTTACTTGCATTTCATCGCATTATCTTGGGCACCTTCGCGGGTCTAGGAGACCTTAAATCCTCTAAAGGTGCAATTCCTTTGGTGTTTGTCGTGCCCGAACGACTTCCAGTGGTCTGGTATAGCCACCTGCCTGTGTTAGCAGTGAGTTCCTAGGAGATCAACTGAGACGGTGGAAACTAGAGTTCGAATGGCTCTTGCCTAGAACGCAAAGGTTCGGGATTTCCGAGACTAAAGTCTAGTTTAAATGCCCAGAGGTATATTCTCGGCTTGAAATCTGTATGGCAGCCCCATAGATTGAGATAGCATGTGTATGCACCTCAATTCTGGATACTGAACCAACCTAGTCTGTCACCCTGTTGGAGAATAGGGAAAGCTGCGACCATAGTCAGGGAGAAAAGTAGTACCTGTGGCTCAATCAAGAAGAAGCGAGAGATCCCCAGCAGCATGAGGCACGATATTGCATGTACGGTTTATTCGAGGCTGGTGCGACCAGACGAACTGCGCAGGTATTGTATCTTCTCCGTGTGAGATGTGGCGAGGATTGAATAATTCTCCATATTCTTAACTACATGAAATGTAGTATTGCTTTGCATTCTTGCTTAAAACTGTTACGTGTGCGCTTCATTACAGCTTGCTGCTTTGCATGATCATTGAGTTACACCTGCCTTTGTGCATGTCGCTTTGCATTTTGCCCCCTGCTTGCGGGCATGCCTGCGGGCACATTTCTCGGTTACCTAGTATGTTTGTCTAAGTCTTCGGCCTTGTCAAAAATGGGTCGTCTCTAGGCTTTGACATTCACTCCCGTCACTTATGACTTCCGAGTTCTGTCAAAGAGGGGCAACTGTAGACACCCTATTTTTGACCGACCTTGAGACTCAGACGTCACCGCTTGAGTGCTCGGTGATATTGCATATTGTGCTCGTTCAGAAGTTTCAAAGTCTTGGCTGCGAGCCTTGCCTCCGGACTTTCGGACTCTTTTGTGCCTTGCCTCGGTTTGCGAATCAGGTCCCGTTTTCTCTGTTTTCTCTTCCCGAAGGGAGGGAGAGGTCTCGTAGATCATCTCTCAGTGGCCGTGGGCTACGTTTCGTGGTCGTAGGCCATTTTTCCTGTTTGGAGCCCAATTTCTAGTTTTTCGGAGCCGACAGCCGTGTGCCTCGGTTCGGGACCACCTAACCACCTCCGTTTGCTCCGATTTTTGGTATGCAACTTATTTCCTCCCTTTTGAGGGACACTGTGGCCCAAGAAACCAACTTCGTGGTCAAGCACCACATCCGGTGCTTAACAGCCCATTTTCGGGGCCCCGGGCCGCGCGTTTCGGTCCCCCAAACCTCCGTTTTGCATCCGTTTTGTTTAATTTTTGGTGGAGACCTTATTTTCATTGTTAGGAAGGTTGTAGAAGGGTTGGAGGCCAACAATTGTTCTGAAATCCAACTTTACTTCTTCATCGCTCTTCGTCGCCCGTTTTCCACACTAAAAAGCTAATGTTGACCACCCCGGGGCCACTTTCTTGGGCCCTCAACCACATATTTGTGTTGTACACACCTGGGAGGCCACCAATATGACATGGCCGGCCAGCAATTCATCCTGACCCTTTTGAACCCCTCTAAAAAGCTAGCTTTTCTCTCTTCTGGGTCACTGTTTCTGGTTTTTCTCTACAGGGTTGTGTTGTGCTCATCTGGGAGGCCACCTTTCTGGGTAGGTCGGCCAACAATTCATCTTTACCCTTTTGACCCCTGGTCGGCTGACCAGGGGAGGTGGTCGGCCGGCCACCTGAACCCTCTGCACCTGGTCGGTCTAAACCCCTTCTCCAAGTGTGTTCCAGCTGTGCAATCTGTTTCCCCCCAGATTTTGTATTCGGGGGAGCTGCCATTGGGGGGGAAATTTGAATTGATTTTTCCCCCTTTTTCCTCCACTCCTTTCCCTATAAAACCAGCACTTCCAGCTGCATCTGTGAGGGTTAGTAAAATTGTTTTGAGCTTGGCATACACATCTCTCTCTATCTCTCTCATCCAAGCTTCAAAATACCTTGGTTCTTGGCCATTTCTACATCAACTCCTAGCCTATCAATCTACACTCGATTCTAGCAACTTGAGGCTGCTTTCCAGAGGTGAAGAGCTCCCAAACTTGGCCCAAAAGTTGTTGAAGCTTGGTTCTACAAGGGTGAGTCCCATTTTCCCTCTTTCTTGCCTTGTTTTGCATGCTATCTAAGCCATACTTGAAATCTTTTTTAGGTTCCGAACCAAACTGTAAATATTCATATTTTGAGCCCCTTTTCATGTTTTATTAAGGACCTCTCGCTGTTTGAGGTCTCCTACTACCACTTGCCTCTTTATCTCTCTTTTAGGCCAATTTTTGCATAGTATTTTAGGCTTATTTGTGAGTTGTTTTGGACATGGTCATAAACTTTAAAATAACTTTTTTTGAGCCCCTATTAAACATTTTTGAAGGGCTCTCCTCTGTTTAAGGTCTCCTACTATCAGTTGCCGCTTTATCTCTCTTTTAGGCCAATTTTTTTGCATAGTATTTTAGGCTTATTTCTGAGCTGTTTTGGACTTTGCCATAAACTGTGAAATATATTTTTTTGAGCCCCTCTTCAACTTTGTTGAAAGGATCTCCTCTGTTTGAGAACAGAAGCTACCACTTGTCTCTTTACCCCTCTTTTAGGCCTTTTCTTGCATGATAGTTTGGCCTTATTTGTGATTATTTTCGTGGCTTGATGTAAACTGTAAAGTGCCTTGTTTTGATCCCCTCTTAAACTTTGTTAAAGGGCTCTTTGCCATTTGGGGCCAGCTGCTGTCCCTTGTGTTTAATCTCTCTTTTAGGGCCATTTTTGCATGATAGATTAGCCCTATTTGTGTTCATTTTTGAGACTTGTTATAAATTGGAAATATGCATGTTTTGGGACTGCCTTGGCTCTGTCTTTATACTTCATAATTAAATAATGCATGCTTTGTATAGCTATAAGTCATTCCATGTGCCTAGTTTCGAGTTTCAGGATTCATCTCATGCATCGGGTGCCATGTTTCCGTGTTTCGAGACCATTTTGCATCACATTTTAGTGCTAGAAATTACATGCTTGTATGCTATATTCCATGCCTTGCCATGCCTTGTTAGAGTTGCATACCATGCCCTAGGTTCGGTCCTCGGTTTGCGTGCATATGTGCACGCATTTCGAGTGTCTCATTTTCATCTGATGACTACTGATGTGAGTGTGGCCAAGGCCCACTCATATTGGTGTAAGTCCATTGTGCATTGTGTATGCCATTTCAATTCATAACATCGCGTTTGTTAGGTTGTATGTTAGAGCATCGTATATGCCATGTTACATCACGCATTGTGTATGCCATTTCATAGCATTGTGTATGCTAGGTTGCATGTTAGAATTGCATTCATGCATGTCATGCATATTGCATTGTGTTTGGGATAGGTGTTAGCCCAAGCACGGGAAACGAGGGGCGTTTCGTACTCCGAGTGACGGAACGTGTCTCAATTCTCGGTCGCCGACACTCCGGATTATCCATGATGGAGTCTAGGCCTTGTTGTGTCCATATGTGCATTCATTTCATATTGAGTCGTGCAAATCGACTCCTCGGCCATCATGCATCGAGATGCATGATTGGTGGCACGAGGATCGAGGACTACACTCTCTGAAGAGTAGCCATGCATACATACGTGAAAATACTTTGCCATGCCCCTTTATTGCTCTCTGTTGCAGCAAATCAGAAATCAGCAGCCTTTCGGAGCTTGGCACGCATTCCACGAACAATTGCAAACAGAGGCAAACCGGGGCATCACAAGGGATTTTCTGACAAAGTCAACCTGAGCATGCATCATTCATCATTCGGAACAGAGCTGAAGCGGTCCACGGATTTGCATGCCAATTTATTGCTTTCCTAGATTAATTTGTTAATTAATTAGGGTTTTGTAATTATTCGAACTGTAATTATTTATTCGGGACTGTATATTATTTATTTGGACCCTCCAAGCGAGGGCACAACTGTAATAAGTGTGTTTGTGTGTGATGTATGTCTTCCAACCGCACGTCTTTCTTCCTTTTATTTACCAGCTTATGATGGTTAGATTAGGGCATGTTTCAATTAGCATACAGTATGACAGCATGTTTGCATTCATTCATCTGTCTTGCATGCACCGGGCTCGGCGCATCATACTAACTGCATTTGTATTTCAATTCCAAGTTGAATACATGGTGGCTGTAGCATTTCATATGCCATGTTTAGAATAGTCGAGCCTATTATAGTTGCATTTTTACATGTGTTGCATTAGGCATTTCTGTATAATTAGGATCATGCATGGATTTCTAATTAGCTTCTGTTTTGGCTTGGAGTACTTGGTAAGTTTTTATGCTTTAGCATCCTTGCATGCGTGTGAGTGACTGCCATGATAGCGTGCTTACCATGAGGCTAACTGCTTATGTGATATAACTGCTTGAATGCCTGTGGGTGAAGGTTGGGTTATTTGAATTGGAACAATTCGTTGACTGTGAGTTTTAAGCCCACTAGACAGTGGCAAAATCATGTTTTCTAAGCCCACCCGAGGGTGGCAAATCCGCGTCTTAGCCTACTTGCGGGTAGCACCATCAAACCATTTTCAAATAAACAAACGTGAAATGTTTTGTTCCAATTCAGGCGACCCAGTCCATACTTGTATGCCGTGCGCATCACATAGTAAATCTAGGCTAATAACTGGAATAAGAACGCATAATGTTTTCAAAACTAGATATCATGGTTAGTAGAGGCCGATCTTTGATCGGGCGAGCGGGGGTGCTCACGAAATGACCTTCCCCAATCGTACCCAAGTTCCCGAGCCGAGGCAACTTTGGTGATGACGGACACATGGCCTTAGGCAACGAGTCAGGGTTTCCTAAATTTCCCAAAATAAAACATTTAGGTGGCGACTTTGTATCTGGCAAAGCAGTCCTTGTTTGGCATTTCTTTCAAAAATCTGTTTTCTCAAAACGATTTACCGGATTTGGACTCTTTGGTTCAGATTAAGAACCGTGACAATTCGAGTCCGAACTGTAGTGAGCCCAATACGAACAGAACGGGACCTCATCCCTCCCGGGGCGTTCGGGGACGTCTACAATATGTTGAGTTGCATGTTAGAGCGTTGTGTATGCCATGTTACATCGAGCATTGTGTATGCCATTTCATAGCATTGCGTATGCTAGGTTGTATGTTAGTCGCATTGTGTATGCCATCTCATTTGCATTGTGTTTGGAATAGGAGTTAGCCCGAGTACGGGAAACGAGGTACGTTTCGTACTCTGAGTGATGGAACGTGTCTCAATTCCCTGTCACCGACACTCCGGATTACCCATGATGGAGTTTAGGTTGTGTTGTCTTT
The DNA here is from genome assembly GCF_055761805.1 of Camellia sinensis. Taxonomy (NCBI): domain Eukaryota; kingdom Viridiplantae; phylum Streptophyta; class Magnoliopsida; order Ericales; family Theaceae; genus Camellia; species Camellia sinensis. Next base: position 50,339,927 of record NC_138965.1, read on the forward strand.
TCATGTGCATTCATTTCATATTAAGTCGCGCAATTCAACTCCTCGGCCATCATGCATCGATATGTGCGATTGGTGGCACGAGGATCGAGGACTTCTCTCCCTAAAGAGTAGTCATGCATACATATGTGAAATACTTTGCCATGCCCCTTTCTTGCTCTCTGTTGCAGCAAATCAGAAATCAACAGCGTTCTAAAGCCTTGCACAGCATTCCGGCGTTAATTGCAAACAGAGGCGAATTGGGGCATCGCAATGGATTTCCGCGCCAGGCAACTCAAGCATGCATCATTCATCATTCGGAACAGAGCTGAGGCAGTCCATGGGCTTGCATACTAATTTACTCGTTTTCCTAGATTAATTTTTTAATTAATTAGGGTTTTGTAATATTTAATTATTCATTTCGGACTGTATTATCATTCGGACTGTATTATTCTTTCGGACCCTCCGAGCGAGGGCAATGTTGTAATAAGTGTGTGTGTGTGTGATGTATGTTTTCCAACCCCACGTCTTTCTCCCTTTTATTTACCAGTTTATGATGGTTAGATTAGGGCATGTTTCAATTAGCATACAATATGATAGCATGTTTGCATCATTCATCAGTATTGCATGCACTGGGCTCGGCGCATCATACTAACTGCATTTGTATTTCAAATTCTAAATTGAATACTTGTTAGTTGTAGCATTTCATATGCCATCTTTAGAATAGCCGAGCCTATCTTAGTTGCATTTTGCATGTGTTGCATTAGGAATTACTGTATAGTTAGGATTATGCATTGATTTCTAACATAGTTTCTATTTTAGCTTGGAGTACTAGGTAAGCTTTTATGCTTTAGCATCCTTGCATGTGTGTGAGTGACTGCCATGATAGCATGCTTACCATGAGGCTAAGTGCTTATATGATATAACTGCCTAAATGCCTGTGAGTGAAGGTTGGGTTATTTGAATTGGAACAATTCATTAAATGCGAGTTTTAAGCCTACTAGATAGTGGCAAAATCATGTTTTCTAAGCCAACCCGAGGGTGGCAAATCCACGTCTTAGCCTACTTGCGGGTAGCACCATCAAACCATTTTCAAAATAAACAAACATGAAATGTTTTGTTCCAATTCAGGCAATCCAGTCTATACTTGTATGCTGTGCGCATCACATAGTAAATCTAGGCTAATAACCGGAATAAGAACGCCTAATGTTTTCAAAATTAGATATCATGGTTAGTAGAGGCCGATCTTTGATCGGGCGAGCGGGGGTGCTCACGAAGTGACCTTCCCCAATCGTACCCAAGTTCCCGAGCCGAGGCAACTTTGGTGATGACGGACACGTGGCCTTAGGCAACGAATAAGGGTTTCCTAAATTTCCCAAAATAAATATTTAGGTTGCGACTCTGTATTTGGCAAAGCAGTCCATGTTTGGCATTTCTTTCAAAAAATCTATTTTCAAAAACGATTTGCCGGATTTGGACTCTTTGATGATTTCATCGGTCTTGCATTGCACTCTGCGAGATTAGATACAGGACCGTGACATTGAGTCCTGAACTGTAGTGAGCCCAATGAACAAAATGGGGGGGATTTCCCTCCCGGGACGTTCAGGGACGTCTACAGTTTCTGGTGACTCTGCTAGAGAGTTAGAGAACTTGACTCGAACTCATAGTATCTTGTTTTGACTACACTTATGTGTTTCTTTGCATTGCATTTGCATTGGTGCGCCTAGGACACCATGTTTGCCGTATGCTATTCCTGAACAGTTTGCCGGAGGCTCGCTTCGAGAAGCGTGCCATAAGGCTGACCGGTTGCGGGCTCTGCCATGACGGGAACACAAACCCTGGTTTTACCGGGGCGCCCTCTTTGACCATTCGACCTAGTGCATATCGGAATCCATAGTGACCATTCCAAATTAGGACAGGTTGCTTACCCGATCATAGGTTGTTTGAAACCGCTGCGTGCGTAGTGAAACCCTAGCTCCTAACAAAATAGGACAGGGAAACCCTACCCCAACATAGGGGTGTTTTGGCTCTCACTTGCTTGCTATGTGCTTTTAGGGTGTGTCCCTACTGGAATGCATGTAACAGTTTGCAAGTCTGAGTATCAGGCCTGCGGGCATCAGTATTTGGGAATCAGTTTTACCTGAGGGTATCAGTTTACAGGCAGACTTTTGGGCAGAATTCAGTAGAGAGCACAGTTATTCGGCTGCTCATATCTGTTTTGGTGAAATCAGGCTGAGATGCTGCATGTTTTCTCTTTTGCTAGGTAGTCTTGGAACCATAGCTTCAGAAGGCTCCGATATCCCCCGAGGTTCATCGGACTTGTGCTAATAGACTTTGTTAGGTCAGAGATTCAGTTCAAGGGCAAATCAGTGTTCCTCCGCCAGAGGCAGGGTAAAAGGGCCAGTCAGGCATAGATCACCAGTTCAGCAGTTACCAGATCAGTGGCCCTTATCCACCCTACCAGTGAATAGTCAGGTTGAGGCCTCAGTTTTTTTTCAGTTTTTAGTCACCCCACCAGTCAGTCAGCCAGAACAGCAGAACATGGCAGGGATGGAGGAAATGATGCGTCAACTCCAAGAAAGTATGAAACTCATGCAGCAAGACGCTGCCCGCCAGATGGAATTTTCCAAACAGCAGGCTGCAATCATGGCTCAATAGACAGAGTTAATTACCCAGCTACAGCAGCAAACTGGAGCATCTGCTTCGCACCAAGCCCCTCTCCCACCAGGAGTCCCAGCACCCGAGGAGGCACCAAATGGCCAGGGAGATACGGACATTCCGACAGGATTGGCTTCGCCCCCAATCCTACCCCAATTACCCAAAACACCTACCAACCTACCGGATTCTCCCTTTGAGTCCGAGGTGGACCCCACAGCATTGAAGGTGAGCAAGCTTGAAAAACTATTCAAGAAATCTCAGGGCGTCAAGTCCATCCCGGACATTGAGGATGGGTATACCGATGCGGCCGTGACGCTGCCAGACCACTTTAAAATGCTACATATTGACCGCTTTGACGGGTCCGGGGATCCCATGGTGCACTTGCGACTGTTTTCAGACATACTAAGGCCGATGGGCCTCACCAGACTACAGAAGCTTTCTTTATTCGGCCGGACCCTGTCGGGTGTGGCGGCTATTTGGTACGCAAAACTGGAAGATGATGTTAAGAGGAATTGGGATGAGATGGCCGAGGCCTTCGTTGCGTAGTACTCCTATAACACGCAAATCGAGGTCACAACCCGTGATCTTGAGACAACAAGGCAAGAGCCTAAAGAGAGTTTTTCTGATTTCGTAGCCCGCTGGAGGGCCAAGGCCTCAATGATGACCCTTAGGCCCACTGACAAAGATCAATTTCGGATGATTGTACGCAATCTCCAGCCCAAGCTTATGCAGAAAATGATCGTTCTCCCCTTCCCCACCTTTTCAGACTTACATAAGATGGGAGTACAGATCGAGGACGCTATGAAGCAGGGCCTTCTTGACCAGGAGAAAAAGCAGCCCAGGAGGGCATTTTCCCGCAGTTCAAATGTGACCACCAGTGGTGATGCAGCTGCAAGATCTTCTGAAGTGGGCATGGTTACCACCTCTGCATCAAAAACAGCTACCCCATTCACCGGTGTGTCCGGAAGTAGCTCACAAGAAACCAAATATCCACCTCGAGTCAAGAGGGTTTTTACCCCACTTCATATGTCTTTGTCAAACGCTCTAGAGGTCTTACTCTGGAAAGGACATTTGAAACCGTTAGAACAACGGCCCCTACCGGATCCTATCCCTGCAAAGCATGACCAGACTAAATACTGTGCCTACCATCAACAAACCGGTCATGACACCGACAGTTGCTTTCGTCTGCGCCATGATGTACAAGATTTGTTTGACAGCGGGGTCATTGCTGCACCAGGTCCTGCAAAGTTTATCGGCACTTGATCAGTGAACTTGTGGGGGATAATGTGATTATGTGATTGGGAGATGAACTAGCTGCGGGTGGCACTCGATTTACTCCAGATGTGGCGTGTGGCACGCACTATTTTGAGCATTTGTGAATGCTAGTTTTTGTATTTTCTGACTTGGGTATTGGGTCAGTTTTGTTGTTTTGTGCATAGTCAGTCTTTTTGTACTGTGTCAGTTGGGTCTGTCTTGTTGTATCGAGTCAGTCCTGTTTTGTTAGAGTCAGGTGATCCCGGGGGCGTTACCTCGGATATCACTATTTTGTTTTGTGTCTGTCTTTTCGCTTCCTTTTGAGTCTGTTTATGCCGGGGAGCTAGTAACACCAAAAGATTTGAATGAAACAGCAGTGGTTTTTCACACTCTTGTGTTTGCTTCTGCCTTGTGCCAGTTGTGCCAAAAAGTTTGAATGAAACAATAGTACTTTTTGCTTACTTTTATGTGCCTCGAACTCATTGCATGGACCTAAGTTTTTCAAAACCTTTTGAACATGGTGATGAAAACGAAGAGGAAAGAATTCCTTGAGAGTTGCAAAAATTTGATCAATTGAGAGACAGAGAGGCGCGCTAAGCCCTTAATGAATGAGATCATGCTTGTTAGTGTGAGCACTGGGAAGGATCCTGGCTTGATCCAGATTGGTTCTACACTGTCTTCAGCGCGAGCGACTAGTTGCTTTCTTAAAAGATTTCAAAAAATGTTTTGCGCGGTCCTGCGAAGACTTGTGTGGAATCGCTCTTGAGATTGTGCAGCTTAGGATCGCTCTCAGCCTCAAGACTCGACCCCTCATTTTCAAACCTTGGACTTAAAGTCAGAATGTTCAATGGTCAACCATCAAAGGAGGCCTGTGTGGCCATATTTGAAGCAGCCCATGAACTAGGGACAAGGAGGTCAGAAATAATCAAAAGGAAGCTTATGAAGCTAGATCAAAAGCCCTCGAACTAGGGGCAAAGATGTCAGATGTGCTTGAAGAGTCAAAAAAATTAGGATGTTTCTCAAGCTAACAAAGATCGGCAAGAATGCCAAACCCCAGAAGGGAGGAAAGAAGAAAGTATTGCTGAAGGATAACTGAGTTCTTACCCACAACACTAGGGGCAGATTCAGCCCCCCTTTTGGATGGACTCCTGCATCGTCAGCAAACAGTAACCATTCTCCTGGATTCATATGACTTCAGGATCTCAAAACAATTTGACGTGGACAAAGCTACACTTTTACCCTTGAGAGGCTCGCTAGGCCGAAAACCCGGAAGGGCGACCCAGGCAAAAGTTAGAGCAAGAAAAAAAAATGAAAAAAATGCAAAGAATGAAAAAAGAAAAGAAGAAAAATGAAGAAAATAAAATGAAAAAGGAAAAAAAGAAGAAAAGAAATGAAAAGAACTGAAAAGAAAAGAAGAACAAAAGCTCGCAAGGTTGAAAACCCGGAAGGGCGGCCTTGGCAAAAGTTAGAGCGTAAAAGGAGAGGTTAATACCCGAGTGTACCTCAACCCCGAACTACGTAAGGCTTGATTCCCATCTTTGGGATACGTAGGCAACTTCATTCTGAAGTCCAGCCGTAAAACACTTCAAATTAATTGTGCCCATGTAATGGTTTTGATCATCTTCGCCTTCTCTGTATCCGAGAATTTGGTTGTGTTCGTCACTCTGAGGACTGATTGCAATGCGCTGCGGTGCCATTCAAACGAGGGGCAACTTTCCGTTGCCATTCAATGCGCTGCGGTGCCATTCAAACAAGGGGCAACTTTCCGTTGCCATTCAATGCGCCGCAGTGCCGTTCAAACATGGGGCAACTTTCCGTTGCCATGCAGTGTCCTTCAAGTAAGGGGCAATTTTCCTTCGGATCTGAGGTTGTGCATCTCGAGGGTAGGTTCTGTGCTCGTTGAGCAGTGGTCGTTTGCAAAAACAGTTTTTGAGAATTTTTACTGAGGTTGACTATTCTCTCGAAAATTATTCCACTTTTCCAAAACCGGACCATTTCTTGGACCCAAAAAGGAAAATTTTCAGTGCTCATAACCTAACTTGCATGATTTTAAATCAGAAATCGAACAAGCATGTTAATCTAACTCTCATGTCGGTCGGAATTGTTTTAGTAGAAAATCAAAACAAAAAATGGTCAAAATAATGAACTAGGGGCACAGTTGAGTCAGGCTTCCTGTTTTTCCCCCGTTGCCAATCCATTTGCCGGAAAGGGCACCATACTTGTCAGAAAAGGGCACAGCTGAAACTGTTAACAAAAGAGCTGAAAGCTCCCTCATCCTCCAAGCAACGAGGTATCAAGCCAAGTGCGAAGCACGAACTCGAATGGATCAAGATATCCCACTCCCTCATCTGGACAGATCTAACCATGTCCAAACTCCCCAGCAGAGCATCGACAGCCGATGTCAGTTGCAGATTCGCTACACGCTTAGTTGCAGCACAACCCCTCTGTGGCAGGAACTCACTAGCCACACACGGAAAATAAGAATCTAGTTGAGTGCTAGGGGCAAGAGCCCACAACTTTTTGTTTACCCATCAACCACCCAGGGGAGGGATAAAAAATGAGAGATTGAAGAATAGAGAGATGTGCGCCGCGAGAAAAAGTGAGGAAAAAGGCTTTTTCAGAAAAACAGAGCCTAAGGGCCGAGTGATGTGAGAATCACAAATGAGAAAGGATGGGAAATAATACCCAGAGAAACAGGCTCCCTATGCGCGTCTGAGTGTCGTGTCTTTTTGTTTTATCTCAATTCTTATTTTGAGTCGTTTCGAGTGTTACTCGATGTGTTTAGGTTGTTTACCTTTTATTTTTCGTTGTTGAGTCGTAATGCACTGTGTTCAGTCGTAGGCTCAATGCCCCGGTCAAAAACTCATCTCTCAATTTCAAAAAATAAAATCGTTTTGCCCTCAGAGTGTCGCGCCGTTCTCCACATCTGTGCAAAACAGGATTGGTTCTTTCATAAAATCGCAGGGTTCAACCCAGGCCATGTCAGAATAGTAAAGCCAGGACCTATTTGAAGCTATATGGGTTCCAGACTACAACGCAAGAAAAAAAAGGGAAAATGTCGGGTATCTGAGTTTGTTTCAACTTCAGTAAGTTCCGAGATTGCATTCCGTGTGTACCTTTTCAGGTCTTGCCAATGCTCCGAAGTACGAGTACGCCTCTACCTCAAGCTCAAGATCAAGTCTGCTTCAAGCCAGAATGGCAATCAAAAGTGCTCTCCCTGAGTACCATTCCCTGCCAGAGGCATCGTAGCCATGTTTGCAATGAGTTCATAGGAGACCAACTGCGACGGTGGAAACTAGAGTTCGAATGGCTGTTGCCTAGAATGCAAAGGTTTGGGATTTCCGAGACTAAAGTCTGGTTTAAATACCCAGAGGCGTGTCCTCGGCTTGAAATCTGTATGGAAGCCCCATAGGGTGAGATAACGTGTATGCACCTCAATTCTAGATACCGAACCAACCTAGTCTGTCACCTCGTTGGAGAATAGGGAAAGTTGTGAATACGATCAGGAAGAAAGGCGGCATCCAAAGTGTTCTATGTGAAAAACCCTTGTCAGTATTTCAGAGCCTTTGTGCTATGAGTTGAAGGTAAGTGTTCGAAGAGCACGAAGGGAGATCCCCGTCAGAGTAGAGCGGTTCATCGCCACTCACCCCATGAGGTGCTTTCTAAAGCGCCGCTATGCTTGTTTATTGCGTTCCTTAAACATCATGCATTGTATTGCAATGTACCTATCAAGTTTCTTTCTCATTCACGCACGATATTGTATGTACGGTTCATTAAAAGAAGTTCTGTTTAAGATCATTCATTTAGTGTATCAATCACACTTCACTCATTTTGTGTATCAATCACACTTCACTTCATTCAGTTAGTGTATCAATCACACTTCATTTATTTAGTGTATCAATCACACTCTTTTCATTTAGTGTATCAATCACACTTCTTTCATTTTGTGTATCTATCACATACATTCTCGTTTTGTGTATCAATCACACTTCATTCACTTTTGTGTATTTATCACACACATTCTCATTTTATGTATCTACCATGCACATATTCACTTTAGTGTATTTATCACATACATTCTCGTTTAGTGTATCAATCACACTTCATTCATTTAGTGTATCAATCACGCTTCATTCATTTAGTATATCAATCATACTCTGTTCACTAAGTGCATCTATCACACTTCGTGTTCACCTTTTGTGTATCCATCACACTTGTTTACTTAGTGCATCTATCACACTTCGTGTTCACATTTAGTACATCAATCATACTCTGTTCACTTAGTGCATCTATCACACTTTGTGTTCATTTTTAGTATATCTATCATACTCTGTTCACATAGTGCATCTATCACACTTTGGGTTCATTTTCAGTATATCTATCATACTCTGTTCACTTAGTGCATCTATCACACTTCGTGTTCACATTTAGTATATCAATCATACTCTGTTCACTTAGTGAATCTATCACACTTTGTGTTCACTTTTAGTGTATCCATCACACTTGTTCACATAGTGCATCTATCACACTTTGTGTTCACCTTTTGTGTATCCATCACACTTGTTCACTTAGTGCATCTATCACACTTCGTGTTCACATTTAGTATATCAATCATACTCTGTTCACTTAGTGCATCTATCACACTTCGTGTTCACATTTAGTATATCAATCATACTCTGTTCACTTAGTGAATCTATCACACTTCGTGTTCACCTTTTGTGTATCCATCACACTTGTTCACTAAGTGCATCTATCACACTTCGTATTCACCTTTTGTGTATCCATCACACTTGTTTACTAAGTGCATCTATCACACTTCGTGTTCACCTTTTGTGTATCCATCACACTTGTTTACTAAGTGCATCTATCACACTTCGTGTTCACCTTTTGTGTATCCATCACACTTGTTCACTAAGTGCATCTATCACACTTCGTGTTCACCTTTAGTGTATCCATCACACTTGTTCACTAAGTGCATCTATCACACTTTGTGTTCACCTTTTGTGTATCCATCACACTTGTTTACTAAGTGCATCTATCACACTTCGTGTTCACCTTTTGTGTATCCATCACACTTGTTCACTAAGTGCATCTATCACACTTTGTGTTCACCTTTAGTGTATCCATCACACTTGTTCACTAAGTGCATCTATCACACTTCGCGATCACCTGTAGTGTATCTATCATACTTGTTCACTAATTGCATCTATCACACTTCGTGTTCACCTTTTGTGTATCCATCACACTTTGTTCACTAAGTGCATCTGTCACACTTTGTGTTTACCCTTAGTTTATCTATCACACACTCGCTTTGTGCATCCATCACATGCTTATTTAGTGTATCTATCACACGCTCGCTTTGTGTATCTATCACACGTTTACTTTGTGTATCCATCACACGTTCGCTTTGTGTATCCATCACACGTTTACTTTGTGTATCCATCACACGTTCGCTTTGTGTATCCATCACACGCACGCCTTGTGTATTCATCACATGTTCACTTTAGTGTATCTATCACTACACTCGCTTTGTGTGTCTATCGCACATACTTACTCCCTCTGTGTATCTATCACACTTCGTTCACTTTTGAGATTCCATAATTTTCTTATATCCTTACTGCATGAAATGTAGTTGTTGCTTGGCATTCTTGCTTAAAACTGTTGCGTGTGCGCTTCATTACAGCTTGCTGCTTTGCATAATCATGAGTTATATCTGGCTTTGTGCATATCATTTTGCATTTTGCCCCTGCCTGCGGGCATGCCTGCGGGCATGCCTGCGGGCACGTCTTTGTTATCTTGTATGTTTGTCTAAGTCTTTGGCCTCGTCAAAAATAGGTCGTCTCTGGGCTTTGACATTCACTCCCGTCGCGTGTGACTTCCGAGTTCTGTCAAAGAGGGGCAACTGTAGACACCCCATTTTTGACCGATCTTAAGACTCGGACGTCACCATTTGAGCGCTCGGTGATGCCGCATGTTGTGCTCGCTCTGAAGTTGCGGAGTCTCGGCTGCGAGCGTTGCCTCCGGACTTCGGAGCTGTTTTGTGCCTTGCCTTGGTTTGCGAACCGGGTCCTATTTTCTCTATTTTCTCTTCTTGAAGGGAGGGAGAGGTCTCGTAGACCATCTCTCAGTGGCCGTAGGCTACGTTTCGTGGTCGTAGGTCATTTTTCCTGTTTGGAGCCTAGTTTATGGTTTTCGGAGCCGTCGGCCGTGTGCCTCGGTTCGGGACCGCTTAACTATCTCCGTTTACTCTGGTTTTTGGCACACATCTTATTTCCTCCCTTTAGAGGAACACTGTGGCCCTGGAGACCACCTTCGTGGTCATACGCCACTTCCGGTGCCTAACAGCCTGTTTTTGGGGCCCCGAACTGCGCGTTTTGGCCCCCGAACCTTCGTTTTGCATCCGTTTTGGTCCGTTTTTGGTAGAGACCCTATTTTCACTGTTAGGGAGGTGGTAGGATGTTGGCCGGCCACCTCTTCCCCTGAAAAACCAGTTTTCTCATTTTCTCTCTCCAAAAGCCAATTTTTCTGACAGGAAGCTGGTTTTTCCCACTTTTGAGCCACATTTTCTGGCTTTTCATACCACCATTGTGTTGTGCTCATCTGGGAGGCCACCAATATGGGTAGGCCGACCAGTAATTCTGCTTGACCCTTTTGAACCTTGCTTAAAAGCTAGCTTTTCTCTCTCTTGGGTCACATTTTTTGGTTTTTCTCCACAGGGCTGTGTTCTACTCATCTAGGAGGCCACTTTTCTGGGTAGGCCGACCAGCAATTGTTCTTGAACCTTTTGACCCCTGGTCGGCCGACCAGGGGGAGTGGCCGGCCGGCCACTTGAACTGGCCGGCCTGCTTATTGCTTTTCCCCTTTCTGAGTGTAATCCAGTTGTGCTAGCTGGGGACCATTTGGTGCATCCTCCATACACGTGTATGGAGGATCTTTGAAGCTTCCAAGAGAGGCTTTGGCCTCTTTTCTCTATAAGAGAGGCCCTCCTCTTCATATCTAAGGGTTAGAAAAACCAGCCAAGGCTTACACACCTCTCCCTTCATATCTCTCTCTTCCAAGCTCCAAAACCCTAATTTTTCTTGGCCATTTACCCTACACCTCATAGCCTATCTCCTCCCTCATCCATTCCAGCACCTTGGAGGTCACTTGAAGAGCTTGGGGAGTCATATTTTTGGTCCAGAACTTGCTGAGAGTCAGCTCTACAAGGGTGAGTCCCCATTTCCCCTTTTCTTGCTTTATTTTGTATGATATCTTAGCTCCTTTAGCTTACTTTTTTGGGCTTCTACCTGAACTGAAAATAATATTATTTTGAGCTCATCTTCATGTTTGATCAAGAAATTTTTTCCGTTTGAGCTCTTCTACCCACCCTTTGTGCTTTATCTCTCTTTTAGGGCTTATTTTGCATGATACATTATCCTTATTTGTGAGCATTTCTGGGCTTCGAACCAAATTGTAAAGTATCTTATTTTGAGTCACTCTTCAAATTTTAAGGGATCTTTGCTGTTTAAGGCCATCTACTACCCCTTGCCCTCTATCTCTCTTTTAGGGACTTTTTTGCATCATATTTTAGCCTTACTTGTGAATATTTTCGAGATTTGTAATAAACTGGAAAAGTTCTTATTTTGAGCCCCTCTTCAAGTTTTATTAAGGGCATTGTTCTGTTTGGGGTCATCTTCCCCATATGCATGCTTCATCTCTTCATGATTAGGGCCATGCATTAGAGCACTTGCATTGGCCATGGTTTGGCCTCTTAGCCACTGAAATCCAATGGATTTTCAGTGGCTTTGTTGCATTTTTGAGGGCCAAAATTAGAGGGGGGTGACCCTCTCTCTCCATGTCTTGTTTGGGGGTCTTTTGGGCCTTCCAAAGAGACCCTATTTTTCATGCATCGAAGCCTTGTTTCAGGCCTCATTCTGTGAGTTTTGGGGTTTACCTTGGCTCTGTCCAAGGCCCTTTGGGCCATATTTTATGTGTAGAACAATTCCATTCAAGGCCTTTTGAGGGAGCCTTTTATTGTATGCTTCCTTGACTGATTTCAGGGCCAATTTTGTGAGTTTTAGGGCTGTCATAACTCATTTCCAGAGTTGGTTTGGTCATGCTAAGTGTCTATCTTATATGTGCTTAACGACCCCTTGAATGGCCTTCCAAAGAAGCCCCTCTTTTTTGCATGCATTGGCTGCATTTCAGTGATTATTTGGGTGTATTTTGGCATGTTTTGTTCACTATTTTTGGCTGGTTTGATGAGTTCTCATTTGCTTCATATACATGCCATGTAAACCATGCTTGCTAGCCAATATTGCATGCTATTTAGTCCATCATGTTTGCATCTTTTGGCCATGCTCTAAACTAGAAATGTGCATGTTTTGGGACTGTCTTGGCTCTGTCTTTAGACTTCATGATCAAATAATGCTTGCTTTGTATACTTGTGGTTCAATGCATTGGACTAGTTTTGAGTTTCAGAGCTTATTCCATGCATCGGGTGCCATATTTCCATGTTTCGGGACCATTTAGCATTATGTTTCAGTGCTGAAAATTACATGTTTGAATGCCATGCTTCATCCTTTCCATGTTTTGGTAGAGTGGCATTCAATGCCTTAGGTTCGGTCCTCGATTTGCGTGCATGTGTGCACGCATTTCGGTCATCTCATTTTCATCTTATGGCCACTGATGTGAGTGTGGCTGAGGTCCACTCATGATTGGTGTAAGTCCACTAGGCATTGTGTATGCCTTTCAATTCATAGTATTGTGTATGCTGAGTTGCATGTTAGAGTATTGTGTATGCCATGTTACATCGAGCATTGTGTATGCCATTTCATATCATTGCGTATGCTAGGTTGTATGTTAGTCGCATTGTGTATGCCATCTCATTTGCATTGTGTTTGGGATAGGAGTTAGCCCGAGCACGGGAAACGAGGTACGTTTCGTACTCCGAGTGACGGAACGTGTCTCAATTCCCTGTCACCGACACTCCGGATTACCCGTGATGGAGTTTAGGTCATGTTGTCTTTTCATGTGCATTCATTTCATATTGAGTCGTGCAATTCGACTCCTCGGCCATCATGCATCGATATGTGCGATTGGTGACACGAGGATCGAGGACTTCTCTCCCTGATGAGTAGTCATGCATACATATGTGAAATACTTTGCCATGCCCCTTTCTTGCTCTCTGTTGCAGCAAATCAGAAATCAGCAGCGTTCTAAAGCCATGCACAACATTCCGGCATTAATTGCAAATAGAGGCGAATCGGGGCATCGCAATGGATTTCCGCGCCAGGCAACTCAAGCATGCATCATTCATCATTTGGAACAGAGCTGAGGCAGTCCATAGGCTTGCATACTAATTTACTTGCTTTCCTAGATTAATTTTTTAATTAATTAGGGTTTTGTAATATTTAATTATTCATTTCGGACTGTATTATTCTTTCGGACCCTCCGAGCGAGGGCAATGTTGTAATAAGTGTGCGTGTGTGTGATGTATATTTTCCAACCCTACGTATTTCTCCCTTTTATTTACCAGCTTATGACGGTTAGATTAGGGCATGTTTCAATTAGCATACAGTATGATAGCATATTTGCATCATTCATCAGTATTGCATGCACCGAGCTCGGCGCATCATACTAACTGCATTTGTATTTCAAATTCCAAATTGAATACTTGTTAGTTGTAGTATTTCATATGCCATCTTTAGAATAGTCGAGCCTATCTTAGTTGCATTTTGCATGTGTTGCATTAGGCATTACTGTATAGTTAGGATCATGCATTGATTTCTAACATAGTTTCTGTTTTGACTTGAAGTACTAGGTAAGCTTTTATTCTTTAGCATCCTTGCATGTGTGTGAGTGACTGCCATGATAGCATGCTTACCATGAGGCTAAGTGCTTATATGATATAACTGCCTGAATGCTTGTGGGTGAAGGTTGAGTTATTTGAATTAGAACAATTCATTAAATGCGAGTTTTAAGCCTACTAGATAGTGGCAAAATCATGTTTTCTAAGCCCACCCGAGGGTGGCAAATCCACGTCTTAGCCTACTTGCGGGTAGCACCATCAAACCATTTTCAAAATAAACAAACATGAAATGTTTTGTTCCAATTCAGGCAATCCAGTCTATACTTTTATGCGATGCGCATCACATAGTAAATCTAGGCTAATAATCGGAATAAGAACGCCTAATGTTTTCAAAATTAGATATCATGGTTAGTAGAGGCCGATCTTTGATCGGGCGAGCGGGGGTGCTCACGAAGTGACCTTCCCCAATCGTACCCAAGTTCCCGAGCCGAGGCAACTTTGGTGATGACGAACACGTGGCCTTAGGCAACGAGTAAGGGTTTCCTAAATTTCCCAAAATAAATATTTAGGTTGCGACTCTGTATTTGGCAAAGCAGTCCATGTTTGGCACTTCTTTCAAAAAATCTGTTTTCAAAAACGATTTGCCAGATTTGGACTCTTTGATGATTTCATCGGTCTTGCATTGCACTCTGCGAGATTAGATACAGGACCGTGACATTGAGTCCTGAACTGTAGTGAGCCCAATGAACAAAACAGGGGGGATTTCCCTCCCAGGACGTTCGGGGACGTCTACAAGTAGCCTTGGCATGAGTTACGGGTTTCCTAATTTTTCCACAATATTAGGTGGTGACTCTAAGATTTGATGACGCAATCCATTTATGGCAAAGATTTTGCAATACAATGGATTTTCTATAAAATTTGTCAGATTTGGACTCTCATCTACGTTTCACATTGCACTCGTGAGACTAGATCAAAGAAATCGAGAGTCTGAACTATTTATCGCACTCAGGTACCCGTTGGGCTATGCAAAGGGAGTGTAGTTTTGTATTGGTTACGTTGGCTTAAGTGTCCATGGTGAAAGACCAAAAACACGCACGAAGTATGTGTCTTCTGGTTAGAAACTGGTAAAGTGGCAATTGGTAGTGCTTGATATGCCTATTTACATACACCAACCTATGAATTACCTGAGTTGTATTTACCACCCCTTGAATTATATTGAAGTTATTGAATCGTTGTGTTTTCATATTAGCATTGTGCACAAGATTTCCAAAAGATAAAATATATATATATATTTTGAGCATGACATGACATATGCACTCATCTCAAGAGACTGTATAAAATGTATATACTTTGTTAAGATCTTCCTGCTGGACTTTGTGCTCACCTTAGTGGATTTGTACAAGAAAGAATGTGGTGATTCTACCAAGTTAAAGGTGTGGAGTATATTTTGAGGCCACATGGCTCTTCTATTTTGGCAAGCTGAGGGCTTTACATGTGTGAGTTTCAATAATCATTTTGTTTAACCGAGCATAAGCCTTGGAACTTGTACCCCATGAGGGTATTAAATTGTATTTGACTTGTAGTGCCACATGCTATAGATTCATATTCTAGGAAATGTTCAATGTATAATTGCATGTGAAATACTTTTGTTAATCTCTCGAGTATAATGGATACAAATTTTAGAGATTTGACGATGATGTTAATGATGAGGCATTATATCTCGTATGCATATATGCAATGGAAGTTATTAAGTTTGGAACACGATCATGTTGATGGAGTAAATTTGTGTTTTTCTTACGTTAATAATGTGGGGGCATTACAACTTGGGATCAGAGCTACCGGGTTTGAATATTTGGGGCTCGTGGAAAGTGTTTTTTCCCCCCTCCACAATGGGTTCATTTCTCTAAACTAAGAGATGTTCCATGTTTTAGGTGTTATGTGATAACATGCTTATATGACTACATGGGTTTGAGATTGAACTTTTAGGATGTTGTTTGCGCCTATTAAATTCCTTGAAGTCTTATTAGAAGGACACCTAATCAATGCTCATTCTAATATGAATTCTCGGTATTTTATGGGACAAATTTCATCGAAATGGAGTAATCCGTATATGGTTAAGTGATTAAGTGCTTATGTGGAGTAAAACTACGTGTTTACATAAAATGGAAACTTACAAAATCATTGTGATGAGACGTGTGAGATATAGTTGTGCGCACATATGTGATTGTATGCTAAATTGTTTATTTTTGTCCTTAATTAGGATGTCAGGAAGAGGCCAGGTGCGTGATGGTAAAGGCAGGAGTTGTGGTAGTATATCATGCCGGGGGGGTACCCGTGTGCGTTAAATAGTTCAGACTCACAACTTTTTTGATCTAGTGTCACGAGTGCAATATGAAACATAGATGAAAGTCCAGATTTGGCAACTTTTATAGAAAATCTGTGTTAATACAAAAAAATTTCAAAAATGGACCACATCACCAGATCTTAGAGTCACCACCTAATATTTTTGAGAAAATTAGGAAACCTGTGACTCATACCAAGGCCGCTATTCGTCGTAACCAAAGATGCTTGGCTCAGAACCTTAGGTATGAGAGGAAAAAGTCATTAATTGAGCACCTCCGCTCACCCAATCAAAGATCGGCCTCTACTAAACCATGATATGAGTTTTATTAACTCTATATGTTCATATTCTAGTTATTAAACAAATCCTAAAATTTTCTATGTGAAACACACAAGTATAGACTATGTCATTCATTTTGGAACAATTTGATTTCATGTGTTTCAAAAGAGTTTTGCAGATGTAAAACTCAAAGAAATTGAGTTTACAAACATGAAAATCAACATCATCCCAAATTAAACCACATAACCTCTATCTATCGGCACTCATACAGTTATATCAAGTAAGAAGGTAGTCTCATGGTATAATGCTAAACACAGTAAGAAAAAAAAAAAAAAAAAAAACAACACACACACACACACACAAGCAGGATGCTAAACCATAAAAACTTACATATTTACCAACATCCCGCGAACAGCTATAAAACAAAGTCAGTGAAATATGCATGATCTTATATAAAATCGTAAATCTATTTCACACATGAGATACAACTAAAGATTCAGTTTCTAAGATATGACATGTGAATCATCTCAAAAACATGAGGTAGCGCATATAATCACATAGGAATTGATTAAATCCACAAATGCAAACTTTCAAGATGCATGAAACATGGATATAATGAAAAACAAAAAATGATGCTTATGCACAAATAAAGAAAGATAGTCAAAGAATGGGATAGAAATAAGCGGGTCGGGAAATTATTACAACACTTGAAAGAATAATTACAAACCAAATGAGAGAAGGA
Source organism: Camellia sinensis (assembly GCF_055761805.1). Taxonomy (NCBI): domain Eukaryota; kingdom Viridiplantae; phylum Streptophyta; class Magnoliopsida; order Ericales; family Theaceae; genus Camellia; species Camellia sinensis. The sequence continues at coordinate 50,356,967 of NC_138965.1, forward strand.
TGAGGAAAATATTACAACAAAATAAAAACCTCACAAAACACTCAAATAAAAAAAAAAATAGAAGCTTCATGTGTCTTTGAGGATTGTCGGAAACTAGGATGCTCAACTCCGGAATACTACTCTGTGTCGTCCAAAAGAAGCTAACCGGCCGACCAACTAGGCCTAGCAAAACCTATCTTGTTGTAACACCGAGAAAACGAACAAATGAGGAATATGTAGGTGGCTCAACTAACCACTTCCGGTTTGATTATAACAAAACTAATGTAAGAAAATAAATATAAGATAGAAAGTGCAAGAAAATGAAGGGATTGAAACCTAATCACTTTACAACAAAAAAATATGAAACAAAAGTAAGAAAACAAAGATGAGATAAAAATGAAAGAATTGGAAATTCACCTTACAAAGAAAGAGTGAACTCCTTGATTTCCAAACTTCCTCTTGATGACCCTTAAGTTTATGAATTATGTTCTTAATCCTAAATTCAAGAGCTTCGAATTTGAACTAGAACAATGGTTTTGAGCAAGTGTATGATCTTTAATCTTCTTCAACTTAGCAAGACTACTCTCTCTTTGATCAAGGCTTTAGGACTTGGTTCTTAAGTGATGTTTGCATAGGAAGATGAGATGTATAGAGGCTAGGTAACGTCACTAATTTAGCAAGACAACTCTCTTGTTTTCAAGGCTTTCTTTTCTCTCAAATTCTAACCCAAATTTAGCATTCTCTTTACACTTTCATTTTCTCCAACTCAAGGCTAGAGCTCTCATTATATAGGCAATGCAAGTGGAGCAATGGTGAAAGACAGAGTGAAAGATAAAGTAGAGTATTTAGGGAAGATAATTGAGCTAATAGAGCACCAAAATGGAGCATTATCCTTAATGGCTCAAGAACTAGTTAATTGAGGATGAATAGGCAAGCATTTGGTGCAAAAATGGGTCAAAAATAGCATCACTTAATGCCCCACACATTTAAAAAAACTTGCCCACTGTGAACAGGTCACAGCCGTAGACCAACAGGTCGTGGCGGCAAAACACATGGTCGCGCCCGTGATCGCAAGGGTCGCGCTCGTGATGTTACTAACCAGTCGACCGATCGGGCCAAGGTTTTCCCATTTTCTAATCGGTTCGGTTCAGTTTTGCTCTGGTTTGGTCCAACTTTGCTCCAGATGTCCTATTTGCTCCGGATGTCCTATAGGGCTCAAACACTCGACCAAAATAGGCTTAGGGTTGGGAATAAAGCTCAAATTCTATCTCTTTCTTACTAAGGATTTTGTGAGAAACACATTTTGATTGTCATCATCGGGTAATTAAAAGAAAGCGCCCAAGTCTTAAGGTGGTCAAAATTGGGTGTCTAAAGGTAGGCCTCATCGAGATGTTCATGAAGTATTGGTCCATAAGGTTCTAGTGCAAGAAGAGAGGTTCAGCCACGCTAATGTGGCCAAGTAAGTGGGCCAAGTTAATGTGGTCGAGCAAATGGGATAAGCAGGAATCCCTGAACAAGTAGGTCAAGCTACTATGGGTGCCCTAGACCGAGAAACAACAGGGGCTTTAAGAGAGACAATAAACAGCTTAAGGCCGGAGAACCAAGCCTGAGAGAACAGCGTGGAGACAAGGATGTGCTTTCTTACTCGAGAGTTCTTACGAGCCAAACCAGAAGAGTTTCACGATGGCCCAAAGCCCAAGAAAGCAGATGAGTGGTTTGAGCAAACGGTGAAGACATTTGAAATGCTTCACATCAATGTTAGTGAACTGAAGGTGACTTTAGCGAGTTACTACTTGAAAGGGGATACGGGCCAATGGTGGAAGTTCACCAAAAACAGAGTGGGGCCGACATAAGAAGCTTTTGTCATTGCTTTCCAAGACAAATACCTACTCCCTACTGCTAGGGAGAGATTGAGGCAAGAATTTCAAAAGCTCAAGCAACTAAACCTGTCAGTGGCTAAGCTTGAGGCAGCTTTCACTAGTTTATCTCAGTTTTCACTGGAGTTGGTGGCAATGGAGGAACGTCGCTGCATAGAATTTGAAAAGAGATTGAGAACCAAAATTTTGTTCAAGGTTGCTAGAAACATGATGTAGGATTATGACCGTCTTGTGAAGGTGGTGACACATATAGAAATTATAGTGCAGGCCGAGGAGGAGAGACTTTAGGGTTTGAGGTCTAGGGGTCAAAAGTCGTTGGTGGACTTCAGACTTAGCAAGAAACATAGGGGCTTCACTTTATCCTAGCCCTAATCATAGCATACTAGATCCACTTTCTCATTGCCTAGAACTGGCCTGAGAAAGATTGCTCAGGGTGAATTTACTTGTTTCAAGTCTGGCTAATAAGGTCATAAGGCCAATGCATGTCCACAAAAGGGAGAAGGGTAGCAGATGTTACCACCACCACCACCACCACCTAAATGATCCCTCAGTTAGTCCCAAAGTAGGGGACAAGGACCTACATGTTTTTAGTGTTGTTAGTCGAGGCATATGAGGAGAGCTTGCCTATAGTTAGAAGGCACATCTGGCGTATCAGGGTCAAGGTAGACTTAGAGCCACCAACAAGCTCACTCAGTCCAAACCTCATGAGCTATTCAGGGAGCCACCTTGGCTCAATCAGTACAACAAGCCCATGCATTGAGAGATGAGCAGGTTAATTAGAGGCCAAAAGAGAGCATAAGCTGTTACGGCACTGGATCAGTTGCTAGGATCCTCTGTTGTGAGAGGTAATTTTATTGTGTTCAATTCTTTGGCTAGTGTGTTGATTAATATGGGTGCGTCGCATTCATTTATATCTACTACTTTTGTTTCTGCTTTGGGGTTATAGATTTATCAGTTAGAGTCTCCTTTGTGGGTTAAGTTACTAGTTGGGGATAGAGTGACATTGGAACCAGTGTGCTACTCTTGCTAGATTGAGGTCACAGATCGCCGACTATCTTTTGACACACTTCTGGGCTACTATATATTGTCAGAGCCACCAAGTGTTTGTATGTACATCTACCGAGGATTGTTTCTATTTTCTATGTGATTGGGGTGATAGTTTGATTCCACTATTGTATGACCTTAAGAGTCGAGGAGGACTTAGTTTCCTCTTTGCTATTTCCTTAGCTAATGAGGGTAGCATGGTTTGGAATGATTTACCAAGGGTAGTTTGTGAATACTTGGATGTTTTCCCTGAAGATATTTCCGGGTTGCCACCCTGTTGAGAGATTGAATTCTAAATTGACTTAGCGCCCAACACAACACCAATTTTCATGGCACCATATAGATTTGCACTCACTGAGTAACATGAGTTGAAGATCCAACTCCAAAAACTTTTAGACAAGGGCTTCATTCACCCTAGTACATCACATTGGGGAGCGTTGACTCTCTTTACGAAGAAGAAGAATAGGTCATTGCAATTGTGTATTGATTATCGCAAATTGAATCGAGTTACTGTAGATACCCAATTTTTGACCGTCCTCAAGACTTGGACGTCACCGTTTGAACACTCGGTGATCATCCTTGTTTGTGTTCGTCTTGAGTTCCCGGAGGTCTCGGCTACGAGCCTTGCCTCAGGATCTCTCAACTCGATTGTTTTTTGTTTGGTTTTGCACCAAACACTTGTGTTTTTGCTTTGGAGGGCAGAGAATGGCTTGTTGGCCATCCCCACACCTCACCAGCCATGGCTTGAGGCTACTGGCCATTGGTTTGTTGCCATCGGCCAAATGTTTGGCCGACCGGTACTCTTTGTGGTCGACCGGCCATCTTTTTTGGTCAAATAGCATTTTTGGCTGGCCGACCACTGTACATCTGCTTTTGCAGATATTTTTATGCCAACTGTGCTAGCTGGCATACACTTTGCTTCCCTCCATACACGTGTATGGAGGGATTTCACTCTTGCTTAGCTTGTTTTGGAAGCTTTGCAAGAGTGAATCTCTATAAGAGGGAGCCTCTTCTCCCTTCATTAGGGTTACAACATTTTTCCAGAGGGCTCTGATATTTGGATTAGGGTTTGCATATCCCCTATCTCTATATCTCTCTCTCTTTTGTGTATAAGTGTGTGTTTGGTCTTATTATTGCACACAAACACCCACCATTACACCTTACCTTGGCTCCTGAGGTGTTAGGGAGCTGTTCTTGAAGTTCTTGACTGGTTTTGAGCTTAACGAACCAGCTGGAGCATTATTTGTGAAGGAGGTCTACAAGGGTAACAATCTTACCCCTTTTTCTCCATTTTTGTATAGCTTTTAACCTATCTTGCAACTATTTTCAGACTTTGTACATAACTAATAAAAGTCTTGTTTTTGAGTGCTTTAAATAGTTATTTAAGGTCACTTTGTTGTTTGAGATTGTTTGACCCCTCTTAGGGCTTGTTTTTGTGCTATTTTGCTGAGCTCCGGGACCACCTTGTTTGGGCCTCCTCACCAATATTGAGAGATTTTAGTGGTGAGGATGGTGGTTTAAGGTCCTAAGAAGGAGAGGGTCCCCTCTCCTTGTTGTCTTTAATATATGTCATTTGAGCCTCATGTGTGAGCACCATTTTTGAACTCATGTTGACCATGTTTCAGTAGGTATTTGGTAGTATTTTGCCATGTTTTACCTCTGTTTTTACTCGGTTTAGACACACCATGCATGCCTTGCATACATGTCTTGTAATGCCATGTTTTAGCCTTAACATGCTTTGTGCTTTGAGCCTTGTTCTAGCATGTTTTTGACCAAGCTTTGTGAAGCTTTTGTGCTTGTTTTGATGTGCTGAAGGTCTGATTTTGGTCATTCGGGTAGTCCATGCTTTGCTTTGTATAGCTACCATGCAACCTCTCTTGTATGCCCTAAGCATTGACCCCTCTAGCATGCCATCCTTGCTTTGTTTCAGTGGTTTGGAACCACTTGCCATGCCATTTTAGTCCTTGTGGTGTGTTTGTATGCTTGCATTTGGTGTTCCTTTAAGGCCTTAAAGGGTTGGTGTTTCATGCTCCATGTTTGTGCCTTCATGTATGCCATCATGTTTAGGCCTCTAGGATGCCATGTCATTGTGTTTTTGGCTCTGTTTTAACATGCTAAAACTCTGATTTTAGTTGTTCAATTCATGCCATGTTTGGTTTTGTTAAGGGTAGTTCAACACCCCTTTGGTGGGCCTTAGACCTTGGACTTTGTTTGCATGCTTCGATTGCCTTGTTTAGATTGATTTGGCATCATTTTATAACATGATTTCAGAGCTCATAATGTATGCCATATGTCCATGTTATCCTCTTTTAAGTGTGCTTAGAAGTTGTCTCCATATGCTTAAGTGTTTAGGCCTTAACATGTGCATGTTTGTGTGTGTTTTGCCTCTCATTCCTTAGCATGTTGGCCACTGTTTTGGGCCTAGTATAGGGCTGCCCAAATTGGTATAAGTCCATTGTTTGCATGTTGTCGCATGCTCACCTTATGTGTTGTCATATACTTAGCCTATTGCATGTGTTGCATGCTTCAATCGCTTTGCATTTGGCACGCATTCTCTTGGCTAAGTTGCCTAACATGTTGTCCATGTTGCACCTTGCATGCTTTCATGGTTAAGTTGCACGTTGCATGCTTGATTAGCTTGCATAGTTATTCCATGTCTTGCATACTTATTTGCTTAGGTTGTGTGCCTGTTGCATGCTTACTTGTTTGCATTTCATGTTGCACACTTAGCTCACATGTCTAGGTTGCATATCATTGCATGTATCTTTCACCTCTTGATCAAGCCATGATAGAGGTTGAAAGCCCCTTTGGTATGTTTCTATGCATTGCATTTCATTTGAAATCAAAATGCACGACTTGGTTCCTTGGGCCATCATGCATTGAAATGCGCGACTGGTGGTCCGATAATCAACGAACATACCCCTTTGAGTCACAAACATGATAAGGGATGTGTTGGTGCACACATTTGCTTGAAATACATTGCCATGCCTTGTTTTGCCCTCTGCTGCTGTCAAAACAGGTTCTGCAGGAAGACTTGGCCGGTTGACTACATGGAGTGCCGACTGACCAATTATTGATGGCCGAGAGCTCAATAAATGGTCGATGGCCATCCGGACATGGTCGGTGGGGTTTCCACTTGGTCGGTGGTGATCCACAGTGTCCATGGAGCATACCTTGAGAGTTGTGAAATTTTCAGAGGAGCAGAGCAGGGGAAACAGAGGCAAACTTGTGCATGGTGGTGGTTTCCGAGCGGAATCGAGCACGCATGCATTGGGCCCTCTTCCTGAGGCGGCTTTTACTGCTTAATTAGCTTAGTTAATTTACTTAACTAGTTAATTATCTGTAATATTTAATTAGCTTGATAGTTAGTTAAATTGTATTATTCTTTCGGTCCCTCCGAACGAGGGCAAACTTGTAATAAGTGTGGGTGCGTATGTGCATGTCTTCCAACCCCCATTTCTTTCTCCCTTTTACTTACCTGCTTTGATGGTTAGTACTAGGGCATATTTAATTTAGCAACCTTATGCTATGCATGCGTGCATCATTCATCAGTATTGCATGCACCAGGCTCGGCGTATCATACTAACTGCATAGTATTTCAAATCAAACTTGAATACATGTTATCTATCGTACCTCACATGCCATTCATAGATTAGCCGAGCCTATTCTAGTGACATTTTGTATGCGATGCATTAGCCATCTTAACATGAATTAGGATCATGCATATGATTACTAACTAGTTCACTGTTTTGGCACAGAGTACGATGAAAGTATTTATGCTTTAGCATCTCGCATAAGTGTGAATGTTAACATGATAGCATGCTTACCATGTGGCTATATGCTTATGTGATATAACTGCATGAATGCCTGTGGATGAAGGTTGGGTTACTTAAATTGGAACAATGCATTGAATGCAAGTTTTAAGCCCACTTAAGAGTGGCAAAACTATATTTTCTAAGCCCACTTGAGGGTGGCGAAATTCATGTCTTAGCCTACTTGCGGGTAGCACCATCAAACCATTTTCAAACAAACAAACATAAAATGTTTCGTTCCAATTCAGGCGACCCAGTCTGTACTTGTTTGCTGTGCGCATAACATAGTAAATCTAGGCTAATAACTGGAATAAGAACACGTAATATTTTCAAAACAAGATATCATGGTTAGTAGAGGTCGATCTTCGGATCGGGCGAGAGGGGGTGCTCATAGCTGACCTTCCCCAATCGTACCCATGTTCCCGAGCCGAGGCAACTTTGGTGATGACAGACACGTGGCCTTAGGCAAACGAGTCAGGGTTTCCTAAATTCCCCCAAAATAAAATATTTAGGTGGCGACTCTGTATCTGGCAAAGTAGTCCATGTTTGGCACTTCTTTTCTAAAAATCTGTTTTCCAAAATGATTTGCCGGATTTGTACTCTTTGGTTCAGATTAAGAACCGTGACGATTTGAGAGTCCGAACTGTAGTGAGCCCATAATGAGCAGAACGGGATTCATCATCCCGGGATGTTCAGGGACGTCTACAATTACCATCAAGAACAAGTATCCTCTACGTAGAATAGATGACTTATTTGACCAATTTAAACGGTCTTGTTATTTTTTAAAGTTAGACTTGAGATCGGGGTACCATCAGTTGAGAGTTAGGAAGGGGGACATCCAGAAAACAGCATTTTGCATACATTATGGCCACTATGAATTCCTTTTATTTTTATTTTTATTTTTATCAGCAAAAGAGAAAAAGACTATATTAATGAACATAGGACTACAACAACAAAAAAGAAGAAATAGGAATGAGTGCAAAAAGCATCATAGGGAAACGAAATCAATCCCAACTAGGTTGGCATCGATAATATCAACCAATCATTTGCTAGCACACCATCAAGGGTTGGTGAGAAACCAACCACAAAACACCGAAACGAACCATACCCAAAAAACAATACAAACCAAAACCAAACAAGGACAGAAAATTAAGATCCCAAATAAAATTCTACAGATCTCTTATAGCCATCAGCAGCATCAAAAAACAGCAATCAGCAGACATATTACACACCATAGATCACAAAACACAGCAGATCTCCTAAGCTAATTGACTAGATCTCACACAGATCACAAAACACATCAGATCTCCCACAACCAATTGGCTAGATTCCAGTGAAAGCAGCAAAACAGGGCTGGACTCAACTTCCCTTCCTAATACAATATTGTACCTGATGCAAATTAAAAACTACATCATTAACAAAGAACTCCACTTTGGTTCGGGATGATTTCACCTACAAAGCTATTCTTACTTTGACAACCTCACATGATTTCACCCACTATGAATTCCTAGTAATGCCTTTCGGTTTAACCAATGCACCAACTTCCTTTATGAACTTGATAAATTGAGTCTTCAAAGAATTTTTAGACTGTTTCATGGTTGTCTTTGTGGACAATATTTTGATTTATTCAACCTCCGAGGAGGAACACTTGCGGATAGTGCTCGACTTGCTTAGGGTGCACCAATTGTATGCTAAATTTGAGAAATATGAGTTTTGGCTGACGGAAGTAAAATTTTGGGGGCATGTTGTATCAGGGAGAAGGAGTGACTATAGATTCTTCTAAGATAGATGTCGTGCAAGATTGGGAACAACCTAAGAATGCTTTTGAAACTAGAGTTCACTAGGATTAGCTAGGTATTATCTCTGTTTTGCAAGGAACTTCCTTAGACTAGCTGCATTATTGACTAGGTTGACAAAAAAGGGGTGCCAAATTTGTGTGGAACGAGACTTGTGAGAAGTCATTCCAAGAACTTAAGACCAAGTTAACTACCGCACTGGTTTTGATAATTTTGGAATGGGGCTTAGGTTGTACCATATATTGTGATGCATCCTGGGATGGGCTTGGTTGTGTGTTGATGGAAGAAGGGAAGGTTGTGGCTTATGGCTCATGACAATTGAAAACTCACAAGAAGAACTACCCTATCCATGAGTGGTAATTTTTGCCTTGAAGATTTGGAGGCATTATTTGTATGGCAAGAAGTTTGAGGTTTTCTCCGATTATAAAAGTCTAAAATACTTGTTTTTCCAAAAAGATTTGAATTTACACCAACAGAGATGGATGGAATTTATGGAGGATTATGATTTTGAGTTACACTATCATCTGAGGAAGGCCAATGTTGTGGCCGATGCCTTGAGTCGAAAATCCGTGAGTAGTTTGGCAAGCGTGGCTATTTGAGAATGGGATATGTTAGGTGAGATCAACGAGTTTGATTTGCGTCTTGGCGAGTCTAGCAAGGTGCTACCTTATTTACCTTAATTGCACAACCCACCTTGATTAGCAGAGTCATAGAAGCACAACAAGGTAATAGTGAGGTGGAGACAATTTGTGAGAGGATCTCTAACGGGAAATAAGAGAAGGGTTTGAACATCCATTCAGATTTAAGTGTGAGATATTTAGACCGTTTATTGGTGCCAGAATCTTGTAGAGGTGAGGTACTTCGAGAATTTCATTACTCACGCCTTGCGGTGCATCTGAGAGGCACTAAAATGTATCATGATCTTAGTCGTCAGTTTTGGTGGAGGGGTATGAAACGAGACGTCGCTTTATTTGTTTTGAGATGCCTTACTTTCCAATAAGTGAAGGTCGAGCACTAAAAACCAGCAAGTTTGCTACAATCCTTACCTATAGTCAAGTGAAAATGGGAGCATGTTATCATGGATTTTGTAGTTGGGCTTCCAGGAACACAATGGGGTAATGATGCTATTTGAGTGATTGTTGATAGGTTGATTAGGTCTACACACTTCATTCCTATGTGCCCCGATGACTCAGTTAATTATTTGGTAGAGTTGTACACTAGAGACATAGTTTCATTTCATGGGGTCTCGATGACCATTGTTTCGAATAGAAATCCTTGTTTCATTGCTCGGCTATGGCAAAGCCTTCAAGAGGCATTGGGAACTAAGTTGACCCTTAGCACCACTTATCATCCTTAGACCGATGGGCAATGTGAGCACACTATTCAAATTTTAGAGGACATACTTAGAGCTTGTGTCCTTGATTTCAAGGGGTCTTAGGAAAGACACCAACCGTTGATTGAGTTTGTCTATAACAATAGTTATCAGGCAAGTATCGAGATGACATTGTTTGAGGCCTTGTATGGCTGACCTTGTAGATCACCAGTTTGTTAGGCCGATGTGAGTGATGCACCGATGTTGGGCCCGGATTTAGTTCGAGAGACGACCGAGGAAGTTGCTCTTATTTGAAAGAGGTTAGCTACGACTCAAAGCTGATAGAAGAGTTATGATGATAAGAGAAGGCGACCTTTATCCTTCGAGGTTGGTGACCACGTGTTTCTTAAAATCTCGCTAAGACGAGGTTTAATGAGATTTGAGGGCATTACAAAAACAATAAACATACATAATTTAAAAGAAAAAAAAAGTTGTTAGGCCTTTTATAATTGGAAATTCCTTTGGACAAAACACAAGTCAATTATAATTGCATTTGTTCTTTTGTTTTTGTGAGAATAAGAGTATTTTAGATGCAAATCCAATCCAGTTTGTGCTCGAGTAAAGCAGTTTGTGTTGAAGTGGAGATTTATGTGCTCAAGCGGTCAAGACAAGCTTGTAGCTTCTCAAAAACCAATAGACAAATCCAGTAGGGCTTCATAGTTCACTTGAGCGAACAAAGTTGCATTCGAGTACTCAAGACATACTTGTAGCTTCTAAAAATTTGAAAGAAAAATCCTGCTACGTCAAAAAGTTTGCTCAAGCGACCAAAGTTGCGCTCAAGCAATATGAGGCAGTTACAGTCACTTAAAAAGTACATTTTTTAATTAGAACTAAAGTGAGACTCTCAAATATTCATTCTTGAAGTGCAAAAAATAAAGAGAGAATTTTCTAGTGAGATCTACATGTGTACCTTGATAAATTGAGTATGATCAATTGATCAACATGCTTTATATTGAAGATCATCAAGAGATTTCTACTTCAATTACACTTTGATAGAGAGATGTTCATCGGTTTATTCCAAAAAACTTGAGCTTAAAAGCTTCGGTGGATTCTAAAGTAGCTCATCATCATGGATTCAATATTTGCATTGTGGATTCAACATTAGGTAAAGCAATTTCGAGGTAAATACAGTGTTGGAAGAGGTACAACGAGTTTGGTTCAATTTAGGTGTGTATTTGCTAGGTAATTAAGAGTTCTTTTATGTAATTCCATTGTCTTTTTAGTGGATTATTTTGTGTCGTTGACTTATGATTTTTTCATCATAATTGGAGGAGTCCAATTGTGATTTTTTTTTTTCAGGTAAAAGTTATGTCATTTTATTGTTGCTTGATAGTAGATCTAATTCAATTATCTCATAATTGGATTAGATCTATGATTGTTTGATTGTGAATTATTATTCATTATAGATATTGAATTCTAATCGAGCTTTACTACAAACACAGAAATGGGGCACAGAATGGGTCGCAGACAAAACACAAAGAGTAGATCTCACATGTGGGTCCCACATAGTTAGGACCCATCCTTTGTGTATTGTTTGTGCCCCATTTTGTGTACCATTTTTGTACACTTAGTTTTTCTTATTCTAATCACAAATCACAATATCAAAGATTCTATACTTTATCAAAAGTAATATTGAATGATGTGACAATAACAATATGCAATTATGATTTGTAGTGGTGGGCTTTTTGAATTCCAACGAATGTTTATAAATGAGTCACATCATTTTGTATAAAATTTTTATATATAAATAGAAAATCTAGGGAAAAATTAACTTTCATGTACTTGTATCCCAATTAGTCCATGAGATATTTTTATATTCCAATAAATCATATTCTTTTGGAGATTTGATTAACTAATTTAGGAATTTCATTGTCATTCCACTTTTCTCTGTTTCTCAGCAATCAAACAGAGGGTTAGGTTTTAAATTTGGTGGTAAGACTTCTTCTTTCTACCACCACCAACAAACTTTCCATTTCTCTTATGCTTTGCTCTCCTTATTCTCCTCTGTCGCCGGTGTCTTTCCTCTCCTTCATTTCCGCGTCTCTCTCTCTCTCTCTGGCATCTTTCTCTTGCAAGTCTATCCCTCTCCAACATCTTCCTCCTACTTTATCTCTCTAAAAACTATTGATTAACATGAGGGTTTTGCTTCAAAACTTCCAAAGCAGCACCAAAAATGTCCAATTGGAAGTTATCAATTGAAATTATGAACCAACTTACAAACAGATTTACATGATTTCAAGACTAACCCACATCAAATCCAATGGAGAAAAAGCGTGAGAAACACATTTCAAACAAAACCCATGAGGCAAAAAAAAAAGGTCCCAAGCAAAGAAAGCCAAAAAGAAACAGATTTGGCAGAGAGAAGCCCGAAGGGTGCTGCGCGGTGGTCAGAATCCGCTGGGTCTTGTGTTCTTCTCTCCGGAGGCTGTGTGGGTGTGTATTTAGGTGGGAAGTATGTATACAATATTTGAATCAAGGGTGATAATTAAAATATGTGCCGTGTGGAATGAGATAAACAATATCTAAACAAATTTATGAGTGTGTGTATTGAGAAATAATATGCACTAAGATAAATAGGGATGTGGAAATAGAAACTAAATAATATATAAACAAATTTTTGTCGATTGTAACTTTGTTCCAAAGAAGTCCTTATATTTTTAAGGCATTGAATCAAGAATACAATCACCTATTTCTTTTGTTTGATTGTTTGGTTTAAATTATTGTGCAATTCCCATCGATTGGGGATTAAAATAATTTTTACTAACACTCACTATTTTATAATACTTTGAATCAGTGTTTTGATGTGAATATGCCACTATATGAACGTTGACAATAATATGAAATACAATGCCACACCGGTATAGTATTGACACTAGTGTGATGTGAACAATCACTTTAATATACGTTTGTAATGATGTGAAAGTTTACACTGATATGATATTAACATTGATACTAATCTAAAAGTAAAATGCATACTATTATTTTTTCAAAGATGTTATCATTTTGAGGTTTACAAAATATATACACACTATTATGATAAACACTATGTTATGATACAAATATTCACACCCTTATTGAATATTGTATCTGATATTCATATCGATGTAAAATATTCACATTGTTATTGAATATGTACATTTTCTTTATGGCTTGGTTTGTTTAGGATGAAATAGATAGAAAGTGAAAGAAAGAGAAAAAAAATTCAACTTCAATGAGTTTGTTTAGCTTGAAAGTGGTGGAAAGTATAAGAAAACTAATTTTTTTGTACAACCCATATTAGCATTGTAACTAATTTTTTATTTCTTGCAAAAAACACAAGAAAACACAAGAAAAATTTAATGTGTGTGTGAGTTATCTGTAACTAAATTTTTAAATTTTTCTATCTTTTTCTTACAAAATTTTCATTTTAATCAAATACTCACAAGAGAATTTATTTTATTTTCTATTTTTTTTCCTTTCATTTAATTTTTGTTTACTTTCACTTTCTACCAAAATTTTTTTTTTTTTCTAATCAAATGGAGCCTATGTGAATGTTCATATTACGTTGAGTTATAAATATTGATTTGATATTGTGTTGAAACCCATAAATTAAATGTTAGGTTACGGAAGGCAATAAATACATGAACTTCTATTTTTTTTTAATTAGCGTTACCGATGTCGTTGATTGAGGGAATAAAACAAATCTTGGACTTTTTAAATTTATAGGTTCTTCTTATGGAATTTAGCAAACAATCTCAGCATTCTTCTTTTGGAATATTATATTTAAATTTATTTATTTTTGGAATGATTTTGAAACAAGATGTATGATGTTAGACTTGATCCCACATTGCCAATCTAAGTTATCCAAACTTAGTTAATATAATATATGGGACTCTTTATTCATTGCCAATTAATTTTGCGTTGGATGCTTCAACAGTATTTACTTATTTTCATATGAAAAATAGTGGCAATAGAGTCATTTCACATTAAAAAGACTTAACGCGTTATAAGAATATGAAATGAATCAAATGAATCATAAGATCGAGAGTAGATAGATATCAATGCATTTGAATTTTCATGCCACATGCCAGTCAAAGCTACCACCCCCACTTTTCATTTCTAATGTCCCCACTACCAGTTCACTCAACCTTTCCCTCTTGCCTTTCAATTATCTCACAAAATTATTCAATGCAATACCACAAAATGAATAGTAGTGTTCACCCAATTGTCTTTTCTCCTCCCATCTCCTCTTTTCTTTTAGAGGACTTGCCTTCTTAAATTTTCCAAATTGAGAGTCTTGTGTGATCTTGAGAGTAATGGCATATGACTATTAAGCATGAGTCTCTACAACCATTTTCCCAAAAAAGAAAATACTTGACTTCTATTTGGGATTGCATGTTATGGCTTGAAGACGAGGTGCTACAAGTTTATCAAGATATGTGACTTCTTAGAAGACTTGTGGGATATTTTGCCTAAAACCCCGTGTTCAATTGGAGCTATGTGTGGACTTGAGCAAGAGGCGATTTGGGACAACTTCTAATGTCAATAGTTGGTATTTTCAAGTATCCTAAATGCTATTAGATAATACGTACGATCTTGAGAGTGAAGCATTACAAAACTATTCTAACCACATAATGTCCAAATAATGGTGAATGAATACTTTTTCAAAAACTCTCGACCCTTATTAGGTATCATGTGTGATCTCGAGAGCGAGGAGCTACATGATCAAATAAGAGCATAATGCTGAAATAATAGTTGTTGGATCATTAGATTTTTCATTAGATTTTTTAAGGGCAAACTCGTCAATTTGATAAAATATAAACTAATTTGACAAAAGTAAATATCAAACAAATATTTTTGAATTTTTAAAAATTATTTCTATCCACTAAAAATAAAATTATGTAAAATTGATAAATCTTTAGACATTTATTTATTTTTTTTATCAAATTAATTTTTATTATGTGTTTGGATGATAATCATATAAAATTAATTTTTAAAAATTAATCATGTAATTTTTATTAATGTTTATCAATTTTACATAATTTTATTATTGGTGGATAAAAATAATTTTTAAAAAATTAAAATATTTTTTTGACATTTATTTTTGTCAAATTAGTTTATATTTTATTAAATTGACGATTTTACCCTTGAAATTAAACAATGGTATCTTCAATTGTCCTTATTTGGAACAAGATTCAAAATTCAGAGTCAAATGTGTCACAATTGAAAAGACAGAGATCAAAGTGGCACAAGTCCCAAACTGTAGAGACTGTTAATGTAATTCACCGTAAAAAGTAATATTGCCAAATGAGACCTAAAAGCGCTCAGTAAAGTGCCTACACCTTCCCGACTCATAATTGTAAACCCTTGATCCCAACTCTTGTTTCCTTAAACAAAAACTCAGAGTCACACATTTTGAGTTAATACACTAACAAGAAGATTAGTAAATCCCAATTCTTCAAAAACTTATATGTTTCCACAATTTTTCTAAAACTATCTTTTCTAGTGAATTAGGTTGGGTGTTGTGACACTATTAGAGACGTAAAAAAAATCAAAAAAACTGACCAAATCGATTGAACCGAACTAAACTGCTATATTTGGTCTATTTTTTTAACAAGGATCGGTCTGTGCGATTTTAAATTTGATTTTTTTTCGGTTTTCGGTTTGAGATCAATTCAAGCACCTTGTGCACCGAACTAAACCGAAACCGACCACTTCAACATATATTGTATTTGTAATAATAATATAATGATATTAATAAGTATGATAAATTATTAACCTTAATTAATTAACCTTAACATCTTTATAACCTAAGTTTATAAACTCCTATTATATATAATCTTAATTCTAACTCATTATTCTTAAAACCTTAGTATTTTTAAACTTTTTTTGATTTTATTTTTATTAATCTAGGAATTGAAAATTATTTATTAAATGGATGGATTGGATATGTTTGAAATGGTAGACAAATAACTAATTTAATATTTTTACATAGATTTGTAATTATATTTAAAAGTGGCTCAAGTTTGAAAGATCCTAGACCGATTAAAACGGACCAAATCGAACCATTTCAATCAGTTCGGTTTGGTACGGTTTGATGGGAGAAATAGTCTGTATTAGTGTTCAAAATAACAAAACCGACATTGTCAGTTCGGTATAATTTTTTACCTAAATACCGACCGTACCAAACCAATTGCATCCCTAGACACAACTAAACTCTTGTTAGGTGGGACTAGGTCTAGTTAAAGGTATTTGGGTTGATAGTAATCGATTAGTAGCACAAAACTAGGATGGCTTTGGACCTGCAGTGCACATGCATATCCTTGAGATTGAAAACATATAGGCGTGACATAGGTAACTCATGGTTGACTTCAATACATAACTTGAAAATCATTGAAAATGGAATTGGATAATGACTAGTGTCCAGTTGGGAATTACAGCGTTGCACTCCTCTGTTTTGTGAAAATGGAACTAAGTAAACAATAAATGCATGAGGTAATTCAAATTGGTTTTGTGAAAGTGTTTTGCATTGAGAAAATCATCTTCATTTATATATTGTATGACATTATGATCACATAGGTTATGATTGCATATTGAACATGCTAATTGCACGCTATTATTGGGCTATACGCTCAAGTTGTTGATATTTTTAGGCGGGTGGGAATCCGAAGCCACAAGGTGGCTCAAAACCCTTTTCTTACATGTGATGGCCGTAGAGCCAATTGTCTTGTTATAAGGTCATGGATCTCCTTTTGGGATGTAAGGTGGTAGTGTCATTTGTTGATTGAGAGCAAAAGATCTCGTTGTTAACCCAAAATATTTATTCTGATCAACAATGATTGAGAGCCCTTTTTTTTGAAAGCCTCCACAACCTCCTTAGATCTCCACCATTGATGGTATGGACCCCACACATACATAAGTACATCTTACATATACATGAGATCCAAAGAGAGTTGTGCAAATCTCTAAAAAATGAGGATTTCAAGTATTTTTCTTATTTTGATAATATACAATGATTTTTGAGGAATAGTTTGACAAGTACAATGAATTTTTTTAATTTTCCTTCCAAAAAAAAGTATTCGGTGTCTTGTTCAACAATTTTCACCTAATTTTAAGCAAAAGGTGATAGACAGAAATCACATTGATCCAGATTAAAACAATTTAGATGTAAAATTAATATAATTAAAAAACTAGTCTTTGATTTTTGAGGTTTGAGAGGTAAAATATTGAAACACAATTTCCAACCAAAATTCTTAACTTGAGGCATTGCTCTTTGGGTAAAATTTACATAATCAATAGGTAGATGAAGTGGGAAAACCAGCATTCAAGTTCTAAAATCTGCCTAATTGTAGCTTTATAAACTAAATTCAAATGCTAAAATCTGCCGAGCATTAAATAACATTAATAAATAAATAAAGTCTCAAAAACTTTGATTTGAATTCTGCAAAATGTAAGTAGTTTCAATTTCAACTGCATAAGCAATGTACATTGTAAGAATTGCAGATTTAACAATAGCAATATTGTTCATATTCATCGGTGCCCACATGTTTGTATTCAGAAATTTACCAATATCAAAAGCCAACATTCCCATCACTAAATAAACATACTACATAAAATACAGAAATCTACGCTTTGAAATCACAATTGCAGACAGCAATAGATAAGCTGATTTTGTTTTACATCAAAATATCTGGTTTACTGCGATTCTCTCTTGAGAACAAAACAAAATCAACTAAAACACAAAATGTGATCCGAGTGTCATCCGCTAAACTAAAAATTGCCTGACACAAAGCCCATGTTGCTTGGCTATAACACATCCTCGTGATAGAGATGAAGTCCCAGACCAAAACGAGCACAAGCTCGACGAAATGCCATTGCTTCTGCCTTCTGCACTGGATCTCCATAGCCTGCATCATTTACAGGAGCAGTACCTGTTGACTCCTTGTATATCTTATCAAAAACACAAAAACAAAAGTGAAGAGCAACCGAGGTCAGTTCCCTCACACATATATTTTCCTATTGAGATTCATAAAAATTAAAAAAAGAAAAAAAAGAAAAGAAAAGAAACAGGAAGGAGTGAGAGAGAAAGAATTGGCACATACTAAAAAAAAATAGTAATAATGTTGAACAATCTTATACACGCAAAAGAAATAAATAAATTTATATTGACACGTTGTATAATATAGTTTTTATATAAAGACGTGGTTACAATATCTAAAAGCCACCAACTATAAATTATTTAAAACCCATTACATTCTTTCTTGACATTCCAAAAATGGACATAACAACCCTAAATAGAGTAATGTAATAAATAAATAAATAAATGAAAATCTGTCAGACAGTTCCTAGAACACATGCATTTTACACAAATCTGTCAGACAGTTCGTAGACCAGGTGCATTTTACATAAAGATGCATTTCAGTTCCTTGAGCCCTTGACCTAAGATGAGTTTTTTAACCGATTATATATGCCCCTTCGTGTTTCTCTCCACTGAGAAGAGACAAACTTTTAATAAAGGATAGACGGATGATGTAGAAATCTTTAGCCAATAAAGGAGCTCTTGCATAGAAAGTCATGTTTGTTAGAAATTTTAATTTTTAGGAGTTTCTACTCTGGTTAGAATTTCCCTTACAAAAATTTTAAGTTAAGCTAGTAGTCCTTTCCAGGGCTACTATCTAGCCTAGTATTAGTTTATAAAATTTCTATTGCTGGAACTTTATATGGTTGCTTTATTAGATGGAGCAATTTTGAGAAAGTTTATCTTTGCGATCGGCTAGTATTCTACATATCAGGCTCCTTTCTATAAAGGATACTAGAGTAGAGTGAAGAGTTTCTCTTGATTAAAAATGAGTGTTGAACTCTTGTACTGATTCGAGCGTGGATCCCAATCGATCCCTCAAGAGATAAGGTACTTTCCCTTTATTAATCTTATCTGCTGAAATTCTATTATTGCAAATCTATTTTTAGTTTCTTTAATTTAACTATCTAGTCTGGAGGACCAACGCCTGGTAACCATTATGTTTCAAACCTTAACTCCAAACCCTTGTTTAAATCTTCAAAGCCACACTTTTCCTTGTGGTACAGCCACAGAATCAAAGAACTATACGTTGGGATAATTCGGTTTAAAGAACTACAAATTATAGTTAAAACAACTTATATGAAAGGGAAAGAAAATCCATCAGTAATGACCCTTGGTTGATATTTCAACAACATTACCATCAACTTTAATAGATACCTGTTTTCTTCTTTTTAACAAAGAAATAAAATCCACTTCTGCCAATACGTTTTCCTCATTCAATGCAGATAGCGCCAACAGGAAGAATCTCAGAAAGTAAAAAGCAAAAGAGATCAAAGAAACTAATACATTAGAAATCATGCCAAATGATAGTACCCTTCAGCAACTTCCATTGATTTTAGGCTTACATAATAGGTCTCCAAGCCAACCACTGAAATTGGTTGCCCCAGCCAGCCAGAACTTTAGGACAGGACCTTGTCAGTTGTTACAACCTACTCTAGCCTATATCTAAGGGGAAAAAGAAAGGGGATCACTCCTGACACTCCACACGGGGCTCAAACTCACAACCTCCAAGAGATGCAACATCTAATGCATTAATAGACGCACTATCAATTAACCAAAGTTACAAAACTATAGAAGAAAGCAATGCACATTTGTTATTAAAAAATCAAGTCAATTTAATAAAGTGTCATCAAGCCTGAATCTTGCATGCTCTACACAAGCTTTAAGCATGCAGAATAATTTGGTTTTGACTGTCAGGGTCGCTCCTGCCTCAAGAAAAATTAAGCTCAATATGTAACTTGATAAGTTAAAAAAAATTCCCAGCAGTCACCAGTGAGATAGCAAAGTTAACTACATATATTAGAAGGTACTATAGACTTCCATATGATGCTTGGCATTAGCAAGGTAATGACTTGAAGCAATGACAAAATGGCCCATTTAACTCAGCAACAGAAAACATTTTCAATAATTCACACTAAAAAAATTTGAAAACATTAAGCTTGTCAATCTTCACTAACTAGAACAATACCAATCAATGTCCAGAAGCAGACTAGGTATGAGTACGTCACTACTACCAATCTAAGATGCATGCATATTGTGATACAAATGAACAAATTATGAAGCATAAAGCAGCAATGGTACCTCAGCATCAGTCCCATACAGTGTGACACGGTAAACAACAGACACAGACTTGCCATCAGCCGAATACGTTATGCTTCGAACCTCACCAGACCATTCTACAATAGATTGAGAATTTGAAAAGTTTTCAGCATTCACAGATCTCAGTGCCCCTTGCAATTGGAATTAAAATCACTTGGTGAAAGAAAATAGTGAACTTTAACGTACCTGGAGCATGTAAGTTCATAATCCGATTCACGATATGCCTAGCAAGAATGATAAGACAACTAGAAATGTCAGATAACCTTCCTTTCCAAGTACTAAACATTAGATCTTAACTCTGATTGCTACATTATAAATTGGATTAGTGTGCTCCTTACGTAACAAATAAAATGTAACGTTGAATAGGACAAGAAAAAGTTCATAAGATAAAAAAATAAAAAAAATAAAAGAAACTCATACTTTAGATTATTTTAGCCCTTTCAAGATTGATAACAAGAAGTTTCAGCACCATTCCTGAGTAAAAGAAATTTAAAAAAAAAATTAGGGCAAATTACATATACACCCCTCCAGGTTTGACAAAATTACAAATACCCCCCTGAGGTTTGAGAAATTACGAATTCCCCCCTGAATGCTATATTTGCATAAGAAATTAGGGGGTAATTTGTTATGAAATATAAACCTCAGGGGGTAAATTGTTATGAAAATACAAACCTCAGGGGGCGGGATGTAATTTCCGAAACCTCAGGGGGGTATCTGTAATTTAACCAAACCTGGAGGGGTGTATATGTAATTTGCCCAAAAAATTAAGTATAATATTATAAAAAGAGGCACCAACAGGGTGCAACCCATGTACAAAAGAAAACCACTATCATCTACACATCAAAAACCTATTCAAAGGTGTCCATAAATCCAAAAATTGGTTCAAGGATGGGCTAAAAAGCATGGACACAGGCATGGACATGAGACATAGTGATTTTCAGGAAAAAAGGATATGGACACGGCAGGGATATGACAACAAATATAAATAAACACATTTTTATCCACGAATAACCAAAAATAATGAAAAACTACCTTTAATTCAACATGAAAAAAACCATTCAATCTATAATTTAAAATATGTTACATGGACTCGGGTACATGTATCGGGTGTGGGTGTGTATCCAAATATCAGACTTTCATAAATTTAAATCTTAGGATCTTGGGATACGTATCCAAAATTATATAGGAGTGCGGGGACGCATCATATACACAAACATATTGCATATTATATAATATCCTTAGAAAAAATATTGTAAATTATATAAAAATATACTTGAACTTGAAAAGGATTCAAAAAAAATATGAAATTTCTATATCTAATTCATGTGAGAGGCTAAAAATATTGCTTTACTAGCAAATGCGAGTTTCTTCTTCTCATATATTGTAACAAATTAAAGGATCTGAGTGTCTAAATTGAGTACGAGTGTCAGACACATACCTCATACCCTTACCCACGTCATATCCGGTGGACATAGGTATTGTGGGGGATATAGAAGAGTTCATATAACACATACACAATACAAGCAGAAACCATTACATCACAAATGTCAAAAGAATTAAAGTTCAATAATGAATAAACCATTACATCACAAATGTCAAAAGAATTAAAGTTCAATAATGAATAAATCATGCATCAAAAGTACATAAACCCCACTATTTTGTTTAAGAATTAATATGGTGTTAACATTTACCAAAAGAACTAGAAATTCCACAGAACTAATGTGAATGCAAGCATATAATAGGAACATTGGAAAGATGAGAGGGGCAATGTTGACACATTTTGAAATGATAAAATGTTAGAGTTGGCTGTATTTCGAAACTTCTATCTACAAATAGCCACCGTTTAGTTTTTAGATTCAACAGTGCTCCGATTTGGAAATCCAAATCATTCATTACTCACTTAGAACAAGTGAAACCTTTGATTAATAAAGAACATAAATTAAAAGGAAATAAGAGACTTAAACATGAACACAACGCATTCATTAAAATTTTAAGGCTTTGATGCCTCAAATTACATGAAACGGTATAAAAAGAGAGGGCTTGGAACCCTTTACCTATAACACGCCATGTCTATAAACACAGAAGAATATTTGCAAATTCTTACACTCCATTTGGATTGAGTGATTTGGTAAGAAAAGAAAAGAAATTGAGAGAATGAAATTTCACATCTCTTGTCTGGATGATTAATAGTGGTAATGGCGAGAAATGAAGAGAAATGGGGTGAGAAAGACAAATCACTCCAAACTTAAGTTTTGTTTTTCACCCAAAGTGGTGAGAACCAAAGCAAATAAAATAAAAAATTTATAATACCTAAACTACCCCTCTAAATACAAAGCAAATAAAATAAAAAGACACATGTATCCTCTTTTAATTAGCATATCCATCCAAACAGAAGGTGAGAAACCAATAATCGCTTCCTTTCTTTTCTCATCTCCCAATCCAAACAGAGTGTTAAGAGATAATAGGAAAGCCCTACTCATCTGATCGGTTTGGTCTTTTGCAATTTCATTTATCTCATTTAGCATCACCACCGTAGGCCCTTCATGTGTCATCTCTTGATTGGGCATTTGGCTTCTTATTATCTGCTGACCCCACATGGCATTTGATCTTTATCAAGACAACTTCTTGATTGGCTTTGAGTTTTGCAAACACATGGGACTTAGATATTTCCCTGTAAGTTTGTATTCCCACCGTAGGCTCTACACGTATCATTATCCCAATCAATCCCCAAATCTTTGGTTTAGTTGAAATTTACATGCCAAAAAATGCCCCCTCTCATGATTCATATAAGTAGGTTTTTACTATGTGAATCATGACAACTTTAAACTTCTTTTTTTTTAAAACATTTTTCTTTTATGTGTGGGCTTTCTTTCCATAGGTGACCCTCATTTTCCTGTGGGCTACTCTTAACTTGGATCATGGGCTTTTCCTTTTTGTTTTGTGCATGGATGCCTTTTTTATGGGTCTATTACAGTCTGAGGGAAAGTTCATTAAAGCATGAAGTCAATACTAAGTGAGTGAGCTATTTACAATGTTTCACTTTCACATTAAAGCATGAAGTCAATACTCAAAAAAAGGAGGTCCATGATTTAAGCACAAATGTTTCACTTGTAACAGTAATGAGGGCAGAAATTCTAGAGTTTGACACCTTCAAAGAATTGTACATGAATGATGAATATTTTGGTCCTATCATGCAAGCTGCGGTGGCTGGTGAGTGTAATGATTACTCCATCAAAGAAAGTGTTCTTTTCAAAGGGTCACAGCTCTGTGCTCGTGACTACTCTTCAAGGGAGACGATTGTCATTGAACAGCATGCTTTGGGATATTCTGGTTGTGATAAAAGCATTGCATTGTTGAAAGAAAGTTATCACTAGCCAATGTTGAAGCACAATGTACCTAGGCATGTTCAGATACACCATATTTGCCAACATTCAAAGAGAGGAACAACCAATGCAGGGTGGGTTTATATGCTCCTCTCCCGACTCCATCCAAACTGCATGGAGTGATGTAAGTATGAATTTCATTCTTGGTCTTCCACACAGTCAAAGGTGTTAAGATTCAAAATTCTATGAAGTATGGATACCTCTCCAGTGGTCACGTACTGGTGTTCAACACGTGCCAGACATGGACACGAATGTCCCATTTTTTTTTTTCAGTTGGACATATTCGGGACACATGATGCCCCAATTTTATTTTTTCCACCCAAGTAGCATTTGATGAACTTGATGAGATTAAATAGAGATAATTGTTGAAAAGTCCAAGCTAAGAAGGGTATAAGTAACTAGGTTCAGTGGATATTTTTTGTTAGCGAGAGGTCCACCTTTTGTGAAATAGTTTGGTGAAAAGTACTTTTGTTTGTTTTGAAAGATATTTTGCTTCCAATTTTATCCCTTAATTTATCTGTTGACTTTTTTTTATCTATCGACTTTCGTTGACTATCTATTCAAAATTTTCCCTATTTGTTTAATTTTTTTTTTATCTTATCTGTCTAATTTTATGATCTTTTCAATTCAAATTTTATTCCTATCTATTTCAATTTTTTTCCCTGAATTTTATATGTTCAAATTTTATCTGTTCAATTTTTTGTATTTTTATTTTTTTCTATCTGTTGAAATATCAAGCTAAACCAAATCCTATCTGTTCAAAAATTTATATCTGTTCAAATTTTTCTTCTCTCTCTCTCTCTCTCTCTCTCTCTCTCTCTCATATTTGTTCAAAAACATCATCAACAACAAAAAATCTTATTTGTTCATCAACAATAACATCATCACCGAATCCTATCTGTTCATCATCATCATCATCATCATCATCTACAACAATATCACAAAAATTTTAAAAAGAAAACAAAAAACAAATTTGTTGGTATCTCTTTCGCTTCCAAAGTAATCGTCTTCCTTGTCAAAGTCTTCCAAAGTATCTCCTTTCATTGAGACCTATGTCAAATATATATATACTATACCAGCAAACTTAAAGGGCAAAAATATTAAACAAAAAACAACACAAGGCTTTCAAATATGTAAATAAATAATCACTTACAAACACATTCAGTGAGATTCATGATCCAAAAAACACATTTTGTTCAACTTTCTTCAGCTAATTCACTAATCATCTCCAATCATTTCATCAAAATTGTAGGAAATCAAGGGAAAGGAAAATTTTCCAACAAGTTAACGATGAAACAAATCCAAACCAAACGTCAAACTCAAATTTGAAGAATTTTTAAGAAGAGTAAAAATTTGAGATGGTTTTCTTTAATCAAAAATGGTTTTAGAAAAAGATTTTTAGGATTAAACCAAAACAGACAAAGATATCAATGTAAGGATTTGCTTCAAATGTAGAGATAATAATAGTGTTCAGATCAAACCTTTTAAAAAAAAAAAACAAGTAAATAAATGTAATCGCATGAAACAAGAAAGTGATAAAGAAGAATAAAAAGTAAATAATAGTGTTTCAGTTCCAGAGTTTGGAACAGAGAGAGAGAGAGAAAGAGAGAGAGAGAGAGAGAGAGAGAGAGAGATGCTTTCATGGCCGATCAGAGAGCTCTGATGATATGCTGCAGAGATTTAGAACGCTCCAATGCCAAAACGACACCATTTTATCGAGCTAAGATCTTCTCTAACTTTGTCAAGCTCTAGATCTAGAAGCTCAGCTACCGCCACACCGCCAGAGTCCGACACTAACCATCCCTCCCTCATCGCCGTCTTTCACTCCTTGTTAGTAACCGAGGGAAGAAGATCCAGATCGTCTCGCAGTGGTGGTGGTGGATCTGAATTTCAAGGCCGGCGGTGGTGAAGCTACGAATCTAAATCTCACAATTTGGATCTCATGGCGGATGAGGGCAGCGGAGCAACGACGGAGGAGGCAGAGCAGCGACAAAGGAGGAGCAGCGGTTGAGAGAGAGAGAGGAGAGTGATTTTCTCTTTATTCACTGCTGTGTATATGATATATATAGGATATTTTGGTCATTTTATCTAAACTTGTCATTTTGGACAAAGCATTCCAGTGCATGGACCTTTGGCCTAACAAAATTGAAATTTAGATTTATGGACTGAGTGCCCTTAAATATTTGGCATAAATAAATATATGATATTCTAATATACATCACATAATAAATACATATAATTATATGTATTACACGCAAGGTTTCAAAAAGTGGTGTTACGTAACAGTTACGGCCGTTACGTAACGGTTGCAGCGGTAGGCACTACCCGTTACACCTTTTTTGCAGTGTGACGGAAATTTACATGTTACACTCGTTTTTGCGGTGTAACGAAAATTTACATGTAACGGCCGTTTTGGTGTTCGTAACCACCGTAGCGGTATCGTAATAGCCTGTTACACACATTTACAATACTCTGAATAGCTTTCTTTCAAAAAAGAAAAAAAAAAAAGCTTACAAAATATACATAATACACATTCTGCAATATTCAGTAGCTCAAAATTAATTTTTATTTATGTCTCAGTTAGTTCAGATATTGGTCAAAAATAATTTTGAAAATATTTAAAATTATTATTCTTAAGAAATAAATAAAAATAAGAGGTAAATATGGATTTATGACATATAAAGTTATGGAAAATGAGTGGGAGCACTAATTAGTGCTACTACTAATGATGTGGTAGTAGGCCCCACCATGAATGATTTGATGTTTTGGCCTTGGTGTTGTATTTTTTTTCTTTTTTTATTGAGTGTCATGTCATTAGTGGTCTTTTTAGAGCTCCAAAATTAATGATCTCTATCATTGTTGTAAAGTTATTAACTATTGAAATAAAATGTAAAAAAACTCTTTTTGTAGTGATTTAAAAATATAAAATATATTGAATCATACTTAAAAACTAACAAAACTTGATCAAAATCAATTTTAAATTCCAATAAATGTGATTCTGGAAAAAAAAATATGCATATCAGGTAAGTTTTTTGTCAAATTATGTGAAAAATAAAAAAATTCACGGTTCCGATTACCGCAACCGTTATGCTACGGCCTTTACACCTCACAACCGCAACCGCAATCGCACCACCACAACCATTTTTGAAACCTTGATTACACGTGTTCCTCACATACCGAGTTCTGCATTTTTTAAAATTTTGCATGTATGTGCATGTGCTTCTTAGGATTCAATTATGGTGGTGGTGAATCAATTATCCAAAATGGCCCACTTAATTCCCTGTCATAAGACAATGGATGCATCAAATGTAGCAAATCGGTATTTTAAAGAGATATTTTGTTTATATGGCATCCCTTGGTCAATTACTTTTGATTGTGACTCAAAGTTCATTGGACATTTATGGAGGACTTTTATGGAAGAAAATAGGGACTAACTTAGCATCTTATCATCCCCCCAAAAAATGACCAAATAAGTGGTTAATTGCAGTTCGGTTTGGATAACTTGTGGCGATGCTTAATTGCAAACAAACCTAAAGAATCGGATTTGGTAGTACCTTATGCTGACTTTTCTTATAACAAATCTAAAAACCACACTGCTCAACTGAGTCCATTTGAGATTGTTAATGGACAAAGTCCAAACACTGTTTTCGATCTAGTTCCCATTACAAATTCAAAGAATGCTAGCATGAGAGCTGAAGAAATGACTGATAATATCATGTCCATACATGAGAAAGTGCGATGACAAATTGAAATAACCAACACAAAGATAAAGCAGTTGCAGATGTTCATAGTTGCAAGGTTACTTTTAAAAAAGGAGATCAACTGTGGATTGTATTAACAATAGATTGAGTTCCAGCAAGTCTAAACTATAAGTTGCATGATCGAAAAATTGGACCTTGTAGAATTTTGAACAAAATCAATGCTTACCAGCTGCAGTTGCCAAACCACATTCACGCCTCAGATGTTTTTAATGTCAAGCGTCTCCATCGTTACAAGGGTGACTTGTCTGAGGATTTAAACTTGAGGGCAAGTTTCTCGCAACGAGGCGGGTCTAATACAGTGGTTGAATCCTTCAAGTAAAAGGATTTGCGTTTTCTAAACACAGAAGTTATGGAGTTGTCGTTTCAAGATTGAGAAGTGATAATATTCAAATTTTGTTCCTATATAAACTTGGTGTATCTAATCAAGAGGTCATATTGAAGTTATCAAATATTTATTTTCATCATGTACTCATTCGTTATCTATAAAATGATTACTTTTTTTGCTGATAGTAAAAAATAAAAAATAAAAAAGTAGTATCATAAGCTATATTCAGCTTTATCTTGGGTTGCTTGGGTATTCATACTCTACTTAGTTCCTCCTTCATCTCCCTAATTGACCTTGTAATCTTCTATGCACCACTGACACTGGACCAAAAAAACCCCAAGTTCACATTTATTCACAGCCAAAGGTGGACAAGACTCCAAAGGCAACACGTCCCTCTCTTCACACTTCACAAATTGAGAACTATCCAAGATTGCCAATTTTAATCCACCTTCTTCATACTTCTCCACCGAAGCTCCATCACCCATATTTACCACTCCAATTAACCCCTCCTCAGCAACAGATTCTCTTAGCACTACCCATATAGTGCCTTCCTCTTCTGATCCTTCTAATTTCACTTGAATTATAAGAGTACTCTCTTTAAAGAGTAAACCATTACTGAAGCTTCTCCTAACATGACTCATTATTAGTTCCACCCAGCAACATATAATGACCAACCCTCAGATAGTACGAATTAATATAGTGAACCTTTCAATGCCTTCTATCATACAATCTTCCAATTGAGTTACTATGGTATGCAATCCATTCAAACCTAATAATATATGTAAAATTTAAAAGATATCAACTGGAAATGATGAAATTAGAGCTTTTTAATTTCACCTTGCCTTTGCTAGGGAACTTTCCGAGTCATATAAATACTATGGCTGTACCATCTCTTGGACCAAAGCGTAACTTAGAAATAAATCCTCAACAAAGATAATTAGAAGATTATTGTTGGCTACATATTTTGTACAAGCCAATTACGATTCAACGCGTGGCAAAATAAAGATAATATAGGAAGACTATTCAAGTCTTCGATCCTGATCGTACACGTGGCAGTTAGTATTAGTTATTACGAGATCTGAGTAGTAGTGGATCAACAAAGAGATGCAAGGTGATATGGCTTCAATGGTTACTCACATTTCAAATTCAAATTTAAAAGGAAAGCCTAACTGCAAGTAATGGCGTAATGGAGCTAATCTTGAGGCAACATGATCAACGATCATGGAGGAGCAGTTCGACGGTTAGAAATGCAGTTCGATGATCATCCTTGAGCAATATAAATAGCAGAGAAGGCCCCAGAAAAAGCCTCCAGACTCAGATCCAAAAAACTAGTCTTATTCTACTTTGTTTCCTTTCTAGTTTTACATTTACAGTCTTACGTTTCCAGTTCTTTACGTTTCTGTACTTTAAAATTCCTTCATTGCACTTCATTCATAGGAGTAGTTTCAAGTAGATTGTCGCTGTAAACCTCTACGAGGCTGAGTTTGGATCATTGTAAGTTTTTCATCTTAATGAAATGCTTCAACTGTTCTTCATTTAATTGTTATTTGTTTAATTCTCCTAAGTCAAGCCACCAATAAAAGTCCTCTTCATTGAGGCTGAAAGAACTAAAACACAATCGTCTGATAATTGGTTGGCAATTAATTTTTTGTAAGGACTGATTGATCCTTGCTGGCACGCTCGCAATTACAAAAATAACCTTGGAAAGTCAAAAAGCCAACATATATTTTTGGCACGCCCGGTGGGACTATATTTAAATGGTTAGACGTAGGAGACAAGGAGAAAATGAATGCTTGGAAGAAGGCGTGGAAGGAGAGGTAGAGATACCTAATCCAGAGGATAATGTAATAACACATCCTGTGGAAACCCCCATTTTATCAGAACCTATGGTCGAACAGACCAGCATTTCAGAACAAGTACCACATGTTCATATATTGGACGAGACCAAGGAATTGGACCATCCACTGTTCCATCTACTCAGCCAATAAATCCATAGGGTGGCCTAGTAGATGCTATGGGACAGCAATTAATGAACACGATGGAAAGGTAGGCAACATCCTTTTTGGATCGAATGAATAACCACCAACCAACAAACGCAAGACACATCGAGGAAATTTCAAATGTCCCTCAGCAAAGATTGGCTAAAGATAAACAGCCTATGCAAGTTAATGGACATTCTAATGGTCAAGCTAGTAATCAGAACTATGAAAGACCATCACTTCAGTCTTGGTACGAGCCTATTTCGAGGCCTATAGTAGGTCAAAATGCCTCAGTACTTAACAGTGAAGCCATGTAATATGGTGGATCTGGCCTAGTACAAGAAAATGACATAAGAATGGTTCCAAATCCCATGTTCGAAGCCATAACTGGCACAAGGGGGTTCACTAATCCCTTATTCGAATTTACACCCGGGGGGTTGGAAGGTTTTCCTACAAATGGAAGAGACACAACACCAGTTTCAGCAGCTTTCGCAGGTCCTTTCGCAGGACAGGCTCAAAGGGGTTACCCACACCCCCAACAGCAACCTGCACCATAGGGACAACCAGTCCCAAATGTACCACCTTATGGACCAAGAGGACCATAGGCACAAGTTTGCCCACCAAATCCTATGTTTGCGCCTCCAGTAGTGGTTCAGCAGGCACAAAATATGGTCCCTAGGGACCAAATTACAGATATTGTTAGAGAGATGTGTGGACCGATGGCTGGGGGGGTCCAGACTCCTGTGTACAGGAAACCATATCTAGAATGGGTAGACAGGGTACATGAATACCCAAGAGGTTTCAGGATATCAGATTTTGCCCTTGTTTATGGGAATGGAAACCAATCAACGGTAGAGCATATTGCTAGGTTTGCTGCTCAATGCGGCGAATTTACCAATAATGACTATATGAAGTTAAGGTTATTCCCAAATTCCCTAACTGGGGGAGCATTTGTATGGTATATTAACCTTACACCTGGCTCTATCCAGACTTGGCAACAGATGGAAGAGGTATTTCATGCCCAATTCTTCCAATCAGAGCTAGAGGTTTCCATGGCAGACTTGGCAAGATTGAGTCAAAGGCCTGATGAGAAGGCTACTCAGTTTATTGCCAGATTTAAAAGGGCTCGAAATAAATATAGAGTCATCTTACTAGAGCCAGAATTCGTGAGATTGGCTCAAAATGGTTTAGAGTTTAGGCTTCGAAAGAAGTTTGACTCAACTGAGTTCAGAGACTTAGTGGAACTCACTTATAAGGTGTCTAGGTACGAAGCATTACTAGAGGAGGAACAAGATCGAAATAATGCATCGTACAAGACATATTATAGAGATCCTAATTATGAGATCGATGTAGTAGAGATTGTGGGGAAAGAACCTGTAATCTGTGAAGCATTAATTCATAAGGATACAACAATTGACCAACAGTTTAAAAAGAAAGACCTTCATAGGAAATACTCTTTTGATTTAACTAAGGCAGACGATATTTTTGATCATTTGCTTGCGGCCAACTTCCTTAAGTTACCGAAAGGAGTCAAAATTCCATCTCCTGATGAACTTAAAGGAAAAATATATTGTAAATGACATAATTCTTGGTCGCACTCGACTAAGAACTGTATTCAGTATGTTTGGTCTGAGTTTTTTGAATTAAGTTTTTTGAAAATTAAGTTTTTTGGTTTTCGTATTTTTTTGTTTTTAGTGAATATTTTTTAAATTTTAAACATTTTTTTTTTTTACTTTTTAGATGCACCTTACTTAGATATATCTAAAAAGTAAAAAATTTGTGAAAAAATATTTTAAAGAATTAATAAATACATAAAAATACAAAAAATGTACTGAATTTTTGTTTTGTTTTTTTTTTTGTATTTTGGCTACCTAGTGAATTTTTAAAAGATTTTCCTTACAATTTTTTTACTTTTTAGATACATCTAAGTTAGGTATGTCTAAAAATTTTAAAAATTGCTTAAAATATTAAAAAAATCAGTAAAAACAAAAAAACACGAAAAATAAGAAAGTAGAATTTTCTGAAAAGTGTTTTTTGAAAAGTTAAACCAAGCATATGGATTGTTTTTCGAGACAGGATCCAAGAACAAATTCGGAAAGGAAGTTTGAAATTCCCAGCCAAAGCAGAAAAGGCCATGGGGATTGATAGTAATCCATTTCTAGAAATTGGAGAGGTGACAGCCAATGTCATAATGCCAGACTTTCGAAGCTTGTCCTTGAAAGAATTGGGAGAAGTCAATGTGCAGATGCATGTGGCCAACCAGACAACTATCAAGAAGGACACATGAAATCTACCAGCTAGTGGGCAAGGTTTCTCACACCAGAGGGAAGACTCTGATGAAGAAGCACTGGATGACGACTCCTTAGAAGCAATTGTAATGCAAAGGATGTGTCCCAAGTGCAAACTGAGCTACAAATGGTTGAAAAGGCTTCTAATTGATGGGAAGCAATATTACAGGGATGTGCAGAGACGTCCTAAACTAACCAATGCTTACAATAAAAGGCCATATCCATCTGGTGTTAGGCAGCAGCCATTGATGGTTGAACTAACAGCTGATAGAATGCATTCCAAAGGCAAGAGGCCTTTATATGAGTCCAGGCCACCTAATTATTACAGAATGGAGAGCAGTCATTCTGAGAGGAGACTGGAGAGAGGTTCAGTTTATGGGATCAAAGCCAGAGATTGGCCCCCTAGACCAGCCTTACGCAGGACAGAAAGTGGACACCTTCATCAAAGGCCTGAGTTAGGCCCAAAGCATGAAGTCAGGGCCAAACAGTGGCCTTCACAGCCAGCTTCGAAGGTGACTTCGAAGGAAGAAAGAAGCAGTTCAATAGCCGGGTCAGTAAATTCGTGGGTACCTGGGGTCCCAGATTGGTTTGTGATGCAGAACAAACCTAGGGAAGTGTTTACCCAAAGAGATGTAATTGGAAACCAAGACAGGATAGTCAAGCCTCCTTTGGTGGCTCCAAACAATTGGGTATTGCTTAAACACCCAAAAACAAAGGAACCAGATATGGTCCCCGTAATTTCTAAATCACAAAGGAGGAAAATTCAGCGTAGGTACACACAGTACCAGCAAGACCTGAAGGAAAGTGGAGAAAGCTCTTCATTGGTCCAGACAGAAGGAAAGAAGAATCCAAAGTTAGACCATTCTCCAAGACCAACTCTACAAGACAAAATGGGTTGTAGCAGAGAACAGTTGGCCAAAGTGCACTCTGAACTAAAAGCTAGAGAGAAGTCCAGTTTGGCAGGATTGGAGAAGGCGTTGATGGAGAGTGATAGCGAGGCAGAGAAAGAAGTTGGCCTAGGCCAAAAGAAAGAAATTGTTGAAGAAGAAATGTTCGAAGCCTTCATGGCTAAACAAACATTTTTTGTTGAAAAACCAGTCAGAAAAGACCATTTGAAAGAGCTTGTTAGTAAGGAAGTACCAGAATGCAGTATGGAGGATGCTTCTGAAGTAACTGAACAAGATGGCCATGAGG
Source organism: Camellia sinensis (assembly GCF_055761805.1). Lineage (NCBI taxonomy): Eukaryota > Viridiplantae > Streptophyta > Magnoliopsida > Ericales > Theaceae > Camellia > Camellia sinensis. Next base: position 50,389,933 of record NC_138965.1, read on the forward strand.
AGAAACAGACAGGCATAGCCAGCCATCCAATTTGGCTCAGTATCAGTGAATATGGTACACATACTACCGCATGAATTCCAAGTTGGAGATGAGAACCAAGAGGGGCAAGAAATGGACCCAATTCCAATCTTTAGTGAAGACTCACAAGTGAGTATGGTGCAAGATGATTCCGGAATGGCTACCCCAATGGAAACTGAATATGAGAGTGAAGAAGTGGTGAGCATTAACCTCTCATATCCTTTTGAATATCCCTCGAACTCTATGACACATCATGTCAAGCCTTTGTATATCAAGGCCTTTTTCGATGGGATACAATTGAACCGAGTCTTGATAGATAATGGGGCAGCAGTGAACTTACTACCGAAATCTTCCTTGAAGAAACTAGGAAAAAAGAACCCCAGGTTAATCCCAACCAGCACAACCATTGTTGGTTTCGCCGGAGACAAACAAATGGCTCAGGGGATTCTGCCTATCAACCTGAGTGTGGGAACCAGGGACTGCATGACAGCATTTTTCGTCATCGACAGCAATGCTAAGTACAATGCTTTACTTGGTAGAGATTGGATTCACACTAACAAGTGTGTACCTTCCTCTTTGCATCAAAAAATAATGATGGCCTTGGGCAATGGGGAGACAGAGGAAATTGATGCAGATCCTCAACCCTTCATAGCCTGTGCAGAATTCGTAGAGGCCAAATTGTATATTGAGGGAGTGACACCACTCAGTATGCTGAGGAAACCTGATGGCTCAGCTGAAGTGACGGCTGATGAGGAAGTGACACACCTGAAGCACTTAGTCCAGGAGAGTGCTGATGAAGAGGCTGTCGTTAAGGATGACAATGACGCCTGGTTGTAGGCAAAGAAATGAAGTCCAAGAAGCCAAGTCTTTGGCTCTAATTAAGTTCTCAATATTGGATGTAAAATCAATAGTCCAGAGAGTACAATAGCAAGAGAAAGAAGCCATGATAATTGGCTGCAAGCAGAAGCAACAACAGGCCAGAGTTTTGGTCCTTGACAAATACTGTGCATTGGACATTGAAACAAAAGTCCAGGAGATACAGGAGGAAGAAGCCTTATGGATAGACTTTGTCTATGAGCAGGAGGGTAAAGATGTTGAATTAAAGAACCTGGAAGCAGAACAAAGCAAAAAGACTGCTTCGAAGGCAGAAGGGATCAAAGAAGAAACTTCAGTAAGTTCTCAGACACAAGACTCCTTAGAAGAAGTAAATTTAGGGGAAGGTTCTATATAATAGCCCACCTATAGAAGTGCTTGTTTGAATGCTCTGGACAGGGACCAGTTGTTGGTTGTTCTGAAGAAATATAAAGATTGTTTTGCATGGTCTTATAATGAACTACCAGGATTGGATAGGTCATTAGTGGAACATAGGCTCCCTATGGGGCCTAATTTCAAGCCATACAAGCAAAAGCCAAGAAGAATGAGTCCAAAAGTGATTCAGAAAGTTAATGAAGAAATTCTTAGACTACTCAAGGCAGGCTTTATCAGAACAGCTAGGTATGTTGAATGGCTATCCAATATTGTGCCTGTAGTTAAGAAGAATGGTAAAATGAGGGTATGCATTGATTTCAGAAACTTAAATCTAGCAATTCCAAAAGATGAATATCCTATGCCTATAGTAGACTTGTTGGTAGACAGTTCAGCAGGACATCAAATTTTATCAATGATGGATGGGCACTCTGGTTATAACCAAATCTGCATTGTAGAGGAGGATGTTCACAAGACAGCATTCAGATGTCTTGGGAATATTGGGACCTTCGAATGGGTTAAAATGCCATTTGGCCTGAAGAATGCTGGGGCTACATATCAGAGGGTTATGAACACTATCTTTCATGACCTCATTGGAGGGTATTTAGAGTGTTATATTAATGACATTGTAGTTAAATCCCAATCCATGGAGGAGCATCTGTTTCACTTAGAAGCAGCCTTTGAAAGAATGAGAAAGTTCAAGTTGAAACTCAATCCTTTTAAGTGTGGTTTTGGCGTATCATCTGGAAACTTTTTGGGCTATGTAGTACACAAGAGAGGAATACAGATTGACCAGAATAAAGCCAAAGCCAACATTGAAGCCAGACCTCCATCAAGTAAGAAAAAATTATAAAAGTTCCTTGGACAGGTTAATTTTCTTCGAAGATTCATTTCTAACACTGCAGGGAAAACTAAAGTATTTTCTTCCTTATTAAGGCTAAAAGATGAAGAGGAATTTGTGTGGATAGCGGAGCATCAACTTGCTTTCAAAGGTATCAAAGCCTACTTGGCCAACCCTCCAGTGCTGATGCCACCAAAGGGTGATAAGCCCTTGAAGTTGTACATAGCTGTAGCAGAAGATTCATTGGGAGCTTTCTTAGCCCAAGACAAAGAAGAAGGTAAGGAGCAAGTTGTTTATTACCTTAGTAGGTTTTTAAATTCTTGTGAATGTAAATACTCAGCTGTAGAAAAGTTGTGCCTTACATTGTATTTTGCTGCAATGAAATTGAGATACTATCTTTTGCCTACAATTGTCTTGGTAATTACAACCATATATTTGGTTAAGTATATGTTATCTAGACCTATGTTGAGGGGAAGAATTGGCAAATGGATATTAGCCTTATCAGAATTTCATTTAGAATATGTTCCCCAAAAGACAGTAAAAGGACAAGTTTTAGCCAATTTTTTGGCAGACCATCCATCTCAAACAAAAAGCCAAGAGATAATAGAACTTGGTATGGCTAGTGTTGAGCTATGGCAAATGTGGTTCGATGGATCAAAAGACAATGGCCTAACTGGAATTGGTATAGTGATTAAGTCACCACAAGGAATAGAAACCACACATGGTTCAGAGTGGATGAAATTACTTGTTCTAATAATCAAGCTAAATATGAAGCCTTAATAGTGGGATTGGAAATTCTTATTGGACTACAAGTTCATGCAGTTGACATATTTGGAGATTCTCAATTGGTGGTTAACCAAGTGAAAGGGATTTTCAAATGTCAAAGTATAAGCATGTTGCCATACTATGTTGTTGCATTACATCTGCTTTCTTAATTTCAAATAGGAAATGTAACTCATGTCCCAAGATTCTTGAATAATAGAGCTAATGATGTGGCTCAGAAAGCTTTGAATTTCAAGAGAAAGGATAGTACTCAAAGGGACATAAGCCAAACAACATACCAGAAATCTATACCACCCTTAAATAAAAGGAATGTGGTCCTGGAAGTCAATCATAATGACTTACAGGAACAAGATTGGAGGCATCCAATAATGCAGTACTTGGCTGGCCCATCCTCGAAGGCCAGCAAAAAAATTAAATTGCAATCTATGCAATACATCATATACGGTAATGCTCTCTACAAAAAAGGGGGAGATGGTTTATTGCTGGAATGTTTAGGCCCAAAAGAAGCATTGATAGCTATGGCTGAGGTTCATGAAGGCATCTGTGGTGCTCATCAGCCTGGTGTGAAGATGAGGTGATTGCTTCGAAGGCATTCCTACTATTGGCCAACTATCCTTAAAGACTGTATAGAATATGCAAGGGGTTGCTAGGCATGTCAAAAGCATGGCACGATCAGGCATGTGCCCATAACTGACTTGCATGCAGTAGTAAAGCGTTGGCCATTTAGAGGATGGGCCATGGATATGATGGGGAAAATACACCCACCTTCTTCGAAGCATCATTGTTTCATCTTAATGGCCATTGATTACTTCACTAAATGGGTCGAAGTTAAGTCATACAAGGCTGTAGACCAAACTGAGGTTATTGGATTCATTAAGGATTTAATCCACATATTTGGTATCCCATAGACTATAACTGTTGATAATGGGACTGTGTTTGATGGGAAAATGGTAAAGTCTTTTGTGGCAGAATTTGGAATTAGCCTTGTTAATTCCATCCCCTATTATGCACAAGCCAATGGTCAAGCTGAATCATCCAATAAGTCCTTGAAAAAGGGAATACAAAAAGTTATGGAGGACAATCCTAGGGATTGGCATAACTTGTTGTTGGATGTATTGTGGCCTTATAGAACTTCCCCAAGGTCAAGCACAGGAGTCACTCCTTATGCCTTAGTATACGGGCATGATGCAGTGTTACCTGTGGCAATTAATGTTAAGTCCTTGAGGGTAAAATGTCAAGACTAGTTAAATCCTGAGCAATACCATCAGAGTATGTGCTTGGAATTAGAAAGCATAGATGAAGCTAGAATTCTAGCATTAAATAGCATTCTTTTCCAAAAGAAGAAAGCAGCCAAAAACTATAATAAAAAAGTCAAACACATTGGCTTTGATGAAGGTGATTTGGTGTGGAAAACCATACTCCCAATAGGGATTAAAAGCCATAAGTTTGGCAAATGGTCACCTAACTGGGAGGGACCATACCAAGTCCATAGAGTCCTTCCTTTTGGAGCATACCATTTGAGAAATTTGAATGGATATGTACAACCCAAAAAGATTAATGGCAGGTATTTGAAGCCTTATTTTTCAACTATATGGGAAACACAAGGAGTAAAATAAATGCCAAGTACAAGAACACAAAAATACTCAAATGATAAACAATAATTTGTCTTTCACAAAGAGTTGAATACATTCTGCCATAAATTGGCCCAAAAATCATTATAATGCCTCAGTTGTTCTTTTACAATGGATGCTCTATTATTAAAAGATGAAAACAACTAAATGGCTGTGGTCATTTCCTGCTTTCGGTCAGCCAGTCCTTGGTTGGTGATCTGCAGTTTGGTGTCAGTTCGGATTAAGGCCTGGTTCATTGTAGATAGCTCCTCCTCAAGTTGAGCTTTCCTCTCCAATAGTTGAGTTCGAAAATGGAAGACAAAGGAATGTTTTTCCTTTAGCCCTGAGACTTCAGCATGTACTGTGGAAACAAAGCTCTGGTCTCTCACTAATTTCTCCTCTGCAGCCCTGGTAGCATGACAAATGTTGATGTAAAAGTCAATAGTAGTTGCTGCCTGAGATAGATGACTTGAGACAGTTATACTGGATTGCTCAACAACTTTGCAGCACTGAAGGAAGCCATTTCTTATTATAGGCTTTGTAAAGCCTTGAAAGGAATCCTTGAAAAAGATGTCAATAACTCCAGACAGCTGTCTAAGTCCATCAGAGGCGCAGAAGGCTTACTACTGGAAGAAGAGGAGCTCTCAAGAATTTTTAACAAGGAATCAGCCAGAACTAATGGCTCAGCCTCATCATTAGCTATTGGAGAGGTAGAGGGCATGTCAAAGAGACGGGCTAGTCTTGCTTCGAAGATATCTACCTCATCTGTAGACATGAGGGGTGCAGAAAGAGCAGTGGTGGAAGGCACAGAGGACTGCATAGGGATAGGAGAAATGAGTGGAGCATCTTTAGCAGTCTCTATGGTCTTAGCCACCAATAGGTCAAGGGAAGAAGGGTTGGAAGTAGGTAAAGGTAATAAACCATGGGTTGGAGAGTTACCAGCACCCTCTGTAGGAGAATCAGCTACCATCAGAGATGGAGCAGCAGTTGGAATTTCCTTAGGAGGAGGGGAAAGAGCAAGGCTCGAAAGCGAACTGAATTGAGGTAGATCTAAAGATAAGTAAGGAAGATACAGATTTAATCCAAAGGAAAGAGATGCAGGAATGCTTGGACTCAAGAAGGGTACATTGAATGTAGGCCTAGGAAGTAGGAGTATTATTTGAACGGATCTCACATTTTGCAATAGGTCAACTTCAACTGAAACTGAGGGAGTCCTTATTGGGAGAACAGGCTCAGTAGTCATTGCTGCAAAAGAAGAAGTACAACGTAATGTCAAGTCTCAATACCAAAAATTTGACAAGAAAAAACAGTAGAGGCTTGAAAGAAGTTACTTGTTTCAGAAGTGATAGTAGCAATAGGAGAGCTACAAAAAGAATAATGCTCAGCAATATGTTGCCTTCTTGCAGCTTCCCTTTGAATTGCATCAGCAGCAGCTATTTCATCTCTTAAGAATTGCTGCTGCCGTCTCTTCTCAGCTCTCTCAAAGACAACTATGGCCTTAGAATGTTCCTATTCTATTGCCTTGGCAGCTGCATCATGAATAGGGTCTTTGACCAAATCAGAAGCATAGACAGTCATCTTCCTTCTCTTTTTTCTTTGTATTGGTCTTGCATGTTCCTTCTCAATTTCTCTCTCTTCGATCTGGGATTCAGATTCCTCAGAAATAAGTTCCTCTTCTACTACTCTGGCGGCTGTCTCATGAGTGGGATCTTCAATCAAAAGAGAGACAGTCATCTGTTCCCTCTTTCTCCTCTGTAATGGTACTTCCTGTTCTTTCTCAATTTCTTCTTCTTCAATTTGGGATTCGGATTCCTCAGGAGTGAGTATCAGCTTCCTTTTCTTTTTCTGCTTTTGTTTGTCCTTGAGAGTAGCTAGGATTGCAGCCCTCTTAGGAGATTCTTCTTGTGGAGACCCTACACCAAGAGGTATGAATGTAAAGGAAACAAACAAAAGAGTCTAAGGGGAAGGCTAAAAATACTTACCCCACTTTGAAGCAGCTCTGGTAACTCTAGTAGGAGAGGATGAGGCTACAGGAGCAGTTTTGGCAACTGTGGAAAGAGAGAGGACGTTCTCAACTGTTGTTGATTTGGCCTTCGAAGACACTCCTAGCCCTATCAGTAAGTCATGAGGATGTACGGATAGGCGCACTTCCATATTGGCTGTCCACCAGTTTTGAAATCTTTTCAGAGTCAGGCCAGAAGGAAGGAAAGGGACAAATTTGAACTCGCTCATTTCTTTCAACAGTTTGAATGTTGCTTCTTCCAGTTTTGATTTTGGTATTCTCAGGTCTCTGGCTGTAAAATGGACATTCGAGAGACTGTAGAGTGGAATGGAAATCCCCTGAGTTAACCCAAATTGCCTGGCAAATTGAGAATGACAGTACACCTCAGCTATACACTTATAAGCTCGAGGGTTTAAAGTGCCAATGAACAGCTTCCTCGGCAGCAAAATAGAAGTCCATATGCCTTTGTGGGGTGGGGTAGAGCACTCTTTATCAGCTAAGAATGTTCGTAGCCTAGCAGGTCCTTTGTTGGCATCAAAAGGGCAGAAGAAGGTAGCAGGTGGAGAAATAGGAAGTTGGTGGAAAAAGGTGAGGTAGTAGGCAAAGGAAGCATGACAAAGAACAACTCTGGCATATTTTTCCCCATAAGTGCTAGGGTCCTGAACAAGGAATTTTAAGCATTTGGGATGTAAATCAGTGAAGTAAGCAAAGAGCCAGAGTTGGAGCATCCAAAGGGGACCTCCTTGGTTCACATCAAGAGGTTTCTCACAAAATTGGGAACAGGCTCTATAAACATGGCCTAAGAGATAAGGAGCTACGGCTATGTGTTTTTTCAAAACAAGTGCCTTCGCAAGTGGAGCGAACTCAGACATAATCCTCTGAGGTGATGTACAAAAGAGAAATTTGCACAACCAGTAGAAAATGAAGGAAAAAAGTTCTCTATCTCTGACGGGACCTACCCTTTTATTTTCAGCCTTTACAAAATCACTGTAAGAGGAGTTTAAGGGTAGAAGGGAGAACTTAACATGGAGGTCTAGATAGCCGGGTGTGAAAGGAGAGCCAAGGGGGTAAAGCCCTAAAAGATGGCAAATATCAAGAACGGTGGGAGCCATCATGCTACACCGAAATTGGAAAAAATTGAAAGCCATGTTCCAAAAACAAAGAGCAGCAGGAATCAAGAAAGAGTCTTCAGGAATGATAAACCTGGAAAGACGGAGGGCATCGAGAATATAGAGCTCTTGCAGGTCGTCTTCTCGCGCAGGTACAACTCTGACATACCATTCTTCCCATTCAGCTCTCAATGTCGGCCAGTAGCGATGAGGTCGGGTCACCCTCCAATTTCTCTAGTCGAGCCCTCCTTTGTAGAGAAGAAAATAGTCCTCTAGACGAGGGTATAAAGTTGGAAGTTGAGCAGGAGCCTCTCGAAAGATGGGACCCAAGACCTATTCTTGTTTGTTGCTGTGACGAGGAACGAAGAAGCGGCCGTCTATAGTGCTTTACTTATTAGTTGTTAACTTGGCGATCTCTTCATCAATACATCTTTTCAAAGCCATGGTTGGGCTTATACGATCACCAGCAAGCACTTTTAAAGAAGAAGAATCCATTGGTAGCAAGCAGCAAGGAAGAGGGGGTTAACAGAAGAAAAGGGTTTGTGTTTTGAGCGAGTGAGTGATTTCAGAGCACGAAATAAAAAAGGTTTTAAAAAAAATACTAAAAGTACAAATACGAAGAGCTTCCTTCAATATTGATACTTTTGGAGGGAAAAACACATCCCAGATGTTGAAGCCAGCTTCGAAGTATAGTATTTGGCTTCGAAACCAGATTTTGGCGCCAAAAGTCAAATAATAAACGGCTTCGAAACTACGAAGCCAGCTTCGAAGTACATTTCATACTTATGGATGTAAGAATGCTTAAGTATTTGTTTGCTTCAAAAGGATTGAAGACCTGTTTTAGGTTTCTCAATAAAAGTAATGTCTTTCAAAGTAAAACTTGAGACCCCTTAAGGATGGGAATTGGTATTCGAAATATCAAAACCAATAGTTGGTTTGTATACATACAGACAGAGATTGTCTTTTGAACTAAAAACAGCATGGACTGTTCTTCGAAGCAAAAATGGTCAATTTAAAATTGGTTGATCATACTAATCATGACCATATGTTGGTTATGATTAAAACAAGCTTTAAGGGATAAGATTGTTAAATTCGAAGCACTAATTCTAGATGAAAATCAGCAAAAATTGTTAACTATATTCCATAAATTAGAAAGGTTCATTGTTAGTTCTTTTTAGTGTTTCATTTAAAACGATTGAGTACAAATTTGAAGGACAAGATTGTTCAGTTCGAAGCCCTGAATTTGCTTTAAAGACAAATGGGGACAAGATCAAACCATACCAAACAAAGAAAAAGTCTTAGTGGTATTAAAACAAAAGCAATTACATCGAATGGCCCTATTTGGATACAAACTCAAGCTCATAAAAATAGGGAATGGAATAAATAACAAGATCATGAAATTTAGTCCAACTATGATCAATGAATTTCTATTTTTTCTTTATTCTATCCTCTATTTCTTCTAACATTGGCTGCATGAGCTGATGTGCTCTCACTTCGTAAAAGAGCTCTTCAGCCTTTATTTCGAATGTTGTATCTCTCAATCCTTGTTCCAATTCGTCTATATCCAAGTCATCCCAGTACGCAGAATCTTTATTCTTGAAATCATCGAATTCTTCAATGAAGTTCTCCGCTTCGTACTGGGCATGAACTCGAAGGGACGAGAGTTGGTCTAAAGATTGTGTGGTGGCCATAGAGGTCCGATGCCAGTGGAGAAGCAATGAAAGTTAGTCCAAAAACATGTGAAGCTCTGCTTGGGCGAGGGGATTGAGGACATGACCCCGAGTCAGAATATCACAAGCCCATCGAAGGTTCTTGAGAGGGACTTCATCCTCAAGAACATTGAAGGGCAAGTGAGAGAAAGCTGCGAGCAGAAGTTGAGCTTGCTTTCGCTCAGCTGGATTAGAGGAAGGTGGAGGCTTGTAAGGTGGAAAGACCTTATCCGCGGAGAGGGAAAGCCTCAGTCTCTCTGTTTGGCAAGGATTTGGCGGAGGAGAAGGTGTGGATGCTTCTATTTCAGGAGATGGAGCAAGGGCAGAAGGAATAAGGGCATTAATATAATCGAGCCAGTCAGAAGAACAAATCTTTGCCTTTTGGGCTAAGAAAGATGGATTGTACCCTTGTGCCTCTTCTAGGCATCGGGTGGCATGCAATATTGTAAACGTCCCCGAACGCCCCGGGAGGAACGAGTCCCCAGTCCGTTCGATATTGGGCTCACTACAGTTCAGGACTCAAAATTGTCACGGTTCTTAATCTTGAACCAAAGAATCCAAATCCGGCAAATCATTTTGAGAAAACAGATTTTTTGTAAAGAAGTGCCAAACATGGGCTGCTTTGCCAGATACAGAGTCGCCACCTAAATATTTTATTTTAGAAAAATTTAGGAAACCCTGACTCGTTGCCTAAGGCCACATGTCCGTCATCACCAAAATTGCCTCGGCTCGGGAACTTGCGTACGATTGGGGAAGGTCACTTCGTGAGCACCCCCGCTCGCCCGATCAAAGATCGGCCTCTACTAACCATGATATCTAGTTTCGAAAATATTATGCGTTCTTATTCCGGTTATTAGCCTAGATTTACTATGTGATGCGCACAACATACAAGTATAGACTGGGTCGCCTGAATTGGAACAAAACATTTCATGTTTGTTTATTTGAAAGATGGTTTGATGGTGCTACCCGCAAGTAGGCTAAGACGTGGATTTGCCACGCTCGGGTGGGCTTAGAAAACATGATTTTGCCACTATCTAGTGGGCTTAAAACTCACAATTAATGAATTGTTCCAATTCAAATAACCCAACCTTCACCCACAGGTATTCAGACAGTTATATCACATAAGCAGTTAGCCTCATGGTAAACATGCTGTCATGGCATTCACTCACACGCATGCAAGGATGCTAAAGCATAAAACTTACCGAGTACTCCAAGCCAAAACAGAAGCTAATTAGAAATCCATGCATGATCCTAACTATACAGAAATGCCTAATGCAACACATGCAAGATGCAACTAAGATAGGCTCAGCTATTCTAAACATGGCATATGAAATGCTACAGTTAACATATATTCAACTTGGAATTGAAAACGCAATGCAGTTAGTGTGATGCGTCGAGCCCGGTGCATGCAATACAGATGAATGAATGCAAACATGCTATCACACTGTATGCTAATTGAAACATGCCCTAATCTAACCATCATAAGTGGGTATATAAAAGGGAGAAAGACGTGGGGTTGGAAGACATACATCACACACACGCACACTTATTACAGTTGTGCCCTCGCGCAGAGGGTCCGAATAAATATACAGTCCCAAATAAATAATTACAGTCCCGAATATGTACAAAACCCTAATTAATTAATAAATTAAATTAGGAAAGCAATAAATTGGCATGCAAGCCAGGGACTGCCTCAATTCTGCTCCGGATGATGAAGGATGCATGCTCGGGTTGACTTTGTCAGAAAATCCACTGCAATGCCCCAATTAGCCTCTGTTTGCAACTATTCTTAGGATGCGTGCCAAGCTCCGGAAGGCTGCTGATTCTTGATTTTCTACAACAGAGAGCAACAAAGGGGCATGACAAAGTATTTTCACATATGTATGCATGACTACTCTTCAGGGAGGGTAGTCCTCGATCCTCGTGCCACCAATCACGCATCTCGATGCATGATGGCCAAGGGGTCGATTTGCACAACTCAATGTGAAATAAATGCACATATGTACACAACAAGGCCTAGACTCCATCATGGATAATCCGGAGTGCTGGCGACCAGGAATTGAGACACGTTCCGTCACTCGGAGTACGAAACGTACATCGTTTCCCGTGCTTGGGCTAACTCCTATCCCAAGCACTATGCAATATGCATGACATGCATGAATGCAACCCTAACATGCAACCTAGCATACACAATACTATGAAATGGCATACACAATGCACGATGTAACGAGGCATACACAATGCTCTAACATGCAACCTAGTATACGCAATGCTATGAAATGAAATGGCATACACAATGCATAATGGACTTACACTAACATGAGTGGACCTCAGCCACACTCACATCAGTAGCCATTAGATGAAAATGAGACTCTCGAAATACGTGCATGCATGCACGCAAGCCGAGGACCGAACCTAAGGCATAGCATGCAACACCAACAAGGCATGGCAAGGCATGAAATATGGCATGCAAGCATGCAAATTTCAGTGCTGAAAAATGATGCAAAATAGCCCCAAAACATGGAAACATGGCACCCGATGCATGGAATGGCCCCGAAACGCAAAATTAGGCATATGCATTGGCCTATAGCTATACAAAACATGCATTATTTGATCATGAAGCATGAAGACAGAACCAAGGAAGTCCCAAAACATGCATATTTCCAGTTCGTAACAAGTCTCAAAAATGAACACAAATAGGGCTAATCTATCATGCAAAAATGGCCCTAAAAGAGAGATTAAACACAAGGGACAGTAGCTGGCCCCAAATGGCAAAGAGCCCTTCAACAAATTTGAAGAGGGGCTCAGAAAAAGGCACTTTAAAGTTTACATCAAGCCACGAAAATAATCACAAATAAGGCCAAACTATCATGCAAGAAAAGGCCTAAAAGAGGGGTAAAGAGACAAGTGGTAGCTTCTGTTCTCAAACAGAGATAGCCCTTCAACAATATTGAAGAGGGGCTCAGAAAAAGATATTTCACAGTTTATGTCAAGGTCCAAAACAGTTCACAAATAGGCCTAAAATATCATGCAAGATTAGGCCCTAAAAGAGAGATAAAGAAGTAAGTGGTAGTAGGAGACCTCAAACAGTAGGAGGTCCTTGATCAAACATGAAAAGGGGCTCAAAATATGGCTATTTACAGTTTGGGTCAGATCCAAAAAATGCTAGCAATTATGGCTTAGATACAAAACAAAATAAGGCACAAAAGAGGGAAAATGGGACTCACCCTTGTAGACCAATGGACCAGCAGCTCTTGGACGAATTTTGGGAGCTCTTCACCTCTGGAAAGCAGCCTCAAGTTGCTGGAATGGAGGATGGAGGCCTTGTGCTATGAGGTATAGGGTAAATGGTGTAGAACCAAGGGTGTTTTGAGGGTTGGAATAGAGAGAGAGGGAGATTTAATGCAAGAGCTTCAAACCAATTCTTGTAACCCTCCAAAATGCAGCTGGGGGTGCTGGTTATATAGGCAAAGGAATGGAGGAAAGGGGGGGAAAATCAAATTCAAATTTCCCCCCAAAAGACCCCCCCTCGGATACAGGATCTGGGGGGAAACAGAGGGTGCAACTGTAAGGAACCAGGTGAGGGGGTCATGACCGGCCAGTTTTCTTGGGTTCAGGTGGCCGACCGACCACCCTCCTTGGCCGACCGACCAGGGGTCAAAAGGGTCAACCATAATTAGTGGCCGGCCACCCCATATTGGTGGCCTCCCATGTGTGCACAACACAGCTATGTGGTCAAGATCCTGAAAATGTGAACCAGGAAAGAGAAAAACCCACTTTTTAGAGGGGTTCAAAAGGGTCAGGAACAATTACTGGCGGGCCATGTCATATTGGTGGCCTCCCAAGTGTGTACAACACAAATATGGGGTTTAGGGTTGAAGAAAGTGGCCCTGGGGTGGTCAACATTAGCTTTTTAGTGAGGAAAACGGGTGACGGAGAGCGATGAAGAAATAAAGCTGGCTTTTCAGAACAATTGCTGGCCTCCCACCCTCCTACAAGCTTCCTAACAATTAAAATAAGGTCTCCACCAAAAATGAACCAAAACCGATGCAAAACGAAGGTTCGGGGGCCAAAACACGCGGCCTGGGGCCCCGAAAACTGACTGTTAAGCATCGGAGGCGGCGTTCGATCACGAAGTTGGTTTATCGGGCCCCAGTGTCCCTCAAAAGGGAGTAAATAAGATGCATGCCAAAAATCGGAGCAAACGGAGGTGGTTAAGCGTTCCCGAACCGAGGCACACGGCCGATGGCTCCGAAAAACCAAAAATCGGGCTCCAAACGAGAAAAATGGCCTACGACCACGAAACGTAGCCTACGACCACGAAACATAGCCTACGGCCACTGAGAGATGATCTGCAAGACCTCTCTCTCCCTTCGGGAGGAGAAAGCGGGACCTGGTTCGCAAACTGAGGCAAGATACGAAAGAGTCCGGAAGTCTGGAGGCAAGGCTCGCAGCCGAGACTCTGAAACTTCTGAACGAGCACAATATGCAATATCGCCGAGCGCTCACTCGGTGACGTCTGAGTCTTAAGGTCGGTCAAAAATGGGATGTCTACAACTATCTTTGTAGGCATGGAGGATGTATACCATGCCACAAGCAGATTCTCCTCCAAACTACGTTGATGGTCAATGGGCGTGTAGGGATAGACCATCGAGCTTCGCGCATAAGAAGGGAACTCTAAAGGGTCAGTAAACTCGACAAAGTGATGGTTGATTTGTTCCCTCAAATCACAGGCCTCAGGTTTTGATCAGCTTGTCCAGTCAGAAGCCCTAGAAGAGGAAGAAGTTGTAGCCTTATCCCATGCAGAGGGATGTGAAGAAGAACTTTCCATGTCCATATTTGTGACTTTCTAAATCAAAGGATTGAGAGCAGTTTGTTCGTAGTCCAAGGATGAGTCAGAAAAAGAACTTCCCATGTCAATATTTGTAAGTTTCTGAATCGAAGGATTAAGGGCAATATGTTCAAAGTTCAAGGGTTGGTAATTTGCAAAGGCATTCATGACCTGAATATAGAAAAGTGGGTAAAGGTGGCTAATTAATGCATGGAGGTTCTTTCGAGGAAGAACAGCATCATCACATGACTCTTCGTGTGCTCGATCAATGGAGGGGAAAATTGATTCAGCCATAAAAAATGTATCAGTCTGTTCGAATACTAAGGTGGTAGGGGTGTTCAAAAGATTGAAGGAGAGTTTAATCCAGATGATGAATGACAGTTGCATTTCTGGGAGAATGCAAAACCCATGCACATTCTAAGACGTGGGAAAAAGACCTTGATCCACTAATATCACCAAGTATTGGGTATATTAGTGCGGGGGGTAATGTTGGCTACATATTTTGTACAAGCCAATTACAATTCGACGCGTGGCAAAATAAGGATAATATAGGAAGACTATTCAAGTCTTCGATCCTGATCATACACGTGGTAGTTGGTATTGGTTATTACGAGATCTGAGTAGCAGTGGTTCAACAAAAAGATGCAAGGTGATGTGGCTTCAACGGTTACTCACATTTCAAATTCAAATTTAGGAGGGAAGCCCAACTGCAAGTAATGGCGTAATGGAGCTAATCTTGATGCAACATGATCAACGATCATGGAGGAGTAGTTCGACGGTTAGAAATGCAGTTTGATGGTTAGCCTTGAGTAGTATAAATAGCAGAGAAGGCCCCAGAAAAAGCCTCCAGACTCAGATCCAACAAACTAGTCTTATTCTACTTTGTTTCCTTTCCAGTTTTACATTTACAGTCTTACGTTTCTAGTTCTTTACGGTTCTGTACTTTAAAATTTCTGCACTGCACTTCATTCATAGGAGTAGTTTCAAGTAGATTGTCGTTGTAAACCTCTACGAGGCTGAGTTTGGATCATTGTAAGTTTTTCATCTTAATGAAATGCTTCAACTGTTCTTCATTTAATTGTTATTTGTTTAATTCTCCTAAGCAAGCCACCAGTAAAAGTCCTCTTCATTGAGGCTGAAAGAACTAAAACACAATCGTTTGATAATTGGTTGGCAATTAATTTTCTGCAAGGACTGATTGATCCTTGCTGGCATGCTCGCAATTACAAAAATAACCTTCGAAAGCCAAAAAGCCAACAATTACATAGGGCATTCTACCTTTACTGAGAGTGATAGTACCTATGTTGAACATTCACATCTCTCTATGAGTGTCTTATTACACCCAACAATATGCTATTCAAAAAATTAAATACAAACCCATTAAACCTGTCGAGCAACATTCAAATCAATAAAATATATAATCACAAGACTTAAAAGTAAAAGTAAGCATGATTAATAAATCTAATTAAATAAATATTCATTTTGTTATTTTTTCAGTTTCCTTTGAGTGGATATATGATTGTAACTCATTTATCTTTCCATTATAAGGGCAATTCTGTCCATCAAAAGCCCATTGGCCACGAAACCAAGCACACGGCACGCCCTTAAGTATAGAAACTTGACGGGAAAATGAAACAAAAAAAGGTTCCCTAAATTGCTAGTTGTGCAAAACGATAAGATTGTGTTGGGCCCAAGTTCAAATGGTTGCTCTCTCTCTTGTTTGAAGGGCAATTTCATCCATTCGGGCATGTTGGCCATTGGACTAGACATACACCATGCCCTTGAGTATAGAAACTTGCTGGGAAAAGGAAATGCAAAATGGTGTTATTGCAAGTTGTGCAAAAAGATAGGATTTTTTTTTGTATACCTTAGCTATCAAAGCACAAAAGGGGCAGTCTTCTTTGAGCCTTACTCATACAGTTACTCTCTTATTCATACACGAAATTGAACACACGTTGCGCCTTGATTATAGAAACTTCAGAATAAAGAAACATAATGCGAAAGAATAATGTAGATTGCAAGTTGTCAACAACATATTGAGGTGTGTGCTTACTTTTTTCTTCTTTTTTTTTTTTTTTTTTTTTGCCTTTTTCTTTATTTCGCTGTATATTATTATTCTATAGAGGAATAACAAGAATAAGGTGTGGTTGCTAAACCCAGCTTTCTAGAAAACCCGAAAACATGTTGCATTAACGTAGTTTAGGAAATAAGTTCAAAACCGCTAGAGATCTAAATAATTTTTTTAGAAAAATCTATTTTTATTAAGAAGAAGCAAACTTGCCTGCTATTCATATAACACAAAAAGTTTTAGCATCCCCTGCCAGCTAAAGCAGTCAAACATAATGCAAAAGGCATATTTCTTAGAAACCAGGTTTCAAATTTACCTATATTCTGTTAATAAGAAAGCATTCAATATTTGCACGATAATATTTTCAAGTTAACATCCGGATTATTTCAATTTACTCATTTTCCGTTGTTTAGTTGAACAAAAAGCGAGTAAAACACACTACAGGAAAAAGGGGTTATGGTGGCGGTTTTTTAACAATGTTTTTTTAAACGTCACTGTTATTAACATTTAACGGCATTTTATAAATGCCGCATATTCTATTACACAAAACGGCACCGTTTTATAATAGGAGGCGTTTAAAACACCTCCAAATGCGGTAGCCACACGCGCCTCGTTTTGTGAAGCTTTATTTTGAATCGGAACCCTCTCTAAGCGATTCAGATCTATCTCTCTCAACCCTTATACGCACACATCTCTCTCTCTCTCTCTCTCTCAACCCTCTCCAAGCTCAATCGAAGATTCAGATCGAAGCGATTTTGAGCTCCATCAAAGATTCACATCAAAGCGATTTCGAATCTCCATCGAAGATTCATTTCTAAGCTGCATCGAAGATTCAGATCGAAGCTCCACTGAAGCGATTTCGAAGCTGCACCGGCGAGGTAGCGAGCTCCACCGTCTCATTTACAAAGATTCAGAGATTCAGTGATTTCCAGAAGCTCAGATCTGAACTCTGACCCCTCGATTACTCGTATTTCAAGCTCCGATGGCGGCGAATAGTCTACTTTGTTTCTGAACTTTAATCGGTACTCTCTCTCTCTCTCTCTCTTCTCGGTTTGTTCATGACGACAAATTGTCCTTTCGTTTGACTGCATTTGTACATGCTATTAGTTTGGCTATAGTTTCTCTTTAGCTCGAAACTGGTGTTTGATTTGGATGTCTCGTGGAGTTGAATATGTACATTTTGAGTTTTTGATCACATTAGTACTGTTTCAATATCAAAGAACTTATCATTCTTACTTCTTGGAATTATTGTTAGATGAATTTGGTTCTTGGTGGTGGTGGTGGTGTTGGTGGTGGTGGTTGGATTTTTGTTTTGTGATGGGCTCACATTGGTTGACTATGTTAATCTCTCCAAATGAAACTTCCTACTCATGTGTGGCAAGATGCTACGTGTTGAACCAATTTGTACTGATTTACTTCTAAGCTACTGAAAACCTCCTTTGTAACTTTATGATTGGCATTGTGATCCAAAATTTTGCTCTGGTTAATTATGTTGATTTAACAGTAGGATGAAAATTTATTGTCTTAGAACTTTTAATTGTTTTTGTTTCTGAGAACATGAAAAACAAAAATGCATAAGATGAAAAATGATACCAAGCATCCCAATTTCTATTCTCTGCTTTGCTAGTTTTATGACTTTTGAACATTTGGAATCTATCGCCATCAATCCTCAGGTTGAATAATGAACAGAGGGCGGCTATTACAGATTATTTCCGCATATATAAGGTTGTTTATTTCTGTTCCTGAATTCATATGATTGTTGGAAAATTGTTCATATCATGAAGTGCAAGTGTAATGAAAATTATCATACTTTTGGTTCAGGGCAATGAGAATAGTCATAAAAACGTTTCTTTGTATCTATCATTTGTGATATAGGAATAACCAGCATATTTGAAAGTTTCACTTGCTATAGTATAAAATTCTTGAGAATAGCAGAAAAGTGAATGTTTGTTGCAAGATAAGAATTTGAATTGCATTTTGTGAGAAAAAAAAGTCATGAATACTTGTTCTTTAGTGTCACTTGTACTTGGCATACTTGTTTAGCCATAGGGTTCTTAGTATTAGCATAATGCTTCTTTCTTGTTATTAATTTCCTCAACTATTTTCCAGGTCATATATGTGTTCCAATTGATCCAAATCATTTGTGAAGAATTCAATCCTACAACTGTACTAACCCTTTCCGAGGTAATTCACTGTGTATAGTACATTACTTACACTATTGTCCTTTTACACCTTTCTAATGCAATCCTTGTATAATAACTTCTATTTATGTATTTTAAAAAATCTTAGTAAATTTATATATAAACAATTGTTGCAGGTACTCAGTGGCTCAATGTTGTCCACTTCCTTCTCCTTTCGTTATCTTTTCTCTCCATCATTACTTGTACCATCTTTAGAGTTGAAGGGATCTAAGTTGAGGATCTGAATTGCTATTGGATTTTCACTATTAATCAATGTGCAGTCTCCTTAGTATCTTATTTTGAAAAGGGAGTTGAGCAGAGTAATAGTAGTCCTTTTTCGACTATGGGTTTTGTCTTAAGCAAAATCGTTTCTATTCATTTGAGGTATAACTTCACCAATAAAGCTTGATAGTCTGGTGTTTATGGCTCTATTTCCCCCAAAAAACTGTTGTCTGAGCCCACTTATTTCCCAGAAATTATAAATCATTTACCCCTGGTTGAATACTTCCCTTTACCTTATCCCTGTAAAGCAATTTTGCCTAACGTCTTTATTTCTTTTCTTTTTTTTTAATAAGATAATTAGTCCCTTCTTACTTACTAATTATCTGATGGATTCTTAATTATTTCATGCCAGTGCAGCTTGAGGCTATTCCCATGTCTGTCCATTCTCTTCTGTCCTCAGTTCTTGTTGTATCCTTAAATGATGCACTTTAAGTTCGCTATCTGCATAGTCTAGGTGCAGTATGCTGAAAAGAGTTGTTTTGGTCTACTAATTGTTATTTTGTTTTAAAAGTGCTTTCATTACTTCTAATTCGAACTTTATTGTTAATCTGACATAATCTCGTATTCACTACCACAAACTCATAGTGTAGCTTAGGTATTCTTCTCCATCTACTTTATGTTATACGTCTGTGCTAAGAGCTGCCAAGATTTGAGGTCATCCTGCCATTTTGCAGCCTCATAACTAATTCCATTACTGGATGATTTCCAAAATTTGCCTGGTTTATTATTTCAAATATTTTTTTGTTGGAGCATATAATGTTATTGTAGACCTTTTCACTTGTCTCCATGTGAAAAGGTGATGATGGAGGATGAATATCACTGGATACTGGCTTGTCTCAAATCAATTCTTTTGTTATTAATTGGTATATGAATTTATCAAATTTGTAGCTTTTGGGCGAACTTAATGTGTGAGGTTTGAGAGCAGATGGTGATGACGGTATGTCAACTGAAATTTCAGTAAACTTGGAACATGTTTATTTCCAACATTTTCTCCTTCCTAAAATCCATGGTGGTGATGACAAAATATTTGATGTGCACAAAGAATCTTTATGTAGATGCCAAGGCAAGACTTACTGTGGATTCTAAATTACTTAATTCTTTATGTTTAATGTGTTTCATATATTGTGGTATCTCTTTTTATTTTAAGGTGTCACTTGAGAATTTTACTTTAATAGTTTAATTCCAGTATCATGTGCATCCTAAAGAAAGAGAAAAAGAAGTATGATTGGCTGATTTGTGCAACAATTTAAGATATAGTAATAAATTGGGAAAGGTTATAAACTTGATCATATGTATTGCCTTTTATTCTCCAAGAAATCTCTGATGTTTGAAAATATTAGTGACTTAAATTTGAACAAAGAATTTCCAGCTAGATGTCCTTACAGCTAATTCTTTTCTACTATGTTCAACTAGATCTTGTGTATTGTATGGATTACTTAGAGAAAAACGTTGACTGGTTGGAGTCCAAATTAAAGCCTCTTCTCGAAGGTTAGTATTCAAGGCCTACATTGGCATTGACTTGTAACTTTTTTTTTTTTGGAAGTGATTATCAACCATCCTGGATTCCTGGTTCTTGTCATGCTTTCATATTTATCAGGTCCAGAATAAATATTGAATTGTTTTATTATCATTTGCATCTTTTTCTAGGGTGCTGCTCATTATGGTGATGAGCTGTACTTTGTACCAAATAGGATTTCTATTGTTTCAATATGATGAATCTATAAATTTTGTGATCATCGAGATTAATTGTTCAGTAGATTATTTTTAACGACGCTTTTTTAAATGCCACGTTTATTAATATTTAACGACGTTTTATAAAAACGTCGCATATTCCTTTAATAAAATGGTACCGTTTTGAAATAGGAGGCATTTTAAACGCCTCCAAATACGTTGTGCCTCACGCGCCTATTTTAAATCTGAGAATACTCATTAAAGCTTTGTAAACCCCTATTCTGAATCTTCACTACTGTAGCATCATTATTAGCCTGGTATGTCATTTGTTATCTTTGATATCTTTTCTCTTTGTCCTTGCTTTATTGTATTTATGGCCTTTTATGATGACCTCTAGTATAACAACTCATCTTTTTCCATGTCAGTTATAATGCTAAAACCATATCATAATTATAATCTTAAAAAAGAAATTTTTTTTTTTGATTGGCAAAAACAAAACTTAATTAGTTTCTCATTATACGTGCAAGACTTGGTTATGTAGATTTGTCCTCAAGAGTTGTGGATCAGATGTTTCAGTTTATTGTCCTAGACATTTCTGCTAAGTTTTATTTTTTAGTTTTTATTTTTGGTGAATCATTGGTTATTCCCTCCATTTTCCCATGAATAACAGGAATAAATTGGACATAATAGATTTTATCATTATTTTTTTTCTACAATTTTTCCTGCCAATGTTTTTGAGGTTTATATATATAAATATATTACATTGATAAGTTCTAGCATTCTGTTTGGCTGTTTTGTTTGTATGCATTGTCCTAAGATGGAATAGTTTTGGTTCCAGTCTCGTCCATTGATTGGGTGTAAATTGCACTGCATCTCAGGCTGATGCCCTCGTATTGAAACTTCAAACAATTGATAATCAAGAGACGGATGTCAAACCAACACTTTTAATAGCAGCTGACACAGTATGTCCTGTTTCATTTCTCTTGATGTACCCTATTTAATCAATTTGGTGGATCAAATCAAGATTGGGATCGCCTAGTTCCATCTATGCAACAAGGATATATTGCATTTTGAAGGAGATGGGACATGCCTCAGAACATTGTCAGGGATTTGCCCCCCCCTCCCTTTTTTTTTTTGGACAAATAAAATTACATTTTGTTACTTATTTCATATTCCTAACTTCAAATGATTTGGAGGTGGTTGTCTATGAAGGTGCAATAAGGGAAAAACCATCTAGTAAGGAAGCAGCGCGCCAATTCATCAAAGGTTTGCTTCATACTTTTACCACAATTTTCTGCTGTCGTAGTTTATGGTTCTGCCAATCTTACCATTTCTTTTCTCTACATCTCTCTTAACATCCAGCACACAATCCCTATTACATAAGCACAACACCTATTGATCACCCCCTCATCTCCAATATCCAAGGTCGAATTCGAGCACTCTCATTTCAGCGCGAGGATTCAAGGTCAAAACCGAGCTCTCCCATGTTGTACTCTACCATTGCACATTATTGTTATTAGTATAATTTTTTCTATAATCATTAGATGTGTAAGCTCCTCTGGTTGCTTGGTGTGCCAGAAAACTTTGAAATTTATGATGTGCAAGAACTTCTTTGTCAAAGATATTTTATATTTTGTAATCCAATATATCTATCTTTTAATTTGCATGACATTCCCTTTTCTTTATGCAAAAAAGTATTATTTTCTAGTGTTGTGTTTGTTAGTTGGTGCTCTTTTCGCACTATGAATCCTTCGTGTTTTTTTTTTCGTAAAGAATTATCATGTATAATATGTTGAAACTACACTTGTGGTGATGACTTGCAGATTTATTTCCATGACATACTGGATCAAGTCATTGATAACCTGGTATAGTATGTTTTCATTATAATTGGTGGTGGTTGTATTATTTGATCAACTGACAAGTCGACTTTTGTTTTCTTTCTTTCTCTAAGTCCAGATTAAGGAGGGGTTTGTTCCTTGAGTAGTGATAGAGCTAGGCTAAGAACTAGAAACATTCTCAACCAGCATATATGGACCTATTTAAGTTAGTTCCTTGGTTTCCTTAGGTATAACTGCATCAACTCTAGGACAGGCTTGAATTAAACTAGCACTTTTGCTAAAGTATTATCTTGAGGTAAAAATAGTGGTTTAGCCAAACTATTTTTATTATTTATTTTTTTCATTAACTATAGGTGCTTTCATTTTATCCTCAGGCAATCTGTAAATTGCAAGAAGACTAACACCAGCTTCTACTTGAGTGGCAGACTTTGAATCTAACCTTGCAAGTACTCTTCTTTGCATTTCAGAGGTAGTGCCTACTTTCCTCTTGTATTCTTAAGGATGCAGTTCTGAGATAAAGTTTAGTGACTTACCAACAGCTAGGATGGCAGAATGTAGCATTGGCTTATCTTAGAAAATAGATCTCTCAACATTTTCTAATTAGTAATATAATAACTTCGGTTCATTGGTTTTTTTCTCTCTTTCTTTGTAGTTTTCTTCTTTATAATAAAAACAAAAAGAAAAAAGTCTTCAAAAGCTTACAACCAGAGTTTGTATGGCAGGTTTAGGGAGACTAGGTGCCTAGTTATTTATTCACATCCAGAGATGTTTTAAAGTAGTAAGGCTTTATGTTTGATAATCCTGTTAAGTAGTTAAAACTAATGAGTTTTTATTTAATTTTTTTTTTTATGTTTTCTGTAGATGACTACACACCGTGCCTTCCAGTTTTGCAAGCAATACAAACGCACAACAGAGTTTCGCAGGCTATGTGAAATCATCAGGAATCATTTGGCCAATCTGAATAAATACAGAGACCAGAGGGACCGACCTCGTTTATATAATATATCATTTGGAGCTTGAACATGAGAAAGAGCGGAGTTTGAGGATGGCTAACCTTATAGGGTTCATTATCGACCCTAAACTTGAGAGTAGAGAAGTGGTAATGTTCGATTGGGTATGCTTTCATGTTAATTTCTACATATATTTTTCTTATTGTGAATGATTGCCTTTTTTTGTCCACAGCTTTCATAGTCATCTCTTCTCATAGAACTGGTAAGCACAAAGATATCTGCTCTATCATAATCCTCTCTCCTCTTTGTATTAGTGAGGTTTTCTTCTTCTTCTTATTTTTTTTTTTTTGTTTTTTTGTTTTTTTGTTTTCTATTATTTTTTTTGTGGTTTGGGTTGTGAGTTGAATTTTTTTTCTTATAGTGATTGCATGCTTTTTTGAATGCGTGTGGGAAATACACATTTATTTCACTAATAGAATGTCTCTTGATGTGCTCATTTTTATTAGAACTATATTTTGCTAGTGATATTATGATCCTGTCAACCACAACCCCTGGCCAAGGTGTTTGTGGTCTAGTGGCAAGCTGTGGTTATGGCGGATAGGTTATGGTTCTGAAAATTCACTTAAAATGGTTCTTAATGTCTTAAAATGGGTCTGAAAATTTCCATAGGTGAATGGGTCTTAAGGTCCATCTTCAGCATCTTGGAGTAATACTCATTCCATTGGTGAATAGGTCTGAAAATTCACTTAAAATGGTTCTCAATATCTTACTTGCAAATGATCGCCAGATTGATAGTTTTAAGGTTGGAATCAACACACTTATTAGCCACTAACTCAACAAGAATCACTATTCCTCGCATGAAAGCACTATGGGATTCTGAGATGAGCTGTGCAATTGCCTTCCTCAATCTCAATGCTAACACTGGCAATAATTTTATAGACACCGTCAATCAATTTAATAGGTCTTAATCTTGAATGTCCACTGCACCCCTTTATTTGACATGGGGTAATGGAGGAGGCATTCGTACTCATCTCAAACTCTTGTCCCAAAAAAGCATGTAGAACTGCTTGCCCGTGGAGCTTAGTCATCATTGAGGAGCCTCAATTACTTCTTCCTCTGAAAATGGTATTTTTAACTAGTTCCTATCCTCTTATAGCATACTAACCCCCAATTTTCCAATTAGGGTCCCAACATTTTGTTGAATATTGGCTACAGATTCTGGCCATGTGATGGAAAGTGGCAGCCAGCTACATGGTGGGGAAGCCATGAGGCCATGTGAGTTGGCCATGAGGCCATGAGAAGCCATGTGAAGCATCAATCTGGAAAGCCACCGAAAGCACAACAATGGGCTGGCAGCCAGCTCATTTCAAAGACTTTCTCTTGCATTTGTAATCTCTATATATAGAGAAGCTAAGGAGAGTTGAGATGAACAGCTAAGATAACAGAGAGGTGTGAGCTTAGAGAGCAAAGAGAGAGAGAGAATTACAGAGAGTGTTGTAATTCTTACCATTTTGTTCAATATAGTGAATCCGTTGCCCGTGGACGTAGGCGACTTGCCGAACCACGTTAAATCTTGTGTGTTATTGCTTGTTTGAGTTCCCTGGTGTGCCCCCGATCCGCAACACATTTGGCTCAGAATCAAGCCTGCTATACAACTCCACAATAGTTTTAGAGATATCCTCCTCCCTAGTCAAAACTTTCCCATCAAAACTCAACCTGCTGATGTGATTATCTTTTCTTTGTGCATTAGCCATTCTGTTAAAGAAACCGGTGTTTATATCAACCTCCTTTAGCCAAATAGATCTAGCTCTCTGCCGCCAACTAATATCTTTTGAATGTGTAAGCCTCCCTACCTTCTCTTCATGCCATCTTCCAACCCCTCTAATTCGTGTTCCAAATATAAGCATCGTTGCATGTGTTGGATACAAGGTAGGTAGGTGTCTTCATCAGTGCCATAAAATAGGAGTTATTTTGATATGTGGGGCCTTGGCGGTGTTTGGCACTTTGTGTTGCAAAAAAAATGCTTCAACATTGTCTGATCTTGACATTGTCTGATCAGACAATGTGATTTCTTTTCAGCATTGTCTGATCTTGACATTTTGGCAAGTTGCAAAAGGTGTAATGACCTGTGTGACTCAAGAAGTAAAAGATCTTTACCATCTTTTGGAGCATGAGTTTCTCCCTCTAGATCTTGCATTAAAAATGCAGCCTTTGTTAACCAAAATTTCCAAACTTGGGGGTAAGCTTGCTTCAGCATCTTCTATACCAGAGGTCCATCTATCTTAATACATTCCCACGTTGGAAAAGCTTGCCACTCTAAGATTGCTTCAGCAGGTACACGGGTGCTAGGTTTCATTTTCGTTACTTATTTTTTTTCCAATTTTATGCATTTTCTAAAAACTATTTTCATCGTGCTTGATATTTTTCATTTCTTGTTTTCCAAGTGTCTCAGGTGTATCAGTCAATGAAGATAGAGAGTTTATCAAAAATGATCACCTTTTTTGAATTTTCTGCTGTGGAGAAAATCTCTATCGATGCAGTCAAACATAATTTCCTTGCAATGAAAGTTGACCACATGAAGGGTGTTGTTGCATTTGGTAACTTGGTAAGTAATTCTCGTACCTTTATGTCTATATTGCTGTCTACTTGCTTTGCTGAATGTAACTTTATCATTTGCTGATGCTATACACAGAATAGTAGTAGCAATGAAGTTAACATTTGGTTGTTTCATTCTTATCCACATATGGAAATCATTTTGATGTTATGTATATATTGTATCAAGTACAATGTGTGTACGTTTATGTATTTATGTAAATCTGATTTTTTTTTTTTGTATGTATTTGGGTGTGTATAAGCTAGTCTTATGCATTTATTACCTCTGAGAATATTGCTATTTGAAATTTCTTCTGTATTTTTCCATTTTTTGAAATGCCTCAAACCTCTGTTTTATGACAAGTACAACATATACATGTGTTTATATTGTTTATCAATTTCATATCCTTGTCTTATGGGTTAACATATTACTGTTAAAATCTTGAGTTTTGATTGCTTGCTTAGTTTTTTTTTTTAATTTCTATTTTTGTCCATGTATAATGTAGATGCAAATAATAGAAGTTTTTATGAACCAAGATAGTTTATGAAATATTTTGCCTGCACTTTTTGAGTTTTGTGTACTGTGTTGCATAGTAGTTTATTGGTTTCAATTTTGTTTCTATTGGCATTGCTGTTTTTTAATTTGCCTCTCTACAACTAATTCTTGTTATGGTTAAATCACAATTTCACTTAATGATATATATAGGTATCAATCACACCTGAGGTTATTTCCAAAAAAACTCCATCGGAAAATCATTAACAAGCTTGTTGAATTGTACCGTGAGTCACACTTGGGCAAGCGACAGCTAGCTTATGATGGAAGGAAGCATGTCTACACTGCTGGGCCTTTGCCTTTTTCTTCCAAGGACTTTATCATCAAGCTCGTCGACCAAGATAGAGGAGAAAGTTATCTCTATTTTGTGGTTTCATTGCAATTTGTTATAGTTGAGTTGTATATATATGTCTTTATTGAAGTGTGATTGGTGAAGAGCATTGAAAATAGTAACCTTATTATCAATTGCTTTTCAACTCAAATGGAAAACTAGCTCCAATCTTTTTCTTATTGATTTTGAGTAAGATGGTGGCTCTTATGTCATTATCTAGATGCAAATTTGTGCTAACAAGAAAATATGGTATGCTTTAGTTGAAGTTAATGCTATGCTTGCTTTAATTGCAAGAAGGATCGTGAATTTAAGGTCTCAATCAAATTTGCTGCTAAACCTGACATACATCATCTTCAAGAATTCATGCGTGGTAGACAACTTGATACCCCACAAGAAACTATACAAGTTCTTGATGTGGTTTTAAGGGCAACACTATCAACGAAGTGATTTCTCTCACTGACCAATAACTATTATTAAGTTTTTTGTTTTTTGGCTTGAACTCTTGTTTTGTTTCTTTTTATCTTGGTCATGTGGTACATCAATTTCTGGGAACTGGGGTGATTGATTTTGAAGCTTTTGATTACAGTAATGCAGTTGTGGGAAGGTCATTCTTCTCTCCAAGCTTTGTTGTAGGTGACCTGGAAATGGATTTCAATATTGGAAAGGATTCTATCAAAGTCTTCGTCCTATTCAGATGGGCCTCTCCCTTAATATTGGTAGAAATATTTTTCAATTCTCCACTCCCTCTTCCCATATTTTATGAAATATATAGCACTGGCTGAGGTTATTATGGGCCTCCTCCAAAAATTATGATGCTGTTGATCATTCTTAATTGGACATCTGAATGTTGTTTTGCAGATATGTCAGCCAGAGCATTCTACGAACCCATTCTTGTTACTGACTTTGTTGCAAAGTATTTCAATGTTAAGGATCTGATAAGGCCTCTATCCGATCAAGAATGTCTTAAGGTATTTTTTGGTAGCTATACCTCATGACATACAGTAGGATTTTATATTAATTTGTTGAAAAGTGAATACTAAATATTTTAGGCTGAGATGGAACAAAACTGAGGGTTACGATATAGACTGAAGGTGAAGAAATAGGATTTCCATGACTAGATGCTATTCTTATAAGCATTTTACTATTTTTTCTTTTGGGTGGTAGTGGTTGTATTTCTGGTCAATATTAATATTTCAGGTTTAATGTTTTCTCTTTCCAAATTATTGGAACTGATTTTGTTTGTTATTATCAAGTCAAGAGAGCTCTCAAAGGCATTAAGGTTGAACTTGCTCACAGGAAGCATGTTCGGTGCCGTAGAATTTCAGGCTTGTCAGTTCAACCAACCAATAAGTTAATGTAAGTTAATAATCAGTATTATTTCTGTATGTGTTACACTGACATGTTTACTACATGATGAAGTGCTCTTTGTTTCCTCTAGTACATTTATTTAACACAATTGTGTCGTCATGTGAGGATATAACAAAAACAAAGAAGCACACAACTTGTTCTGCTGATGTTCTGTATCAGATTTAACAAAAACAAAGAAGCACACAATGAGTGGGAGTTAGATCAAATGGCCACTAAATTTGTTTATGCTATGAGAGCATTATTTATTTAATTTTACATGATTCTCATATGTGTCTGTATTGTCTTTGGGTATGTCCTTTTCTTTATATGTATTTAGTGCTTCTTGGTATATGATAAAATCTTCTTGTTAGTGCTTCTTCAAGTTTTAAGTACTGTTTATAAGTATTGGGTACAAATTCTTCAATTTGTGTTTATTTTGATGAATCTAATTGCAGTTTATGTTCTGATGCAGGCATGTAGACCAGTGAAGACTACAAGTGTAATGCTAAGACATGATTTTTGGATATATGTTAGTTTGTGGTTAATGTTAAAACATGATTTTTGGATTTTGGATATTAGATATGTTAATTTTGTGGATAATGGTGATTGGATATTAATTGATTGAGAAAGTGAATTAATGCTTCATTACAGCTATTTGAATGGGAGTTATTATTTTATGTTAGTGCTATTACAGGAATTTTTTTAGTTCAATCAAATAAAATTAGCACAATTTCAAAAAAAAAGAAAAAAAAAGAGGGATATGACGGCGTTTCTACAAACGCCTCTTAAACCCTACTTACTAACGATCATATTTTAAAAAAAGATATAATGATCCAAAACGTTGTTAAATATCATCAGTGACGTCAGCATGTCTTTAGGAGGACATTTGGTGGCGTTTTTAAAAACGCCGCCTATACTAATATCACGACGTTTTCAAAATGTCACAAAGTTATAGCGACAGCCGCATCTTCGGCGTTTGGTGCTAAGCGTCGCAAAAAGAATTAGCAGCGTTTTTGGCACTTATAACGGCGTTTTTTAAACGCCACTAAAAGTCTATTTTCCAGCAGTGACATAAATATTTTTGCATCATTTTCTCAAAAATGACATACTTTTAAAAATTGCGTGAGTCAATTCAAAAATTGTAAAATATAAATCAATATTAACGTCGAAACAAATGGACATATGTCTATTTAGCACAGTAAAAGGTAACATTTCTATATAACAAATTTCACAATTTTGGTAAATTCTGTTGAAACATTTTACACAGAGAGAGAGAGAGAGAGAGGCAGAAGCGTAACAACGGTTAGAAGAGCTTCGCAAAACCAGCAACCATTCCCAACCAGATGACACTGATGATGATGATTTTGAGCTCTATTCACTTGTTTGTTTGGTTCCAATCAATTTTTAAAAATTTGAATTTTTTATTTTTATCATTTTTTTTATTTGTATTGAATTTTTTTTTAATATTTTAAGCAAAATTTTTACACTTAACATAAATAAAATTTAAAAGTATAATATTTGTGAAAAATAATTTTTAACAATTTATAAATATCAAAAACAAAAAAAAAAAAACGAAATTTCAATATATTTTTGTATTCTTGTGTATTTATTAATTTTTTAAAAAAATATTTTTTTTACTATATTTTATGTAAATCTAAGTTAGGTGTATTTAAAAATTAAAAAAAATTTACTTAAAATATTAAAACAAATTCATTAAAAATTAAAAAAATATGAAAAATAAAAAATTAAATTTTTAAAAAATTAAATTAAGTAAATTAGAACCAAACAAGGTGATTCTTTTTCCTTTCTGTTTTTTCGGACTCTGTGTTTCTTGTGTACTCACGTCAAAGAATAATGCTATATACACCAATTTATGTACTAATTAGTGCATCAATTGATGATGTGGCATAATTTAAGAGGTTTTTGATATTTATAATGTAATTAATGAGTGGGGTCAATAATAATGTTATAATTAGTGTTGGTATACTAGTTAGTACACTAATTGGTGCATGTAGTACCACTGCACGTCAAATGTAAGTTAAAAGCATTTGCTATGTTTAATCATATTCACATCTCAAGAATTTGAGGGTTTGGAAGATTTATCTTAAGTCTTATTTCAATAATCCAAATAGTTTACTTTTGTAATACTTTTAACAAAATCACTTTATCAAAAAAAAAAAAAAAAAATTCCCGAAATGTACTTTTGTGGAAATGGCGCCAAAAAAAAAAAAAAAAAAAAAAAATCAAATTTGGATATCTACTCCCAACTTATCCTATGACTGGAATAGAATTTCCCTTAATTAGTATATAAAATCTCAAAATACATAAATCTCACACATTATGTAAACATCATGCACATATCTATAGTCTGATGGTATTGCAAAGAATTTGAAATAACATTGTCATATTTATAAAAACACAAATCTATCAAAATTCACAAACCCAAATCTATTTAACCCTTCAACAAAATACACATATAGCCCAATCACATCTAATAAAAATAGGGAATAAATCAAAGGCATATTTATATAGTCTAGTAATTCATTTAAGAGAATTTGAAGCTAGCCCTAAGGTAAGGCGAGTAAGGTCAACACTTTGGGCTCTTAAATTTTGTCTAAAAAATAGAGTCCTGAAATAATTTCAATCTTACGATATGTTTGGTTAATTATTTTGGTCATAAGTTATGTTTGGTTTATTAAAATAAAATTAAATAGAATAATCATTCTATCATAATGTCTATTTTCACATTTAATTTACTAAAAAGGATTACAAACGAAATCATCATTCATCATTGTGAATAAATAATAATTTTGTAAAGAGACTAAGGAATGACTATTCCATTCAATTCAATTTCATTTCGGTTAACTAAACACTACATTATAATATTAGTAATTTAAAATCATAGATTATTTAAACAAACAATTGAGCTGATTAATTATTTAAAAATAATAGGTTGTTGCTCGCCAAATGTGTGAATTATTATATAGAATATTGTTTGATTATATGAGTTACAATTATTTCTATAGAAATAATTTTTTAAAGTTGAAAATAATCAAATTTTACAATTTAATTTACTACGTCAGGAAAAAAATGTGAATAAAATAAGAGTGTTAACAATTGAAAATGTTCAAAATTTATCTCAATAATTATGTATACCATATGCAACAAATTTATAGAAGGTACAAGAAAAAGAATAAAAATAAATTGAAAATTGTTATTATTTTACCAATTTCAAAATATATATGAGAGTCAGGGTTCATCTTCTGAATTCGCGTTAAACCCCGAAAAAGTTAAGGTCGGCCTGACTTTCATGTTTCTAAAAACATAACAACCCAAACCCATCAATTGATCAAAATCTTTAGCAAAATAAAAATTAAAAAAAAAAGAAGATAAAAATGTAAAAAGAAAATAAACATATATACACGTCCCAATCTCAAATAATAAAATTGGGGACTAAACCAAAAAGGATTAAACCAAAAGGACAACACACAATACATGATATGACAAAGGAATTCATAAAAAGAGGGAGTGTTTTTCATTTAAAAAAATAATAAAAAATAAAAAGAGTGAAAATGTAACATTTCATATTCCTTGGATTAGTGGGATTTCTCTTCACTCTCTTATTATTATACTTAGAGTCTTTTTGATTGATATTGGAGTATTGATTGGGGTGGTATCATAATGGTAAAGGTGATTAGTATTCATTTATTATTCACCCACTCCAATTATGTTGGAGGAGGATTCTTTCCAATTCATAATTTGAATTGGAGAGCATTGTTTAAACTCGTGGGAATTACCATGAGTTTTATTTTGATAATTCAAATTATTTATTTTGTTGAATATTTCATGTATTTAATCCATACAAAAAATTAAACTGATCCGATAATTGTAATATATTCAATTTATTAGATTTGACACCAAAAATTTGGACAACAATCTTGTGTTTTGAAAAATAAATTATTTATTTTTTTGGTGAGAAATTCAATAAATTAAATATATTATAATTAGTAGATCAACCCATTTTTTTTATGTGAAAGAAATAAACGAAATGAATACCGGATAGAATAATCAATTCGAATTATTAAAATAGAATATATATGGGCACATGAATCCAAACGGTGCTCCTATTTTAAAATAGACTATTTGAATTTGATTTTGTCAGGCACTAGGTGAGAGTTATGTTGGCAAAATAACTCTGAGCAATTCCAAATTAAAGGGCAAATTACATATACCCCTCGAGGTTTAACTAAATTACAGATATCTCCTGAAGTTTGAGAAATTACGAATTCTCCCCTGAATGCTATATTTGCATAAGAAATTAGGGGGTAATTTGTTATGAAATATAAACCTCAGGGGACAAATTATTATGAAAATACAAACCTCAGGGGGCGGGATGTAATTTCCGAAACCTCAGAGAGTATCTGTAATTTAGCCAAACCTCGAGGGGTATATGTAATTTGCCCCAAATTTTTAAAATATAATCCCAGTAACAGCAGCTTCACCTAAACAGTAGTACACAGCATCATCAAAATCAAAGAAAAGTAGCAAAATCAAAATCACAAAGCAGAGCCACTAGCAAAATCAAAATCCTTAACATCGTTGCCTACCCAATCTCACAGCTCCAAAACAAACAATTCCCAAGGTAGTAGTGCCCGAAGGCTGAGATTATAGATCGCCACAAATTCTACAACTCCTCAGATGACGACCTAGATTGTAGACTTTTTTACTCGCGGGACTTACTGCAGATGCATTTCCGGGAACTACATTTCC
Source organism: Camellia sinensis (assembly GCF_055761805.1). NCBI lineage: Eukaryota > Viridiplantae > Streptophyta > Magnoliopsida > Ericales > Theaceae > Camellia > Camellia sinensis. Next base: position 50,422,663 of record NC_138965.1, read on the forward strand.
ATATAGAGAGAATTGTTGGGATGCTTCTTCACTAGTTGATTGGCTACTCTTCTCTTCTTGCTCCTTGTACACAAGATGGACTCCGACCTCCTTTACATGAAAATACCCATTTCCAACCACTGAAATATTCAGTTCATCGCCACATTCCAACTGATTTTCAAACTTCCAATAGCTTAACATCATCATATCCTCATCAGCTTCTGGAATGCCAAAGACAAATTGGGAATGATTCCAAATAAAACTCTTGGTCGAATTACTAATAATGGTATGTGTGACGCAATCAAACGGATGAAACCAATCATCTTCTTTTCGATTATTGGAAAGTGCATAAATAGAACATACACTCAAGCATCGGATTCTGAAATTAAGATGCGACGGCACAGTAAATGATATTGAAGATCCTTCATTTTTAAGATTAAACCAGTCTGGAACCTTGCTTCCTAAACAATAAGCATAGAATATGCGTTTTTCATGACATCCCTGTGCGACATAAAGCATAATTAATTTAACGATTATGTATATATATATTGTGTGTGTGTGTGTGTGAGAGAGAGAGAGAGAGAGAGACAGAGAGAGACCTGTAGGGGAAGCTTCCATGGATTCACTGAGTTCGGGCCGCAAAGCCTAACAGTTTGGCTTCCCATGGATCCTAAGTTGGACAAGCCCAAATTGTTAATTATCTCCATGTCAATATTTCCTAAAGGTTCAAGCTTGAACCTTCCCATAATCTCAACTATTTTGTGATTCTCGCCCCATTGTATTCGATTTGGATGCAAAAAACGAGTGCCTTGATTGCCATATATGTCATTATATTCTATGGTTGGAAAGGTTACTTTCTCCAACAATGTACATCCTTCGAACCGTAATTCTTCCAGTTTCTGCGACACTTCAAGTGATCGGAGCTTTGTGCACCTATCTAAACTAAGGATCTGGAGTCCAGTATGACCTCTGATGCAATTTGGGAGGCTACGAATTGCATTACAACTCAGATTTAAAATTTGGAATGAGCATAGGTTGCCAAGAACCATAGGAAAATCATCATCTGATAAATTACAGTTCTCAAGACTCAAGTGTACCAAGCACCGTGGTAAAAGAGCCCATGAAATTTCCATGCTTTTTCTTGGCTTCAACAGACAGGGATAGATGAATGAATGCCATGATTTGACCTCCTTACTGGTAGAGAGTAATTGACTTATGGAAATTCCACTTGCATGGAGAACTGTTAATGACTCCATAGTCTCTATTCCTGTTGGCAGTTCCTCAAGATTTGAGCAACCTGAGATGTCAAGTGTTTTCAAAAACTTTAGCATACAAATGCTTCTCGGGAGCATCCTCAAATTTTTGCAATCTTTTAAATTGAACAAAACAAGTCTCTCAAGGTGTCCAATGGATTCATGAACCTCAACTAGCCTTGCACAATTTTTAAATATCAACTTCTCTAGATTGGGGACTTTCGAGAAGTCGGGAGTTTTAGTAAGGCAATGGGAATGACTAAGATCAAGGATTTTTAGTGACTTGAGAAGCTGTAAAACAAGAAAAAAGCTGCTATTAATATTTCTTTCAGTTTTCACACGAAATTAAAAAATATATAATAAATGTGTAGCATACCTTTTCTCCTTCCCAAATTATTTGCAAGCTACTATAACTCATGTCAAGAACAATCAGGCTCTCCAAAGGAAAATCACAAGGTATAAATTTGAAAGGGAATCCATGCCAACATAACCAACGTAATCCTTTAGGAAAATTTTCCAAGCTTCCACTTATTTGTACATAATTGAGCTGCAAAAGTTTTAGTTTATGCATCCTTGCAAATGCATCAACTTCCAAAGTTACTTGATTTGAATTTCCTAGAGCAATGCCTACATTCTTGGAGGAGAACATGCCAAAACAGTATCTTTTAAATGAGTTGCCTACATTTGTTAAAAATGGTGTGTCGAGGAATTCATCATAATGACGTTTTCTATTAACACCAAAAATTGTCCTGTCATGTTTATCTTTCTGGAGCAAATTCATATCAAGTGTGAGGCCTTCGATTTTTCTTGTCCCCTGACAATGAACAAGAGGAGGGAAATATTTATCAATAAGAGTAATGCTATAAAAATATAATTTTTGCAAAGATCAATCATACAAAATGATGTGGCCTTTTTCAAATAAAAACAACAGAAATGAAACTGATAATTTCAAAAATCCAATTGCCCTATTATCCTAGATAATATATATATATATATATATATATTGTTGAATTACACTGTTAGTCCTTATAGTTTAAGCGAAGTGTTATTTTAGTATCTATAGTTTCCATTTGAACCATTTGATCCCTATACTTTCAAATTTGTTGCAACGTAGTCCCTTGTTACTTACCGTTAGAATTTGAAACAGAAAAAGACCATATATAAAACTAGAGGGACCAAATTGAAATTCAAAACAAACTACAATGACCATTGGTATAATATACCAAATTGGAATTCAAATAGACTATAGGGACCATCGGTGTAATGAATATATTACACCGGTGGTCATTGTAATTTGTTTTGAATTTCAATTTGGTCCCTCTAGTTTTGTATATAATTTTCTTCCATTCAAAATCTTAACAACACATGTCGGAGAGACCACATTGCAAAACATAAAAAATAAAAAAATTGTAGTGATTAAATTGTTCAAATTGAAACTACGAGAATCAAATAAAACTTCGATCAAACTAGAGGAACCGGTGGTGTAATTTACCCATTTTCGTTTATTATATTATACAAAGATTTTTCTAGATTATTTTTCCGATATAAATAGCATAACTACATAAATAAATAGAAATAAACATGAAAAGCAACAAGGTTAACACTTACAGTATTTTCTCTCAAAACATTCAAGGAATCCTTGTGATTCCAAAGTCTACTACGTTCTCCTGGCTCCTTAGGTGATTCTTGCCGAACAATTTCTCTTCCCATTTCTTGAACCAATTGATGCATCACCAACTTTTTGCATTCATCAATTGTTAACAGACATCTATCAATGAGATTTTGAATCCCAACCATTGTGTAAAAATCACATCCATCTAGAATTGTAACTACCCAATCTTCATCCATCCCAACAAAGAAACAAGCAATATGGAGGAATAAATTTTTATCGTGGTCATCTTGTAAAGAGTCATAGCTTATTTTGAGTTTTCCAAGGATTTCATAATCAGGAAATGCTTTCAATTTTTCTAATTGACTTTTCCAGATATTTAAACTTTTTCCAGACAGAGAAGAACCCAAAATTTTTATAGCTAATGGAAGCCCTCCACTGTAGTGCACCACCCTCTTTGAGTCCTCTATGAAACCATCAATGGGACAATTTTTCCCAAAGGCATGCCAACTAAAGAGCTCTAAGGATTCATTATGATCCAAATTTTCAACCTTGTGCACCCGACAAACTTCATGAGCCTTGAGCAATTGCTCACGCCTAGTGGTTATGATGATTTTACTACCTTGAGAAAGCCAGTCTCTCATTCCAAGTATTGCATCCAATTGATCTACTGTATCCACATCATCAAGGACTACAAGAACTTTTTTGCAACATAATGCATTTTTAATCTTTATAACTCCTTCATCAACACTGTACAATTTTTCCTTTCTTCCCTTTAACATATCTGAAAGAAGTTGTCGTTGTAATCGAAGTAAACCATCTTGTTGTTTTAAAATTTCTCTTACATTTGCAAGAAAACTGCTACCTTCGAATCTTGAGAAGTTCGAATTATATAGTACTTTGGCGATGGTTGTCTTCCCTATTCCACCCATCCCACAAATTGCGACTATACCAACATCACTAGACTCATCTTGTAACCAAAGTCCAATGTTTTTGGCTCGAGAATATATTCCAATCAGGTGGGGGGCAATACCCAAAGTTGTGCGACTTAGTTTGTCTCCAACTACTTTCACAATTTTCTGGATAAACTTTGACTCAAGTCTAATTATCAGATTAAGATGGAAAATAAAGAACAATAAGAATGCCATCAATTGAATTTAATCGCTAATTCTCATGCAATACTGAACCAAAAGACCATGTTACTGTCTTTGTTGAAACAATTGGAAGAGTCTTGGATGAAAAGAAAGGGTTTTCACTATCGTGGTTTTGAATCAATACTCTTTTATCTAATATAAACTGTTATGTTTTTCAATTTTTGATTAGTAAGCCAAGTTGTTGAAACTTTTAAACAATGGGCCACATTTGAATAAAATGTCTATGAAAAGAAATGAATAGCTGCTTGTGATCTTTTCATATAACTTGAAAAGAAGGAGCATCTTAAAAAAATCATGAGTTAATAAATTCAACTTGTTTTTTTTGGAAACTGACTTGTAGGATGCTTTTGTGTTTGAAGGTTATCTTACAAAGACTAAACTATGTAAATCTGTCATAATTAACAAAACAATTCATTCCAAAATTTGAACAGACAATTCTTCATTCAAAAGGCCTTAGTATGAAATACTTTAATCTACGATATCCAAAAAATGGTGATATAAGTAATGCTTAGCTAAGAAAAGGACTTGGGAGGAAATTACCCGTCAGTTTGATTTTGTAAGTTCATCCCTGCCAAATCTGCAGCTTCTCTAAGTGCTGCCTTCCATTCTTCCACTTTGCCAATCCATTCAACTTGTCTTTCACTCGCTTCTGCGCGAAATCTCTCTTCATGCCTTGTAAATGCTTCTTTGAAACTTTTCTTTTGCTTCCTCACATGAGATGGATCCACATGATAGAAAATAGGTAGAACTACATGTCCAACAGTCCTCCTGCGTTCGAGGATCATGACAAGTTCATCGAGACACCAACTTGAAGATGCATAGTCCTCCGAGAAGACAACTATTGAAATCTTCGACTCTTGAATTGCTTTGTTCAATTCGAACTTAATATTCTCCCCTCTTTCAATTCCATCGTCATCTCTGAAAGTACGAAATCCTGCGTGTGCTAAAGCTGTGTAGAGGTGATCAGTGAAAGTCTTGCGGGTATCTTCACCTCTAAAGCTCAAGAACACATCATATCTACAATGAGAATTGGAGGAGGAGGTTTCTTGGGATCTGACAATTGCCATTGGATTAAAGCTCAAAGAAAGACCAATTAAGGACAGGAGAGCCAAGATATCAAAGAAAGACCAATTAAGGACAGAAGAGCCAAGATATGAATTACATCTGTTTAGGCACCATGGATATTTATAGACGTCACTATATGTAAATGAAGTACCAAGTAAGAGACCGATGAGAGAAATGCTATCTTAATTTACATGTTGGTTTTTCCTGGAAGCTTGTATGCGTCTTGACAAGAATTCTTGACTCTATGTCCTTACAATTATTTAAAAATTCTTACCCTTTGGAAAATCATGAACCAATCTACCCACCTTCATTTGTTTAATTTAAACCAAAATGCCCTAAACCAATTCAATCATTGCTCTATTATTTAAAGACAAATATTGCTATATGTCACCCATTTTCTGTGATCGTTTGGAATCACTATTTAAGTGGATATTTATAATTGATTCCTTGTTCATAAATAATTATTCTTGAAACTAAATAATGTTTTTTCATTTCTTAATGATATGAAATGGTGGCAAAACAAATAATATACAATAGAGGAGGATTTGAATGTTGTTTACAATTGATTATTTATTCTCAAGTTTGGGTTAGGTAGTTGGGCTTGGTGACTGTGTTCACTTTTTAATTATTATTAAATTAGTAGTTAATTTGATGTAATACTTTTTATATTTGTGAATAGTTATTGTTTATTGAAACTTTGTTTTCTATTGTTAACTATACCAATTAGGTAGCCACTGATCTATACAAATGGATGGCGTTAATCGTTCTTCTAAGAGGCCGCTTGGAACTTAGGTTTTTAGTATTTTTTTTACTCTTAATTTTTTTATGAGATAAAAAAAATTAATGTATTTGGAATGATTTTTTTAATTAAATAGATAGCTGGGAAAAAAAAAAAATTTGATTGATTAATTTGTATGATTTGACATTTTACTAATAGAGTTGAATTTGAAATTTGAAATTTTTTTGTGACTTTCTAATTTTTTTTAAACCAAAAAATCTCTTACCAAACAGAGCGTGCCTTAATAAAATGCATCATTATTCACGCATAAGCATTAGCGTATGAGGTAGGTTTGAAAATTTGGATTCTGTTTTGTTTGATTTTTAAAATTTGATTTTTAATTTTTTTAGTAATTTTTTTTCACATTTTAATTTTTTTAACTTTTAAATGTACTTAATTTAAATACTTAATTTTTTTTACAATTACTAAAATATAAAAAAAAAAGTTTATGAAAAAAAATAAAATAAAATAAAAATATGTGTGATTTTTGCATTCTTTTGCACCAAATGTGAATGGGACCGTGGATTAGAGAGAGTGCAAGTGGAGTACCGTGAGACAGGCATGGATGGACGAAGTTGGTGAAAAAGTGAGACCTTTAAAATAAAATTTTCAAATGTAAATTGTTTTTATTGCGATTCATTTACTCATATGGAATATTTGGATACCAACAATGCTATATCTATTTGAAATTTTATTAACAACTCTATTAAAAGCATCTATGTCCACATATTATTAGACGTAAAAATATTATTGTTATTTTCACAATCAATCACATTTAATCATTTGTATTTTTAATAAATTTTTTAGTAAAATTATTGGTATGGGATAGAATCATTCATTTGGATACGCCACGGTCCATGGCATGGTAAGGCCAACAAAAAATAGGGAAAAGAAGATAGGGTGTTTGGTAACATAATTTAGTACTTAGAATTGAATATATTAAGGCGGTGTTTGGCAAGTTGGGTTTGGGGGATTTGTTGGCTAAAATTCACAAAAGAATCCAATCATCTTTCTAAACATAAATATTTTAGCCTACTAAAATAGTCAAAAACTAAAATAGCCTACTAAAATAACCAACTTTCCAAACGAGGCCTAAGTATTAATCAATTAAATTCGTTTGACAAATATAATTGATATCACTTAAAAATTTAAGTCTCTCTTAAAATATTGGCTAAAACTTAAAAAAAAAAAATTAAAGTCATTTAAAACTTACTTAATTCTAACTGAATTTATAAATATTAAATATAAATATCAATATACACTATTATAAATTCACCACCACTATCACCATCGCTACCGCTATTACTGCCACCATCACCACCATGCCACTGCCACTACCGCTACCACTACCACCACTACTACTGTTATCACTACCACCAATCCACCACCGCCACCACAACCACAACCACCACCATCATGGCAACACTACTACTATCATCGCTACTACTACCATCGCTACTACCACCACCACCACATTCATTATCATTGTTATTGTTGCCATAAATGTCATCATCGTTTTACTATCACTATTATCGTTACCACCACCACCACCACCATTATAACATAAAAATTGAAATATACAATTTAAAAATAATAAATTTCAAATTTGATTTACATATCAAACAATTTATTTTTAATTTAGCACTTAAATTTTTATCAAGCAACTTTTTAGCTTAAAAAATTCAGTATTTAGTTTTCAATATTTAATTTTCAGTTTTCAATTTTCAGTCTTCAATTTTTAGTTTTCAATTTTATCAAACACCACCTTAACTCACATATAAAAATGATTTTTAAATTTTTCTTGTTTTTTGATTATAAAAATAGATATGTAGATAGGCATACTAATTCATTGTAAGTAAGAAAATATTCACAAGACATAATTACTCGCTTGGAATGATACCCACTTTGGTAGGTTTCAACCACTATGGGCATGGAGAGATTATAAATAATGGTCAGGAGTTAGAGATGTTGTTGGGGTCTTTGTGGGCTTATCACAAGGATCACCTCGATAATTGAAACTGTTTATATTAAAGAGCTCACAAAATATATTATTCTTGTAAAAATTAAATTATTTAAATAGCCTTGAGTAAATGTTTAGATCACATTTGTCATTAAAAAATAAATGTCAACTATAATTTTGATCATGAACCATTTATTATTTTGAAGACAAATGTAATATAATAATATATTTACAATATGCTGATCAATTCGATTTTTTTTATAAGAATGATTTTCTCAGCGGACCTTTGAATATGAGCAACTCAAATTATTGAAATAAATCCCGTGGTGAGACTATGTAGGCCAACAACACCTCTAGTAATAGTGGGAAGAAAAAATATAAGACCTTTGGGTTTGAATATTTTTTATATCTCATATGTTTATAATCACACATAGTATAGTAGATTTCTTTTTGACCTATTGATTTATGATTTTTCCTTGGAAGCAAGCGCAAGGAGATTTAAGGAGTAACAGCACAACATAGCTAATTAATTACCAAAGCTTGTATGGAGTTTTGCAACATTTCCTATTTTGTCACCCTCAATTACACTTCTGATTAGGTGAAACAATATTGAATAAAGAAAAAAAAAATTGAAGAGAATTGATTAGTTGATATTATTTGCTATTTCATTAGAGATGTAATTGGGGGTGATAAAATCGGAGAATAGGACATTTTTGAACTTGTATGTGTCTTGACAATAAATTCTTTTGCACCAAATGTGAAAGAGATTTTTGAGGGCATGCGAATGGAGGAAGTTGCTACAAAGATGGGGTGGAGAAGCAATGGACAAAATAAATGGAATGGAATCATATTAAACAACATTTTAGCAATTAAAAATAGTCTATGCCATTGGTGTGGATCATATGTATATATATACATATATTATTTTTTTTAAAAGCTATTAAGTTTTATTAAATAATAAAAAAGGAGATTGATTTCTTCCTTGTGTCCTTTTTTATTTTTTATTTTTTAATTGGACGATGTAGAGTTGCAAATGAATAGAATCTGTTCATGAATAGATTCGAGCTCGACTCAGTAAGGACTCTTTTAAACTCAGTTCGTGAAAATTTTATTGCATTTGAGTTACAACTCGTTAAAATCTTAATAAATAAGTCCAAACATATTAAAACTCAACTCGTTAGCTTAGTCATTAGTTGGTTCATTTAATATTTATTTAAATAATAGAATAAATATACTATTTATAAATTAAATAACGTAAAATTATGTATGAACAATAGGATAAATATGGTGGTTGTGGATATCATTATTTTAGTAAGATATTAACTTTTCTTTAGTATGTTTATAATAACATAAAAATATGTATGAATAATAGGATAAATATGGTGGTTGTAGATATCATTATTTTAGTAAGATATTGACTTTTCTTTAGTATGTTTATATATATATATATATTATAATTAATTTTTTAATCTTATATGCATGTATGAATTTATAATTTTTTTGGCTCGTTAAAGTTTATGAACATGCTTGAGCTCGAGTCAGAATCAAATCTAAACCAACTCAGCTCGAACTCTATTTGTTAAATTTCTATTGAGTTCGCATTCGAGTTCAAACATGTTTAAATCTTAATAAATAAGTCTAAACATATTAAAACGTAACTCGATTCAGTTCGGTTCATTTGCAGCCTAAACGTACATAAAGTTTATGAGCCCAACATCCTATAACATTCAAATAATTTCATGGAAGCAGTATTATGTTTAAGTTGAGAGACAAGTCTCGTATAATTTTATTCTAATAATTAATCCATTCTCAAAACCCAACCAAACTAGTCTCCGATAATTTTTAACCGTTGATTTATAGATTTGACTAATATTTAGAATATTGGATCGGGCCGAAAAGCCGGCACAGACACAGTTCTGCCAAAAAAAGATTATAAATTAATGTTAAACTTTATAGGCTTTAATAATTAAAATGTTATATTTTTTAATGATTTGTAAAAAATTTCCCCCACTCCACTTACAAGTAATTTTCCCTTTTGTACAAAACTGGTAAAATAGATGGTTGAATCAGTTGAGCTTAAACACGCATAATCAGATGCTGAAAAAAATAGTCTGCTAGGATCAAAGTTGACACCTCAAGCATGAAAGTACCATTGCTTTGCACCACACCAGCAATATACTCCTTGTAAACATATATCTAGGAATGAGAAGATTATCTGATCTAATTATATTTCTCTCCATCTGATTTTAATATTAAAAAATTTGGAAGAACATTGATAGGGTAAGGTAAATTATAGGGGTATGAAGATGCAATTATATCATTAAAATAGTTGAGTTTTTTTTTTTTTTTTTTGAAATTGTATCATTGAAATAGTTGAGTTTAAAATTAAGGATTTGATGCGAAACCTGAAAAAACTCAACCCGCTGCTATCCCTACATATATGAGATATGTTTCATTTATTTATTCAATTCATTTGCTCTCAAATATTAGTATAATTATAATTTTTACAAACAATATCAATATAAAAATAAACATATTTATATAAATATATAATGTATATTTAATAGGAAAAATTGATGAAATATCCATCACATGCGGTGTTTTGAGACGAGATCCAAGCTTTGATCTTTGTTGGTTATAAGTATATATACATGACATTTGTTAGTTGGTAAGTCTAGAATGCTGGGAAAGACAATTCTTAATATCTTTGCCCTTTATAAGTATTTTGTATTAAAAAACTTAAAAATTCTGTAACATGAGTTCTACATATCTAATTTTAATAGAATTAATATTTATGGAATCATATTTTCAAGATATTTAAAACAAGATCAATACATAGAATTTATATATATAATTTGAATAGATAGATTTTTCAATCTTGCATCTCATGACTTAAGTGAAAAAATTCAAATTCAATGCCAAAAGAAGGATTTTATCTCGTAAAAATAAGTGATGAAATTGTCTTTGGCTATTTTAGTTGAACAGATATTAAAAATTTACATGGAAATAGATCATCGAGCGAAAAGTTATGACCTGTTGAAATTTTAACATAAATAAATAAAAAAATAATTTGGTAGTATTTTTAGGTTTTAAAGGCATTAAAAATAAAATAAATAAATAAATAAAATAGGGAGAGATATAGAAAAAAAAAATATTTTTTTAACTTGAAAATGTATAGATACACGCTGAAATGACAAAGAAATGGGCAAATAGGTCTTAAAAATGGACAAATAGGCTTTAATATAGAAGATATGCCTCTTTTTAAACAATTTGTCCCCCAAATCTAAAAAAAAAAAAAAAAAAGCTTACCCATATTTGAACTTATTTAGATCTATTTATCCCCGTATTTTTAACTTATTTATCACCATATCTGGATCTATCTATCCCCATATTTTTAACCTATATATCATCATATCGGAACCTATTTGTCCTCATAATTGAACCTATATATCCATATACTTGTTACCTATCTCCCTCTGTTTTTTTGTACTATCTGTCATGATATTTTTAACTACACATAAATGTCCCCATGTTTGAACCTATCTATCCCCATTTTTAGATCTATTTGTCCCCATTTTTAAATTTTGTTTTTCATTTAAAAGTGATTTAAAAATATACAGATAAGCATACATGTTATTATTTTTAATTTTTAAATTTATTCTATTTTTTTATTAATTTTTAAAAAAGTTCACATATAGACATATTATATCCTATTTCTTTCTTTCTTAGCCTCCCCCCAAAAAAAAAAATTTCACAGCCTCCCCCCCCCCAAAAAAAAATTTCACATTGAATATTGATCTTGCTTGAAAGACCTCAAAAAGGAGAATCCACATTGATCTTGTTTAAAAGATCTTCAAAAACACGAATCTATAAATATTAGTTTTAATAAAAATGGATATGTAGAACTCAAGTTTTGAAATTTCATAGTTTTCAAGTATAAAACAAACACAATGGTGCATTTGTCCAACAAAAAATGCATTTCTTTATAACTTTAAGAGTTTAGTGCGTGAAGTAATTACCACAAAAGTTTAAAAATTAAATTTATGATCTGAATTCTCTATTTAATACTTATTTTTTTATTTAGACACAATTGTTAATATACTTATTAAATAATTAGAATGTCACAGTTTAATTTGATTTTACATAATTGGATTAATAATCCATCCCTATGACCCTTTATCTAATTTGTTCACTGTTTCAATTTTTAAAACCTTCTTTTTTACACCTTTCTAGAAGCCAATGTATGCACATGTAGCCAGTAATTTCAAAACATTATTGGTCCCAGTGGGGTAGTTGATCTTGACCCTCACACTCTACTAGGATTGGAACAAAGCATATATACCTCCACTGGAAGAAAATAAACTCCATGAAATAAAATAATATAAGAGGGCAAGTGAAATGTTTTTTGACAATTGTTCTCTTTCCTTTGTTTTTCTTTTTGTTATTTAAACCCTTAGGTTACAGTCTTGACATGTTTTAGCCAATGATCTGTTTGGAGATTTTCAAAAGTTAAGTTTTAGTTTTTGGATGTTTTCACAATCTTCCTTGGTTCTTCTTTGGAAAGTGACCCAATAATATGATTTGAAACAATTTTCATTAGTAAATTAGAGGCTATCGAAAACATCAGAATTGAAGGTTTTGGACCTATGTAGAAAAATTTAATTGAGATTTTTTTTTTTCTATATTTTTATATTATGATTTTTTCTGCAAATGTTATTTTGTCAAATATAATACACTCTATTTTAAAGACAATTTCCATTGGTTTAAAGCTACACAAAGAATCAAGGACAAAAGAATGGCTATGGGGTGGAATGAATGCTATCTGTCAAGGCATCATAGATAGTTTATAGGAGATGTAAATATATCTAACCATGTATATAGAAGGAAGGACTGAGTAAAAAGTAAGATAAAATAAAATAAAAAAAGAAAAAAAAAAGTGAGGAAATGCTACCATAATTTACCTCTTGATTTATGATTTATCCTGGAAGCTTCAACACTTGTTTGTAGATAAAATTATATTTTGCAACAAATGTGAATGAGACTCCATGGGTTGACATTTGGAGATGGTAGAAGCTGCTAGGAAGTTGGGTAAATTAAAAAAATAAAATAAACAAATGAAAGGGAGTAGAAAAGTGAGGGAAAAGTCGTGGGATGGACATGGGGACGAAGGTGCCGGGAAAGTGAAGCTTTTTTATTTTTTTATTTTTTACTAAATTCAATATTTTATGTATTTCTAAAATTTAATTTGGTCATTTTACAATATACACTTTTTTAGGTAAGTACTATATGTAAGTTATGATAATTTGTGATATTGATATCACAAATGTCATAAGTGAATTGCTTTAAGATACAATTAAAAAAAGAGAAAATTGGTAATAAATTCGTTTTAAGAAGGGTATAAGGCATTAAGTCCGGTAGATATTTTTTGTTAGTTAATAGATTCACCCTTTGTGAAATAGTTTGGTGAGAAATCAGTTTGTTATTTTAAAAGATATTTTATTTTCAATTTTACCTCTGAATTTGCCTATTGACTTTTTTTGACCATCTGTTTAAATTTATATCTATCTGCCCAAAATTTTTAACTATCTATTCAAATTTATATCTATCTGTTGAATTTTTTCCCCTATATGTTCATTTTTTCCTTATCTGTTCAAAATATATCTATTTGTTTAAATTTTTTTGACTATGTGTTCAATTTTTATCCTTTATCTATTCAAATATCTGTCCAAATTTTAATATCTGTTCCATTTTTCATTTATTTGTTTAAATCTATCTATCCCAATTTTATTATCTATTCAACAACAATAACAAATTCATCTGTTGAAAATCTAACAAAAACAAATCTATCTGTTAAAAATATATATCTCTTCCTACTATCTATCTGTCCAAATTTAACAACTCTGGTCGGTCTTTCCTCATCGAAAAGCCACTCACTATTTATTCAAACCAAACATATGGATCTACAATATATTTCATCATCAACAACAACCACACATCATCATCATCATTATCATTAACCAACAACTAAAAAAAAAAAAAACCCATAGAATCAGAAGCCACGGATCATAGCAACACAATAGCAACAAAAAAAAAAAAGGTAAAAAAATAAAGAAAAGAAAAAAGAAAGTAAACCTAGGGTTTCACCTTAGATCTATAAAACATTTAAAGAGAATTGATTACTTGATATTATTTGCTATATTTTATTAAAGGTGCAATTGGGATGATAAAATCGGAGAATAAGACATTTCTCAACTTGTATGTGTCTTCACAATAAATTCTTTTGCACCAAATGTGAAAGAGATCTTTTGAGGGCATGCGAACAGCGGAAGCTGCTACAAAGATGAGGTGAAGAAGCAATGGACAAAACGAATGAAATGGAATCATATTAAATAACATTTTCGACAATTAAAAATAGTCTATGTCATTGGTGTGAATCATATATATATAATATTTTCTTTAAAAAGCTGTTAAGTTTGATTAAGTGTTTGTTTGGGATCCTCTAAAAAAGATAAAAAGTCAAAAAATTACTAAAAAAATAAAAAAAAAAAAGTTAATAGTATTCACAAAAGTTTGGGCTGGAAAAAAGGTTCAATAGTCATAAAGCAAAAAGACAGAATTGCTCTTCGTTTGCCCGTTCCTCTGAGAATACACAAATAAAAGACAGTGCAGATCACGGGTGCAAAAGAAAAAAAAAATTATATGATGAGAGAGAGGTGCACTACCAGCATACTCCCACTTGGTTTTGTTCAAATCAACGTACCAAGTGCAGATCAAAACTGCAATGGAAAATATATATATATATATATATATGAATGGGGGATAGGTGCACCACTAGCATACTGCCACATGGTTTTGTTCAAATCAATGTACCCAAGTGCAGATCAGGGGTGCAATAATAATAATAATAATAATAATAATAATAATAATAATAATAGTGCACACATCAATTGCACATGTACTGACATGCACGAAATGCATGTTAGTATGGAGAGGGTTGAGAAGGTATTTTTGATATTTTATACAATATTTTAATACATATTTTTTTGTAAAAGTCAAAAAATTATCTTAAACAACCATCTTTATTTGCTTTACTTTTTTACCCAAAAAGTCAAAAAGTGTACTTTTATAGTTTATCCCAAACAACCTCTTAAAAATCATAAAAAGGGAGATTGATTTCTTATTTGTGTCCTTTTTTTATTTTTTATTTTTTTATTGGACGATGTAGGGTTGTAATGAACAAAGTCCATTCATGAACAGACTCGAGCTCGACTCGGTAAGGACTCATTCAAACTCAGGTTGTTAAATTTTTATCGCATTTAAGTTCGAACTTGTTAAAATTTTAGTAAACAAGTCCAAATATATTAAAACTTGGCTCATTAGATTGGCTTATTAGTTAGTTCGTTTAATATTTATTTAAGTAATAGAATAAATATATTATTTATATATTAAATAACATAAAACTATGTGTGAACAATAGGATAAATATGGTGGTGGTATATATTATTATTTTAATAAGATATTGATTTTTTTTTTAATATGTTTATACATTATATATAATTAATTTTAACATTTAGTCTCATATGTAAGTATAAATTTGTAATTTTTTTGACTCGTTAAGGTTTGTGAAAAGGTTCAAGCTTGAGTCAAGTCTAAACCAACTTAGCTCGAACCGGTTCGTTAAATTTATATTGAGTTCGCCCTCGAGCTCAAAATTGTTAAAATCTTAATACATAAGTCTAAACATATTAAATCTCAATTCGACTCAATTCGACTTGTTTACAGCCTAGACGTATGCAAAGTTTATACGTCCAACATTCAGTAACATTCAAATAATTACACGGAAATAGTATTATGTTTAAGTTGAGAGACTAACCTCGTATAATTTTGTTTTAATAATTAATCCATTCAAAACACAACCAAACTAGTCTCCAATAATTTTTAACAGTTGATTTATTGATTTTACTAATATTTAGAATATTGGATTGGACCGTTTAGGTTCCTCGGGTACACTCACAAACCTGTTCTACTTCAAAAATCAGCCTTTTCGTTTGGACGAAATAACGGCACAGTGCTGTAATATATATATATAAATTAATGTTAAAATTTATGCACTTTAATAATTAAAATGTTATATTTTTCAATGATTTGTAAAAAATTTCCCCCTGCTCCACTTGCAAGTAATTTTCCCTTTTGTATAAAACTGGTAAAATACACAGTTGAATCAATTAAACTTACACACTGATGATGCAGCGACTTCCAGACAAAACGGGTCAGATCGATCCACGCTTCCCCAACTGGTATCTGAGAAGCCAAACCCACAGAGAGACCTGCACAAGAGTTCAATGGGGAACAGGGAGTCCCCCAGCGAACCCTCCGACGAGAAAGTTAGAATAGAGAGAGATGGGATGTAGAGATAGATTGAAGATAAAAAAGCTCAACCTTTTTCTTGTCTTCGATGCCTGTTTATATCCTCTGCTAATCATTTCGTTATCCCTTCCGACCTGTCATCTTGGCCGAAAGTCTATGCTCTAGCTTACCTTGTTCATGGTGAGGCCGTTTTGTCCCGACGGGGAGGGGTTATCGCAATAAATGCTGCAGGAAAACTCATTAATGGCTGATGTGTGGTGTAATAACTTTCTAGGATCTTTGTCTGCTGATGTGGGTGATTCTCTATTTGCCAAGTGTTTAGATGTCATTGGTGTTTGGTGTAACGCTGGGTTTCACGAGTGTTGGGCTTTAGTATTTGAATCATGGATTGGACCTTAGGTGGTGGGTCATATCCTTTATGGGCTTACCCATGTCAGTAGTCCCCCATTCCTAAGTGCAGCTTTAGTCCAATGAATGGAATAATGAAGAAAATGAGGGTTGTGAGAGACCGGCAGGGCGAAGACCGACCGAGAGGTGGGACGACGGCAAGGGGTGACCGAGTGGAGGAACCGACCGTGAGGAGGGCCGACTGCGAAGGGTGACCGAGTAGAGAGACCGACCATGAGGAGGGCTGACCGCGAAGGGTGACCGAGTGAAGGGACCGACCGTGAGGAGGGTCGACCGCGAAGGGTGACCGAGTGGAGGAACCGACCGTGAGGAGGGCCGACTGCGAAGGGTGGCCCAAACCCCCTTAGATGAGGAGGGCCGATTGCAAAGGGTGATCGAGTGGAGGGACTGACCGTGAGGAGGGCCGATTGTGAAGGGTGACCGAGTGGAGGGATCGACCGTAAGGAGGGTCGACTGCGAAGGGTGACCGAGTGGAGGGATCGACTGTGAGGAGGGCCGATTGCAAGGGGTGACCGAGTGGAGGGACCGACCGTGAGGGGCACCGACCACGAAGGGTGACAAAGTGGAGGGAGAAGTGGCGAGGAGTGGCAGGGCACGTGGTGATTTGAAGTGGAAAAGACAGGGTAGGGGAAGGGGGCAGCGGATCGTGGTCGTACACATGTCAGAATCCTGTAATGGGGAAGGTTAGGCGTTGAGCAAGAAACGAAGGGATAGGTCAATATATGGTGTTTGAAAAGGCGGTTTTGAAATTTTTTTTGAAAATTTTCAAACTAGCAAAATTTGACCTTGACCCTTGGAATACAGGCAAGCCTTGGGCGTTTGGTTTTATCCGTTTTACCTATCTTTGTGCAAAAAACCAGCACGTTCCAGAAATAAACTCGTTTGTATCTAGTGATACACCTTTGCAACATTTTGTGAACTTTCTTGTGCTCAGGTCCGAAACCATTCGTAGACACACAAGAGAAATGGCCCAAGAGGAAGTAGCAACCGCAAGGCTTGATTTGTTAGGCGACGGCGATGCGGTGGAGTTGGTGGAACAGTACCGTGCAGAGCGAAGGGAGAGGGGGTAGTTAGTCAGGCAGTGCGGGCTCGTCTTATGATGATGATTGCGGCCGCGAAACCTATTAGTCAAGTAGGACTGGACCATTGGCACACGACGGCCGATAAATCGACATCTACGACGGAGGAGTTGGAGGAGATGTGCGAGAGGTATCAGATTCCTGCGGAGATAGAGTTGAAATTGCCGACGTCGAATGAGAGGCCATCCGACGCCCCACCGGGGGAGTTTGCCCTCTACGAAGAGGCGCTAAAAGGGGGGTTGAGGTTGCCGCTTCCCCGGATAGTAGTGGACGTGTTGAATCGGCTGGAGGTGGCTCCGGGCCAACTGATGCCCAATGCGTAGAAGATTTTATTGGCCTGTGCAAGTGTGTGGCCGCGGGCGAACGAGGGGGTTACAATGACGGTGGATGAGTTTTTTGCATGCTACAAGGCTTCAGGCCAGCAAGAGACTTGGGTCACTCTACAGGCGGCGGCAGGGAAGGGTCTGGTGGCGTGGTTGCCGTCGTTAGTGAAAGGGTGGAGGCTGCGGTGGTTCTATGTGTCCGCCAACGGGGGAGTAGGAGTGCGCACGGTGCGGAAGGTGCCAACCAAGTCGGTTGAGCCAAGGTTGGAGGCGGAGATAGATGAGAGGGTGAAAAAGGTGAAGGCATGGAGGGAGAAGGAGGGCGCCAAGTGGGACGACCTCATTCAGCCCTCAGCTTTGTTTGCCTCAAGGTTGGGCCCTCAGCCGACCGGTGGAGACCTTGCTCTGGCAGAACTAGAGGTGAGGAGGAAGAGACAAGAGGCGGAGGACAGAACCACCTTCGCCAAGGCCGATCAGTATAAAGGGCGAAGTTAGGCTGCCCACCCAAACCGATCATGAGAGAACGAGTCCGACCGCGCCTCAAGCCGCTGGGGGAGAAGGACCTGAGCGGTTTTGAGCCACGACCACCTCCAGTGGATCCTCTGAAGGAAAAGAGCAAAAATGAGGTAGATGTTGTGCTGAAGAAGAAGAAGAGAGTAAAGGAAAAGGAGGAGGGGCCAGCCTTGAAGAGGATGAAGGAGGGGATGGCAGAGGGAACCCCCGGAGTGGAGTTGGAGGGAACAACGAACGGGATGGAGAGTGCCCTGGGCCCCGAAACACAAGTGAAAGGTGGGGCAACTAGCCCTGAGCAGGGGACAGAGCAACAGCCCAAGGGGGGTTCTGTGCCCCAAGGAGAAGGAGGGAGGGCCAGATTGAAGACCACCATTTACCACGCTCCAACAGTGTCCGGGCAACTGGAGGGAGAAGGAGGTGAAGCCAGGACTACTGCAGATCGGCTCTTGGGAGTAGTGGAGGACGTGACTGTGCGTTCGATGGCAAGTTTCACAGAGGCCGAACTGCTAAGGGGGCTGTGCTCGACCCAAATGGAGGCAACGCCCTTACCAAGACCCTTACTGAACAAAGCGGTGCGCGCAAAAGGCGAAGTTGAGCCACTGAAGGCAAAGCTGGAGGAGGTGAAGGCCCAGCTTGAAAGTTTAAGGAGGGAGACCGGGGGCTGGAAGAAAGCCGTTCGGAGTGCATGTGCTAGGGGGCTGCAGTATGCCTAGAACGCCAAGAAGATGGAGGTGTTGGCGATGGTGCAGGGCTATTCAGCAAACCGTGCTAGTGCTGAGCTGCTCGCGACCAAGTTAGAGCTGGAGACGGAACGCCGCAAGGTGGTGTTGCTCGAGTTCTAGTTGGCTGGCGAGCAGAAAAAGCTGGAAGAGGCCCAGAAAGCCGGCACCGTCGCCAACGAAAGGTGGGATGAGGCCATGGTCTGTAATGAAGATCTACGCACTCAGTCGATCAAAGAAAAGGAAGAAACAGATCAGAAGATCGCTGAGTTGGAGAGGGCGTTGGCGAACGAGAGGGCTAGATTGGCGGTTGAGAGGGCAGAGATGGAGAAGGCCCTGGCCGACGAGAGGGCCAAGTCAGTGGTTGAGAAGGCAGGGTTAGAGAAGACCTTGGAAGAGGAGAGGGCCAAGTTGGCATCTAAGAGGGCGGCGTACCCCGACCTATGTGTTATAGCAGTAGAGCGGTTCAAGGGGTCCGCCGACTTCTAAATGGCCATTGATGCTACTATTGCCAGCAGCTTGGCAAGAGAGGGGGATAGGGGGGCTGGCCCGTCGAGAGCGACCGCTGGAAGAAGGAGTGAAGACGAAGTGATCCAGAGCTTCCAGCGGTCAAACTTCTACAAGCATGAGATGGCTGAGTTCTAGGACAACGGCTAGAAGACTTTTAAACGTAAAGCAGAAGAGTTGTTCCTAGACTTGGACTTCAGCAATGTAAGAATAGATGAAGACGATGTGGCTCAGACCCCCCTAGATGAGGGGGTTGACGAAAAAGACCTGGCCTCGAGCGAGGATGAATGATTGATGTAAATTTTTTGTGTTTTGCGTGTTGTTGTTTGTAAATAAAATTTTTGTTGTTGTTGTTATTGTTGTTTTTTTTTTTTTTTTTTTTTGGTCGTGTAATTTCTGTAGTGAATTTATGTGTAAGTTTGTAAATAAAATAATGAGTTGTGCTTTTTCGTACTGTTGTCTTTATTTCTTACAGATTTGAAAAGAATGAGAATGGGCATTTAAATAAGGGTTGTGTATAAATCATAGTAAAAGTTGAGAAGTAGGAAGCCAGTCTAACTTGTGAGAAAACCATGATGCAAAGAATGTTAATAATAAAAACGTTGAAATGTAAAGGTCTTAAAGTGTGAAACTTTAAATCATGTTGTAAGAGTGTTGAGAAATGAAAGATTGGATTGGGCAACGAGGCATGTGGATTGTAACGAAATTAAAAATGAAAGTTAAAAATATAAAGAATGTTAAGAGACGTAAAAGCATGGACCTGGATTTTTAATCAAGTATGGCCACAAATTCTCTGTTCGCATTGAGTGTTGGGTCTATAAGTAACTCAATCTGGCCGAGCTCTTCAGTTTGGCTGAGGCTTTAACTAACTCAGTCTGGCTGATCCTTTCGTGCTCAATCTAGCTGAGGCTTTAAGTGACTCAGTCTGGCTGAGCCCTTCGTGCTCAGTCTGGCTGAGGCTTTAAGTAACTCAATTTAGATAATTGAGAGATAAGATTGCTGTCATTTGAGGTGTAGCCTATTGATCGCAAATTTACATCATGTGTGAAAAGGACAAAAACAACCATGTGTGTAGATTGCCAAAAAGAATATACAGCAATTGATTAATACAGAAGTGGGACATGGCATTTTACTGAAAATAACGCTTCAAGTGCTCAGCGTTCCACGGGTGTGGGAGGTCTCGACCTTCCATGTCCTGAAGTCGGTAAGTGCCCGGTCGAGGCCTGGCCTTAACAATGTAAGGTTCTTCCCACTTGGCTGCAAGCTTGCCCTCAGCCGGGTTTTTGGTGACAAGAGTGGCTTCGCGTAAAACTAGGTCTTCCACGGTGAATTCCCTTGGTCAGACTTTGCGATTGTAGTGCATTCACATTTTCTATTGATATGAGGCTCGTCTAACGGCAAAGGACTCTCGGAGCTCTTCTATCAGATCTAAGTCAGCTCGACGCAATTTTTCTATTTGTTCTGGACTTGGGTGCAAAACCCTTGGGGTGGGTAGGCCAATTTCCACTAGGATGATTGCTTCAGCACCGTATGTTAAGAGAAAGAGGGTCTCCTCAGTAAGGGTCCGGGCTGTAGTGGGGTAGGCCCAGAGTACGTTTGGTAATTCCTCAGCCCAAAGTCCCTTAGTGGCTTTCAACTTAGTTTTGATGATCTTCAGAAGAGAACGGTTGGTAACCTCAACTTGGCCATTGGCTTGGGAATGACCTGGAGAAGAGAAACATGGTTGGATTTGAAGTTCTGCACAGAATTTCCCAAACTTGGCATTGTCGAATTGCTTGCCGTTGTCGGAGACGATGGCTTGAGGGATGCCAAATCGACATACGATCGACTGCCAGATGAATCTGGTTGTGTTCTGCTCAATAATTGTGGTGAGGGGTTCCGCCTCCACCCATTTAGTGAAGTAATGAATGGCGACGGTTGCAAACTTGGTTTGGCCGCGACCGGTGGGCAATAGACCAACTAGGTCGATCCCCTGTTTGGCAAATGGGTAGGGACTGCAAAATGTGATCAGTTCTGTAGGAGGATCGTGAGGAATGTTGGCAAAGCGCTGGCACTTATCACACTTACGCACGAATTCCTTGGCATCTTGGTTGAGAGTAGGCCAGAAGTACCCGGTGCGAAGTATTTTATGGGCTAGTGACCTGGCACCCGAGTGATTACCACATACACCCTCATAGATTTCCCTCATCACGTAGGTTGCTTGAGTAGGATTGAGGCATCTTAGGTACGGACGCGAAAAACCACGTTTGTACAAGAGGCCGTTAACAAGAATGTAGTTGGATGACCGGGCCCTGACTTTGGCAGCCTGTTGTTTGTCGTCTGGCAATTCCCCATTTGTCAAAAATAGGAGGATGTCTGCCGCCCATGGAATAGGTTCATTTTGGAGGAAGTGGACTTGTTGTTGGTTTGGGGAAATGGCAAGATGGGCCAGGTATTCAAGGCGGACGCCATGGCTGAGGTCTAACTGGTTGGCATAAGCTAATTGAGCCATTTCATCTGCCTTGGAGTTTTCCGTCCGGGGGATGTGTTTGATGTGAAAAGTGTTGAAGAGGCGAACAAGTGGGAGTGCAATATCTTTGTAAGCCCGCATTGTGTCTTCCTTGGCCTCGAATTGCCCCGTAATTTTTCCGACAATGAGTTGGGAATCGCTGAACACCTGGATATGGCTTACACCAATGCCTCTGGCTAGGCGGAGACCTACTATCAATGCCTCATATTCAGCCTTATTGTTGCTTGCGTCGAACAAGAAACGGAGAGCACACTTAAAATAACCACCTTCGGAGGCGGTGAGGATGAGACCAGCCCCACTGCCTTCTTTGTGGGATGATCCGTCGACATTGAGGTTCCAAGAGTAGGGGTCTTCTGCCTCAGTATTGAGTTGCCTGGGCGGGGGGGCCGTGGTTAGAATGGGATTAGTGAATTCCAGGATAAAATCGGCGATAGCCTGCCCTTTGATCGCCGTTCGAGGTCGGTAGGAGATGTCAAATTGGCTGAGCTCGACTGACCATTGCATAAGTCGGCCGGACAACTCTGGTTGTTGCATTATCTTCTTCATTGGTTGGTCAGTGAGAACGACAATGGGGTGGGCTTGGAAGTAAGGCCGGAGTCGTCTTGAGGCTATGACCAAGGCCAAGGCATTTTTTCAAGCAGTGGGTAGTTCTGTTCTGCTTCCCTGAGAGCCCGACTGATGTAGTAGACTAGTCGCTGGACAGAGCTGTCCTCTCTGATGAGGGCTGCATTGACTGCGGTGTTTGATACAGCTAAGTAGAGAAAAAGGGGCTCACCCGTGATTGCCTGAGAAAGTAAGGGGGTTGGCCATGCACTGCTTCAATTGCTGAAAGGCCTCTTCGGATTCTACCGTCCACTCAAAAGCCTGCCGAAGGACTTTGAAAAAGGGGAGGCACTTGTCTGTTGCATGGAAAATATAACGGTTGAGGGCGGCGACTCTGCCTGTTAGCCTTTGGACCTCTCTAACTGTTCTGGGTGACTGCATTTCTATCAGAGCCTTGATCTCTTCGGGGGTGGACTCGATACCCCGTTGACTGACCATGAAACCCAAGAATTTCCCCGATCTGACACCGAAGGCGCATTTCGCTGGATTTAGATTCATTTGATACTTATACAGAGTGTCGAAGGTCTCCCGCAGGTCTGCCAGATGGTCAGAGGTGAGTTTGCTTTTGACAAACATGTCGTCGACATAGACTTCCATGTTCCGACCTATTTGGTGATGAAAAACGGCATTGACTAGCCGTTGGTAGGTTGCTTCGGCATTTTTTAGCCCGAATGGCGTGACATGATAGTGGTAAGTTCCCCGGTCAGTGATAAAGGAGATGTGTTCCTAGTCTGATGGGTGCATCAGAATTTGATTGTAGCCAGAGAAAGCGTTCATGAAGCTGAGCATTTGATGTCTGGCCGTGGCGTCGACAAGTAGATCTATGCGAGGAAGGGGATAGCCATCTTTGGGGCAAGCTCAGTTGAGATCGGAGTAGTCGACACAGAGTCACCACTTACCATTGTTTTTACGGACCGGGACCACCTTTGACAGCCATCTGGGGTAGTCCATGTTTTTTATGAACTGTGCCTCAAGGAGCTTATCTACTTCAGAAACAATAAGAGTATTGCGTTTCGGGTGAAAGATGCGCTACCTTTGGCGAAAGGGTCGAAAACGGAGCTCAATGCTGAGACGATGAGTGATGAAGGAGGGATCAATACCCGGCATGTCAGAGTGGGTCCAGGCAAACACGTCATTGTGCTCAATCAAGAGGGCTGTAAGGTCAGCCTTGGCTTAGGAGGATAGTTGGCTGCCGATCTTGGCCGTTTTTATTGGGTTGGTAGGGTCGATGAGGACCTCGACAGGCTCTTCCATTGGTTCCCCTCTGACCAGCTCGTCTTCGTCTCTCACGTCAAGTTCTTCAATGATCATACCCTCCTTCAGCTTGACCTCTTTAAGTAAAGTGACGTAACATTCTCTGGCCACGGTCTGTTCTCCCCTCACAGTGCCGACCCTAAGGTTGGTAGGGAATTTTACGGCTAGGTGGAAAGTGGATGTGACAGCTTGAAAAGCATTTAGGGTAGTGCGGCCGAGGATAATGTTGTAGGCAGGGGAACAGTCGACGACGAGGAAAGTGAGCAACTTTGTGGTCTGCCGTGGGTATTCTCCAATGGTGACGGGAAGATTGATGGAGCCTATGGAGGTCACCCGGTCTCCAGTGAAACCAACCAGTGGGGTTTGGAGAGTGGACAAACTTTTTTTCCCGACCTTGAGCTGACGATAGACGTTTAGGAAGATGATGTCTGAAGAGCTACGGTTGTCAACAAGAACCCGTTTGACTTTGTAGTTGGAGAGGAGGGTAGAGATGACGAGGGGGTCGTCATGGGGGTAACAGATACCTGTGCAGTCGGCCTCCGTGAAGGTGATAGGCTTTATCCATTGTTTGGGGTGTTTGAAAGGGTGGTCCAGTGTCGCGACTTCTTTGTCAGAGCCCTGCCTGATTTTTCTGAGTTTTGCCTGTTTGGCCGAACGGGATGGTCCCCCACACGCAAGCCCACCAGCAATAAGTCTGATTTCTCCAACTAGGGGGGGGAGGGTTTCCTTGTACTCGGGGTTGTTGTGGGGTTGACCATTGCCATGGTTGGGTTGGGCAGGTTGTCGAGGAGGAGTGTGGCGGCGGTTATTTCTGGTAGGTTCGGTTTTTGGCCGTTGCAGAGAGCGGGCTGCTGTGAACCGACTGAGGCGCCTTTGGCGTATCAAGCTCTCGACCTGATCTTTAAGGTTAACACACTCCTCGGTATTATAGCTGTGGTCCTGATGGAAACGGCAGTATTTGGACTAGTCTCGCCGGTTGGAAGGAGACCGCGATGGTGGGGGCCATTTCAGAGGATAATCTCGTTGGATATGGTTCAAGACTTGTTCCATGGGGGAATTGAGGGGGGTGTATCGCTCGAACTGTCCGGGCGGTCGGGTAGGTGCCGACCAGTCGGCATGAGTGGGTCGGTCGGTATACTGTAATGTTTACTGTGTGTACTGGGTGCTTCTAGTTTCAGGGTCCTTTCTCTTCTCTCTAGAGATCGGATTTTTGGTTGTGGAGTCTTTTCGGGCGGCTAGGGAATCTTCGACATTCATGTATTTTTGGGCTTTGGAGAGGAGGGTTGCCATGGAGGTTGGAGGATTTTTGGAGAGAAAGAAAAAGATATCGGATGATCGGAGACCGGCCATGAAAGCCGTGAGGATGACTTTGTCATCGTTTTTCGCTAACTGCAAGGCTTCGTTGTCGAAGCAGGTGACAAAACTACGCAGCCACTCCCCTTTCGTCTGACGGATGTTTAAGAGTTGAGTTGCTGGACGTGGTTGGCACTGGGCACCAATGAAATGGCTGAGGACGGAGTCACTTAGGTGCTGAAAAGTAGAGACAGAATCTGGAGGCAACTGACCGAACCACAGTCGGGCTGATCCCTTAAGTGTGACGGGGAAGGCTCGATACATAATCTCATTAGGGAATGCATGGAGGATCATGAGGGTCCTGTAAGTCTCCAAGTGGTCAACTGGGTCTGTTGTACCATCGAAAGAGTCGATCGAGGGCATTTTGAACTTGGGAGGTAGGGGTTTGTCCCTGATGGAGGCAACGAACGGTGAGTTGGCTGTGGTAGATGGTTTATTCTGTATGATCTACATGACTCCTTGAAGCTGGAGCCTCATGGCTTGAAGTTCTGCATCCCAGAGAGGGACGTTTTCATCGCCGGAATGCAACGGAGGTTGGACACTACTGGCCTCTCCCTCAGGGGCAGGTGCTTGGAATGATGGGCGTGGGGCTCGGGATGGCGGGTTCATTTCTGGAGGAGGGGGCGTAAGCCTTCCAAGTTGGATGGATGAGACTGTTGGATAGTATGGCTCGGGGCTCATTCTTGGTTGGGTGGGATATCTAGAGGTGGGGGAGGAGGCATATGAAGGTTTCTTTGAAATAGAGCATTAATCAGGGCTTAGTTTTGTTCGGCCAGGCGGTTAATGCTCTTGGTGAGCTCAGTGAAATACTGTGGTACGTTGTTTGGGTTAGGGGGGTCGGCTTGGGGATCGGCAACGTTGTATTGAGAAGCCATGGATCTAGTTGTGACCATCCACCTTGGTGGGTGGTAGATAGGGATTATCAGGAGTGGGTCTCTGACGACAATGAATACAGTTGCCAGACGGAGCAAAAAGGCTTCCCACAGACGGCGCCAACTGATGATGCAATGAGTTCCAACTAGAACGGGTCGGATTGACCCACGCTTCCCCAACTGGTGTCCGAGAAGCCAAACCCACAGAGAGACCTGCACAAGAGTTCAACGGGAAACGGGGAGTCCCCCAGCGAACCCTCCGATGAGCAAGTTAGAATAGAGAGAGATGGGATGTAGAGATAGATTGAAGATAAAAAAGCTTAACATTTTTCTTGTCTTCGATGCCTGTTTATATCTTCTGCTAATCATTTCGTTGTCCCTTCCGACCTGTCACCTTGGCTGAAAGTCTACGCTCTAGCTTGCCTTGTTCATGGTGAGGCCGTTCTGTCCCGATAGGGAGGGGTTATCGCAATAAATGCTGCAGGAAAACTCATTAATGGCTGATGTGTGGTGCAATAACTTTGCAGGATCTTTGTCTGCTGATGTGGGTGATTGTCTACTTGCCAAGTGTTTAGATGTCATTGGTGTTTGGTGTAACGCTGGGTTTCACGTGTGTTGGGCTGTAGTATTTGAATCATGAATTGGACCTTAGGTGGTGGGCAATATCCTTTATGGGCTTACCCATGTCACACACGAATACTTAGATGGCTCTAATGATGTGGCATAGAGCACCAAAAAAAAAAAAAAGGCAAGACATATAGATCAAATCATTCATGAGTGGGGCCTACGTCACATAAGTAAAGCTGTCATTAGAGCTCTACTTTTAGTGTTCTTAAACAGTTTTGCTAAAAAAAATAGTCCGTTAGGATTAGAGTTGACACCTCAAGCATGAAAGTACCATTGCTTTGCACCACACCAGCAATATACTCCTTGTAAACATACATGTAAGAATGAGAAGATTATCTGATCTAATTATATTTCTCTCCGTCTGATTTTAATATAAAGAGGTTTGGGAGAACATTGATAGGATAGGGTAAATTATAAGGGTATGAAGATGAAAACTGTTAGGATTAGAGTAAAATATGAAATTATATCATTATAATAGTTGAGTATTTTTTTTTTTTTTTTTGAAATTGTATCATTAAAATAGTTGAATTTAAAATTAAAAATTTGACGCGAAACCTGAAAAAACTCAATCCGTTGCTATCCCTACATATACGAGATATGTTTTATTTATTTCTTCAATTCATTTTCTCTCAAATATTACTATAATTATAATTTTTACAAACTATAAAAATAAACATATTTATATAAATATATAATGTATTTTTAATAGGAAAAATTGATGAAATATCCATCACATGCAGTGTTTTGAGACGAGATACAAGCCTTTTAATCTTTGTTGGTTATAAGGATATATACATGACATTTGTTAGTTGGTAAGTCTAAAATGCTCTGATTGGAAAAGACAATTCTAAATATCTTTGTCCTTTATATGTATTTTGTATTAAAAAACTTAAGAATTCTATAACATGAGTTCTACACATCTAATTTTAATAGAATTAATATTTTGGGAATCATATTTTCAAGATCGTTAAAACAAGATCAACAGATAGAATTTATATAGATAAATTTTTCGATCTTGCATCTCATTATTTATGTGAAAAAATTCAAATTCAATGCCAAAAGAAGCATTTTTTCTCGTAAAAATAAGTGATGATACTGTCTTTGGCTATTTTTGTTGTATATAAAAAATTTACATGGAAATAGATCATTGAGTGTAAAGTTATGACCTGTTGAAATTTTAACCTAAAAAGAAAAATGGTAGTATTTTTATGTTTAGGTTTTTTAAAGGCATTAAAAATAATAAAAAAATATAAACAAATTAGGGAGAGGTATAGAAAAAAATATATTTTTAACTTGAAAATGTATAGATAGGCGTTGAAATGACAAAAAAAAAAGAAAAAAAAAAGGACAAATAGGTCTTAAAAATGGACAAATAGGCTTTAATATATAGAAATAAGCCTCTTTTTAAACAATTTGTCCCCCAAATCTTAAAAAAAAAAAGAAAAAAACTTCCCCATATTTGAACTTATTTAGATATATTTGTCCCCATATTTTTAACTTATTTATCACCATACCTGGACCTATCTATTCCCATATTTTTAACCTATTTATCATCGTATCGGAACCTCTATATCCTCATATTTGAACCTATATGTCCATATATTTGTTACCTATCTCCCTCCACTTCTTTTATCCTATCTGTCATGGTATTTTTAACTACACATAAATGCCCCCACGTTTGAGCCTATTTGTCCCCATTTTTTAAAAAGTTTTTTCATTTAAAAGTGATTTAAAAATATACATATAAGCATATATGTTATTATTTTTAATTTTTAATTTCATTCTATTTTTTAATTAATTTTTAAAAAAGTCCACATATAGGAATTTATATCTTGTTTCTTTCTTTCTTTCTTTTTTTTTCCCCCTCAAAATTTCACATTGAATATCGATCTTACTTGAAAGACCTCAAAAAGGAGAATCCATGTTGATCTTGTTTAAAAGATCTTCAAAAAACCGAATATATAAATATCAATTTTATTAAAAATGGATATGTAAAACTCAAGTTATGAACTTTCAAAGTTTTTATGTATAAAACAAGCACAATTGTACATTTGTCCAATAGAAAATGCATTTCTTTATGACTTTAATATATAAATACCAATTTTATTAAAAATGGATATGTAAAACTCAAGTTATGAACTTTCAAAGTTTTTACGTATAAAACAAGCACAATTGTACATTTGTCCAATAAAAAATGCATTTCTTTATGACTTTAACAGTTTAGTGCGTGAAGTAATTATCACAAAAGTTTAAAAATTAGATTTGTGGTAGTTCTCTATTTAATACTTATTTTTTATTTAGACATAATTTTTAATCTACTTATTAAGTAATTACAAAGTCACAGTTTAATTTGATTTTACATAATTAAATTAATAACCCACCCATATGATCACTTATCTAATTTCTTCACCGATCTAATTTTTAAAACCTTGTTTTTTATACCATCCTGAAAGCCATTGTATGCACATGTAACCAGTAATTTCAAAACATTATTGGTCCGAGTGGGGTAGTTGATCTTGACCCTCACACTCTACTAGGATTGGAACAAAGCATATATACCTCCACTGGAAGAAAATAAACTCAATGAAATAAAATAATATAAGATGGCAAGAAGTGAAATGTTTTTTTGGCAATTGTTCTCTGTCCTTTGTTTTTCTTCTTGTTATTTAAACCATTAGGTTACAGTCTTGACAGGTTTTAGCCAATGATCTGTTTGGAGATTTTCAAAAGTTAAGTTTTAGTTTTTGGATGTTTTTACAATCTTCCTTGGTTCTTCTTTTGGAAAGTGACCCAATAATATGATTTGAAACAATTTTCATTAGTACACACTCTATTTTGTGGACAACATCAAAATTGAAAATGTTATTTTGTCAAAAATAATACACACTCTATTTTATGGACAATCTCCATTGGATTAAAGCTACATAAAGAATTAAGGGTAGTAGAATGGCTATGGGGCGGGATGAATCATAGTTATAAAAATCGACCGATATGCTACGTACCGGCTGGTTTGTATCGGAAAAATGGAGTATCGCGATGGATACAAGCCAGTATAGTGCTGAGATAAAAAATCACAGGAGAAACAGCCGAGTCTCGATGCGTAGCGGTCTATAACTGTTACACAAGCTACGATGGGCCGATATTTACTGGTTCAAACCAGTACGGGAAAGAAAAAGTTGAAAAATCAGTGAAATAATTTTTAAAATTTCACCGCCGCGACACCCAATTCTCTAATATGTACCGACCGATACCGATACTCCACGATCGATACTATTACATTACCCGATACAGCGATTTAGAACCATGAGATGAATGCTATATGTCAAGGCATCATAGATATTTTATAGGAGATGTAACTTTATCTAACCATATATAAAAAAGGAAGGATTGAGTAAAAAATAAAATAAAATAAAATAAAATTAGAAAAAATAAAAGATGAGGAAATGCTACCATAATTTACCTGTTGATTTATGATTTATCCTAGAAGCTTCAACGCTTGTTTGTACATAAAATTATCTTTTGCAACAAATGTCACTGCTGGAAAACAGACTTTTAATGGCGTTTAAAAAACGCCGCTATAAGTGTTAAAAACGCCGCTAATTCCTTTTACGACGCTTAGTACCAAACGCCGAGGACGCGGCCGTCGCTATAGCTTTGTGGCGTTTTAAAAACGTCGTGATATTAGTATAAGAGGCGTTTTTAAAAACGCCGCCAAATGTCCTACTAAACACACACTGACGTCATTGATGATATTTAGCGACATTTTTGTAAAACGCCGTCATATCTTTTTATAAATTAAACCACTAATAAGTAAGGTTTAAGAGGCGTTTGTAGAAACGTCGTTATATTATTTTATTTTATTTTTTTAAATTGTGCTAATTTTATTTGATTGAACTAAAAAAATACCTTAATAGCACTAATATAAAATAATAACTCCCATTCAAATAGCTATAATGAAGCACTAATTCACTTTCTCATTCAGTTAATATCCAATCACCATTACCCACAAAATTAATATATTCAAAATCCAAAAATCATGTATTAACATTAAACCACAAACTAACATATATCCAAAAATAATGTCTTAGCATTAACCACAAACTAACATATATTCAAAAATAATGTCTTAGCATTAAAGTTGTAGTCTTCACTGGTCTACATGCCTGCATCAGAACATAAACTGCAATCAGATTCACCAAAATAAATACAAATTGAAGAATTTGTACCCAATACTTATAAAGAGTACTTAAAACTTGAAGAAACACTAACAAGAAGATTTTATCACATACCGAGAAGCACTAAATACATATAAAGAAAAGGGCATACCTAAAGACAATACAGACACATATAAGAATCATGTAAAATTAAATAAATAATACTCTCATAGCATAAACAAATTTAGAGGTCATTTGATCTTACTCCCACTCATCAAATTAGGCAAGACTTCTTAAGGGTCTTTAACATATTTTTTTCTTTTAGAATGTGTATAACCTTATCAAATTGAGATTTGCCATGGTTGTGCATCTTAAACTACTTAAAAGGCATGTTTCAGATGTTAGAAAATTAAAATAAAAATGCTATTGAGAAAAGCTATTGAGAAAAAATAAAATAAAATAAAAACGCTATTCAGAAATCGCAGACCATGCTGCTTGCAGACCAGATCAATTGTGAACTCTTATCACAACAATTATCAAGTACATATCCCACCATACAAGAAAATCATGAGATGCTCTAATGTGAAAAGTTCTCTTCTACAATAGCTTCAACATGCAAAGAAAGTTAGCTGGTTCCAAAGGAGAAAACTGAACTCTAGAAAAATAGTAAGTGAAAAGGGGCCACTTTACTATCGCATATCTTATTATCAAACCTAACATTCATACTCAATAACAGGCTTAACATCCATTTATAGATGTCATTTGTCTGTAACAGAAATAGCCCTTAACAATCTTGCCTTTTATTAAACTACTACGCTAATTTATAGATCTCATTGGAAACAAAATGAAAAAGGCATTAGTACATCATTTAAATTCATTTGCGTATTGTTACGTGTAATGAGTGCAAAGGGTATACATCTCCTATGTAGTCATGATTTCTTGTACTTTATGTTCCTTCCGTCCAAATTGTTTGTCTATTTCACTATTCCAGACATCCCAAAAACTCATCTATATTTTTAAATTTATTCTCTTCTGAACAATTTTGAAGATTTTACCTACAAGAACTAATTGAGATATGTAATTTGTGGGAGAAAAAATTTAATTTTTTTTAAAAAAAATATTAGTTATTGACCCGATTAAAGGGCACAAATGCCAAAAATAGACAAACAATTTGGGATGGAGGGAGTAAGATAGAAAGCAACATTTCCATAAACTTGAGGATTTATAAAAAGATATGCATGCAACAATAGCAAGATTGTAACACCTTATTTAGCAAGTAAACAAAATAATTGTTATTTTCTCTTGCATCAAAGTGGGGGCGGTGTGGATGTGATCACAAGTCAAACATGTGATGAACCTCTCATGGGTCTTAAATTACTAACACAATAACTTATTCAAAATTTTACTGGGATCAAACCCAACACATGATGGCCAATCATACGCACTAAAATATTAAAGTTCCCTGTTGCATAGTACATACCTACACCAAAATCCCAGTTATCTGCCTCCCCTTCCACATTCAGGCCTCCAATAATTAAAAATTACAAGCAAGAGATAGTCAGCACTGCAACTTCCAGAACCACAACCACCACAGTAAAGCAATTTAAAAAGGAAAATTATATCTATATAATGACATCCAAGACAATATGAAGCAGCAAAAGTCAATGTCGATGCGAGGAGAAATGAGAGATTGGTTACCAATTGAACAAAATATGCTTCCATGCCTATTGACTGTCGTACATTTGTCCATCCAAATTTCATAGCAAGTTTCTAAATGATTTACCCCAAAATCACCATCTTATTCCTTTGATTTACTTTTCCAAAATAACAAGAGACTAAAAACTCCATATAATGGTTTTGCTATATTGATCAAATGACTGACCGCAAAAATTGAGTTTACGTGGTCACCAAAATCTTACTTCGGCAAAACATTATAGAAAGTTTTGTAAACATAAATTTCAGAACATGAAACTTCATGTTTCGGATCATCTACCATGTATATCATCAAGAAAACAAGACTAAAACTTACCCGAATCCATCGATGAATGGTTAAACGGAAGCGTCTGATTGTCAATAAAACCTTTGATATTGACTTTGTTAAAGCCTTCTAATCCTTTCCCTTTGGTGCCTTATGTTTCTCCTTGAGAGGATTTAGAAAAACAAACAATGTTCTTATTTTTCACCTTAGGAAGGAATAGGGACCATAACCTTTTAAAGGTTGTAATTGGTTTTCATAACTGAAAGATAATGAAAACCAATAAATTAACTATTATTGGTTTTAAAACTGAAAGGTAATGAAAACCAATAAATTAACCATTATTGGTTTTAAAACTGAAAGGTAATGAAAACCAATAAATTAACCATTATTGGTTTTAAAACTGAAAGGTAATGAAAACCAACTTTAACCAATATGTTTTAATTTCTATTTCTGCCCCTCATAGAAATAGAAATTATACAACTAGTAACTACACATTAGGTCCATAACACATATAACCTTAAGCCTATTAACTAAATTGAATCACTTAAATTGTAGGCTTTTTATAAATGATAACACCACATTTAATTATGTGGTCCCATTGAGACATTATCTAACAATCTCCCATTGGACCACATATGTATCTTGAAAAATGTGCTTAACTTTAGTGAGCTCAGAAATTTGTTATCATAACTTGAGGGTATCCAAACAATCTTGTCCATTAACTATATTAATATAGGATCAAAGCGGTCTTCGTTACATCAATCGTAACTCGACCCACCAATGGTCACGTATACAAATATAGCTAAATGACATAGATCAATCATGGATGCGTAGCATGGAAATTACATGTGATGTGATCCATACATGCCTATGTCTAACTGGTCCTACTTAACTTTATTGAGATCAATACTTCAAAATACGTAACAGAGCGTAATAAACTGAATACTTCATTTCTGCAGAAATTAATCTAATTACATAAATAAAACTCAAGGCTGACATAAAGTAGTAATATAAATACAAACTCCCACTAAACCAGAATGTTCTCAAATAGAACAACACCCATATGAGCAGTGTGCTCATGAAAGACCTTAGGTGGTAGTTTCTTCGTAAGTGGATCCGCTATCATGGAGTTTGTCCCAATGTGCTCTATGGAAATCTGTCCACTCTGCACTCTTTCTTTTACAACTAGGAACTTGATATCAATATGCTTTGATTTTGTCGAGCTCCTGTTGTTATTGGAATATAAAACTGCAGACTTATTGTCACAATATATCTTAAGTGGTCTTTCAGTGCCTTCCAAAATACGCAACCCAGTGACAAAATTCCGCAGCCATATCCCTTGGTTTGATGCCTCATAACATGCTACAAACTCCGCCAGCTAACAGATAAATATAGCCTGATGTGGATTTCCTACTGTCTTGGCATCCAGCAAAATCAGAGTCGGAATATCCAATGACCTCTAACTTTTCCGATCTCCTATATGTGAGCATATATTCCTTTGTTCTCTGTAAATATCGCATAACACGCTTGACTGCTTTCCAATGATCCATGCCAGGATTACTTAAATATCTGCCTAACATGCCAACTATAAACGCAATATCCGGACGCGTACATATTTGAGCATACATTAGACTCCCTACAGCTGAGGCATAAGGAATCTTCTGCATTTCTTGAATTTCAAGACTGTTCTTCGGGCATTGGCTGAGACTAAACTTGTCTCCCTTAGCAACCGGGGTTTCACCTGATTTACAATTTTGCATGCCAAATCTAATGAGTATTTTTTCGATATAGCTCCTTTGTGATAATCCCAGAATACCCCGAGAACGATCTCGGAGTATTTCGATTCCTAATACAAAGGAAGCATCACCAAGATCTTTTATTTCAAAATTCTTAGATAGAAATCTCTTGGTGTCATGCAATAAGTTTATATCGTTTGTGGCAAGCAATATGTCGTCAACATATAAAACCAAAAATATGTGTTTACTCCCACTGAACTTGTGATACACACATTCATCAACAACGTTAGTTTCAAAACCATACGAAGTGAGAACTTGATGAAATTTGAAGTACCACTGACGAGAAGCTTGTTTGAGTCCATAGATGGATTTAGTCAATTTGCAAACCATATTCTTTGGGTCTCCTGACACAAAGTTTTCTGGCTGCACCATATAAATTGTTTCTTTAATGTCACCATTAAGAAAAGCTGTTTTGACATCCATCTGATGCAACTCAAGATCAAAATATGCAACAAGCGCCATAATTGTCCTAAAAGAATCTTTCGAAGAAACTGGAGAGAAAGTTTCTTTAAAGTCAATTCCTTCTTTTTGAGTAAAGCCTTTGGCTACAAGACGTGCCTTATACCTCTCCACATTACCATTTGAATCCCTTTTGGTTTTAAATATCCATTTATAACCTACGGGCTTCGCACCAACTGGTAATGAGACAAGTTCCCAAACTTTATTGTCTTGCATAGACTTATATTCTTCATTCATGGCTTCTATCCACTTATGAGAGTTGGAACTTTCCATGGCTTGACGAAAGTTGATTGGATCATCTTTCGACATTCCATTTTCTACCTCATGTTCCTGGAGATATACAATATAATCATCTGAAAATGCAAATCTCCTTTCTCTGGTGGATCGCCTTAATGGCACAGATTCTTGAGGTTGAGGTTGTAGAGTTTGTTCCTCAGGAACAATTACCTCATCTGGAATGGGGGTTTGAACTATATTATCTTGAACAACATTGTCTGGTTGAGGATTCGAAATTACTTCTCGAGCAATAACAGGTATAGGAACCTGTGATTGGTCAAAAGTAGTAGTAGGAAGTGGGATTACTCCTGCTTCCTCCTCAAAGACAATGTCTCTAACTGGATTTCTCCCCCCAAACTCAACATCCTCAAAAAATGTTGTAATTCCCGTCTCAAATATTGACCTATTTGTGGGATCATAAAACTTGTAACCCCGTGATCGTTCGGCATAGCCAATAAAGTAGCTGCTAATGGTTTTAGAGTCCAATTTTCGTTCATGAGGTTTATAAGGCCTCGCCTCAGCAGGACACCCCCACACATGCAAATGTTTTAGACTAGGCTTTTGCCCAACCCAAAGCTCATAAGGTGTTTTTGCAGCTGCTTTAGTTGGCACCCGATTTAAGATATAAGTTGCTGTCTTTAGAGCCTCACCCCAGAGGGACTCTGGTAAAGTAGAATGACTGATCATACTTCTTACCATATCCTTAAGAGTCCGGTTTCGTCTCTCAGATACACCATTCATGCTAGGTGATCCTGGCATGGTGTATTGTGGGACGATTCCACAGTCCTCCAGGTATTTTGCAAACGGTCCTGGACGTTGTTCACCTGATCCATCATATCTGCCATAGTATTCACCACCACGGTCAGACCTGACACTTTTAATCCGTTTGTTGAGTTGTAACTCAACTTCGGCCTTAAATCTTTTGAAGACGTCCAAAGACTGTGATTTCTCATGGATAAGAAATATATACCCATATCTGGAATAATCGTCTATGAATGTGATAAAATATTGTTGACCATTCCAAGACGCCATAGGGAATGGGCCACAAATGTCCGTATGAATTAGTTCTAAGACATCTGTAGTCCTATGGGCACCATATTTCTTTATTTTGGTCTGTTTTCCCTTGATACACTCAACACAGACATCAAAATCTGAAAAATCAAGAGAGTCCAAAATTCCATCAGACACAAGGCGCTCAACTCTAGATTTAGAGATGTGACCTAGGCGTTTGTGCCATAATGAGGCTGAATTTTCCTTAGTTAATTTACGCTTTGTACCTCGTGATTCCACGTGCAAGGTTGCATTATAAGATGCAATAGTTTCGAGCAAATATAGATTATCAAACACATTAAGTAAACCAGTACCAATAACATTGGAATTAATAGACATACTAAACTTCATATTTCTAAAAGAACAATAATATCCCAATTTGTCCAATACAGAAACAGAAATTAAATTCCGTCTAAAGGACGGTACAACAAAAGTGTCTAATAAATCCAAATAATAACCAGTTTTCAGTAATAATCTAAAGTGCGCTATTGCCTGCACTTCTATTGACTTGCCATCACCCACAAAGATGTATCTTTCAGCATCAGTTGGCTTTCGGTAGTTCAGGCAACCCTGCATAGAAACACATATGTGAGTAGTAGCACCAGAATCTACCCACCAAGTGTTTCTTGGTACTGAAGCTAAATTTATTTCAGAACAGACCAAAACATGAAATGGACCTTTCTTTATACGCCAGGCGACGTATTTGGCACAATCCTTCTTTCTGTGTCCGGGCTTGCCACAAAAGAAACAACCATCCTGCGTTTTCTGTTTCTTTGGTTCCGGACCCTGAGGAATAGCAACTTCCTTTCCCTTATGCGTTCTTTTGCCCATATGCTTGGAGGTGCTTGCTAGATGAGCACTTTCAGTCCTTTCTTGCTTCAATCTCTCTTCCTCTTGCACACAAAATGAAATGAGCTCATTGAGAGTCCATTTCTCCTTCTGGCAGTTATAACTGACCTTAAATTGGTTAAATTGTGCAGGAAGAGAGATGAGAACTAAATGCACGAGCAAATCATCAGATAGGTCGAGCTTTAGTGCCTTAAGTTTTGAAGCAAGATGAGACATTTCCATGATGTACTCGCGAACATTACCCTTGCCTTTATACTTTATTGAAATCAAGCTTGCTAAAAGCGTGCTTGTTTCAGCCTTATCGTTTTTAGCAAAACGCTTTTGAATTTCTAAAAGAAATTCACCGGCAACGGTAACATCCTCTGTTATTGCACCCCGAAAAACTTCTGGAATCCCACGCTTCATGATCATAAGACTTAGCCCGTTAGAACGATCCCACTTTTCAAAGTACACAGTTTCCTCAGGAGTACTTGTGTAGTGAGAGCATTCGGTTTTGGCATCCTTAATGCCAAGTCT
This sequence comes from Camellia sinensis, assembly GCF_055761805.1. Taxonomy (NCBI): domain Eukaryota; kingdom Viridiplantae; phylum Streptophyta; class Magnoliopsida; order Ericales; family Theaceae; genus Camellia; species Camellia sinensis. The sequence goes on from NC_138965.1 coordinate 50,460,673, forward strand.
ATGTCCATGCAGCCGAGAACAATCAATATGTTCTCTTTCCAGTCCTTAAAGTTTGTTCCATTTAACATTGGAACATTGTTCATGTTGGCAAAGATTGAAGTAGTCGACATTAAAGCTGAATCGAAAAGAAAATAAAAGGAATAAACAATTATACTCACATTAAGTTACCAAACAGATAATCTCTAAATAAATTAATTTAATGACAACATCTCAAGATACCTAGCACAACATTAATACCAAACCTTTGGGTAGTGATATTAACTGTAAGTGGTATTCTTATTGTAATGATCAAATATTGACAATAAGTTATGTCAAATAACAAATCTATCTTTTGATGGATTTATTATTCACATTAGGTTTCATTGACAATTGGCACATGTTTATCACCACAAAATGTGTGTGTAATTCTGCCAAGTCTTAATCATGTCTTTGGACTGATAAATACCCGCATGAGATACACAGACATGAATTTCAAAACATTCCATATAAAACAATCTAGACAAGAGAGATCACTTTTGTGACATCTTGTTTGAATTGACTTATATTTAGAACATTAGAAAATTAAATTTCCGTAGACGTTGTATGAAATTACATTAAATTTAAAGATTTCTAAATTTGTTACCCCGTATATGTTATATAATCTGAATCCATCCCAATTATATACATATATATATAAACACATGATGTTCACCATTTGAAAAATGAACCGCCCATCCGAATTATGTTCCATTTCCAGAAAACAAAACAGAATTTGCAGCAGAGGGAAAAACAGAAATACAAAAAACAGAATCTGATTCCAAGAAACTAAATAGGATGAATAAAAGCATATCTATTCTGATAATACACATGATATAACCGCTCTGATACCACTTGTAAACATAAATTTCAGAACATGAAACTTCATGTTTCGGATCATCTACCATGTATATCATCAAGAAAACAAGACTAAAACTTACCCGAATCCATCGATGAACGGTTAAACGGAAGCGTCTGATTGTCAATAAAACCTTTGATATTGACTTTGTTAAAGCCTTCTAATCCTTTCCCTTTGGTGCCTTATGTTTCTCCTTGAGAGGATTTAGAAAAACAAACAGTGCTCTTATTTTTCACCTTAGGAAGGAATAGGGACCATAACCTTTTAAAGGTTGTAATTGGTTTTCATAACTGAAAGATAATGAAAACCAATAAATTAACTATTATTGGTTTTAAAACTGAAAGGTAATGCAAACCAATAAATTAACCATTATTGGTTTTAAAATTGAAAGGTAATGAAAACCAATAAACTAACCATTAGTGGTTTTAAAACTGAAAGGTAATGAAAACCAATAAATTAACCATTATTGGTTTTAAAACTGAAAGGTAATGAAAACCAACTTTAACCAATATGTTTTAATTTCTATTTCTACCCCTCATAGAAATAGAAATTATACAACTAGTATCTACACATTAGGTCCATAACACATATACCCTTAAGCCTATTAACTAAATTGAATCACTTAAATTGTAGGCTTTTTATAAATGATAACACCACATTTAATTATGTGGTCCCATTGAGACATTATCTAACAAGTTTGCCATACAACACGGCTTGTTCAGTTCATAAATCCTAAATGAAGAATGCTGACTTTGCCAACCTTCCAGTGACAAGCTCAACATGGAACATAAATTAGTTTAACAAGTCTGAATAGTTTTTCCAAAAAAGAAATTTGTGGGATAGACAGTTTGTTTGCTTGTTTATTAGGAGTTTATGGGAGCCCCTTATGATTGTTCTGTATATCATCATCTAATCCACTAGAACCAATCATGTTCTTCTTGACACCAAAGAAAAAGATACGATTATTATTTAAGTTGAATAATTTGAACTAAGACATACATGAATAAATGAACCAATCATGTCATCTATCAAAAGTGACGAGCGAAGAGAGCTGTACCGAATGGGTGTTCTGATTCTCTCCCTTCTCCAAAGATATCTGCATGGACAATACAAAATGGGAAATGCAATCATTTGTACAGCTACTGCTGCCAAATTTCGTTTTCACTAAAACAACCTTCTCTTGTTGGTGCTTTTTTTAGTTTTTTAAGACACTCCTCCTTCCGGTACTTTCAAAGAAAACAAATACATATAAAAAGAAGGGGAAGAAAAAATAAAAATAGAAACAACGACCTAATAGCCGTGGACGTGGCCCTAGTTTGGAGTCCACGTAAATTTGTGTTCTCGTGTGCTTGATTAGATTCTTGTTTTTATTCTTATTTGTGTTTCATCTTTCACCGATCTTGGTTAGGTGTAACAATTCCTTACATCGACCTCCTAACATAGGTTATTAAAATAGGACAACAAGTCACAAGTGCGGAAATACCAAAATACCTTTACTCCAAATTCAGAGTCAAGTAGTTAGTGTCTAGTACTTATCAGGATCCACACTACCCAACTATCATTTTTCATCAAAGAACATGGCCCGTAGCGCTTAACAAGATGGCACGACAAATGTCAAAGTATTTAACATGAGAATAGCTACTTTATTTTTCATGCCTTTTATCCTTTTCCAGGCAGCCACACTGAATTCTGGAAAGTGAAAATCTGCAGTATCATCCTGTATAACTTTTCAAATGAATATAGCTCCCATTCCTTCAATGCACGATAACAAAAATATAGCCAGCAAGACATTTCAAACAATATGAGATCATAAAAGGAAGATCCCATCCTTTAAGATATACCCTCTAGAGTGAATAATTTATGAAGATGTATTAAATTTACCAAGAGAAGATCTTCATCAGTTCCAAAGGATTTGCGAGCTTCTTCTAGGCGCTTTGATGTGACCTTCTCATGTTTCCTGCACAATCATCCAAAGTGGAAACTACAATAAACAAAACTAATTGCTCAAGCAAAGATTTGCACAAATTGTAAAACTAAGTGCATTATGGCATGGTAAAGTTTCACAACTAGTGAACTTCTGGTTAAGATGCCTCTTTTAATGAGATTTCGCACAAAGCTTCACACTTAATAGATTTCTTCAAATGGACCCAAAACATTTCAAATTTAAATGTGCATGCACGTGTAGACACACATCCTGGGGAAGAAAAAGACTAGTTTCCAACCTTTTCACTGTATTTTCTCAAATTAACTAACACACATCGAGAAGCATTCACTAAAGGATTCCACAACTCTTTTACTTAATCAACATGCTTAGGTGTTAATTATCTTCTTATGACCAAAAAAAAAAAAAAAAGAACTAAAAAAAAGAGGCAGCTCTGTTTTTTGTTTTTTCCAATGTTTGTGGAGAGTGATGTTTAAAGGAGAGGGAAAACAAGTGATGTACCCAGAGCTTGCTGGATCTCTAATCTCAAACTCATCTGTCATAGCATCATAGCCACATATTACAACATAGTGACCTACAGAAGATTATAGTCCAGTTAGTAGATACAGATGTGACATGCACAATGAATGTATGGGGTTACTGGCCATGAACTCAAATATGAGATAGTATTAGTGGCAGTGAGAGGACTAGAAATAAATAATTTGGAGGAGAAAAAATGAGACAAACGCAAGATCATGTTCAACAGTTACTTCATTAAATCAGAAACAGTTAAACCCACACATTCATCTGCCCCTTTTTCTCCTACAACTCCAACTGCTCCAAAATGAGTTATTTGTAGTTCATAAACAATAACGAAGTTCTCAAATTTCAACATTCCACCAACTATATATATATACAAGTCACAATAACAATCTACATCAACTTGGAAATCCAATCAATATGTTGTTCAAAGTGAGCAATTTATTTTGTCAGATTTTTCATCTTGTGTTTGATGAAAAGGAGATGACCCTTCGTCTGATCCAGGGCAAATGGTACAGCAATAAGCGAGAGAATGATACACAGTTCTTTTTGACATACAAAGGTATAATGCCAATTTTCAAGTGCGTAAACATGAGAGGTAAAAGCATCAGTACCCACCAGTAAAGAAAAAGAAAAAGATACGATTATTGATATCTGACTCAAACTTTAATCTAAGTAAATCAATCTGATTGATATCTGATATTGTAATAATATATTATATAAAAAGGATAAATAGAAAATTTCTTAAGGTAGTACATGGTATAATATTAATATAGATCTTAAAAACCCTTATTTTCATATTACTCTCTGATTGGATAGAACTCAGATATCTGAGATGCCAAGCTCTTTCCTCCCAGGACAGCAGCAGTAGTGCAAAATGCTTGTCCTCTGTTAACGGCAAAACAAAATCAGTCCAACATAATAAAAATTAAATGTCGTTTTATTACCTTAACTGTATTTTCAATGAACAAAACATGGCATTCAAACTACAAATGCTAATAAATTGATATCAATTCCCAAACAATGAACAAAAAGCTAACACAGAGTTGTCCAATTCAATTCTAAACAAGATCAAAACCAGAACAAACATGTAAACAAATCTATTAGAACTTACCTCCAATGAGAAAGGGTTTCTTTTCTCACAAGAGTTGATTTTTTCCATCACTATCGATCAACGATTGGATCATTTGAGAGCTTGAAAATAAAATAAGGATGATTATTCAATCAATACATATATAAGTTCATATATATACTTGTATAGAGAGATTTTTAGGAGAAAAAAAAAATTATCCAAAAAAAAGTGCAGACAATGTGTACGCATATAACGAGATTGTGCGAGAGAGACAGATCGAGAGAGATTGAGAGGTCGAGAGAGAGGGAGACCGAGAGAGAGAGAGAGAGAGAGAGAGAGAGAGAGAGAGAGGGAAGAATCGATAAAACTGAGATTGGAAGACCAACCTTCAGACGGCGCTGATCTTGCACACCTGTTTATCACGGGCCCTAACCTCATATGGATCAATCTTGGATTGGGGGCGAACTAGAGCATATACAACTCATCAATCACTGAAACAGAGAGAGAGACGGGAAGGAAGAGCTTCAGAGAGAGAGAGAAAGAGAGACGGTGGAGCTCACCTTAGGAGACGATGGTGTAGATGATGATGGAGACGATGGTGCAGATGGTGGAGACCGATCTGAATCTCTGAATCTCTGCGATGAAATCACTGAGATAAAATAGCTCTGAATCTTTGTGATGAAATCACTGAGATGAATCTCTGAATGGCTCTGATAAGGGTTTAGAGAGGGTTGAGAGAGAGATTTAGAGAGAGAAAGAGAGACAGTGGTGGAGCTTCGAAATCGCTCTGAGATTTAGGTCAAGTTTGGCTAACCTAAAAAAATGCACTTATTTCATCTTTTTATCTTTTTTAAGTCACATCAATCAACATCTCCTCTCTACTTTTTCTACACATAATATAAAAAAAGTCAAAAAGTACACTTATTTAGTCTTCCCAAACTTGACCAGAGAGAGAGAGAGAGCGCTCGAAAATTTGGGTCTTAGGTGAGTCTGAGATTCAAAATTAGGCTTTGAAAAGAGGAGACCAAGCACGTGAGGCACAACACATTCGGAGGTGTTTTACAGGCCTCCTATTATTAAACGGTGTCGTTTTGTTGAATAAATATGCGACGTTTTATAAAACGTCGTTAAATGTTAAAAAAAGTGACGTTTAAAAATGCGTCGTTAAAAAAACGCCGCCTAAACCTCTTTTTCCTGTAGTGTGTGAATGAGACTCCATGGGTAGACATCTGGACATGGTAGAAGCTGCTAGGAAGTTAGGGTAATTAATAAAATAAAATAAATAAATGAAAGGGAGTGGAAAAGTGAGGGAAAAGTCATGGGATGGTCATGGGGACGAAGATGCCGGGAAAGTGGAGCTTGTTATTTTTATTTTTATTTTTTTACTAAATTCACAATATTTTATGTATTTCTTCCAAATTTAATTGGGTTATTTTACAATATACACTTTTTTAGATGTGCATCATATGTAAATTATGATAATAGGTAATATTGATATCATAAATGTCATAACTAAATTGTTTCATAATTAAAAAAAATATAATGAATCATAACTAAATGTCACTTGAGATATAACAAAAATTTTCTAGTCATAATTAAAATAATAATGAAAATAGATTATAATCAAAATTAAAATGAGTCATAATTAATATTAAAATAGGTCGTAACTTAACACTTCCTAACGTATAACTCAAAACGTGTTCGATGATAACTCAAATAATAATCACAATAGGTTATAGCTAACTTATAACAACTGTTGTATAAAGTCATAACAAACACCATAATTCATCGTAAAAAAAAATATATATCTATATATATAATTCGACATATGGTATTGTTGACACCAAAAAATAAATATTTGTCGATTATGGTTTTTTCATTATGGCCAACTCTCGTTTAATTGATTATGACTTGTCGATTATAGCCAAATCTAATCTCATTGGTTGTGACCAGTCAATTTTGGTCTGTCGATGGTCTATCGATTCAAACCATAAATTATTTTAATATCAAATTATAGTCACATATATATTTATATTTTATATTATTATTACTATTACTATTACTGTTTTGTGTAGGTAAATATAATTCAAACCATCTGGTGGGTCATGGCAACACAAAAGGAGAAATGGAGTAGTTGGTGACAAAATGAAGAATGGACACGTGTGGCTTCATGCAAGGAATGTGGATTGATTCATGGGATTGTGGAACATGATTAGCAGGAAGTTTACTCAAGAAAGTGGTAAGGAAGTTAATGGAAGTTACAATGGATCCTCTCCCTCATATGTGTCATATCACATGCATAGAAGAAGAAACTGCCGAAGCAGTTGTTGAAGGAAACATGGACATGAGCCTATAAATAGGCCACGGCAGATTCAAATCAAGGATCAACAAATCAACAAAAAACCAAACTCATCGGAGTTCTTTATTTAGCAATAGTCTACCTTAACCTACAAGTAGATTATCTTACTTTAGGAGTAGATTAACATTTAGTTCTTGTAACCCTTTTAATACCTATCGATTTTGTAACAAAGATTGTGCTTGTTGTTTGATTAATGCAATTGAGTGACAAGTTTCAATTTTATTACCAATTCTTGCGTTTGTTTCTTCACATTACAACCTTCAAAGAAATCCTTGAATCTGTCAAGGCATAGGACACCAACCACAGCCGCTTGATCTATTTGTTGTTTGTAAAATTTTGGTTATTCTGTCGAATCACTCCTGTCGATTTGACCCTAACCAGATTTTTTGCTAACATATTTTGGCATGCCCATTGGGACCTGTCTAATTTGGAGTGATGGCAAAGAAAGAGCAAACGGATATGCATGGAGATCCAGACTTGGGCCAAACTAGTGGCTCATTCATAAAAATAAAAAATGCTCTTCTTCTTCGAACAGAGCAATTATTGGAAAGCATGCTTCCACATGAAAGAGAAGAATTTTTTGTAGAAATGAAAGCCATATTAGAATTCAATTTGGCTAAAAAATTACAAATTGTTTTTTGTGAAGAGCCAATATATGAGAATCCATTGTCAGAATCTCATTTTTATGAGAATCCACTGTTCAATAAAGAAGGTGATGAAGTATTTCAGAATCTCATTTTTTGGGCAAAAGTGAACAAGAATAAATTAATGCCAAGAATGGCACTTGGGGGGCAATTCAACTCATTAGTAATTGAAGAAAAGGCCAACTCTACTAAGTAATTGGAGAGCATGGTTTAAAGTAAAAAATGGCTGATAGTGATGAACAACCATATGTTCATGATAACTTTAATATTTTTGACATTGTTCAAAATATTGAATTTTTTTGAATTTTTGAGCCATGCAAAACCATGGGTTATGACATTCAACACCCATTTTGGGTTTGTGGATCACACAAAAACTTAGTTTTGATGAATTAGAAACCAAAGAATATAGTTGTTGAAAAGTGGTTTATACATACACAACATATATTTTATATATGTCTATTTAGTAAAAAGTCAAGGCCAAATCAATTTATGAAGATCCTGAGAAAAGGGTATGAGAATCCACTGTCGAATATTGGATTGACAAAAGGTTAGACAGCCCACCTCTGTCGATTTGTTTGCAAGGCCATGTATGAATGTGCATAGGTTTGTTTTGAAGATGAAAATGCTTCAAATGTGCATTGATACTGTCAAGAGTATACAGATTGGAAATTATTTAATTTCCCAAAAAATGTCTATTTTGATATAATGGTTATAGAACTCTTTGAAAATTCGAGTTATCTCGTTTTTAAGAGTTGGAGGGCATTGTTTGCATTATAAATTAGTTTGTAGCCTGACGATTGTGGCCAAAATAATTTATGAATTTTAGTAAATATGGATTGTCTTAAATTTTTGTCCTTTATATCATTTAACGCAAAATTCATTTTTACCTTAAATGAGGGGGCATTGTTGACACCAAAAAATAAATATCTGTCGATTATGGCTTTTTCATTATGGCCAACTCTCATTTAATTGATTACGGCTTGTCGATTATGGCCAAATCTAATCTCATTAGTTGTGACCAGTCGATTTTGGTCTGTTGATGATCTATCGATTCAAACCATAAATAATTTTAATATAAAAATATGGCCACATATATATTTATATTTTATATTTTATATTATTATTATTATTATTACTATTACTATTACTATTAGTGTTTTGTGCAGGTAAATATAATTCAAACCATCTGGTGGGTCTTGGCAACACAAAAGGAGAAATGGAGTAGTTGGTGACAAAATGAAGAATGGACACGTGTGGCTTCATGCAAGGAATGTGGATTGATTCATGGGATTGTGGAACATGATTAGCAGGAAGTTTACTCAAGAAAGTGGTAAGGAAGTTAATGGAAGTTACACTGGATCCTCTCTCTCATGTGTGCCACATCACATGCATAGAAGAAGAAACTGCCGAAGCAGTTGTTGAAGGAAACATGGACATGAGCCTATAAATAGGCCACGACAGATTCAAATCAAGGATCAACAAATCAACAAAAAACCAAACTCATCAGAGTGCTTTATTTAGCAATAGTCTACCTTAATTTAGAAGTAGATTATCTTACTTTAGGAGTAGATTAACATTTAGTTCTTGTAACCCTTTTAATACCTGTCAATTTTGTAACAAAGATTGTGCTTGTTGTTTGATTAATGCAATTGAGTGACAAGTTGCAATTTTATTACCAATTTTTGCGTTTGTTTCTTTACATTATAACCTCTAAAGAAATCTTTGAATCTGTCAAGACATAGGACACCAACCACAACCGCTTGATCTATTTGTTGTTTGTAAAATTTTGGTTATTCTGTCGAATCACTCCTGTCAATTTGACCCTAACCAGATTTTTTTGCTAACAGGTACGATTATTTTTTAAGGTGCACGTATTATATTTTATATATATAAAAAGTGCACATATTATAGAATTTTTAAAGAGATGCATGTATTACAAATATATTCAACTTAAAGTCATTTTCAATTTATTTTATATATATATATATATGTTATTTTGTAAAATCATAGTTTTAAAAATACAATTTTAAATTTAAAGTCATATTTTTTACTTCAATTACTTTAGGAAAATTTTGAAAGAATGAGAGGGAGAAGATATTGATTTAAGATTTATGAGAAACTAAGAATTTTTACTTTTATTTTTTACCTAATTCACAATAAATTTTAGGCATTTTAAAAAAGATAAATTACTAATAAGTCCTAATAGTTGGACTTTATTCCTGTTAAGTCATACTAAAAGTTAATCATTGTAAAATCATTGCTAAAAATAATTTTGTAATGATTTTTTACATATATCGCTAAAAATTGACAATTACTGACTTTTTGTGTCACGATTTTTATAAATTCTCGTTAAAACTTATAATTAGTGATGTTTTTCTGTAACGAATTTTTAAACTGTCTCTGAAAGTTGAAAATTAGTGACTTTCTTTGTGACGATTCTTTTAAACTGTTACTAAAAGTTAATCATTGTAAAATCATTGCTAAAAATAATTTTGTAATGATTTTTTACATATATCGCTAAAAATTGACAATTACTGACTTTTTGTGTCACGATTTTTATAAATTCTCGTTAAAACTTATAATTAGTGATGTTTTTCTGTAACGAATTTTTAAACTGTCTTTGAAAGTTGAAAATTAGTGACTTTCTTTGTGACGATTCTTTTAAACTGTTGCTAAAACTAATGATTAGTGACTTTTTTGTGATAAAATTTTCAAACTGTTACTGAAAATTAACAATTAATAACATTTTTTTAACAATATTTGATGAAGAATATCTTTAATTATCATATAACTTATTGGATAAAAAAAACTCACCTATTGAGACTCACACTTAAATCTCCCAAGTTAAAAGTGAGATTGGACAAAGTAAGTCGGTGTGGAATCATCATGACTTTAAAGAAAATGAAAGAAGTACAAGTGGGTTAAAGGGGTAGGCATCCATGATCCTGGGTTCATACTCACTCCCCTAAAAAAAAAGTAATAATAAATAATAATAATAATAATAATAATAATAATAATAATAAAATAAAAAAGGGAGTTCAGTCTATTAGTTCATTTTATAAATTTGTAAGGATATGAATCTACGCACTTATTGTTTAAGTCCATAAGGACAATCCCATGTCGATAAAGACTGCCACGCTCCTTTCTATTTGTATGGATCCACGCTTCTATCTGTTCAAATGACCTTTTTTCAAACACATTTCTTTCTCTCTCTCTCTTCCATTTTTCGCTCACTTACCTTGCATTCTCCAAATCTACTTCCTCTCTAATCTTCTTCTTCATTTTTTGACATACAAATGTAGTGTAGTTCACTTCAGATCTCTCTATCTCTCTTTCGTTCTTAGGAAGGTAAGTTCTATCATCGTTTTGTTAATTAGTCAATAGTCGATTAAATTAATAAGAAGATCAGAAGAGATGAAGTAAGAGAAAGTGGAGGCTGTGAACGATGGCATGAAATCATTGTCGTAGTGCGAGTTAAAGGTAGATCTCTCATCGTCGTCGTTGTCATCACCGAAAAGCACTTTATTATTCTTCTTCTCTCTGAAATCCCTGAAGGTGAAGGTGAAGATGAAGCAACAGGCTCTCCTAATTCGTGTGTGCACCCTCGTCCTCGTCTATGTCCTCGCCTTTATGACTTGGCTATTTAGCGTCTTTTGCTAAAAGAGAATGATCATTACTTCAATTATAGGACGACTTTGTTCCTGACCTAGAAGGGTTCTATGAGTTGTGGAACTAGTTTGACTCTGAGAGGTGGTACTTTCTAGGTCGCATCATCGACAACACTCTTTATGCTGATTGTATGGTCACTGCCGCTCTTATCTACAAGTCTCTTTGTTTCCTTTGCTTTGCCATCCACATGTATGAAGTTTGTGTCTTGATTGCCCATTTATACACTTCCAGCACCACTCTCTCATTCTCACTTCAACCTGAAAGACGAAGAGATCTAAAGTTGTATATAATGAGAGAGAGCGAGAGAGAGAGAGAGAGAGAGAGAGAGAGCAAGCAAAAATCCAAAGCTCTTAAAACCCTAAGTTTGTTGAGATTGAAGAAGAATGAGAAGAGAGATGAACATAAGAAACAATAATATAAAGAGAGAAAGAATAAGATAGAGTGAAAGATTTGAACAGATAGTAGATTTGTGAAGAGAGTTGGATTTTGAATAGATAAAAAAGCATTTTGACAGATAAGACCTTTCTCTCTCTATATATATATATGGGTGTCGTGCCTTTTTCAAGTCTAAGGCCCGTTCCCACACAAGTGTTGTGCAAACTTGTTTTAATAAACAAGGAGTCGCCACTTAATTTTTAAAGGGGAATTAAAAAACATTTAACAATGAAAACTAAGTTAAGGACCAATCCGTCATAATTAGAAAATTCTAGGTTTGGAAGCTTAGGTACAAAAGGAAAATGTCATTAAATGATAGCACCATCTTTTTGGCATCTACTAACTTTCTATTTTATGATTTTAGTGGTTAATTATTCATATAAATTCATTTTAAGTCTAAAAACCCTTAACTAATCCTCAAATTACGTGATTTGAAAAATGAACATCATCTAACTTAGATTCTATAAATAAAATCATATCCTTTTCAAAAATAAATATTTTACTTCCAAAAATTTATTTTTCAGGGATATGATCATACTCATGAACGAAGTCAAGCGATAATCATGAAAACACACAAAACACACAATTCTGCATAGAAAAGCATAGAAACTTGCATTATTTAAAAGACAATGCAAATAGCGAGCACATGTTATGGAGGGATAGAAGGCTTACCCAAATGCCCACTTCTAGCGTCTCACATGCATTCATAAATAAACATGAATCCTAACATGCTTCTATCCATACAAAACATGAAGCTATGCCCGATTTGAGACTACTAGAATGATGCTCATGCACAAAAATAAGAAACAAGTAAAAAGAAAGAAGAACAATGTAACGCCCCAAAATAATAACAACTCACTTCATGATATTCAATAGACAAGCAAAAATTTACATAATATTGATTTTTCATTAATTCTATTTTACCGTACAAAAGATGACATATGTATGTATACATTCATAAATCCTAAGTTCTGAATATTTAGCATATGACATGTATGAATGAATTGACACAAAAGAAAATACAAATAAGTTAATGCCTTACTGGCTACATCTTTCCAAGTCTATGCTTGGGAACAACAAAATGAGTTAAACTCCATATATATAAAGTCCTAGTCTTATACAACAAGTATTTACATAAATGAACAAAAAGAAGCTTTCGGCTTCAAAGTCCTCCCAAGCTACGTCCTTGGTGGAGGCATATCATCAGCACCTGAAACTTAGTTTCCGCATAGGATGAGCTAAAATCTAATAGAGATAATTGAACACAATGTATGAAGCTTAACAAAGCCATATAGTGAATGCATATACATGCCATTTACCAAAACATTATACTTTCTCTTTCAAAGCAATGCAATGTCATAGTTATCTATATGTATGTATATATATATCAATTCACAAAACAATACTTTTTAAACTCAGAAAACAGGGTAGTGGATACAAGCATTGGGAATCTCTAGATACGTATTTGTCAGTAGGCTATATAAGTACTACCCAAGCCATTTTACCAGTATTAACCGGAAGGATCAACACCTAACCGCGTGGGTTTTTGGACTTTCACCAAGAACACACATGACAACATAATAAACCACAGTCACACCTCTTAACCATATTCACTAAGGTATACACTCATTTTTCTCAAAATGATACATTTTTAATGTTTAAGTATGAAACGACTTAATGCAAGATGCATAAGTAGTTGGTTTCAATTAACCTAATTCTCATGCAATTTGTACAATAATCAAAGTTATCCCTTTACCGACAGCCCAAAACAGATATCTTTATACAGCAGCCAAATTTTCAACAACAATTATAATTTCATAATCTCAAAATGGAAGTGATAATACATATTAAACTCCACTCTCATCATTAACAGATACATTCATTTTATCTTTTCAAAACTCAACATGTTCCCTTTTCATTCATAGGTCAAACACCAATGATTTCCAATAAAACATTATTTTCTTTCAAAAACACATTCAAAGCAAAAATTTCTAATATTTCAACACAACTCAACAATGTACTCATATCCACAACCTTTCTCAAGAACCCATTTGAAAAACTCATTTTTTACATTTCAAAGCCAAACCCTAAATGAACCCCCAACTCCCAAAATCACAATATTTTACAAGGAGCACATAACGAAGCTAAGAGTCATACAAGAAAGGTTGAAGAAGTCCTTATCTCAAGAGTAGAATAAGAAGAAAGAAAGACCCAACTATTGACAAAGTCAAAAATAAAAGTTTCACCGATTAAAATGTTCTCCTTTACGAGCTCTACACTTTACTCCAAGGCACTAGGGCGATGAGATCAACAGATTTAGGTATATTTGAGGTGTTTAGCAAGAACTAGAGAGAGAGAGAGAGAGAGAGAGAGAGAGAGAGTAGAAAGTGACAGAAAAGGACCTTTCCCCGATCTGATATACTTATAGACTGCTTGAGCTACTAAACCACCATTCGAACATCAGGCACAAATAAGTGGCATCAGTCAAGTGACCAAAACACGGCTCTAGTGCATAATGATACCCTCCCAGAAGTTTTGTAGGCTGTAGAAGACAGCTCGAGCGACCAGAGGACCGCTCGAGCGAAGATCACTTGACTCCCAGAAGTTTTGTAGACTTGCAAAAGTAGTAATAGAACCCAAAGACCGCTTGAGCAACCAAACCATCGCTTGAGTGAACAAGAAAGAAACAGACAACAATCTCATTGAAAAACTAACTCCCAACCTATTCAAGATATAATCAATAACTTGAAAACAACTGTAGACGTCCCCGAACGTCCCGGGAGGAATCCCGTTTTGTTCATCAGGCTCACTACAGTTCGGACTCAAAATGTCATGGTCCTGTATCTAATCTCGCAGAGTGCAATGCAAGACCGATGAATCATCAAAGAGTCCAAATCAGACAAATCGTTTTTGAAAACAGATTTTTTGAAAGAAGTGCCAAACATGGACTGCTTTGCCAGATACAGAGTTGCCACCTAAATATTTTATTTTGGGAGGAATTTAGGAAACCCTGACTCGTTGCCTAAGGCCACATGTCTGTCATCACCAAAGTTGCCTCGGCTCGGGAACTTGGGTACGATTGGGGAGGTCACTTCGTGAGCACCCCCGCTCGCCCAATCAAAGATCGGTCTCTACTAACTATGATATCGAGTTTTGAAAACAATATGAGCTCTTATTTCGGCTATTAGCCTAGAATTACTATGTGATGCGCACAGCATACAAGTATAGACTGGATTGCCTAAGTTGGAACAAAGCATCGCATATCCGTTTGTTTTGAAAATGGATTGAAGTTTGCTACTCGCAAGTAGGCTAAAACACGGGTTTCGATGAATTATTCCAACTCAAGCAACCCAACCTTCACCCACAAGCATTCAGGCAGTTATATCACGTAAGCACATAGCCTCTTGGTAAGCGTGCTATCGTGACAGTTACTTACACACATGCAAGGATGCTAAAGCATAAGTACTTACCGAGTACTCCAAGCCAAAACAGAAGCTAATTAGAAATCATGCATAAATCCTAACTATACTAAGAATGCCTAATGCAACACATGCAAAAATGTAACTACGATAGGCTCGGCTATTCTAAGATGGCATATAAGATGCAACAATCGATACATGTATTCAACTTGGAATTGAAATACAATGCAGTTAGCATGATGCGTCGAGTCCGGTGCATGCAAAACAGATGAATGGATGCATACATACGAGCATAAGGTTGCTAATTTAAACGTGCCCTAAAACTAACCATCATAAGCTGGTAAATAAAAGGGAGAAAGACGTGGGGTTGAAAGACATACATCACACACGCACACTTATTACAACATTGCCCTCCTAATTACAACATTGCCCTCCTAATTACAACATTGCCCTCCTTGGAGGGTCTGAATAATACAAAACCAAATGAATAATGAACTACAGCTAATTATTACACGACATTAACTAATTAACAAACTAGCTAAGTAAGCATGTAAACTAAATGAATGTGACTGCCTTGGCTCTGTTTTGGATGACAATGGATGCATGCATGCTCGAGTCGCCTCGTCGGGAAATCCATCGCGATGCCTCGTCTCACCTTTGTGTGCAATTGATTTCAGAAACTTGAACGAAGCTCCAAGAGGCTGAAACTCCACTCTGGGAAGTTGTGGGAGGGCTGTCGACCAGCCAATGGCATGGGAGACCACCTGCCGACCACCTTTTGTGGTGGAGACCAAAAGAGGTGGTCGGCCTGCCAGAAAATCTGGTCGGCCGACCAGTTTCTGCCTCCTGTTCTTGGTTTTCTGCAACACAAAGCAAGTGAGAGGCATAGTAGGGTATTTTCAACAAATGTGTGCATGGCCACTCTCTCCATCATTGCACAAGCTCCAGGGAGTGTAGTCCTCGATCCTCGTGCCATCAATCACGCATCTTGATGCATGATGGCCGAGGAGTCAGATTGCACGACTTGATGTAAAATGGATGCACAAATGAACACAATAAGGCCTAAACTCCATCATGGGTAGTCCGGAGTGTCGGCGACCGAGAATCAAGGCACGTTTCGTCACTTGGAGTACAAAATATCCCTCGTTTCCTGTGTTTGGACTAAACCCTTTTCCAAACACAATGCAATATATATGGAATGGCATGGCATGCAAACACAATGCAACAACTAGCATGCAATCCTAAACGAAATGCAAACAAGACATGCAAACATGCAAGGAAAGACATGCAAAGGTGTAACTAGCATACGCAATGCTATGAACTACAAATGGCATACTTAATGCACATGACGCTATATGGCATACACAAAGCACATATGACGATGGACATACACAAAAGCATAATCAAGGCATACACATGCGACAATCAAGCACGCGACAACATGAACATGGCATACATAATGCAAGATGGACTTAAACTAAAATGAATGGGCCTCAGCCACACCCAAATCAGTGGCCAAACATGATGAAATTAAAGGCAGGAACACTTATACAAACATGCCCGATGCAAGGGACCGGACCTAAGGCATCAAATGCCACTCTACCAAAGCATGGCAAGGGGTGAAATATGGCATACAATCATACATTTTTTAGCTCTGAAATGACATGCAAGATGGCCCCAAATCATGCAAACACTTCATACAATGCATGCTAGATGGCCCGAATACCGAAACTAGTGAAGCGCATTACACTAGAGGTACACAAAGCAATGTTCAAATGACCCAACCAGCCCCAAATAGTCCCTATGAAGGTCCTAAACAGTGGGAAAATGGTCTAAAATGATGGCTCAAAATGCAAAGAAATGGGGCTCATGCAATGGTCCAAAAACGAGGCATACAAGCACGACTCTCAAACGCATTTAAAGAGTGGAAAACATGGGAATATGGCATACATGTAAGCTCTAAAATATGATGCACAATGGCCCCAAAATATGGAAACAACTCAACATAAGCATGCAATAGGCTCCAAAACTCAAAGCTAGGCAAGGGTATTGAACTACAACCATGCAATGCATGCATCATTCGACCATGAGGCACAAAAATAGAGCTAAGACAGTCCAAAACATGCACAAAATCAGGTTAAGACATGGCCAAAAAGTGCTAGAATTAAAGGCCAAAACAACATGCAATACAAGTTAGTGAAGAGGGTTTACACTACAAGTATATTAACCATTCAAGAGGCCACTAAACCAGCAAAATTCAGAGGAACGGAATGCCAAATAAAGCCAAAAAACTCACTGAAACATGGTCTATGCATGCAAGAATGAGATGCTCCTTTGATAGGCCATGAAGAGGGTTGTTCTACACATGTAAGATAGGCACCCAATATGACAAAACCACCTCTAGACAGAGGTTATTCAGGCCCTAAAACTCACTGAAAAGAGCCTAAAATGAGGCTAGGAAGCATGCAAGTATAGGCTCCTTTGATATGCTATGAAGAGGGTTATTCTACCCATGCAAGAGGGACACCTAATATGGCAAAAACATCTTTGGACAGAGCTCATGCAGGTCCTAAAACTCACCAAAAATGGCCTAAAACATGGCTTGGAAGCATGCACACATGGGCTCCCTTGTTAGGCCAAATATGCTAGTAAACAAGACAAGGGGTGAGAGGGTCACCCCTCTCTGATTTTGGTGCTCAAAACAACATGCTAGTCACTAAAAATCCATTGGATTTCAGTGGCTAAAAGACCAAACAAAGGTCAATGTAAAGGCCCTAAGGCATGGCTCAAAATAAGATGAAATGAAGCATGCTAGGGGGTAGACGACCCCCAACAGAAAAATGGTCTTAAACAAACATGTTAAGGACCTCAAAAAAAGACTTTTTTCAGTTTATGATAAAACCCAAATATGCTTGCAAGTATAGCTAAAAGATGAAGAAAAATAAAGGCCAAAAGAGGGAAAGAAGTGTTACCCTTGAAGCTCAGCAACTCCAGCAGCTTTGAGGCCAAAAACTCAGACCTTAGGACCTCTCAAGACCTTCCAAGAAGCTTAGGTTGGTGTTGGAGGTGTTAGGCTAAGAGGTGTAGTGTAAAGGTGCAAGAACAAGGGACTTTGGAGCTTAAAATAGGGAGATAGAGAGGGATGTATGTATATGCCTTAACCAAATTTTCTGAACCTTTGCTAATGAGGGAGAGGGTCTCTTTTATAGCCAAAGAGGTCCAAAGCTTCTTCAAGAAGCCAAAAACCAAGTTTGAAGATCCTCCATACACGTGTATGAAGGATCAATTCTGTGCCTTCCAACTGGCACAGTTGGCAACAACTCACAGGGACAAGACAGGAGAAGGCAGGCTGACCAATTCAGGGGGTCGGTTGACCACTTGCCTTGGTCGGCCGACCAGGTCAAAAGGGTCAGGTGGTCGGCCAACTACTTTTTGTGGTCGACCGGAAAAAAGGTGGTCGGAGGGTGGTCTCTAAGGCCAAAAAATGGTCGGCTAGTGTCCAAAATGAAGCCCCAGAAGTAATCTTTACAATGGCACCAGCCTTGCATTAAAATTCCAACTGTACAAAAAGTTATGCCTGTTTTGGTGAAGCCGCGCAGATTCGGTCCAACCGGATTGATGCCCTACTTCAACCAACCATATCTCCCCCGTCCGGACTTGGCTTTAGGAGATTCTTCAGTGTAAAATGAAGCACCAGAAGTCTCCTTTCCAACGGTAATGGCCTCATATCTTAAATCCAAGTGTACAAATGAATAGGCCCGATTCAGTGAGGGCTGCTCGACTCTCTCTTAATTGTTCATGCCCATTTTCTCCCCCAACTGGATTTCTCCCCTTTTCTCCTATTTTCCTCAACTTCAAACCCCTAAGCAAGGTGTTTTGAAAGATTTTTCAAAGATTCCATCTCTCTTTCATTCATTTCCACTTTGTCCTGGCTCGATTTACCGAAAAGCGCGACATTTAACAAAATGTGAGCCTCGAGACAATGTAGGAACTTTATTTCAAAAACATTTCAAAAGAGAGGGTTTTAAGATCTAAAATCTTTTGATCAAGAAATGGGTTGTGAGGTTAGGGTTTGACTCTCCTCTTGCCGAAGAAATTGAACCTTTGCCCTGCTAAACTCTCTCCACCAAGTAAACCATCAGTAGTGCCCAAGTTTTAAGGGCGGTCAAAAATTGGGTGTCTACAACAACCAAATCCGAATAATAACAAGATAAGAAAGAGTATAGACAACAATAAGAGTATCGGATCCCAAATTCAAGAACTTGAAAGAATCAGGTCTAACCTAAGCCATTATAACAATGATGTAAGCTATTTACATGATGATTCAAACTGGGCCTAACACACTATTTCTACTTGATAAATGATCTTAAACATCCAATTTTATTGAAAATAAAGGAATCATGGTGAAAAAGGCAAAAAGATGAATAAATATGCAAACTATATGATGTATGGATAAACTAAAGTCCTAAGCATGATTTGCTAATGAAAATAAGCAAAGAAAAAGGGTTGAAATGGTCAAAAGAGAGAGTTTTACTTGCTAGTTTTCAAGAACTGAAGAGCATGCAAAGAAAAGTGTAGACAACAAGGATTTCCTTACTTGTAGGCCTCCATCAAGCTTAGGCTTTGAGTTTTGTTCAAGTCTCCAAGTCCTCAGAAGGTTTTAGTTGCTATTTAGGTGGTAATTTTTAAAGATGGAAATGAGGGGGAGGGCATCTTTCTCTCAAGCTCTCTAATGCTCTCAAAAAGTTCACAATTTAGTAATCCCTAGAAGGGAGATGGGGGGGGGGGGGAAGGGTGCTTTTATAAGCATTCCTAACTTGGAGAGGAATCTAAGGGAGGTTGCTAGGGTTAGCTAGTGCTTTCTTCCTTGCATCTCTCTCTAATGCTGCATTACCATCTTTGCAAGGTTTCTATTTTTGTCTGTCATGGGGAAGTGCGGTCACTCGTGAGAGGTCCAACCACACAAAAGAAGTACGGCCGCACAGTGCATGTGCAGGCGCACGTGTAGCCAAGAGTCTAGGTGTCGACTTTGTACGTTAGGTGCAGGTTTGCATGGCTTTTGTTTACTTATGTCCTAAGCAAGCTCAAATTGTCTTTAGATCAATGTTTTTGATAAAATTAGCCAGTAATTTTAGAAAATATCATAATCTAAGTGTAATTGGGCTTTCCCAAGCTCTTAGGGTTGGAAATTTGGTTTTGGCTGGGAAATAAGTTCAAGGGTATTTTGGTCAGTTATGCAAAAAATCAGTTTTTTAGGCCGAAGTAGGGTATAACAGAAACTTTCAATATTCCAAGGGTGAAGATATTTCCATTTCATCATCGGGAGGCCTACAAACGCTCAAAGTCTTAGAGCCAATCAAAATGGGGTGTCTATAATATATGTGTGTGCATGTATATATATATATATATCAGATTTTAAACAGATGAAATAAAAAGTTGAACAGATAGTGAAAACAAAGTTTGGTGAATTCCAATAAATAGGAAAAAATATAGTTGGAGAATTTCAACAAATAGATACAAATTTGAGTAGATAGGTTTAAAAAATTGAGCAGATACACACAAAAAAATTAAACAAATAGGCTAAAATAAAATTTTCAATGGACATGTGGTAATGTATTTTTGACCAACAAATGTTCTTATCACCAAAAAAGGTTTTCTCTTGGATCTAATACCTTACACCCTCTTTAAATTGGATTTTTTGCCAATCAACCCATAAAAAAATTAGGTCAAGTCAAGTAACTATTTTTTACTATTATTTCTTTAGGAAAAATTATATTGTACCTCCTCCGGTAAATGAGATAAATACAACTGGTTCTATTGAATGTAAAAAAAGAAAATTATTTGAGACTCTTGAAAAAATTCGCACAATTTGACCTATAATCATGTAGCATGTGACCAAACTTAATGCATATGATATGAAAACATAGAACAAAATATGTATTTCAATATAAAAGAGATGACAATATAATTTTTTCATTCATATAACTAACAAATTTTTGATAAAAAGAAAACTAAGTGTTGTATGAATTAAAATCATATAAAAGTCTATTATAATTATACTAAACTTATAGAACGCATTATACTAAACTTATAGAACGTATATATTTTAAATCTCAAGAGGTAAGTGTATTTTACCATTTTTTTAAAGATGATGGCCATTTACGTAAAATTATTTAATATTTCTGAAAAATACTCTATTCTATTTACAGTTTAACACTTAACACTTTGTCTCTTAAAACTCTAATACAAAAGTAGTAGATCCCATGATTTAGATCAATAACTCATCATTTAGAGCATCATCAAAACTTACTCCAAGAGTATTGAATAATTTCTTTATACATACCCATTGAGAATTCCTTCAATGTAGAGACGACTAATCCAAACTTTCTAAGCAAACTCACACTGGAGCAGTACAAGAACTGCAGATTCCTCATAGAGTAGTACAAAACGGAAAGAACACGTCTTTTAGTTTAATGATAAACCCTCATCTCTAATAACAGAACTCAGACCCAAAGTTTCCATAATAGATTAGCTACTTACTCATCTTCCCAAACAAACAAATCCCTTCTAAATTCAAGGATAAATTATAAATACATTCCCTGTGATTTATTGAAAATACATATTTTTCCTTACGTTTGAGAAATTACATCCAATATTTTGAAGTTTTCAATGACATAACTAATGACTCTTTTTTAATTAATCATTAAGTTAAATTAACAGAGTGTATGATGTAAGCAATAAGTTTTATTTTTTTAAAATACGTATATTAAGTTTTATAAAGTTAAACATTTTATTTTCTTTTTTCTTTCGCCTATCTTATCTTCCTTATTCTCATTTTCCCTCAATTAGTAACATCACTTTGGCTGACCATCCCACCAGCCTCTCTCACTCTTGATTAGCAGCACCGTTATTATTATCTATTAGAATTTGGTGTGTCATTGATGAGAGTTGAAGAATATTGAGATAAGGATTTGGTGGTAGATGACAATGAAGGTAGTATCATAATTTCATTTTGGTATTAGATTTTTTTTTTTTTTTTTTTTAGATACATTGGTTGTGGAATTTTTTTTAATAAGGGGTATTTATAATTTCTAGAATATAATAGAGAAATCTATATTTTTGATAAACCTTATGAAGTAAAATTTACCTTAAATTCAAACTCCCAAAATACAATTCCATCCAATGTAGAAAACATCTCCTTAATAATATGGTGGTGGGTAGATAATACATAAGTTTGTGGGAAGATTATATAAAGTTCCGGAGTACCATGTGATCATACTCACTCACTAATCACCATTAATTCATTATGCCCCTCATGTTCCTCAATCACCCAACATAAATAATCAATACTCTACCTTCTCTACCAATCATACTACCATGGAATACCACGTGGTCTTACTCCCGGACAACCTAATAATCCCCCGAAGTATGTGACCCTATCCAAACATTATGCTAAAAAACAAAATTGTATGAACTAGAAAACATCTCCTTAGCCCATCTTCAATCCTTCATCAAATGTTTCATCAAATTTAAATTTGATGAAAAATTAGTTAAAACGCTACTCCAACCATTTCATCAATTCAATATCAAAAGAAATGAGAGTTAAATTGTTCATCAAATCAAGGGAACTTTATCCATTCATCAAAGTTTGTAGGTGGCTGTTGGACAGGACATCTTCCCAGACATCTTGTGTTCCTAAATCTCAAGAAGTGTATTTGTAATTTGGAAAACAAGAGATTTTGTTAATCAGATTTTTTATAAAATTAAAATAAAGAACAAAGACCAAGTAATCAAATCTATGGTGAGAAAAAATCCAGAATTGTTGAGCATGTACATAGTTTATAGACGAGAACAAATCGGACAATTATAAAAATGAATGTCGAGGCAGTAGACTTTTGTGCTCATTGGATGTGCAGATACATATCCAGGAATAAGATTTCCATAGAGAGAGATTTGTTAGGATGCTTCTTCATTGGTTGATTGTCTATTTTTCTCTTCTTTCTCCTTGTACACAAGTCGGACTCCAACCTGCTTTATTTGAAAATTTTCATCATCTCTAGCCACCAAAATGTTCAATTCATTGCCACCTTCCAATTGATTGTCGAACTTCTAGTAACTTAGCATTATCATATCCTCATTAGTTTCTGGCTTGCCAAAGACTTGTGTGCGATGGCTCCAAATCAGACTCTTGGTTTTATTACTGATAATAGTATGGGCATAACCATAAACTTTTCAGTTACTTGAAAGTGCACAAATATAACACAAACTCAAACCTTTGATTTTGAAATTAACATACAATGGCACGGTAAAAGATATTGAAGATCCTATATTTTTCAAGTTGAACCAATCTGGAACATTGCTTCCTGGAAGATACGCGTAGAATATATATTTGTCATGACATCCCTATGCCACAGAAAAAATAATTTAACCATTACATATTGACTATTGAGAGAGAGCGAGAGAGAGAGAGAGAGAGAGAGAGAGAGAGAGAGAGAGAGAGAGAGAGAGAAAGAGAAATGACCTACATGGAAAGCTTCCTTTCTTTCTCCCAGTCACAGCTTGAAAGCATAACAGTTGGGACTTCAATGGATCCCAAGGTGGAAAAGCCCAAATTGCTAATTATCTCCATGTCAACATTTCTATGGGTTTTAACTTCAAGTCACCCAGAATCTCAACTAGATTGTCACTCATATAACAGTATAGATCTGGTTTGAACCTGTGCCAGGAAAATTGATTGTGATGAAAGATTTTATATTCTATGGTTAATGGACGTGCTTCAAAAGTTATTTTGTCCGACAATGTACATGCTGTGTACCATAATTCTTTTAAATTATGTTGCACTACAAGTGACCAAAGCCTTGTGCAGTCACTTAAATCAAGAATCTCAAGTCTAGTAAGAGCTCTAATGCAATCTGGGTGGGTACAAATTGGATTACAACTCAAAGTCAATATCTGCAATGATGATAGGTTGCTAAGATCCCTAGGGAAATCGTCATCCGATAGATTGCACCGCTCAAGACTCAAATGTACCAAGGACTAAGGTAGAAGAGCCCATGAAATGTTTAAACTTCTTATCGGCTTCAATAGAGAAGGCCACATGAATGAATGCCATGGTTTGACCACCCTAGTGGTAGAGACTAATCTACTTATAGGAATTTCATTTGCGCGGAATGTTGTTAGAGACTCCATGGTCCCCATTCTACAGGTAATTTCTCAAGATTTGAACAACCTGAGATGTCAAGTGTTTCCAAAATTTTTAGCATCCCAATGCTTCTAGGAAGCTTCCTCAAATTTTGCAATCTCTTAAATTTAACAAAACAAGTCTATGACGATTTCCAATAGATTCATGAACCTCAAACAATCTTGCACAATTCTTAAATATTACTGTCTCATTGGGGACATTTGAGAAGTTGGGAGTTTTAGTAAGGTTATAGGAATGACTAAGATCAAGGATTTTTAACGAGTCGAGAAAACTGTAAAAGAAGAAAAAGGTTGGTTATTAATGATAGTTTTAGTTTCCTACAAACTTTAAAAATTAGAAGGGAAAAAAGAAAAAGAAAAGAAAAGAATGTACATACCTTGGTTTCTTCCCAAACTTTTTGTAACCTGCTACAATGCATGTCAAGAACAATCATGCTTTCCAAAGAGAAATCTTTGTGTACAGATTTGAAAGGGAATCCATGCCAAGACAACCATTGTAATCCTTTAGGAAAATTTACAAAGCTACCATTGACTCGTATAAAATTGAGTTGTAGAAGTTTTAGCTTTTGCATTTGTGCAAATGCATCAACTTCCAAAGCTATCTGATTTGAAATGCTTGGACTAGTTCCTATCATCTTCCAGGAGAAGATGCTAATACAATGTCTTTTAAATGAATTATCTACATTTGACAACAATGATGTGTTGTGGAATTCTTCAAAACGACATTTTCCATTAACACTAAAGGCTGGTTTGGAATATTTTTCTTCCTTCAGCAAATTCATATCAAGTATGAGGCCTTCAATTATTCTTGTCCCCTAAGAAAGATAGAGAGAATGACATTGATCAATAAGAGTAATATTATACAAACATATTTTTTGTACAAATTTTTCGTACAAAATGATGTAGTTTTCATTTCAAATCAAAAACAAAATTATAGAATTATTTCTGGAGTATCACGTGTCCATACTCTTTCATCAATCATCATTCATCATACCCGCTCATATTTCTCAAGTATCCAACACAAAATCATAATACGCACATTTTCCATCAATCACAATAGCATAGAGCACCACGTGGCCGCACTCCCGAACTATCCAATAATCACCCTCAAATTAAAACACTCACCAATATGGCTCATAATTTCATAAGTCCAATTATCACATTATTCTGGAAGATTTTTGGTATAAAAAATTTGTTTTTGTATCGTTTTTGGATAAATTACACTACTAATCTCTCGAGTTTGAGAGAAATTTCACTTTGGTCCTCATAATTTAAATTTGAACAATTTGATCGTCACATTTTCAATTTTGTTACAATGTGGTCCCTCCATCATATGTTGTTTATATCTTAAATGAAAAAAATTGCATGCAAAACTAGAGGAACCAAATTTTGAACTCCACTTTGATCCCTTCAGCTTTACACATGGTATTTTTTTGGTTCCAAATTCTAATAGTAAGTGACAAAGTGATCACGTTGCAACAAAATTGAAAGTGTGAGAACCAAATTGTTTAAATTGAAACTAAAGGGACTAAAGTGACACTTTGCTTAAAAACAAGGACTAACGGTGTAATTTACCCATCATTTCTCAATAGTAAATAACATCCCTACACAAATACATACAAACAAACAAGAGTAGTAAAGTTAATTCTTACAGAATTTTCCCTTAAGACATGAAAGGAATCCTTATGATTTTAGTTCCTTAGGTGATTCTTGACGAACAATTTCTCTTCCCATTTCTTGAATCAATTGAGGCATCACTAACTTTTTACGATAATCAATTGTTAACAAACATCTAACAATGAGATTTTGAAACCCAACCGTTGTAACGCCCCACTACTTGCTAGCCCAAGTAACCTATGGGTCGACCAATAATACCCAAAAGCTTAAGTCCAAGTTATGTAGTAGCAAGGTAGTGGTGCTTTATATGTCCAAGATCACCCATGCAAACTTCCGATGTGGGACTGGGTGTTACAAACTCCCCCACTTATGAATCCTTGCATTCTTGCGAGGGTCTATAATATTCGAAATACCAGGACAAGCTCGTGGCCAGCCCAGAATATGTGGTTTACATGGTTGTGTGCATGGGTCGGCTCTGATGCCATTTGTAATGCTCCAACCCTTCACACGTCATCGATATTGTCTGCTTTGGGCCATACCCGCACGGATTTGTTCTTCCTAGTGGGTCACCCATCTCAGAACTACTCCAGCCTAAGCACGCTTAACTGGCGAGTTCTACTAGGGATTTCACCACACGGGAAAAGGCCTCGATGCTATATAAGGGTTCAGGTTTTTACTTTTATAGCTTAGGAATTCCCTCTCCATTCCTAATGTGGGACATTGGGACCTTACAATCGTTGTGTAAAAATCACATCCATCTAGGATTTTGATTGCCCAATTTTCGTTCATCCCAACAAAGAAACAAGCAACATGAAGGAATAAATTTTTGTCATGATCATCTTGTAAAGAGTCAAAGCTTATTTTGAGCTTTTCAAGGATTTCAGTATTTGGAATTGCTTTCAATATCTCTAATTGATTTTTTCACACATTTAAGCTTTTCCCAGATAAAGAAGAACCCAAAATTTTTATAGCTAATGGAAGCCCTCCACAATGGTGAACCACCACTTTTGAGTACTCCACAAATCCATCAATGGGATGGCTTTGCCCAAAGGCATGCCAACTCAAGAGCTCCAATGATTCACAATAATTCAAATTTTCAACCTTTTGCACCTTGCAAACTTCATGAGCCTTTAGCAATTGCAGACACCTAGTAGTTATGATGACTTTACTACCTTGAAAAATCCAGTCTCGCATTCCATGTGTTGCATCTAATTGGTCCACCGTATCGACATCATCAAGCACTACAAGAACTCTTTTGCAACATATCGCATCTTTAATCTTAATCCTTTATCAACACTGTACAATTTTTCCTTTCTTCCTTTTTAAATATCTGAAAGAAGTTGTCTTTGTAAACGAAGTAAGCCATCTTGCTGTTTAAAAATTTCTCTTATATTTGCAAGAAAGCTACTTCCTTCAAATCTTGAGAAGTTAGAATTATATAGAAATTTGGCTATATTGTTGTCTTTCCTATTCCACTAAGAATCACTAATCCCACAAATTGTGACTATACCAATATTACTGAACTCATCTTCTAACTAATGCTCAATATTTTTTGCTCGAGAATGTATTCCAATCAAGTAGGGGGAAATGCCCAAGATTGTGCGACTTAGTTTGTCTCCAACCACTTTTATAATTTTATGGATAAACCTTGACTCAAGCCTAAAGATTGCAATCAAGATTGAAAAGAAGCACAATAAGAATGCCATGACTTGAACTTAGTTACAAGTTCTCATGCAATAATGAACAAAATGATTGTTACTATCGTTGTTTAGACAATTGGTGGTGTCTTAAATGTAAAGAAAAGAGTTTTCACAATCATGATTTTGAAGCAATACCCCTTTTTCTAATGCAGATTATTTTCCCCAATTTTGACATTTTTATATAGTATTAGTAAGCTATGTTGTTTAAACTTTTGAGAACGGGCTTAATTTCCAAAAGAAATGTTGTCATTGGAAATGAATAACTAGATGTGATATTTTCAAATAGATTGAATGGGAGGAGCATCTACAAAAACCATAGCTAATTATTTCAATTTTTATTTGTATTTTTTGGTTTAGTTAAGAACTTTTTGTAAGGCTCAAACATGAGCCGAGTTCAAAGGAATCCAACTTATAGGATGGTAGGATTTCCCCTCAAGAAAAATTTAACTATTGTGTTTAAATCTCAAGAAACTTAGAAAAATAAATCATCCAAAAAGTTGAACCAAATTAAACTCAATCCGAAAGGCCCTTGTGTAAAATACTTTTATTAACAAAATCCCAAAAAAAAAGGGTGATGCAAGTAATGCCTAACTAAAAAGCATCATGGTAGGAAATTACCCATTAGCTTGATTTTGTATATTTATCCTTGCTAAATCTGCGGCTTCTCTAAGTGCTGCCTTCCATTTTTCCACTTTGACCATCTATTCAACTCTTCTTTCACTCCTTTCTGTCTGGAATCTCTCCTCATAGCATGTTAATGCTTCTTTGAAACTTCCTGTTTGCTTTCTCACATGGGATGGATCAATGTTATAGAAGATACGTTAAACTACATGTTCAGTGGTTTTCCTACATTTGAGAATCATCACAAGCTCATCACGACACCAACTTGAAGATGCATAGTCTTTCGAGAAGACAACTATTGAAATCCTCGACCCTTGAATTGCTTTCTGCAATTCAAACTTAATAGTTTCTCCTCTTTGAATGTCGTCGTCATCTTTGAAAGTCCAAAATCCTGCATGCACCAAAGCTCTGTAGAGGTGATCAGTAAACGTCTTGCGAGTGTCTTCACCTCTGAAGCTCAAGAACGCATGATTGCTACAACGAGAATTGGAAGAGGTGGCTTCTTGGGCTCCTACCATTGCTATTGGATTAAAGCTTAACAAAGACCAATGAAGGACAAAAAGGCTATGGGATTGTAGATGTGCCCCGAGGGCCTCATGCTACAGTTCGGACTCAAATTGTCATGGTTCTGAATCTAGTCTCGCAAAGTGCATTGCAAGATCGATAAATCACCAAAGAGTCCAAATCCGGCAAATTGTTTTGGAAAACTGATTTTTGAGAAAGAAGTGCCAAACATGGACTGCTTTTCCAGATACAGAGTCGCCACCTAAATATTTTATTTTGGGGAAATTTAGGAAACCCTGACTCGTTGCCTAAGGCCACGTGTCCGTCATTACCAAAGTTGCCTCGGCCCGAGAACTTGGGTACGATTGGGGAAGGTCATCTATGAGCACCCCCGCTCGCCTGATCAAAGATCGGCTACTACTAAACATGATATCTCGTTTTTTAAAACACATGTGTTCTTGTTCCGTTAATTAGCTAACCTTATTACGTGATGCGCACAGCAAAACAAGTATAGACTGGATCGCCTAATTTGGAACAAAGCATCGCATATCCGTTTGTTTGGAAAATGGTTTGAAGTTTGCTACTCGTAAGTAGGCTAAATCGAGGATTTCAATGAATTGTTTCAATTCAAGTAATCCAACCTTCACCCACAGGCATTCAGGCAGTTTATATCAACTAAACAGTTAGCCTCATGGCAAGCATGGTTCTATGGCAATTAATAACACACATGCAGCATGCTAAAGCATAAAAGCTTACCTAGTACTCCGAGCCAAAACAGAAACTAGTTAGTAATCAATGCATGATCCTAGTTCATGTTTAAAATGGCTAATGCAACACATACAAAATGCAACTACAAATAGGCTCGGCTATTCTAATATGACATATGAGATGCAATTTAGATAACATGTATTCAACTTGGAATTGAAATACGATGCAATTAATATGATGTGCCGAGCCTGGTGCATACAATGTAGATGAATGATGCAAAGATGCAAGCATAAGTATGCTAATTGAAAATGACCTAAAACTAACCATTGAAATCAGTAAGTAAAAGGGAGAAAGAAATGGAGGTTGGAATACATGCATCACACGCACGCACACTTATTACAAAATTTTCCCTTCCAATGGAGGGTCCGAATAAATAATTTATGCCGGCTAATTAACTAACTAACAAGCTAATTAATTATTACAAAACCGAATTGAATAACTAGCTACAACTAATTATTACAAAACTTAATTAATTAACAAATTAACTAATTACAAAACCAAATGCTAACTAACAAATAAGCAATTAAACAAAGCTGCTTCGGCAAGTTGAAGAAGATGAACATGCATGCTCGGTTCCCGTCCCTGTAAGCTCTCCGGTTGCTCTCAAGAGGCTCTATCTGCAGGGTGTCCTTGAGACCTTGCTGCTGGAACTTACCAAAAACATGTTGGGGAGTGCATCAGTGGCCTGCCGGCCATGGAGAGATGCTGCCGACCACCTGCCGGCCAAAGATGGTACATTGCCAGCCAAGAATGAAGAGGTGCCAGCCATCTGTAGAGCACTGCCGGCCACTGATGTGCTGGGACACCAAGCTACAACAGAGTACAAAATAGAGAAAATGGAGGGTCTCCCAAGGGTATGTACGCACTATGCCACCCCATATCATCTTGAAACATCGAGGGAGAGGCATAGTCAGATCCACGACCATCAATCACGCATCCCGATGCATGATGGCCAAAGATCCAACTTGTGTAAATCAATGAGAAATGAATGCACAAATAAACACATAAATGCCTAGAACTCTATCATAGATAATCAAGAGCGTCGGCGACCGAGAATTAAGACACGCCTCATCACTTGAAGTATGAAACGTCCCTCATTTCTCGTGTTCGGATTAACACTTAATCCAAACAACGATGCCATGCAAGGATGGCATACACAATGCGATGCATGCAAACATGTAATGCAATATGAACAACCTAACAAGGCTAATGGTATGCACAATACTAATACATGCAACAACTAAGCATAGACAATGCAAAGCAACCTAGACATGCAAACCAACCTAGACATGCAAACATGCGATAAACCAAGCATGCAACAACGTACAAGGTGACAAGCATGCTACGACATGCAAAGATGGACTTAAACCAAGATGGGTAGACCTCAGCTATGCTCAAATCAGTGGCCATAAGGTGCTGAATTGATGGTACAAAATGCTAGACAAGCATGCATGCCAATGGGCCCAAGAATTAAGACATAAAGATGCAACTCTTAAGCACACTTGAGGAGTGAAAAGCATGCAAGTATGACAATACTACATGCTCTGAAATGATGTTAGGAATGATGCCAAATCATACACATAGCACAAGCATGGCATGCATGAAGTTCAAAAGCTAAGAACTAGCAAAGGGACTTAAGCTATGGCCATACAAAGCAAGCCCCAAAGGGCTAAGGGAACCTAAAACAGTCCCAAGGCAGGTCCAAAGAAGACCAAAAACAAGCTCGAAGCTAGCCAACACAAGCTAGAACACAAGGCCAAAAACATGGAGCATGCAAGGTTACAAAAGAGGCAATGCACTACACCTATTGAAACCAAACATGGCATGGTAGGGGCCTCAAAACCCAAGGCTAGCCTAAGCATTTACACTATAGCTATACAAAACATAAGTGATATGGCCATGGCAGCCCAAAATAGTCCTAGAACAGCCCAAAACAAGAATAAAATCATGCTGGAGCAAAGCCAAAACATGCTAGAATGATGAGTCAAAAGCTAGGCAAATATGCTACTTTGATGAGCTACAAATGGGATTATACTACACATACAAGATGCATGCAAAAGGTGACCAAACCAGCCATGGAAAGAGCCAAGGAAGGTCCTAAAAGTCACAAAAAAGGGCTTGAACCAAGCCTCAAAAGTACAGAGAGGCATGCTCCTTTGGAAGGCCAAAAATGCAAGAAAACAAAAACCAAAAGAGAGGGGGTCATCCCCTCTGATTTGAGGCCTCAAAACCACATGCCTACCACTAAAAATCCACTGGATTTCAGTGGTTAAAAGGCCAAACCAAGGCTCGAAGGCCTTAAGGCATGGCTCAAAATAAGGCCAAACAAGGCCAACAAGAGGGTTGAAGACCCTCAACAACCAAAAGACCTTAAACAACCACCAAAAGCACTTAAATACAAGACTTTTTTCAGTTGAAAGAAAGGCCTAAAACAATATGCAAGGATGGCCAAAATGAGATACAAAAAAAGTGCTAAAAAAGGAAAATACTCACCCTTGAAGACCAACTTCGAAACCAGCAACCTCAAGGGCCAAAAACTTACTTTCAGAGCTCAAGCAACCTTCCCAAGAACCTCAGTCCAATGGTGGTGGTGTATCTCTATGTGTTGTAGTGTAAAAGTGCAAGAAAAATAGACTAAACCACAACAATATATATATATATAGAGAGAGAGAGAGAGAGGGAGAGAGAGAGCTATATCTCTTCTAAAATGGCTGAACCTCTCCTAAAGAGAGAGGCTCTCTCCTTATATAGAGGGAAAACAATGCAAAGCTTCTTCAAGAAGCTTGGCAAGAGCTTTATCCCTCCATACACGTGTATGGAGGGGAGATGAAAGGATTCTAGCTGGCTCAAAAGATCTGGAGTGAAACCTGCTGAGACAGGGGGTCTGCCGGCCATCAATGATGGCCGGGAGTGGCTCACTGATGGCCGGCAGGCTCAATCAATGGCCGGCAACAACAAAGTAAAGGCCGACAGGGCCAAATGGTGGCCGACAGTGCACCAAGAAACACATTCTGAAAGGACCAAGTCATGGTCCAAGAATGGGGCAGAAATGATACAGGGTTTGGAAAGTTCAAACCTGTGACGTTTCGCCGCGAAAGTCGAATACCCGACGGGCAATCGAACTTGTAGCTGGATGTACCTGCAAGCACAATCGAGTCTTGAGGACGGTCAAAAATGGGGTGTCTACAGGGATGAATGCGATCTGTCAAGGTGCACACAGTGGATATTTAAGTGGTTATATCACACTTTGCTAATTCTTTTGCACCAAATGTTAATGCGATTTTTAGTAGAGACCTTTTGGGGGCATGGAGGAAGCTGCTATGAAGGTAGGGTGGGTAGATGTGGGGAAGCATATGGTAGTTAGGGGTGTAATTTTGGTCCGTGGCCCGCGGGCGGCCCGAAGCCCACTCGAGGCTCGAGGTGGGCCCGGCCCGTTAAGGCCCAAGCCCAAGCCTAGCCCGATGCCTTGGGCTAGGGCCTGGGCCATCGTTTTGAAGCCCGGTCTGACCCATTGGCCCCCTCAAGGCCCGCCCAAAAGCCCGGCCTGAGGCCCGGCCCGCCCGGTCCACCCGATGCCCAGTTTTTTTTTAATGGAAAATAATAAAATTTTGGTGGAAAAAATTTAAAAATTTAAAAAATTGTGCCTGGGCCTGGGCCCAAGCCTATGGGCTCGGCCCACTGGCCCGCCCAAAGCTCGAATACTCCTGGGCCTGGGCCAGCCTAATTTTTTGGTGGAAGCCTGTAAGGCCCGACATGGGCTGGGCCAAAATGGGTCGGGCCGGGCCAAAATTGCACCCTTAACGGTAGTCAGAAAAATGGAATGAATGCAAGTGGTTGTAAAGTGGGATGTAGCTGCTGAGAAAGTCAAAAGCCTTTTTTTTTAAAAAAAAAAAACCAAATCGAAATTATTTTAAAATTCATTTTTGAAATTTAAATTAATTTTAACTTATTTTTCAACTCTTTTTTTTTTTTTGCCAATTTTTGTTTTAAAAATACCAACTTCAATTAAGTTATTGATTTTTTATTTTTATTTTTTTAATTTGTGTCGTGAAAAAGTTGTAAGTGATTTTTTTATTTTTTATTTTTTTTAAATAACTTGGTTTTGCAAAATAAATTCTAAATTACTTTGATTGTGCTTTAAAAACACAATTTTAAAGTTGAAGTGATTTTTTATTTTTTACTTTTTAGAAGAACGAAGTGATTTTTTGAAATAAATATTTAATGATAAGTCTTATTTTCTATAGATAATGTTATATCTATCGAATTTGGGTTTGTTCTAATTGTCCGAATTTGTGCATGTCGGTCATCCGGATGGATGCCAGTTGACGAGGATGACGTTGGTCATCTGAATAGTCTTCTAGCTTGCCTAATTTGGATAATTAGGCCGAGCTTAAATTCAGTGGATAGTCATTTTTCTTGATAGAGTTGTTTGAGGTTAGGTCTTGCTTAAGATATTTTATTTCAAAAGTAATGCTAGACACCTATATATTTATACTTACAAATTCACCGACAATGATGTGGCGTGGGAGTTGGGTCCACAATCATTAAATGTGTAACAAATCAAAAGTTGACACATACTCTGTCACATCATTATGGGTAGAATTATGAGTACTTTTCGAGAGTCTCAAACATTTTTCCTATTTCAATAAGTCTTGGTTGAAAAGAAAATTATTAGATTCTCTGACTGCACCATGTGATAATGTTATCCACCAATCACCGAAGACCTTGTCTCCATGTTTCAACACAAAATGGTGAGCCCTACCCCTTCCACTATTAATCATAACTTTCTGTGGCACCACCTGACCATGAACCAGGGTCATTAAACAATTTCTTTAAACTGAAGTGAACACATTTCAAGATATTCATGTGACATTTACTTTTGTTTTTATTATTTCAAAATTTTAAAACTTTATCACTTTTATTATATACATTAATTTTTAATAAAATTTATATAGTTGGAATTTACGCAACAAAATGTATCACATAAGATGAACATTAAATATAAAATTTTGTTAAAATAAACTATTAATTTTTTTAGTTGTAGAAAACTAAAAATTTCTCAGTTTGCAAAATTGAGAAATTTTTTTTTTTTCAATGTTAAAACTAGAATATTTTTTAATTTTGCACAACTATGTTTCAGCAAAAAAAATATTTTCTTCTTTTATACAAATTTATATTAAATATTAGTCTTTGATAGATTTCAACGAATAAATTCTAAAAATATAAATTTGGAAAAAAAAAACAAAAGTGAAATATGAAAATTATGACATTTTAAAATTTAAAATGCAAAAAAAAAAAAAAAATGTTGCCACGTCATCAAACTTTTGAATCAACATATATCAGGCTTCTTCTATTTTTAATTGATAGTTAGAGAGGGGGAGAGGGGGAGAGAGAAGAAAAAAAAAGAAGGAAGATTTTTTTGGATAAAAACTTTATATGGGACTTACCTTACACAATCTCACTAAATAGAACTCATTGGTAATTGTTCTCTTTTAAAAATTACTTAGAGTTTGTAAAATAAATTCTAAATTATTTAGATTTAAAGAATTTGTAATTTAAAAATAGTGAGTTTAATAGTCAAAATGGGCAAAATCATCTAACAATAAAAATAGTTAGAGAAAAAAAAAAAAAAAAGGAAGATTTTTTTGGATAAAAACTTTATATGGGACTTACCTAACACAATCTCACTTGAGAGGGAGATTTATGATCTGGATTGGGCCGTGATAATGGCCGGACAGATTTGGGCCGAACAAGATTGGGCCGAGGCAGCGCGGCCTGTGCCCTGAAACGATTTGCATTTATTTCAGCAAGGCGTGGTTGGACCAAACTACTTGGCTTCATGGAATAGAGGCCGGGCAAGTAAGATATCCGGCGCCAGGAACGGCATTGTTGTTCCACGGTTCATGAGTTGTTGTTCCACGGTTCATGAGTTAGCCCGGCAGGAAGGCCAGCGGCAAACCAGCGTGGACTGTCCCGAGCTCGGCTATGCCGGGATGCAGCCGAGCTCGGTCTTCATTAAGCACGGCGAGTAGAGCGCTCTGGCCAGCTGCACAGCACAACCGTTGATAGCCGAGAAGATTCAACCCAGCTGCCGAGCTCCCGATAGAGTGGGCTGGCAATTTGGTTAGGTGGTGTTTAGAAAGATTTGTGCTGACAGATGGGATAGCAGCACCACGTGTCGAGAGACGGATGCGAGTAGATTTGGGGCGCAGAAGGTATATAAGCAAGTCTGCGCCCCCCATGCTGGGGATCACACTTTTTTGGTGAGATAAACACTAAACACAACTCAGTCCTCTCTCTCTCTCTCTATCCCTGTGTGTGTGTCTAACTTGATCGTCGGAGGGGTTTTCCGGCCACACACCATCAGGTAGCTCACCGCTGTTGTGCTTGCAGGTCGATCAGACAGACTGGAGCTTGGAAGAAAGGAGTGCGGGCTTGCCTAAATATTTGCTCCTCACACAATTGGCGCTGTCTGTGGAAAGTGGGGCCTCCACGCCGACGATGATGGCAGGTTGCTCGGTGCTGAGCTCGGTCACCAGCTCGGCAGAAGGGTCCGCACGTGGTCTTTTGCCAGCACGGCATGTCTCTCCGCTGGCTTGACCGACAGCTGGAGAAGCCAAGGCAACCACGGCCTCACTAGATTGACCGGCAACAGTTGGACGGGTTTGGATGCTCGGGATCTCGGTGGGAGTTGCTGTGAGTAGGTTCTTGATGCGGCTTCTCTTTGCCATCTCTTCCGCCTTGGTTAACCAGATTAGGGGCACGTCCGGTAGTGCTGGGTCTGGAGGAGGTGATGGAGCATGGAGAAAGTCTGTGACTTTACTCCGGCGTGGAGCAGAGTACCGGTAGGTTGGGGTGTAGCCGAGCAGCTCGTTGCAATCCCGGTTACTATAACGGAGCACGGCCCTGATGGCTTCTTCGTTGGGATAGTGGTAGTTGACTTGTAAGGCTTGGATTGCTGCAAAGGAAAGAAGAGTAGTGTTAAAATACAGAATATGGAGCAAAGGCAATTGACTGAGCAAGGTGGCACGACTTACATGTGGAATCAAAATTCTTGCTGGTGAACCAGCCCGATACGTCGGCCGTTTCATAGTTGCCAGACACCCAGAAAAAGTCGTCATCGTATAAGTCCTTGTCTGGGGTGTCGGTCACTATCTTTTCTTTGCCCGGTCGAATTTTTAAGTAATAGGCAAGGCCGTCGCCCGTGTGCCCAAGTGTGTACTGTCGCAGTATCTCGACTAAACTCGTGAATGCCATCGATTATTCTGTAGGTGTTGGTTGATACTTGTGTGGGTGCTAGCTCGGTACGGCACAGGAATTCGGTCCGCAGAAGGTTAACCAGGAAGCGAAGGCCTCCCTCAACAATGGAAAGAACGGTGAAGGGGCACTGGTCTAATCTGCCCTAAGGGGTTGTCTCGCTCTCGGCGAGCTCTAGGTGAACATCTGTCGGGATACCGTAGTCTTCCCGGAATACGGCCAAGGCAGCCGGGGTGTCGACAAGGAAGTGGAAGCGCCCCATGTGAAGCCGGTTGGTTTAGCTCGGCTAGGTGGTTTGGCACAGACTGGTGTCTTGATGGCTGCTCGGTCTTTGAGAGCCTCAATATTTGGTCAGTGGTCCCCTTGGACTCTGCAGGAAAAGGATGGCAATGGTAAGTGTGAGCGCGGTCGCGCAAAACGAGCTTAACTTTAGCTCGGTTATGAAGAGTGCCAACCGCCTCGGTCTTGAAGGCAAACCAAGGAGCCCGGTCGCTCAAGCGGACCAGATGTTAGCTCGGTCGAGCGGCCAAGTTCCCTGCCTACCCCAGTTTCTGCTAAAGGTTTTGATAAACTAGTAAATTGCTCGGTCTTATTGTACTTTTGGATCAAAAGGCGACCTGGAGCCCGGTCCGCTCCAGTTCTTCGTGTATTCATGTGTTCATCACTGGGATTGAAGAACAACGAAGAAAATAGGGGCGAAGGTGCGTTTTGGGAGGGTTATGTCCTAAAACCTACGGATTTGGTTCCCTAAAAGGAGTAATATCAAATGAAATGACAACAAGAAGAGCTGAAGAACTTACCAGTTGAGGGCAGGGACTACTTCTTCGAGCACGAGTCCAAGAATGGGCAGGAGTGAAGCTTGCTAGGGATGCTTGAGCTCTGGAGCGTTGAAGGTTTGAGGTGAGACAGTAAGAATTTAAGGAAATGAGATGGGGCACATTTATAGGGGTGGAAAGGCCGCCCAAAATTTGAATTGAAGAGACGTGACTGTTTGCGGCTCAAGGCCAATCAGCGCACGACACGTGTCCCCATTAATGGCAGCGTCAGAGCTGAAGAGACAGGAAGGTCAGACGAGGCGCCAACCGGACAAGTCAAGAGACAAGATGGTGAATCGAGGCGTCGACCGGGCAAGTTTTGAAGACAGGCATGTCAACTAGCCCGGTCACCGTATTGCAAACCGAGGATCGAGGAAGAGTTACCCCGGTTAGAATAGGTAATCCCAGTCACGCTTGCGCGAACGGAATTAAGGGGCAATTGAGAGGGAGATTTATGATCTGGATTAGGCCGTGATAATGGCCGGATAGATTTGGGCCGAACAAGATTGGGTCGAGGCAGTGCGGCCCGTGCCTTGAAACGATTTGCATTTATTTTAGCAAGGCGTGGTTGGACTGAACTACTTGGTTTCATGGAATAGAGGCCGGGCAAGTAAGATGTCTGACGCCAGGAACGACGTTGTTGTTCCACGGTTCATGAGTTAGCCCGACAGGAAGGCCAGCTGCAAACCAGCGTGGACTGTCCCGAGCTCGGCTATGCCAGGATGCAGCTGAGCTCGGTCCTCATTAAGCACGGCGAGCAGAGCACTCTGGCCAGCTGCATAGCACGGCCGTTGATAGCCGAGAAGATTCAGCCCGGCTGCCGAGCTCCTGATAGAGTGGGCTGGCAGTTTGGTTAGGTGGTGTTTAGCAAGATTTGTGCTGACAGATGGGATAGCAGCACCACGTGTCGAGAGACGGATGGGAGTAGATTTGGGGCGCAGAAGGTATATAAGCAAGTCTGCGCCCCCCATGCTGTGGATGACACATTTTTTGTGAGATAAACACTAAACACAACTCAGTCCTCTCTCTCTCTCTCTCTATCCCTGTGTGTGTGTCTAACTTGATCGTCGGAGGGGTTTTCCGGCTACACACCGCCGGGTAGCTCACCGCTGTTGTGCTCGCAGGTCGATCAGATAGACTGGAGCTTGGAAGAAAGGAGTGCGGGCTTGCCTGAATATTTGTTCCCCGCACATCACTAAATAGAACTCATTGGTAATTCTTCTTTTTCAAAAATAATTTAAGAGTTTGAAAAATAAATTCTAAATTATTTAGATTTGAAGAATTTATAATTTAAAAATATTGAGTTTAATAGTCGTCATGCCTTGAAGAATTTGATAAAACTACAAGTGGGGGGATAAAGCGAAAGTTGGGTTCACAGCTAAAAAACCAAAAAGAAAAAAAGTTGGCTCTGAGACTAGGAATTAAGATCTTATTGGTAGGGGTGATTACAGATCGGGTTGAATCGGAAAGTTTCTCATTCATTATCCGTCTGAACTTAGACAGATTGGAAAAAATCAATTCATATTTTTCGTTTAGTTAGCAGACGTGGATTGAGTATGCCATGTAGATTTGCGGTTGGATGCGGATCGATTTGCCGGTTCAACTTTACTATTTTGGGCCTTTTTTCAAACTATTTTTCAGTAAATATTTACTATTTTAAGCGCAAAATTTTTTATTCTTTATTTTTTATAATAAAAATAAAAGTTCAACTTTTATATTCATAAATAAAAATTAAAAAAAATATAATTACTAAATAAAATGTCACTTTTTAACAAATAAAGCATAAAAGCATAACATCATATTTTGAAAGACGTTGGTGGATTGGATTAGGTTGGGTGGCCTTCCGTCCTTGAGCCATGTAACGCCCCAAAATTTATCAACATAAACCCACCACATTGGTTAACATTTACAAAGTATTAACAATAATCCATCCTGAAAAATCTAGAAATCCGCTAGATATTGATTTGTGATTATGTATCAATTTAAAGAAATAAAACAATCCTAATCAAACAATCAAGACAAATCGACACAATGATTTTAACGTGGAAAAACCACAATTGGAGCACCTCCAGTTGTGATAAAAAACCACGGTTAACAGCCACAAAACAATCCATTAAGAAGACATAAAGGAACTACACAAGTATACTCTCAATTATCTAGCGAATCCACGTCCAAATTGAACAAACCCCTATGTGTCTCTTCCAGCCCTGTCTTCACCTCGGAATTGTCTTGACGATGAGCCACTCCAGAATCCACCAAAGCTTCAGGCTCAAATTCTTCAGAATCCACCGAAGAACAACTCTCTTTTGTATAGAATGAACAAACAACCCTTTGATATAATCTTCTTAACCCATGAGTTGAACACTTAATTAAAACATCAAAGAAAATTAGCAAAATATCCCCAGATATAAACCTTAATATCCAAAAAGAAGATCTGGAGGAGTAATCCTAGTTTTGGACTAAAACAAATACTTATAGAAATCTGGGACTGCGAAGCTCGCTCGAGCGGAGACTCTCTCGCTCGAGCGAGGAACCAAAAACGCGTGTTTTCCATAAGTGGCTTCGCTTGAGCCACATAACCTTTGCTCGAGTGTACATTCATCCTTCTCAGGTTTTTTGTCAGACGCAGCCTTCGCTCGAGCGAGAACTCCTTCGCTCGAGCGAGCAAGGGCGAACATGCAACTTTGAATGCAATTTTGCATTTTCCTTCAGGGGCGTTGCCCCTCGACCCTGCCTGGGCGTTGCCCCGGACCCCCGCGTGCTAACCGGGCAGCTCGATCCCCGTCATAATCAGCGAAGTGGCAATCTTGAAAGTATTAAC
The DNA here is from genome assembly GCF_055761805.1 of Camellia sinensis. Lineage (NCBI taxonomy): Eukaryota > Viridiplantae > Streptophyta > Magnoliopsida > Ericales > Theaceae > Camellia > Camellia sinensis. The sequence continues at coordinate 50,500,910 of NC_138965.1, forward strand.
ATCACAAACTTCTCTGCAAGGCATAATTCGGGTTGGATTCGCATCTAAAAACTCATAGCCTTGCTGAAATAAAAAGTGCGAAAATAAGTACAACTGAAAGGAGTTTTATCAACCGAGATTGCCAAGAATAAAAACCTAACACATCCATCTTTACATAATTAATAAATGAGTCATACAAAGGTTTCACATGTGATTTATACATTCATTGGTAAGAAAAGACATGAATCTATAGCATGTGAAGCATATCGTCTTAAAACAAATAAAATGCCATTATAGGCTATAACTTCCAAGGCTTAAGCCCGGTTACACAAAAGTGGCCTCTCAGGCCCGTACAAAAGTGGCCCTTGGCTAGCAATTAAATTACAACAAAATAGAGCCAATGACTCTTCACAGGAATATGTCCACGCTGTCAACTTGGCGGGATCATCATATCTTTACCTGCATCAAAATCCCATAGAGGTGAGCATAAGGCCCAGTAGAGAATTCTCACAAAGTATATACAGTTATGCAAAACTCCTTAACATCATATGCAAATGTGATGCCATGCAATGCCATTATAAAGAAGAACTTCATTTCAAATGCACAACTTGAAAATCACCATGTTTTCAACAACATTTTTGCAATCTCATCAATTTCAAAACTTCCAATTCTTTTAATGAATAGGGGCGGTAAATACGACTCTAGTCATCCCTAGGTTGGTGTCTGCAAGTAGGCTCAGCAAGCACTACCAAATTGTCATTTTTACCGGTATTAATCGAAAGGCTCGACACCTATCCGCGCGCGTTTCTGGTCTTTCACCATGGACACTCAAGACAACTTTTCAAGTTCAACTACACCCCCTATCCGGACTTACCAACGTATTTAGCCCATACCACATTTCCATAGTTCATGTTACAATACCTCTTTCTTTCATGAAATAATTATCTTTAATCTAAACTCACAATGCTTAATAATAATAATTTGAATGAGTATGCAAAGCAATGATTTTCTCCATACCTCACAGCATTACTCCATTTTCAAATATCTCTACAACAATATCAATTAATTACGTTTCTCATTTCTTCTCCTCAATGTTATTTCACAAATAACTATATGCCATCAATTCATAGCAACAACAATATCTCATCATGCCCAATCCATAACAAATTAGCCTCTTCAAGGCTACATGTGATGCTTTCAGCATTGATCTCTAAGATTGTACAATTCACACATTCCATGGTGCACAACCATTGGCTACTTCACAACAATACATGTTCAAGTGTTTAGTAATAATGTTAAAATAACATCTTATTCATTCTCTTGACACAAGAAAATAAAGAATTTCGTAGGCATTTTTCTTATTTTCCAAAATCCCCAAATCCTAGGGTTTTTCATCAAAGACGAAACATTTCTCATTTCCTTAGTAAACCCCTTTCAAAACCATTTTCCTCAAGTTTAATGAAAAGAAAGCCCCTTAGAACTAATAAAAGATTGATATTCAAACCCCTTTTTAGAACTCTCAACATTTTGATTCATAAAGTAGATTCAACACAATAAGTTCAAGAAAACTTTTAAATCAACATCAATATAGCAAAACTTGTATATATAACTCAAGAAATCCCTACCTCAAAAGTAGAAGCCCAAGGGAGAAGAGCTAAGCAAGGGTGGAACTGCGAAAATGGCAAAATCAACTTCTCCTCAGATGAAAATGGAGATCTTGAAGAGCTCAACCTTTTTATCAAAGGAATGAGGGTGAGGAGATCACTAGATTTAGGTCAAAATGTAGAGAGAAGGTATTTTCTTTGAGAGAGAGACTCTCAACTTTGGGTTTTGGGTGAAAAGGGATGAAAAAGTTATGTAAAAAGTCACTTTTATGATTTGATATACGCGCAGTACGCTCGAGCAGAGAGTTTGACGCTTGAGCGTTAGACACAAAAATTTAGTTCATCTTGAGCGCAATAAAGTCCGTTTGAGCGCCAAGACACAACGACGACAACTCGCTCGAGCGCAAAAAGTCCCACTTGAGCGTGGATTACACCCGTCCAGTATTTCTCAGATTTCAGACAGTCGCTCGAGCGATAAGGGCCATTCGAGCTCAGATACGCTCGAGCGTAAGAAATGCCGCTCGAGCGTGAAAAACACTCCTGCAGCATTTTTACAGAGACATAAAGTACTGAAAGATCGCAAACTCCGCTCAAGCGCAAGAAGGCTTACTCAAGCAGAAGACCAAAATTCTGGGCAACAAGGTTCTAGACCAACTAGCAACCAACCTATCCTAAACATACTCAAGACATTGCAAAACTCATATTCAAAGGGTGTAAGGAGAAAGGGCATAAATAACAGCATTAAATCACAAGACCCGAATCTAGAATACCAAGGAAGCCGAGAAAAATCCAGGACCGCTATAAGCCATCTGAGTTTAAGCAGATTGAAAAAATTGCATCCGCATCTATCTATTCAGACTATTGAAATTGCTCATCCTGCGACAAATTTGCTTGAGTCATTTGGTTTTGGCAAGTCAGATAGATACGTGCCCAGCCCAATACTGTAGTAAATTATTTATAGTGCATCCTATAATGTCCCCAAAAGAAGTTGTTTTGGGGATTGAAAAAAAAAAAAAAAAAAACCTACCCCTATTATTTTCCCTTTCCCGCCAAAACAATGTCGTTTTAGAGAAAAAGTTAAAAAAAAAAAAAAAAAAAACCTACCCAATTGCTCTTTCCCTTTCTCTTTCCCAAAAATGACATCATTTTATAGCACTAGAAAATGCATTATAGGCCATTCACTACAGACGATTTAGATTCCCAAGCAATGCCAACCAAATGAAAAGATTATTTTTAAGAAAAATATCAAATAAATTCTTGTCAATTTATATATTGCGTACGAATTAAGTGGTAAGAGTTTCCTGTAGTACAAATAAGGTGAAAGATTTAAGTTCCACTTTTCCTATCTAACTTTTTAAGGACAGGACAATTGACCTAATGGTAAGAAGTTTAGAATTCGAGTCAACGAAACAGTGTTCTAATATTAAAACCTAAAATTTTATTTACAATAATTGGACATGAATTTAAATTTTACATAAAAAACTCACGAATGTAAAAACACAAGAAGTGTCTAAAAAAAAAAAAACAATCACACACAAAGACAAAAAAGTAAAATTAAAAAACAATAATAAGATATATTATATTGACTTTTCTTAAGATTTAGAGAAAATACATTAGATCCTATAATTTTTGACATAATTACAATGATTTTCTTTTATGTTTTGATTTATATAACACTTAGTTTCTTTTTCATCTATAATTTGTTAACAAATTAACAAAATAGATAGAAAGAATGATATTGTCATCTCTTTTATAATGAAATATTTATTTTATATGATTTTTGTTTATCATTCTATCTTCACATAATTTACGTTAATTTTTGTTTATTTAACCTTTCTAAAATAGAGATTAAGTAATTATATCAAAACTATGGGCTAATTATATATTTTTTTCAAATCCAAGGAGGTCAGTGTATTTTATCCAAAATAATAATAGTAATAAGAAACTTAAAAAAAATTTAAAAAAAAAAACACGTGTCCGCCAAGAATATGCCAACAAATTACCTAGCATCTCTTCAACCATAAAAAGGGCAAAACTAAGATGAGCAACAATGTATTTATGTACACAACTGAATAAGCCATTAGTAAACGATTTCCAAGGATTGAATTGAAATTTTGAAACCACTGCTGATACTTGACACCCACAACATTCACAACTTCGATTTCCTAACCCACAAACAATTAAATGAACAAGTAACCCTCAACAATGACATGAACAGAGAACACATTCTCGCTCACTAATAAAGAATTCCTTCATATATAACACAAAATCATGAAACAGAGCGACTATCAATATAACTGATTCATATCACTTAATCAGCATCCTTAGCATCATTGCCTACCCAATCTCACAGCTCCAAAACAACCAATTGTCGAGTTAGTGCCGAGGCAGAAGACTTTGTTGCTTGCTGCTGCAGATGCATTTCCATGAACGACATTTCCATAGAGAGAGAATTGTAATTGGGATGCTTCTTCACTAGTTATTTGGCTATCCTTCTCTTCTTGCTCCTTGCACACAAGGTGGGCTCCAACCTCCTTTACTTGAAAATCCTCATTTCCAACCACTGAAATATTCAGTTCATCGCCACCTTCCAACTGATTTTCAAACTTCCAATAACTTAACATCATCACATCCTCATCAGCTTCTGGAATGCCACAGACATTTGGGAAATGTCTCCAAATCAGACTCTTGGTTGTATTACTGATAATAGTATGTGCGTCACAATTAAAGCGATAATCTTCTTTTCGATTATTCGGAAGTGTATAAATAGAACATACACTCAAGCATCAGATTCTAAAATTAAGATGTGACAGTACACTAAATGATATTGAAGATCCTACATTTTTAAGATTAACACTACAACATATAAGAGTTTTAGAAACCAAATGTTTTGATCTCTAAAAGTAAAAATTTTGTTGCAAAAAACATTGAGGGACCAATTTCCATCGTCATGAGGATAGTCGCTAAAAGGTCATCCTGAAAAGTAAAAAATAAGGCTTTTAGCAACAAAATTTTGAAAATGTCACTAATAAATAAACTTTTAGAGACAAAATAATTTGGTCTCAAAAGGATAATAATTCATCACTAATGTCCAATTTTTATTGCTAATAATATAATAGCGACACTTTTCGCAGCAAACTTATTTGGTCCCTAAAAATCAATTTTGTTCCTAAATTTTGGTCTCTAAAATCTTAATTTTTTGTAGCCTAAACCTGTCTAGAACCTTACTTCCCAAAAAGTAAGCATAGAATATATGTGGTTCATGACATCCCTGTGTGACATAAAGCATAATTAATTTACCATTACATATTGAGAGAGAGAGAGAGAGAGAGAGAGAGAGAGAGAGAGAGAGAGAGAGACCTACAGGGGAAACTTCCTTGCTTTATGTGACCCATAGCATGAAAGAATAACATTTGAGCATCTCATGGATCCTATGTTGGACAAGTCCAAATTTTTAATTATCTCCAATGTCAATATTTTCTAAAGGTTCAAACTTGAAATCTCCCATAATCTCTATTATGAGAGTAGAAAGAGAAGAGAAAAGAGAACTCTTGTATTCAAATCTGTGTTAATGAATAGGTACACACTTTTTTATATAAGAGAGAAGATAAGTATATATAGAGAATATATTGTAACAGATAGATGCAAATAATATCCTAATATATTTTAGTATACTATATTAACACCCCCCTCAAGCTCAAGGTGGTAATGCATATATCAAGTTGAGCTTGAAAATTAAATTAGAGAATCATCCTGGAGGATGAGCCTTGGTGAAGATGTCAGCTGTCTGACTGACAGAGGTAACAAAGATAAGATGAACAGTGTCACTAGTAATGTGTTGCCGGATGAAGTGACAATCAATCTCAATATGCTTGGTGCGATTATGGAAGACATCATTATATGCAATCTGAATAGCACTCTGATTGTCACAATAGAGGGTAGTGATAGTAGGATGGGGAATGCCCATATTAGTAAGAAGCCAACGAAGCCACACAAGCTCTTGAGTAGTATTCGCAAGAGCACAATACTCAGCCTCAGTACTAGAACGAGCAACAAGAGTTTGCTTCTTGCTACGCCAGGCAATGAGAGAATCACTCAAGAAGAAGAAGAACCCTGTAGTAAAGCGACGATCAGTAGGATCCCCGACCCAATCTGCATCAAAAAATGCATGTAACTGTAGAGAAGAGTGTGTTGAGTAGTGAAGACCATACTAGAGCATCATAGTGTGGAAAGTGAGGAGTAACCATGAACTGACTGACAATGTGAACAACATAGGCAATATCTGGACGAGTAACCGTGAGATAGACAAGACTGCCAACTAGCTGACGATATAAAGTAGCATCAAATAATAGGTGACCATCAAGAGGTATGAGACGAGTCTGAGGATCAATTGGAGTAGTAACAGTCTTGCAATCAGCAAGACCAGCACGAGCCAAGAGATCAGAGATATACTTGGCCTGTGTTAGAAAGTAACCAGAAGGATCATGAGAAATTTTCAAGCCGAGGAAATAGCTAGGCAAACCCAAATCTGTCATCTCAAACTGGTGATTGAGAAACTGTTTGAGACTAGAGATACCCACTGTGTCATCGCCAGTGATGATCATCATCCACATAGAGAAAAAAAATAATAATACCACACTCTGTCTGACGTATAAACAAGACAGAATCATAGGCACTGGAAGAGAAGCCAAAGTCATGAATGGTAGAACTGAACTTGGAAAACCAGGCATGAGGAGCTTGTTTCAAACCATACAAAGCACGGCGAAGTTTGTAAACTTTGATGGATGGAATAGAGGAACCAGGCGGAGGTTACATATAAACTTCCTCAGTGAGATCACCATTGAGAAATGCATTTTTGACATCCATCTGATAAAGACTCAAGTGGCGAGCAGTAGCAACTGCTAATAAGCTGCGAACTGAAATAAGACGAGCAACAGAAGCAAATGTTTCATCATAGTCAATCCCATACTCTTAAGTGAATCCCCTGGCAATAAGACGAGTTTTGTAACATTCAATAGAACCATCAAAATGAGTTTTGATCTTATAAACCCATTTATAACTAACAGCAGTCTTGCTAAGAGAAAGATGAACCAGTCCCAAGTATGAGTTTTATCCAAAGCATGCAGTTCATTAGTCATAACTTGCTTCCAAAGAGGGTTAGAATAAGCCTCACAGTAGGAAGTAGGTTCATGAGAGGAAAAAGCAGTGGAACCAACAATATAATCATGAAGAAAAACAGAAGGTTGTTTTACCCGAGTTGAATGACGATCGGCTGGAGGAAATGGTAGTGGAGGCTCCACATGAGGTAATAGAGGAGACTTAGGACCATCGTCAGATACAGAAACCTCATGATTGACGGTAGGCATAGGCAACTATGAAGGCGTTGGACCAGAATCTGCATCAAATTCAGGTGACAGCAAGTCTATAGAAAGATTAGTAAAAAATAGGGAATGGGTGGACTGTGGTAGATGAAACTTAGACAAAGTAGAGAACATTTTGTGTTCCCAGAAAACCACATGACAAGAAATACAAAGACACTTGGAGACTGGATCCTAACAACGATACCCTTTATGTTCTATACCATACCCTAGAAAACAGCAAAGATGAGAACGAGGTTCTAGTTTAGTGTGTTCATGAGGTTGAAGGAGAACAAAACAAGTAGAGCCAAAAAATTTAAAAGTGGTGTATGTAGGAGGAGAACCATATAGACATTTATAAGAAGAGAGATTGGCTATGAGCGGAGTAGGCACACGATTTATGGTGTAAATAGCAGTGAGAGTAGCTTCCCCCAAAACTTTTTAGGACATGAAGAGGAGATGAGAAGGGCCCGAGTAGTGTCTAGAATATGACGATGCTTTCTTTTAGCTTGACTATTTTGTTGGGACGTGCCTGCACAAGAACGATGAGATTGGGTACCATGTACCAGAAGATAGGAAACAAAATCAGAATCCAAGTATTCCATAGCGTTATCAGAACGAAAGATTTTAATAGTTTGAGAAAACTGAGTATGGACCATGGCAAAGAAATCATAATAAATCTGTTTAAGTTCAGACTGATTTTTTGAGAAGAAATATCCAAGTATAACGAGAAAAATCATCAACAAAAATCACAAAATATCTAGACTCCCCCATGGTCGGGGTGGGGGAGGGCCCCCAAATATCTGAATTCACAAGAGCAAATGAGGCAGGAGAAACAAAATTACTTTTATTAAAAGGTAATGTAGGCTGTTTAGCAATTTGACAAGATAAACAATCAACATTTTCAGAACTAACACGACCTAATCAACCACTAGAAACCAAAATTTTTAAATGACTAAAAGAGACATGTCTTAAACGACAATGCCAAAGATGAAAAAAAGACATAGAAATAGAAGCAGTGGAAGAGGTAACATAAGTAGTAGTGGATGATGTAGATGGAATGCGAAGATGAAGAAGCTCGAACATACGTCCACGCCTACGGCCTATCCTAAGGATCTGTTTTGTCTGAGGGTCCTACACCAAACAACCATTGGCAGAAAAAGTGATGATGAGACCAAGTTCACACAATTGACCAATAAAGATAAGGTTTAATTTAAGAGCAGGAATGTAATAAACATTAGAAAGAGATACAGTAGAAGTACAAATTTGACCAATATGACTAATAGACATATGAGAACCATTAGTAGTACGTATAGGGGGAACAGAAGAGGATGATGAGATAGAAGAAGATATAGTAGAATCAGAGGTCATATGATTACAGCAAGCGGAATCAAAATACTATGAAGGATTACTTGATGTGACTAAAAGAGCAGGAGAAGGAAGAGTACAGGATTTGGCAAGCACCGGTTGGATAATGGACGTTGTTATCCCAGATAGGCAACCCAAGAGGGGGGGTGAATTGGGTTATTAAAAATTTCACAATATTAAAATTAACACAATATTCAGAATTTTAATAAATAAAAAAAACAGAATAATAATTATCAATATAAAAGTAAGAGAGATAGGGAGAGAAAATCAAACACTGCAATTTATAGTGGTTTGGCACGCCAGGCCTACGTCCACTCCCCAAGGAACCTCCTTGAGAATTTCTTTACTATCAATTGAATAAATACACCACCAAGCTTGTGGATTTGGCACGGGACTTACTCTTATCTATTGAGCCCCACTCAACAATAAATGCCTTACCCTTACAAAATCTCTCACAAAAATAAGGAATAAGAATAAGTGGTACTTAAACCCTCTTTTACAATAATTCTCTCACAAAGAGTAGATATGAAAGTGTAAGAACAACGGCTAGACTTAGATCTGAAAGTGAAAAAGCAAAATACAATATACTCAGAATTTTGGAGCTCACAGAAATTTTTTTCTTCAAGTTCTTGATTTTTCTCCACACACAACACTTTTATTTATACACAAAAATATATCCGTCGCTCCTTGCTGACATCATGGCTTACATAAGCACGCTTCTGACGTCATGGCTTACATAAACACGCTCCTGATGTCATGGCTTACATAAGCACACTCTTGATATCATGGCTTACATAAACACACTCCTTGATATTAAATAGTCAGCAAATGTTAATAATTAAAAAGATAAAAGTAAGACTAATTTTTTCTTTTCATTTTTTGTTTTTTTTAAACATGGAGCTACCGTTTTTGTAGACAATTTAATACAAAGTTCACAACTTTCAAATGATTTGCTCCATCTTGTTTATAATATATATATATATATATATATATATATAACTTCATCTTTTTCTTCTTGTTTGATTATAATATGATATAATCAATATAGTGTAGTGTGATATGATATAATCAATGTAGTGTAAAAAGTTTAATAGCGCACGTGATGTATTCTATTTATATTATATGCGTTATATATATAATGTTCTAATCAATATTTGCATACAGAAAAATCTCTTTAATAATATTTATGATGAATCTAAAAATATATGTCATCTTTAAAATATTGTATATGTTGTTGAGATTTTAAACTAAATATATCCTACCACTACATTTGGATATATCACTTTTGTCAAAAGAAGACAACTCATTAATATCACATTTGTCAAGATAATACAACCAATCAATCATTTTTGTCAAAATAATATAATTAATCAATTTTAATTTTGTCAAAAAGTGAATAGTGATCAGCCTAAATTTTCAAAAAGTGAATAGTAAAGTTTTCAAAAAATATTTTTATTTAACTAATATTTAACAAATATATATATGTATATATATATTTTAAAAAGATAATATTTTGTGTCAAATAAATATGTATATTAAAAAAATCCAAATTATTATAAATAATATTTTAGACATCATCAAAATTAAATAATATGATCAACAGATGCAACATCATCCATAGAAAATGATAGAACAATAAGATCAGTAGAGTGGGGAGTGTAAGAACTCTTTGATGCAGTAACAGCTGCAGCAAGAAGAGGATGAGAACCATGAGCAGATTTGGACTGATGCACAAAACATGAAGACCCTTTCTTGGATGAAGGAGCAGGGGGAGCTTGAGGACAATTGCTTTGGAGATGATCAGGAGCAGTCTTGTGGCAAGTCAAGCATTCACGAACTTGGCACTAAAGTAAATAATGATTGGCAGGTAGGCCACGGTTGTAACAATAAACGTATGAGCTAGGAGGTTGTGAAGATAAAGAACCTCGTGATGATGACGTAACAAGAACAGAATCCAAGTGTGGAGTTTTAAGCATTCCAAAACGAGTTTCTTCTGATAAGAGTTCGGTAATGGCTTACTCCAAAGTCGATAAAGGTAGACGATGGAGCAAGGAAACACGCACAGGTTCAAAGGTGCTATAAAGAGCTATAAGAAACTGCAATAGCCGCTGATGATTCCTATGAACAATAAATAACTGTGCATCCTCCAAATGTGCCCAAGTAGGTTTAGAAAGAGCCAACTGGTCCCAGACAGATGACATGTGGGATAAAAAATCATTGGTGAACTGACCAGGCTCATGGCTCATGTGATGAAGAGTTTGTAGGAGTTGATATTGGTGAGCATGGCCAGTAGTCTAGTAGCGTTTCTTCAAGAAATCCCAAATTGCCTTAGTAAGAGAGGCAATAGAATCATCATCCTAAAAGCGTCCAAGCTGAAGGTTAATGGAAGGAACAGAAGTAGCCCGGAATCATGTGATAATCTGGTAGTTCTTCTCTTCCCATTCATCAAGACGCTCATTGAAAGCAAATGCAGTCTCTTTGTTTTTCTGGATGGGTTTAGAAAGAGCACTAGTGATAATACACTAAAGCCATTCCCTTTTGATGAATCCAGAGAGAGCTTGAGCCCAGAGAACATAGTTGGACCCATCAAGTGTAACAGAGACGGAATGGATGTTGTCAAAACGATCCATGATGCTCAAACGGGGAAAAAATAAGAAGAAGGTGCTTTGTAGAGGCTAATTTTGCCAAAACAAAACACACCAACAGATTCAAGAGGTCGAAAGCAATTAGGATATGGCTGAACAGATTAAAAACACACCCAGAAAGGTAAGAAAACGGCTGGTCAAAGAAGGTTGACCAATCTGGTCAACTAGGGCTGATGTCACAGCAAGAGGAATGACGTCAGCGTGCGCGGCGCACGTTAGCAGAGAGGAGTGTGGTGCATGATAGCAAGAGGAGCAGCAACAGCACACAAAACTAGGGCAGACGTCAGTTGACGTCAGGAAACACGCGGCTCATGTTAGCAGAGGAGGCCGCGGCGAACGATTGCGCGAGACAAGTGTAGGAAGCACGTCAGGTGCGTAGGAAAACGGTACAGTGCGTTGCCAATATTCTGGTGGCGCGTGGAGCGTCGGATGAAGATGGGTCTAGTGGCGTTGGCTTCGTATTAAAGAGACGAAGAAGATGGTATAGTCCAATCGTTGAAACAAGAAAGGACTAGATACACAGAAACCAACATGTAAAGGAAACAATCTAGAAAAAAAAAAAAAAAAAAAAAAAGTGAGGAAGAAGAAGAGGCTAAGAAAAAACCCTAGGCTCTGATACCATGTTATAAGAGTAGAAAGAGAAGAGAAAAGAGAACTCTTGTATTCAAATCTGTGTTAATGAATAGGTACACACTCCTTTATATAGAAGAGAAGATAAGTATATATAGAGAATATACTGTAACAGATAGATACAAATAATATCCTAATATATATTAATATACTATATTAACAATCTCAACTAGACTGCGATGCGTCTCATTGTGTGTAATTGGTAGCAACCTGCATGTGTAAAATTGATTTCCATATAAATTCTTCTCTTCCATGGTTAAAGGAAGTGATTGAAAGGTTACTTTCTCCAACAATGTGCATCCTCCAAAGTGTAATAATTTTAATTTATGTTGCACTTCAAGTGTTCGGAGCTTTGTGCACGAGATTAAATGAAGGATCTGGAGTCCAGTATGATTTTTTATGCAAATTAGGAGGCTACGAATTGCATTAAAACTTAAATTTAAACTTTCCATTGAGGATAGGTTGCTAAGATCCATAGGAAAATCATCATCTGGTAAATTACAATTCTCATGACTCAAGTGTAGCACGGACTGTGGTAAAAGAGCCCATGAAGTTTCCATTCTTTTTCTTGGCCTCAATAAAGAAGGATAGATGAACGAATGCCATGATTTGACCTCATTAGTGGTAGTGAGTAATTGACTCATGGCAATTCTATTAGCATGGAAGACTCTATAGTCCCCATTCCTGTTGGCAATTTCTCAAGATTTGAGCAACCTGAGATGTCAAGCGTTTCCAAAAAACTTTAGCATAAAAATGCTTCTCGGAAGCTTCCTCAAAGTTTTGCAATCTTTTAAATTGAGCGAAACAAATCTCTAAAGGAGTCTGGTGGATTCATGAACCTTAACCAACCTTGCACAATTTTTAAATATCAACCACTCTCAGGGACTTTCGAAAAGTAGGGAGGTTTAGTATGGCAATGGGAATGACTAAGATCAAAAATTTTTAGTGACTCAAGAAGCTGTAAAATAAGAAAATATGCTATATCAATACTTCTTTTAGTTTTCATATGAAATTAAAATATATATACATATCTAACATACCCAAATTATTTGAAAGCTACTATGTCTAATGTCAAGAACAATCAAGCTCTCCAAAGGGAAATCACGGGGTATGGATTTGAAAGGGAATCCATGCCAACATAACTATCGAAATCCTTTAGGAAAATTTTCAAAGCTTCCACTTATTTGTACATAATTTAGCTACAAGCATTTTAATTTGTGCATCCTTGCAAATGCATCAACTTCCAAAGCTATCTGATTTGAATTTTCTAGATCAATGCCTACAATCTGCTAGATAAAGATGCCAAAACAATATCTTTTAAATGAGTTGCCTACATTTGAGAATAATGGCGTGTCGAGGATTTCTTTATAACAACGTTTTCTATTGACCTCAAAGAATGTCCTGACTTGTTTATCTTCTTCAACAAATTCATATCAAGTATGAGGCCTTCGATTTTTCTCATCCCTTAACAATGAAGGAGAGGAGGATGACATTGATCAATAAAAGTAATGTCATAAAAATATAATTTCTGAACTGAATTCTGAAGCCTTTTTTTATTTGAAATTAAAACACCATAAATGTAGTTCATAATTTCAAAATTTTAACTACCACATCAGTATGAATCATATTTTTTTGGGTAAATTACATTGACCTCCCTTCAGGTTTAAGAAAAATACAATTAAATCCATACTTTTGACATAATCACACTGTCCTCCCATTTAGTAAAAGCTAAACTGACTGAAATTAATGCAGATGGTGAGTAAATACTAAAATAAACAAAGATATATATATATATATAATTTTAATAGAAAAAAAGATCACAATATCATTTTTCATTCATACAATTATCAAATTAATGCTGAAAAATGGCCTAACTATTATGTGAATTAAAATCTCAAGGGAGACTGTGTAGTTATATAGAAAGTGTGGGGCTAACTGTACTTTTCTCAAACCTCATAGGATATGAGTGTAATTTACCCTCTCTTTTTTTGGTACAAATATTTTGTTTCTGGATCATTTTCCGATGTAATAGCATTCCATATAAAAATAAAAATTGTGATGACCCGGTACATAATTCTGCTCGTCCTCTTGGATTATGTTGAATTTACTTTCGTTAGATCGTCGGGTCTAACTAGAAGCCTTGACTAGTAGTTTGGGTTATTGTATTTGGAAACTCTTCTCAAAATCCTTATCCTTGTTTATTTTCGTGTCGAGTTTCTCATGTTTCGGAAGGTGTGAGGTTGGATCCAGAGTGTCTCGTGTTGAGCTAGAAAAGTTTCCTGGCTAGAGGGTAGAGCTGCACGTGCAGGGCCTTGGGTCGCAGGTGCGGGAAATAGGGGAAGTCCAGGGTTGGCTACTACAATAAAGGCAGGTGTGGAATGGGGGTGCGGAAGAGTGCCGCACGTGCGGGGATCAGTGTCGCACGTGCAGGAAGTGCGCTCCGCGCGTGCGGGAATGGGTGTTGCACGTGCGGAAGTCGGCTGAGTTCGAAAATTCTGTTTTTCTTCTCTTTTGGGGCTGTGTGCATTTCACTTTTTACACATCTCTCTCTTTAAAAACACCATTTCCTCTCCATTCTTTCTAAAAACCCCACCAAAACACCATAAACTCTTGATCTCTCCCCAATCCATTGGAGTTTTGACCCTACATCCTTCACAAATCTTGGAGAGCTAAGCAAGGGCTTCATTTTGTGTGGTGGAGATCGAGCTTCAACACCATTGATTTTAGCGGTTTCATCTCATTTCTTCTCTAAACTTGAGGTAGGGCTTTTTTTCTTAGAGTTATATATATGTTTTTGCAAGATTATATTGATTTTCGAAATTTCCCTTGTTAATATTGAAACTTGATGGTTGACTCAATAATGTGGGTAGTTTGGGAGGGGATTTGCTCCATGTCTCTTTTGAAATAATTTCTTGAGGGTCTTGAACTATATTGATTGAGAAAAAATGTTTTTGAAGAAATTCTTTCAAAAGATTTGTGTGTGTAGTTGTGGTGAGAAAAACCTAGAAATTTGGGGTTTTAAGGGATGTTGAAAACACATGGTTGACATTGTTAATGTATTATTTTGTGCACTAAAATGAGTAAACAATGGGAAAATTTTCATTTATATTTATAATTGATGAGTTTCAAGAACTATGAAATTTTTTAATAATGGAAGTTGTTTAAATGTTGCTATAGTCTCGAAATCACTAAATTGTTGGGTTTGCATGAAATATGGAAATGTGGTTATTTATTGTTGGGTCTAAATGAAAATGTGGTTATCTTGCGAGATGGTATTGAGAAGAGAATTGGAAATTTGATTACTTCAGAATTATTGTTGAGATAATTGAATGTGGAGAAATGTTATGTGGTATTGATAATTATTGCATTGCATATCCATTCAACTAGCTATTACTCATTTTGAATTGCGTTTGGAAATTTTTGCATTGAGAAAAGAAGGTTTATAAATAAACTTCCCATGGATATTGTTTTGGGGTAAATAGGTTGATAAGTCCGAATATGGGGTGTAGATGGAATTGATTAAGTTGGCCTAAGTGTCCGGGGTGAAAGACCGAAAACATGCGCAGATGAGGTACCACTTCCTTTCCGGTAAGCAATCGGTGAAGTGGGGTTTTGGTAGAGCTAGTTATGCCTACTTGCAGACACCAACTTAGGGATTACCTGAGTCGTATTTACCGCCCCTTGAATTAAATTGATAATTATTTTGTATTGTTGAGATTTCAAGATATCATTGAGCATAATGGTTTTCAAAAGATAATAAATGTGATTTTCTTGTCAAAAGCACAACATGGCATATGCATTCCATTTTATGAGGCTTGTATAAAATGTATATACTTTGTTAAGAATTTCTTACTGGGCTTTATGCTCACCCTATGGAATTTTGGTGCAGGAAAGACGTGGTGAACCCGCCAAATTAGGGCGTGGATGTATGTATTGAGAGCACGAGGCTCTATTTTGTTGGGACTATATTTTTGTAAGCCAAGGGCTATATATGTGTGGGTTCAAGAAACCATCCTTTGTGTAACCGGGCTTAAGCCTTGGAACTTATAAGCCCTTGAGGGCATTTATTTGTTTTTGATTGAATATTCTACATGCTATAGATTCATGTGCTAGAATTCATTAAATGTATAACTGCATGTGGGATTATTTTGTATAAACACTGGGATCATGTAATGAAAAGTGTTGGAGACTATTCTGGTATCTCTTAAGAGCCATGGTTATTGTCATATCCATTGTATATTTTTTTGGGGCGTTACAAAAATAAATAAACATGTGGAGAAAGTTAATACTTGCAGCATTTTCTCTCAAGACATTTAAGGAATCCTTATGATTCCAGAGTCTACTATGTTTTCCTGGCTCTTTAGTTGATTCTTGGCGAACAATTTTCCTTCCCATTTCTTGAATAAATTGATGCATCACTAGCTTTTTACGTTCATCAATTTTTAACAAACATCTATCAATGAGATTTTGAATCCCAACTATTGTGCAAAAATCACCTCCACCTAGAATTGTAACTACCAGGTCTTTGTCCCTCCCAACAAAGAAACAAGCAACATGGAGGAATAAATTTTTGTCATGGTCATCTTGTAAAGAGTCATAACTTATTTTGAGTTTTTCAAGAATTTCATTTTTAGGAATTGTTAGCAATTTTTCCAGTTGACTTTTCCATACATTAAGCTTTTTCTAGACAAAGAAGAACCCAACACTTTTATAGCTAAGGGAAGTCCTCCAAAATAGTTTGCCACACTTTTTGAGTCTTCCACGAAACCATCGATGGGATGGTTTTGCCCAAAGGCATGCCAACTAAAGAGCTCTAAGGATTTATCATAATCTAATTTTTCATCCCTATATATCTCAAAGGCTTCATTTCATGTATTGCACTTATTGATCTAGTGTATCCACGTCATTAAGAACTTCAAGAACAATTTTGCAACATATGGAATTTTTAATCTTAATAATTCTTTCGTCAACATTGCGTATCTTGTCCCTTCTTCCTTTTAAAATATCTCAAAGATTACATAAATGTTTTCAATTTTTCCAATTGACTTTTCCATACATTTAAGCTTTTCCCAGACAAGGAAGAGCCCAACACTTTTTATAGATAAGGGAAGCCCTCCACAATAATCTACCACCCTTTTTGAGTCCTCCATCAAACCAACGATGGGATGGTTTTGCCCAAAGAAAGATATTGCCTTCATTAATCATAAGAAGTAGATACTGTGTATTCTTTCTAAAATTTTATTAAAAGATAATAAAAGCTTTTATAAAAGATGAAAGGTAATAACAGCTTTTATATTTTTATCCAAAGGAAGGTTGGAAGTCTCCATGACCAGTTTCTTATTGACATGCCACAACAAAGGAAGGTTTTGGACACCATTCCCAGTTTTGCTAGGATGTTGTTCAAGGACCATTCAACTTCCTTTGGATAAAAATATAAAAGCTTTTCCTTTCTGCCTTTTAAAATATCTGAAAGAATACATAAAATATATTGTAAAAAATACATAAATGTAATACAATCAACTAACATTTTTTCAAACATGTTCAAGGACCATTCAACTTCTTAGTTTTTGTGTTATCTACGAAAATAAAAGAATGAAATATATCCCAAAAATATCTAACACCCTGATACCACTTGTTATGGTATATATGAACAATACCAAACTCCAAGACCTTAGCAAACAATTATGCACACAACAAATCTAGAATGGAGAAGTAAAAGGACAAGATAAAAACAAAATCACAAAGAAACATGAGATTTACATGGTTCACCCAAATCACAGGCTACATCCACAGAGTCACTGCGGATTTACCAAGATCAATATGAAAAGAGTTACAAAAGTCTCTCACTGTAACGCCCCCAAAATAATCAAACATGAAATAGATACATCAACCAACATCCATTAAAGAATAAGAGAAATTCTCCAACTTTTACATCATTAATCAATAAGGTTTGTACAAAATAGCCCCACATGCAAATTATACATTCAATGGTGTAGAACACTTGAATCTATAGCATGTAGAACATCCAATCCCAAAAAAATAAATAAAATGCCCTCAAGGGCTTACATATTCGAAGGCTTAAGCCCAGTTACACAACAATGGTCTCTCGGACCCGTACACGAATAGCCCTTGGCTTACAAAAATTTATAATCACAACAAAAGAGTCCTACACTCTCAAAAGCATACCACCACACCCTAGTTAGGCGGGTTCACCACATCCTTTCCTGCAACAAAATCCCATAGGGGTGAGCACAAAGCCCAGTAGGAATTTTTTAACAAAGTATATACATTTATGCAATTCTCATGAAATGAAAATGCTCATGCCATGCTATGCCATTAAAAGGAAACCATATCTTTTTCTTTTGAAAATTGCCATGCACCATAAAAATATGGAAGTTCCAACCGTTCAAAGTGTTTTATATCACATTCATGGGGTGGTAAATACGACTCGGGTAATCCCTAGGTTGGTGTTTGCAAGTAGGCATAATAACAAGCACTACCAAAACTCCACTTTACCAGTAGCTAACTGGAAGGCACGTGGTACCTACTCCGCGCGTGTTTTTGGTCTTTCACCTTGGACACTCAGGCCAACTTAATCAATGTCATCCACACCCCTATTCGGACTTACCAACATATTTACCCCAATAGTTCAATAATTTCTCATTTTCACAAACATCTATTTTGAATATGAGCTTTTAATTTCTTTATTCAAGGGTTTACAATGATCAACCAAAATTAAATGCCAATATAACAACTATCAATGCAAATGCATATCTTTCCAATTCTCAACATTTTCCATACTCTATCCCATTAGTAGTTGTAATTTCCACTTCTCATTCCAATTGTAAGATTCACAAGATGACCATGCACCCATTTAGATTCATCAAGAATAACTACATTTTAACAAGACTAGATAGAGTAACTATTCCATATATTCTCTACCATTACTCCATCATCAACTTGTTAAGAAAGTTCCCTTTCTCCATCACATTTGACACACAAGAAAATAATAATAACATGGGTAGTAATAATATTTCCATGGATCCTCAACATATTCTTCAACCCCAAATTCTAGGGTTTTTCTCCAAATCAACATTCTCCCATCTTTTGAAAAATGTCACCCTCCAAAACATTACCTCTCTTATCATGTGAGTAAAAACCCTCAAGGAAATAGTTTAGAGAGAGGGATAGATTAAACCCACTTTTAAAACCCCCAACATGTATAAGACAAAACCAAACTTTCAATATCATTAAAGAAGCTATTAAATCAACAAAATCTAGCATAAATGTATATATAACTCAAAGAGAATCTCCCTACCTCAAGCTTGTTGATGAAAGATGAGATGAAAACCCTAAAAAAATGAGGGTGCTGAAATAAGATCTCCACCACTCTAAAGGTAACCCTTAGTTAGCTCTTCAAGTTTTGAGAAGAATTTGGTTCAAAATCCCAATGGATTGAGAAGGATTAATTGTTTGATGTGCTAGATGAGGGTTTTTAGAGAGAAGGGGGAGAATATGGGATTTTTAGAGAGAGAGAGAGATATATGAGAAAAATGAGATATTCCCAGCCAAAAAGAGAAAAAGAAACAAAGCCATCGGATTTGGGCTTTTCCCGCATGTGCGGAGCCCACTCCCACACGTACGGCACCTCCCCGCACCTCCTTCCCACACCTACATTTATTTCAGTATGCAACCCAAGCCTCCCCTATTTCCCACACGTGCAGCCTGGCCTCCCGCACTTGCGGCCCCCCCATCCCGCACGTGTGGATAAAATCTCGTACTTTCTGGAACAAAAGAAATTTTGGAAAGGGAAAACAAATAAGAACGAAATTTTTTAACAAGAGTTTTCTAAAATACGAATCCACACAACTAAGGGAAAGTGAGGTGATTCTTGAACCCAGTCATCACACTCACACTTAATCTCATAAACTCTCTCTCTCTCTCTACAATAATCTATCTCATCCTCATTGTTGTGTATCTCTCTAAGATCACAAACTAATGAATAAAAAATATAGAGCTACATAGATGTATTTATGGGCTTGCCTCAAACCAAATCCTAAATTAATAAGGAAACGAAAACCTAAACTAATGAAAAACCTCAACCAACAAGGAAATAGTTTAGAGTCAAAATCTAATCAAACACTAATTTCCGTATTTCCTTTTCCTAATCTAATTAGGTTTAGTCTTGTTTCAGGCTCTACCAATAACAAGGTGGACAAACAGAAAGATAGATGGATAGATAAGTAGGACATGGGATGGGGCAAATAAGGATATTGTGGTCTTTTAAATTAGTAGTATTGTTCTTATAAACAAAAAACAAAACCAAAATAGAACTTAAATTTTTTTAAAAACTGAACTTCTGACTTGAGCACCCACAATAATATAGTAACAAGGGAAAATTATACCAAAGGTTCTTATAGTTTCCCTCAAGTTTCATTTTGGTCTCTAATGTTTGAATTTGAACATATTTGGCCTCTAAGTTTTGTTTGTGTCAAATAAGGACAATTGTGGATGGAAGTTAAGTTTTTGGATGGAAAATGGTCACATGCATTGCACATGACCATTTTTTAGGGGCGCAAATGGAAATATACACTAGCCTATTGAGTTCATTCACTTTGAGTCACTTATTGAGTTGTCTCACTCACCATGCTCACCCACCAACCCCATATCACTAGATTCACCACTTCACATGGCAACATACAACCAACACGCATTCCTCTTTGCATCTCCTTTAAATTTCTATGTCCTTTAGAATGGAATCATCAATGATATAAAGCAGATTGATAGATCAAACAATATCTTTTTCAAATTCAATAAATGTTGGTTGATCGTATATTTCATTATAGTTTTATGATTTAGAGTATCCTTTCCTATCTGATCCCTTTGAATTCCATATTTGAAGTTGCGATCCGATCGATTCATTAAAAATAATTGATTCAATATAGGGTGAGGCCTTTGGTTCAAGTCCATGATGGCCTAGCTGTACCAAGGAAAAGAATAGAAGAAGCACTTGACTCCTTCATGCATGTTTCACTTGGCTTGGGGGGATATAGCTTTACTACAACCTCACTTTTCTTTCTCTTCCTTTCCTAGATCAAAGTATCACCCATCAATTCCTTTTCACTCTTATTCAAACCACCTTTCCTCTCCTCATTGCGCAGACCATTCCACAACCCCTTTCTACAAAAATCACCCTACCCACCTCCTTGCGCAGACCACCCCTCTTCAAGCCAACACATTATGTTGAAATTGGTCAGTGGCCTGCTTCGTTGAAGAGGCAGATTTCAATAAGAGGATTTGAAGTTGAATTTAGGGTGGTATGGGTGGCAAGGTGGAGGGAGTTTGGTAGTGATGTTCTGATGGTGGTTCAAGGGTGGTGGAAGGTAAATTTGGATTGGTAGAGTGACGAGATTTGCTACTAGTTTGGGGTGGATTTTTTGCTGGTTTAAAATTACCTTGATGAGGTGGTGGCATGGAAGAAGAGGTGTTTTCGTGGTGGTTGGTGGCTATGCATAGGGTAATAATGTTTAGAGGTGGTGGTTGGTGGCTTTGCGTAGGGTGGTAATGTTTAGAGATGGTGGTTAGTGGTTGTGGGTGGTGATGGTGGACAAAATAAAGAAAATGAATTATAGAGAGGGAAGGATAAAAAGACTATTTTGTCCTTAAAAGATGTTCATGTGCAATGCATGTGACCATTTTTCATCCAAAAACTTAACTTCCGTCCATAATTGTCCTTATTTGACACAAAAACTTGGAGTACAAATGTGTTCAAATTAACCAAAATGAAACTTGAGGAAAACTATAGGAACCTCTGGTGTAATTTGCGCTAGTAACAAATAGTGATGATGTATTACGTGACAATTATTCTGTCGTTTGTTTTTTTTCTATTAATTGTGTCTTTGTTTTTCTTTTAGCCAATTATCTGAGGAATTTTTAGGTGCTAATAGGATAGATGCCATGTGATACTTTTTATTGTTGTGATTGGATTTGACAATATGGTCTATTACATTTATGCTAGGTGTTTGAGAAAAAATAAGGGACATACACATTTGTAATTGGATACCAAAATTTCTCCAATTATTTGGACAATTGGTTAGGAATGTCATTTGCGTGTCTTCTAATTTTACAAGTAGTTTAGTAAAATGGGCCGCCATTCGAGCTGCCATTCGAGCAGAAAGATTAGCATATTAATTAAGTATTAGGTTGGAAAAAATACCATTCTTCTATAATTTAAATATTATATATTTAATTAAAATAACGTGATAGTGATATCTTTAGTTAATTAAGTATGGGTCAGGCTTCTCTTAGTCTGAGATCTAACTGAAACTTGCTGTTAGGTCCATGGAGGCCCATTACGGGTCCTGTTTCGATAATGCAAACCATTTAATGTGTAGAACTTGCTGAACACTCCATTTCTGCAAAAAATCACGTTAATCAGATATCATAGCCACTTGATCAAATTATATTTCTATCAACAATAAATATAATTTTCAAAATAAATTGTTGAGAGAAATCTAATCCAATTAAGTAGCTATCGATACAATCAAGGTGATTTTTTATAAAAATAAAATACTCGATAAGCTCTACACATTAAACGGTTCGAATTATCAAAACATGACCTATAGTGGACCCTATGAACCTGAACGACACAGTTCAATCCACATAGTGAACTGAAGAGAGTCGGAGTCCATTATTATGTTGGAAAAAAATACCACTCTTCTATAATTTAAATATTATATATTTAGTTAAAATAACATGATAGTGATATTTTTAAATTAAAAATATATTGATAGGTGCTTTCGTGTTTGTATCAATCACATGTGCATATAATTCATACACATTAATATATTTACAAAATAATATGCGAATTAAATTCAATTCTTTTAGAGTATTTTCAAACATTTACTAATTCTTTAAAATCTAATTTGATTTTAAATTTAAGTAAGAAATTTTAATTTAATATGAACTACTCCAATTCTTCCATTAATTTTTTATCAAAATATTTTTAAAAATTCCTATATTATTGCAAATTTTACTTTTCACCAAATTTGATGAAAAAAAAATCAGCTATCAATATTTGATATCATCAAATTAAAATTTTCATGAAGGATACGATGATTTCTCAATTTGGTGTGAATAAAATGACTCTCCTTTAATTTGATGGATATTTGATAAAAGGATTGGAGATAATTTTTTGAGCAATGCTACGTTTTAGGAAAAAAATTTAGGAAGACGGTCATGAAGATTGTCCACCTTTAGATTAGTTTTTTGTGTTTTATTGTATATTATGCAATCACATTAACCTCTTAATCATAGAGCACTATAAGACATAACTAAATTTATATTATTTACAAACTATGACTTTAATATTAAAACATACTTACATTAATCAAGATGTAATTTTTTTTTTTTTTTTTTATATCTATTACAACATGCATTAAACATTGAATTTTCATGGATAAAATTATTCCTAGATTCAATTTCTAATCTCTGATACCAAGATTAAAGGTCTCACAGGATCTTACAAAAATTAACGTAAATCTTAACTTAAAACTTAAAATTAAAGTCTAACTATGAAACTATTTTAAATAACCTAGGGCTACTTTATCATTTTTAAAAACTTAAAGGGCTTAGCTTCTTTTATTGTTTTATTACCTACCATACTATATTATTTCTAAAAGCTTCTTGAACTATTTCCTTGTATTTCTTTAATGAAACTTAACATTTTCCTAATTTTTTTAGTCCTTTTCATCAAATATAAACTTGATAAAAGAGAATATGAAATATTTGGAGATGCTCTTATTTACATCTTCACCGAATCTAAACAACATTAATAATAATAATAATAATAATAACAATAATATAATAAATTATATACAAATTCTATGTCTGTAACATTATTATTATTATTATTATTATTATTATTATTATTATTATTATTATTATTATTATTATTATTATTATTATTATTATTATTATTATTATTCGTATTATTTCTCTAATTACTTATCATTACTCATTAGATAGGTGCTTTGATTCTCTCTCCTATTACTCTGAATCTTTCAATTACAAAAATAAAAAAATGAACAATAATAATAATAAATAAAATGATATACAAGTCTATTTTTTAGACACATTTTATAGACTAAGTGATGTGTCAAGAAAATGATTAGCTAATAATTAGAGAATATTTAATTATCAATCAATCATCTCGACAACACTGAATCTAGACAATAAAAACTAAAATTTCATATTGTGATACTTTTGTTTCACAATGCATAAAACGGAAAGAAACCCACTGATGGAGGCACATTTGAAATATAAAGCCGGCATTCAATACTGTGAAATAAAAATAATTAGAGTTTTTTTTTTTTTTTTTTTTCCTTCTCTTGGGGCAATTGATAAGATAATAATTGCAAATATAAAATATATATTGAGAGGGTAATTTTTGGTGAAAATCGGACCGAGCTATGAGATGGACTTTATGGCCCAAAGTACGAGGGACTGGGTAAAAAGGGCCGAGAAGTTACTCCGACCCAAGAGAGATAAAGATTACTCCGGTCAAAAGAGATGAAGTTACTTCGGCTCAGGAATTGCCAAGCTACTTCGGTTTGGACAACTTGGAGTTAGTCCGGTCTCCGAGTTAGTCCGGTCATGACGTATTCTGGATAGATCGGTCAAGACCTTGCTACTCGGTAGCTCGGTCCCAACATATCATGGTTCATACAAGGGAGAACCGAGATGAGGAGTAAAAGGAAGGGCCGAACTAAGGATAGTTTGGCCTACCTTGTGGCTCAGCTTAGCCAGTTTACTTCGGTCAAATGGTAGTTCAGCCATGGTGAAAACCATCCCACTTGGTTTAAGCAGTGGGGGGGTGTAAAAGGATAAGCATTATCCTTTAGGAGTATGAATCCTAGGAGGACTCTGCATGGAGAAATAAAAGTCCTACTAGGATTGTGCCACTCGAAACCTATAAAAGCTCACAAGCATCACCTTGGAGGAGGTAACATAACACAACATACAATTTTGCTTCCTGAATACATTGAGCTTTGTCTATTTGTCAAGTTTTCTGACTTAGGCATCGGAGAGGTTTCTGGCACACACCCGCCGGCTAGCTCACGTTTGTGTTTTCAGGTGACAAAGCGACGTCGTACGGAGGAGCGTGGACTTAGTCAACAGGATTATACGAGGAGAATTATTTCTTCCCCGTACAATTGGCGCCGTCTGTGGGAAGAATAGACAGAACAAAACCTCTTGATTAAAGCTTCTCCCCTTTACATCCAATGGCACACATTGAAGAATTGCCGCAGTCCGCCGTCGACGGGCTAACTCCAGAAGGGGGCGCAAGGCGTGAAGGATTACCCTCTGTCCCTCCCATGGCGGACTTGGAGCCCCAACGACATAACACCAGGAGGGATACAAGGGGGAGGCGAACTAACAGCCCCGTCACTCTCGTTCGCAAAGTCCTGACAGGCAAAGGCGGAGGATTGACCCTCAAGCTCTGGAAGATCACGTAAAAGAGCAAGATGAATTGATAAGAAAGATAGCGGCGGACATAGAGGCCTTGAAACGCCAGATGAAGAAAAAAGAAGTGGCGACAGGAGAGGGGCGCAAAAACAAGACGCCCCCTCGCCACTCAGAAAATTGTAGTAGGAATACTACACCCTCACAAGGAGAGAGTAGAAGCCTCAGGACAGGCGATACTCAATCATGGTCTTCCAGAACTCGTCACTCCAGGTCTGAGAGGACGAAGTCTGAAAGATCATACACTGAAGGAAGCACATACTGGCCCTCTCATTCGTATCAAACTAGATCTAGACAGACGGAATTACCCAGATCATCCGACTTACGAACCGTGCTCGAAGAGAAAGCACGATGCAAGGAGGATGCCAAGGCGCGGGATCCGCACAGAGTTTCTGCCTTACAGCGGTTGGCTCCTCGGACGCATGGAAGCGTCGAGGTTGGAATGCCAATACCGCGCCCAGCCTACGAACCAACGGACAAAGCATTGGCAAGATTACAAACTTCGCCGTTTGTTCCAGCGATCGAAAACGGGTCCCTACCATCAGGCTTCCTTCAGCCGAAATTCACCACATATGAAGGGAAGACAGACCCGTATTCACACTTAAGCCACTTTCGCCAAGTCATGGCCGTTTACAGGCGAAACGAGGCCTTAATGTGCATACTCTTCCCGTCTAGCCTTGGTGACCTAGGCTTGACTTGGTTCGAGAAACTTCCTGAGGGCAGCATAGCCTCTTGGGCGCAATTGGCAGAAGCGTTCGTAACAAGGTTCCGAACAAACACTAAAACCCCGGTGGAGATCGACCAGCTACTCTCCATCGACATGGGCGATAAAGAGACCCTAAGATCCTACAACAGTCGCTACTGGGAGACATTCAATCAGATTGGGGACTGCCCCACCAATCTCGCCATTGCACAATATAAAAGAGGCCTTCTAGTTGGGAACAGACTGAGGGACTCGATCACCATGACGCCACCCCTCACTATGGAAGCCCTGATGGAAAGAGTGCATCAGCACATCAGGGTAGAAGAGGATGGCGCATGAGCCAAAGCAAAATCTAGTGCGACCGCAGCACCAGAAAAGAAGACCTCAGCGAAGGTCAATACAGTAGATCGTCAGAGCAAAAACAGACGTGGCAGACGAGATAACGGAGAAGACCCAGATAAAAGATGGTTGAGAATCCGTACTGCCATAACCACGATGTTCAAGAAACCGATATATCGGATTCTTAGCGAAATAAGAGATGAGCCTTTCGTCAAGTGGCCAGCCAAGCTAGGAGAAGCCCAGAAGGACTATGACGAAAGATCACGGTGCACCTTCCACAAAGAAAAGGGACACCGCACAGAGAATTGCACACCATTGAGACAACACCTGGAAGAGTTGGTGGCAGCAGGCCACTTGGACAAATACATTGAAGGAGGGGCGCAACCAGCCTCCCAAGATCACAACCCTAACGGAATGCCAATCGACCTCCCACCTCAAGGCATTATCAATGTGATACATGGAGTCTTTGAACCTGAGCGTGTATGCGAGCTCAGGGGGTCAATTAAAAAGGCTGAGCACTTTAGAGAGGTGCTAAGTGCCCAACCTGCCATCAACAAGGGAAAAACCGAGGTGACAAACGTCATGACTTTTTCAAATAAAGACTTGGATCGAATATACTGTCCTCACAATGATGCCCTAGTCGTCACTCTCCGAGTCAAGGATTTTGACGTCAAGCGGATTCTGATTGACTAGGGTAGTTCATGTGAGATCATGTACTACGAAACATTCAAACAACTGAAGCTACAAGACAAAGACTTGGCGCCTGCCGTATCTCCCTTAATTGGATTCAACTCCATGCCAGAATGGCCCGTTGGCAAGATAATTCTTCCGGTCAGAGCAGGAAGCGTGACAAAACAAGTGGAGTTCTGGGTATTAAAGGTCCCTTCCACTTACAACATCATCTTGGGCAAAACATGGCTTCACGCCATGCGTTCGGTGGTGTCATCCTACCATCAGGTAATACGGTTCCCCAACGACACCGGTATAATTGAAGAAGTCTATGGAGATCAGATCATGTCAAAACAATGTTTCGCCACGGTAAACGGCAGCCGCGCTGCCAAAGGATACGTACATTCAGTGGAGGAACCTGAAAACAATGAACTATTCGCGGACGTCGGCAAAGAGGCTGATCAAAAAGCGGTGGAGGACTTGGTGGAGGTAAAAATAGATGAGAAGGACCCGGATAAGTTCTTGCTTGGCTCGTCGTTGTCCAGCACTGAGAGATTAGAGGTCTTGAAATTCTTGACCTCTAACATCGAAGTGTTTGCCTGGACACCCTACGACATGCCAGGCATTGATCCAAACTTCATCAGTCACCAACTCAATGTCCACCCATCCGCCAAACCAGTCGTTCAGCGCACACGCAGATCGGCACTCCACCACGCCGAAATAGTAGCGGAAGACGTAGGCAACCTGCTGGAGGCAGGAGCAATTAGAGAAGTGCACTACCCAAGATGGATCTCCAACACAGTCGTAGTGCCAAAGAAAAATGGCAAATGGCGAGTCTGCGTCGGCTACAAAACAGTTAACAAGGCGTGTCCAAAAGACAGCTTTCCTCTACCGCGGATAGATCAACTAGTGGACCTAACGGCGGGGCACAACCGACTTAGCTTTCTGGATGCATACAGAGGCTATCACCAAATCGCCATGCATAAACCAGACCAGGAGGTCACATCTTTTACAACTCCAAGAGGATTATACTGTTACAAGGTCATGCCCTTTGGCCTGAAGAACGCAGGGGCAACATTCCAACGAATGGTCACCAAGATGTTTGAACCATTGTTAAGCAGAACAATGGAAGCTTACATCGACGACATGGTGGTCAAAAGCAAGGATGAGAATGACCATCTTAAGGACCTAGGCAAGATGTTTGAGATCTTGAAGAAGCACAAGTTGCGCCTCAATGCGTCCAAGTGTGCATTCGGAGTAGGATCTGGCAAATTCCTGGGCTTCCTCGTGACCAACCGAGGTATAGAGGCAGACCCCTCTCACATCAAGGCAATCCAAGATCTGGAGAGACCAAACTCAGTAAAAGAAGTGCAGCATCTCACCGGCATGGCAGCTGCACTCAACCGGTTCATAAGCAGGTCGTCAGATAGACTACGACCATTTTTTCATGCCTTAAAAGCCAAGTTTGAGTGGGATGAAGAATGCGACCGAGCTCTGGAAAGCTTGAAGGAGTATATGTCTTCCCCACCACTGCTTGTTACTCCAGTAGCTGGTGAAGAACTCTTCTTATACCTGGTGGTCTCTCAGCACGCAATTAGCGCAGTGTTGGTTCGTGCAGAAGGAATCCAACACTTGCCCATCTATTGTGTCAGCAAGACGCTGCTGGGAGCCGAAACAAGGTATTTGCCACTGGAAAAACTGGCATTAGCCTTAATGATGGCCTCCAGGAAATTGGCACACTACTTTCACGCCCACACCATAGTCGTCCTCACAGCTTTCTCACTAAAAGCTTTGTTTGAGAGGGCGAACTTTTCTGGACGAGTTTTGAAGTGGGCAGTAGAGTTGGGACAATTCGATATCAAGTTCCAACCCAGAACCGCAATAAAATCCCAATCTTTGGTAGACTTCGTCGCAGAGTTTACTCCTGGAAGTCATCATATCTGCCCAGTCGACCTAACTGACACAACCAAACTAGGGACGGAAGTTGACGCCGGAATAGCGCAACCCCTAGTAGAAGGTACTCAGTCAAACTCCAAGGCAGACCAGACTAAGGACAACAAGGAAGAAACAAACAAAGGCTCACCAACAGTACAATCAGATGACGAAGGGCAGACAGCAAGCATGGACCTTGAAGAAAACACCATTCTTGACCCCACGACATCATCTGACCCCTCCACGTGCTGGAAGTTGTTCGTTGGAGAGATGTGGAAGCTCTTTGTGGATGGAGCATCCAACCGGCATGGTGCAGGGCTTGGCATAGTCCTCATCTCCCCAGACGGCCTGGTTGTAGAGCAAGCAATCAACCTTGGCTTCCCAACATCAAACAACGAAGCGGAATATGAAGCGCTTCTCGCAGGACTCAAATCAGCATGCTACATGAAGGCCACCGAACTAATGGTTTACAGCGACTCACAGCTGGTGGTAAATCAAATTTCTGGCGACTATGAAGCGAAGGATGATAGGATGGCCAAATACCAAGAGTTGGTCAGAACAGAGATCAAGAAATTTGAAGTAGTAAGGATAGAGCAAATCGGCAAGGAGGAAAACAGCAGAGCAGACGAACTAGCAGGTTTCGCCTCCATGGTAGATACCTCCATACCCCATCCACTACTGATCGACTACCTACCTAGACTAAGCATAGAAGACCCCGAAGCAGAAGAAGTATGTTGCACAGAACTAGGCCCCTCTTGGATGGATCCCATCATCCTGTTCTTAAAAGACGGCATCCTGCCAGAAGAGAAAAAAGAAACCAACAGAATAAGAGCGAAATCACAGCGATTTTGGCTCTCCCCATCCTTAGCATTATACAAGAAGTCATTCTCAGGATCCTACCTAAAGTGCGTACATCCCAGCAAAGTAGAAGCTTTCTTGTACGAGATACATGAAGGGGTGTGCGGAAGCCATCAAGGTGGAAGATCGCTAGCTTACAGGGCCATTTCACAAGGTTACTGGTGGCCATACATGCAGGCAGACTCAGAGAAATATGTAAAGAAGTGTGAGAAATGCCAAAAATTCGCACACCAAATTCATCAACCAGCAAGAGAACTCCTACCATTGACCAGCCCATGGCCTTTCGCAATGTGGGGTTTGGACATAGTAGGACCGCTTGCAACAGCACCCGGCAACAGGAAGTTCTTTATCGCAGCAACAGACTACTTCACAAAGTGGGTGGAAACAGAAGCATTGGCATCAATCAAAGAAAAAGATGTGAAGAAGTTCGTTTGGCAGAATATCATCACTCGGTTTGGCATACCAAAAGCCCTAATCTCAGACAATGGCACTCAGTTCGACGGCAGAATCTTCAGAAGCATTTGTGAAGAATACAAGATAGAGTTCTACAATTCTACACCGGCATATCCTCAAGCGAATGGCCAAGCAGAAGCATCAAATAAAGTCGTCTTGGATGGACTTAAGAAAAGACTAGAGAAGGCAAAAGGCAAGTGGGCGGACGAACTTCCTCATGTTTTATGGGTTTACCGCACCACACCTCGACGATCAACAGGAGAGACACCATTCTCCTTAGCCTATGGAATAGAAGCAGTAATCCCACTGGAAGTTGGCCTCCCCACAATTCGAAGCGAAAATTTTGATCCAGACTTAAATGAAGAAGCCATAGCGTTGGAACTCGACCTCGCGGAAGAAAGAAGAGAAAGGGCACTGGTTCACATTGCTTCATACCAACGAGAGTTAATTAGAAAATACAACAAAAAGGTGCATCCAAGACAATTCAAGATCGGCGATTGGGTACTGCGCAAAGTAATGGGAAACACCTTGGTACCAGGAGATGGCAAGTTAGGGCCAAACTGGGAAGGTCCTTACAAAGTGGTTGGGTTAGCAGGCAAAGGGGCATACCACCTAGAAGACAAGGACGGCAAAGCAATCCTTAGGCCATGGAACACGGCCAATCTCAAGTTGTTTTATTTTTAGCTTTTTCTTTTTCAAACATGTAATTTCTTCTTTTTTCTCAATAAGACAATCAATTCTTTTTTAGCATGAGTTGTTCTTTGTAAAAGTTAGTTTTAGTAAAGATAGGAATATTGCA
Organism: Camellia sinensis; assembly: GCF_055761805.1. Lineage (NCBI taxonomy): Eukaryota > Viridiplantae > Streptophyta > Magnoliopsida > Ericales > Theaceae > Camellia > Camellia sinensis. The sequence continues at coordinate 50,531,770 of NC_138965.1, forward strand.
AACCTTTTGTTCTAAGTTAGCTGGAAAAAACTAACTTAGAGGTTGGCTGGAATAAACCAACACCCTTCCTAAGCCCAGGATAAGGATCCAGGCTGCAGGACGTTTGGTCGGAATAACCAAACATTGTTCTAAGTTAGCTGGAAAAAACTAGCTTAGAGGTTAACTGGAATAAACCAACACCCTTCCTAAGCCCAGGATAAGGATCCAGGCTGCAGGACGTTTGGTCGGAATAACCAAACAATGTTCTAAGTTAGCTGGACCAAACAATGTTCTAAGTTAGCTGGAAAAAACTAACTTAGAGGTTGGCTGGAATAAACCAACTCTTAGTACTCTTCAGCCGAAGTATGGGGATGGCTGAAGAATGGTTGACTGGATTAAACCAACTCTTTGTACTCCTCAGCCGAAGTATGAGTATGGCTGAAGAGTAGTTGGCTGGAATAAACCAACTCTTGGTACTCTTCAGCCGAAGTATGGGTATGGCTGAAGAGTGGTTGGCTACAAACAAACTCATTGTACTCCTCAGCCGAAGTAATTATGTCGGCTAAGGAGTGGTCAGCTGGAATAAACCAACTCCTATTATTCTTCAGCCGAAGTAAGGGTATGGCTAAAGGGCGGTTGGCTGGAGTAAACCAACTCTGAGTACTCCTCAGCCGAAGTACTTATGTCGGCTAAGGAGTGGTTGGCTGATAAGCATAGCTAGTTTAACCATTTAAAACCGAAATGGCAGTTGGAACAATAGAAGACATTACAAGTGCAAGCACACATCAAAACCGGAACAAGAGTTCAAACAAAATTTTCATTCATTGAAAAGCAAGTACAGAGGGGCATAGCCCGGTTACATAGACAAAAGGTAACAAAAAAAGAGAAAAAATCAAGAAAAAAGATCTTCAATTTCGGTGTCAAAGGCAGCATCGGCATCAACATGAAGACCGGTTTCAGGCGGAAGGACGTTTTTAGTCGCAAGAGTGGTTTCGGTCGGAACCACGGTTTCACCTGGTTGTTTAATAGTTAGATCTTCCACCATGGGCTCCAACCGAACTGCCTGATCTACATTCACAATCGGAGTATCCTCAGGGGCAGAGTCTTCATCAGAGTCTGAGCCCTCAAGAAACTGCTGTTGCATGGCATTTGCATATTCCATGAGGGAGTTCGGTATAAAGTAGGCTGGAGGGTTGAAAACCTTGGTCTGTGGATCATGACCGAGCTTCTCAACGGCTCCCCTCCAGCCGCACTTAAAGAACAGATCCTTGGCGGCCTCACACTGTTTGACATATATATCCTCTGCCTTCTTAAAGCCTTTCTTTTCGGCTTCTTTGGCGCTCTCTTCCAGCTGGTTTATCTCGGTGTCTTTCTTCTTTTCAAGCTTTACCAGCTCGCGCAGGTGCTTGTCCTTCAGAACAATGGCAGCCTTCTGCTTTTTGGCTTCGGCCGAACTAACCAGTCCGGTCAGTCTGCCGATCTCACCTTGTAGCTCGGCCATTTGCTTTCTGGCCTCCTCTAGCTCGGTCGCTTTTGCTTCAGCTTCTGCCGCGGCTTGCCTTGTTATTTTTCTAAGCTCCAGCACTTTCCTATGAGTGATTTGGTTTTTCTGAATGGCCTGACAAAGCAAAGATTTTCCTTTAGCCGAAGTAAAAGGTTGAAAAAAGAAAGTAGACAAAGAAGACGACCGAAGTTGCTTACCAGAATCATGGATTTGGTCGAAGACCGGATGGCCTTCAGTTCAGTGTTCAGTTGTTTTTGGTGGTGCTCCATGTCTTTGGGGAGGCACACACTCTTGGCCAGGTTGAAGGCCAACTGATGGTCTTTTTCAGCAACAATCGAGTCTGAGGCTTGGATGTCTCGGTTGTTGAAAGTAAGTTTCGGTGCCCAGCAACCGGTCGTTCGGTCAGAAGGCTCCGGTTGGGGGCTCGGTGGTAAGCTCGGTGGAAGAGCAGGTTCTTCTTCATCAACCAAAATTTGTTCGGTTTCGGCAGTCCGGGCGTGCTTGGTTCGGCGGGAAGAGGACGGCTGTTGAGAAGGGAGGGCCACAACAGCAGGCTGCGATTGGCTGGGTGGCGTTACTTCGGGCCTGGTTGTCTCGGTTAAAAGAGCCCTGACTCTGTTCTTTTTTGCCATCTCTTCTTCAGCTGTCAGTGGGATCAGTCTAATCTCGGGCAAGGATGGGTCCGGTTCTGGGGCGTCTTCAAGAAGAAAGTCAGTTACTCTGGCTTTCCGGCGACCACTGTATCGGTAGGTCGGCTCGAATTGCAGTAATTTGGCCCAACTACGTTCAGGATATCGTAGTCTGCGAGAAAAGACAACTGTTAGTTCGACTGAAACATTAAAAAGCCGAAGTAAAAAAATGCAAGGAAGAAGACCGAAGTTAAATTACCGGGCTCTCCTTTTTTCCAATTTATAGGTCGGCCAGGAATTTGGGCTTGAAAATCCTCAAAGTTCCCAGAGACCCAGAAAATATCGTCGTCGTTTAAGTCTTTGTCCAGTGTATATTTTATTATCTTCTCTCGGCGGCGACGTATTCTAAGGTAATAAACCCATCCATCCTCTTTTGAGCCAATGGAATATTGATGGAAGATTTCGGCCAGGCCAAGGTTTAGTCCGGCTTGACGGTTCAGTTCGGCTATTCCCATAATGATGCGGTAGGAGTTAGTAGATAGTTGGGTTGGGCATAGTCTGGTTTGCCTAAGGAACTCGCAAATCAATGGCTGGACTGGAAACCGTAGTCTGGTTTCTATAATGGATAAAAGGGTGAAGGGGACGAAGCCTTCATTGTCCCAGGGAATGACGTCTTTTTCGGCCAAGACCAGATGGACGTCATCAGGTATTTGGTAGTCTTTCCTGAATTCGGCTAGGCCGCCCGGAGTATTTACTAGGTATCTATACTTCCCCATCTATCGTATAATTTAAGAATAAGTTATATCGGTGCAAAAATTGTGCTCAGTAGCTCGGTTGAGCGCACGCAGGAGTGCCTGGGCAACCTAAGTCTGCAAAGTAGAAAACACAGGGGTTAAGCACAGATCATTGGACCGTGCTACAAATTAAAAGCGAGGTAAAAGAGTCCTACTTCGGCTTTATGGACAGGTTCTATCTCGGTTCAGCAAAATGCTTGGTAGCTCGGTTTGAGCAAGGTTCTTATTAGCCAAATCTTGGCAAGCATCTCGGCATACTGGCTTTAGAAACAATTTTGTTAGACCGGTTCATCGTCTAGGGGCAGCTTTCTGAGTTCGGTCTAAAAAACTAAGAAAGCTGGTTCAGCCCCAAAGGCCTAAATCGGTTGAACTATGAGTTTTGTTACTTCGGTTGAGCCTCTAGGGGCAGCTTTCTGAGTTCGGTTTAGAAACTAGGAAAGCTGGCTTAGCCCCAAAGGCTTAGCTCAGTTGAAGACCGAGGTTCCTTATTTATTAAAGTCAAACTTCATTCGGTGGGCTTATCTCGGCTAGAGTTATTCAGGAGTTGATAACCTACTGAAACTACTGATTTCTGGAGTTCTAGTTCGGTTATTATCTAAAGTGATCTACCTATATAGGACAAACAGTATCCTAGTTCGGTTGCTACATGATTTTGGATTCAAGACTAGTTTTTTACAGAATAGTTCATACACGCATGAGTTCTACTGATTTTCTCATGAAAGTGCAAAAGTGAAAACAAAAATGAACAAGCATGTTTCGCAAAAACACAGAAAGCAGAAAGAAGAAAAGAAAAACAGGTTTCTTGAAGCTTACCAGAGGAAGATGAAGCTAAAGAAGGAAAAATGGCAGCAAAGTCGCAGCCTCTTCAAGTGCAATGGAAGAACAGCAAGAACACAGGTAGGAGAGAGAAGAGAGTGATAGTCGAGTGGTAATCCAAAATGTAGAAGGGGTTGTTTTGTGAAAAGGACGAGAGGCAAAAAGGGCGGGACTGTTCAAAATTTTCGTAGTACGAGGGCGGCGTGACAGCTGCCCACAGCCTATCAGAACCTGCCACGTGTCATTGGAAAGTGAAGCGTTACAGTCAGTGATTGAAGAGACGTTTTGACCGAACGTGTAGAGCCGGAGTAAAATAAGCTCGGCTAGAGAGGCTAAACGATTTTTTAGTTCGGCTGGAAAGGCTTAAAAACGTTAGCTCGGCTGGTCACTAGGTAATCCCAATCATGCTGTGCAGATGGAATTAAGGGGCAATTGAGAGGGTAATTTTTGGTGAAAATCGGGCCGAGCTATGAGATGGACTTTACGGCCCAAAGTACGAGGGACTGGGTAAAAAGGGCCGACAAGTTACTCCGGCCCAAGAGAGATAAAGATTACTCCGGTCAAAAGAGATGAAGTTACTTCGGCTCAGGAATTGCCAAGCTACTTCGGTTTGGACAACTTGGAGTTAGTCCGGTCTCCGAGTTAGTCCGGTCATGACGTATTCTGGATAGATCGGTCAAGACCTTGCTACTCGGTAGCTCGGTCCCAACATTTCATGGTTCATACAAGGGAGAACCGAGATGAGGAGTAAAAGGAAGGGCCGAACTAAGGATAGTTTGGCCTACCTTGTGGCTCAACTTAGCCAGTTTACTTCGGTCAAGTGGTAGTTCAGCCATGGTGAAAACCATCCCACTTGGTTTAAGCAGTGGGGGGGTGTAAAAGGATAAGCATTATCCTTTAGGAGTATGAATCCTAGGAGGACTCTACATGGAGAAATAAAAGTCCTACTAGGATTGTGCCACTCGAAACCTATAAAAGCTCACAAGCATCACCTTGGAGGAGGTAACATAGCACAACATACAATTTTGCTTCCTGAATACATTGAGCTTTGTCTATTTGTCAAGTTTTCTGACTTAGGCATCGGAGAGGTTTCCGGCACACACCCGCCGGCTAGCTCACGTTTGTGTTTTCAGGTGACAAAGCGACGTCGTACGGAGGAGCGTGGACTTAGTCAACAGGATTATACGAGGAGAATTATTTCTTCTCCGTACATATATATATATATATATATCTACAAATCCAACAACCAATCCAAAGAAATCACACCGAACCCAACCCAACAATAACCACAAAGTAGAGTTTGTTATGGTTGTATTTATAAGGTTTGAAATAAGTTGAAGACTGATTACAAATATTAGGTGAATTGCATTCAACTAACAATCATAGTTGAAAGAAAGGTTACAATGTCTCATCATGCATATGGTATATGCCCTTTGTAACATTTTTACAAAATTTACAAAATATTGTACATAAAAATAAAATGTTAACTTTTTTAACCATAAAATGCCATAACTTTACAACATACAGTCAATAAAACTATCACAAAACAATTAACTACGTCTAGTTACAAGCTTAAATGTAAATGTATAAACTGATGTTGATGTGGCTCGTGATTGGATGAAGAAACAAAAACATAAAATGCAATCTCAAGTAAGGTTTAAAATAAAATCAAAATGAATATTATTGAATTAATGAAGGCCCATGCCAAGTGCAATCAGTTGCTATAGCTCATATCAAGTGCAACCAAGCTCTCCAAACAAAAATCATTGGGTATAGATTTTAAAGGGAACCCATGCCAACAAAGCCATCTTAACTTCTTAGGAAATTCTTCATAGTATCCAGTAAGCCGTACATTATAGAGATGGAGTATTCTCAGTCTCTGCATTCTTGAAAATGCATCAGTGTGTATATTTACTTCTTTAGATGTTGGAAATGATTCTGTTGAGGAAGAATTCATGGAGAACCAAGAGAAGCTTAGACGACGTTTCTTTGATGATGATGAACTGCCTTTATAAAGGAATGATGAGTTGTCATGGAAATATTCAGAATGATGTCTTTTTGAATTATTTACCCTCCTGGATGGCTCCTCTTCGTTAAACCCATTCATGTTGAGGATGAGGCCTTCAACTGTTTCTGTCCCCTGATTATAAATAATAATAATAAAAATTCAGAAAAAAAAGGCTAGATATGCATGCACATGGGCAAAAAACATATACAAATAGACATGAAACAGCACAATTCTTACAGTTTTTTCAATTAATACATTGAATGCATGCTTATGATGCCATAGTCTGCTCCTTTTCTCAGGTTCTTCAGTTGATTCTTGTCGTACAATTTCTCGTGCCATATCTTGAAGCAATTGATGCATCATCAGCTTGTTCTTTTGATCAATTATTAACAGGCATCTATCAATGAGGTTGTCAATCCCTGCTTCAGTGTAGAAATCACATCCATCTAGCACTGTAATTGTGAAATCTTTGTCTTTTTCACAAAGAAACAAGCAACATCTAAGAACAAATTTCTGTCATGGTCATCTTACAAAGAATCAAAACTTATTTTAAGTTTTGTAAGGATTTGGCCATCAGGAATCGCTTTCAATTCTTTAATGCACTTTCCCATACATCTAAATTTCTTTTAAATAAAGAAGACCCCAAAATTTGAAGGGCTAAAGGCAACCCTCTGCAGTAGCTCACAACTCTTTTTGAGTGCTCCTCATAACCTTCAATGGGGTGGTTTTGTCGGAAGGCATGCCAACTGAAGAGCTCAAGTGATTCATCGTCATTTAATTCCTTAACCTCATGCAACTTGTACAGTTTTTGTGCCTTCATTAAGTGCTCACGCCTAGTCGTTACAATAATTTTACTTCCTGGATAAAACCAATCTTGCATTACGAGCACTGCATTTAATTGGTCCACTTGATCCACATCATCAAGAACAAGCAAAACTTTTTTACAACATAGAGCATCTTTAATCCTAACAATACCTTCATGGACACTACAAATTTTTTTTTTTTGTTTCCCCTTCAAAATATCCTCAAGTAGTCTTCTTTGCAAACAAACCAAGCCATTGTGTTGCTCTGATATTTCTCTAATATTTGCTAGAAAACTACTAGCTTCAAATCTGTGAAAATTCAGATTATAAACTGTTAGGGCCCTTTGTTGTCAAATTTCATGGAAAAACCAAGGTTGTAAACATCTTGTAAGTTTCCTATTTTTCAGTGTTTTTTTGTCTTCCCGCTCGAGCGGAGAAAGTGACGCTCAAGCGGGGTTTGCACTCTCACAGCATCTCTGCTACGCCTGCAAAAATAATGGATGTTGTGATTCTACGCTCGAGCGTGGAAACTTCCGCTCGAGCGTGTACCCTATATGAATCACGGAATATGAAGTCTTCGCTCGAGCAGGCTTTCCCACCCTTGAGCGGACCGCGCGATTTCGGGTTCTATATATTTGCGTGTTGGTTCAGTTTTAGGATTACTTTTCCTAGATCTTGGTTAAGGATTTTAGGGTTTTGTTTGAGGTTTTCTTCTGAGTTTTTTGGTGAGTTTTCCTTGATGTTTTGAGAGAGTTCTAAACTTATGCTCTAAGATACATACATCAAGGAGTTTGTTGCTTTATATCCAAGAGAGTTTTCTTCGGTGGATTCTGAAGATTCAAACACGGAGTTTCAAAGGAGTTTGATTCTGTATGTAGTCGTTTATTCGACAAACGAAGTTGTGGATTCAACTTCAGATTAATCAGTTCCGAGATAAAGGCTTGGTGAAAGAGTTACAGAAGGTTTGAAGACAAATTGACTGAGTTGAGCAATTTGTGTGTTATCTTTGTAATCTTTCTTTCTTCAGTAGTGGATTGATTAGCAGCGTTTCACCCGTGATTTTTTATTACAATTGAAGGTTCTTCAATTGTGGTTTTTTCACGTAAAAATCGTTTGTGTCGATTTATTGTTTATTCCTAAAACAACAATCTGAATCACTTACGTAAGTGCTTGATGATTTAGATTATGTGTTTTGAATAATTGGGAATTGAAATATTTTAATCTTGATCTAATCACGAATCACTTAGGATTTTCATAAACTATTTTGGCAATGGTTGTCTTCCCTATTCCATCCATCCCATATATTGTCACAATGCCAACATCTGTCGATCCATCTTGTAACCAAGAATTAATTTCTTCTACACAAGAATCAATTCCAATTTGGTAGGGGGGCAGACTCAAGATTGTTCTATCCAATTCATTTGCAATCTCCTTGATGATTTGCTGAATAAACCTTGCCTCATGCCTATGGCCAACAACAAAAATGAAAGCAATACATAATTGACAGATCATTAGTTCAAATCAAACAAGAATTCAAACATACATGAGACAAATTCAAACAAATTTCACAATGCTTAAATTTGCCATTACCACTTAGAGTGTAAATAAAATGAAATAAATGTTGGTTGCAATTTACATAGTTAATCCTGGCCACTATGCTCAAATGGATGCAATTTACATAGTTAATACAACATGATATTTATTCAAAAGAAAGAAAATAACAGAAAATCCAATGACATTCACCAAAATTCCAACTCCCACTTGAATGATCAACTTTAAGACAAGAAGTTCATAATTTTCACAATCATAATGCTATTTACATTTTTAAACTTTATCTACCTATTCCTGGACTTTTTTTTTGTTATCATTGCATTCCCTATATGTATTTAAACTATTTGTGTTATTATCACACACCAGCATTTAGTTGGATTTCTCCTAACGGGGATGCACAACGCTAGCAATGTGATATAAGAAACACAAGTAGTTTTATAGAGGAGTTGTACTTGTGCTGAGCATGTGTCAAATATTGATACTTCTTTAACACACTTAGACACATCCATAAATTAAGCTTACCAAGATACTTTATAGCAAAATCAAAAGAAAAACCCCCATGTTTCATGGAATTGTTTTACACATGCAACAATAGTAAATAACAACAAAATGTAGATGAACAAATACGAAGAGTCTTAAAAATGGAGCGATGAGTGCATTTCAAGAAAGTTGTCAATAGCAAACAATAATATATTTGAAAACATATTTTCATAAATTTATCAATTGCCCGTCATTCTCTAAAGAGCATCTTTATAGTTATAAGGTGTTAGATAATGTTGGGCTTCAGTCTCTTTATTTCTGACGATTCTGTTGCATTGATGATGTATCATCTTGTTATTGGTTGTGCATCGCCATGCCTGTCATCATGAAAGGACATGTATAGGGTACAATGCACTTCAGATGACACCAATATTACCCTTTTCTCTCTTCTACTTTTTCTTTATCTAAACTTCTATTTCTTACTTCATATTCTTTACCTTTACTCTTTGCACATTCGGGCTTTTTCACACTTTTTCCATCCACCATTGTCACTCTTCTTCAAGCTGCATACCTCTTGCATCTGTCGTTGTCTATCCCTTAAATTAACTCCTTTAGTTTAGATGTTCCATTTTATAAGTTCTCCATCTCTTTTATTTTATCATTTTTTTGTATTATCTAATTTGTCCATTGTTTCTTCATTCTCCAAAAAATGGGGCATTTATAGTACATGTTGGAGTCAATGACGACTACTAAATTTTATTAGATTCCCCTTAATGCCGATGTCAGCTTGAATAGTCATGTCGACTTCAAGATTGAGGGTCCTGACTTCATTCCACTGCTAAATTGAGAGTGCCTCTGCCATTGGAACTTGAATCCAATGTAGTTGACTCCAAGCTAAATCGATTGCTTGGTCTTTAGCTTAACCTCTACAAACTTGAGTATTGCTATTCTAGGCCTGGCAATGGATTGAGTTTGACTCGGATCCAACTCGTCTAATCCAATTTGTTTTCAGAAATCCAGATCCGATAATCCGTGTAACCTGAATCCGCCAGATCCAAATTTAATAGACCGGATTCGGATAAATCAATTCTGGTCCTTTTATGTACCCGAATTCGATATTACAGCCCATTTCAGAAGTAGAACAATTGCCCTAGAAAGATCAAAACACTTGTCTCTCTCATGCGATTTCTCCAAAGATCGATTCATTGAATCACCATTAGAGATTTCTTTGGAGATCGACTTATCGAATCACCATTATCATCATCTATGATTTTGTTGCTCATCATCAAATCATCATCATCATTTGTGACGTCTATCATCTGCAATTTCTTTGAGTTTGATCATCATCAAACCACCATCTTTGATTGTGACTTGAATTTCGGAGACTTTGAAGCAAGTGCAACTTTTAGAGTCATACATCAAACATCTGTATATTTTTCGGAGTCAGTAATTTTCTGTGAATTCCATTGCTTTCCCCAATATTAGGGTGTTAGTTTAACTAGGTTTTAGTTTCAATGAAATGGGTTTGGCTTTATATTGATTGTTCTCAAGTGGGTTTGCTATAGTTATGATAAATTTGAAGTGAGTTTTGTTACTTGTGATTATTGTTGAGTGGGTTTGATCAGTTTGTGTATGTGTTTGATCCGTTTGTTAAGTGGGTTTGTTAATTGTGATTTTTGTTGGAATTTGATTTGTCGATTACGCCATGGCTCTGGGACATTTTAAGGCTCCCAGTAATGAGCTCTATAACATAATTGGTTTCATATTAGTCTACATTAGCTTTATTTGAGGATTTTTGACATGAAAAAAGCTAGATGAATTTTGTTTTTTTCTTGTTATTTTTGTGCTGGATCTTTTTCTAGTTTCAATCGTTGTATATAAGCCCATGAATTTTCAGGCTGTTTGTTCATGTCAACTAGTCTGTTTTTGTGTTTGTAAGATCTGCATGACTCTGTTTCTGTCTTTAGATTCAGATTGGTTTGATGGGGAAAAACCCCAATTGAGTGACTTGAAATATATGCTTGTTTTCTGTTACAAGCTGGACTTGGTGGAATACTGCTTTGGGCTTATTTATGGTACTGATGCTAATAAGCATATTCAGAGCATCCATAATGGTTTTGTTGATCTTTTTTATGAGTATAAGAGTGATTCTTCTAATTCCATAAGTTCTGTCGCATTTGTTTATGAAAATAGTAGCTCAAGTGGTAGTCAATTGCTTGCTGGTTCTTTGAAACAAGAAAGTTTGGCTGGTTTTCATAAGTGGTATGTCCAAAAACGTGCTTCTAACATTTACGCCTAACAAAAATCAGAAGTGGATCAATACTTTGAGGAGTTGCTCGTGGAGCAATACTTTGAGGAGTTGCTCTCTCTCTCTCTCTCTCACACACACACACACACACATATACATAGACATCTTAGACATTGCTTGTTATCAAATGAAGTTCAAGCCATATGAACTTGAAAACCCGCAAGTCGCTTGATATCAAATGAATTTCAGTTCTGACCATTTCATAAGTGGCTATCAACCATGAGCCAAACAGTTAACTATCCAAGCTTAGTTTAATAACTTTAACAAGCTTTAAAATTTGTCCAAGCTTGGTTCGTTAAACTTTCAAACCAATCTCAAATGAACTTTTATTGAGCCGAGCTCAAGCAGTTTGATATTTTATATAATTTTAGGCTTATTGAACCGAGCCGAATGAGCAATTAACTATTCAAGCTTGATTTGAAAACTTTAATGAGCTCTAAAATGTGTTGAAGCTTGGTTTGTTTGTTTAACGAACCAAGCACGAACAAGCTAATAACAAGCCAAACACGAGTCGAGCTTGAGTTGTTTGGTTCGTTTATCACCCCTAATCAACCATAATGAAACCTAAGTTAATGTTACAGATGTGCATTTGTCAGGTTATAGTTTTGCCCACCTTTTAAAAGCATTGATCAAGTTTGTTTGATTCTTTAACAGGTGCAGTTTTTGTTGTTTGCTTATTTGTCACATGTAGGTCAGTATATTTCTTCCCTCTTCTGGGCTTTCCTTTTGCTTCCTAAATAAAGTGCTTTTCTTTTTCCAAAAAATTATTAATTTTGTTTTGCTCTTACTATTTCAACTGTAGTTTATGCAGTTCAACAATCATCATACTTGTATTGACAATGATTGTTGTGGATATGATGGTTCCACAGTTTGGTTATGCTTTTCATTGCTCACGCAAAGAAAGAATTTTGAGAAAGGGGGGGGAAGGGGGGGAGATAAGGGTTTTTTTTTTCCCTCATTGATTTGGCCTTTATTTAACAGAATTAGTTTGGTTATGTTGTTTGGATGGCCATCACCCACTTCCTAATAGTAGGATATGGCTTCATTTAACATAGATGATTATAATGATAATTCAGAACATAGTCATATATAGCTTATAATTGGTCATTCCTCAATTGTCAGTGAACGTCCTTGGATATTTTTTATGGTTTTCAGAATTGTCCTAGTGGCTCACAATGCATCTATTATGTTTTTGTAGTGAAGCTTCACAGCAATAGGAAGGTTTATTGTTTGCTATAGTTAGAATTAATTGAGATGAGATTTGAAGAATGGTGAAACTGATCTCTCTTTTTTTCTATGACTATTAGAAATGAATTTTAACCAGTAGAATTTGGAGTTAATTGGGTTGAAGCTTGGTTCCTTGGAGTTCAATTTAGTTGTTGTGCATGACATGGCAGCATCACACTTTTTGAAGTATTTAACATTGTTGTTGCATGGTTTTGAAAAATACTCAAACAAAAAAAGTTTTTAGATATCCACACTGTATATGCATTTCTATATGAGTGGAATTGAGAAAAATAGATGGATTGAATCACTTGATATGTCATTTGCATTGTGATAAAAGTTATCTACACACTTTTTTTTTTTAACTGTCATTTCATTGGAATTACAAGGGTTTGTTTTTGTTTTATCCATGAACCCAAGTTCAATTGAACTATTTACTATTTCAATTGTGCAGGACTTCATAATGTTGTTGATGGAGAAAGAGATGGAGGAGTTAGTTAAATGCATACAAAGAAAGTCTAAGACAATTAACCTAGGGGAAGCTTGTGGATAATTTGTCATTAATTACTTTATCTTGTTTTGTGGTGAAATGTGGTTATGAATGTATAAATCAATTCTCAACTATTATAACTGTTTTATTTTTGTCTATGGTTGCCATGGTTTAGCATTGAATGAACTAGACAGCGGAAAAAATATTAAGTTTCATGATTGAGCTTTGAATGATTTAGATATTGAAGTGTTTACTGTTTTATTTTGGCTATTAGGTGCATTATTTTTTATAAGTTAGATATTGAATGATTTAGCATTTTTCTTTTCCAAAAAAACATTGATTGTGTTAGATACTTAAAAAAATAGTTCTGTATAAACTTATGAGTAGTAAAGTATTCAAATTTTGATGTTCCGAACAAATTTTTTTTATTTTTGTTTTTATAATTGGTATTTTATTAACTTTATATGGCTGGCTAAACACATGAGGGAAAAGAAAAAGAAGAAGAAAAAGAGAGAAAAAAAAAAAAAAGGATCGGATTGGTACGGTACGGATCGGATTATATAGATCGGATATCCATTTAATATGAATCAGATCGGATGATGCGTAATCAAATTTTTCATATTCGGATTCAGATTAATAGTTAATTGAATCGGATTAGATCTTGGCCAATTCGACCTGTTGACAGGCCTATGCTATTCTGTTGCACCAGTTAACTGTCAGGACAAGTTCTACCTTACACCCAAACAAGCTAACTACAAACAATTGACCAAACCTCCAACAAAAAACTTGACATAGACCATTCTATCCAACAACTAGGAGTACAAGTTTTTACACCCATGCTATTACAACAATCCACGTCTTCACTTTTCTTTTTGTAGAATTGATTTTTGTTTTCCTTTGAATCTGCTTAGATTTGTGGTGTTCTGTTGTGCAAATACCTGACAAACTTACATCACTGCTACTGAGGAGTGTCCAGATCGATAATCTAAACAACATTTGGAATATCCAAGCACCTAAATGAGCTGCTCACATCCTTCTCAATTACAATCCAGTCTATTGCATCCCATTATTCGCTGAGATACACCTTATGAAGCCTAGTTGAGAGCTGCTCTGAACGCTGCCATTGTAGTTGCTATATTTTCTTAATTATTTTTTTTACTAGGAGTCTCTCGAAATGACAATCAACAAAAACAAGAAGTCAAATAAGAAAAAATGAACTATACATTCACAAATACGAAAGGTAGAAAGAATAATATTTCTTATTCTTATATTTTAAACAATGTATACACAACACCTCTATTTATAGGAGATACAAGGCATAAAATTAGGGACTGATTAGCTACTAATTAGCTACTGATTCTGAGGACTAATTAGCTACTAATTTTGATTCTAAATATAAACTTTCCTATTCTATAGTATTGACTAAATCTAAATATTTACAGCTGTGATATCCCAAAGAATTCAGTCATATCCTGGCAGAATTATTTCGTCCCATTTCCAACACTCCCCCTCAAGCTGGCTTGAATGTCTTCCATGGCCAGCTTGCTGATTAGGTGGTCGAACTACCTCTTGTGTAGTCCCTTTGTAAGAACATCTGCAATCTGCTCTGCAGTGGGTATACAAGACATGCAGATTAATCCCTTCTCAATCTTTTCTTTGATAAAGTGCTTGTCGACTTCCACATGCTTAGTTTTGTCGTGAAGATCAGGATTATAAGCAATTGTAATTGCTGCCTTGTTGTCATAGTACACTTTCATTGCCGATATTCTTGGAATTTTTAAGTCTTCTAGTAAGCTCTTGATCCACTCATCTAAATTCAGCTTCAACACTACTTCTAGCCACTACATTTTGTTTTTTACTCCGCCAAGTAACCAGATTTCCTCCACCGAAGGTATAGTAGCCTGAGGTAGATTTCCTGCCAGTGATGCTTCCAGCCCAATCCCCATCTGTAAATACTTCCACTTGAAGATGTCCTTGTTTTTTAAATATCAAATCTTTACCATGAGTTTCTTTTAGATACCTTAGGATCCTGTATGTTGCTTCAAAGTGCTCCTATCCTGGTGAATGCATGAATTGGCTTACTCTGCTTACTGCGAATGCTACGTCAGGATATGTATGAGATAAGTAGATCAGTCTTCCAACAGGTCTCTGAAACTAGTCTATATTCACCACGTCTTCAATTTTAGCATGTTGTAGCTTCAAGTTGGGCTCGGTTGGTGTTTCAGCAGCTTTACATCCGAGCAAGCCTATTTCTTTGAGCAAGTCAAGTGTGTACTTACGCTGAGTGACAAAAATGTCCTCCTTAAATCTAGCGAACTCCATTCCAAGAAAGTATTTTAGTGCTTCCAAGTCCTTTATCTCGAAATCTTTAACAAGTCCCTTCTTTAATTTTTCCAATTTGGCACTATCATTACCTATTAGAATTATGTCATCTACATAAACAATCAAGGTAGCTACTTTACCTTCTCTTGAGTGTTTATAGAACATAGTATGGTCTGCTTGGCTTTGACTGTATCCAAGGTTTTTTACAACCTTTCCAAAGCGTTCAAACCACGCCCTTGGGGATTGTTTGAGGCCGTATAGAGACTTGTTTAATTTGCAGACTTTATCTACACCAAACTTCTTCTCAGAACCTGAAGGTAGGTTCATATAGACTTCTTCTAGATTTCTATTTAAGAAGGCATTTTTTACATCTAATTGATGTAGATGTAGAGGCCAACTGTAATTAATAGCTAGTGACAGTAAAACCCAAATTGAGTTCATGTTGGCAACCGGAGCAAAGGTTTTTTGGTAGTTAATCCTGAGGGTTTGTGTAAACCGTTTTGCCACGAGTCTCGCCTTATATCTTTCCACGCTACCATTAGCTTTGCACTTCACTATAAATACCCATTTGCACCCTACTATCTTTTTGTCCTTAGGCAGATTCACTAACTTCCAAGTACCATTCTTTTCCAGAGCATTCATCTCTTCCATAACTGCTGATTTCCAATTAGGATCATCCAAGGCTTGTTTAATAGTTCTGGGAACAAACAGGTTAGATATTTTTAAAGTAAATGCTCTACGACTATTGGAAAGTTTATCATAGGATAAATATTTCGCAATGGAATGTTGGGTACATTTTCGAACTCCTTTCTTAATGGCTATAGGAAGATCACAATCTGTGGGTATAACATTAGATAAAACCGCTGAAGGAAATGGAGATGAAGTAGAGACAGATGAAGGAGGAACCAAATTAGGATTACCTAAACTACTCGAGGGACTTTTTCAAGAGATTCTGATTGGCTTTGTGGAAGAGTGGTTGATCTTTACTTTTTCTTTGAGTATTTTTCCGAGCATAAACAAAAAACTCAGGTTCGGGAACAGTTTGTTCCAATTGTAGTATTTCTCTCCCTGCTTGTGAGCCTTCTATGTTTGGAGAAGTTGGACTGGGATTTCTTTCATTCTCCATATCTTGAACACCTTGTTTCTGTGCTTGTTTTTCAAAAACAAGGGATGGAGATGAGAGAATAGGATTTGGTAAGGGATCCGAAGTTGTCTGCCAAATTTTTTCTTCCTTTCTCTCTTTCTCCCCCTGAAGAGAATTTTTGGTAAAATAGGATTGAGTTTCAAGAAAGGAGATAGACATCCATACTCACCCGAATTTTTTTTGTTTGAAGATTATAGCACTTTTAGCCTCTTTTGTTTGGAGCATACCCGATGAAAACACATTTTTTTGCTCTAGGATCAAGTTTGGATCAAAATTGGCTGGGTATGTGAACGAAAACAGTACAGCCAAAAAGTTTTAAAGGCAAATCTGAATTAATTCTGCAATCAGGAAAGGTTTTTTTGAAATATTCTAGGGGTGTAACATATTGCAAAACCCGGGTAGGCATTCTGTTAATTAAATAAGAGGTTGTCAAAATGGCATCTCCCTATAGATATTTGGGAACATACATAGAGAACATTATGACTCGAGCTACTTCCAGTAAATGCTTATTTTTTTTGTTTCAGCAATACCATTTTGTTGAGGAATGTCACAACATGTAGATTGATGAAAAATACCTTTTTTCCCTTAAAAAATTACCTAGATATTCATTAAAGTACTCTTTTTCATTATCAAATCGAAAAATACTGATTTTTGAATGAAATTGATTGTCAACCATTTTGTAAAAATCTTAAAACACGTTTTTTACTACATATTTGTCTTTCATCAAATAAACCTAGCAAAGTCGAGTGTGATCATCTATAAAAGTTACAAACCACTTTACACCAATCATGGTGGTAACCTTGGAGGGACCCCACACATCACTAGGAATTAAGTAGAATGGTTTAGAGGCACGTTAGGGTTTTGTAAGATAAGTAGTTCGATGGCTTTAAGATAAATAACAACTTTCACATAGAAAAGACAAACAATCTAAATTTTTAAACAAGTTAGGAAACAAATGTTTAAGATATGGAAAACTACGATGTCCTAGTCTAAAATGCCAAAGCATTATTTGCTCGCAAGCCGAAATTGAACTAATACTACAACCATAGCCTTGAGTTGTTTTATTACTGGATATGTCATCATCAAAGTAGTAAAGACCATTGCCAATCTTCCTCCCCAAGTTCCGGTCCTGAAATTCACGATGAGAGTTAAAGAAAACAACACGACAGTGAGAGTTTTTGGATAATTTACTGACAGACAACAAATTGTAGGCGAATTTAGGAACATGAAGGACAGAGTGAAGAGTAATATTTTCTGAAATTTTTATTTGACCTTTTCCTACAATGGGTGAGAAACTGCCATTAGCAATCCTAACTCTTTCACATTCAGAACAAGATAAATAAGTATTGAATAAAGAAGAAAAAGAAGTCATGTGACAAATTGCCCTCGAATCAATGATCCAAGAGACAGAATTTTGACTACAAGATAGAGGATAAGGATTGCTACTTGTCTATGCAAGAGAACCACTAGGAGTGCTGGATAAGAATTGGATTTTAGAAGTTTAAGAAGATGATCCATCTGCTCCTTACTGAACAGACTTACTTCAACCTCATTGGCATAGGAGGATGCATGAATTGGTCTGTCACTTGATTTGTTGCTCTTCCAAGTTGCAGGCTTCCTATGGATCTTCTAGTAGTTTTTCCGGGTACGGCGTGGTTTATTGCAATAATCACACCATACTTGAGATTTTTCATTTTGTTGTGGTTCAAAAAACTTGTTTGCACTTGCATTCGATGCAATCATGGTTGAGTTTTCCATAGGTGCAGCAGCTCCCTTTTTCCTAAGCATCACATTACTGCGGCTTTCTTCTCTCCAAAATTCAGCAAAGACATCACCAATAGGAGGCAGAGGCTGACGGCCAATTATTCTCCCTCTGACTTCATCAAATTCGATGTTCAAGCCGGCAAGGAATTTGTAGATACGGTGATTCTCCACCATCTTTCTGTTGTGATTGCAGTCCTCTGTTGACTTCCGCTAATAATCATTGAACATCTCCAAATCTTGCCACAGCCTTTTCAGAGAATTGAAGTATTTAGTGACACTATCCTCTCCTTGATAAATTTCACCAAGTTTAATTGTCAACTCATATATTTGGGACTGATTTCCCAAATCCGAATATATCTGGGTGATATTATCCCAGTGTTCTTTGGTTGTTGGATAACACATATAGTTGGAGCTGATGTTTTCTTCCATGGAATTCACTAACCATGTCATGACCATGGAGTTTTCAGCATCCTAGGTAGCATACGCCGAGCCCTCTCTATTGGTGCCTTCTTCTCTCCTGTCAAGTATCCGATCTTTCCTCAACCCTAAATGTACATCCAGACTGATTGAGACCAACGCAGGAAATTATCACCATCGAGTTTAATCCTGGTGATTTGCATCGAGTGAGAATCAGTGTCGAAGGCATGTTTCTCAATGTTTTTTGGTGAAGCAGTAACAGTGGATTCAAATGTGGTTTCTGACATGGTGAAGGACGGCTAGCAGGTTCTAATATTAACTCAAAAGGGTCAGAGAATAAGTCCCTAGCTCTGATACCATGAAAGCTAGAAAGAATAATAGTTCTTATTCTCATATTTTAAACAATGTACACAACACCTCTATTTATAGGAGATACAAGGCATAAAATTAGGGACTGATTAGCTACTAATTAGCTATTGATTCTGAGGACTGATTAGCTACTAATTAGCTACTAATTCGGATTCTAATATAAACTTTCCTATTCTATAGTATTGACTAAATCTAAATATTTATAGTTGTGATATCCCAAAGAATTCAGCCATATCCTGGCAGAATTATTTTCTTCCCATTTCCAACAGTCTACAATCACTATAAATCAAAAATCATGGGATCCCTATAAATGCTGGCGAAATGGAGGCCCAAAATGATGCCAACTAGCACACTATCCACATTGATTCCAAGTTTCCAAACTTGTCCTCAAAATTCCTCGCATTCATATCCAACCAAATAACCCAAAAGATTGTGAAAACCACACAAACCCACAACCCTCTCCTTTTACCTTTGAATCAACTAAAAATTAATTGAACACAAATGCCTGGCACCACCCAAAGAGTATTAACCAAACTATTGAACCTATACCAAAGATTCAAAGCCACTTGACAGTGCAAAAATAAATGGTCCAAAGATTCCTCACTCCTCTTACACATGATACACCATTGAGGACAGAGACAACAATTAGCCCTCCTTTTCTGAAATATGTCACTGGCCATGATTCTTCAATGAGAAAAAGACACACAAATATCTTCACTTAGAGTGGCAAGGTTGCTTTCTAGATTTTTTTTTTTTTTTTTTGTGAATAGAAGGAACGTTGGGCTTATCAATGATCTTATGAAAGAAGGATTTGCATGAAAGAACTCTAAAAGGAATTAATGAACCAAACCCGTTTATTACACACATTTGGAAGCAATGAGACTCCACTTCATCAAGCAAATATAACAAAGATGTAACCTCAAGGGTCACCGGATCATTACGATTTCTTATGAAATTGGAGTTCCATGAGATTGGAGCCAAACTAGAACAAGCTAAAGAGGCAATGGATGCATTATGAGAGAGCGACACGAAATAAATGTGGATATGCCACATCAAAAGAGGAATCACCCACCTAGCCGACAAGACTCCATCACGGTTGTTGTTCCTCCGACTATTATCCCCATTGCCATGTCGAGTACTCACACATCTAAGCTCCCAAAGGTAGAAGAAAAAGATGGCAAAACAAAAGAGACTGCTCAATATCACAAACTTTATTAGAGGCAGATAACCATCCCTAGCATCTGCTCAACCTTCTGACCTGCCCGCTCCGCTTGTGCAAACCCCTTTACCATCTCATGAACCTACTCCCACCGAACAATAGGTGGTGGAAGTTGGTGATTAGGGCTGTTCATAAATGTGTCCGACCTGGTTAATCCGACTGACCCGGGCCGACCCGCCATTATGCGGTCGATTTCGCTGCATACTTTGGTCGGATACGAGTGTAAATAAGGCAAAAATTCAAGTCTCAGTTTGGTCATGAAATTCAAAAGTTTTAATCCGAATTAAATCCAACCAACCATGAAAATTTATCAAATAAAATATTAAACAGTTTTGACCGTTTGCCTCCTCACATTTAATGCATTTCTCTTTGATTAGAGACTTCCAATAGTAGTCTGTTCCATTATTCAAAGTCTTTGTCTCTTTCTCTCTCTCTCTCTTCCTCTCTCATTATTTCTGTTAGATTAGACCTTTCATCTCCTTTCACTCTTGTCAATAACTCCTCTTTATATGTTTCAAAAAATAACTCATCTTTTTTGCCTCTCTCTCATTATTACGTTACAACTCTCTCACTCTCTTTTCTTTTGGTGGCTCTCTCTCTCTATCTCTAATTATTCTCTTTGACTTTTCCTCTCCTCTTTACTCTTATCAATAACCCTCTTTTCTCTCAATATTTCAAATAAACTCTTTCCCATCTCTCTCTCTACTTCGGTCCAAAGAAACTCTCTCTCTCTCCTATCATATGTATCCCATTTTTTGAATGCATTCTGCTAAAATATATATATATATATATTGTATATGAGATGGCGGTGGTGCGTTGAGCTCATGGTAGAGATATTGCAATGGCAGAGACGGTGGTTACTTTTTTGTCTCACTTTGTCTTCTATCCCCCTCAACCCCTTATCTTCTCCTTCCTCCTCCAATTGCCTTCTCCCTAAACCCTCTCCTCTCTCCATCTTTGATTATCCTTTCTTGAAACCCCATCCCCTTCTCTCTCCGTCTCTAATCTTCTTCCCAAGAACTCTCAAACCCCCCATCCCCTTCTCCTATGATTCTGTTGAATTAAGGAAGATGCTAGAGTTACACCACCGACCGAAGCCCAGCCATTTTTTCTACAACCTGAAGATGCCAGTTTCAAAGCAACAGTTGGACGAGTTTGGTTTATATTTTCCCCAAACCGATGTTGTCAATTCGATTGTCGGTGACCGAAAAAATCGAGCCAATCCGACCCGTGAACAGCCTATTGACGATTACTCTCCTCAATGGCCTTTGCAACAGAAACAAAAGATGGCCACTATAGCTTTTTCATCCCCTATTCATGTAGTAAAGTATCCTCCTTCGTGCCCTAAGTTGAAATATAGGGAATGTCTAGTGGATTTGGGGGCAGTGTCCTCAGCTCCCCGATGCCATTGGCCACTCACTGCTTCTTCCCACTGATGTGGAGAAGTATCAAGGTCAGACCAATCCCCTGCTTTTTAAATGGGTAATCCAGAATGTTGTGGTAAGTTCCTTCCTCTTTGTTTGGTAATCACTTGTTTGATATGATTTTACACTTGTCTCATGTTAGCTCAATTATTTTTGCTAATCATGCAACAAATATATGTGGCCATGCATAGGCTGGAAAGGTTGGAGGTTGTTTGGGTTTTCAAGAAGAGTCACCACCTCTAGCAATTGAGCAAAGTTGAGAAGATCAATTGGGTACTCACTAAGGCAAACGTAGTTACAAAGAAGGCACTAGCTAGTGTCGAAGAGAAGGTAAAGGCTTCTGAGAATAAGCTAGAAGAAGCATATTTGAAGATGGAAAAGCTTCGAGTTGTCGAGGGGACCACTTTGTAGATTGACTGTGAGGCTAGAGAGGAGTATAAGAAGTAGGTGTTGGAGTTGTAGGACTCTCTCTTTAGGGCCAGCTAGAAAGATGCCTTGGAGAAGGCTGGGCTCATAGCAACACTTCAAATATATCTTCTCCAATGACTTAGCTACACATACACTATTGGTCTCTAAAGTAAGCACTCAACACCACTTTTGTCCCCAATGTTATGATTGTGCCTTTTTAATCCAAGTTTTCAATTTAATTTTAAATAGTCCAATTATTAACTTCCGTCAAATTTGATAACAAAACCCCTTTATTTTTGGTAAAATGATGGTTTTGTCCTTCGGCTTTTCTACTCCAACTTTCTTCTCTCTTCTTTATAGCAACCTCTTTCCTGTCTTATTTTTGTCTTCTCCTACAACTCCCTCACACAAGCCTATTCCCACTTAATCGCCCAATCCTCGACCGCTACTGGAACTTCTCTTTCTCAATTTATATAAAATATATATTTGCATGTTTTGATGGTGGATTTATACCCACCCAATCATTATTTTTCTTTGTGTGAGATGGTTTCAAAGGTCAAGGAGCTTGGAAAGTTTCAGGATGTTGAGATGCAGAGATCGATGAAGCACCGGTAGACTTCCCTAGGCTGCATATTAGAGTCCGACACATGTTGGACACCGACACGCAATAGACACATGTTCGACACGCTGTCTAACGTGTCCTCTTTTCTTTCTTTTCTTTTTTTTCATCTCAGACACGTACGGACACTCCATCAACACATTTGAGACACGCCTGAAGCTTTCAAAACCCTAGCCTCAGAGAGAGATGATAGAGAGAAGAAAGAGAAGTCCACGAATCGAAGCTCTATAGTCTCTGTTCGAAGACATGCTTGAGACGAGATCCATCTGCGACACAGGGATAAGAGAGAGAGAAGAAAACAAATTTCTACTGCGATGAAACCAATGCTTCTACGAGATCCATCTGCAACACAGGGATGAGAGACAGAGAGAAGAAAACATCCTGCTGCAACATAGAGAAGAGAGAGAGAGAGCGAGATAAGAAGACCAAGCTTTCTTTTGTTCCTGCTGTAACCAGTGTTTGTTTACTTTGTCTTCCAAGAAAAGGGTTAATGCTCATGAAAGCTACCCCATACCAGCTAATAAAGCTCACCTTTTCACTTACCAGTCAAAGGGTCAAAACAGCCAGCATCCACCAACTAATTAAATGGTCAACATAGCTCTTTCAAAATATGTATATTTACATATTTTTTTATATTGATCATTGTGTGCCACATGAGTGTGGGTAATTTTATAATATTTAATTTTTCAGTTACTATTAAATTATATATATTTTTTCAGAATTTAAAAAATTATTTATATATATGATGTAATATCATAAAAATAAATACATATATTTTTAACGTGTCCTTAGCGTGTCGTGTCCCTCATTTTTTGAAAATTAACGTGTCGGCGTGTCCGTGTCGTGTCCATGTCGTATCACGTGTTCGTGTCCGTGTCTGTGTGTAGACACCTCATTTTTGACCGACCTTTAAACTCAGACGTCACCAGTTGAGCGCTCGGTGATGTTTCATATTGTGCTCGTTCTGAGGTTTCAGAGTCTCGGCTGCAAGCCTTGCCTCCGGACTTCGGGGCTTTTTTGTGCTTTGCCTCGGTTTGCGAACTGGGTCCTGTTTTCTCTATTTTCTCTTCCCGAAGGGAGGGAGAGGTCTCGTAGACCATCTCTCAGTGGCCGTAGGCTACGTTTCGTGGTCGTAGGCCATTTTTTCCCGTTTGGAGCCCAGTTTCCGATTTTCGGAGCCGTCGGTCATGTGCCTCAGTTCGGGACCGCTTAACTACCTCCGTTTGCTCCGATTTTTGGCACACACCTTATTTCCTCCCTTTAGAGGGACACTGTGGCCTTGGAGACCACCTTCGTGGTCATACGCCACTTCCGGTGCCTAACAGCCTGCTTTTAGGGCCCCGAACCGCGCGTTTTGGCCCCCGAACCTTCATTTTGCATCCGTTTTGGTCCATTTTTGGTAGAGACCCTATTTTCATTGTTGGGAAGGTGGTAGGATGGTGGCCGGCCACCTTTTCCCCTGAAAAACTAGTTTTCTCATTTTCTCTCTCCAAAAGCCGATTTTTCTGACAGAAAGTTGGTTTTTCTCACTTTTGAGCCACATTTTCTGGCTTTTCATACCACTATTGTGATCTACTCATCTGGGAGGCCACCAATATGGTAGGCCGACCAGTTTTCTCTTCTTGACCCTTTTGAACCTTGCCTAAAAGCTAGCTTTTCTCTCTCCCTGGTCACTTTTTTTGGTTTTTCACTTCATAGCTGTGTTGTGCTCATCTGGGAGGCCAACTTTCTGGGGTGGCCGGCGAGAAAATTTTGTTGACCCTTTTGACCCCTGGTCGGCCGACCAGGGGGGGTGGCTGGCTGGCCACTTGAATTGGCCGGCCTGCTTCTTGCTTTTTGCTTTTTCTGAGTATAGTCCAGCTGTGCCACCTGGAGACCATTTGGTATATCCTCCACATGGAGGATACTTGGGGACCTTTTTGGATATTTTGGAGCGTCTCCTCTATAAAGGAGAGGCTTGGCTTCATATCAAAGGGTTGAACAAAATTTCTTAAGGCATATAACCTCTCTCCTCCATTCTCACTATTCCAAGCTCCAAAACCCTAATTTTCTTGGTCCATTTGCACTATAACCCTTAGCACCACACCTCCATCATCCATTCCAGCACCTTGGAAGTCATTTGCAGAGGATGAAAACTCACCAACTTGGTCCAAAAGCTACTGGAGGTCGGCTCTTCAAGGGTAAGTGTCTATTTCCCTTAAACTTGCATTTTTTTACTTCATTACTTAGCTTCACTTGAAAGTATTTTTGGGCTTTGTCATAAGCTAGAAAGTGTCATATTTTGAGCTTCTCTTCAACTTTGTTTAAGGGCACTTTGCTGTTTGAGGTCATCTACTTCCCCTTACCCTCTATCTCTCTTTTAGGGCTATTTTTGCATCATACTTTAGCCTTACTTGTGAACATTTTCGAGATTTGTTATAAACTGGAAAAAGCCTTGTTTTGACCTCCTCTTTAAGTTTTCTTGAGGTCACTTTTCTGTTTGGAGTCATCTCCTTCCTTGCATGCTTCATTCCTTCATATTTAGGGCTATGCATTAGAGCATTTGCATTGGACTTGTTTTGGCCTCTTAGGTTTTAAGCTTTGAAATCATTGAGGGGTGACCCTCTCACCCCTCATTTTCTTTACTAGCATCATTGGCTTTCCAAAGGGGCTCTATTTTCCATGCATTGAAGTCACTTTTTGGGCCCAATTTTGTGGGTTTTAAGGTCTGCCTTAGGCCTGTCCGGGGCCCTTTTGATCATATTTTATGTCTATAGTACATGTGTAGAACAATTCCATTCAAGGTCTTTTGAGGGGGCCTTTCATCGTATGCTTCCTTGACTGATTTCAGGGCCAATTTTGTGAGTTTTAGGGCTTTCATAATCCATTTCCAGAGTTGGTTTTGCCATGCTAAGTGTCTATCTTGTATGTGCTTAACAACCCCTTACAAGGCCCTCCAAAGAAGCCCCTCATTTTTGCATGCATTGGCTGCATTTTAGTGATTATTTGGGCATATTTTGACATGTTTTATTCACTGTTTTTGGCTGGTTTGATGAGTTCTCATTTGCTTCATATACATGCCATGTAACCCATACTTACTAGCCAATGTTGCATGCTATTTTAGTCCATCATGTTAGCATCTTTTGGCCATGCTTCAAACTGGAAATGTACATGTTTTGGGACTTCCTTGGCTCTGTCTTTAGACTTCATGATCAAATAATGCTTGCTTTGTATACTTGTGGTTCAATGCATTGGACTAGTTTTGAGTTTCGGGGCTTATTCCATGCATCGGGTGCCATATTTCCATGTTTCGGGATCATTTGGCATCATATTTTAGTGCTGAAAATTACATGTTCATAGGCCATCTTTCATCCCTTGCCATGCTTTGGTAGAGTGACATTTGATGCCTTAGGTTCGGTCCTCGGTATGCGTGCATGTGTGCACGCATTTCGGTTGTCTCATTTTCATCTAATGGCCACTGATGTGAGTGTGGCTGAGGTCTACTCATGTTGGTGTAAGTCCATTATGCATTGCGTATGCCTTTTCAATTCATAGCATTGCGTATGCTAGGTTGCGTGTTAGAGCTTTGTGTATGCCATGTTACATCGAGCATTGTGTATGCCATTTCATAGCATTGCATATGCTAGGTTTTATGTTAGTCGCATTGTGTATGCCATCTCATTTGCATTGTGTTTGGGATAGGAGTTAGCCCGAGCACGGGAAACGAGGGACGTTTCGTACTCTGAGTGACGGAACGTGTCTCAATTCCCTGTCGCCGACACTCTGGATGACCCATGATGGAGTTTAGGTCTTGTTGTGTTTTTATGTGCATTCATCTCATATTGAGTCGTGCAATTCGGCTCCTCGGCCATCATGCATCGGTATGCGTGATTGGCGGCACGAGGATCGAGGACTACACTCCCTGAAGAGTAGTCATGCATACATATGTGAAATACTTTGCCATGCCCCTTTGTTGCTCTCTGTTGTAGTAAATCAGAAATCAGCGGCCTTCTGAAGCGTTGCGCAATATTCTGAAAACAATTGCAAACAGAGGCAAACCGGGGCATCGTAATGGATTTCTACGCATGGCAACTCGAGCATGCATCATTCATCATTTGGAACAGAGCTGAGGCGGTCCATGGATTTGCATATCAATTTACCTGCTTTCCTAGATTAATTTGTTAATTAATTAGATTTTTGTATTTATTTAGACTGTACTATTTATTCGGACTGTATTATCATTCGGACTGTATTATTCTTTCGGACCCTCCGAGCGAGGGCACAATTGTAATAAGTGTGCGTGCGTGTGATGTACGTCTTCCAACCCCACGTCTTTCTCCCTTTTATTTACCAGCTTATGATGGTTAGATTAGGGCATGTTTCAATTAGCATACAGTATGATAGCATGTTTGCATCATTCATCTGTCTTACATGCACCGGGCTCGGCGCATCATACTAACTGCATTTGTATTTTAATTCCAAGTTGAATACTTGTTAGTTGTAGCATTTCATATGCCATCTTTAGAATAGCCGAGCCTATCTTAGTTGCATTTTGCATGTGTTGCATTAGGCATTTCTGTATAGTTAGGATCATGCATCGATTTCTAACATAGCTTCTGTTTTGGCTTGGAGTACTCGGTAAGTTTTATGCTTTAGCATCCTTGCATGCGTGTGAGTGACTGCCATGATAGCATGCTTACCATGAGGCTATTTGCTTATATGATATACCTGCCTGAATGCCTGTGGGTGAAGGTTGGGTTATTTGGATTGGAATAATTCATCAATTGTGAGTTTTAAGCCCACTAGACAGTGGCAAATCACCTTGTTTTCTAAGCCCACCTGAGGGTGGCAAATCCACATTTTAGCCTACTTGCGAGTAGCAAACCGCTTTAAAAAACAAACATGAGATGTTTCGTTCCGATTCAGGCGATCCAGTCTATACTTGTATGCTGTGCGCATCACATAGTAAATCTAGGCTAATAACTAGAATAAGAACGTATAATGTTTTCAAAACTAGATATCATGGTTAGTAGAGGCCGATCTTTGATCGGGCGAGCGGGGGTGCTCACGAAGTGACCTTTCCCAATCGTACCCAAGTTCCCGAGCAGAGGCAACTTTAGTGATGACGGACACGTGGCCTTAGGCAACGAGTCAGGGTTTCCTAAATTTTCCAAAATAAATATTTAGGTTGCGACTCTGTATCTGGCAAAGCAGTCCATGTTTGGCACTTCTTTCAAAAAAATTTGTTTTCAAAAACGATTTGCCGGATTTGGACTCTTTGATGATTTCATCGGTCTTGCATTGCACTCTGCGAGATTAGATACAGGACCGTGACATTGAGTCCTGAACTGTAGTGAGCCCATACAAACAAAACGGGGGGGATTTCCTCCCGGGACGTTCGGGGACGTCTACACCGTGCTACATAGGTAGAGATGAAGGCTAGATGTATTTCATGAGAGAGTTTTGGAACTAGACGTGACAGATGGTGGCAGTGGGTTTAAGACAAGGGTGGTTCTGTATGCATATATATATATATATATATATATGTATATATATACACAAATATACATACATATAACTATTATGTTTGGCAGTAGGTTTGAGAATTGAGCTTTAGTCAATTATGGTGAAATTGTATGGTAGGTGAAGATGGTGGGTGGTCATGGAATGTGGTGATAGTTTTTCGGTGATGATATCATGGCAGTGATGGTGGTGTTGGATAGTGATAACACCATGTGGGGAGAGCAATCATTTATGATGGGGCTAGGGGAGGGGGAAACACTATGAAGTGGGGTGGTGGGAGAGGGAAGGTGCAAGGGGCAAAGGAGAGGGGTTCGATGGTAGGAAAGGATGACGTGGAGTTTTGTGGAGGTTGATGGTAAGGAAGAGAGAAAGCGGGAACCAAACAAAGGGAAGAGAGGGATTTTTTTTTAAATTCCGTGGTTGTCCTTAGAAATTGAATTTTGTTTGTAATTTAAATGGTGTTAATAATTGATAGTAGTTAAAATCAAATTAAAAACTTGAAAGACCTAATCGCATAATCAAAACATTAGAAACCATAGTGGCACTAAGTGCATACTATAGGAACCAATAGTGCAACATTATGGAGTTCATGGCTTGTGCATAATGCGCCAAATTGGAGCGAGAACTCAGAGCTTGTGCTGATTCAAAAGCTTATAAGGGGTAAATCATTTCATGCACTGAAAGGTTTAGAAATTTATAGTTGTAATAGGTGTTTGGGGATTAAGTATATTTTGCTTGTTCTTTCTGGTAGCATAGGGGATGTGTTTTTGTTTTCTTAATGGTAAAGGGGATGTCCATTTGTTTTCTTGATTATGAGAGATTAGCTCCAAAATCTAGGAGCTTTGTATTCCTTTATCATTTAATTATTTTATTTATTTATTTATTTATTTTTTGCCAAAAAAATGTGTAATGTTAAATTAACATATGAAATGTTTATTTAATGCAGACTTTTGCCAATTGTTTTACACAGTCAAAATTATTTTATTACTATTAAATTAACTTTCTATTTTTGAACTGATATTTTTTTAACTGTTACTAATATAAACGGAGTTTGTAATAAAAGTTTTGGGAAAGTTCAAAGAGATCATAGAAAATATTAATCATGTCTTTTCTACCAAGTTTTAAAAATTTCCAATTAAGAAATATGGACTAGGGTGGGTAATATAAGCATCTAAGGACAAAAATATAATAAAGGAATATCATCTATATGCTCAACAGAATGGTGCCTCAGAAATGAAATAGAGAAAATTACCCATCTTTTAAGACCATCCCCGGCAAATCTGCAACTTCTCTAAGAGCCGCCCTCCACCTCTCTACCTTCGCGAGCCCCTTTATGTTTTGCAAATGCTTCTGCAAAACTCCCTGTTTGCTTCTTGACATGTGATGGATCAACATGGTAGAAAACACAATTAATCACACCCAAAAAATAAATAAATAAACACACAAAAAACAAAAATGGAAAAATTATACTGCTAATCCCTATATTTTGTTGCTTGTGTCATTTTGGTACCTATAGTTTCAATTGACTCAATTTTGAACTTAATTTTAGATTTTGCCTCAGTTTGGTCCAATCGATAACGCCGTTAGGATTTTTGACAGAAAATAATCACAGCTTTAGTTGAGGTTAAGGCATTAAATTGATCGAGTTTATAATTTTGCCAATAAAAGTATAACAGTTATGTGCACATGTTTTATAAAAAATAGTAATAATTAGAATCAATTGAACCAATTTGAGACCAAGGCAAAAATTTAGAATTTAAATTGAGCCAATTGAAATTATAACAACTATTAGTGGTATAATTTGTCCACAAAAAAAAAAAAAAAAAAAACAAACAAACAAACAAACAAACAAACAATGGAGACCTTAGATCAAGTAAGGCTCTGCTTATGAAGTTAATATATGTATCGAGTAGAAATGCTTTACCTGAATAATTTGAAGATGAAAGATCCCTCCAGACTAGTATTGGACTCATCACTTCCACCAAGATTTTAACAATTATTTGATAAGAAAAACAAATGCATAATCACAGAAGAGAAGAAATATAAAAGAGGAAAACAAGATCGAAAAAGTGTGTGTGAGAGGGGAAGACAAACAAACAGGTTCTGAATGAGTTATAGATTGGGAGAACAATTGACCAAGACCACAAAGTTTGCGTGAGAGTTTTATAAAAAAAAATGATATTGTCCCATTGAAATGTATCATTTATTTTTGTTTATTTTTATATTTTTACATTATCTGTATTAATTTAATTATTTTAATCATATTATAAGAATGATCAATATAATTATATTTAATTATTTTAATCATATTATAAAAATTATCAATATAATTATACTAAAATTATAAAAGTTATTATATATATATATTTTTTAATTTAAGAGATATCAATATAAATTATCCTATTATAATTGATGAAAAATTTTGCCTATCATGTGCCATTTTAAAAGCCAAATTTGCTTACTATTAATGCACACACTTCTCTATCTATTTGGACACATTTTTTTTCCCCCGATTTTAACAAGAATAGATTATAATGCTACATCTATTTAAAATTTTATTAACAATCCTACTAAAGTATTCATGTCCAAAAATTATTGGAGGTTTAAATATTACTTTTTTTTTAACAACCAATAGCATTTAACCATTTGTATTTTTAATATGTTTTTTAATAAGATTGTTAGTATATATAGAATTATTCTTAAAAACAAAAAATCGTTAGTGGGAAATTTATTAGAAAATTTTCTTTCAAGTACTTGTATTCTAATAAGTCATATTTTGAGCATTTGATCCATCAAATCGATCCTAATTATCATATTTAAGGTATTTTATGAATAATTTTATCCTTACAAATATTTTTTGAACTCTTGGCAACTTAGTGATGTGAACATTTACATTAAATAAATTTAATAATGTGAATGTTTATATTGACAATGTGAATGTTCACATTATTAAACATTCACTGTCAATATAAACATTAAAGCACGCTTCATCCTATTATTATTAGAGCTATTTTAATAACTAAGTCACTCATATAATTTATTGAAATATAAAAAAATAATTTAAACTAAATATAGCATAAATAAATAAAGAGAGATTTATGAAAAATGCCACTTAAAAAATATGAGCTGCAATTTTAATCATTCAACCATCCACCACCTAAATTCAATAAAATATTACCACTCCTTTACATAAACCTTTGCATGTAATATAAACCAAAATTAATAGAGAAATCTCACACTTTATTTGGTTTGATTTTTAATTTCTTTTAAAAATAGAAATTAGTTTGACAAAATTAAATATCAAAAATATATTTTCGTCCATAAAATAAGTATTTTTATTTATTTTATTTATTTTGAAAATCTAAAACTTCCGAGATATTGATTTGTGATTATGTATCAATTTTAAACAGTAAATAACAATCACAATCAAACAATCAAAAATAAATCAACACAACGATTTAGAGTGGAAAAACTATAATTGGAGCACCTCCAATTGTGATTAAAAAAAAAAAATCACAGACCGAACCCACAAAACAATCCACCAAGAAGACAAAAAGGAATTATACAAGTGTACTCTCAATTACCTAACGAATCCACGCCCGAATTGAACCGACCCCAATGTGTCTCTTCCACCACCGTCTTCACCTCGGAATTATTTTGCCCAACGTTGAATCCACAATGTTGATGTATCGAATCCACGACGATATGAGCCACTGCAGAATCCATCAAAGCTTCAAGCCCAAGTTCCTCAAAATCCATCGAAGAACACTTCTCTATTTGTGAACAAAAGAATAAGAACAACCCTTGATATTTGACAACCCGTAGTTCGTTGATCAATCGATCATCTTCTATACACCAAGAAAACTCATATAAAACACCCTCTAATAGAAAACACTTAGTTTTTTCTTCCTCATTGAAAATCTGGATGGCTCAAACCTTAAAAACAACGAATAATGCACTTTATAGAAAATAGGATTGTGCACACCGCTCGAGCGCACATTTTACCGCTCGAGCGGTGTGACTAAAGGCGGTGCAAAATATATAAGCTGACCATTCGAGCGGTAAAACTTTCTTCCTAGAAGTTCAGACGCTCTACAAAAGTACTAGATGATTTTTTTCTTTGCTCGAGCACACAAATGATCGCTTGAGCGGTTAAACAACTTCGACTGCAATCTTGCTTTTTGCTTTGGGGGCACTGCCCCTTGACCGGCCTAGGCTCTGCCTCGGACACACCAAAAGGCGCTGCCCCCTGTACCCCTGCGATAAAGGTTATATTAAAAACTTTCAGAAAATAAAGAAGGTACATTGTATCAATTTTTAATTTAAGAAAGTAAAGTGAAAAATGGTGATAGTTGAGGGGATAAAGTGTAATTTGCCCTTAATATTATCACAAAGTTTGGGGGAATTATTGAAAGATTTTTAATAAAATAAATATAATTTAATTATATAATTATTACAATTATTGTGACTTTTAGATATTTCAGTTACAAATATTATTAATAGATTTTATGGTAGTTAAT
The DNA here is from genome assembly GCF_055761805.1 of Camellia sinensis. NCBI lineage: Eukaryota > Viridiplantae > Streptophyta > Magnoliopsida > Ericales > Theaceae > Camellia > Camellia sinensis. The sequence continues at coordinate 50,564,064 of NC_138965.1, forward strand.
TATATTATTTATGGAGTTTAATTTCATTGGCTACAAATAAGATGTTTTGAAAGATGGAAGTTGTTTGAGAGACTTCTATATATTTTTACATATGTTGTTTATGTTTTGGACAATTTTGGATAGTGACTCGGTTTAATTTTTTGATAATCGTAAATAATGGACGAGAGATGTTATAAGCAACTTCGGTTTTATCTTAGATTGCTTTATTTGGGTTATACCTTCATGTGGAGAGGAAAGATATTTTTGGGATAGTGATAACATAACTCCCTAAACTTGGGAGCTTTGTTTCTATACTCTTATTTTTTATTTATGTATATTGTTATTTTTTGTCGTTGTTTTTTTTTTTAAAAGATAATATTTGTACTAAATATTGTATTTATTATTTTGCTAGACTAACAGGTTGCTCTGTAGAGACGTTGGGTCCATTTGGTTTAGTTTTAGAATCATAATTTGAGTGTGGATTTATGTTTTGAACGATAAGGTTTTTAAATGAGTTTTGAAAAAAAAAAATTATTTGGTTGTGAGTTTTGAATTGTACTTTAAAATTATTTTGGGTTTATTTTTTAAAAATATTTGAAAATTTTCTTAATTTTATTTTTTAGGATAAATATTTTTTATTTTTTTAATGTGCTCTGTATTTACTACATTTGTGAGTTGTATTTTTTTTAATATTTTATTTTTTAGATATTTAAAAAAATAAAAAATATTTATTTATTTTTATCTTAAATATTTTATTTTATTTTTAGAAATCAGATAGAACACGAATTAATTCTTTTAACTATTTTCTTATAAAAATATATTAATAACAATTGATTACTTTTTATAATTTCATATTTTGGTCCTTATCTTTTTAGCTTTATTGCGTTTTAGACCCTTGATATTGTATAAATTAATATAGTCGTTTTTTTTTTTTTTTTGCACAACTTTTATATTAAGAAGTGTACTAAATATCTTCCATTATATACAATATATATATTTTGTACCTAGATCATGCCAATGCATGGCAATTGATGGATTGATGACCATTTTCAATGAAAAGAAAAGAAAGAATGGTGCAAACCTTTGATTTAGGAGGTGTTGTCTTCTTGTCTCCCCATCAACTTCACTGTCACGCCCCAAAATAATCCCAACATAACTAATACATCTAGCCACATTCATCAAATAGATATAACCATTCTCCAAACTTTACATCTTAGTCTCCAAGGTTTATACAAAAGGTTCCACATGTAATTTAAACATTCATAGGTTCTACAACTTCCAAGGCTTAAGCTTGGTTATACAAAAGTGGCCTTTCGGACCCATACAAGAATAGCCCTTGGCTTTACAAAAATTTCACAACAGAAATAGAGAGTGATCTACTCTTCTCAAGAACACATCCATGCCTTCAATTTGGCGGGATCACTACGTCTTTACCTGCACTAAAACCCATAGGGGTGAGCATAAAGCCCAGTAGAGAATCCTCACAAAGTATATACAGTTATGCATATTCCCTCAACATTTAAAAAAAAAATGCGTATGTAATCTCATGCAAATGCCAATGATAAAGGAGAATTTCTTTTCAATGCACAAGTTGAAAAGTCACCACGTCCTCTGTAATATTTTCAATCTCATCAGTTTCAAACTTCCAGTATTTAAACCAATAGGGGCGGTAAATACGACATTGGTAATCCCTAGGTTGGGTGTCTGCAAGTGGACTATACGAGTACTGCCAAATTGTCATTTTTACTGGTATTAACCGAAAAGCTCGACACCTATCCGCGCGGTTTCTGGTCTTTCACCAAGGACACTCAGGCCAACTTAACAAATTCATCTACACCTCTTATCCGGACTTACCAACGTATTTACCCCTTACACAATTTCATAGTTCTCATTACAATAATACTTTTCTTCATGATGTAAATCTCTTTGATTTAAGTTCACAATGCACAATGATAAATGAAGTAACATGCAATGCAAAAAATCTTTTCCATATCTCATAACATTTCTTCATTTTGAATATCTCTACCACAATGCCATCATTCACATTCTCATTTCACATGTCATAACAAATTAGTCTCTCCATGGCTACAAGTGACATATTTCAAATATAAATCCCCAATGTTTACAATTTTCCCACCATTTATGACATCTAACAATTTATCGCACACAAGCTTGCTTATTCAAGTATTAGCACTAATATTTAAAGAACACCTCCTTCTCATACACCAAGTAAATTTGCCATCTTGTTAAATATTGATGAAACCCCTCCCATTCATCTTTTTAACGCAAGAAAACAAGAAATTTCAAAGAGATTTTCCATTTTACCAAAAATCCCCAATGTCTAGGGTTTTCATCAATAACAAACTTTCATCATTTTCTAAGAGAAACTCCATCACACTATTTTTCATGAGTTTGATAGAGGAAAACCCTCAAAATAATAGTAAAAGGTTGAGATACAAACCTGCATTCAAAGCCCTCTTCATTTTAAATCAAAATCAAAGAAATCAACACAAAACTTCAAGAACCCTTTTTAAATCAACATCAATCTAGCAAAACTTGTATATATGACTCAAGAAAACCCTACCTCAAAGGCTTGAGAAGATGGAGAGAAGAAACCCTAGCTTGGATGAAGAACCCTCACTACACCAAGAGGAGCTCTAGCTTGGAGCTTCAAGATTTGAGAGAAATGGTGATGATCTTGCTCGAAGAATCTCAAGAATCAAAGAGTTTTGGGTGATTGAGATGTTTTCTAGAGAGAAAGGGAAGAGAAATTAGGTTTAGAATGAGAGAAAAATGAGTTAAAAGTGATATATATTTGGACCAAAGTGTATAAGAAAAACAGGGCTCGGCTGCCTAGTTGGCCACTCGTGCGGCCTTCCCCACCGCTCAAGCACCCACCTCCGCCGCTCGTGCGGCCTACTTTCCTCCGCTCGTGCATTGTTGGACAGAATGTAAAATTCTGGGTGGCAGCCTCCATCGTTCGTGCAGCTTCTCTCACCGCACTTGCGGCCCTGGCCCAGTAGCCCAAAAATTCAACTTCGTCCCCGGGCACCCCAGACTCACCCGCGCTCCCTCCGGAACAACCGAAATTCAACACCGAACAAAATAAGAACTAGGAAACCATTCCCGGACGTTTCAACCCAACGAACATAAAAGTGAACGACACGAAGAAAGAAAAAGGAAGGGAGGAAGAAGGCCAGTCGTCACATTCACTAGGGAAATTAAATCCCTAATTAACCTAGATCAAGTCTCAAATCCATCTTTAATCCTATTCCAATTCAACCAAATATAAATCAATTCCATTCAAGACCAACCGCAGTTAAAATGGTCAATTCATAACATTTTTTCTATAAAAATATGAGTGATCCCCCTTCCTTTCCTTTGCTATTTTCTACTGGATTAAGAGAGAGAGAGAGAGAGAGAGAGAGAGAGAGAGAGAGAGAGAAGGCTAAAGAAGAAAAGAGAACAAAGAAAGAAAAGCTTTTACTGGTACGGTGTATACAACCCATTTTTGACCGACCTCAAGACTTAGATACGGATTCTCCTGCACAGTGGCAGACATGTAAATATGGCGTCTACAAACCAATTCTTACGCATTACGGTTTAAACACTCGAACACCAATACGGATTCTCTTACACAGTGGCAGATATGTAAATACGGCGTTTACTTACCATTTCTCGTGTATTAGGGTTCGAACACTCGAACACTTATACGGATTCTCCTGCACAGTGGCAGATATGTAAATACGGTGTTTACATACCATTTCTCATGCATTAGGGTTCGAACACTCGAACACCTAAACGGATACTCCTGCACAGTGGCAGATATGTAAATGTAGCGTTTACTTACCATTTCTCACGCATTAGGGTTCGAACACTCGAACACCTATACGGATTCTCCTGCACAGTGCCAGATATGTAAATATGGCGTTTACTTACCATTTCTCGTACATTAGGGTTCGAACACTCGAACACCTATACGGATTCTCCTGCACAGTTGCAAATATGTAAATATGGCGTTTACATACCATTTCTCACGCATTAGGGTTCGAACACTCGAACACCTAAACGGATTCGAACACTCGAACACCTATACGGACTCCCTTGCACTGTGGCAGATATGTAAATACGGTGTTTACTTACCATTTCTCACGCATTACAGTTCGAACACTCGAACACCTATACGGACTCTCCTGCACAGTGGAAGATATGTAAATACGGCGTTTACAAACCATTTCTCACGCATTAGGGTTCGAACACTCGAACACCTATGCGGATTCTCCTGCACAGTGGCAGATATGAAAATACGGCGTTTACTTACCATTTCTCGTGCATTAGGGTTCGAACCCTCGAACACCTATACGGATTCTCCTGCACAGTGGCATATATGTAAATACGGCGTTTGCTTACCATTTCTCACGCATTACGGTTCGAACACCCGAACACCTATACGGATTCTCCTGCACAGTGGCAGATATGTAAATACGGCGTTTACATACCATTTCAGACGCATTACGGTTCGAACACTCGAACACCTATACAGATTCTCCTGCACAGTGGCAGATATGTAAATACGGCGTTTACATACCATTTCTGACGCATTACGGTTCGAACACTCGAACACCTATACAGATTCTCCTGCATAGTGGCAGATATGTAAATACGGCGTTTACATACCATTTCTCATGCATTAGGGTTCGAACATTCGAACACCTATGCGGATTCTCCTGCACAGTGGCAGATATGTAAATATGGCGTTTAATTACCATTTCTCGTGCATTAGGGTTCGAACACTCGAACACCTATACAGATTCTCCTGCACAGTGGCAGATATGTAAATAGAAGGTTTACTTAACATTTCTCGGGCATTAGGGTTCGAACACTCGAACACCTAAACGGATTCTCCTGCACAGTGACAGATATGTAAATACGGCGTTTACATACCATTTCTCACGCATTAGGGTTCGAACACTCGAACACCTATACGGAATGTCCTGCACAGTGGGAGATATGTAAATACGGCGTTTACATACCATTTCTAACGCATTAGGGTTCGAACACTCGAACACCTATGCAGATTCTCCTATACAATGGCAGATATGTAAATACGGTGTTTACTTACCATTTCTCGTGCATTAGGGTTCGAACACTCGAACACCTATACGGATTCTCCTGCACAGTGGCAGATATGTAAATACGGCGTTTACTTACCATTTCTAATGCATTACGGTTCGAACACTCGAACACCTATACGGATTGTCCTGCACAGTGGCAGATATGTAAATACGGCGTTTACATACCATTTCTCACGCATTAGGGTCCGAACACTCGAACATTTAGACGGATTCTCCCGCACAGTGGCAGATATGTAAATACGGCGTTTAGTCACCATTTCTCGTGCATTAGGGTTCGAACACTCGAACACCTATACGGATTCTCCTGCATAGTGGCAGATATGTAAAGACGGCATTTACATACCATTTCTGACGCATTACGGTTCGAACACTCGAACACCTATACGGATTCTCCTGCATAGTGGCAGATATGTAAATACGTCATTTACAGACCATTTCTCACGCATTAGGGTTCGAACACTCGAACACCTGTACGGATTCTCTTGCACAGTGGCAAATATGTAAATGCGGTTTTTACTTACCATTTCTCACGCATTACGGTTCGAACACTCGAACACCTATACGGATTCTCCTGCACAGTGGAAGATATGTAAATACGGCGTTTACATACCATTTCTCACGCATTAGGGTTCGAACACTCGAACATCTAGACGGATTCTCCTACATAGCGGCAGATATGTAAATACGGCGTTTAGTTACCATTTCTCGTGCATTAGGGTTCGAACACTCGAACACCTATACGGATTCTCCTGCACAGTGGCAGATATGTAAATACGGCGTTTACATACCATTTCTGACGCATTACGGTTCGAACACTCGAACACCTATACGGATTCTCCTGCATAGTTTCTGATATGTAAATACGGCATTTACAGACCGTTTCTCACGCATTAGGGTTCGAACACTCGAATACCTATGCGGATTCTCCTGCACAGTGGCAGATATGTAAATACGGCGTTTACTTACCATTTCTCATGCATTAGGGTTCGGACACTCGAACACCTATACAGATTCTCTTGCATAGTGGCAGATATGTAAATATGGTGTTTACATACCATTTCTCGTGCATTAGGGTTCGAACACGCGAACACCTATACGGATTCTGCTGCACAGTGGCAGATATGTAAATACGGCGTTTACACACCATTTTTCACGCATTAGGGTTCGAACACTCGAACACCTAGACGGATTCTCCTGCACAGTGGCAGATATGTAAATACAGCGTTTGCTTACCATTTCTCACGCATTAGGGTTCGAATACTCGAACTCCTATACGGATTCTCCTACACAGTGGCAGTTACGCAAATACGGCGTTTAATTACCATATCTCACGCATTAGGTTTCGTACACTCGAACACCTATGCAGATTCTCCTGCACAGTGGCTGATATGTAAATACGGCGTTTACTTACCATTTCCCGTGCATTAGGGTTCGAACACTCGAACACCTATACGGATTCTCCTGCACAGTGGCAGATATTCAAATACGGCGTTTCCATGCAATTTCTCATGCATTAGGGTTCGAACACTCGAACACCTTTATGGATTCTCCTGCACAGTGGCAGATATGTAAATACGGCGTTTACTTACCATTTCTAACGCATTACGGTTCGAACACTCGAACACCTATACGGATTCTCCTGCACAGTGGCAGATATGTAAATACGGCGCTTACATACCATTTCTCACGCATTAGGGTTCGAACACTCGAGCATCTATACGGATTCTCCTGCACAGTGGCAGATATGTAAATACGGCGTTTAGTTACCATTTCTCGTGCATTAGGGTTCGAACACTCGACCACCTATACGGATTCTCCTGCACAGTGGCAGATATGTAAATACGGCGTTTACATACCATTTCTGACGCATTACGGTTCGAACACTCGAACACCTATACGGATTCTCCTGTATAGTGGCAGATATCTAAATACGGCATTTACAGACCATTTCTCATGCATTAGGGTTCGAACACTCGAACACCTATACGGATTCTCCTGCATAGTGGCAGATATGTAAATACGGCGTTTACTTCCCATTTCTAACGCATTACGGTTCGACCACTCGAACACCTATACGGATTCTCCTGCACAGTGGCAGATATGTAAATACGGCGTTTCCATACCATTTCTCATGCATTAGGGTTCGAACACTTGAACACCATTACGGATTCTCCTGCACATTGGCAGATATGTAAATACGGCGTTTACTTACCATTTGTAACGCATTACGGTTCGAACACTCGAACACTTATACGGATTCTCCTGCACAGTGGCAGATATGTAAATACGGTGTTTACATACCATTTCTCACGCATTAGGGTTCGAACACTCGAACATCTAGACGGATTCTCCTGCACCGTGGCAGCTATGTAAATACGGCGTTTAGTTACCATTTCTCGTGCATTTGGGTTTGAACACCCGAACACCTATACGGATTCTCCTGCACAGTGGCAGATATGTAAATACGGCGTTTCCATACCATTTCTCAAGCATTAGGGTTCGAACACTCGAACACCTTTACGGATTCTCCTGCACAGTGGCAGATATGTAAATACGGCGTTTACTTACCATTTCTAACACATTACGGTTCGAACACTCGAACACCTATACGGATTATCCTACACAGTGGCAGATATGTAAATACGGCGTTTACATACCATTTCTCACGCATTAGGGTTCGAATACTCGAATACATAAACAGATTCGAACAATCGAACACCTATACGGATTCTCTTGCACAGTGCCAAATATTTAAATACGGTTTTTACTTACCATTTCTCACGCATTACGGTTCGAACACTCGAACACCTATACGGATTCTACTGCACAGTGGAAGATATGTAAATACGGCGTTTACATACCATTTCTCACGCATTAAGGTTCGAACACTCGAACACCTATGCGGATTCTCCTCCACAGTGGCAGATATGTAAATACGGCGTTTACAAACCATTTCTCACGGATTAGGGTTCGAACACTCGAACACCTATACGGATTCTCCTGCACAGTGGCAGATATGTAAATACGGCGTTTACATACCATTTCTCACGCATTAGGGTTCGAACACTCGAACACCTATGCGGATTCTCCTGCACAGTGGCAGATATGTAAATACGGCGTTTGCATACCATTTCTCACGCATTAGGGTTCGAACACTCGAACACCTATACGGACTCTCCTGCACAGTGGCAGATATGTAAATACGACGTTTACATACCATTTCTCACGCATTAGGGTTCGAACACTCGAACACCTATGCGGATTCTCTTGCAAAGTGGCAGATATGTAAATACGGCGTTTACATACCATTTCTCACGCATTAGGGTTCGAACACTCGAACACCTATACGGATTCTCCTGCACAGTGGCAGATATGTAAATACGGCGTTTACATACCATTTCTCACGCATTAGGGTTCGAACACTCGAACACCTATGCGGATTCTCCTGCACAGTGGAAGATATGTAAATACGGCGTTTACATACCATTTCTGACGCATTAGGGTTCGAACACTCGAACAGCTATACGGATTCTCCTGCACAGTGGCAGATATGTAAATACGGCGTTTACATACCATTTCTGACGCATTACGGTTCGAACACTCGAACACCAATGCGGATTCTCCTGCACAGTGGCAGATATGTAAATACGGCGTTTACATGCCATTCCTCACGCACTAGGGTTCGAACACTCGAACACCTATACGGATTCTCCTGCGCAGTGGCAGATACGTAAATACGGCGTTTACATACCATTTCTCACGCATTAAGGTTCGAACACTAGAACACCTATGCGGATTCTCCTGCACAGTGGCAGATATGTAAATACATCGTTTACATACCATTTCTGATGCATTACGGTTCGAACACTCGAACACCTATACGGACTCTCCTGCACAGTGGCAGATATGTAAATACGGCGTTTACATACCACTTCTCACGCATTAAGGTTCGAACACTCGAACACCTATGCGGATTCTCCTCCAGAGTGGCAGATATGTAAATACGGCGTTTACATACCATTTCTCACGCATTAGGTTTCGAACACTCGAACACCTATGCGGATTCTCTTGCACAGTGGCAGATATGTAAATACGGCGTTTACATACCATTTCTCACGCATTAGGGTTCGAACACTCGAACACCTATACGGATTCTCCTGCACAGTGGCAGATATGTAAATACGGCGTTTGCGAACCATTTCTCACGCATTAGGGTTCGAACACTCGAACACCTATGCGGATTCTCCTGCACAGTGGCAGATATGTAAATACGGCGTTTACATACCATTTCTGACGCATTACGGTTCGAACACTTGAACACCTATACGGACTCTCCTGCACAGTGGCAGATATGTAAATACGGCGTTTACATACCATTTCTCACGCATTAAGGTTCGAACACTCGAACACCTATGCGGATTCTCCTCCACAGTGGCAGATATGTAAATACGGCGTTTACATACCATTTCTCACGCATTAGGGTTCGAACACTCGAACACCTATGCGGATTCTCTTGCACAATGGGAGATATGTAAATACGGCGTTTACATACCATTTCTCACGCATTAGGGTTCAAACACTGGAACACCTATACGGATTCTCTTGCACAATGGCAGATATGTAAATACGGCGTTTACATACCATTTCTCACGCATTAGGGTTCGAACAGTCGAACACCTATGCGGATTCTCCGGCACAGTGGCAGATATGTAAATACGGCGTTTACATACCATTTCTCACGCATTAGGGTTCGAAGACTCGAACACCTATACGGATTCTCCTGCACAGTGGCAGATATGTAAATACGGCGTTTACATACCATTTGTCACGCATTTAGGTTCGAACACTCGAACACCTCTGCGGATTCTCCTGCACAGTGGCAGATATGTAAATACGGCGTTTACATACCATTTCTGACGCATTACGGTTCAAACACTCGAACAGCTATACGGATTCTCCTGCACAGTGGCAGATATGTAAATACGACGTTTACATAGCATTTCTGACGCATTACGGTTCGAACACTCGAACACCTATACGGATTCTCCTGCACAGTGGCAGATATGTAAATACGGCATTTACATACCATTTCTGACGCATTACGGTTCGACCACTCGAACACCTATACGGATTCTCCTGCACAGTGGCAGATATGTAAATACGGCGTTTACATACCATTTCTCACGCATTAGGGTTCGAACACTCGAACACCTATGCGGATTCTCCTCCACAGTGGCAGATATGTAAATACGGCCTTTACTTACCATTTCTCGTGCATTAGGGTTCGAACACTCGAACACCTATGCGGATTCTCCTGCACAGTGGTAGATATGTAAATATGGCGTTTACTTACCATTTTTAACGCATTACAGTTCGAACACTCGAACACCTATACGGATTCTTCTGCACAGTGGCAGATATGTAAACACGGCGTTTACATACCATTTCTGACGCATTACGGTTCGAACATTCGAACACCTATACGGATTATCCTGCATAGTGGCAGATATGTAAATACAGCGTTTACAGACCATTTCTCACCCATTAGGGTTCGAACACTCGAACACCTATGCGGATTCTCTTGCACAGTGGCAGATATGTAAATACGGCGTTTGCTTACCATTTCTCGTGCATTAGGGTTCGGACACTCGAACACCGATACGGATTCTCCTGCACAGTGGCAGATATGTAAATACGGCGTTTCCATACCATTTCTCATGTATTAGGGTTCGAACACTCGAACACCATTACGGATTCTCCTGCACAGTGGCAGATATGTAAATACGGCGTTTACTTACCATTTCTAACGCATTACGGTTCGAACACGCGAACAACTATACGGATTCTCCTGCACAGTGGCAGATATGTAAATACGGCGTTTACATACCATTTCTCACGCATTAGGGTTCGAACACTCGAACATCTAGACGGATTCTCCTGCACAGTGGCAGATATGTAAATACGGCGTTTAGTTACCATTTCTCGTGCATTAGAGTTCGAACACTCGAACACCTATACGGATTCTCCTGTACAGTGGCAGATACGTAAATACGGCATTTACATACCATTTCTCACGCATTAGGGTTCGAACACTCGAACACCTATATGGATTCTCCTGCACAGTGGCAGATATGTAAATACGGCGTTTACATACCATTTCTCACGCATTAGGGTTCGAACACTCGAACACCTATGCGGATTCTCCTGCACAGTGGCAGATATGTAAATACGGCATTTACATAGCATTTCTGACGCATTACTGTTCGAACACTCGAACAGCTATACGGATTCTCCTGCACAGTGGCAGATATGTAAATACGGCGTTTACATACCATTTCTGACGCATTTCGGTTCGAACACTCGAACACCTATGCGGATTCTCCAGCACAGTGGCAGATATGTAAATACGGCGTTTACATACCATTTCTCACGCATTAGGGTTCGAACACTCGAACACCTATACGGATTCTCCTGCACAGTGGCAGATATGTAAATACGGCGTTTACATACCATTTCTCACACATTAAGGTTCGAACACTCGAACACCTATGCGGATTCTCCTGCACAGTGGCAGATATGTAAATACGGCGTTTACATACCATTTCTGACGCATTACGGTTTGAACACTCGGACACCTATACGGTCTCTCCTGCACAGTGGCATATATGTAAATACGGCGTTTACATACCATTTCTCACGCATTAAGGTTCGAACACTCGAACACCTATGCGGATTCTCCTGCACAGTGGCAGATATGTAAATACGGCGTTTACATACCATTTCTCACGCATTAGGGTTCGAACACTCGAACACCTATGCGGATTCTCTTGCACAGTTGCAGATATGTAAATACGGCGTTTACATACCATTTCTCACGCATTAGGGTTCGAACACTCGAACACCTATACGGATTCTCCTGCACAGGGGCAGATATGTAAATACGGCGTTTGCATACCATTTCTCACGCATTAGGGTTCGAACACTCGAACACCTATACGGATTCTCCTGCACAGTGGCAGATTTGTAAATACGGCGTTTACATACCATTTCTCACGCATTAGGGTTCGAACACTCGAACACCTATGCGGATTCTCCTCCACAGTGGCAGATATGTAAATACGACCTTTACTTACTATTTCTCGTGCATTAGGGTTCGAACACTCGAACACCTATGCGGATTCTCCTGCACAGTGGCAGATATGTAAATACGGCGTTTCCATACCATTTCTCATGCATTAGGGTTTGAACACTCGAACACCAATGCGGATTCTCCTGCACAGGGGCAGATATGTAAATACGGCGTTTACATGCCATTTCTCACGCATTAGGGTTCGAACACTCGAACACCTATACGGATTCTCCTGCACAGTGGCAGATATGTGAATACGGCGTTTACATGCCATTTCTCACGCATTAGGGTTCGATCACTCGAACACCTATACGGATTCTCCTGCACAGTGGCAGATACGTAAATACGGCGTTTACATACCATTTCTCACGCATTAAGGTTCGAACACTAGAACACCTATGCGGATTCTCCTGCACAGTGGCAGATATGTAAATACGGCGTTTACATACCATTTCTGACGCATTACGGTTCGAACACTCGAACACCTATACGGACTCTCCTGCACAGTGGCAGATATGTAAATACGGCGTTTACATACCATTTCTCACGCATTAAGGTTCGAACACTCGAACACCTATGCGGATTCTCCTCCACAGTGGCAGATATGTAAATACGGCGTTTACATACCATTTCTCACGCATTACGGTTCGAACACTCGAACACCTATACGGACTCTCCTGCACAGTGGCAGATATGTAAATACGGCGTTTACATACCATTTCTCACGCATTAAGGTTCGAACACTCGAACACCTATGCGGATTCTACTCCACAGTGGCAGATATGTAAATACGGCGTTTACATACCATTTCTGACGCATTACGGTTCGAACACTCGAACACCTATACGGATTCTCCTGCACAGTGGCAGATATGTAAATACGGCATTTACATACCATTTCTGACGCATTACGGTTCGAACACTCGAACACCTATACGGATTCTCCTGCACAGTGGCAGAAATGTAAATACGGCGTTTACATACCATTTCTCACGCATTAGGGTTCGAACACTCGAACACCTATACGGATTCTCCGGCACAGTGGCAGATATGAAAATACGGCGTGTACATACCATTTCTCACGCATTAAGGTTCGAACACTCGAACACCTATGCGGATTCTCCTGCACAGTGGCAGATATGTAAAAACGGCGTTTACATACCATTTCTGACGCATTATTGTTCGAACACTCGAACAGCTATACAGATTCTCCTGCACAGTGGCAGATATGTAAATACGGCGTTTACATACCATTTCTGACGCATTACGGTTCGAACACTCGAACACCTATGCGGATTCTCCAGCACAGTGGCAGATATGTAAATACGGCGTTTACATTCCATTTCTGACGCATTACGGTTCGAACACTCGAACACCTATACGGACTCTCCTGCACAGTGGCAGATATGTAAATACGGCGTTTACATACCATTTCTCACGCATTAAGGTTCGAACACTCGAACACCTATGCGGATTCTCCTCCACAGTGGCAGATATGTAAATACGGCGTTTACATACCATTTCTCACGCATTACGGTTCGAACACTCGAACACCTATACGGACTCTCCTGCACAGTGGCAGATATGTAAATACGGCGTTTACATACCATTTCTCACTCATTAAGGTTCGAACACTCGAACACCTATGCGGATTCTACTCCACAGTGGCAGATATGTAAATACGGCGTTTACATACCATTTCTGACGCATTACGGTTCGAACACTCGAACACCTATACGGATTCTCCTGCACAGTGGCAGATATGTAAATACGGCATTTACATACCATTTCTGACGCATTACGGTTCGAACACTCGAACACCTATACGGATTCTCCTGCACAGTGGCAGATATGTAAATACGGCGTTTACATACCATTTCTCACGCATTAGGGTTCGAACACTAGAACACCTATACGGATTCTCCAGCACAGTGGCAGATATGTAAATACGGCGTTTACATACCATTTCTCACGCATTAAGGTTCGAACACTCGAACACCTATGCGGATTCTCCTGCACAATGGCAGATATGTAAATACGGCGTTTACATACCATTTCTGACGTATTATTGTTCGAACACTCGAACAGCTATACAGATTCTCCTGCACAGTGGCAGATATGTAAATACGGCGTTTACATACCATTTCTGACGCATTACGGTTCGAACACTCGAACACCTATGCGGATTCTCCAGCACAGTGGCAGATATGTAAATACGGCGTTTACATACCATTTCTCACGCATTAGGGTTCGAACACTCGAACACCTATACGGATTCTCCTGCACAGTGGCAGATATGTAAATACGGCGTTTACATACCATTTCTCACACATTAGGGTTCGAACACTCGAACACCTATGCGGATTCTCCTGCACAGTGGCAGATATGTAAATACGGCGTTTACATACCATTTCTGACGCATTACGGTTTGAACACTCGAACACCTATACGGACTCTCCTGCACAGTGGCGTATATGTAAATACGGCGTTTACATACCATTTCTCACGCATTAAGGTTCGAACACTCGAACACCTATACGGATTCTCCTGCACAGTGGCAGATATGTAAATATGGCGTTTACATACCATTTCTCACGCATTAGGGTTCGAACACTCGAACACCTATGCGGATTCTCTTGCACAGTGGCAGATATGTAAATACGGCGTTTACATACCATTTCTCACGCATTAGGGTTCGAACACTCGAACACCTATACGGATTCTCCTGCACAGTGGCAGATATGTAAATACGGCGTTTGCATACCATTTCTCACGCATTAGGGTTCGAACACTCGAACACCTATACGGATTCTCCTGCACAGTGGCAGATATGTAAATACGGCGTTTACATACCATTTCTCACGCATTAGGGTTCGAACACTCGAACACCTATGCGGATTCTCCTGCACAGTGGCAGATATGTAAATACGGCGTTTACATACCATTTCTGACGCATTACTGTTCCAACACTCGAACAGCTATACGGATTCTCCTGCGCAGTGGCAGATATGTAAATACGGCGTTTACATACCATTTCTGACGCATTACGGTTCGAACACTCGAACACCAATGCGGATTCTCCTGCACAGTGGCAGATATGTAAATACGGCGTTTACATGCCATTTCTCACGCATTAGGGTTCGAACACTCGAACACCTATACGGATTCTCCTGCACAGTGGCAGATACGTAAATACGGCGTTTACATACCATTTCTCACGCATTAAGGTTCGAACACTAGAACACCTATGCGGATTCTCCTGCACAGTGGCAAATATGTAAATACGGCGTTTACATACCATTTCATACGCATTACGGTTCGAACACTCGAACACCTATACGGACTCTCCTGCACAGTGGTAGATATGTAAATACGGCGTTTACATACCATTTCTCACGCATTAAGGTTCGAACACTCGAACACCTATGCGGATTCTCCTCCACAGTGGCAGATATGTAAATACGGCGTTTACATACCATTTCTCACGCATTAGGGTTCGAACACTCGAACACCTATGCGGATTCTCTTGCACAGTGGCAGATATGTAAATACGGCGTTTACATACCATTTCTCACACATTAGGGTTCGAACACTCGAACATCTAGACGGAATGTCCTGCACAGTGACAGATATGTAAATACGGCGTTTAGTTACCATTTCTCGTGCATTAGAGTTCGAACACTCGAACACCTATACGGATTCTCCTGCACAGTGGCAGATACGTAAATACGGCATTTACAAACCATTTCTCACGCATTAGGGTTCGAACACTCGAACACCTATACGGATTCTCCTGCACAGTGGCAGATACGTAAATACGGCATTTACATACCATTTCTCACGCATTAGGGTTCGAATACTCGAACACCTATGCGGATTCTCCTGCACAGTGGCAGATATGTAAATACGGCGTTTAGTTACCATTTCTCGTGCATTAGAGTTCGAACACTCGAACACCTATACGGATTCTCCTGCACAGTGGCAGATACGTAAATACGACATTTACATACCATTTCTCACGCATTAGGGTTCGAACACTCGAACACCTATACGGATTCTCCTGCACAGTGGCAGATATGTAAATACGGCGTTTACATAACATTTCTCACGCATTAGGGTTCGAACACTCGAACACCTATGCGGATTCTCCTGCACAGTGGCAGATATGTAAATACGGCGTTTACATAGCATTTCTGACGCATTACTGTTCGAACACTCGAACAGCTATACGGATTCTCCTGCACAGTGGCAGATATGTAAATACGGCGTTTACATACCATTTCTGACGCATTTCGGTTCGAACACTCGAACACCTATGCGGATTCTCCAGCACAGTGGCAGATATGTAAATACGGCGTTTACATACCATTTCTCACGCATTAGGGTTCGAACACTCGAACACCTATACGGATTCTCCTGCACAGTGGCAGATATGTAAATACGGCGTTTACATACCATTTCTCACGCATTAGGGTTCGAACACTCGAACACCTATGCGGATTCTCCTGCACAGTGGCAGATATGTAAATACGACGTTTACATAGCATTTCTGACGCATTACTGTTCGAACACTCGAACAGCTACACGGATTCTCCTGCACAGTGGCAGATATGTAAATACGGCGTTTACATACCATTTCTGACGCATTTCGGTTCGAACACTCGAACACCTATGCGGATTCTCCAGCACAGTGGCAGATATGTAAATACGGCGTTTAAATACCATTTCTCACGCATTAGGGTTCGAACACCCGAACACCTATACGGATTCTCCTGCACAGTGGCAGATATGTAAATACGGCGTTTACATACCATTTCTCACACATTAAGGTTCGAACACTCGAACACCTATGCGGATTCTCCTGCACAGTGGCAGATATGTAAATACGGCGTTTACGTACCATTTCTGACGCATTACGGCTTGAACACTCGAACACCTATACGGACTCTCCTACACAGTGGCATATATGTAAATACGGCGTTTACATACCATTTCTCACGCATTAAGGTTCGAACACTCGAACACCTATGCGGATTCTCCTGCACAGTGGCAGATATGTAAATACGGCGTTTACATACCATTTCTCACGCATTAGGGTTCGAACACTCGAACACCTATGCGGATTCTCTTGCACAGTGGCAGATATGTAAATACGGCGTTTACATACCATTTCTCACGCATTAGGGTTCGAACACTCGAACACCTATACGGATTCTCCTGCACAGTGGCAGATATGTAAATACGGCGTTTGCATACCATTTCTCACGCATTAGGGTTCGAACACTCGAACACCTATACGGATTCTCCTGCACAGTGGCAGATATGTAAATACGGCGTTTACATACCATTTCTCACGCATTAGGGTTCGAACACTCGAACACCTATGCGGATTCTCCTGCACAGTGGCAGATATGTAAATACGGCGTTTACATACCATTTCTGACGCATTACTGTTCGAACACTCGAACAGCTATACGGATTCTCCTGCACAGTGGCAGATATGTAAATACGGCGTTTACATACCATTTCTGACGCATTACGGTTCGAACACTCGAACACCAATGCGGATTCTCCTGCACAGTGGCAGATATGTAAATACGGCGTTTACATGCCATTTCTCACGCATTAGGGTTCGAACACTCGAACACCTATACGGATTCTCCTGCACAGTGGCAGATACGTAAATACGGCGTTTACATACCATTTCTCACGCATTAAGGTTCGAACACTAGAACACCTATGCGGATTCTCCTGCACAGTGGCAAATATGTAAATACGGCGTTTACATACCATTTCTGACGCATTACGGTTCGAACACTCGAACACCTATACGGACTCTCCTGCACAGTGGCAGATATGTAAATACGGCGTTTACATACCATTTCTCACGCATTAAGGTTCGAACACTCGAACACCTATGCGGATTCTCCTCCACAGTGGCAGATATGTAAATACGGCGTTTACATACCATTTCTCACGCATTAGGGTTCGAACACTCGAACACCTATGCGGATTCTCTTGCACAGTGGCAGATATGTAAATACGGCGTTTACATACCATTTCTCACACATTAGGGTTCGAACTCTCGAACATCTAGACGGATTCTCCTGCACAGTGACAGATATGTAAATACGGCGTTTAGTTGCCATTTCTCGTGCATTAGAGTTCGAACACTCGAACACCTATACGGATTCTCCTGCACAGTGGCAGATACGTAAATACGGCATTTACATACCATTTCTCACGCATTAGGGTTCGAACACTCGAACACCTATACGGATTCTCCTGCACAGTGGCAGATACGTAAATACGGCATTTACATACCATTTCTCACGCATTTGGGTTCGAATACTCGAACACCTATGCGGATTCTCCAGCACAGTGGCAGATATGTAAATACGGCGTTTAGTTACCATTTCTCGTGCATTAGAGTTCGAACACTCGAACACCTATACGGATTCTCCTGCACAGTGGCAGATACGTAAATACGACATTTACATACCATTTCTCACGCATTAGGGTTCGAACACTCGAACACCTATACGGATTCTCCTGCACAGTGGCAGATATGTAAATACGGCGTTTACATACCATTTCTCACGCATTAGGTTCGAACACTCGAACACCTATGCGGATTCTCCTGCACAGTGGCAGATATGTAAATACGGCGTTTACATAGCATTTCTGACGCATTACTGTTCGAACACTCGAACAGCTATACGGATTCTCCTGCACAGTGGCAGATATGTAAATACGGCGTTTACATACCATTTCTGACGCATTTCGGTTCGAACACTCGAACACCTATGCGGATTCTCCAGCACAGTGGCAGATATGTAAATACGGCGTTTACATACCATTTCTCACGCATTAGGGTTCGAACACTCGAACACCTATACGGATTCTCCGGCACAGTGGAAGATATGTAAATACGGCGTTTACATACCATTTCTCACGCATTAAGGTTCGAACACTCGAACACCTATGCGGATTCTCCTGCACAGTGGCAGATATGTAAATACGGCGTTTACATACCATTTCTGACGCATTATTGTTCGAACACTCGAACAGCTATACAGATTCTCCTGCACAGTGGCAGATATGTAAATACGGCGTTTACATACCATTTCTGACGCATTACGGTTCGAACACTCGAACACCTATGCGGATTCTCCAGCACAGTGGCAGATATGTAAATACGGCGTTTACATACCATTTCTCACGCATTAGGGTTCGAACACTCGAACACCTATACGGATTCTCCTGCACAGTGGCAGATATGTAAATACGGCGTTTACATACCATTTCTCACACATTAAGGTTCGAACACTCGAACACCTATGCGGATTCTCCTGCACAGTGGCAGATATGTAAATACGGCGTTTACATACCATTTCTGACGAATTACGGTTTGAACACTCGAACACCTATACGGACTCTCCTGCACAGTGGCATATATGTGAATACGGGTTTACATACCATTTCTCACGCATTAAGGTTCGAACACTCGAACACCTATGCGGATTCTCCTGCACAGTGGCAGATATGTAAACATGGCGTTTACATACCATTTCTCACGCATTAGGGTTCGAACACTCGAACACCTATGCGGATTCTCTTGCACAGTGGCAGATATGTAAATACGGCGTTTACATACCATTTCTCACGCATTAGGGTTCGAACACTCGAACACCTATACGGATTCTCCTGCACGGTGGCAGATATGTAAATACGGCATTTGCATACCATTTCTCACGCATTAGGGTTCGAACACTCGAACACCTATACGGATTCTCCTGCACAGTGGCAGATATGTAAATACGGCGTTTACATACCATTTCTCACGCATTAGGGTTCGAACACTCGAACACCTATGCGGATTCTCCTGCACAGTGGCAGATATGTAAATACGGCGTTTACATACCATTTCTGACGCATTACTGTTCGAACACTCGAACAGCTATACGGATTCTCCTGCACAGTGGCAGATATGTAAATACGGCGTTTACATACCATTTCTGACGCATTACGGTTCGAACACTCGAACACCAATGCGGATTCTCCTGCACAGTGGCAGATATGTAAATACGGCGTTTACATGCCATTTCTCACGCATTAGGGTTCGAACACTCGAACACCTATACGGATTCTCCTGCACAGTGGCAGATACGTAAATACGGCGTTTACATACCATTTCTCACGCATTAAGGTTCGAACACTAGAACACCTATGCGGATTCTCCTGCACAGTGGCAAATATGTAAATACGGCGTTTACATACCATTTCTGACGCATTACGGTTCGAACACTCGAACACCTATACGGACTCTCCTGCACAGTGGCAGATATGTAAATACGGCGTTTACATACCATTTCTCACGCATTAAGGTTCGAACACTCGAACACCTATGCGGATTCTCCTCCACAGTGGCAGATATGTAAATACG
Organism: Camellia sinensis; assembly: GCF_055761805.1. Taxonomy (NCBI): domain Eukaryota; kingdom Viridiplantae; phylum Streptophyta; class Magnoliopsida; order Ericales; family Theaceae; genus Camellia; species Camellia sinensis. Next base: position 50,584,752 of record NC_138965.1, read on the forward strand.
GCGTTTACATACCATTTCTCACGCATTAGGGTTCGAACACTCGAACACCTATGCGGATTCTCTTGCACAGTGGCAGATATGTAAATACGGCGTTTACATACCATTTCTCACACATTAGGGTTCGAACTCTCGAACATCTAGACGGATTCTCCTGCACAGTGACAGATATGTAAATACGGCGTTTAGTTGCCATTTCTCGTGCATTAGAGTTCGAACACTCGAACACCTATACGGATTCTCCTGCACAGTGGCAGATACGTAAATACGGCATTTACATACCATTTCTCACGCATTAGGGTTCGAACACTCGAACACCTATACGGATTCTCCTGCACAGTGGCAGATACGTAAATACGGCATTTACATACCATTTCTCACGCATTTGGGTTCGAATACTCGAACACCTATGCGGATTCTCCAGCACAGTGGCAGATATGTAAATACGGCGTTTAGTTACCATTTCTCGTGCATTAGAGTTCGAACACTCGAACACCTATACGGATTCTCCTGCACAGTGGCAGATACGTAAATACGACATTTACATACCATTTCTCACGCATTAGGGTTCGAACACTCGAACACCTATACGGATTCTCCTGCACAGTGGCAGATATGTAAATACGGCGTTTACATACCATTTCTCACGCATTAGGTTCGAACACTCGAACACCTATGCGGATTCTCCTGCATAGTGGCAGATATGTAAATACGGCGTTTACATAGCATTTCTGACGCATTACTGTTCGAACACTCGAACAGCTATACGGATTCTCCTGCACAGTGGCAGATATGTAAATACGGCGTTTACATACCATTTCTGACGCATTTCGGTTCGAACACTCGAACACCTATGCGGATTCTCCAGCACAGTGGCAGATATGTAAATACGGCGTTTACATACCATTTCTCACGCATTAGGGTTCGAACACTCGAACACCTATACGGATTCTCCGGCACAGTGGCAGATATGTAAATACGGCGTTTACATACCATTTCTCACGCATTAAGGTTCGAACACTCGAACACCTATGCGGATTCTCCGGCACAGTGGCAGATATGTAAATACGGCGTTTACATACCATTTCTCACGCATTAAGGTTCGAACACTCGAACACCTATGCGGATTCTCCTGCACAGTGGCAGATATGTAAATACGGCGTTTACATACCATTTCTGACGCATTATTGTTCGAACACTCGAACAGCTATACAGATTCTCCTGCACAGTGGCAGATATGTAAATACGGCGTTTACATACCATTTCTGACGCATTACGGTTCGAACACTCGAACACCTATACGGACTCTCCTGCACAGTGGCAGATATGTAAATACGGCGTTTACATACCATTTCTCACGCATTAAGGTTCGAACACTCGAACACCTACGCGGATTCTCCTCCACAGTGGCAGATATGTAAATACGGCGTTTACATACCATTTCTCACGCATTACGGTTCGAACACTCGAACACCTATACGGACTCTCCTGCACAGTGGCAGATATGTAAATACGGCGTTTACATAACATTTCTCACGCATTAAGGTTCGAACACTCGAACACCTATGCGGATTCTCCTCCACAGTGGCAGATATGTAAATACGGCGTTTACATACCATTTCTGACGCATTACGGTTCGAACACTCGAACACCTATACGGATTCTCCTGCACAGTGGCATATATGTAAATACGGCATTTACAAACCATTTCTGACGCATTACGGTTCGAACACTCGAACACCTATACGGATTCTCCTGCACAGTGGCAGATATGTAAATACGGCGTTTACATACCATTTCTCACGCATTAGGGTTCGAACACTCGAACACCTATGCGGATTCTCCTGCACAGTGGCAGATATGTAAATACGGCGTTTGCATACCATTTCTCACGCATTAGGGTTCGAACACTCGAACACCTATACGGATTCTCCTGCACAGTGGCAGATATGTAAATACGGCGTTTACATACCATTTCTCACGCATTACGGTTCGAACACTCGAACACCAATGCGGATTCTCCTGCACAGTGGCAGATATGTAAATACGGCGTTTACATGCCATTTCTCACGCATTAGGGTTCGAACACTCAAACACCTATATGGATTCTCCTGCACAGTGGCAGATACGTAAATACGGCGTTTACATACCATTTCTGACGCATTAAGGTTCGAACACTAGAACACCTATGCGGATTCTCCTGCACAGTGGCATATATGTAAATACGGCGTTTACATACCATTTCTGACGCATTACGGTTCGAACACTCGAACACCTATACGGACTCTCCTGCACAGTGGCAGATATGTAAATACGGCGTTTACATACCATTTCTCACGCATTAAGGTTCGAACACTCGAACACCTATGCGGATTCTCCTCCACAGTGGCAGATATGTAAATACGGCGTTTACATACCATTTCTCACGCATTAGGGTTCGAACACTCGAACACCTATACGGATTCTCCTGCACAGTGGCAGATATGTAAATACGGCGTTTGCATTCCATTTCTCACGCATTAGGGTTCGAACACTCGAACAGCTATACGGATTCTCCTGCACAGTGGCAGATATGTAAATACGGCGTTTACATACCATTTCTCACACATTAAGGTTCGAACACTCGAACACCTATGCGGATTCTCCTGCACAGTGGCAGATATGTAAATACGGCGTTTACATACCATTTCTGACGCATTACGGTTTGAACACTCGAACACCTATACGGACTCTCCTGCACAGTGGCAGATATGTAAATACGGCGTTTACATACCATTTCTGACGCATTACGGTTCGAACACTCGAACACCAATGCGGATTCTCCTGCACAGTGGCAGATATGTAAATACGGCGTTTACATGCCATTTCTCACGCATTAGGGTTCGAACACTCGAACACCTATACGGATTCTCCTGCACAGTGGCAGATACGTAAATACGGCGTTTACATACCATTTCTGACGCATTAAGGTTCGAACACTAGAACACCTATGCGGATTCTCCTGCACAGTGGCAGATATGTAAATACGGCGTTTACATACCATTTCTGACGCATTACGGTTCGAACACTCGAACACCTATACGGACTCTCCTGCACAGTGGCAGATATGTAAATACGGCGTTTACATACCATTTCTCACGCATTAAGGTTCGAACACTCGAACACCTATGCGGATTCTCCTCCACAGTGGCAGATATGTAAATACGGCGTTTACATACCATTTCTCACGCGTTAGGGTTCGAACACTCGAACACCTATGCGGATTCTCTTGCACAGTGGCAGATATGTAAATACGGCGTTTACATACCATTTCTCACGCATTAGGGTTCGAACACTCGAACACCTATACGGATTCTCCTGCACAGTGGCAGATATATAAATACGGCGTTTGCATACCATTTCTGACGCATTATTGTTCGAACACTCGAACACCTATGCGGATTCTCCTGCACAGTGGCAGATATGTAAATACGGCGTTTACATACCATTTCTGACGCATTACGGTTCGAACACTCGAACACCTATGCGGATTCTCCTGCACAGTGGCATATATGTAAATACGGCGTTTACATACCATTTCTCACGCATTAGGGTTCGAACACTCGAACACCTATACGGATTCTCCTGCACAGTGGCAGATATGTAAATACGGCGTTTACATACCATTTCTCACACATTAAGGTTCGAACACTCGAACACCTATGCGGATTCTCCTGCACAGTGGCAGATATGTAAATACGGCGTTTACATACCATTTCTGACGCATTACGGTTTGAACACTCGAACACCTATACGGACTCTCCTGCACAGTGGCATATATGTAAATACGGCGTTTACATACAATTTCTCAGGCATTAAGGTTCGAACACTCGAACACCTATGCGGATTCTCCTGCACAGTGGCAGATATGTAAATATGGCGTTTACATACCATTTCTCACGCATTAGGGTTCGAACACTCGAACACCTATGCGGATTCTCTTGCACAGTGGCAGATATGTAAATACGGCGTTTACATACCATTTCTCACGCATTAGGGTTCGAACACTCGAACACCTATACGGATTCTCCTGCACAGTGGCAGATATGTAAATACGGCGTTTGCATACCATTTCTCACGCATTAGGGTTCGAACACTCGAACACCTATACGGATTCTCCTGCATATTGGCAGATATGTAAATACGGCGTTTACATACCATTTCTCACGCATTAGGGTTCGAACACTCGAACACCTATGCGGATTCTCCTGCACAGTGGCAGATATGTAAATACGGCGTTTACATACCATTTCTGACGCATTACTGTTCGAACACTCGAACAGCTATACGGATTCTCCTGCACAGTGGCAGATATGTAAATACGGCGTTTACATACCATTTTTGACGCATTACGGTTCGAACACTCGAACACCAATGCGGATTCTCCTGCACAGTGGCAGATATGTAAATACGGCGTTTACATGCCATTTCTCACGCATTAGGGTTCGAACACTCGAACACCTATACGGATTCTCCTGCACAGTGGCAGATACGTAAATACGGCGTTTACATACCATTTCTGACGCATTAAGGTTCGAACACTAGAACACCTATGCGGATTCTCCTGCACAGTGGCAGATATGTAAATACGGCGTTTACATACCATTTCTGACGCATTACGGTTCGAACACTCGAACACCTATACGGACTCTCCTGCACAGTGGCAGATATGTAAATACGGCGTTTACATACCATTTCTCACGCATTAGGGTTCGAACACTCGAACACATATGCGGATTCTCCTGCACAGTGGCAGATATGTAAATACGGCGTTTGCATTCCATTTCTCACGCATTAGGGTTCGAACACTCGAACACCTATACGGATTCTCCTGCACAGTGGCAGATATGTAAATACGGCGTTTACATACCATTTCTCACGCATTAGGGTTCGAACACTCGAACACCTATACGGATTCTCCTGCACAGTGGCAGATATGTAAATACGGCGTTTACATACCATTTCTCACGCATTAGGGTTCGAACACTCGAACACCTATGCGGATTCTCCTGCACAGTGGCAGATTTGTAAATACGGCGTTTACATACCATTTCTGACACATTACTGTTCGAACACTCGAACAGCTATACGGATTCTCCAGCACAGTGGCAGATATGTAAATACGGCGTTTACATACCATTTCTCACGCATTAGGGTTCGAACACTCGAACACCAATGCGGATTCTCCTGCACAGTGGCAGATATGTAAATACGGCGTTTACATGCCATTTCTCACGCATTAGGGTTCGAACACTCGAACACCTATACGGATTCTCCAACACAGTGGCAGATACGTAAATACGGCGTTTACATACCATTTCTGACGCATTAAGGTTCGAACACTCGAACACCTATACGGACTCTCCTGCACAGTGGCATATATGTAAATACGGCGTTTACATACCATTTCTGACGCATTACGGTTCGAACACTGGAACACCTATACGGACTCTCCTACACAGTGGCAGATATGTAAATACGGCGTTTACATACCATTTCTCACGCATTAAGGTTCGAACACTCGAACACCTATGCGGATTCTCCTCCACAGTGGCAGATATGTAAATACGGCGTTTACATACCATTTCTCACGCATTAGGGTTCGAACACTCGAACACCTATGCGGATTCTCCTGCACAGTGGCAGATATGTAAATACGGCGTTTACATACCATTTCTCAAGCATTAGGGTTCGAACACTCGAACACCTATACGGATTCTCCTGCACAGTGGCAGATATGTAAATACAGCGTCTACATACCATTTCTGACGCATTAAGGTTCGAACACTCGAACACCTATGCGGATTCTCCTGCACAGTGGCAGATATGTAAATACGGCGTTTACATACCATTTCTGACGCATTACGGTTTGAACACTCGAACACCTATACGGACTCTCCTGCACAGTGGCATATATGTAAATACGGCGTTTACATACGATTTCTCACGCATTAAGGTTCGAACACTCGAACACCTATGCGGATTCTCCTGCACAGTGGCAGATATGTAAATATGGCGTTTACATACCATTTCTCACGCATTAGGGTTCGAACACTCGAACACCTATGCGGATTCTCTTGCACAGTGGCAGATATGTAAATACGGCGTTTACATACCATTTCTCACGCATTAAGGTTCGAACACTCGAACACCTATACGGATTCTCCTCCACAGTGGCAGATATGTAAATACGGCGTTTGCATACCATTTCTCACGCATTAGGGTTCGAACACTCGAACACCTATACGGATTCTCCGGCATAGTGGCAGATATGTAAATACGGCGTTTACATACCATTTCTCACGCATTAGGGTTCGAACACTAGAACACCTATGCGGATTCTCCTGCACAGTGGCAGATATGTAAATACGCCGTTTACATACCATTTCTGACGCATTACTGTTCGAACACTCGAACAGCTATACGGATTCTCCTACACAGTGGCAGATATGTAAATACGGCGTTTACATACCATTTCTGACGCATTAAGGTTCGAACACTAGAACACCTATGCGGATTCTCCTGCACAGTGGCAGATATGTAAATACGGCGTTTACATACCATTTCTGACGCATTACGGTTCGAACACTCGAACACCTATACGGACTCTCCTGCACAGTGGCAGATATGTAAATACGGCGTTTACATACCATTTCTCACGCATTAAGGTTCGAACACTCGAACACCTATGCGGATTCTCCTCCACAGTGGCAGATATGTAAATACGGCGTTTACATACCATTTCTCACGCATTAGGGTTCGAACACTCGAACACCTATGCGGATTCTCTTGCACAGTGGCAGATATGTAAATACGGCGTTTACATACCATTTCTCACACATTAGGGTTCGAACACTTGAACACCTATACGGATTCTCCTGCACAGTGGCAGATATATAAATACGGCGTTTGCATACCATTTCTGACGCATTATTGTTCGAACACTCGAACAGCTATACAGATTCTCCTGCACAGTGGCAGATATGTAAATACGGCGTTTACATACCATTTCTGACGCATTACGGTTCGAACACTCGAACACCTATGCGGATTCTCCAGCACAGTGGCAGATATGTAAATACGGCGTTTACATACCATTTCTCACGCATTAGGGTTCGAACACTCGAACACCTATACGGATTCTCCTGCACAGTGGCAGATATGTAAATACGGCGTTTACATACCATTTCTCACACATTAAGGTTCGAACACTCGAACACCTATGCGGATTCTCCAACACAGTGGCAGATATGTAAATACGGCGTTTACATACCATTTCTGACGCATTACGGTTTGAACACTCGAACACCTATACGGACTCTCCTGCACAGTGGCATATATGTAAATACGGCGTTTACATACCATTTCTCACGCATTAAGGTTCGAACACTCGAACACCTATGCGGATTCTCCTGCACAGTGGCAGATATGTAAATATGGCATTTACATACCATTTCTCACGCATTAGGGTTCGAACACTGGAACACCTATGCGGATTCTCTTGCACAGTGGCAGATATGTAAATACGGCGTTTACATACCATTTCTCACGCATTAGGGTTCGAACACTCGAACACCTATACAGATTCTCCTGCACAGTGGCAGATATGTAAATACGGCGTTTGCATACCATTTCTCACGCATTAGGGTTCGAACACTCGAACACCTATTCGGATTCTCCTGCACAGTGGCAGATATGTAAATACGGCGTTTACATACCATTTCTCACACATTAAGGTTCGAACACTCGAACACCTATGCGGATTCTCCAACACAGTGGCAGATATGTAAATACGGCGTTTACATACCATTTCTGACGCATTACGGTTCGAACACTCGAACACCAATGCGGATTCTCCTGCACAGTGGCAGATATGTAAATACGGCGTTTACATGCCATTTCTCACGCATTAGGGTTCGAACACTGGAACACCTATACGGATTCTCTTGCACAGTGGCAGATACGTAAATACGGCGTTTACATACCATTTCTCACGCATTAGGGTTCGAACACTCGAACACCTATACGGATTCTCCTGCACAGTGGCAGATATGTAAATACGGCGTTTGCATACCATTTCTCACGCATTAGGGTTCGAACACTCGAACACCTATACGGATTCTCCTGCACAGTGGCAGATATGTAAATACGGCGTTTACATACCATTTCTCACGCATTAGGGTTCGAACACCCGAACGCCTATGCGGATTCTCCTGCACAGTGGCAGATATGTAAATACGGCGTTTACATACCATTTCTGACGCATTACTGTTCGAACACTCGAACAGCTATACGGATTCTCCTGCACAGTGGCAGATATGTAAATACGGCGTTTACATACCATTTCTGACGCATTACGGTTCGAACACTCGAACACCAATGCGGATTCTCCTGCACAGTGGCAGATATGTAAATACGGCGTTTACATGCCATTTCTCACGCATTAGGGTTCGAACACTCGAACACCTATACGGATTCTCCTGCACAGTGGCAGATACGTAAATACGGCGTTTACATACCATTTCTGACGCATTAAGGTTCGAACACTAGAACACCTATGCGGATTCTCCTGCACAGTGGCAGATATGTAAATACGGCGTTTACATACCATTTCTGACGCATTACGGTTCGAACACTCGAACACCTATACGGACTCTCCTGCACAGTGGCAGATATGTAAATACGGCGTTGACATACCATTTCTCACGCATTAAGGTTCGAACACTCGAACACCTATGCGGATTCTCCTCCACAGTGGCAGATATGTAAATACGGCGTTTACATACCATTTCTCACGCATTAGGGTTCGAACACTCGAACACCTATGCGGATTCTCTTGCACAGTGGCAGATATGTAAATACGGCGTTTACATACCATTTCCCACACATTAGGGTTCGAACACTTGAACACCTATACGGATTCTCCTGCATAGTGGCAGATATGTAAATACGGCGTTTGCATACCATTTCTCACGCATTAGGGTTCGAACACTCGAACACCTATGCGGATTCTCCTGCACAGTGGCAGATATGTAAATACGGCGTTTACATACCATTTCTGACGCATTACGGTTCGAACACTCGAACACCTATACGGACTCTCCTGCACAGTGGCAGAGATGTAAATACGGCGTTTACATACCATTTCTCACGCATTAAGGTTCGAACACTCGAACACCTATGCGGATTCTCCTGCACAGTGGTAGATATGTAAATACGGCGTTTACATACCATTTCTGACTCATTATTGTTCGAACACTCGAACAGCTATACGGATTCTCCTGCACAGTGGCAGATATGTAAATACAGCGTTTACATACCATTTCTGACGCATTACGGTTCGAACACTCGAACACCTATGCGGATTCTCCTGCACAGTGGCAGATATGTAAATACGGCGTTTACATACCATTTCTCACGCATTACGGTTCGAACACTCGAACACCTATACGGATTTTCCTGCACAGTGGCAGATATGTAAATACGGCGTTTACATACCATTTCTCACACATTAAGGTTCGAACACTCGAACACCTATGCGGATTCTCCTGCACAGTGGCAGATATGTAAATACGGCGTTTACATACCATTTCTGACGCATTACGGTTTGAACACTCGAACACCTATACGGACTCTCCTGCACAGTGGCATATATGTAAATACGGCGTTTACATACCATTTCTCACGCATTAAGGTTCGAACACTCGAACACCTATGCGGATTCTCCTGCACAGTGGCAGATATGTAAATACGGCGTTTACATACCATTTCTCACGCATTAGGGTTCGAGCACTCGAACACCTATGCGGATTCTCTTGCACAGTGGCAGATATGTAAATACGGCGTTTACATACCATTTCTCACGCATTAGGGTTCGAACACTCGAACACCTATACGGATTCTCCTGTACAGTGGCAGATATGTAAATACGGCGTTTACATACCATTTCTCACGCATTAGGGTTCGAACACTCGAACACCTATGCGGATTCCCCTGCACAGTGGAAGATATGTAAATACGGCGTTTACATACCATTTCTGACGCATTACTGTTCGAACACTCGAACAGCTATACGGATTCTCCTGCACAGTGGCAGATATGTAAATACGGCGTTTACATACCATTTCTGACGCATTACGGTTCGAACACTCGAACACCAATGCGGATTCTCCTGCACAGTGGCAGATATGTAAATACGGCGTTTACATGCCATTTCTCACGCATTAGGGTTCGAACACTCGAACACCTATACGGATTCTCCTGCACAGTGGCAGATACGTAAATACGGCGTTTACATACCATTTCTCACGCATTAAGGTTCGAACACTAGAACACCTATGCGGATTCTCCTGCACAGTGGCTGATATGTAAATACGGCGTTTACATACCATTTCTGACGCATTACGGTTCGAACACTCGAACACCTATACGGACTCTCCTGCACAGTGGCAGATATGTAAATACGGCGTTTACATACCATTTCTCACGCATTACGGTTCGAACACTCAAACACCTATGCGGATTCTCCTCCACAGTGGCAGATATGTAAATACGGCATTTACATACCATTTCTCACGCATTACGGTTCGAACACTCGAACACCTATACGGACTCTCCTGCACAGTGGCAGATATTTAAATACGGCGTTTACATACCATTTCTCACGCATTAAGGTTCGAACACTCGAACACCTATGCGGATTCTCCTCCACAGTGGCAGATATGTAAATACGGCGTTTACATACCATTTCTGACGCATTACGGTTCTAACACTCGAACACCTATACGGATTCTCCTGCACAGTGGCAGATATGTAAATACGGCATTTACATACCATTTCTGACACATTACGGTTCGAACACTCGAACACCTATACGGATTCTCCTGCACAGTGGCAGATATGTAAATACGGCGTTTACATACCATTTCTCACGCATTAGGGTTCGAACACTCGAACACCTATACGGATTCTCCTGCACAGTGGCAGATATGTAAATACGGCGTTTACATACCATTTCTCACGCATTAAGGTTCGAAGACTCGAACACCTATACGGATTCTCCTGCACAGTGGCAGATACGTAAATACGGCGTTTACATACCATTTCTCACGCATTAAGGTTCGAACACTAGAACACCTATGCGGATTCTCCTGCACAGTGGCAGATATGTAAATACGGCGTTTACATACCATTTCTGACGCATTACGGTTCGAACACTCGAACACCTATGCGGATTCTCTTGCACAGTGGCAGATATGTAAATACGGCGTTTACATACCATTTCTCACGCATTAGGGTTCGAACACTCGAACACCTATACGGATTCTCCTGCACAGTGGCAGATATGTAACTACGGCGTTTACATACCATTTCTCACACATTAAGGTTCGAACACTCGAACACCTATGAGGATTCTCCTGCACAGTGGCAGATATGTAAATACGGCGTTTACATACCATTTCTGACGCATTACTGTTCGAACACTCGAACAGCTATACGGATTCTCCTGCACAGTGGCAGATATGTAAATACGGCGTTTACATACCATTTCTGACGCATTACGGTTCGAACACTCGAACACCAATGCGGATTCTCTTGCACAGTGGCAGATATGTAAATACGGCGTTTACATGCCATTTCTCACGCATTAGGGTTCGAACACTCGAACACCTATACGGATTCTCCTGCACAGTGGCAGATACGTAAATACGGCGTTTACATACCATTTCTCACGCATTAAGGTTTGAACACTAGAAAAACTATGCGGATTCTCCTGCACAGTGGCAGATATGTAAATACGGCGTTTACATACCATTTCTGACGCATTACGGTTCGAACACTCGAACACCTATACGGACTCTCCTACACAGTGGCAGATATGTAAATACGGCGTTTACATACCATTTCTCACGCATTAAGGTTCGAACACTCGAACACCTATGCGGATTCTCCTCCACAGTGGCAGATATGTAAATACGGCGTTTACATACCATTTCTCACGCATTACGGTTCGAACACTCGAACACCTATACGGACTCTCCTGCACAGTGGCAGATATGTAAATACGGCGTTTACATACCATTTCTGACGCATTACTATTCGAACACTCGAACAGCTATACGGATTCTCCTGCACAGTGGCAGATATGTAAATATGTCGTTTACATACCATTTCTCACGCATTAGGGTTCGAACACTCGAACACCTATGCGGATTCTCTTGCACAGTGGCAGATATGTAAATACGGCGTTTACATACCATTTCTCACGCATTAGGGTTCGAACACTCGAACACCTATACGGATTCTCCTGCACAGTGGCAGATATGTAAATACGGCGTTTGCATACCATTTCTCACGCATTAGGGTTCGAACACTCGAACACCTATACGGATTCTCCTCACAGTGGCAGATATGTAAATACGGCGTTTACATACCATTTCTCACGCATTAGGGGTCGAACACTCGAACGCCTATGCGGATTCTCCTGCACAGTGGCAGATATTTAAATACGGCGTTTACATACCATTTCTGACGCATTACTGTTCGAACACTCGAACACCTATACGGATTCTCCTACACAGTGGCAGATACGTAAATACGGCGTTTACATACCATTTCTGACGCATTAAGGTTCGAACACTAGAACACCTATGCGGATTCTCCTGCACAGTGGCAGATATGTAAATACGGCGTTTACATACCATTTCTGACGCATTACGGTTCGAACACTCGAACACCTATACGGACTCTCCTGCACAGTGGCAGATATGTAAATACGGCGTTTACATACCATTTCTCACGCATTAAGGTTCGAACACTCGAACACCTATGCGGATTCTCCTCCACAGTGGCAGATATGTAAATACGGCGTTTACATACCATTTCTCACGCATTAGGGTTCGAACACTCGAACACCTATGCGGATTCTCTTGCACAGTGGCAGATATGTAAATACGGCGTTTACATACCATTTCTCAAACATTAGGGTTCGAACACTTGAACACCTATACGGATTCTCCTGCATAGTGGCAGATATGTAAATACGGCGTTTGCATACCATTTCTCACGCATTAGGGTTCGAACACTCGAACACCTACGCGGATTCTCCTGCACAGTGGCAGATATGTAAATACGGCGTTTACATACCATTTCTGACGCATTAAGGTTCGAACACTAGAACACCTATGCGGATTCTCCTGCACAGTGGCAGATATGTAAATACGGCGTTTACATACCATTTCTGACGCATTACGGTTCGAACACTCGAACACCTATACGGACTCTCCTGCACAGTGGCAGATATGCAAATACGGCGTTTACATACCATTTCTCACGCATTAAGGTTCGAACACTCGAACACCTATGCGGATTCTCCTCCATAGTGGCAGATATGTAAATACGGCGTTTACATACCATTTCTCACGCATTAGGGTTCGAACACTCGAACACCTATACGGATTCTCCTGCACAGTGGCAGATATGTAAATACGGCGTTTACATACCATTTCTCACGCATTAAGGTTCGAACACTCGAACACCTATACGGATTCTCCTGCACAGTGGCAGATACGTAAATACGGCGTTTACATACCATTTCTCACGCATTAAGGTTCGAACACTAGAACACCTATGCGGATTCTCCTGCACAGTGGCAGATATGTAAATACGGCGTTTACATACCATTTCTGACGCATTACGGTTCGAACACTCGAACACCTATACGGATTCTCCTGCACAGTGGCAGATATGTAAATACGGCATTTACATACCATTTCTGACGCATTACGGTTCGAACACTCGAACACCTATACGGATTCTCCTGCACAGTGGCAGATATGTAAATACGGCGTTTACATACCATTTCTCACGCATTACGGTTCGAACACTCGAACACCTATACGGACTCTCCTGCACAGTGGCAGATATGTAAATACGGCGTTTACATACCATTTCTCACGCATTAAGGTTCGAACACTCGAACACCTATGCGGATTCTCCTCCACAGTGGCAGATATGTAAATACGGCGTTTACATACCATTTCTCACGCATTAGGGTTCGAACACTCGAACACCTATGCGGATTCTCTTGCACAGTGGCAGATATGTAAATACGGCGTTTACATACCATTTCTCACGCATTAAGGTTCGAACACTAGAACACCTATGCGGATTCTCCTGCACAGTGGCAGATATGTAAATACGGCGTTTACATACCATTTCTGACGCATTACGGTTCGAACACTCGAACACCTATGCGGATTCTCTTGCACAGTGGCAGATATGTAAATACGGCGTTTACATACCATTTCTCACGCATTAGGGTTCGAACACTCGAACACCTATACGGATTCTCCTGCACAGTGGCAGATATGTAACTACGGCGTTTACATACCATTTCTCACACATTAAGGTTCGAACACTCGAACACCTATGCGGATTCTCCTGCACAGTGGCAGATATGTAAATACGGCGTTTACATACCATTTCTGACGCATTACTGTTCGAACACTCGAACAGCTATACGGATTCTCCTGCACAGTGGCAGATATGTAAATACAGCGTTTACATACCATTTCTGACGCATTACGGTTCGAACACTCGAACACCAATGCGGATTCTCCTGCACAGTGGCAGATATGTAAATACGGCGTTTACATGCCATTTCTCACGCATTAGGGTTCGAACACTCGAACACCTATACGGATTCTCCTGCACAGTGGCAGATACGTAAATACGGTGTTTACATACCATTTCTCACGCATTAAGGTTCGAACACTAGAACACCTATGCGGATTCTCCTGCACAGTGGCAGATATGTAAATACGGCGTTTACATACCATTTCTGACGCATTACGGTTCGAACACTCGAACACCTATACGGACTCTCCTGCACAGTGGCAGATATGTAAATACGGCGTTTACATACCATTTCTCACGCATTAAGGTTCGAACACTCGAACACCTATGCGGATTCTCCTCCACAGTGGCAGATATGTAAATACGGCGTTTACATACCATTTCTCACGCATTACGGTTCGAACACTCGAACACCTATACGGACTCTCCTGCACAGTGGCAGATATGTAAATACGGTGTTTACATACCATTTCTCACGCATTAAGGTTCGAACACTCGAACACCTATGCGGATTCTCCTCCACAGTGGCAGATATGTAAATACGGCGTTTACATACCATTTCTGACGCATTACGGTTCGAACACTCGAACACCTATACGGATTCTCCTGCACAGTGGCAGATATGTAAATACGGCATTTACATACCATTTCTAACGCATTACGGTTCGAACACTCGAACACCTATACGGATTCTCCTGCATAGTGGCAGATATGTAAATACGGCGTTTGCATACCATTTCTCACGCATTAGGGTTCGAACACTCGAACACCTACGCGGATTCTCCTGCACAGTGGCAGATATGTAAATACGGCGTTTACATACCATTTCTGACGCATTAAGGTTCGAACACTAGAACACCTATGCGGATTCTCCTGCACAGTGGCAGATATGTAAATACGGCGTTTACATACCATTTCTGACGCATTACGGTTCGAACACTCGAACACCTATACGGACTCTCCTGCACAGTGGCAGATATGCAAATACGGCGTTTACATACCATTTCTCACGCATTAAGGTTCGAACACTCGAACACCTATGCGGATTCTCCTGCACAGTGGCAGATATGTAAATACGGCGTTTACATACCATTTCTCACGCATTAGGGTTCGAACACTCGAACACCTATACGGATTCTCCTGCACAGTGGCAGATATGTAAATACGGCGTTTACATACCATTTCTCACGCATTAAGGTTCGAACACTCGAACACCTATACGGATTCTCCTGCACAGTGGCAGATACGTAAATACGGCGTTTACATACCATTTCTCACGCATTAAGGTTCGAACACTAGAACACCTATGCGGATTCTCCTGCACAGTGGCAGATATGTAAATACGGCGTTTACATACCATTTCTGACGCATTACGGTTCGAACACTCGAACACCTATACGGATTCTCCTGCACAGTGGCAGATATGTAAATACGGCATTTACATACCATTTCTGACGCATTACGGTTCGAACACTCGAACACCTATACGGATTCTCCTGCACAGTGGCAGATATGTAAATACGGCGTTTACATACCATTTCTCACGCATTACGGTTCGAACACTCGAACACCTATACGGACTCTCCTCCACAGTGGCAGATATGTAAATACGGCGTTTACATACCATTTCTCACGCATTAAGGTTCGAACACTCGAACACCTATGCGGATTCTCCTCCACAGTGGCAGATATGTAAATACGGCGTTTACATACAATTTCTCACGCATTAGGGTTCGAACACTCGAACACCTATGCGGATTCTCTTGCACAGTGGCAGATATGTAAATACGGCGTTTACATACCATTTCTCACGCATTAAGGTTCGAACACTAGAACACCTATGCGGATTCTCCTGCACAGTGGCAGATATGTAAATACGGCGTTTACATACCATTTCTGACGCATTACGGTTCGAACACTCGAACACCTATGCGGATTCTCTTGCACAGTGGCAGATATGTAAATACGGCGTTTACATACCATTTCTCACGCATTAGGGTTCGAACACTCGAACACCTATACGGATTCTCCTGCACAGTGGCAGATATGTAACTACGGCGTTTACATACCATTTCTCACACATTAAGGTTCGAACACTCGAACACCTATGCGGATTCTCCTGCACAGTGGCAGATATGTAAATACGGCGTTTACATACCATTTCTGACGCATTACTGTTCGAACACTCGAACAGCTATACGGATTCTCCTGCACAGTGGCAGATATGTAAATACAGCGTTTACATACCATTTCTGACGCATTACGGTTCGAACACTCGAACACCAATGCGGATTCTCCTGCACAGTGGCAGATATGTAAATACGGCGTTTACATGCCATTTCTCACGCATTAGGGTTCGAACACTCGAACACCTATACGGATTCTCCTGCACAGTGGCAGATACGTAAATACGGCGTTTCCATACCATTTCTCACGCATTAAGGTTCGAACACTAGAACACCTATGCGGATTCTCCTGCACAGTGGCAGATATGTAAATACGGCGTTTACATACCATTTCTGACGCATTACGGTTCGAACACTCGAACACCTATACGGACTCTCCTGCACAGTGGCAGATATGTAAATACGGCGTTTACATACCATTTCTCACGCATTAAGGTTCGAACACTCGAACACCTATGCGGATTCTCCTCCACAGTGGCAGATATGTAAATACGGCGTTTACATACCATTTCTCACGCATTACGGTTCGAACACTCGAACACCTATACGGACTCTCCTGCACAGTGGCAGATATGTAAATACTGCGTTTACATACCATTTCTCACGCATTAAGGTTCGAACACTCGAACACCTATCCGGATTCTCCTCCACAGTGGCAGATATGTAAATACGGCGTTTACATACCATTTCTGACGCATTACGGTTCGAACACTCGAACACCTATACGGATTCTCCTGCACAGTGGCAGATATGTAAATACGGCATTTACATACCATTTCTAATGCATTACGGTTCGAACACTCGAACACCTATACGGATTCTCCTACACAGTGGCAGATATGTAAATACGGCGTTTACATACCATTTCTCACGCATTAGGGTTCGAACACTCGAACACCTATACGGATTCTCCTGCACAGTGGCAGATATGTAAATACGGCGTTTACATACCATTTCTCACACATTAAGGTTCGAACACTCGAACACCTATGCGGATTCTCCTGCACAGTGGCAGATATGTAAATACGGCGTTTACATACCATTTCTGACGCATTACGGTTTGAACACTCGAACACCTTAACGGACTCTCCTGCAAAGTGGCATATATGTAAATACGGCGTTTACATACCATTTCTCACGCATTAAGGTTCGAACACTCGAACACCTATGCGGATTCTCCTGCACAGTGGCAGATATGTAAATATGGCGTTTACAAACCATTTCTCACGCATTAGGGTTCGAACACTCGAACACCTATGCGGATTCTCTTGCACAGTGGCAGATATGTAAATACGGCGTTTACATACCATTTCTCACGCATTAGGGTTCGAACACTCGAACACCTATACGGATTCTCCTGCACAGTGGCAGATATGTAAATACGGCGTTTGCATACCATTTCTCATGCATTAGGGTTCGAACACTCGAACACCTATACGGATTCTCCTGCACAGTGGCAGATATGTAAATACGGCGTTTACATACCATTTCTCACGCATTAGGGTTCGAACACTCGAACACCTATGCGGATTCTCCGGCACAGTGGCATATATGTAAATACGGCGTTTACATACCATTTCTGACGCATTACTGTTCGAACACTCGAACAGCTATACGGATTCTCCTGCACAGTGGCAGATATGTAAATACGGCGTTTACATACCATTTCTGACGCATTACGGTTCGAACACTCGAACACAAATGCGGATTCTCCGGCACAGTGGCAGATATGTAAATACGGCGTTTACATGCCATTTCTCACGCATTAGGGTTCGAACACTCGAACACCTATACGGATTCTCCTGCACAGTGGCAGATATGTAAATACGGCGTTTACATACCATTTCTCACGCATTAAGGTTCGAACACTAGAACACCTATGCGGATTCTCCTGCACAGTGGCAGATATGTAAATACGGCGTTTACATACCATTTCTGACGCATTACGGTTCGAACACTCGAACACCTATACGGACTCTCCTGCACAGTGGCAGATACGTAAATACGGCGTTTACATACCATTTCTCACGCATTAAGGTTCGAACACTCGAACACCTATGCGGATTCTCCTCCACAGTGCCAGATATGTAAATACGGCGTTTACATACCATTTCTCACGCATTACGGTTCGAACACTCGAACACCTATACGGACTCTCCTGCACAGTGGCAGATATGTAAATACGGCGTTTACATACCATTTCTGACGCATTACTGTTCGAACACTCGAACAGCTATACGGATTCTCCTGCACAGTGGCAGATATGTAAATATGGCGTTTACATACCATTTCTCACACATTAGGGTTCGAACACTCGAACACCTATGCGGATTCTCTTGCACAGTGGCAGATATGTAAATACGGCGTTTACATACCATTTCTCACGCATTAGGGTTCGAACACTCGAACACCTATACGGATTCTCCTGCACAGTGGCAGATATGTAAATACGGCGTTTGCATACCATTTCTCACGCATTAGGGTTCGAACACTCGAACACCTATACGGATTCTCCTGCACAGTGGCAGATATGTAAATACGGCGTTTACATACCATTTCTCACGCATTAGGGTTCGAACACTCGAACGCCTATGCGGATTCTCCTGCACAGTGGCAGATATGTAAATACGGCGTTTACATACCATTTCTGACGCATTACTGTTCGAACACTCGAACAGCTATACGGATTCTCCTGCACAGTGGCAGATATGTAAATAAGGCGTTTACATACCATTTCTGACGCATTACGGTTCGAACACTCGAACACCAATGCGGATTCTCCTGCACAGTGGCAGATATGTAAATACGGCGTTTACATGCCATTTCTCACGCATTAGGGTTCGAACACTCGAACACCTATACGGATTCTCCTACACAGTGGCAGATACGTAAATACGGCGTTTACATACCATTTCTGACGCATTAAGGTTCGAACACTAGAACACCTATGCGGATTCTCCTGCCAGTGGCAGATATGTAAATACGGCGTTTACATACCATTTCTGACGCATTACGGTTCGAACACTCGAACACCTATACGGACTCTCCTGCACAGTGGCAGATATGTAAATACGGCGTTTACATACCATTTCTCACGCATTAAGGTTCGAACACTCGAACACCTATGCGGATTCTCCTCCACAGTGGCAGATATGTAAATACGGCGTTTACATACCATTTCTCACGCATTAGGGTTCAAACACTCGAACACCTATGCGGATTCTCTTGCACAGTGGCAGATATGTAAATACGGCGTTTACATACCATTTCTCACACATTAGGGTTCGAACACTTGAACACCTATACGGATTCTCCTGCATAGTGGCAGATATGTGAATACGGCGTTTGCACACCATTTCTCACGCATTAGGGATCGAACACTCGAACACCTATGTGGATTCTCCTGCACAGTGGCAGATATGTAAATACGGCGTTTACATACCATTTCTGACGCATTACTGTTCGAACACTCGAACAGCTATACGGATTCTCCTGCACAGTGGCAGATATGTAAATACGGCGTTTACATACCATTTCTGACGCATTACGGTTCGAACACTCGAACACCAATGCGGATTCTCCTGCACAGTGGCAGATATGTAAATACGGCGTTTACATGCCATTTCTCACGCATTAGGGTTCGAACACTCGAACACCTATGCGGATTCTCCTGCACAGTGGCAGATATGTAAATATGGCGTTTACAAACCATTTCTCACGCATTAGGGTTCGAACACTCGAACACCTATGCGGATTCTCTTGCACAGTGGCAGATATGTAAATACGGCGTTTACATACCATTTCTCACGCATTAGGGTTCGAACACTCGAACACCTATACGGATTCTCCTGCACAGTGGCAGATATGTAAATACGGCGTTTGCATACCATTTCTCATGCATTAGGGTTCGAACACTCGAACACCTATACGGATTCTCCTGCACAGTGGCAGATATGTAAATACGGCGTTTACATACCATTTCTCACGCATTAGGGTTCGAACACTCGAACACCTATGCGGATTCTCCGGCACAGTGGCATATATGTAAATACGGCGTTTACATACCATTTCTGACGCATTACTGTTCGAACACTCGAACAGCTATACGGATTCTCCTGCACAGTGGCAGATATGTAAATACGGCGTTTACATACCATTTCTGACGCATTACGGTTCGAACACTCGAACACCAATGTGGATTCTCCGGCACAGTGGCAGATATGTAAATACGGCGTTTACATGCCATTTCTCACGCATTAGGGTTCGAACACTCGAACACCTATACGGATTCTCCTGCACAGTGGCAGATATGTAAATACGGCGTTTACATACCATTTCTCACGCATTAAGGTTCGAACACTAGAACACCTATGCGGATTCTCCTGCACAGTGGCAGATATGTAAATACGGCGTTTACATACCATTTCTGACGCATTACGGTTCGAACACTCGAACACCTATACGGACTCTCCTGCACAGTGGCAGATATGTAAATACGGCGTTTACATACCATTTCTCACGCATTAAGGTTCGAACACTCGAACACCTATGCGGATTCTCCTCCACAGTGGCAGATATGTAAATACGGCGTTTACATACCATTTCTCACGCATTACGGTTCGAACACTCGAACACCTATACGGACTCTCCTGCACAGTGGCAGATATGTAAATACGGCGTTTACATACCATTTCTGACGCATTACTGTTCGAACACTCGAACAGCTATACGGATTCTCCTGCACAGTGGCAGATATGTAAATATGGCGTTTACATACCATTTCTCACACATTAGGGTTCGAACACTCGAACACCTATGCGGATTCTCTTGCACAGTGGCAGATATGTAAATACGGCGTTTACATACCATTTCTCACGCATTAGGGTTCGAACACTCGCACACCTATACGGATTCTCCTGCACAGTGGCAGATATGTAAATACGGCGTTTGCATACCATTTCTCACGCATTAGGGTTCGAACACTCGAACACCTATACGGATTCTCCTGCACAGTGGCAGATATGTAAATACGGCGTTTACATACCATTTCTCACGCATTAGGGTTCGAACACTCGAACGCCTATGCGGATTCTCCTGCACAGTGGCAGATATGTAAATACGGCGTTTACATGCCATTTCTGACGCATTACTGTTCGAACACTCGAACAGCTATACGGATTCTCCTGCACAGTGGCAGATATGTAAATAAGGCGTTTACATACCATTTCTGACGCATTACGGTTCGAACACTCGAACACCAATGCGGATTCTCCTGCACAGTGGCAGATATGTAAATACGGCGTTTACATGCCATTTCTCACGCATTAGGGTTCGAACACTCGAACACCTATACGGATTCTCCTGCACAGTGGCAGATACGTAAATACGGCGTTTACATACCATTTCTGACGCATTAAGGTTCGAACACTAGAACACCTATGCGGATTCTCCTGCCAGTGGCAGATATGTAAATACGGCGTTTACATACCATTTCTGACGCATTACGGTTCGAACACTCGAACACCTATACGGACTCTCCTGCACAGTGGCAGATATGTAAATACGGCGTTTACATACCATTTCTCACGCATTAAGGTTCGAACACTCGAACACCTATGCGGATTCTCCTCCACAGTGGCAGATATGTAAATACGGCGTTTACATACCATTTCTCACGCATTAGGGTTCGAACACTCGAAAAACTATGCGGATTCTCTTGCACAGTGGCAGATATGTAAATACGGCGTTTACATACCATTTCTCACACATTAGGGTTCGAACACTTGAACACCTATACGGATTCTCCTGCATAGTGGCAGATATGTAAATACGGCGTTTGCACACCATTTCTCACGCATTAGGGATCGAACACTCGAACACCTATGTGGATTCTCCTGCACAGTGGCAGATATGTAAATACGGCGTTTACATACCATTTCTGACGCTTTACTGTTCGAACACTCGAACAGCTATACGGATTCTCCTGCACAGTGGCAGATATGTAAATACGGCGTTTACATACCATTTCTGACGCATTACGGTTCGAACACTCGAACACCAATGCGGATTCTCCTGCACAGTGGCAGATATGTAAATACGGCGTTTACATGCCATTTCTCACGCATTAGGGTTCGAACACTCGAACACCTATACGGATTCTCCTGCACAGTGGCAGATATGTAAATACGGCGTTTACATACCATTTCTCACGCATTAAGGTTCGAACACTAGAACACCTATGCGGATTCTCCTGCACAGTGGCAGATATGTAAATACGGCGTTTACATACCATTTCTGACGCATTACGGTTCGAACACTCGAACACCTATACGGACTCTCCTGCACAGTGACAGATATGTAAATACGGCGTTTACATACCATTTCTCACGCATTAAGGTTCGAACACTCGAACACCTATGCGGATTCTCCTCCACAGTGGCAGATATGTAAATACGGCGTTTACATACCATTTCTCACGCATTACGATTCGAACACTCGAACACCTATACGGACTCTCCTGCATAGTGGCAGATATGTAAATACGGCGTTTACATACCATTTCTGACGCATTACTGTTCGAAAACTCGAACAGCTATACGGATTCTCCTGCACAGTGGCAGATATGTAAATATGGCGTTTACATACCATTTCTCACGCATTAGGGTTCGAACACTCGAACACCTATGCGGATTCTCTTGCACAGTGGCAGATATGTAAATACGGCGTTTACATACCATTTCTCACGCATTAGGGTTCGAACACTCGAACACCTATACGGATTCTCCTGCACAGTGGCAGATATGTAAATACGGCGTTTGCATACCATTTCTCACGCATTAGGGTTCGAACACTCGAACACCTATACGGATTCTCCTGCACAGAGGCAGATATGTAAATACGGCGTTTACATACCATTTCTCACGCATTAGGGTTCGAACACTCGAACGCCTATGCGGATTCTCCTGCACAGTGGCAGATATGTAAATACGGCGTTTACATACCATTTCTGACGCATTACTGTTCGAACACTCGAACAGCTATACGGATTCTCCTGCACAGTGGCAGATATGTAAATACGGCGTTTACATACCATTTCTGACGCATTACGGTTCGAACACTCGAACACCTATACGGATTCTCCTGCACAGTGGCAGATACGTAAATACGGCGTTTACATACCATTTCTGACGCATTAAGGTTCGACCACTAGAACACCTATGCGGATTCTCCTGCACAGTGGCAGATATGTAAATACGGCGTTTACATACCATTTCTGACGCATTACGGTTCGAACACTCGAACACCTATACGGACTCTCTTGCACAGTGGCAGATATGTAAATACGGCGTTTACATACCATTTCTCACCCATTAAGGTTCGAACACTCGAACACCTATGCGGATTCTCCTCCACAGTGGCAGATATGTAAATACGGCGTTTACATACCATTTCTCACGCATTAGGGTTCGAACACTCGAACACCTATGCGGATTCTCTTGCACAGTGGCAGATATGTAAATACGGCGTTTACATACCATTTCTCACGCATTAAGGTTCGAACACTAGAACACCTATGCGGATTCTCCTGCACAGTGGCAGATATGTAAATACGGCGTTTACATACCATTTCTGACGCATTACGGTTCGAACACTCGAACACCTATGCGGATTCTCTTGCACAGTGGCAGATATGTAAATACGGCGTTTACATACCATTTCTCACGCATTAGGGTTCGAACACTCGAACACCTATACGGATTCTCCTGCACAGTGGCAGATATGTAACTACGGCGTTTACATACCATTTCTCACACATTAAGGTTCGAACACTCGAACACCTATGCGGATTCTCCTGCACAGTGGCAGATATGTAAATACGGCGTTTACATACCATTTCTGACGCATTACGGTTCGAACACTCGAACAGCTATACGGATTCTCCTGCACAGTGGCAGATATGTAAATACGGCGTTTACATGCCATTTCTGACGCATTACGGTTCGAACACTCGAACACCAATGCGGATTCTCCTGCACAGTGGCAGATATGTAAATACGGCGTTTACATGCCATTTCTCACGCATTAGGGTTCGAACACTCGAACACCTATACGGATTCTCCTGCACAGTGGCAGATACGTAAATACGGCGTTTACATACCATTTCTCACGCATTATGGTTCAAACACTAGAACACCTATGCGGATTCTCCTGCACAGTGGCAGATATGTAAATACGGCATTTACATACCATTTCTGACGCATTACGGTTCGAACACTCGAACACCTATACAGACTCTCCTGTACAGTGGCAGATATGTAAATACGGCGTTTACATACCATTTCTCACGCATTAAGGTTCGAACACTCGAACACCTATGCGGATTCTCCTCCACAGTGGCAGATATGTAAATACGGCGTTTACATACCATTTCTAACGCATTACGGTTCGAACACTCGAACACCTATACGGATTCTCCTACACAGTGGCAGATATGTAAATACGGCGTTTACATACCATTTCTCACGCATTAGGGTTCGAACACTCGAACACCTATACGGATTCTCCTGCACAGTGGCAGATATGTAAATACGGCGTTTACATACCATTTCTCACACATTAAGGTTCGAACACTCGAACACCTATGCGGATTCTCCGGCACAGTGGCAGATATGTAAATACGGCGTTTACATACCATTTCTGACGCATTACGGTTTGAACACTCGAACACCTTAACGGACTCTCCTGCACTGTGGCATATATGTAAATACGGCGTTTACATACCATTTCTCACGCATTAAGGTTCGAACACTCGAACACCTATGCGGATTCTCCTGCACAGTGGCAGATATGTAAATATGGCGTTTACAAACCATTTCTCACGCATTAGGGTTCGAACACTCGAACACCTATGCGGATTCTCTTGCACAGTGGCAGATATGTAAATACGGCGTTTACATACCATTTCTCACGCATTAGGGTTCGAACACTCGAACACCTATACGGATTCTCCTGCACAGTGGCAGACATGTAAATACGGCGTTTACATACCATTTCTCACGCATTAGGGTTCGAACACTCGAACACCTATACGGATTCTCCTGCACAGTGGCAGACATGTAAATACGGCGTTTGCATACCATTTCTCACGCATTAGGGTTCGAACACTCGAACACCTATACGGATTCTCCTGCACAGTGGCAGATATGTAAATACGGCGTTTACATACCATTTCTCACGCATTAGGGTTCGAACACTCGAACACCTATGCGGATTCTCCTGCACAGTGGCAGATATGTAAATACGGCGTTTACATACCATTTCTGACGCATTACTGTTCGAACACTCGAACAGCTATACGGATTCTCCTGCACAGTGGCAGATATGTAAATACGGCGTTTACATACCATTTCTGACGCATTACGGTTCGAACACTCGAACACCAATGCGGATTCTCCGGCACAGTGGCAGATATGTAAATACGGCGTTTACATGCCATTTCTCACGCATTAGGGTTCGAACACTCGAACACCTATACGGATTCTCCTGCACAGTGGCAGATACGTAAATACGGCGTTTACATCCCATTTCTGACGCATTAAGGTTCGAACACTAGAACACCTATGCGGATTCTCCTGCACAGTGGCAGATATGTAAATACGGCGTTTACATACCATTTCTGACGCATTACGGTTCGAACACTCGAACACCTATACGGACTCTCCTGCACAGTGGCAGATATGTAAATACGGCGTTTACATACCATTTCTCACGCATTAAGGTTCGAACACTCGAACACCTATGCGGATTCTCCTCCACAGTGGCAGATATGTAAATACGGCGTTTACATACCATTTCTCACGCATTACGGTTCGAACACTCGAACACCTATACGGACTCTCCTGCATAGTGGCAGATATGTAAATACGACGTTTACATACCATTTCTCACGCATTAAGGTTCGAACACTCGAACACCTATGCGGATTCTCCTCCACAGTGGCAGATATGTAAATACGGCGTTTACATACCATTTCTGACGCATTACGGTTCGAACACTCGAACACCTATACGGATTCTCCTGCACAGTGGCAGATATGTAAATACGGCATTTACATACCATTTCTGACGCATTACGGTTCGAACACTCGAACACCTATGCGGATTCTCTTGCACAGTGGCAGATATGTAAATACGGCGTTTACATACCATTTCTCACGCATTAGGGTTCGAACACTCGAACACCTATACGGATTCTCCTGCACAGTGGCAGACATGTAAATACGGCGTTTGCATACCATTTCTCACGCATTAGGGTTCGAACACTCGAACACCTATACGGATTCTCCTGCACAGTGGCAGATATGTAAATACGGCGTTTACATACCATTTCTCACGCATTAGGGTTCGAACACTCGAACACCTATGCGGATTCTCCTGCACAGTGGCAGATATGTAAATACGGCGTTTACATACCATTTCTGACGCATTACTGTTCGAACACTCGAACAGCTATACGGATTCTCCTGCACAGTGGCAGATATGTAAATACGGCGTTTACATACCATTTCTGACGCATTACGGTTCGAACACTCGAACACCAATGCGGATTCTCCGGCACAGTGGCAGATATGTAAATACGGCGTTTACATGCCATTTCTCACGCATTAGGGTTCGAACACTCGAACACCTATACGGATTCTCCTGCACAGTGGCAGATACGTAAATACGGCGTTTACATCCCATTTCTGACGCATTAAGGTTCGAACACTAGAACACCTATGCGGATTCTCCTGCACAGTGGCAGATATGTAAATACGGCGTTTACATACCATTTCTGACACATTACGGTTCGAACACTCGAACACCTATACGGACTCTCCTGCACAGTGGCAGATATGTAAATACGGCGTTTACATACCATTTCTCACGCATTAAGGTTCGAACACTCGAACACCTATGCGGATTCTCCTCCACAGTGGCAGATATGTAAATACGGCGTTTACATACCATTTCTCACGCATTACGGTTCGAACACTCGAACACCTATACGGACTCTCCTGCATAGTGGCAGATATGTAAATACGACGTTTACATACCATTTCTCACGCATTAAGGTTCGAACACTCGAACACCTATGCGGATTCTCCTCCACAGTGGCAGATATGTAAATACGGCGTTTACATACCATTTCTGACGCATTACGGTTCGAACACTCGAACACCTATACGGATTCTCCTGCACAGTGGCAGATATGTAAATACGGCATTTACATACCATTTCTGACGCATTACGGTTCGAACACTCGAACACCTATACGAATTCTCCTGCACAGTGGCATATATGTAAATACGGCGTTTACATACCATTTCTCACGCATTAGGGTTCGAACACTCGAACACCTATACGGATTCTCCTGCACAGTGGCAGATATGTAAATACGGCGTTTGCATACCATTTCTCACGCATTAAGGTTCGAACACTCGAACACCTATACGGATTCTCCTGCACAGTGGCAGATACGTAAATACGGCGTTTACATACCATTTCTCACGCATTAAGGTTCGAACACTAGAACACCTATGCGGATTCTCCTGCACAGTGGCAGATATGTAAATACGGCGTTTACATACCATTTCTGACGCATTACGGTTCGAACACTCGAACACCTATACGGACTCTCCTGCACAGTGGCAGATATGTAAATACGGCGTTTACATACCATTTCTCACGCATTAAGGTTCGAACACTCGAACACCTATGCGGATTCTCCTCCACAGTGGCAGATATGTAAATACGGCGTTTACATACCATTTCTCACGCATTACGGTTCGAACACTCGAACACCTATACGGACTCTCCTGCATAGTGGCAGATATGTAAATACGACGTTTACATACCATTTCTCACGCATTAAGGTTCGAACACTCGAACACCTATGCGGATTCTCCTCCACAGTGGCAGATATGTAAATACGGCGTTTACATACCATTTCTGACGCATTACGGTTCGAACACTCGAACACCTATACGGATTCTCCTGCACAGTGGCAGATATGTAAATACGGCATTTACATACCATTTCTGACGCATTACGGTTCGAACACTCGAACACCTATGCGGATTCTCTTGCACAGTGGCAGATATGTAAATACGGCGTTTACATACCATTTCTCACGCATTAGGGTTCGAACACTCGAACACCTATACGGATTCTCCTGCACAGTGGCAGACATGTAAATACGGCGTTTGCATACCATTTCTCACGCATTAGGGTTCGAACACTCGAACACCTATACGGATTCTCCTGCACAGTGGCAGATATGTAAATACGGCGTTTACATACCATTTCTCACGCATTAGGGTTCGAACACTCGAACACCTATGCGGATTCTCCTGCACAGTGGCAGATATGTAAATACGGCGTTTACATACCATTTCTGACGCATTACTGTTCGAACACTCGAACAGCTATACGGATTCTCCTGCACAGTGGCAGATATGTAAATACGGCGTTTACATACCATTTCTGACGCATTACGGTTCGAACACTCGAACACCAATGCGGATTCTCCGGCACAGTGGCAGATATGTAAATACGGCGTTTACATGCCATTTCTCACGCATTAGGGTTCGAACACTCGAACACCTATACGGATTCTCCTGCACAGTGGCAGATACGTAAATACGGCGTTTACATCCCATTTCTGACGCATTAAGGTTCGAACACTAGAACACCTATGCGGATTCTCCTGCACAGTGGCAGATATGTAAATACGGCGTTTACATACCATTTCTGACACATTACGGTTCGAACACTCGAACACCTATACGGACTCTCCTGCACAGTGGCAGATATGTAAATACGGCGTTTACATACCATTTCTCACGCATTAAGGTTCGAACACTCGAACACCTATGCGGATTCTCCTCCACAGTGGCAGATATGTAAATACGGCGTTTACATACCATTTCTCACGCATTACGGTTCGAACACTCGAACACCTATACGGACTCTCCTGCATAGTGGCAGATATGTAAATACGACGTTTACATACCATTTCTCACGCATTAAGGTTCGAACACTCGAACACCTATGCGGATTCTCCTCCACAGTGGCAGATATGTAAATACGGCGTTTACATACCATTTCTGACGCATTACGGTTCGAACACTCGAACACCTATACGGATTCTCCTGCACAGTGGCAGATATGTAAATACGGCATTTACATACCATTTCTGACGCATTACGGTTCGAACACTCGAACACCTATACGAATTCTCCTGCACAGTGGCAGATATGTAAATACGGCGTTTACATACCATTTCTCACGCATTAGGGTTCGAACACTCGAACACCTATACGGATTCTCCTGCACAGTGGCAGATATGTAAATACGGCGTTTGCATACCATTTCTCACGCATTAAGGTTCGAACACTCGAACACCTATACGGATTCTCCTGCACAGTGGCAGATACGTAAATACGGCGTTTACATACCATTTCTCACGCATTAAGGTTCGAACACTAGAACACCTATGCGGATTCTCCTGCACAGTGGCAGATATGTAAATACGGCGTTTACATACCATTTCTGACGCATTACGGTTCGAACACTCGAACACCTATGCGGATTCTCTTGCACAGTGGCAGATATGTAAATACGGCGTTTACATACCATTTCTCACGCATTAGGGTTCGAACACTCGAACACCTATACGGATTCTCCTGCACAGTGGCAGATATGTAACTACGGCGTTTACATACCATTTCTCACACATTAAGGTTCGAACACTCGAACACCTATGCGGATTCTCCTGCACAGTGGCAGATATGTAAATACGGCGTTTACATACCATTTCTGACGCATTACTGTTCGAACACTCGAACAGCTATACGGATTCTCCTGCACAGTGGCAGATATGTAAATACGGCATTTACATACCATTTCTGACGCATTACGGTTCGAACACTCGAACACCAATGCGGATTCTCCTGCACAGTGGCAGATATGTAAATACGGCGTTTACATGCCATTTCTCACGCATTAGGGTTCGAACACTCGAACACCTATACGGATTCTCCTGCACAGTGGCAGACATGTAAATACGGCGTTTGCATACCATTTCTCACGCATTAGGGTTCGAACACTCGAACACCTATACGGATTCTCCTGCACAGTGGCAGATATGTAAATACGGCGTTTACATACCATTTCTCACGCATTAGGGTTCGAACACTCGAACACCTATGCGGATTCTCCTGCACAGTGGCAGATATGTAAATACGGCGTTTACATACCATTTCTGACGCATTACTGTTCGAACACTCGAACAGCTATACGGATTCTCCTGCACAGTGGCAGATATGTAAATACGGCGTTTACATACCATTTCTGACGCATTACGGTTCGAACACTCGAACACCAATGCGGATTCTCCGGCACAGTGGCAGATATGTAAATACGGCGTTTACATGCCATTTCTCACGCATTAGGGTTCGAACACTCGAACACCTATACGGATTCTCCTGCACAGTGGCAGATACGTAAATACGGCGTTTACATCCCATTTCTGACGCATTAAGGTTCGAACACTAGAACACCTATGCGGATTCTCCTGCACAGTGGCAGATATGTAAATACGGCGTTTACATACCATTTCTGACGCATTACGGTTCGAACACTCGAACACCTATACGGACTCTCCTGCACAGTGGCAGATATGTAAATACGGCGTTTACATACCATTTCTCACGCATTAAGGTTCGAACACTCGAACACCTATGCGGATTCTCCTCCACAGTGGCAGATATGTAAATACGGCGTTTACATACCATTTCTCACGCATTACGGTTCGAACACTCGAACACCTATACGGACTCTCCTGCATAGTGGCAGATATGTAAATACGACGTTTACATACCATTTCTCACGCATTAAGGTTCGAACACTCGAACACCTATGCGGATTCTCCTCCACAGTGGCAGATATGTAAATACGGCGTTTACATACCATTTCTGACGCATTACGGTTCGAACACTCGAACACCTATACGGATTCTCCTGCACAGTGGCAGATATGTAAATACGGCATTTACATACCATTTCTGACGCATTACGGTTCGAACACTCGAACACCTATACGGATTCTCCTGCACAGTGGCAGATATGTAAATACGGCGTTTACATACCATTTCTCACGCATTAGGGTTCGAACACTCGAACACCTATACGGATTCTCCTGCACAGTGGCAGATATGTAAATACGGCGTTTGCATACCATTTCTCACGCATTAGGGTTCGAACACTCGAACACCTATACGGATTCTCCTGCACAGTGGCAGATACGTAAATACGGCGTTTACATACCATTTCTCACGCATTAAGGTTCGAACACTAGAACACCTATGCGGATTCTCCTGCACAGTGGCAGATATGTAAAGACGGCGTTTACATACCATTTCTGACGCATTACGGTTCGAACACTCGAACACCTATGCGGATTCTCTTGCACAGTGGCAGATATGTAAATACGGCGTTTACATACCATTTCTCACGCATTAGGGTTCGAACACACGAACACCTATACGGATTCTCCTGCACAGTGGCAGATATGTAACTACGGCGTTTACATACCATTTCTCACACATTAAGGTTCGAACACTCGAACACATATGCGGATTCTCCTGCACAGTGGCAGATATGTAAATACGGCGTTTACATACCATTTCTGACGCATTACCGTTCGAACACTCGAACAGCTATACGGATTCTCCTGCACAGTGGCAGATATGTAAATACGGCATTTACATACCATTTCTGACGCATTACGGTTCGAACACTCGAACACCAATGCGGATTCTCCTGCACAGTGGCAGATATGTAAATACGGCGTTTACATGCCATTTCTCACGCATTAGGGTTCGAACACTCGAACACCTATACGGATTCTCCTGCACAGTGGCAGATACATAAATACGGCGTTAACATACCATTTCTCACGCATTAAGGTTCGAACACTAGAACACCTATGCGGATTCTCCTGCACAGTGGCAGATATGTAAATACGGCGTTTACATACCATTTCTGACGCATTACTGTTCGAACACTCGAACACCTATACGGATTCTCCTGCACAGTGGCAGATATGTAAATACGGCGTTTACATACCATTTCTGACGCATTAAGGTTCGAACACTCGAACACCTATGCGGATTCTCCTCCACAGTGGCAGATATGTAAATACGGCGTTTACATACCATTTCTCACGCATTACGGTTCGAACACTCGAACACCTATACGGACTCTCCTGCACAGTGGCAGATACGTAAATACGGCGTTTACATAACATTTCTCACGCATTAAGGTTCGAACACTCAAACACCTATGCGGATTCTCCTCCACAGTGGCAGATTTGTAAATACGGCGTTTACATACCATTTCTGACGCATTACGGTTCGAACACTCGAACACCTATACGGACTCTCCTGCACAGTGGCAGATATGTAAATACGGCATTTACATACCATTTCTCACGCATTAAGGTTCGAACACTCGAACACCTATGCGGATTCTCCTCCACAGTGGCAGATATGTAAATACGGCGTTTACATACCATTTCTCACGCATTACGGTTCGAACACTCGAACACCTATACGGACTCTCCTGCACAGTGGCAGATATGTAAATACGGCGTTTACATACCATTTCTCACGCATTAAGGTTCGAACACTCGAACACCTATGCGGATTCTCCTCCACAGTGGCAGATATGTAAATACGGCGTTTACATACCATTTCTCACGCATTAAGGTTCGAACACTAGAACACCTATACGGATTCTCCTGCACAGTGGCAGATATGTAAATACGGCGTTTACATACCATTTCTGACGCATTACGGTTCGAACACTCGAACACCTATACGGATTCTCCTGCACAGTGGCAGATATGTAAATACGGCGTTTACATACCATTTCTCACGCATTAGGGTTCGAACACTCGAACACCTATACGGATTCTCCTGCACAGTGGCAGATAAGTAAATACGGCGTTTGCATACCATTTCTCACGCATTAAGGTTCGAACACTAGAACACCTATACGGATTCTCCTGCACAGTGGCAGATACGTAAATACGGCGTTTACATACCATTTCTGACGCATTACTGTTCGAACACTCGAACAGCTATACGGATTCTCCTGCACAGTGGCAGATATGTAAATACGGCGTTTTCCTACCATTTCTGACGCATTACGGTTCGAACACTCGAACACCTATGCGGATTCTCTTGCACAGTGGCAGATATGTAAATACGGCGTTTACATACCATTTCTCACGCATTAGGGTTCGAACACTCGAACACCTATACGGATTCTCCTGCACAGTGGCAGATATGTAACTACGGCGTTTACATACCATTTCTCACACATTAAGGTTCGAACACTCGAACACCTATGCGGATTCTCCTGCACAGTGGCAGATATGTAAATACGGCGTTTACATACCATTTCTGACGCATTACTGTTCGAACACTCAAACAGCTATACGGATTCTCCTGCACAGTGGCAGATATGTAAATACGGCGTTTACATACCATTTCCGACGCATTACGGTTCGAACACTCGAACACCAATGCGGATTCTCCTGCACAGTGGCAGATATGTAAATACGGCGTTTACATGCCATTTCTCACGCATTAGGGTTCGAACACTCGAACACCTATACGGATTCTCCTGCACAGTGGCAGATACGTAAATACGGCGTTAACATACCATTTCTCACGCATTAAGGTTCGAACACTAGAACACCTATGCGGATTCTCCTGCACAGTGGCAGATATGTAAATACGGCGTTTACATACCATTTCAGACGCATTACGGTTCGAACACTCGAACACCTATACGGACTCTCCTGCACAGTGGCAGATATGTAAATACGGCGTTTACATACCATTTCTCACGCATTAAGGTTCGAACACTCGAACACCTATGCGGATTCTCCTCCACAGTGGCAGATATGTAAATACGGCGTTTACATACCATTTCTGACGCATTACGGTTCGAACACTCGAACACCTAAACGGATTCTCCTGCACAGTGGCAGATATGTAAATACGGCATTTACATACCATTTCTGACGCATTACGGTTCGAACACTCGAACACCTATACGGATTCTCCTGCACAGTGGCAGATATGTAAATACGGCGTTTACATACTATTTCTCACGCATTAGGGTTCGAACACTCGAACACCTATACGGATTCTCCTGCACAGTGGCAGATATGTAAATACGGCGTTTACATACCATTTCTGACGCATTAAGGTTCGAACACTCGAACACCTATACGGATTCTCCTGCACAGTGGCAGATACGTAAATACGGCGTTTACATACCATTTCTCACGCATTAAGGTTCGAACACTAGAACACCTATGCGGATTCTCCTGCACAGTGGCAGATATGTAAATACGGCGTTTACATACCATTTCTGACGCATTACGGTTCGAACACTCGAACACCTATGCGGATTCTCTTGCACAGTGGCAGATATGTAAATACGGCGTTTACATACCATTTCTCACGCATTAGGGTTCGAACACTCGAACACCTATACGGATTCTCCTGCACAGTGGCAGATATGTAAATACGGCGTTTACATACCATTTCTCACACATTAAGGTTCGAACACTCGAACACCTATGCGGATTCTCCTGCACAGTGGCAGATATGTAAATACGGCGTTTACATACCATTTCTGACGCATTACTGTTCGAACACTCGAACAGCTATACGGATTCTCCTGCACAGTGGCAGATATGTAAATACGGCGTTTACATACCATTTCTGACGCATTACGGTTCGAACACTCGAACACCATTGCGGATTCTCCTGCACAGTGGCAGATATGTAAATACGGCGTTTACATGCCATTTCTCACGCATTAGGGTTCGAACACTCGAACACCTATACGGATTCTCCTGCACGGTGGCATTTACGTAAATACGGCGTTAACATACCATTTCTCACGCATTAAGGTTCGAACACTAGAACACCTATGCGGATTCTCCTGCACAGTGGCAGATATGTAAATACGGCGTTTACATACCATTTCTGACGCATTACGGTTCGAACACTCGAACACCTATACGGACTCTCCTGCACAGTGGCAGATATGTAAATACGGCGTTTACATACCATTTCTCACGCATTAAGGTTCGAACACTCGAACACCTATGCGGATTCTCCTCCACAGTGGCAGATATGTAAATACGGCATTTACATACCATTTCTCACGCATTACGGTTCGAACACTCGAACACCTATACGGACTCTCCTGCACAGTGGCAGATATGTAAATACGGCGTTTACATACCATTTCTCACGCATTAAGGTTCGAACACTCGAACACCTATGCGGATTCTCTTCCACAGTGGCAGATATGTAAATACGGCGTTTACATACCATTTCTGACGCATTACGGTTCGAACACTCGAACACCTATACGGATTCTCCTGCACAGTGGCAGATATGTAAATACGGCATTTACATACCATTTCTGACGCATTACGGTTCGAACACTCGAACACCTATACGGATTCTCCTGCACAGTGGCAGATATGTAAATACGGCGTTTACATACCATTTCTCACGCATTAGGGTTCGAACACTCGAACACCTATACGGATTCTCCTGCACAGTGGCAGATATGTAAATACGGCGTTAACATACCATTTCTCACGCATTAAGGTTCGAACATTAGAACACCTATGCGGATTCTCCTGCGCAGTGGCAGATATGTAAATACGGCGTTTACATACCATTTCTGACGCATTACGGTTCGAACACTCGAACACCTATACGGACTCTCCTGCACAGTGGCAGATATGTAAATACGGCGTTTACATACCATTTCTCACGCATTAAGGTTCGAACACTCGAACACCTATGCAGATTCTCCTCCATAGTGGCAGATATGTAAATACGGCGTTTACATACCATTTCTCACGCATTACGGTTCGAACACTCGAACAACTATACGGACTCTCCTGCACAGTGGCAGATATGTAAATACGGCGTTTACATACCATTTCTCACGCATTAAGGTTCGAACACTCGAACACCTATGCGGATTCTCCTCCACAGTGGCAGATATGTAAATACGGCGTTTACATACCATTTCTGACGCATTACGGTTCGAACACTCGAACACCTATACGGATTCTCCTGCACAGTGGCAGATATGTAAATACGGCATTTACATACCATTTCTGACGCATTACAGTTCGAACACTCGAACACCTATACGGATTCTCCTGCACAGTGGCAGATATGTAAATACGGCGTTTACATACCATTTCTCACGCATTAGGGTTCGAACACTCGAACACCTATACGGATTCTCCTGCACAGTGGCAGATATGTAAATACGGCGTTTACATACCATTTCTGACGCATTACTGTTCGAACACTCGAACACCTATACGGATTCTCCTCCACAGTGGCAGATACGTAAATACGGCGTTTACATACCATTTCTCACGCATTAAGGTTCGAACACTAGAACACCTATGCGGATTCTCCTGCACAGTGGCAGATATGTAAATACGGCGTTCACATACCATTTCTGACGCATTACGGTTCGAACACTCGAACACCTATGCGGATTCTCCAGCACAGTGGCAGATATGTAAATACGGCGTTTACATACCATTTCTCACGCATTAGGGTTCGAACACTCGAACACCTATACGGATTCTCCTGCACAGTGGCAGATATGTAAATACGGCGTTTACATGCCATTTCTCACACATTAAGGTTCGAACACTCGAACACCTATGCGGATTCTCCTGCACAGTGGCAGATATGTAAATACGGCGTTTACATACCATTTCTGACGCATTACTGTTCGAACACTCGAACAGCTATACGGATTCTCCTGCACAGTGGCAGATATGTAAATACGGCGTTTACATACCATTTCTGACGCATTACGGTTCGAACACTCGAAAACCAATGCGGATTCTCCTGCACAGTGGCAGATATGTAAATACGGCGTTTACATGCCATTTCTCACGCATTAGGGTTCGAACACTCGAAAACCTATACGGATTCTCCTGCACAGTGGCAGATATGTAAATACGGCGTTTACATACCATTTCTGACGCATTACTGTTCGAACACTCGAACACCTATACGGATTCTCCTCCACAGTGGCAGATACGTAAATACGGCGTTTACATACCATTTCTCACGCATTAAGGTTCGAACACTAGAACACCTATGCGGATTCTCCTGCACAGTGGCAGATATGTAAATACGGCGTTTACATACCATTTCTGATGCATTACGGTTCGAACACTCGAACACCTATGCGGATTCTCCAGCACAGTGGCAGATATGTAAATACGGCGTTTACATACCATTTCTCACGCATTAGGGTTCGAACACTCGAACACCTATACGGATTCTCCTGCACAGTGGCAGATATGTAAATACGGCGTTTACATGCCATTTCTCATACATTAAGGTTCGAACACTCGAACACCTATGCGGATTCTCCTGCACAGTGGCAGATATGTAAATACGGCGTTTACATACTATTTCTGACGCATTACTGTTCGAACACTCGAACAGCTATACGGATTCTCCTGCACAGTGGCAGATATGTAAATACGGCGTTTACATACCATTTCTCACGCATTAAGGTTCGAACACTCGAACACCTATGCGGATTCTCCTCCACAGTGGCAGATATGTAAATACGGCGTTTACATACCATTTCTCACGCATTACGGTTCGAACACTCGAACACCTATACGGACTCTCCTGCACAGTGGCAGATATGTAAATACGGCGTTTACAAACCATTTCTCACGCATTAAGGTTCGAACACTAGAACACCTATGCGGATTCTCCTGCACAGTGGCAGATATGTAAATACGGCGTTTACATACCATTTCTGACGCATTACGGTTCGAACACTCGAACACCTATACGGACTCTCCTGCACAGTGGCAGATATGTAAATACGGCGTTTACATACCATTTCTCACGCATTAAGGTTCGAACACTAGAACACCTATGCGGATTCTCCTGCACAGTGGCAGATTTGTAAATACGGCGTTTACATACCATTTCTGACGCATTACGGTTCGAACACTCGAACACCTATGCGGATTCTCCAGCACAGTGGCAGATATGTAAATACGGCGTTTACATACCATTTCTCACGCATTAGGGTTCGAACACTCGAACACCTATACGGATTCTCCTGCACAGTGGCAGATATGTAAATACGGCGTTTACATGCCATTTCTCACACATTAAGGTTCGAACACTCGAACACCTATGCGGATTCTCCTGCACAGTGGCAGATATGTAAATACGGCGTTTACATACCATTTCTGACGCATTACTGTTCGAACACTCGAACAGCTATACGGATTCTCCTGCACAGTGGCAGATATGTAAATACGGCGTTTACATACCATTTCTGACGCATTACGGTTCGAACACTCGAAAACCAATGCGGATTCTCCTGCACAGTGGCAGATATGTAAATACGGCGTTTACATGCCATTTCTCACGCATTAGGGTTCGAACACTCGAACACCTATACGGATTCTCCTGCACAGTGGCAGATACGTAAATACGGCGTTTACATACCATTTCTCACGCATTAAGGTTCGAACACTAGAACACCTATGCGGATTCTCCTGCACAGTGGCAGATATGTAAATACGGCGTTTACATACCATTTCTGACGCATTACGGTTCGAACACTCGAACACCTATACGGACTCTCCTGCACAGTGGCAGATATGTAAATATGGCGTTTACATACCATTTCTCACGCATTAAGGTTCGAACACTCGAACACCTATGCGGATTCTCCTCCACAGTGGCAGATATGTAAATACGGCGTTTACATACCATTTCTCACGCATTACGGTTCGAACACTCGAACACCTATACGGACTCTCCTGCACAGTGGCAGATATGTAAATACGGCGTTTACATACCATTTCTCACGCATTAAGGTTCGAACACTCGAACACCTATGCGGATTCTCCTCCACAGTGGCAGATATGTAAATACGGCGTTTACATACCATTTCTGACGCATTACGGTTCGAACACTCGCACACCTATACGGATTCTCCTGCACAGTGGCAGATATGTAAATACGGCATTTACATACCATTTCTGACGCATTACGGTTCGAACACTCGAACACCTATACGGATTCTCCTGCACAGTGGCAGATATGTAAATACGGCGTTTACATACCATTTCTCACGCATTAGGGTTCGAACACCCGAACACCTACACGGATTCTCCTGCACAGTGGCAGATATGTAAATACGGCGTTTACATACCATTTCTCACGCATTAAGGTTCGAACACTCGAACACCTATACGGATTCTCCTGCACAGTGGCAGATATGTAAATACGGCGTTTACATACCATTTCTCACGCATTAAGGTTCGAACACTAGAACACCTATGCGGATTCTCCTGCACAGTGGCAGATATGTAAATACGGCGTTTACATACCATTTCTGACGCATTCCGGTTCGAACACTCGAACACCTATACGGACTCTCCTGCACAGTGGCAGATATGTAAATACGGCATTTACATACCATTTCTGACGCATTACGGTTCGAACACTCGAACACCTATACGGATTCTCCTGCACAGTGGCAGATATGTAAATACGGCGTTTACATACCATTTCTCACGCATTTGGGTTCGAACACTCGAACACCTATACGGATTCTCCTGCACAGTGGCAGATATGTAAATACGGCGTTAACATACCATTTCTCACGCATTAAGGTTCGAACACTAGAACACCTATGCGGATTCTCCTGCGCAGTGGCAGATATGTAAATACGGCGTTTACATACCATTTCTGACGCATTACGGTTCGAACACTCGAACACCTATACGGACTCTCCTGCACAGTGGCAGATATGTAAATACGGCGTTTACATACCATTTCTCACGCATTAAGGTTCGAACACTCGAACACCTATGCGGATTCTCCTCCATAGTGGCAGATATGTAAATACGGCGTTTACATACCATTTCTCACGCATTACGGTTCGAACACTCGAACACCTATACGGACTCTCCTGCACAGTGGCAGATATGTAAATACGGCGTTTACATACCATTTCTCACGCATTAAGGTTCGAACACTCGAACACCTATGCGGATTCTCCTCCACAGTGGCAGATATGTAAATACGGCGTTTACATACCATTTCTGACGCATTACGGTTCGAACACTCGAACACCTATACGGATTCTCCTGCACAGTGGCAGATATGTAAATACGGCATTTACATACCATTTCTGACGCATTACGGTTCGAACACTCGAACACCTATACGGATTCTCCTGCACAGTGGCAGATATGTAAATACGGCGTTTACATACCATTTCTCACGCATTAGGGTTCGAACACTCGAACACCTATACGGATTCTCCTGCACAGTGGCAGATATGTAAATACGGCGTTAACATACCATTTCTCACGCATTAAGGTTCGAACACTAGAACACCTATGCGGATTCTCCTGCGCAGTGGCAGATATGTAAATACGGCGTTTACATACCATTTCTGACGCATTACGGTTCGAACACTCGAACACCTATACGGACTCTCCTGCACAGTGGCAGATATGTAAATACGGCGTTTACATACCATTTCTCACGCATTAAGGTTCGAACACTCGAACACCTAAGCGGATTCTCCTCCATAGTGGCAGATATGTAAATACGGCGTTTACATACCATTTCTGACGCATTACGGTTCGAACACTCGAACACCTATACGGACTCTCCTGCACAGTGGCAGATATGTAAATACGGCGTTTACATA
This sequence comes from Camellia sinensis, assembly GCF_055761805.1. Classification (NCBI taxonomy): domain Eukaryota; kingdom Viridiplantae; phylum Streptophyta; class Magnoliopsida; order Ericales; family Theaceae; genus Camellia; species Camellia sinensis. The sequence continues at coordinate 50,626,500 of NC_138965.1, forward strand.
CCATTTCTCACGCATTAAGGTTCGAACACTCGAACACCTATGCGGATTCTCCTCCATAGTGGCAGATATGTAAATACGGCGTTTACATACCATTTCTCACGCATTACGGTTCGAACACTCGAACACCTATACGGATTCTCCTGCACAGTGGCAGATATGTAAATACGGCGTTTACATACCATTTCTCACGCATTAGGGTTCGAACACTCGAACACCTATACGGATTCTCCTGCACAGTGGCAGATATGTAAATACGGCGTTTACATACCATTTTTGACGCATTACTGTTCGAACACTCGAACACCTATACGGATTCTCCTCCACAGTGGCAGATACGTAAATACGGCGTTTACATACCATTTCTTACGCATTAAGGTTCGAACACTAGAACACCTATGCGGATTCTCCTGCACAATGGCAGATATGTAAATACGGCGTTTACATACCATTTCTGACGCATTACGGTTCGAACACTCGAACACCTATGCGGATTCTCCAGCACAGTGGCAGATATGTAAATACGGCGTTTACATACCATTTCTCACGCATTAGGGTTCGAACACTCGAACACCTGTACGGATTCTCCTGCACAGTGGCAGATATGTAAATACGGCGTTTACATGCCATTTCTCACACATTAAGGTTCGAACACTCGAACACCTATGCGGATTCTCCTGCACAGTGGCAGATATGTAAATACGGCGTTTACATACCATTTCTGACGCATTACTGTTCGAACACTCGAACAGCTATACGGATTCTCCTGCACAGTGGCAGATATGTAAATACGGCGTTTACATACCATTTCTGACGCATTACGGTTCGAACACTCGAAAACCAATGCGGATTCTCCTGCACAGTGGCAGATATGTAAATACGGCGTTTACATGCCATTTCTCACGCATTAGGGTTCGAACACTCGAACACCTATACGGATTCTCCTGCACAGTGGCAGATACGTAAATACGGCGTTTACATACCATTTCTCACGCATTAAGGTTCGAACACTAGAACACCTATGCGGATTCTCCTGCACAGTGGCAGATATGTAAATACGGCGTTTACATACCATTTCTGACGCATTACGGTTCGAACACTCGAACACCTATACGGACTCTCCTGCACAGTGGCAGATATGTAAATACGGCGTTTACATACCATTTCTCACGCATTAAGGTTCGAACACTCGAACACCTATGCGGATTCTCCTCCACAGTGGCAGATATGTAAATACGGCGTTTACATACCATTTCTGACGCATTACGGTTCGAACACTCGAACACCTATACGGACTCTCCTACACAGTGGCAGATATGTAAATACGGCGTTTACATACCATTTCTCACGCATTAAGGTTCGAACACTCGAACACCTATGCGGATTCTCCTCCACAGTGGCAGATATGTAAATACGGCGTTTACATACCATTTCTGACGCATTACGGTTCGAACACTCGAACACATATACCGATTCTCCTGCACAGTGGCAGATATGTAAATACGGCATTTACATACCATTTCTGACGCATTACGGTTCGAACACTCGAACACCTATACGGATTCTCCTGCACAGTGGCAGATATGTAAATACGGCGTTTACATACCATTTCTCACGCATTAGGGTTCGAACACCCGAACACCTATACGGATTCTCCTGCACAGTGGCAGATACGTAAATACGGCGTTTACATACCATTTCTCACGCATTAAGGTTCGAACACTCGAACACCTATACGGATTCACCTGCACAGTGGCAGATATGTAAATACGGCGTTTACATACCATTTCTCACGCATTAAGGTTCGAACACTAGAACACCTATGCGGATTCTCCTGCACAGTGGCAGATATGTAAATACGGCGTTTACATACCATTTCTGACGCATTCCGGTTCGAACACTCGAACACCTATACGGACTCTCCTGCACAGTGGCAGATATGTAAATACGGCATTTACATACCATTTCTGACGCATTACGGTTCGAACACTCGAACACCTATACGGATTCTCCTGCACAGTGGCAGATATGTAAATACGGCGTTTACATACCATTTCTCACGCATTAGGGTTCGAACACTCGAACACCTATACGGATTCTCCTGCACAGTGGCAGATATGTAAATACGGCGTTAACATACCATTTCTCACGCATTAAGGTTCGAACACTAGAACACCTATGCGGATTCTCCTGCGCAGTGGCAGATATGTAAATACGGCGTTTAGATACCATTTCTGACGCATTACGGTTCGAACACTCGAACACCTATACGGACTCTCCTGCACAGTGGCAGATATGTAAATACGGCGTTTACATACCATTTCTCACGCATTAAGGTTCGAACACTCGAACACCTATGCGGATTCTCCTCCAGAGTGGCAGATATGTAAATACGGCGTTTACATACCATTTCTCACGCATTACGGTTCGAACACTCGAACACCTATACGGACTCTCCTGCACAGTGGCAGATATGTAAATACGGCGTTTACATACCATTTCTCACGCATTAAGGTTCGAACACTCGAACACCTATGCGGATTCTCCTCCACAGTGGCAGATATGTAAATACGGCGTTTACATACCATTTCTGACGCATTACGGTTCGAACACTCGAACACCTATACGGATTCTCCTGCACAGTGGCAGATATGTAAATACGGCATTTACATACCATTTCTGACGCATTACGGTTCGAACACTCGAACAACTATACGGATTCTCCTGCACAGTGGCAGATATGTAAATACGGCGTTTACATACCATTTCTCACGCATTAGGGTTCGAACACTCGAACACCTATACGGATTCTCCTGCACAGTGGCAGATATGTAAATACGGCGTTAACATACCATTTCTCACGCATTAAGGTTCGAACACTAGAACACCTATGCGGATTCTCCTGCGCAGTGGCAAATATGTAAATACGACGTTTACATACCATTTCTGACGCATTACGGTTCGAACACTCGAACACCTATACGGACTCTCCTGCACAGTGGCAGATATGTAAATACGGCGTTTACATACCATTTCTCACGCATTAAGGTTCGAACACTCGAACACCTATGCGGATTCTCCTCCATAGTGGCAAATATGTAAATACGGCGTTTACATACCATTTCTCACGCATTACGGTTCGAACACTCGAACACCTATACGGACTCTCCTGCACAGTGGCAGATATGTAAATACGGCGTTTACGTACCATTTCTCACGCATTAAGGTTCGAACACTCGAACACCTATGCGGATTCTCCTCCACAGTGGCAGATATGTAAATACGGCGTTTACATACCATTTCTGACGCATTACGGTTCGAACACTCGAACACCTATACGGATTCTCCTGCACAGTGGCAGATATGTAAATACGGCATTTACATACCATTTCTGACGCATTACGGTTCGAACACTCGAACACCTATACGGATTCTCCTGCACAGTGGCAGATATGTAAATACGGCGTTTACATACCATTTCTCACGCATTAGGGTTCGAACACTCGAACACCTATACGGATTCTCCTGCACAGTGGCAGATATGTAAATACGGCGTTTACATACCATTTCTCACGCATTAAGGTTCGAACACTCGAACACCTATACGGATTCTCCTGCACAGTGGCAGATACGTAAATACGGCGTTTACATACCATTTCTCACGCATTAAGGTTCGAACACTAGAACACCTATGCGGATTCTCCTGCACAGTGGCAGATATGTAAATACGGCGTTTACATACCATTTCTGACGCATTACGGGTCGAACACTCGAACACCTATGCGGATTCTCCAGCACAGTGGCAGATATGTAAATACGGCGTTTACATACCATTTCTCACGCATTAGGGTTCGAACACTCGAACACCTATACGGATTCTCCTGCACAGTGGCAGATATGTAAATACGGCGTTTACATGCCATTTCTCACACATTAAGGTTCGAACACTCGAACACCTATGCGGATTCTCCTGCACAGTGGCAGATATGTAAATACGGCGTTTACATACCATTTCTGACGCATTACTGTTCGAACACTCGAACAGCTATACGGATTCTCCTGCACAGTGGCAGATATGTAAATACGGCGTTTACATACCATTTCTGACGCATTACGGTTCGAACACTCGAAAACCAATGCGGATTCTCCTGCACAGTGGCAGATATGTAAATACGGCGTTTACATGCCATTTCTCACGCATTAGGGTTCGAACACTCGAACACCTATACGGATTCTCCTGCACAGTGGCAGATACGTAAATACGGCGTTTACATACCATTTCTCACGCATTAAGGTTCGAACACTAGAACACCTATGCGGATTCTCCTGCACAGTGGCAGATATGTAAATACGGCGTTTACATACCATTTCTGACGCATTACGGTTCGAACACTCGAACACCTATACGGACTCTCCTGCACAGTGGCAGATATGTAAATACGGCGTTTACATACCATTTCTCACGCATTAAGGTTCGAACACTCGAACACCTATGCGGATTCTCCTCCATAGTGGCAAATATGTAAATACGGCGTTTACATACCATTTCTCACGCATTACGGTTCGAACACTCGAACACCTATACGGACTCTCCTGCACAGTGGCAGATATGTAAATACGGCGTTTACATACCATTTCTCACGCATTAAGGTTCGAACACTCGAACACCTATGTGGATTCTCCTCCACAGTGGCAGATATGTAAATACGGCGTTTACATACCATTTCTGACGCATTACGGTTCGAACACTCGAACACCTATACGGATTCTCCTGCACAGTGGCAGATATGTAAATACGGCATTTACATACCATTTCTGACGCATTACGGTTCGAACACTCGAACACCTATACGGATTCTCCTGCACAGTGGCAGATATGTAAATACGGCGTTTACATACCATTTCTCACGCATTAGGGTTCGAACACTCGAACACCTATACGGATTCTCCTGCACAGTGGCAGATATGTAAATACGGCGTTTACATACCATTTCTCACGCATTAAGGTTCGAACACTCGAACACCTATACGGATTCTCCTGCACAGTGGCAGATACGTAAATACGGCGTTTACATACCATTTCTCACGCATTAAGGTTCAAACACTAGAACACCTATGCGGATTCTCCTGCACAGTGGCAGATATGTAAATACGGCGTTTACATACCATTTCTGACGCATTACGGGTCGAACACTCGAACACCTATGCGGATTCTCCAGCACAGTGGCAGATATGTAAATACGGCGTTTACATACCATTTCTCACGCATTAGGGTTCGAACACTCGAACACCTATACGGATTCTCCTGCACAGTGGCAGATATGTAAATACGGCGTTTACATGCCATTTCTCACACATTAAGGTTCGAACACTCGAACACCTATGCGGATTCTCCTGCACAGTGGCAGATATGTAAATACGGCGTTTACATACCATTTCTGACGCATTACTGTTCGAACACTCGAACAGCTATACGGATTCTCCTGCACAGTGGCAGATATGTAAATACGGCGTTTACATACCATTTCTGACGCATTACGGTTCGAACACTCGAAAACCAATGCGGATTCTCCTGCACAGTGGCAGATATGTAAATACGGCGTTTACATGCCATTTCTCACGCATTAGGGTTCGAACACTCGAACACCTATACGGATTCTCCTGCACAGTGGCAGATACGTAAATACGGCGTTTACATACCATTTCTCACGCATTAAGGTTCGAACACTAGAACACCTATGCGGATTCTCCTGCGCAGTGGCAAATATGTAAATACGACGTTTACATACCATTTCTGACGCATTACGGTTCGAACACTCGAACAGCTATACGGACTCTCCTGCACAGTGGCAGATATGTAAATACGGCGTTTACATACCATTTCTCACGCATTAAGGTTCGAACACTCGAACACCTATGCGGATTCTCCTCCATAGTGGCAAATATGTAAATACGGCGTTTACATACCATTTCTCACGCATTACGGTTCGAACACTCGAACACCTATACGGACTCTCCTGCACAGTGGCAGATATGTAAATACGGCGTTTACATACCATTTCTCACGCATTAAGGTTCGAACACTCGAACACCTATGCGGATTCTCCTCCACAGTGGCAGATATGTAAATACGGCGTTTACATACCATTTCTGACGCATTACGGTTCGAACACTCGAACACCTATACGGATTCTCCTGCACAGTGGCAGATATGTAAATACGGCATTTACATACCATTTCTGACGCATTACGGTTCGAACACTCGAACACCTATACGGATTCTCCTGCACAGTGGCAGATATGTAAATACGGCGTTTACATACCATTTCTCACGCATTAGGGTTCGAACACTCGAACACCTATACGGATTCTCCTGCACAGTGGCAGATATGTAAATACGGCGTTTACATACCATTTCTCACGCATTAAGGTTCGAACACTCGAACACCTATACGGATTCTCCTGCACAGTGGCAGATACGTAAATACGGCGTTTACATACCATTTCTCACGCATTAAGGTTCGAACACTAGAACACCTATGCGGATTCTCCTGCATAGTGGCAGATATGTAAATACGGCGTTTACATACCATTTCTGACGCATTACGGGTCGAACACTCGAACACCTATGCGGATTCTCCAGCACAGTGGCAGATATGTAAATACGGCGTTTACATACCATTTCTCACGCATTAGGGTTCGAACACTCGAACACCTATACGGATTCTCCTGCACAGTGGCAGATATGTAAATACGGCGTTTACATGCCATTTCACACACATTAAGGTTCGAACACTCGAACACCTATGCGGATTCTCCTGCACAGTGGCAGATATGTAAATACGGCGTTTACATACCATTTCTGACGCATTACTGTTCGAACACTCGAACAGCTATACGGATTCTCCTGCACAGTGGCAGATATGTAAATACGGCGTTTACATACCATTTCTGACGCATTACGGTTCGAACACTCGAAAACCAATGCGGATTCTCCTGCACAGTGGCAGATATGTAAATACGGCGTTTACATGCCATTTCTCACGCATTAGGGTTCGAACACTCGAACACCTATACGGATTCTCCTGCACAGTGGCAGATACGTAAATACGGCGTTTACATACCATTTCTCACGCATTAAGGTTCGAACACTAGAACACCTATGCGGATTCTCCTGCACAGTGGCAGATATGTAAATACGGCGTTTACATACCATTTCTGACGCATTACGGTTCGAACACTCGAACAGCTATACGGACTCTCCTGCACAGTGGCAGATATGTAAATACGGCGTTTACATACCATTTCTCACGCATTAAGGTTCGAACACTCGAACACCTATGCGGATTCTCCTCCATAGTGGCAAATATGTAAATACGGCGTTTACATACCATTTCTCACGCATTACGGTTCGAACACTCGAACACCTATACGGACTCTCCTGCACAGTGGCAGATATGTAAATACGGCGTTTACATACCATTTCTCACGCATTAAGGTTCGAACACTCGAACACCTATGCGGATTCTCCTCCACAGTGGCAGATATGTAAATACGGCGTTTACATACCATTTCTGACGCATTACGGTTCGAACACTCGAACACCTATACGGATTCTCCTGCACAGTGGCAGATATGTAAATACGGCATTTACATACCATTTCTGACGCATTACGGTTCGAACACTCGAACACCTATACGGATTCTCCTGCACAGTGGCAGATATGTAAATACGGCGTTTACATACCATTTCTCACGCATTAGGGTTCGAACACTCGAACACCTATACGGATTCTCCTGCACAGTGGCAGATATGTAAATACGGCGTTTACATACCATTTCTCACGCATTAAGGTTCGAACACTCGAACACCTATACGGATTCTCCTGCACAGTGGCAGATACGTAAATACGGCGTTTACATACCATTTCTCACGCATTAAGGTTCGAACACTAGAACACCTATGCGGATTCTCCTGCACAGTGGCAGATATGTAAATACGGCGTTTACATACCATTTCTGACGCATTACGGGTCGAACACTCGAACACCTATGCGGATTCTCCACCACAGTGGCAGATATGTAAATACGGCGTTTACATACCATTTCTCACGCATTAGGGTTCGAACACTCGAACACCTATACGGATTCTCCTGCACAGTGGCAGATATGTAAATACGGCGTTTACATGCCATTTCACACACATTAAGGTTCGAACACTCGAACACCTATGCGGATTCTCCTGCACAGTGGCAGATATGTAAATACGGCGTTTACATACCATTTCTGACGCATTACTGTTCGAACACTCGAACAGCTATACGGATTCTCCTGCATAGTGGCAGATATGTAAATACGGCGTTTACATACCATTTCTGACGCATTACGGTTCGAACACTCGAAAACCAATGCGGATTCTCCTGCACAGTGGCAGATATGTAAATACGGCGTTTACATGCCATTTCTCACGCATTAGGGTTCGAACACTCGAACACCTATACGGATTCTCCTGCACAGTGGCAGATACGTAAATACGGCGTTTACATACCATTTCTCACGCATTAAGGTTCGAACACTAGAACACCTATGCGGATTCTCCTGCACAGTGGCAGATATGTAAATACGGCGTTTACATACCATTTCTGACGCATTACGGTTCGAACACTCGAACACCTATACGGACTCTCCTGCACAGTGGCAGATATGTAAATACGGCGTTTACATACCATTTCTCACGCATTAAGGTTCGAACACTCGAACACCTATGCGGATTCTCCTCCATAGTGGCAAATATGTAAATACGGCGTTTACATACCATTTCTCACGCATTACGGTTCGAACACTCGAACACCTATACGGACTCTCCTGCACAGTGGCAGATATGTAAATACGGCGTTTACATACCATTTCTCACGCATTAAGGTTCGAACACTCGAACACCTATGCGGATTCTCCTCCACAGTGGCAGATATGTAAATACGGCGTTTACATACCATTTCTGACGCATTACGGTTCGAACACTCGAACACCTATACGGATTCTCCTGCACAGTGGCAGATATGTAAATACGGCATTTACATACCATTTCTGACGCATTACGGTTCGAACACTCGAACACCTATACGGATTCTCCTGCACAGTGGCAGATATGTAAATACGGCGTTTACATACCATTTCTCACGCATTAGGGTTCGAACACTCGAACACCTATACGGATTCTCCTGCACAGTGGCAGATATGTAAATACGGCGTTTACATACCATTTCCCACGCATTAACGTTCGAACACTCGAACACCTATACGGATTCTCCTGCACAGTGGCAGATACGTAAATACGGCGTTTACATACCATTTCTCACGCATTAAGGTTCGAACACTAGAACACCTATGCGGATTCTCCTGCACAGTGGCAGATATGTAAATACGGCGTTTACATACCATTTCTGACGCATTACGGGTCGAACACTCGAACACCTATGCGGATTCTCCAGCACAGTGGCAGATATGTAAATACGGCGTTTACATACCATTTCTCACGCATTAGGGTTCGAACACTCGAACACCTATACGGATTCTCCTGCACAGTGGCAGATATGTAAATACGGCGTTTACATGCCATTTCTCACACATTAAGGTTCGAACACTCGAACACCTATGCGGATTCTCCTGCACAGTGGCAGATATGTAAATACGGCGTTCACATACCATTTCTGACGCATTACTGTTCGAACACTCGAACAGCTATACGGATTCTCCTGCACAGTGGCAGATATGTAAATACGGCGTTTACATACCATTTCTGACGCATTACGGTTCGAACACTCGAAAACCAATGCGGATTCTCCTGCACAGTGGCAGATATGTAAATACGGCGTTTACATGCCATTTCTCACGCATTAGGGTTCGAACACTCGAACACCTATACGGATTCTCCTGCACAGTGGCAGATACGTAAATACGGCGTTTACATACCATTTCTCACGCATTAAGGTTCGAACACTAGAACACCTATGCGGATTCTCCTGCACAGTGGCAGATATGTAAATACGGCGTTTACATACCATTTCTGACGCATTACGGTTCGAACACTCGAACACCTATACGGACTCTCCTGCACAGTGGCAGATATGTAAATACGGCGTTTACATACCATTTCTCACGCATTAAGGTTCGAACACTCGAACACCTATGCGGATTCTCCTCCACAGTGGCAGATATGTAAATACGGCGTTTACATACCATTTCTCACGCATTACGGTTCGAACACTCGAACACCTATACGGACTCTCCTGCATAGTGGCAGATATGTAAATACGGCGTTTACATACCATTTCTCACGCATTAAGGTTCGAACACTCGAACACCTATGCGGATTCTCCTCCACAGTGGCAGATATGTAAATACGGCGTTTACATACCATTTCTGACGCATTACGGTTCGAACACTCGAACACCTATACGGATTCTCCTGCACAGTGGCAGATATGTAAATACGGCATTTACATACCATTTCTGACGCATTACGGTTCGAACACTCGAACACCTATACGGATTCTCCTGCACAGTGGTAGATACGTAAATACGGCGTTTACATACCATTTCTCACGCATTAGGGTTCGAACACCCGAACACCTATACGGATTCTCCTGCACAGTGGCAGATATGTAAATACGGCGTTTACATACCATTTCTCACGCATTAAGGTTCGAACACTCGAACACCTATACGGATTCTCCTGCACAGTGGCAGATATGTAAATACGGCGTTTACATACCATTTCTCACGCATTAAGGTTCGAACACTAGAACACCTATGCGGATTCTCCTGCACAGTGGCAGATATGTAAATACGGCGTTTACATACCATTTCTGACGCATTCCGGTTCGAACACTCGAACACCTATACGGACTCTCCTGCACAGTGGCAGATATGTAAATACGGCGTTTACATACCATTTCTCACGCATTAAGGTTCGAACACTCGAACACCTATGCGGATTCTCCTCCACAGTGGCAGATATGTAAATACGGCGTTTACATACCATTTCTGACGCATTACGGTTCGAACACTCGAACACCTATACGGATTCTCCTGCACAGTGGCAGATATGTAAATACGGCATTTACATACCATTTCTGACGCATTACGGTTCGAACACTCGAACACCTATACGGATTCTCCTGCACAGTGGCAGATATGTAAATACGGCGTTTACATACCATTTCTCACGCATTAGGGTTCGAACACTCGAACACCTATACGGATTCTCCTGCACAGTGGCAGATATGTAAATACGGCGTTTACATACCATTTCTCACGCATTAAGGTTCGAACACTCGAACACCTATACGGATTCTCCTGCACAGTGGCAGATACGTAAATACGGCGTTTACATACCATTTCTCACGCATTAAGGTTCGAACACTAGAACACCTATGCGGATTCTCCTGCACACTGGCAGATATGTAAATACGGCGTTTACATACCATTTCTGACGCATTACGGTTCGAACACCCGAACACCTATGCGGATTCTCCAGCACAGTGGCAGATATGTAAATACGGCGTTTACATACCATTTCTCACGCATTAGGGTTCGAACACTCGAACACCTATACGGATTCTCCTCCACAGTGGCAGATATGTAAATACGGCGTTTACATGCCATTTCTCACACATTAAGGTTCGAACACTCGAACACCTATACGGATTCTCCTGCACAGTGGCAGATATGTAAATACGGCGTTTACATACCATTTCTCACGCATTAAGGTTCGAACACTCGAACACCTATACGGATTCTCCTGCACAGTGGCAGATATGTAAATACGGCGTTTACATACCATTTCTCACGCATTAAGGTTCGAACACTAGAACACCTATGCGGATTCTCCTGCACAGTGGCAGATATGTAAATACGGCGTTTACATACCATTTCTGACGCATTCCGGTTCGAACACTCGAACACCTATACGGACTCTCCTGCACAGTGGCAGATATGTAAATACGGCGTTTACATACCATTTCTCACGCATTAAGGTTCGAACACTCGAACACCTATGCGGATTCTCCTCCACAGTGGCAGATATGTAAATACGGCGTTTACATACCATTTCTGACGCATTACGGTTCGAACACTCGAACACCTATACGGATTCTCCTGCACAGTGGCAGATATGTAAATACGGCATTTACATACCATTTCTGACGCATTACGGTTCGAACACTCGAACACCTATACGGATTCTCCTGCACAGTGGCAGATATGTAAATACGGCGTTTACATACCATTTCTCACGCATTAGGGTTCGAACACTCGAACACCTATACGGATTCTCCTGCACAGTGGCAGATATGTAAATACGGCGTTTACATACCATTTCTCACGCATTAAGGTTCGAACACTCGAACACCTATACGGATTCTCCTGCACAGTGGCAGATACGTAAATACGGCGTTTACATACCATTTCTCACGCATTAAGGTTCGAACACTAGAACACCTATGCGGATTCTCCTGCACACTGGCAGATATGTAAATACGGCGTTTACACACCATTTCTGACGCATTACGGTTCGAACACCCGAACACCTATGCGGATTCTCCAGCACAGTGGCAGATATGTAAATACGGCGTTTACATACCATTTCTCACGCATTAGGGTTCGAACACTCGAACACCTATACGGATTCTCCTCCACAGTGGCAGATATGTAAATACGGCGTTTACATGCCATTTCTCACACATTAAGGTTCGAACACTCGAACACCTATACGGATTCTCCTGCACAGTGGCAGATATGTAAATACGGCGTTTACATACCATTTCTCACGCATTAAGGTTCGAACACTCGAACACCTATACGGATTCTCCTGCACAGTGGCAGATATGTAAATACGGCGTTTACATACCATTTCTCACGCATTAAGGTTCGAACACTAGAACACCTATGCGGATTCTCCTGCACAGTGGCAGATATGTAAATACGGCGTTTACATACCATTTCTGACGCATTCCGGTTCGAACACTCGAACACCTATACGGACTCTCCTGCACAGTGGCAGATATGTAAATACGGCGTTTACATACCATTTCTCACGCATTAAGGTTCGAACACTCGAACACCTATGCGGATTCTCCTCCACAGTGGCAGATATGTAAATACGGCGTTTACATACCATTTCTGACGCATTACGGTTCGAACACTCGAACACCTATACGGATTCTCCTGCACAGTGGCAGATATGTAAATACGGCATTTACATACCATTTCTGACGCATTACGGTTCGAACACTCGAACACCTATACGGATTCTCCTGCACAGTGGCAGATATGTAAATACGGCGTTTACATGCCATTTCTCACACATTAAGGTTCGAACACTCGAACACCTATGCGGATTCTCCTGCACAGTGGCAGATATGTAAATACGGCGTTTACATACCATTTCTGACGCATTACTGTTCGAACATTCGAACAGCTATACGGATTCTCCTGCACAGTGGCAGATATGTAAATACGGCGTTTACATACCATTTCTGACGCATTACGGTTCGAACACTCGAAAACCAATGCGGATTCTCCTGCACAGTGGCAGATATGTAAATACGGCGTTTACATGCCATTTCTCACGCATTAGGGTTCGAACACTCGAACACCTATACGGATTCTCCTGCACAGTGGCAGATACGTAAATACGGCGTTTACATACCATTTCTCACGCATTAAGGTTCGAACACTAGAACACCTATGCGGATTCTCCTGCACAGTGGCAGATATGTAAATACGGCGTTTACATACCATTTCTGACGCATTACGGTTCGAACACTCGAACACCTATACGGACTCTCCTGCACAGTGGCAGATATGTAAATACGGCGTTTACATACCATTTCTCACGCATTAAGGTTCGAACACTCGAACACCTATGCGGATTCTCCTCCACAGTGGCAGATATGTAAATACGGCGTTTACATACCATTTCTCACGCATTACGGTTCGAACACTCGAACACCTATACGGACTCTCCTGCATAGTGGCAGATATGTAAATACGGCGTTTACATACCATTTCTCACGCATTAAGGTTCGAACACTCGAACACCTATGCGGATTCTCCTCCACAGTGGCAGATATGTAAATACGGCGTTTACATACCATTTCTGACGCATTACGGTTCGAACACTCGAACACCTATACGGATTCTCCTGCACAGTGGCAGATATGTAAATACGGCATTTACATACCATTTCTGACGCATTACGGTTCGAACACTCGAACACCTATACGGATTCTCCTGCACAGTGGTAGATACGTAAATACGGCGTTTACATACCATTTCTCACGCATTAGGGTTCGAACACCCGAACACCTATACGGATTCTCCTGCACAGTGGCAGATATGTAAATACGGCGTTTACATACCATTTCTCACGCATTAAGGTTCGAACACTCGAACACCTATACGGATTCTCCTGCACAGTGGCAGATATGTAAATACGGCGTTTACATACCATTTCTCACGCATTAAGGTTCGAACACTAGAACACCTATGCGGATTCTCCTGCACAGTGGCAGATATGTAAATACGGCGTTTACATACCATTTCTGACGCATTCCGGTTCGAACACTCGAACACCTATACGGACTCTCCTGCACAGTGGCAGATATGTAAATACGGCGTTTACATACCATTTCTCACGCATTAAGGTTCGAACACTCGAACACCTATGCGGATTCTCCTCCACAGTGGCAGATATGTAAATACGGCGTTTACATACCATTTCTGACGCATTACGGTTCGAACACTCGAACACCTATACGGATTCTCCTGCACAGTGGCAGATATGTAAATACGGCATTTACATACCATTTCTGACGCATTACGGTTCGAACACTCGAACACCTATACGGATTCTCCTGCACAGTGGCAGATATGTAAATACGGCGTTTACATACCATTTCTCACGCATTAGGGTTCGAACACTCGAACACCTATACGGATTCTCCTGCACAGTGGCAGATATGTAAATACGGCGTTTACATACCATTTCTCACGCATTAAGGTTCGAACACTCGAACACCTATACGGATTCTCCTGCACAGTGGCAGATACGTAAATACGGCGTTTACATACCATTTCTCACGCATTAAGGTTCGAACACTAGAACACCTATGCGGATTCTCCTGCACACTGGCAGATATGTAAATACGGCGTTTACATACCATTTCTGACGCATTACGGTTCGAACACCCGAACACCTATGCGGATTCTCCAGCACAGTGGCAGATATGTAAATACGGCGTTTACATACCATTTCTCACGCATTAGGGTTCGAACACTCGAACACCTATACGGATTCTCCTCCACAGTGGCAGATATGTAAATACGGCGTTTACATGCCATTTCTCACACATTAAGGTTCGAACACTCGAACACCTATACGGATTCTCCTGCACAGTGGCAGATATGTAAATACGGCGTTTACATACCATTTCTCACGCATTAAGGTTCGAACACTCGAACACCTATACGGATTCTCCTGCACAGTGGCAGATATGTAAATACGGCGTTTACATACCATTTCTCACGCATTAAGGTTCGAACACTAGAACACCTATGCGGATTCTCCTGCACAGTGGCAGATATGTAAATACGGCGTTTACATACCATTTCTGACGCATTCCGGTTCGAACACTCGAACACCTATACGGACTCTCCTGCACAGTGGCAGATATGTAAATACGGCGTTTACATACCATTTCTCACGCATTAAGGTTCGAACACTCGAACACCTATGCGGATTCTCCTCCACAGTGGCAGATATGTAAATACGGCGTTTACATACCATTTCTGACGCATTACGGTTCGAACACTCGAACACCTATACGGATTCTCCTGCACAGTGGCAGATATGTAAATACGGCATTTACATACCATTTCTGACGCATTACGGTTCGAACACTCGAACACCTATACGGATTCTCCTGCACAGTGGCAGATATGTAAATACGGCGTTTACATACCATTTCTCACGCATTAGGGTTCGAACACTCGAACACCTATACGGATTCTCCTGCACAGTGGCAGATATGTAAATACGGCGTTTACATACCATTTCTCACGCATTAAGGTTCGAACACTCGAACACCTATACGGATTCTCCTGCACAGTGGCAGATACGTAAATACGGCGTTTACATACCATTTCTCACGCATTAAGGTTCGAACACTAGAACACCTATGCGGATTCTCCTGCACACTGGCAGATATGTAAATACGGCGTTTACACACCATTTCTGACGCATTACGGTTCGAACACCCGAACACCTATGCGGATTCTCCAGCACAGTGGCAGATATGTAAATACGGCGTTTACATACCATTTCTCACGCATTAGGGTTCGAACACTCGAACACCTATACGGATTCTCCTCCACAGTGGCAGATATGTAAATACGGCGTTTACATGCCATTTCTCACACATTAAGGTTCGAACACTCGAACACCTATACGGATTCTCCTGCACAGTGGCAGATATGTAAATACGGCGTTTACATACCATTTCTCACGCATTAAGGTTCGAACACTCGAACACCTATACGGATTCTCCTGCACAGTGGCAGATATGTAAATACGGCGTTTACATACCATTTCTCACGCATTAAGGTTCGAACACTAGAACACCTATGCGGATTCTCCTGCACAGTGGCAGATATGTAAATACGGCGTTTACATACCATTTCTGACGCATTCCGGTTCGAACACTCGAACACCTATACGGACTCTCCTGCACAGTGGCAGATATGTAAATACGGCGTTTACATACCATTTCTCACGCATTAAGGTTCGAACACTCGAACACCTATGCGGATTCTCCTCCACAGTGGCAGATATGTAAATACGGCGTTTACATACCATTTCTGACGCATTACGGTTCGAACACTCGAACACCTATACGGATTCTCCTGCACAGTGGCAGATATGTAAATACGGCATTTACATACCATTTCTGACGCATTACGGTTCGAACACTCGAACACCTATACGGATTCTCCTGCACAGTGGCAGATATGTAAATACGGCGTTTACATGCCATTTCTCACACATTAAGGTTCGAACACTCGAACACCTATGCGGATTCTCCTGCACAGTGGCAGATATGTAAATACGGCGTTTACATACCATTTCTGACGCATTACTGTTCGAACATTCGAACAGCTATACGGATTCTCCTGCACAGTGGCAGATATGTAAATACGGCGTTTACATACCATTTCTGACGCATTACGGTTCGAACACTCGAAAACCAATGCGGATTCTCCTGCACAGTGGCAGATATGTAAATACGGCGTTTACATGCCATTTCTCACGCATTAGGGTTCGAACACTCGAACACCTATACGGATTCTCCTGCACAGTGGCAGATATGTAAATACGGCGTTTACATACCATTTCTCACGCATTAGGGTTCGAACACTCGAACACCTATACGGATTCTCCTGCACAGTGGCAGATATGTAAATACGGCGTTTACATACCATTTCTCACGCATTAAGGTTCGAACACTCGAACACCTATACGGATTCTCCTGCACAGTGGCAGATACGTAAATACGGCGTTTACATACCATTTCTCACGCATTAAGGTTCGAACACTAGAACACCTATGCGGATTCTCCTGCACAGTGGCAGATATGTAAATACGGCGTTTACATACCATTTCTGACGCATTACGGGTCGAACACTCGAACACCTATGCGGATTCTCCAGCACAGTGGCAGATATGTAAATACGGCGTTTACATACCATTTCTCACGCATTAGGGTTCGAACACTCGAACACCTATACGGATTCTCCTGCACAGTGGCAGATATGTAAATACGGCGTTTACATGCCATTTCTCACACATTAAGGTTCGAACACTCGAACACCTATGCGGATTCTCCTGCACAGTGGCAGATATGTAAATACGGCGTTCACATACCATTTCTGACGCATTACTGTTCGAACACTCGAACAGCTATACGGATTCTCCTGCACAGTGGCAGATATGTAAATACGGCGTTTACATACCATTTCTGACGCATTACGGTTCGAACACTCGAAAACCAATGCGGATTCTCCTGCACAGTGGCAGATATGTAAATACGGCGTTTACATGCCATTTCTCACGCATTAGGGTTCGAACACTCGAACACCTATACGGATTCTCCTGCACAGTGGCAGATACGTAAATACGGCGTTTACATACCATTTCTCACGCATTAAGGTTCGAACACTAGAACACCTATGCGGATTCTCCTGCACAGTGGCAGATATGTAAATACGGCGTTTACATACCATTTCTGACGCATTACGGTTCGAACACTCGAACACCTATTCGGACTCTCCTGCACAGTGGCAGATATGTAAATACGGCGTTTACATACCATTTCTCACGCATTAAGGTTCGAACACTCGAACACCTATGCGGATTCTCCTCCACAGTGGCAGATATGTAAATACGGCGTTTACATACCATTTCTCACGCATTACGGTTCGAACACTCGAACACCTATACGGACTCTCCTGCATAGTGGCAGATATGTAAATACGGCGTTTACATACCATTTCTCACGCATTAAGGTTCGAACACTCGAACACCTATGCGGATTCTCCTCCACAGTGGCAGATATGTAAATACGGCGTTTACATACCATTTCTGACGCATTACGGTTCGAACACTCGAACACCTATACGGATTCTCCTGCACAGTGGCAGATATGTAAATACGGCATTTACATACCATTTCTGACGCATTACGGTTCGAACACTCGAACACCTATACGGATTCTCCTGCACAGTGGTAGATACGTAAATACGGCGTTTACATACCATTTCTCACGCATTAGGGTTCGAACACCCGAACACCTATACGGATTCTCCTGCACAGTGGCAGATATGTAAATACGGCGTTTACATACCATTTCTCACGCATTAAGGTTCGAACACTCGAACACCTATACGGATTCTCCTGCACAGTGGCAGATATGTAAATACGGCGTTTACATACCATTTCTCACGCATTAAGGTTCGAACACTAGAACACCTATGCGGATTCTCCTGCACAGTGGCAGATATGTAAATACGGCGTTTACATACCATTTCTGACGCATTCCGGTTCGAACACTCGAACACCTATACGGACTCTCCTGCACAGTGGCAGATATGTAAATACGGCGTTTACATACCATTTCTCACGCATTAAGGTTCGAACACTCGAACACCTATGCGGATTCTCCTCCACAGTGGCAGATATGTAAATACGGCGTTTACATACCATTTCTGACGCATTACGGTTCGAACACTCGAACACCTATACGGATTCTCCTGCACAGTGGCAGATATGTAAATACGGCATTTACATACCATTTCTGACGCATTACGGTTCGAACACTCGAACACCTATACGGATTCTCCTGCACAGTGGCAGATATGTAAATACGGCGTTTACATACCATTTCTCACGCATTAGGGTTCGAACACTCGAACACCTATACGGATTCTCCTGCACAGTGGCAGATATGTAAATACGGCGTTTACATACCATTTCTCACGCATTAAGGTTCGAACACTCGAACACCTATACGGATTCTCCTGCACAGTGGCAGATACGTAAATACGGCGTTTACATACCATTTCTCACGCATTAAGGTTCGAACACTAGAACACCTATGCGGATTCTCCTGCACACTGGCAGATATGTAAATACGGCGTTTACATACCATTTCTGACGCATTACGGTTCGAACACCCGAACACCTATGCGGATTCTCCAGCACAGTGGCAGATATGTAAATACGGCGTTTACATACCATTTCTCACGCATTAGGGTTCGAACACTCGAACACCTATACGGATTCTCCTCCACAGTGGCAGATATGTAAATACGGCGTTTACATGCCATTTCTCACACATTAAGGTTCGAACACTCGAACACCTATACGGATTCTCCTGCACAGTGGCAGATATGTAAATACGGCGTTTACATACCATTTCTCACGCATTAAGGTTCGAACACTCGAACACCTATACGGATTCTCCTGCACAGTGGCAGATATGTAAATACGGCGTTTACATACCATTTCTCACGCATTAAGGTTCGAACACTAGAACACCTATGCGGATTCTCCTGCACAGTGGCAGATATGTAAATACGGCGTTTACATACCATTTCTGACGCATTCCGGTTCGAACACTCGAACACCTATACGGACTCTCCTGCACAGTGGCAGATATGTAAATACGGCGTTTACATACCATTTCTCACGCATTAAGGTTCGAACACTCGAACACCTATGCGGATTCTCCTCCACAGTGGCAGATATGTAAATACGGCGTTTACATACCATTTCTGACGCATTACGGTTCGAACACTCGAACACCTATACGGATTCTCCTGCACAGTGGCAGATATGTAAATACGGCATTTACATACCATTTCTGACGCATTACGGTTCGAACACTCGAACACCTATACGGATTCTCCTGCACAGTGGCAGATATGTAAATACGGCGTTTACATACCATTTCTCACGCATTAGGGTTCGAACACTCGAACACCTATACGGATTCTCCTGCACAGTGGCAGATATGTAAATACGGCGTTTACATACCATTTCTCACGCATTAAGGTTCGAACACTCGAACACCTATACGGATTCTCCTGCACAGTGGCAGATACGTAAATACGGCGTTTACATACCATTTCTCACGCATTAAGGTTCGAACACTAGAACACCTATGCGGATTCTCCTGCACACTGGCAGATATGTAAATACGGCGTTTACACACCATTTCTGACGCATTACGGTTCGAACACCCGAACACCTATGCGGATTCTCCAGCACAGTGGCAGATATGTAAATACGGCGTTTACATACCATTTCTCACGCATTAGGGTTCGAACACTCGAACACCTATACGGATTCTCCTCCACAGTGGCAGATATGTAAATACGGCGTTTACATGCCATTTCTCACACATTAAGGTTCGAACACTCGAACACCTATACGGATTCTCCTGCACAGTGGCAGATATGTAAATACGGCGTTTACATACCATTTCTCACGCATTAAGGTTCGAACACTCGAACACCTATACGGATTCTCCTGCACAGTGGCAGATATGTAAATACGGCGTTTACATACCATTTCTCACGCATTAAGGTTCGAACACTAGAACACCTATGCGGATTCTCCTGCACAGTGGCAGATATGTAAATACGGCGTTTACATACCATTTCTGACGCATTCCGGTTCGAACACTCGAACACCTATACGGACTCTCCTGCACAGTGGCAGATATGTAAATACGGCGTTTACATACCATTTCTCACGCATTAAGGTTCGAACACTCGAACACCTATGCGGATTCTCCTCCACAGTGGCAGATATGTAAATACGGCGTTTACATACCATTTCTGACGCATTACGGTTCGAACACTCGAACACCTATACGGATTCTCCTGCACAGTGGCAGATATGTAAATACGGCATTTACATACCATTTCTGACGCATTACGGTTCGAACACTCGAACACCTATACGGATTCTCCTGCACAGTGGCAGATATGTAAATACGGCGTTTACATGCCATTTCTCACACATTAAGGTTCGAACACTCGAACACCTATGCGGATTCTCCTGCACAGTGGCAGATATGTAAATACGGCGTTTACATACCATTTCTGACGCATTACTGTTCGAACATTCGAACAGCTATACGGATTCTCCTGCACAGTGGCAGATATGTAAATACGGCGTTTACATACCATTTCTGACGCATTACGGTTCGAACACTCGAAAACCAATGCGGATTCTCCTGCACAGTGGCAGATATGTAAATACGGCGTTTACATGCCATTTCTCACGCATTAGGGTTCGAACACTCGAACACCTATACGGATTCTCCTGCACAGTGGCAGATACGTAAATACGGCGTTTACATACCATTTCTCACGCATTAAGGTTCGAACACTAGAACACCTATGCGGATTCTCCTGCACAGTGGCAGATATGTAAATACGGCGTTTACATACCATTTCTGACGCATTACGGTTCGAACACTCGAACACCTATACGGACTCTCCTGCACAGTGGCAGATATGTAAATACGGCGTTTACATACCATTTCTCACGCATTAAGGTTCGAACACTCGAACACCTATGCGGATTCTCCTCCACAGTGGCAGATATGTAAATACGGCATTTACATACCATTTCTCACGCATTACGGTTCGAACACTCGAACACCTATACGGACTCTCCTGCACAGTGGCAGATATGTAAATACGGCGTTTACATACCATTTCTCACGCATTAAGGTTCGAACACTCGAACACCTATGCGGATTCTCCTCCACAGTGGCAGATATGTAAATACGGCGTTTACATACCATTTCTGACGCATTACGGTTCGAACACTCGAACACCTATACGGATTCTCCTGCGCAGTGGCAGATATGTAAATACGGCGTTTACATACCATTTCTGACGCATTACGGTTCGAACACTCGAACACCTATACGGACTCTCCTGCACAGTGGCAGATATGTAAATACGGCGTTTACATACCATTTCTCACGCATTAAGGTTCGAACACTCGAACACCTATGCGGATTCTCCTCCATAGTGGCAGATATGTAAATACGGCGTTTACATACCATTTCTCACGCATTACGGTTCGAACACTCGAACACCTATACGGACTCTCCTGCACAGTGGCAGATATGTAAATACGGCGTTTACATACCATTTCTCACGCATTAAGGTTCGAACACTCGAACACCTATGCGGATTCTCCTCCACAGTGGCAGATATGTAAATACGGCGTTTACATACCATTTCTGACGCATTACGGTTCGAACACTCGAACACCTATACGGATTCTCCTGCACAGTGGCAGATATGTAAATACGGCATTTACATACCATTTCTGACGCATTACGGTTCGAACACTCGAACACCTATACGGATTCTCCTGCACAGTGGCAGATATGTAAATACGGCGTTTACATACCATTTCTCACGCATTAGGGTTCGAACACTCGAACACCTATACGGATTCTCCTGCACAGTGGCAGATATGTAAATACGGCGTTTACATACCATTTCTCACGCATTAAGGTTCGAACACTCGAACACCTATACGGATTCTCCTGCACAGTGGCAGATACGTAAATACGGCGTTTACATACCATTTCTCACGCATTAAGGTTCGAACACTAGAACACCTATGCGGATTCTCCTGCACAGTGGCAGATATGTAAATACGGCGTTTACATACCATTTCTGACGCATTACGGTTCGAACACTCGAACACCTATGCGGATTCTCCAGCACAGTGGCAGATATGTAAATACGGCGTTTACATACCATTTCTCACGCATTAGGGTTCGAACACTCGAACACCTATACGGATTCTCCTGCACAGTGGCAGATATGTAAATACGGCGTTTACATGCCATTTCTCACACATTAAGGTTCGAACACTCGAACACCTATGCGGATTCTCCTGCACAGTGGCAGATATGTAAATACGGCGTTTACATACCATTTCTGACGCATTACTGTTCGAACACTCGAACAGCTATACGGATTCTCCTGCACAGTGGCAGATATGTAAATACGGCGTTTACATACCATTTCTGACGCATTACGGTTCGAACACTCGAAAACCAATGCGGATTCTCCTGCACAGTGGCAGATATGTAAATACGGCGTTTACATGCCATTTCTCACGCATTAGGGTTCGAACACTCGAACACCTATACGGATTCTCCTGCACAGTGGCAGATACGTAAATACGGCGTTTACATACCATTTCTCACGCATTAAGGTTCGAACACTAGAACACCTATGCGGATTCTCCTGCACAGTGGCAGATATGTAAATACGGCGTTTACATACCATTTCTGACGCATTACGGTTCGAACACTCGAACACCTATACGGACTCTCCTGCACAGTGGCAGATATGTAAATACGGCGTTTACATACCATTTCTCACGCATTAAGGTTCGAACACTCGAACACCTATGCGGATTCTCCTCCACAGTGGCAGATATGTAAATACGGCGTTTACATACCATTTCTCACGCATTACGGTTCGAACACTCGAACACCTATACGGACTCTCCTGCACAGTGGCAGATATGTAAATACGGCGTTTACATACCATTTCTCACGCATTAAGGTTCGAACACTCGAACACCTATGCGGATTCTCCTCCACAGTGGCAGATATGTAAATACGGCGTTTACATACCATTTCTGACGCATTACGGTTCGAACACTCGAACACCTATACGGATTCTCCTGCACAGTGGCAGATATGTAAATACGGCATTTACATACCATTTCTGACGCATTACGGTTCGAACACTCGAACACCTATACGGACTCTCCTGCACAGTGGCAGATATGTAAATACGGCGTTTACATACCATTTCTCACGCATTAGGGTTCGAACACTCGAACACCTATACGGATTCTCCTGCACAGTGGCAGATATGTAAATACGGCGTTTACATACCATTTCTCACGCATTAAGGTTCGAACACTCGAACACCTATACGGATTCTCCTGCACAGTGGCAGATACGTAAATACGGCGTTTACATACCATTTCTCACGCATTAAGGTTCGAACACTAGAACACCTATGCGGATTCTCCTGCACACTGGCAGATATGTAAATACGGCGTTTACACACCATTTCTGACGCATTACGGTTCGAACACCCGAACACCTATGCGGATTCTCCAGCACAGTGGCAGATATGTAAATACGGCGTTTACATACCATTTCTCACGCATTAGGGTTCGAACACTCGAACACCTATACGGATTCTCCTCCACAGTGGCAGATATGTAAATACGGCGTTTACATGCCATTTCTCACACATTAAGGTTCGAACACTCGAACACCTATACGGATTCTCCTGCACAGTGGCAGATATGTAAATACGGCGTTTACATACCATTTCTCACGCATTAAGGTTCGAACACTCGAACACCTATACGGATTCTCCTGCACAGTGGCAGATATGTAAATACGGCGTTTACATACCATTTCTCACGCATTAAGGTTCGAACACTAGAACACCTATGCGGATTCTCCTGCACAGTGGCAGATATGTAAATACGGCGTTTACATACCATTTCTGACGCATTCCGGTTCGAACACTCGAACACCTATACGGACTCTCCTGCACAGTGGCAGATATGTAAATACGGCGTTTACATACCATTTCTCACGCATTAAGGTTCGAACACTCGAACACCTATGCGGATTCTCCTCCACAGTGGCAGATATGTAAATACGGCGTTTACATACCATTTCTGACGCATTACGGTTCGAACACTCGAACACCTATACGGATTCTCCTGCACAGTGGCAGATATGTAAATACGGCATTTACATACCATTTCTGACGCATTACGGTTCGAACACTCGAACACCTATACGGATTCTCCTGCACAGTGGCAGATATGTAAATACGGCGTTTACATGCCATTTCTCACACATTAAGGTTCGAACACTCGAACACCTATGCGGATTCTCCTGCACAGTGGCAGATATGTAAATACGGCGTTTACATACCATTTCTGACGCATTACTGTTCGAACATTCGAACAGCTATACGGATTCTCCTGCACAGTGGCAGATATGTAAATACGGCGTTTACATACCATTTCTGACGCATTACGGTTCGAACACTCGAAAACCAATGCGGATTCTCCTGCACAGTGGCAGATATGTAAATACGGCGTTTACATGCCATTTCTCACGCATTAGGGTTCGAACACTCGAACACCTATACGGATTCTCCTGCACAGTGGCAGATACGTAAATACGGCGTTTACATACCATTTCTCACGCATTAAGGTTCGAACACTAGAACACCTATGCGGATTCTCCTGCACAGTGGCAGATATGTAAATACGGCGTTTACATACCATTTCTGACGCATTACGGTTCGAACACTCGAACACCTATACGGACTCTCCTGCACAGTGGCAGATATGTAAATACGGCGTTTACATACCATTTCTCACGCATTAAGGTTCGAACACTCGAACACCTATGCGGATTCTCCTCCACAGTGGCAGATATGTAAATACGGCATTTACATACCATTTCTCACGCATTACGGTTCGAACACTCGAACACCTATACGGACTCTCCTGCACAGTGGCAGATATGTAAATACGGCGTTTACATACCATTTCTCACGCATTAAGGTTCGAACACTCGAACACCTATGCGGATTCTCCTCCACAGTGGCAGATATGTAAATACGGCGTTTACATACCATTTCTGACGCATTACGGTTCGAACACTCGAACACCTATACGGATTCTCCTGCGCAGTGGCAGATATGTAAATACGGCGTTTACATACCATTTCTGACGCATTACGGTTCGAACACTCGAACACCTATACGGACTCTCCTGCACAGTGGCAGATATGTAAATACGGCGTTTACATACCATTTCTCACGCATTAAGGTTCGAACACTCGAACACCTATGCGGATTCTCCTCCATAGTGGCAGATATGTAAATACGGCGTTTACATACCATTTCTCACGCATTACGGTTCGAACACTCGAACACCTATACGGACTCTCCTGCACAGTGGCAGATATGTAAATACGGCGTTTACATACCATTTCTCACGCATTAAGGTTCGAACACTCGAACACCTATGCGGATTCTCCTCCACAGTGGCAGATATGTAAATACGGCGTTTACATACCATTTCTGACGCATTACGGTTCGAACACTCGAACACCTATACGGATTCTCCTGCACAGTGGCAGATATGTAAATACGGCATTTACATACCATTTCTGACGCATTACGGTTCGAACACTCGAACACCTATACGGATTCTCCTGCACAGTGGCAGATATGTAAATACGGCGTTTACATACCATTTCTCACGCATTAGGGTTCGAACACTCGAACACCTATACGGATTCTCCTGCACAGTGGCAGATATGTAAATACGGCGTTTACATACCATTTCTCACGCATTAAGGTTCGAACACTCGAACACCTATACGGATTCTCCTGCACAGTGGCAGATACGTAAATACGGCGTTTACATACCATTTCTCACGCATTAAGGTTCGAACACTAGAACACCTATGCGGATTCTCCTGCACAGTGGCAGATATGTAAATACGGCGTTTACATACCATTTCTGACGCATTACGGTTCGAACACTCGAACACCTATGCGGATTCTCCAGCACAGTGGCAGATATGTAAATACGGCGTTTACATACCATTTCTCACGCATTAGGGTTCGAACACTCGAACACCTATACGGATTCTCCTGCACAGTGGCAGATATGTAAATACGGCGTTTACATGCCATTTCTCACACATTAAGGTTCGAACACTCGAACACCTATGCGGATTCTCCTGCACAGTGGCAGATATGTAAATACGGCGTTTACATACCATTTCTGACGCATTACTGTTCGAACACTCGAACAGCTATACGGATTCTCCTGCACAGTGGCAGATATGTAAATACGGCGTTTACATACCATTTCTGACGCATTACGGTTCGAACACTCGAAAACCAATGCGGATTCTCCTGCACAGTGGCAGATATGTAAATACGGCGTTTACATGCCATTTCTCACGCATTAGGGTTCGAACACTCGAACACCTATACGGATTCTCCTGCACAGTGGCAGATACGTAAATACGGCGTTTACATACCATTTCTCACGCATTAAGGTTCGAACACTAGAACACCTATGCGGATTCTCCTGCACAGTGGCAGATATGTAAATACGGCGTTTACATACCATTTCTGACGCATTACGGTTCGAACACTCGAACACCTATACGGACTCTCCTGCACAGTGGCAGATATGTAAATACGGCGTTTACATACCATTTCTCACGCATTAAGGTTCGAACACTCGAACACCTATGCGGATTCTCCTCCACAGTGGCAGATATGTAAATACGGCGTTTACATACCATTTCTCACGCATTACGGTTCGAACACTCGAACACCTATACGGACTCTCCTGCACAGTGGCAGATATGTAAATACGGCGTTTACATACCATTTCTCACGCATTAAGGTTCGAACACTCGAACACCTATGCGGATTCTCCTCCACAGTGGCAGATATGTAAATACGGCGTTTACATACCATTTCTGACGCATTACGGTTCGAACACTCGAACACCTATACGGATTCTCCTGCACAGTGGCAGATATGTAAATACGGCATTTACATACCATTTCTGACGCATTACGGTTCGAACACTCGAACACCTATACGGATTCTCCTGCACAGTGGCAGATATGTAAATACGGCGTTTACATACCATTTCTCACGCATTAGGGTTCGAACACCCGAACACCTATACGGATTCTCCTGCACAGTGGCAGATATGTAAATACGGCGTTTACATACCATTTCTCACGCATTAAGGTTCGAACACTCGAACACCTATGCGGATTCTCCTCCACAGTGGCAGATATGTAAATACGGCGTTTACATACCATTTCTGACGCATTACGGTTCGAACACTCGAACACCTATACGAATTCTCCTGCACAGTGGCAGATATGTAAATACGGCATTTACATACCATTTCTGACGCATTACGGTTCGAACACTCGAACACCTATACGGATTCTCCTGCACAGTGGCAGATATGTAAATACGGCGTTTACATACCATTTCTCACGCATTAGGGTTCGAACACTCGAACACCTATACGGATTCTCCTGCACAGTGGGAGATACGTAAATACGGCGTTTACATACCATTTCTCACGCATTAAGGTTCGAACACTAGAACACCTATGCGGATTCTCCTGCACAGTGGCAGATACGTAAATACGGCGTTTACATACCATTTCTGACGCATTACGGTTCGAACACTCGAAGACCTATGCGGATTCTCCAGCACAGTGGCAGATATGTAAATACGGCGTTTACATACCATTTCTCACGCATTAGGGTTCGAACACTCGAACACCTATACGGATTCTCCTGCACAGTGGCAGATATGTAAATACGGCGTTTACATGCCATTTCTCACACATTAAGGTTCGAACACTCGAACACCTATGCGGATTCTCCTGCACAGTGGCAGATATGTAAATACGGCGTTTACATACCATTTCTGACGCATTACTGTTCGAACACTCGAACAGCTATACGGATTCTCCTGCACAGTGGCAGATATGTAAATACGGCGTTTACATACCATTTCTGACGCATTACGGTTCGAACACTCGAAAACCAATGCGGATTCTCCTGCACAGTGGCAGATATGTAAATACGGCGTTTACATGCCATTTCTCACGCATTAGGGTTCGAACACTCGAACACCTATACGGATTCTCCTGCACAGTGGCAGATACGTAAATACGGCGTTTACATACCATTTCTCACGCATTAAGGTTCGAACACTAGAACACCTATGCGGATTCTCCTGCACAGTGGCAGATATGTAAATACGGCGTTTACATACCATTTCTGACGCATTACGGTTCGAACACTCGAACACCTATACGGACTCTCCTGCACAGTGGCAGATATGTAAATACGGCGTTTACATACCATTTCTCACGCATTAAGGTTCGAACACTCGAACACCTATGCGGATTCTCCTCCACAGTGGCAGATATGTAAATACGGCGTTTACATACCATTTCTCACGCATTACGGTTCGAACACTCGAACACCTATACGGACTCTCCTGCACAGTGGCAGATATGTAAATACGGCGTTTACATACCATTTCTCACGCATTAAGGTTCGAACACTCGAACACCTATGCGGATTCTCCTCCACAGTGGCAGATATGTAAATACGGCGTTTACATACCATTTCTGACGCATTACGGTTCGAACACTCGAACACCTATACGGATTCTCCTGCACAGTGGCAGATATGTAAATACGGCATTTACATACCATTTCTGACGCATTACGGTTCGAACACTCGAACACCTATACGGATTCTCCTGCACAGTGGCAGATATGTAAATACGGCGTTTACATACCATTTCTCACGCATTAGGGTTCGAACACCCGAACACCTATACGGATTCTCCTGCACAGTGGCAGATATGTAAATACGGCGTTTACATACCATTTCTCACGCATTAAGGTTCGAACACTCGAACACCTATACGGATTCTCCTGCACAGTGGCAGATATGTAAATACGGCGTTTACATACCATTTCTCACGCATTAAGGTTCGAACACTAGAACACCTATGCGGATTCTCCTGCACAGTGGCAGATATGTAAATACGGCGTTTACATACCATTTCTGACGCATTCCGGTTCGAACACTCGAACACCTATACGGACTCTCCTGCACAGTGGCAGATATGTAAATACGGCGTTTACATACCATTTCTCACGCATTCAGGTTCGAACACTCGAACACCTATGCGGATTCTCCTGCACAGTGGCAGATATGTAAATACGGCGTTTACATACCATTTCTCACGCATTACGGTTCGAACACTCGAACACCTATACGGACTCTCCTGCACAGTGGCAGATATGTAAATACGGCGTTTACATACCATTTCTCACGCATTCAGG
Organism: Camellia sinensis; assembly: GCF_055761805.1. Classification (NCBI taxonomy): domain Eukaryota; kingdom Viridiplantae; phylum Streptophyta; class Magnoliopsida; order Ericales; family Theaceae; genus Camellia; species Camellia sinensis. Next base: position 50,657,136 of record NC_138965.1, read on the forward strand.
TTCGAACACTCGAACACCTATGCGGATTCTCCTGCACAGTGGCAGATATGTAAATACGGCGTTTACATACCATTTCTCACGCATTACGGTTCGAACACTCGAACACCTATACGGACTCTCCTGCACAGTGGCAGATATGTAAATACGGCGTTTACATACCATTTCTCACGCATTAAGGTTCGAACACTCGAACACCTATGCGGATTCTCCTCCACAGTGGCAGATATGTAAATACGGCGTTTACATACCATTTCTGACGCATTACGGTTCGAACACTCGAACACCTATACGGATTCTCCTGCACAGTGGCAGATATGTAAATACGGCATTTACATACCATTTCTGACGCATTACGGTTCGAACACTCGAACACCTATACGGATTCTCCTGCACAGTGGCAGATATGTAAATACGGCGTTTACATACCATTTCTCACGCATTAGGGTTCGAACACTCGAACACCTATACGGATTCTCCTGCACAGTGGCAGATATGTAAATACGGCGTTTACATACCATTTCTCACGCATTAAGGTTCGAACACTCGAACACCTATACGGATTCTCCTGTACAGTGGCAGATACGTAAATACGGCGTTTACATACCATTTCTCACGCATTAAGGTTCGAACACTAGAACACCTATGCGGATTCTCCTGCACAGTGGCAGATATGTAAATACGGCGTTTACATACCATTTCTGACGCATTACGGTTCGAACACTCGAACACCTATGCGGATTCTCCAGCACAGTGGCAGATATGTAAATACGGCGTTTACATACCATTTCTCACGCATTAGGGTTCGAACACTCGAACACCTATACGGATTCTCCTGCACAGTGGCAGATATGTAAATACGGCGTTTACATGCCATTTCTCACACATTAAGGTTCGAACACTCGAACACCTATGCGGATTCTCCTGCACAGTGGCAGATATGTAAATACGGCGTTTACATACCATTTCTGACGCATTACTGTTCGAACACTCGAACAGCTATACGGATTCTCCTGCACAGTGGCAGATATGTAAATACGGCGTTTACATACCATTTCTGACGTATTACGGTTCGAACACTCGAAAACCAATGCGGATTCTCCTGCACAGTGGCAGATATGTAAATACGGCGTTTACATGCCATTTCTCACGCATTAGGGTTCGAACACTCGAACACCTATACGGATTCTCCTGCACAGTGGCAGATACGTAAATACGGCGTTTACATACCATTTCTCACGCATTAAGGTTCGAACACTAGAACACCTATGCGGATTCTCCTGCACAGTGGCAGATATGTAAATACGGCGTTTACATACCATTTCTGACGCATTACGGTTCGAACACTCGAACACCTATACGGACTCTCCTGAACAGTGGCAGATATGTAAATACGGCGTTTACATACCATTTCTCACGCATTAAGGTTCGAACACTCGAACACCTATGCGGATTCTCCTCCACAGTGGCAGATATGTAAATACGGCGTTTACATACCATTTCTCACGCATTACGGTTCGAACACTCGAACACCTATACGGACTCTCCTGCACAGTGGCAGATATGTAAATACGGCGTTTACATACCATTTCTCACGCATTAAGGTTCGAACACTCGAACACCTATGCGGATTCTCCTCCACAGTGGCAGATATGTAAATACGGCGTTTACATACCATTTCTGACGCATTACGGTTCGAACACTCGAACACCTATACGGATTCTCCTGCACAGTGGCAGATATGTAAATACGGCATTTACATACCATTTCTGACGCATTACGGTTCGAACACTCGAACACCTATACGGATTCTCCTGCACAGTGGCAGATATGTAAATACGGCGTTTACATACCATTTCTCACGCATTAGGGTTCGAACACCCGAACACCTATACGGATTCTCCTGCATAGTGGCAGATATGTAAATACGGCGTTTACATACCATTTCTCACGCATTAAGGTTCGAACACTCGAACACCTATACGGATTCTCCTGCACAGTGGCAGATATGTAAATACGGCGTTTACATACCATTTCTCACGCATTAAGGTTCGAACACTAGAACACCTATGCGGATTCTCCTGCACAGTGGCAGATATGTAAATACGGCGTTTACATACCATTTCTGACGCATTCCGGTTCGAACACTCGAACACCTATACGGACTCTCCTGCACAGTGGCAGATATGTAAATACGGCGTTTACATACCATTTCTCACGCATTAAGGTTCGAACACTCGAACACCTATGCGGATTCTCCTGCACAGTGGCAGATATGTAAATACGGCGTTTACATACCATTTCTCACGCATTACGGTTCGAACACTCGAACACCTATACGGACTCTCCTGCACAGTGGCAGATATGTAAATACGGCGTTTATATACCATTTCTCACGCATTAAGGTTCGAACACTCGAACACCTATGCGGATTCTCCTGCACAGTGGCAGATATGTAAATACGGCGTTTACATACCATTTCTGACGCATTACTGTTCGAACACTCGAACAGCTATACGGATTCTCCTGCACAGTGGCAGATATGTAAATACGGCGTTTACATACCATTTCTGACGCATTACGGTTCGAACACTCGAAAACCAAAGCGGATTCTCCTGCACAGTGGCAGATATGTAAATACGGCATTTACATGCCATTTCTCACGCATTAGGGTTCGAACACTCGAACACCTATACGGATTCTCCTGCACAGTGGCAGATACGTAAATACGGCGTTTACATACCATTTCTCACGCATTAAGGTTCGAACACTAGAACACCTATGCGGATTCTCCTGCACAGTGGCAGATATGTAAATACGGCGTTTACATACCATTTCTGACGCATTACGGTTCGAACACTCGAACACCTATACGGACTCTCCTGCACAGTGGCAGATATGTAAATACGGCGTTTACATACCATTTCTCACGCATTAAGGTTCGAACACTCGAACACCTATGCGGATTCTCCTCCACAGTGGCAGATATGTAAATACGGCGTTTACATACCATTTCTCACGCATTACGGTTCGAACACTCGAACACCTATACGGACTCTCCTGCACAGTGGCAGATATGTAAATACGGCGTTTACATACCCTTTCTCACGCATTAAGGTTCGAACACTCGAACACCTATGCGGATTCTCCTCCACAGTGGCAGATATGTAAATACGGCGTTTACATACCATTTCTGACGCATTACGGTTCGAACACTCGAACACCTATACGGATTCTCCTGCACAGTGGCAGATATGTAAATACGGCATTTACATACCATTTCTGACGCATTACGGTTCGAACACTCGAACACCTATACGGATTCTCCTGCACAGTGGCAGATATGTAAATACGGCGTTTACATACCATTTCTCACGCATTAGGGTTCGAACACCCGAACACCTATACGGATTCTCCTGCACAGTGGCAGATATGTAAATACGGCGTTTACATACCATTTCTCACGCATTAAGGTTCGAACACTCGAACACCTATACGGATTCTCCTGCACAGTGGCAGATATGTAAATACGGCGTTTACATACCATTTCTCACGCATTAAGGTTCGAACACTAGAACACCTATGCGGATTCTCCTGCACAGTGGCAGATATGTAAATACGGCGTTTACATACCATTTCTGACGCATTCCGGTTCGAACACTCGAACACCTATACGGACTCTCCTGCACAGTGGCAGATATGTAAATACGGCGTTTACATACCATTTCTCACGCATTCAGGTTCGAACACTCGAACACCTATGCGGATTCTCCTGCACAGTGGCAGATATGTAAATACGGCGTTTACATACCATTTCTCACGCATTACGGTTCGAACACTCGAACACCTATACGGACTCTCCTGCACAGTGGCAGATATGTAAATACGGCGTTTACATACCATTTCTCACGCATTCAGGTTCGAACACTCGAACACCTATGCGGATTCTCCTGCACAGTGGCAGATATGTAAATACGGCGTTTACATACCATTTCTCACGCATTACGGTTCGAACACTCGAACACCTATACGGACTCTCCTGCACAGTGGCAGATATGTAAATACGGCGTTTACATACCATTTCTCACGCATTAAGGTTCGAACACTCGAACACCTATGCGGATTCTCCTCCACAGTGGCAGATATGTAAATACGGCGTTTACATACCATTTCTGACGCATTACGGTTCGAACACTCGAACACCTATACGGATTCTCCTGCACAGTGGCAGATATGTAAATACGGCATTTACATACCATTTCTGACGCATTACGGTTCGAACACTCGAACACCTATACGGATTCTCCTGCACAGTGGCAGATATGTAAATACGGCGTTTACATACCATTTCTCACGCATTAGGGTTCGAACACTCGAACACCTATACGGATTCTCCTGCACAGTGGCAGATATGTAAATACGGCGTTTACATACCATTTCTCACGCATTAAGGTTCGAACACTCGAACACCTATACGGATTCTCCTGTACAGTGGCAGATACGTAAATACGGCGTTTACATACCATTTCTCACGCATTAAGGTTCGAACACTAGAACACCTATGCGGATTCTCCTGCACAGTGGCAGATATGTAAATACGGCGTTTACATACCATTTCTGACGCATTACGGTTCGAACACTCGAACACCTATGCGGATTCTCCAGCACAGTGGCAGATATGTAAATACGGCGTTTACATACCATTTCTCACGCATTAGGGTTCGAACACTCGAACACCTATACGGATTCTCCTGCACAGTGGCAGATATGTAAATACGGCGTTTACATGCCATTTCTCACACATTAAGGTTCGAACACTCGAACACCTATGCGGATTCTCCTGCACAGTGGCAGATATGTAAATACGGCGTTTACATACCATTTCTGACGCATTACTGTTCGAACACTCGAACAGCTATACGGATTCTCCTGCACAGTGGCAGATATGTAAATACGGCGTTTACATACCATTTCTGACGTATTACGGTTCGAACACTCGAAAACCAATGCGGATTCTCCTGCACAGTGGCAGATATGTAAATACGGCGTTTACATGCCATTTCTCACGCATTAGGGTTCGAACACTCGAACACCTATACGGATTCTCCTGCACAGTGGCAGATACGTAAATACGGCGTTTACATACCATTTCTCACGCATTAAGGTTCGAACACTAGAACACCTATGCGGATTCTCCTGCACAGTGGCAGATATGTAAATACGGCGTTTACATACCATTTCTGACGCATTACGGTTCGAACACTCGAACACCTATACGGACTCTCCTGCACAGTGGCAGATATGTAAATACGGCGTTTACATACCATTTCTCACGCATTAAGGTTCGAACACTCGAACACCTATGCGGATTCTCCTCCACAGTGGCAGATATGTAAATACGGCGTTTACATACCATTTCTCACGCATTACGGTTCGAACACTCGAACACCTATACGGACTCTCCTGCACAGTGGCAGATATGTAAATACGGCGTTTACATACCATTTCTCACGCATTAAGGTTCGAACACTCGAACACCTATGCGGATTCTCCTCCACAGTGGCAGATATGTAAATACGGCGTTTACATACCATTTCTGACGCATTACGGTTCGAACACTCGAACACCTATACGGATTCTCCTGCACAGTGGCAGATATGTAAATACGGCATTTACATACCATTTCTGACGCATTACGGTTCGAACACTCGAACACCTATACGGATTCTCCTGCACAGTGGCAGATATGTAAATACGGCGTTTACATACCATTTCTCACGCATTAGGGTTCGAACACCCGAACACCTATACGGATTCTCCTGCATAGTGGCAGATATGTAAATACGGCGTTTACATACCATTTCTCACGCATTAAGGTTCGAACACTCGAACACCTATACGGATTCTCCTGCACAGTGGCAGATATGTAAATACGGCGTTTACATACCATTTCTCACGCATTAAGGTTCGAACACTAGAACACCTATGCGGATTCTCCTGCACAGTGGCAGATATGTAAATACGGCGTTTACATACCATTTCTGACGCATTCCGGTTCGAACACTCGAACACCTATACGGACTCTCCTGCACAGTGGCAGATATGTAAATACGGCGTTTACATACCATTTCTCACGCATTAAGGTTCGAACACTCGAACACCTATGCGGATTCTCCTGCACAGTGGCAGATATGTAAATACGGCGTTTACATACCATTTCTCACGTATTACGGTTCGAACACTCGAACACCTATACGGACTCTCCTGCACAGTGGCAGATATGTAAATACGGCGTTTATATACCATTTCTCACGCATTAAGGTTCGAACACTCGAACACCTATGCGGATTCTCCTCCAGAGTGGCAGATATGTAAATACGGCGTTTACATACCATTTCTCACGCATTACGGTTCGAACACTCGAACACCTATACGGACTCTCCTGCACAGTGGCAGATATGTAAATACGGCGTTTACATACCATTTCTCACGCATTAAGGTTCGAACACTCGAACACCTATGCGGATTCTCCTCCACAGTGGCAGATATGTAAATACGGCGTTTACATACCATTTCTGACGCATTACGGTTCGAACACTCGAACACCTATACGGATTCTCCTGCACAGTGGCAGATATGTAAATACGGCATTTACATACCATTTCTGACGCATTACGGTTCGAACACTCGAACACCTATACGGATTCTCCTGCACAGTGGCAGATATGTAAATACGGCGTTTACATACCATTTCTCACGCATTAGGGTTCGAACACTCGAACACCTATACGGATTCTCCTGCACAGTGGCAGATATGTAAATACGGCGTTTACATACCATTTCTCACGCATTAAGGTTCGAACACTCGAACACCTATACGGATTCTCCTGCACAGTGGCAGATACGTAAATACGGCGTTTACATACCATTTCTCACGCATTAAGGTTCGAACACTAGAACACCTATGCGGATTCTCCTGCACAGTGGCAGATATGTAAATACGGCGTTTACATACCATTTCTGACGCATTACGGTTCGAACACTCGAACACCTATGCGGATTCTCCAGCACAGTGGCAGATATGTAAATACGGCGTTTACATACCATTTCTCACGCATTAGGGTTCGAACACTCGAACACCTATACGGATTCTCCTGCACAGTGGCAGATATGTAAATACGGCGTTTACATGCCATTTCTCACACATTAAGGTTCGAACACTCGAACACCTATGCGGATTCTCCTGCACAGTGGCAGATATGTAAATACGGCGTTTACATACCATTTCTGACGCATTACTGTTCGAACACTCGAACAGCTATACGGATTCTCCTGCACAGTGGCAGATATGTAAATACGGCGTTTACATACCATTTCTGACGCATTACGGTTCGAACACTCGAAAACCAATGCGGATTCTCCTGCACAGTGGCAGATATGTAAATACGGCGTTTACATGCCATTTCTCACGCATTAGGGTTCGAACACTCGAACACCTATACGGATTCTCCTGCACAGTGGCAGATACATAAATACGGCGTTTACATACCATTTCTCACGCATTAAGGTTCGAACACTAGAACACCTATGCGGATTCTCCTGCACAGTGGCAGATATGTAAATACGGCGTTTACATACCATTTCTGACGCATTACGGTTCGAACACTCGAACACCTATACGGACTCTCCTGCACAGTGGCAGATATGTAAATACGGCGTTTACATACCATTTCTCACGCATTAAGGTTCGAACACTCGAACACCTATGCGGATTCTCCTCCACAGTGGCAGATATGTAAATACGGCGTTTACATACCATTTCTCACGCATTACGGTTCGAACACTCGAACACCTATACGGACTCTCCTGCACAGTGGCAGATATGTAAATACGGCGTTTACATACCATTTCTCACGCATTAAGGTTCGAACACTCGAACACCTATGCGGATTCTCCTCCACAGTGGCAGATATGTAAATACGGCGTTTACATACCATTTCTGACGCATTACGGTTCGAACACTCGAACACCTATACGGATTCTCCTGCACAGTGGCAGATATGTAAATACGGCATTTACATACCATTTCTGACGCATTACGGTTCGAACACTCGAACACCTATACGGATTCTCCTGCACAGTGGCAGATATGTAAATACGGCGTTTACATACCATTTCTCACGCATTAGGGTTCGAACACCCGAACACCTATACGGATTCTCCTGCACAGTGGCAGATATGTAAATACGGCGTTTACATACCATTTCTCACGCATTAAGGTTCGAACACTCGAACACCTATACGGATTCTCCTGCACAGTGGCAGATATGTAAATACGGCGTTTACATACCATTTCTCACGCATTAAGGTTTGAACACTAGAACACCTATGCGGATTCTCCTGCACAGTGGCAGATATGTAAATACGGCGTTTACATACCATTTCTGACGCATTCCGGTTCGAACACTCGAACACCTATACGGACTCTCCTGCACAGTGGCAGATATGTAAATACGGCGTTTACATACCATTTCTCACGCATTAAGGTTCGAACACTCGAACACCTATGCGGATTCTCCTGCACAGTGGCAGATATGTAAATACGGCGTTTACATACCATTTCTCACGCATTACGGTTCGAACACTCGAACACCTATACGGACTCTCCTGCACAGTGGCAGATATGTAAATACGGCGTTTACATACCATTTCTCACGCATTAAGGTTCGAACACTCGAACACCTATGCGGATTCTCCTCCACAGTGGCAGATATGTAAATACGGCGTTTACATACCATTTCTGACGCATTACGGTTCGAACACTCGAACACCTATACGGATTCTCCTGCACAGTGGCAGATATGTAAATACGGCATTTACATACCATTTCTGACGCATTACGGTTCGAACACTCGAACACCTATACGGATTCTCCTGCACAGTGGCAGATATGTAAATACGGCGTTTACATACCATTTCTCACGCATTAGGGTTCGAACACCCGAACACCTATACGGATTCTCCTGCACAGTGGCAGATATGTAAATACGGCGTTGACATACCATTTCTCACGCATTAAGGTTCGAACACTCGAACACCTATACGGATTCTCCTGCACAGTGGCAGATATGTAAATACGGCGTTTACATACCATTTCTCACGCATTAAGGTTCGAACACTAGAACACCTATGCGGATTCTCCTGCACAGTGGCAGATATGTAAATACGGCGTTTACATACCATTTCTGACGCATTCCGGTTCGAACACTCGAACACCTATACGGACTCTCCTGCACTGTGGCAGATATGTAAATACGGCGTTTACATACCATTTCTCACGCATTAAGGTTCGAACACTCGAACACCTATGCGGATTCTCCTGCACAGTGGCAGATATGTAAATACGGCGTTTACATACCATTTCTCACGCATTACGGTTCGAACACTCGAACACCTATGCGGACTCTCCTGCACAGTGGCAGATATGTAAATACGGCGTTTACATACCATTTCTCACGCATTAAGGTTCGAACACTCGAACACCTATGCGGATTCTCCTCCACAGTGGCAGATATGTAAATACGGCGTTTACATACCATTTCTGACGCATTACGGTTCGAACACTCGAACACCTATACGAATTCTCCTGCACAGTGGCAGATATGTAAATACGGCATTTACATACCATTTCTGACGCATTACGGTTCGAACACCCGAACACCTATACGGATTCTCCTGCACAGTGGCAGATATGTAAATACGGCGTTTACATACCATTTCTCACGCATTAAGGTTCGAACACTCGAACACCTATACGGATTCTCCTGCACAGTGGCAGATATGTAAATACGGCGTTTACATACCATTTCTCACGCATTAAGGTTCGAACACTAGAACACCTATGCGGATTCTCCTGCACAGTGGCAGATATGTAAATACGGCGTTTACATACCATTTCTGACGCATTCCGGTTCGAACACTCGAACACCTATACGGACTCTCCTGCACTGTGGCAGATATGTAAATACGGCGTTTACATACCATTTCTCACGCATTAAGGTTCGAACACTCGAACACCTATGCGGATTCTCCTGCACAGTGGCAGATATGTAAATACGGCGTTTACATACCATTTCTCACGCATTACGGTTCGAACACTCGAACACCTATACGGACTCTCCTGCACAGTGGCAGATATGTAAATACGGCGTTTACATACCATTTCTCACGCATTAAGGTTCGAACACTCGAACACCTATGCGGATTCTCCTCCACAGTGGCAGATATGTAAATACGGCGTTTACATACCATTTCTGACGCATTACGGTTCGAACACTCGAACACCTATACGAATTCTCCTGCACAGTGGCAGATATGTAAATACGGCATTTACATACCATTTCTGACGCATTACGGTTCGAACACTCGAACACCTATACGGATTCTCCTGCACAGTGGCAGATATGTAAATACGGCGTTTACATACCATTTCTCACGCATTAGGGTTCGAACACTCGAACACCTATACGGATTCTCCTGCACAGTGGCAGATATGTAAATACGGCGTTTACATACCATTTCTCACGCATTAAGGTTCGAACACTCGAACACCTATACGGATTCTCCTGCACAGTGGCAGATACGTAAATACGGCGTTTACATACCATTTCTCACGCATTAAGGTTCGAACACTAGAACACCTATGCGGATTCTCCTGCACAGTGGCAGATATGTAAATACGGCGTTTACATACCATTTCTGACGCATTACGGTTCGAACACTCGAACACCTATGCGGATTCTCCAGCACAGTGGCAGATATGTAAATACGGTGTTTACATACCATTTCTCACGCATTAGGGTTCGAACACTCGAACACCTATACGGATTCTCCTGCACAGTGGCAGATATGTAAATACGGCGTTTACATGCCATTTCTCACACATTAAGGTTCGAACACTCGAACACCTATGCGGATTCTCCTGCACAGTGGCAGATATGTAAATACGGCGTTTACATACCATTTCTGACGCATTACTGTTCGAACACTCGAACAGCTATACGGATTCTCCTGCACAGTGGCAGATATGTAAATACGGCGTTGACATACCATTTCTGACGCATTACGGTTCGAACACTCGAAAACCAATGCGGATTCTCCTGCACAGTGGCAGATATGTAAATACGGCGTTTACATGCCATTTCTCACGCATTAGGGTTCGAACACTCGAACACCTATACGGATTCTCCTGCACAGTGGCAGATACGTAAATACGGCGTTTACATACCATTTCTCACGCATTAAGGTTCGAACACTAGAACACCTATGCGGATTCTCCTGCACAGTGGCAGATATGTAAATACGGCGTTTACATACCATTTCTCACGCATTACGGTTCGAACACTCGAACACCTATACGGACTCTCCTGCACAGTGGCAGATATGTAAATACGGCGTTTACATACCATTTCTCACGCATTAAGGTTCGAACACTCGAACACCTATGCGGATTCTCCTCCACAGTGGCAGATATGTAAATACGGCGTTTACATACCATTTCTCACGCATTACGGTTCGAACACTCGAACACCTATACGGACTCTCCTGCACAGTGGCAGATATGTAAATACGGCGTTTACATACCATTTCTCACGCATTAAGGTTCGAACACTCGAACACCTATGCGGATTCTCCTCCACAGTGGCAGATATGTAAATACGGCGTTTACATACCATTTCTGACGCATTACGGTTCGAACACTCGAACACCTATACGGATTCTCCTGCACAGTGGCAGATATGTAAATACGGCATTTACATACCATTTCTGACGCATTACGGTTCGAACACTCGAACACCTATACGGATTCTCCTGCACAGTGGCAGATATGTAAATACGGCGTTTACATACCATTTCTCACGCATTAGGGTTCGAACACCCGAACACCTATACGGATTCTCCTGCACAGTGGCAGATATGTAAATACGGCGTTTACATACCATTTCTCACGCATTAAGGTTCGAACACTCGAACACCTATACGGATTCTCCTGCACAGTGGCAGATATGTAAATACGGCGTTTACATACCATTTCTCACGCATTAAGGTTCGAACACTAGAACACCTATGCGGATTCTCCTGCACAGTGGCAGATATGTAAATACGGCGTTTACATACCATTTCTGACGCATTCCGGTTCGAACACTCGAACACCTATACGGACTCTCCTGCACTGTGGCAGATATGTAAATACGGCGTTTACATACCATTTCTCACGCATTAAGGTTCGAACACTCGAACACCTATGCGGATTCTCCTGCACAGTGGCAGATATGTAAATACGGCGTTTACATACCATTTCTCACGCATTACGGTTCGAACACTCGAACACCTATACGGACTCTCCTGCACAGTGGCAGATATGTAAATACGGCGTTTACATACCATTTCTCACGCATTAAGGTTCGAACACTCGAACACCTATGCGGATTCTCCTCCACAGTGGCAGATATGTAAATACGGCGTTTACATACCATTTCTGACGCATTACGGTTCGAACACTCGAACACCTATACGAATTCTCCTGCACAGTGGCAGATATGTAAATACGGCATTTACATACCATTTCTGACGCATTACGGTTCGAACACTCGAACACCTATACGGATTCTCCTGCACAGTGGCAGATATGTAAATACGGCGTTTACATACCATTTCTCACGCATTAGGGTTCGAACACTCGAACACCTATACGGATTCTCCTGCACAGTGGCAGATATGTAAATACGGCGTTTACATACCATTTCTCATGCATTAAGGTTCGAACACTCGAACACCTATACGGATTCTCCTGCACAGTGGCAGATACGTAAATACGGCGTTTACATACCATTTCTCACGCATTAAGGTTCGAACACTAGAACACCTATGCGGATTCTCCTGCACAGTGGCAGATATGTAAATACGGCGTTTACATACCATTTCTGACGCATTACGGTTCGAACACTCGAACACCTATGCGGATTCTCCAGCACAGTGGCAGATATGTAAATACGGTGTTTACATACCATTTCTCACGCATTAGGGTTCGAACACTCGAACACCTATACGGATTCTCCTGCACAGTGGCAGATATGTAAATACGGCGTTTACATGCCATTTCTCACACATTAAGGTTCGAACACTCGAACACCTATGCGGATTCTCCTGCACAGTGGCAGATATGTAAATACGGCGTTTACATACCATTTCTGACGCATTACTGTTCGAACACTCGAACAGCTATACGGATTCTCCTGCACAGTGGCAGATATGTAAATACGGCGTTTACATACCATTTCTGACGCATTACGGTTCGAACACTCGAAACCAATGCGGATTCTCCTGCACAGTGGCAGATATGTAAATACGGCGTTTACATGCCATTTCTCACGCATTAGGGTTCGAACACTCGATCACCTATACGGATTCTCCTGCACAGTGGCAGATACATAAATACGGCGTTTACATACCATTTCTCACGCATTAAGGTTCGAACACTAGAACACCTATGCGGATTCTCCTGCATAGTGGCAGATATGTAAATACGGCGTTTACATACCATTTCTGACGCATTACGGTTCGAACACTCGAACACCTATACGGACTCTCCTGCACAGTGGCAGATATGTAAATACGGCGTTTACATACCATTTCTCACGCATTAAGGTTCGAACACTCGAACACCTATGCGGATTCTCCTGCACAGTGGCAGATATGTAAATACGGCGTTTACATACCATTTCTCACGCATTACGGTTCGAACACTCGAACACCTATACGGACTCTCCTGCACAGTGGCAGATATGTAAATACGGCGTTTACATACCATTTCTCACGCATTAAGGTTCGAACACTCGAACACCTATGCGGATTCTCCTCCACAGTGGCAGATATGTAAATACGGCGTTTACATACCATTTCTCACGCATTACGGTTCGAACACTCGAACACCTATACGGACTCTCCTGCACAGTGGCAGATATGTAAATACGGCGTTTACATACCATTTCTCACGCATTAAGGTTCGAACACTCGAACACCTATGCGGATTCTCCTCCACAGTGGCAGATATGTAAATACGGCGTTTACATACCATTTCTGACGCATTACGGTTCGAACACTCGAACACCTATACGGATTCTCCTGCACAGTGGCAGATATGTAAATACGGCATTTACATACCATTTCTGACGCATTACGGTTCGAACACTCGAACACCTATACGGATTCTCCTGCACAGTGGCAGATATGTAAATACGGCGTTTACATACCATTTCTCACGCATTAGGGTTCGAACACCCGAACACCTATACGGATTCTCCTGCACAGTGGCAGATATGTAAATACGGCGTTTACATACCATTTCTCACGCATTAAGGTTCGAACACTCGAACACCTATACGGATTCTCCTGCACAGTGGCAGATATGTAAATACGGCGTTTACATACCATTTCTCACGCATTAAGGTTCGAACACTAGAACACCTATGCGGATTCTCCTGCACAGTGGCAGATATGTAAATACGGCGTTTACATACCATTTCTGACGCATTCCGGTTCGAACACTCGAACACCTATACGGACTCTCCTGCACTGTGGCAGATATGTAAATACGGCGTTTACATACCATTTCTCACGCATTAAGGTTCGAACACTCGAACACCTATGCGGATTCTCCTGCACAGTGGCAGATATGTAAATACGGCGTTTACATACCATTTCTCACGCATTACGGTTCGAACACTCGAACACCTATACGGACTCTCCTGCACAGTGGCAGATATGTAAATACGGCGTTTACATACCATTTCTCACGCATTAAGGTTCGAACACTCGAACACCTATGCGGATTCTCCTCCACAGTGGCAGATATGTAAATACGGCGTTTACATACCATTTCTGACGCATTACGGTTCGAACACTCGAACACCTATACGAATTCTCCTGCACAGTGGCAGATATGTAAATACGGCATTTACATACCATTTCTGACGCATTACGGTTCGAACACTCGAACACCTATACGGATTCTCCTGCACAGTGGCAGATATGTAAATACGGCGTTTACATACCATTTCTCACGCATTAGGGTTCGAACACTCGAACACCTATACGGATTCTCCTGCACAGTGGCAGATATGTAAATACGGCGTTTACATACCATTTCTCACGCATTAAGGTTCGAACACTCGAACACGTATACGGATTCTCCTGCACAGTGGCAGATACGTAAATACGGCGTTTACATACCATTTCTCACGCATTAAGGTTCGAACACTAGAACACCTATGCGGATTCTCCTGCACAGTGGCAGATATGTAAATACGGCGTTTACATACCATTTCTGACGCATTACGGTTCGAACACTCGAACACCTACGCGGATTCTCCAGCACAGTGGCAGATATGTAAATACGGTGTTTACATACCATTTCTCACGCATTAGGGTTCGAACACTCGAACACCTATACGGATTCTCCTGCACAGTGGCAGATATGTAAATACGGCGTTTACATGCCATTTCTCACACATTAAGGTTCGAACACTCGAACACCTATGCGGATTCTCCTGCACAGTGGCAGATATGTAAATACGGCGTTTACATACCATTTCTGACGCATTACTGTTCGAACACTCGAACAGCTATACGGATTCTCCTGCACAGTGGCAGATATGTAAATACGGCGTTTACATACCATTTCTGACGCATTACGGTTCGAACACTCGAAAACCAATGCGGATTCTCCTGCACAGTGGCAGATATGTAAATACGGCGTTTACATGCCATTTCTCACGCATTAGGGTTCGAACACTCGATCACCTATACGGATTCTCCTGCACAGTGGCAGATACATAAATACGGCGTTTACATACCATTTCTCACGCATTAAGGTTCGAACACTAGAACACCTATGCGGATTCTCCTGCATAGTGGCAGATATGTAAATACGGCGTTTACATACCATTTCTGACGCATTACGGTTCGAACACTCGAACACCTATACGGACTCTCCTGCACAGTGGCAGATATGTAAATACGGCGTTTACATACCATTTCTCACGCATTAAGGTTCGAACACTCGAACACCTATGCGGATTCTCCTGCACAGTGGCAGATATGTAAATACGGCGTTTACATACCATTTCTCACGCATTACGGTTCGAACACTCGAACACCTATACGGACTCTCCTGCACAGTGGCAGATATGTAAATACGGCGTTTACATACCATTTCTCACGCATTAGGGTTCGAACACCCGAACACCTATACGGATTCTCCTGCACAGTGGCAGATATGTAAATACGGCGTTTACATACCATTTCTCACGCATTAAGGTTCGAACACTCGAACACCTATACGGATTCTCCTGCACAGTGGCAGATATGTAAATACGGCGTTTACATACCATTTCTCACGCATTAAGGTTCGAACACTAGAACACCTATGCGGATTCTCCTGCACAGTGGCAGATATGTAAATACGGCGTTTACATACCATTTCTGACGCATTCCGGTTCGAACACTCGAACACCTATACGGACTCTCCTGCACAGTGGCAGATATGTAAATACGGCGTTTACATACCATTTCTCACGCATTAAGGTTCGAACACTCGAACACCTATGCGGATTCTCCTGCACAGTGGCAGATATGTAAATACGGCGTTTACATACCATTTCTCACGCATTACGGTTCGAACACTCGAACACCTATACGGACTCTCCTGCACAGTGGCAGATATGTAAATACGGCGTTTACATACCATTTCTCACGCATTAAGGTTCGAACACTCGAACACCTATGCGGATTCTCCTCCAGAGTGGCAGATATGTAAATACGGCGTTTACATACCATTTCTCACGCATTACGGTTCGAACACTCGAACACCTATACGGACTCTCCTGCACAGTGGCAGATATGTAAATACGGCGTTTACATACCATTTCTCACGCATTAAGGTTCGAACACTCGAACACCTATGCGGATTCTCCTCCACAGTGGCAGATATGTAAATACGGCGTTTACATACCATTTCTGACGCATTACGGTTCGAACACTCGAACACCTATACGGATTCTCCTGCACAGTGGCAGATATGTAAATACGGCATTTACATACCATTTCTGACGCATTACGGTTCGAACACTCGAACACCTATACGGATTCTCCTGCACAGTGGCAGATATGTAAATACGGCGTTTACATACCATTTCTCACGCATTAGGGTTCGAACACTCGAACACCTATACGGATTCTCCTGCACAGTGGCAGATATGTAAATACGGCGTT
The DNA here is from genome assembly GCF_055761805.1 of Camellia sinensis. Taxonomy (NCBI): domain Eukaryota; kingdom Viridiplantae; phylum Streptophyta; class Magnoliopsida; order Ericales; family Theaceae; genus Camellia; species Camellia sinensis. Next base: position 50,674,464 of record NC_138965.1, read on the forward strand.
TACATACCATTTCTCACGCATTAAGGTTCGAACACTCGAACACCTATACGGATTCTCCTGCACAGTGGCAGATACGTAAATACGGCGTTTACATACCATTTCTCACGCATTAAGGTTCGAACACTAGAACACCTATGCGGATTCTCCTGCACAGTGGCAGATATGTAAATACGGCGTTTACATACCATTTCTGACGCATTACGGTTCGAACACTCGAACACCTATGCGGATTCTCCAGCACAGTGGCAGATATGTAAATACGGCGTTTACATACCATTTCTCACGCATTAGGGTTCGAACACTCGAACACCTATACGGATTCTCCTGCACAGTGGCAGATATGTAAATACGGCGTTTACATGCCATTTCTCACACATTAAGGTTCGAACACTCGAACACCTATGCGGATTCTCCTGCACAGTGGCAGATATGTAAATACGGCGTTTACATACCATTTCTGACGCATTACTGTTCGAACACTCGAACAGCTATACGGATTCTCCTGCACAGTGGCAGATATGTAAATACGGCGTTTACATACCATTTCTGACGCATTACGGTTCGAACACTCGAAAACCAATGCGGATTCTCCTGCACAGTGGCAGATATGTAAATACGGCGTTTACATGCCATTTCTCACGCATTAGGGTTCGAACACTCGAACACCTATACGGATTCTCCTGCACAGTGGCAGATACGTAAATACGGCGTTTACATACCATTTCTCACGCATTAAGGTTCGAACACTAGAACACCTATGCGGATTCTCCTGCACAGTGGCAGATATGTAAATACGGCGTTTACATACCATTTCTCACGCATTACGGTTCGAACACTCGAACACCTATACGGACTCTCCTGCACAGTGGCAGATATGTAAATACGGCGTTTACATACCATTTCTCACGCATTAAGGTTCGAACACTCGAACACCTATGCGGATTCTCCTCCACAGTGGCAGATATGTAAATACGGCGTTTACATACCATTTCTCACGCATTACGGTTCGAACACTCGAACACCTATACGGACTCTCCTGCACAGTGGCAGATATGTAAATACGGCGTTTACATACCATTTCTCACGCATTAAGGTTCGAACACTCGAACACCTATGCGGATTCTCCTCCACAGTGGCAGATATGTAAATACGGCGTTTACATACCATTTCTGACGCATTACGGTTCGAACACTCGAACACCTATACGGATTCTCCTGCACAGTGGCAGATATGTAAATACGGCATTTACATACCATTTCTGACGCATTACGGTTCGAACACTCGAACACCTATACGGATTCTCCTGCACAGTGGCAGATACGTAAATACGGCGTTTACATACCATTTCTCACGCATTAAGGTTCGAACACTAGAACACCTATGCGGATTCTCCTGCACAGTGGCAGATATGTAAATACGGCGTTTACATACCATTTCTGACGCATTACGGTTCGAACACTCGAACACCTATGCGGATTCTCCAGCACAGTGGCAGATATGTAAATACGGCGTTTACATACCATTTCTGACGCATTACGGTTCGAACACTCGAACACCTATGCGGATTCTCCTCCACAGTGGCAGATATGTAAATACGGCGTTTACATACCATTTCTGACGCATTACGGTTCGAACACTCGAACACCTATACGGATTCTCCTGCACAGTGGCAGATACGTAAATACGGCGTTTACATACCATTTCTCACGCATTAAGGTTCGAACACTAGAACACCTATGCGGATTCTCCTGCACAGTGGCAGATATGTAAATACGGCGTTTACATACCATTTCTGACGCATTACGGTTCGAACACTCGAACACCTATGCGGATTCTCCAGCACAGTGGCAGATATGTAAATACGGTGTTCACATACCATTTCTCACGCATTAGGGTTCGAACACTCGAACACCTATACGGATTCTCCTGCACAGTGGCAGATATGTAAATACGGCGTTTACATGCCATTTCTCAGACATTAAGGTTCGAACACTCGAACACCTATGCGGATTCTCCTGCACAGTGGCAGATATGTAAATACGGCGTTTACATACCATTTCTGACGCATTACTGTTCGAACACTCGAACAGCTATACGGATTCTCCTGCACAGTGGCAGATATGTAAATACGGCGTTTACATACCATTTCTGACGCATTACGGTTCGAACACTCGAAAACCAATGCGGATTCTCCTGCACAGTGGCAGATATGTAAATACGGCGTTTACATGCCATTTCTCACGCATTAGGGTTCGAACACTCGATCACCTATACGGATTCTCCTGCACAGTGGCAGATACATAAATACGGCGTTTACATACCATTTCTCACGCATTAAGGTTCGAACACTAGAACACCTATGCGGATTCTCCTGCATAGTGGCAGATATGTAAATACGGCGTTTACATACCATTTCTGACGCATTACGGTTCGAACACTCGAACACCTATACGGACTCTCCTGCACAGTGGCAGATATGTAAATACGGCGTTTACATACCATTTCTCACGCATTAAGGTTCGAACACTCGAACACCTATGCGGATTCTCCTGCACAGTGGCAGATATGTAAATACGGCGTTTACATACCATTTCTCACGCATTACGGTTCGAACACTCGAACACCTATACGGACTCTCCTGCACAGTGGCAGATATGTAAATACGGCGTTTACATACCATTTCTCACGCATTAAGGTTCGAACACTCGAACACCTATGCGGATTCTCCTCCACAGTGGCAGATATGTAAATACGGCGTTTACATACCATTTCTCACGCATTACGGTTCGAACACTCGAACACCTATACGGACTCTCCTGCACAGTGGCAGATATGTAAATACGGCGTTTACATACCATTTCTCACGCATTAAGGTTCGAACACTCGAACACCTATGCGGATTCTCCTCCACAGTGGCAGATATGTAAATACGGCGTTTACATACCATTTCTGACGCATTACGGTTCGAACACTCGAACACCTATACGGATTCTCCTGCACAGTGGCAGATATGTAAATACGGCATTTACATACCATTTCTGACGCATTACGGTTCGAACACTCGAACACCTATACGGATTCTCCTGCACAGTGGCAGATATGTAAATACGGCGTTTACATACCATTTCTCACGCATTAGGGTTCGAACACCCGAACACCTATACGGATTCTCCTGCACAGTGGCAGATATGTAAATACGGCGTTTACATACCATTTCTCACGCATTAAGGTTCGAACACTCGAACACCTATACGGATTCTCCTGCACAGTGGCAGATATGTAAATACGGCGTTTACATACCATTTCTCACGCATTAAGGTTCGAACACTAGAACACCTATGCGGATTCTCCTGCACAGTGGCAGATATGTAAATACGGCGTTTACATACCATTTCTGACGCATTCCGGTTCGAACACTCGAACACCTATACGGACTCTCCTGCACTGTGGCAGATATGTAAATACGGCGTTTACATACCATTTCTCACGCATTAAGGTTCGAACACTCGAACACCTATGCGGATTCTCCTGCACAGTGGCAGATATGTAAATACGGCGTTTACATACCATTTCTCACGCATTACGGTTCGAACACTCGAACACCTATACGGACTCTCCTGCACAGTGGCAGATATGTAAATACGGCGTTTACATACCATTTCTCACGCATTAAGGTTCGAACACTCGAACACCTATGCGGATTCTCCTCCACAGTGGCAGATATGTAAATACGGCGTTTACATACCATTTCTGACGCATTACGGTTCGAACACTCGAACACCTATACGAATTCTCCTGCACAGTGGCAGATATGTAAATACGGCATTTACATACCATTTCTGACGCATTACGGTTCGAACACTCGAACACCTATACGGATTCTCCTGCACAGTGGCAGATATGTAAATACGGCGTTTACATACCATTTCTCACGCATTAGGGTTCGAACACTCGAACACCTATACGGATTCTCCTGCACAGTGGCAGATATGTAAATACGGCGTTTACATACCATTTCTCACGCATTAAGGTTCGAACACTCGAACACGTATACGGATTCTCCTGCACAGTGGCAGATACGTAAATACGGCGTTTACATACCATTTCTCACGCATTAAGGTTCGAACACTAGAACACCTATGCGGATTCTCCTGCACAGTGGCAGATATGTAAATACGGCGTTTACATACCATTTCTGACGCATTACGGTTCGAACACTCGAACACCTACGCGGATTCTCCAGCACAGTGGCAGATATGTAAATACGGTGTTTACATACCATTTCTCACGCATTAGGGTTCGAACACTCGAACACCTATACGGATTCTCCTGCACAGTGGCAGATATGTAAATACGGCGTTTACATGCCATTTCTCACACATTAAGGTTCGAACACTCGAACACCTATGCGGATTCTCCTGCACAGTGGCAGATATGTAAATACGGCGTTTACATACCATTTCTGACGCATTACTGTTCGAACACTCGAACAGCTATACGGATTCTCCTGCACAGTGGCAGATATGTAAATACGGCGTTTACATACCATTTCTGACGCATTACGGTTCGAACACTCGAAAACCAATGCGGATTCTCCTGCACAGTGGCAGATATGTAAATACGGCGTTTACATGCCATTTCTCACGCATTAGGGTTCGAACACTCGATCACCTATACGGATTCTCCTGCACAGTGGCAGATACATAAATACGGCGTTTACATACCATTTCTCACGCATTAAGGTTCGAACACTAGAACACCTATGCGGATTCTCCTGCATAGTGGCAGATATGTAAATACGGCGTTTACATACCATTTCTGACGCATTACGGTTCGAACACTCGAACACCTATACGGACTCTCCTGCACAGTGGCAGATATGTAAATACGGCGTTTACATACCATTTCTCACGCATTAAGGTTCGAACACTCGAACACCTATGCGGATTCTCCTGCACAGTGGCAGATATGTAAATACAGCGTTTACATACCATTTCTCACGCATTACGGTTCGAACACTCGAACACCTATACGGACTCTCCTGCACAGTGGCAGATATGTAAATACGGCGTTTACATACCATTTCTCACGCATTAGGGTTCGAACACCCGAACACCTATACGGATTCTCCTGCACAGTGGCAGATATGTAAATACGGCGTTTACATACCATTTCTCACGCATTAAGGTTCGAACACTCGAACACCTATACGGATTCTCCTGCACAGTGGCAGATATGTAAATACGGCGTTTACATACCATTTCTCACGCATTAAGGTTCGAACACTAGAACACCTATGCGGATTCTCCTGCACAGTGGCAGATATGTAAATACGGCGTTTACATACCATTTCTGACGCATTCCGGTTCGAACACTCGAACACCTATACGGACTCTCCTGCACAGTGGCAGATATGTAAATACGGCGTTTACATACCATTTCTCACGCATTAAGGTTCGAACACTCGAACACCTATGCGGATTCTCCTGCACAGTGGCAGATATGTAAATACGGCGTTTACATACCATTTCTCACGCATTACGGTTCGAACACTCGAACACCTATACGGACTCTCCTGCACAGTGGCAGATATGTAAATACGGCGTTTACATACCATTTCTCACGCATTAAGGTTCGAACACTCGAACACCTATGCGGATTCTCCTCCAGAGTGGCAGATATGTAAATACGGCGTTTACATACCATTTCTCACGCATTACGGTTCGAACACTCGAACACCTATACGGACTCTCCTGCACAGTGGCAGATATGTAAATACGGCGTTTACATACCATTTCTCACGCATTAAGGTTCGAACACTCGAACACCTATGCGGATTCTCCTCCACAGTGGCAGATATGTAAATACGGCGTTTACATACCATTTCTAACGCATTACGGTTCGAACACTCGAACACCTATACGGATTCTCCTGCACAGTGGCAGATATGTAAATACGGCATTTACATACCATTTCTGACGCATTACGGTTCGAACACTCGAACACCTATACGGATTCTCCTGCACAGTGGCAGATATGTAAATACGGCGTTTACATACCATTTCTCACGCATTAGGGTTCGAACACTCGAACACCTATACGGATTCTCCTGCACAGTGGCAGATATGTAAATACGGCGTTTACATACCATTTCTCACGCATTAAGGTTCGAACACTCGAACACCTATACGGATTCTCCTGCACAGTGGCAGATACGTAAATACGGCGTTTACATACCATTTCTCACGCATTAAGGTTCGAACACTAGAACACCTATGCGGATTCTCCTGCACAGTGGCAGATATGTAAATACGGCGTTTACATACCATTTCTGACGCATTACGGTTCGAACACTCGAACACCTATGCGGATTCTCCAGCACAGTGGCAGATATGTAAATACGGCGTTTACATACCATTTCTCACGCATTAGGGTTCGAACACTCGAACACCTATACGGATTCTCCTGCACAGTGGCAGATATGTAAATACGGCGTTTACATGCCATTTCTCACACATTAAGGTTCGAACACTCGAACACCTATGCGGATTCTCCTGCACAGTGGCAGATATGTAAATACGGCGTTTACATACCATTTCTGACGCATTACTGTTCGAACACTCGAACAGCTATACGGATTCTCCTGCACAGTGGCAGATATGTAAATACGGCGTTTACATACCATTTCTGACGCATTACGGTTCGAACACTCGAAAACCAATGCGGATTCTCCTGCACAGTGGCAGATATGTAAATACGGCGTTTACATGCCATTTCTCACGCATTAGGGTTCGAACACTCGAACACCTATACGGATTCTCCTGCACAGTGGCAGATACGTAAATACGGCGTTTACATACCATTTCTCACGCATTAAGGTTCGAACACTAGAACACCTATGCGGATTCTCCTGCACAGTGGCAGATATGTAAATACGGCGTTTACATACCATTTCTCACGCATTACGGTTCGAACACTCGAACACCTATACGGACTCTCCTGCATAGTGGCAGATATGTAAATACGGCGTTTACATACCATTTCTCACGCATTAAGGTTCGAACACTCGAACACCTATGCGGATTCTCCTCCACAGTGGCAGATATGTAAATACGGCGTTTACATACCATTTCTCACGCATTACGGTTCGAACACTCGAACACCTATACGGACTCTCCTGCACAGTGGCAGATATGTAAATACGGCGTTTACATACCATTTCTCACGCATTAAGGTTCGAACACTCGAACACCTATGCGGATTCTCCTCCACAGTGGCAGATATGTAAATACGGCGTTTACATACCATTTCTGACGCATTACGGTTCGAACACTCGAACACCTATGCGGATTCTCCAGCACAGTGGCAGATATGTAAATACGGCGTTTACATACCATTTCTCACGCATTAAGGTTCGAACACTAGAACACCTATGCGGATTCTCCTGCACAGTGGCAGATATGTAAATACGGCGTTTACATACCATTTCTGACGCATTCCGGTTCGAACACTCGAACACCTATACGGACTCTCCTGCACTGTGGCAGATATGTAAATACGGCGTTTACATACCATTTCTCACGCATTAAGGTTCGAACACTCGAACACCTATGCGGATTCTCCTGCACAGTGGCAGATATGTAAATACGGCGTTTACATACCATTTCTCACGCATTACGGTTCGAACACTCGAACACCTATACGGACTCTCCTGCACAGTGGCAGATATGTAAATACGGCGTTTACATACCATTTCTCACGCATTAAGGTTCGAACACTCGAACACCTATGCGGATTCTCCTCCACAGTGGCAGATATGTAAATACGGCGTTTACATACCATTTCTGACGCATTACGGTTCGAACACTCGAACACCTATACGAATTCTCCTGCACAGTGGCAGATATGTAAATACGGCATTTACATACCATTTCTGACGCATTACGGTTCGAACACTCGAACACCTATACGGATTCTCCTGCACAGTGGCAGATATGTAAATACGGCGTTTACATACCATTTCTCACGCATTAGGGTTCGAACACTCGAACACCTATACGGATTCTCCTGCACAGTGGCAGATATGTAAATACGGCGTTTACATACCATTTCTCACGCATTAAGGTTCGAACACTCGAACACCTATACGGATTCTCCTGCACAGTGGCAGATACGTAAATACGGCGTTTACATACCATTTCTCACGCATTAAGGTTCGAACACTAGAACACCTATGCGGATTCTCCTGCACAGTGGCAGATATGTAAATACGGCGTTTACATACCATTTCTGACGCATTACGGTTCGAACACTCGAACACCTACGCGGATTCTCCAGCACAGTGGCAGATATGTAAATACGGTGTTTACATACCATTTCTCACGCATTAGGGTTCGAACACTCGAACACCTATACGGATTCTCCTGCACAGTGGCAGATATGTAAATACGGCGTTTACATGCCATTTCTCACACATTAAGGTTCGAACACTCGAACACCTATGCGGATTCTCCTGCACAGTGGCAGATATGTAAATACGGCGTTTACATACCATTTCTGACGCATTACTGTTCGAACACTCGAACAGCTATACGGATTCTCCTGCACAGTGGCAGATATGTAAATACGGCGTTTACATACCATTTCTGACGCATTACGGTTCGAACACTCGAAAACCAATGCGGATTCTCCTGCACAGTGGCAGATATGTAAATACGGCGTTTACATGCCATTTCTCACGCATTAGGGTTCGAACACTCGATCACCTATACGGATTCTCCTGCACAGTGGCAGATACATAAATACGGCGTTTACATACCATTTCTCACGCATTAAGGTTCGAACACTAGAACACCTATGCGGATTCTCCTGCATAGTGGCAGATATGTAAATACGGCGTTTACATACCATTTCTGACGCATTACGGTTCGAACACTCGAACACCTATACGGACTCTCCTGCACAGTGGCAGATATGTAAATACGGCGTTTACATACCATTTCTCACGCATTAAGGTTCGAACACTCGAACACCTATACGGATTCTCCTGCACAGTGGCAGATACGTAAATACGGCGTTTACATACCATTTCTCACGCATTAAGGTTCGAACACTAGAACACCTATGCGGATTCTCCTGCACAGTGGCAGATATGTAAATACGGCGTTTACATACCATTTCTGACGCATTACGGTTCGAACACTCGAACACCTATGCGGATTCTCCAGCACAGTGGCAGATATGTAAATACGGCGTTTACATACCATTTCTCACGCATTAGGGTTCGAACACTCGAACACCTATACGGATTCTCCTGCACAGTGGCAGATATGTAAATACGGCGTTTACATGCCATTTCTCACACATTAAGGTTCGAACACTCGAACACCTATGCGGATTCTCCTGCACAGTGGCAGATATGTAAATACGGCGTTTACATACCATTTCTGACGCATTACTGTTCGAACACTCGAACAGCTATACGGATTCTCCTGCACAGTGGCAGATATGTAAATACGGCGTTTACATACCATTTCTGACGCATTACGGTTCGAACACTCGAAAACCAATGCGGATTCTCCTGCACAGTGGCAGATATGTAAATACGGCGTTTACATGCCATTTCTCACGCATTAGGGTTCGAACACTCGAACACCTATACGGATTCTCCTGCACAGTGGCAGATACGTAAATACGGCGTTTACATACCATTTCTCACGCATTAAGGTTCGAACACTAGAACACCTATGCGGATTCTCCTGCACAGTGGCAGATATGTAAATACGGCGTTTACATACCATTTCTCACGCATTACGGTTCGAACACTCGAACACCTATACGGACTCTCCTGCACAGTGGCAGATATGTAAATACGGCGTTTACATACCATTTCTCACGCATTAAGGTTCGAACACTCGAACACCTATGCGGATTCTCCTCCACAGTGGCAGATATGTAAATACGGCGTTTACATACCATTTCTCACGCATTACGGTTCGAACACTCGAACACCTATACGGACTCTCCTGCACAGTGGCAGATATGTAAATACGGCGTTTACATACCATTTCTCACGCATTAAGGTTCGAACACTCGAACACCTATGCGGATTCTCCTCCACAGTGGCAGATATGTAAATACGGCGTTTACATACCATTTCTGACGCATTACGGTTCGAACACTCGAACACCTATACGGATTCTCCTGCACAGTGGCAGATATGTAAATACGGCATTTACATACCATTTCTGACGCATTACGGTTCGAACACTCGAACACCTATACGGATTCTCCTGCACAGTGGCAGATATGTAAATACGGCGTTTACATACCATTTCTCACGCATTACGGTTCGAACACTCGAACACCTATACGGACTCTCCTGCACAGTGGCAGATATGTAAATACGGCGTTTACATACCATTTCTCACGCATTAAGGTTCGAACACTCGAACACCTATGCGGATTCTCCTCCAGAGTGGCAGATATGTAAATACGGCGTTTACATACCATTTCTCACGCATTACGGTTCGAACACTCGAACACCTATACGGACTCTCCTGCACAGTGGCAGATATGTAAATACGGCGTTTACATACCATTTCTCACGCATTAAGGTTCGAACACTCGAACACCTATGCGGATTCTCCTCCACAGTGGCAGATATGTAAATACGGCGTTTACATACCATTTCTAACGCATTACGGTTCGAACACTCGAACACCTATACGGATTCTCCTGCACAGTGGCAGATATGTAAATACGGCATTTACATACCATTTCTGACGCATTACGGTTCGAACACTCGAACACCTATACGGATTCTCCTGCACAGTGGCAGATATGTAAATACGGCGTTTACATACCATTTCTCACGCATTAGGGTTCGAACACTCGAACACCTATACGGATTCTCCTGCACAGTGGCAGATATGTAAATACGGCGTTTACATACCATTTCTCACGCATTAAGGTTCGAACACTCGAACACCTATACGGATTCTCCTGCACAGTGGCAGATACGTAAATACGGCGTTTACATACCATTTCTCACGCATTAAGGTTCGAACACTAGAACACCTATGCGGATTCTCCTGCACAGTGGCAGATATGTAAATACGGCGTTTACATACCATTTCTGACGCATTACGGTTCGAACACTCGAACACCTATGCGGATTCTCCAGCACAGTGGCAGATATGTAAATACGGCGTTTACATACCATTTCTCACGCATTAGGGTTCGAACACTCGAACACCTATACGGATTCTCCTGCACAGTGGCAGATATGTAAATACGGCGTTTACATGCCATTTCTCACACATTAAGGTTCGAACACTCGAACACCTATGCGGATTCTCCTGCACAGTGGCAGATATGTAAATACGGCGTTTACATACCATTTCTGACGCATTACTGTTCGAACACTCGAACAGCTATACGGATTCTCCTGCACAGTGGCAGATATGTAAATACGGCGTTTACATACCATTTCTGACGCATTACGGTTCGAACACTCGAAAACCAATGCGGATTCTCCTGCACAGTGGCAGATATGTAAATACGGCGTTTACATGCCATTTCTCACGCATTAGGGTTCGAACACTCGAACACCTATACGGATTCTCCTGCACAGTGGCAGATACGTAAATACGGCGTTTACATACCATTTCTCACGCATTAAGGTTCGAACACTAGAACACCTATGCGGATTCTCCTGCACAGTGGCAGATATGTAAATACGGCGTTTACATACCATTTCTCACGCATTACGGTTCGAACACTCGAACACCTATACGGACTCTCCTGCATAGTGGCAGATATGTAAATACGGCGTTTACATACCATTTCTCACGCATTAAGGTTCGAACACTCGAACACCTATGCGGATTCTCCTCCACAGTGGCAGATATGTAAATACGGCGTTTACATACCATTTCTCACGCATTACGGTTCGAACACTCGAACACCTATACGGACTCTCCTGCACAGTGGCAGATATGTAAATACGGCGTTTACATACCATTTCTCACGCATTAAGGTTCGAACACTCGAACACCTATGCGGATTCTCCTCCACAGTGGCAGATATGTAAATACGGCGTTTACATACCATTTCTGACGCATTACGGTTCGAACACTCGAACACCTATGCGGATTCTCCAGCACAGTGGCAGATATGTAAATACGGCGTTTACATACCATTTCTCACGCATTAAGGTTCGAACACTAGAACACCTATGCGGATTCTCCTGCACAGTGGCAGATATGTAAATACGGCGTTTACATACCATTTCTGACGCATTCCGGTTCGAACACTCGAACACCTATACGGACTCTCCTGCACTGTGGCAGATATGTAAATACGGCGTTTACATACCATTTCTCACGCATTAAGGTTCGAACACTCGAACACCTATGCGGATTCTCCTGCACAGTGGCAGATATGTAAATACGGCGTTTACATACCATTTCTCACGCATTACGGTTCGAACACTCGAACACCTATACGGACTCTCCTGCACAGTGGCAGATATGTAAATACGGCGTTTACATACCATTTCTCACGCATTAAGGTTCGAACACTCGAACACCTATGCGGATTCTCCTCCACAGTGGCAGATATGTAAATACGGCGTTTACATACCATTTCTGACGCATTACGGTTCGAACACTCGAACACCTATACGAATTCTCCTGCACAGTGGCAGATATGTAAATACGGCATTTACATACCATTTCTGACGCATTACGGTTCGAACACTCGAACACCTATACGGATTCTCCTGCACAGTGGCAGATATGTAAATACGGCGTTTACATACCATTTCTCACGCATTAGGGTTCGAACACTCGAACACCTATACGGATTCTCCTGCACAGTGGCAGATATGTAAATACGGCGTTTACATACCATTTCTCACGCATTAAGGTTCGAACACTCGAACACCTATACGGATTCTCCTGCACAGTGGCAGATACGTAAATACGGCGTTTACATACCATTTCTCACGCATTAAGGTTCGAACACTAGAACACCTATGCGGATTCTCCTGCACAGTGGCAGATATGTAAATACGGCGTTTACATACCATTTCTGACGCATTACGGTTCGAACACTCGAACACCTACGCGGATTCTCCAGCACAGTGGCAGATATGTAAATACGGTGTTTACATACCATTTCTCACGCATTAGGGTTCGAACACTCGAACACCTATACGGATTCTCCTGCACAGTGGCAGATATGTAAATACGGCGTTTACATGCCATTTCTCACACATTAAGGTTCGAACACTCGAACACCTATGCGGATTCTCCTGCACAGTGGCAGATATGTAAATACGGCGTTTACATACCATTTCTGACGCATTACTGTTCGAACACTCGAACAGCTATACGGATTCTCCTGCACAGTGGCAGATATGTAAATACGGCGTTTACATACCATTTCTGACGCATTACGGTTCGAACACTCGAAAACCAATGCGGATTCTCCTGCACAGTGGCAGATATGTAAATACGGCGTTTACATGCCATTTCTCACGCATTAGGGTTCGAACACTCGATCACCTATACGGATTCTCCTGCACAGTGGCAGATACATAAATACGGCGTTTACATACCATTTCTCACGCATTAAGGTTCGAACACTAGAACACCTATGCGGATTCTCCTGCATAGTGGCAGATATGTAAATACGGCGTTTACATACCATTTCTGACGCATTACGGTTCGAACACTCGAACACCTATACGGACTCTCCTGCACAGTGGCAGATATGTAAATACGGCGTTTACATACCATTTCTCACGCATTAAGGTTCGAACACTCGAACACCTATGCGGATTCTCCTGCACAGTGGCAGATATGTAAATACGGCGTTTACATACCATTTCTCACGCATTACGGTTCGAACACTCGAACACCTATACGGACTCTCCTGCACAGTGGCAGATATGTAAATACGGCGTTTACATACCATTTCTCACGCATTAGGGTTCGAACACCCGAACACCTATACGGATTCTCCTGCACAGTGGCAGATATGTAAATACGGCGTTTACATACCATTTCTCACGCATTAAGGTTCGAACACTCGAACACCTATACGGATTCTCCTGCACAGTGGCAGATATGTAAATACGGCGTTTACATACCATTTCTCACGCATTAAGGTTCGAACACTAGAACACCTATGCGGATTCTCCTGCACAGTGGCAGATATGTAAATACGGCGTTTACATACCATTTCTGACGCATTCCGGTTCGAACACTCGAACACCTATACGGACTCTCCTGCACAGTGGCAGATATGTAAATACGGCGTTTACATACCATTTCTCACGCATTAAGGTTCGAACACTCGAACACCTATGCGGATTCTCCTGCACAGTGGCAGATATGTAAATACGGCGTTTACATACCATTTCTCACGCATTACGGTTCGAACACTCGAACACCTATACGGACTCTCCTGCACAGTGGCAGATATGTAAATACGGCGTTTACATACCATTTCTCACGCATTAAGGTTCGAACACTCGAACACCTATGCGGATTCTCCTCCAGAGTGGCAGATATGTAAATACGGCGTTTACATACCATTTCTCACGCATTACGGTTCGAACACTCGAACACCTATACGGACTCTCCTGCACAGTGGCAGATATGTAAATACGGCGTTTACATACCATTTCTCACGCATTAAGGTTCGAACACTCGAACACCTATGCGGATTCTCCTCCACAGTGGCAGATATGTAAATACGGCGTTTACATACCATTTCTGACGCATTACGGTTCGAACACTCGAACACCTATACGGATTCTCCTGCACAGTGGCAGATATGTAAATACGGCATTTACATACCATTTCTGACGCATTACGGTTCGAACACTCGAACACCAATACGGATTCTCCTACACAGTGGCAGATATGTAAATACGGCGTTTACATACCATTTCTCACGCATTAGGGTTCGAACACTCGAACACCTATACGGATTCTCCTGCACAGTGGCAGATATGTAAATACGGCGTTTACATACCATTTCTCACGCATTAAGGTTCGAACACTCGAACACCTATACGGATTCTCCTGCACAGTGGCAGATACGTAAATACGGCGTTTACATACCATTTCTCACGCATTAAGGTTCGAACACTAGAACACCTATGCGGATTCTCCTGCACAGTGGCAGATATGTAAATACGGCGTTTACATACCATTTCTGACGCATTACGGTTCGAACACTCGAACACCTATGCGGATTCTCCAGCACAGTGGCAGATATGTAAATACGGCGTTTACATACCATTTCTCACGCATTAGGGTTCGAACACTCGAACACCTATATGGATTCTCCTGCACAGTGGCAGATATGTAAATACGGCGTTTACATGCCATTTCTCACACATTAAGGTTCGAACACTCGAACACCTATGCGGATTCTCCTGCACAGTGGCAGATATGTAAATACGGCGTTTACATACCATTTCTGACGCATTACTGTTCGAACACTCGTACAGCTATACGGATTCTCCTGCACAGTGGCAGATATGTAAATACGGCGTTTACATACCATTTCTGACGCATTACGGTTCGAACACTCGAAAACCAATGCGGATTCTCCTGCACAGTGGCAGATATGTAAATACGGCGTTTACATGCCATTTCTCACGCATTAGGGTTCGAACACTCGAACACCTATACGGATTCTCCTGCACAGTGGCAGATACGTAAATACGGCGTTTACATACCATTTCTCACGCATTAAGGTTCGAACACTAGAACACCTATGCGGATTCTCCTGCACAGTGGCAGATATGTAAATACGGCGTTTACATACCATTTCTCACGCATTACGGTTCGAACACTCGAACACCTATACGGACTCTCCTGCACAGTGGCAGATATGTAAATACGGCGTTTACATACCATTTCTCACGCATTAAGGTTCGAACACTCGAACACCTATGCGGATTCTCCTCCACAGTGGCAGATATGTAAATACGGCGTTTACATACCATTTCTCACGCATTACGGTTCGAACACTCGAACACCTATACGGACTCTCCTGCACAGTGGCAGATATGTAAATACGGCGTTTACATACCATTTCTCACGCATTAAGGTTCGAACACTCGAACACCTATGCGGATTCTCCTCCACAGTGGCAGATATGTAAATACGGCGTTTACATACCATTTCTGACGCATTACGGTTCGAACACTCGAACACCTATACGGATTCTCCTGCACAGTGGCAGATATGTAAATACGGCATTTACATACCATTTCTGACGCATTACGGTTCGAACACTCGAACACCTATACGGATTCTCCTGCACAGTGGCAGATATGTAAATACGGCGTTTACATACCATTTCTCACGCATTAGGGTTCGAACACCCGAACACCTATACGGATTCTCCTGCACAGTGGCAGATATGTAAATACGGCGTTTACATACCATTTCTCACGCATTAAGGTTCGAACACTCGAACACCTATACGGATTCTCCTGCACAGTGGCAGATATGTAAATACGGCGTTTACATACCATTTCTCACGCATTAAGGTTCGAACACTAGAACACCTATGCGGATTCTCCTGCACAGTGGCAGATATGTAAATACGGCGTTTACATACCATTTCTGACGCATTCCGGTTCGAACACTCGAACACCTATACGGACTCTCCTGCACTGTGGCAGATATGTAAATACGGCGTTTACATACCATTTCTCACGCATTAAGGTTCGAACACTCGAACACCTATGCGGATTCTCCTGCACAGTGGCAGATATGTAAATACGGCGTTTACATACCATTTCTCACGCATTACGGTTCGAACACTCGAACACCTATACGGACTCTCCTGCACAGTGGCAGATATGTAAATACGGCGTTTACATACCATTTCTCACGCATTAAGGTTCGAACACTCGAACACCTATGCGGATTCTCCTCCACAGTGGCAGATATGTAAATACGGCGTTTACATACCATTTCTGACGCATTACGGTTCGAACACTCGAACACCTATACGAATTCTCCTGCACAGTGACAGATATGTAAATACGGCATTTACATACCATTTCTGACGCATTACGGTTCGAACACTCGAACACCTATACGGATTCTCCTGCACAGTGGCAGATATGTAAATACGGCGTTTACATACCATTTCTCACGCATTAGGGTTCGAACACTCGAACACCTATACGGATTCTCCTGCACAGTGGCAGATATGTAAATACGGCGTTTACATACCATTTCTCACGCATTAAGGTTCGAACACTCGAACACCTATACGGATTCTCCTGCACAGTGGCAGATACGTAAATACGGCGTTTACATACCATTTCTCACGCATTAAGGTTCGAACACTAGAACACCTATGCGGATTCTCCTGCACAGTGGCAGATATGTAAATACGGCGTTTACATACCATTTCTGACGCATTACGGTTCGAACACTCGAACACCTATGCGGATTCTCCAGCACAGTGGCAGATATGTAAATACGGTGTTTACATACCATTTCTCACGCATTAGGGTTCGAACACTCGAACACCTATACGGATTCTCCTGCACAGTGGCAGATATGTAAATACGGCGTTTACATGCCATTTCTCACACATTAAGGTTCGAACACTCGAACACCTATGCGGATTCTCCTGCACAGTGGCAGATATGTAAATACGGCGTTTACATACCATTTCTGATGCATTACTGTTCGAACACTCGAACAGCTATACGGATTCTCCTGCACAGTGGCAGATATGTAAATACGGCGTTTACATACCATTTCTGACGCATTACGGTTCGAACACTCGAAAACCAATGCGGATTCTCCTGCACAGTGGCAGATATGTAAATACGGCGTTTACATGCCATTTCTCACGCATTAGGGTTCGAACACTCGATCACCTATACGGATTCTCCTGCACAGTGGCAGATACATAAATACGGCGTTTACATACCATTTCTCACGCATTAAGGTTCGAACACTAGAACACCTATGCGGATTCTCCTGCATAGTGGCAGATATGTAAATACGGCGTTTACATACCATTTCTGACGCATTACGGTTCGAACACTCGAACACCTATACGGACTCTCCTGCACAGTGGCAGATATGTAAATACGGCGTTTACATACCATTTCTCACGCATTAAGGTTCGAACACTCGAACACCTATGCGGATTCTCCTGCACAGTGGCAGATATGTAAATACGGCGTTTACATACCATTTCTCACGCATTACGGTTCGAACACTCGAACACCTATACGGACTCTCCTGCACAGTGGCAGTTATGTAAATACGGCGTTTACATACCATTTCTCACGCATTAAGGTTCGAACACTCGAACACCTATGCGGATTCTCCTCCACAGTGGCAGATATGTAAATACGGCGTTTATATACCATTTCTGACGCATTACGGTTCGAACACTCGAACACCTATACGAATTCTCCTGCACAGTGGCAGATATGTAAATACGGCATTTACATACCATTTCTGACGCATTACGGTTCGAACACTCGAACACCTATACGGATTCTCCTGCACAGTGGCAGATATGTAAATACGGCGTTTACATACCATTTCTCACGCATTAGGGTTCGAACACTCGAACACCTATACGGATTCTCCTGCACAGTGGCAGATATGTAAATACGGCGTTTACATACCATTTCTCACGCATTAAGGTTCGAACACTCGAACACCTATACGGATTCTCCTGCACAGTGGCAGATACGTAAATACGGCGTTTACATACCATTTCTCACGCATTAAGGTTCGAACACTAGAACACCTATGCGGATTCTCCTGCACAGTGGCAGATATGTAAATACGGCGTTTACATACCATTTCTGACGCATTACGGTTCGAACACTCGAACACCTATGCGGATTCTCCAGCACAGTGGCAGATATGTAAATACGGCGTTTACATACCATTTCTCACGCATTAGGGTTCGAACACTCGAACACCAATACGGATTCTCCTGCACAGTGGCAGATATGTAAATACGGCGTTTACATGCCATTTCTCACACATTAAGGTTCGAACACTCGAACACCTATGCGGATTCTCCTGCACAGTGGCAGATATGTAAATACGGCGTTTACATACCATTTCTGACGCATTACTGTTCGAACACTCGAACAGCTATACGGATTCTCCTGCACAGTGGCAGATATGTAAATACGGCGTTTACATACCATTTCTGACGCATTACGGTTCGAACACTCGAAAACCAATGCGGATTCTCCTGCACAGTGGCAGATATGTAAATACGGCGTTTACATGTCATTTCTCACGCATTAGGGTTCGAACACTCGATCACCTATACGGATTCTCCTGCACAGTGGCAGATACATAAATACGGTGTTTACATACCATTTCTCACGCATTAAGGTTCGAACACTAGAACACCTATGCGGATTCTCCTGCATAGTGGCAGATATGTAAATACGGCGTTTACATACCATTTCTGACGCATTACGGTTCGAACACTCGAACACCTATACGGACTCTCCTGCACAGTGGCAGATATGTAAATACGGCGTTTACATACCATTTCTCACGCATTAAGGTTCGAACACTCGAACACCTATGCGGATTCTCCTGCACAGTGGCAGATATGTAAATACGGCGTTTACATACCATTTCTCACGCATTACGGTTCGAACACTCGAACACCTATACGGACTCTCCTGCACAGTGGCAGATATGTAAATACGGCGTTTACATACCATTTCTCACGCATTAAGGTTCGAACACTCGAACACCTATGCGGATTCTCCTCCACAGTGGCAGATATGTAAATACGGCGTTTACATACCATTTCTGACGCATTACGGTTCGAACACTCGAACACCTATACGAATTCTCCTGCACAGTGGCAGATATGTAAATACGGCATTTACATACCATTTCTGACGCATTACGGTTCGAACACTCGAACACCTATACGGATTCTCCTGCACAGTGGCAGATATGTAAATACGGCGTTTACATACCATTTCTCACGCATTAGGGTTCGAACACTCGAACACCTATACGGATTCTCCTGCACAGTGGCAGATATGTAAATACGGCGTTTACATACCATTTCTCACGCATTAAGGTTCGAACACTCGAACACCTATACGGATTCTCCTACACAGTGGCAGATACGTAAATACGGCGTTTACATACCATTTCTCACGCATTAAGGTTCGAACACTAGAACACCTATGCGGATTCTCCTGCACAGTGGCAGATATGTAAATACGGCGTTTACATACCATTTCTGACGCATTACGGTTCGAACACTCGAACACCTATGCGGATTCTCCAGCACAGTGGCAGATATGTAAATACGGCGTTTACATACCATTTCTCACGCATTAGGGTTCGAACACTCGAACACCTATACGGATTCTCCTGCACAGTGGCAGATATGTAAATACGGCGTTTACATGCCATTTCTCACACATTAAGGTTCGAACACTCGAACACCTATGCGGATTCTCCTGCACAGTGGCAGATATGTAAATACGGCGTTTACATACCATTTCTGACGCATTACGGTTCGAACACTCGAACACCTATACGGATTCTCCTGCACAGTGGCAGATATGTAAATACGGCGTTTACATACCATTTCTGACGCATTACGGTTCGAACACTCGAAAACCAATGCGGATTCTCCTGCACAGTGGCAGATATGTAAATACGGCGTTTACATGCCATTTCTCACGCATTAGGGTTCGAACACTCGATCACCTATACGGATTCTCCTGCACAGTGGCAGATACGTAAATACGGCGTTTACATACCATTTCTCACGCATTAAGGTTCGAACACTAGAACACCTATGCGGATTCTCCTGCATAGTGGCAGATATGTAAATACGGCGTTTACATACCATTTCTGACGCATTACGGTTCGAACACTCGAACACCTATACGGACTCTCCTGCACAGTGGCAGATATGTAAATACGGCGTTTACATACCATTTCTCACGCATTAAGGTTCGAACACTCGAACACCTATGCGGATTCTCCTCCACAGTGGCAGATATGTAAATACGGCGTTTACATACCATTTCTCACGCATTACGGTTCGAACACTCGAACACCTATACGGACTCTCCTGCACAGTGGCAGATATGTAAATACGGCGTTTACATACCATTTCTCACGCATTAAGGTTCGAACACTCGAACACCTATGCGGATTCTCCTCCACAGTGGCAGATATGTAAATACGGCGTTTACATACCATTTCTGACGCATTACGGTTCGAACACTCGAACACCTATACGGATTCTCCTGCACATTGGCAGATATGTAAATACGGCATTTACATACCATTTCTGACGCATTACGGTTCGAACACTCGAACACCTATACGGATTCTCCGGCACAGTGGCAGATATGTAAATACGGCGTTTACATACCATTTCTCACGCATTAGGGTTCGAACACCCGAACACCTATACGGATTCTCCTGCACAGTGGCAGATATGTAAATACGGCGTTTACATACCATTTCTCACGCATTAAGGTTCGAACACTCGAACACCTATACGGATTCTCCTGCACAGTGGCAGATATGTAAATACGGCGTTTACATACCATTTCTTACGCATTACGGTTCGAACACTCGAACACCTATACGGATTCTCCTGCACAGTGGCAGATATGTAAATACGGCGTTTACATACCATTTCTCACGCATTAGGGTTCGAACACTCGAACACCTATACGGACTCTCCTGCACAGTGGCAGATATGTAAATACGGCGTTTATATACCATTTCTCACGCATTAAGGTTCGAACACTCGAACACCTATGCGGATTCTCCTGCACAGTGGCAGATATGTAAATACGGCGTTTACATACCATTTCTCACGCATTACGGTTCGAACACTCGAACACCTATACGGACTCTCCTGCACAGTGGCAGATATGTAAATACGGCGTTTACATACCATTTCTCACGCATTAAGGTTCGAACACTCGAACACCTATGCGGATTCTCCTCCACAGTGGCAGATATGTAAATACGGCGTTTACATACCATTTCTGACGCATTACGGTTCGAACACTCGAACACCTATACGGATTCTCCTGCACAGTGGCAGATATGTAAATACGGCATTTACATACCATTTCTGACGCATTACGGTTCGAACACTCGAACACCTATACGGATTCTCCTGCACAGTGGCAGATACGTAAATACGGCGTTTACATACCATTTCTCACGCATTAAGGTTCGAACACTCGAACACCTATACGGATTCTCCTGCACAGTGGCAGATACGTAAATACGGCGTTTACATACCATTTCTCACGCATTAAGGTTCGAACACTAGAACACCTATGCGGATTCTCCTGCACAGTGGCAGATATGTAAATACGGCGTTTACATACCATTTCTGACGCATTACGGTTCGAACACTCGAACACCTATGCGGATTCTCCAGCACAGTGGCAGATATGTAAATACGGCGTTTACATACCATTTCTCACGCATTAAGGTTCGAACACTCGAACACCTATGCGGATTCTCCTCCACAGTGGCAGATATGTAAATACGGCGTTTACATACCATTTCTCACGCATTAAGGTTCGAACACTCGAACACCTATACGGATTCTCCTGCACAGTGGCAGATACGTAAATACGGCGTTTACATACCATTTCTCACGCATTAAGGTTCGAACACTAGAACACCTATGCGGATTCTCCTGCACAGTGGCAGATATGTAAATACGGCGTTTACATACCATTTCTGACGCATTACGGTTCGAACACTCGAACACCTATACGGATTCTCCTGCACAGTGGAAGATATGTAAATACGGCGTTTACATACCATTTCTCACGCATTAGGGTTCGAACACCCGAACACCTATACGGATTCTCCTGCACAGTGGCAGATATGTAAATACGGCGTTTACATACCATTTCTCACGCATTAAGGTTCGAACACTCGAACACCTATGCGGATTCTCCTCCATAGTGGCAGATATGTAAATACGGCGTTTACATACCATTTCTCACGCATTACGGTTCGAACACTTGAACACCTATACGGACTCTCCTGCACAGTGGCAGATATGTAAATACGGCGTTTACATACCATTTCTCACGCATTAAGGTTCGAACACTCGAACACCTATGCGGATTCTCCTCCACAGTGGCAGATATGTAAATACGGCGTTTACATACCATTTCTGACGCATTACGGTTCGAACACTCGAACACCTATACGGATTCTCCTGCACAGTGGCAGATATGTAAATACGGCATTTACATACCATTTCTGACGCATTACGGTTCGAACACTCGAACACCTATACGGATTCTCCTGCACAGTGGCAGATATGTAAATACGGCGTTTACATACCATTTCTCACGCATTAGGGTTCGAACACTCGAACACCTATACGGATTCTCCTGCACAGTGGCAGATATGTAAATACGGCGTTTACATACCATTTCTCACGCATTAAGGTTCGAACACTCGAACACCTACACGAATTCTCCTGCACAGTGGCAGATACGTAAATACGGCGTTTACATACCATTTCTCACGCATTAAGGTTCGAACACTAGAACACCTATGCGGATTCTCCTGCACAGTGGCAGATATGTAAATACGGCGTTTACATACCATTTCTGACGCATTACGGTTCGAACACTCGAACACCTATCCGGATTCTCCAGCACAGTGGCAGATATGTAAATACGGCGTTTACATACCATTTCTCACGCATTAGGGTTCGAACACTCGAACACCTATACGGATTCTCCTGCACAGTGGCAGATATGTAAATACGGCGTTTACATGCCATTTCTCACACATTAAGGTTCGAACTCTCGAACACCTATGCGGATTCTCCTGCACAGTGGCAGATATGTAAATACGGCGTTTACATACCATTTCTGACGCATTACTGTTCGAACACTCGAACAGCTATACGGATTCTCCTGCACAGTGGCAGATATGTAAATACGGCGTTTACATACCATTTCTGACGCATTACGGTTCGAACACTCGAAAACCAATGCGGATTCTCCTGCACAGTGGCAGATATGTAAATACGGCGTTTACATGCCATTTCTCACGCATTAGGGTTCGAACACTCGAACACCTATACGGATTCTCCTGCACAGTGGCAGATACGTAAATACGGCGTTTACATACCATTTCTCACGCATTAAGGTTCGAACACTAGAAAACCTATGCGGATTCTCCTGCACAGTGGCAGATATGTAAATACGGCGTTTACATACCATTTCTGACGCATTACGGTTCGAACACTCGAACACCTATACGGACTCTCCTGCACAGTGGCAGATATGTAAATACGGCGTTTACATACCATTTCTCACGCATTAAGGTTCGAACACTCGAACACCTATGCGGATTCTCCTCCACAGTGGCAGATATGTAAATACGGCGTTTACATACCATTTCTCACGCATTACGGTTCGAACACTCGAACACCTATACGGACTCTCCTGCACAGTGGCAGATATGTAAATACGGCGTTTACATACCATTTCTCACGCATTAAGGTTCGAACACTCGAACACCTATGCGGATTCTCCTCCACAGTGGCAGATATGTAAATACGGCGTTTACATACCATTTCTGACGCATTACGGTTCGAACACTCGAACACCTATACGGATTCTCCTGCACAGTGGCAGATATGTAAATACGGCATTTACATACCATTTCTGACGCATTACGGTTCGAACACTCGAACACCTATACGGATTCTCCTGCACAGTGGCAGATATGTAAATACGGCGTTTACATACCATTTCTCACGCATTAGGGTTCGAACACCCGAACACCTATACGGATTCTCCTGCACAGTGGCAGATATGTAAATACGGCGTTTACATACCATTTCTCACGCATTAAGGTTCGAACACTCGAACACCTATACGGATTCTCCTGCACAGTGGCAGATATGTAAATACGGCGTTTACATACCATTTCTCACGCATTAAGGTTCGAACACTAGAACACCTATGCGGATTCTCCTGCACAGTGGCAGATATGTAAATACGGCGTTTACATACCATTTCTGACGCATTCCGGTTCGAACACTCGAACACCTATACGGACTCTCCTGCACAGTGGCAGATATGTAAATACGGCGTTTACATACCATTTCTCACGCATTAAGGTTCGAACACTCGAACACCTATGCGGATTCTCCTGCACAGTGGCAGATATGTAAATACGGCGTTTACATACCATTTCTCACGCATTACGGTTCGAACACTCGAACACCTATACGGACTCTCCTGCACAGTGGCAGATATGTAAATACGGCGTTTACATACCATTTCTCACGCATTAAGGTTCGAACACTCGAACACCTATGCGGATTCTCCTCCACAGTGGCAGATATGTAAATACGGCGTTTACATACCATTTCTGACGCATTACGGTTCGAACACTCGAACACCTATACGAATTCTCCTGCATAGTGGCAGATATGTAAATACGGCATTTACATACCATTTCTGACGCATTACGGTTCGAACACTCGAACACCTATACGGATTCTCCTGCACAGTGGCAGATATGTAAATACGGCGTTTACATACCATTTCTCACGCATTAAGGTTCGAACACTAGAACACCTATGCGGATTCTCCTGCACAGTGGCAGATATGTAAATACGGCGTTTACATACCATTTCTGACGCATTACGGTTCGAACACTCGAACACCTATGCGGATTCTCCAGCACAGTGGCAGATATGTAAATACGGCGTTTACATACCATTTCTCACGCATTAGGGTTCGAACACTCGAACACCTATACGGATTCTCCTGCACAGTGGCAGATATGTAAATACGGCGTTTACAAGCCATTTCTCACACATTAAGGTTCGAACACTCGAACACCTATGCGGATTCTCCTGCACAGTGGCAGATATGTAAATACGGCGTTTACATACCATTTCTGACGCATTACTGTTCGAACACTCGAACAGCTATACGGATTCTCCTGCACAGTGGCAGATATGTAAATACGGCGTTTACATACCATTTCTGACGCATTACGGTTCGAACACTCGAAAACCAATGCGGATTCTCCTGCACAGTGGCAGATATGTAAATACGGCGTTTACATGCCATTTCTCACGCATTAGGGTTCGAACACTCGATCACCTATACGGATTCACCTGCACAGTGGCAGATACGTAAATACGGCGTTTACATACCATTTCTCACGCATTAAGGTTCGAACACTAGAACACCTATGCGGATTCTCCTGCATAGTGGCAGATATGTAAATACGGCGTTTACATACCATTTCTGACGCATAACGGTTCGAACACTCGAACACCTATACGGACTCTCCTGCACAGTGGCAGATATGTAAATATGGCGTTTACATACCATTTCTCACGCATTAAGGTTCGAACACTCGAACACCTATGCGGATTCTCCTCCACAGTGGCAGATATGTAAATACGGCGTTTACATACCATTTCTCACGCATTACGGTTCGAACACTCGAACACCTATACGGACAGTCCTGCACAGTGGCATATATGTAAATACGGCGTTTACATACCATTTCTCACGCATTAAGGTTCGAACACTCGAACACCTATGCGGATTCTCCTCCACAGTGGCAGATATGTAAATACGGCGTTTACATACCATTTCTGACGCATTACGGTTCGAACACTCGAACACCTATACGGATTCTCCTGCACATTGGCAGATATGTAAATACTGCATTTACATACCATTTCTGACGCATTACGGTTCGAACACTCGAACACCTATACGGATTCTCCTGCACAGTGGCAGATATGTAAATACGGCGTTTACATACCATTTCTCACGCATTAGGGTTCGAACACCCGAACACCTATACGGATTCTCCTGCACAGTGGCAGATATGTAAATACGGCGTTTACATACCATTTCTGACGCATTAAGGTTCGAACACTCGAACACCTATACGGATTCTCCTGCACAGTGGCAGATATGTAAATACGGCGTTTACATACCATTTCTCACGCATTAGGGTTCGAACACTCGAACACCTATACGGACTCTCCTGCACAGTGGCAGATATGTAAATACGGCGTTTACATACCATTTCTCACGCATTAAGGTTCGAACACTCGAACACCTATGCGGATTCTCCTGCACAGTGGCAGATATGTAAATACGGCGTTTACATACCATTTCTCACGCATTACGGTTCGAACACTCGAACACCTATACGGACTCTCCTGCACAGTGGCAGATATGTAAATACGGCGTTTACATACCATTTCTCACGCATTAAGGTTCGAACACTCGAACACCTACGCGGATTCTCCTCCACAGTGGCAGATATGTAAATACGGCGTTTACATACCATTTCTGACGCATTACGGTTCGAACACTCGAACACCTATACGGATTCTCCTGCACAGTGGCAGATATGTAAATACGGCATTTACATACCATTTCTGACGCATTACGGTTCGAACACTCGAACACCTATACGGATTCTCCTGCACAGTGGCAGATATGTAAATACGGCGTTTACATACCATTTCTCACGCATTAGGGTTCGAACACTCGAACACCTATACGGATTCTCCTGCACAGTGGCAGATATGTAAATACGGCGTTTACATACCATTTCTCACGCATTAAGGTTCGAACACTCGAACACCTATACGGATTCTCCTGCACAGTGGCAGATACGTAAATACGGCGTTTACATACCATTTCTCACGCATTAAGGTTCGAACACTAGAACACCTATGCGGATTCTCCTGCACAGTGGCAGATATGTAAATACGGCGTTTACATACCATTTCTGACGCATTACGGTTCGAACACTCGAACACCTATGCGGATTCTCCAGCACAGTGGCAGATATGTAAATACGGCGTTTACATACCATTTCTCACACATTAAGGTTCGAACACTCGAACACCTATGCGGATTCCCCTCCACAGTGGCAGATATGTAAATACGGCGTTTACATACCATTTCTGACGCATTACGGTTCGAACACTCGAACACCTATACGGATTCTCCTGCATAGTGGCAGATATGTAAATACGGCATTTACATACCATTTCTGACGCATTACGGTTCGAACACTCGAACACCTATACGGATTCTCCTGCACAGTGGCAGATATGTAAATACGGCGTTTACATACCATTTCTCACGCATTAGGGTTCGAACACTCGAACACCTATACGGATTCTCCTGCACAGTGGCAGATATGTAAATACGGCGTTTACATACCATTTCTCACGCATTAAGGTTCGAACACTCGAACACCTATACGGATTCTCCTGCACAGTGGCAGATACGTAAATACGGCGTTTACATACCATTTCTCACGCATTAAGGTTCGAACACTAGAACACCTATGCGGATTCTCCTGCACAGTGGCAGATATGTAAATACGGCGTTTACATACCATTTCTGACGCATTACGGTTCGAACACTCGAACACCTATGCGGATTCTCCAGCACAGTGGCAGATATGTAAATACGGCGTTTACATACCATTTCTCACACATTAAGGTTCGAACACTCGAACACCTATGCGGATTCTCCTGCACAGTGGCAGATATGTAAATACGGCGTTTACATACCATTTCTGACGCATTACTGTTCGAACACTCGAACAGCTATACGGATTCTCCTGCACAGTGGCAGATATGTAAATACGGCGTTTACATACCATTTCTGACGCATTACGGTTCGAACACTCGAACACCAATGCGGATTCTCCTGCACAGTGGCAGATATGTAAATACGGCGTTTACATGCCATTTCTCACGCATTAGGGTTCGAACACTCGAACACCTATACGGATTCTCCTGCACAGTGGCAGATATGTAAATACGGCGTTTACATACCATTTCTCACGCATTACGGTTCGAACACTCGAACACCTATACGGATTCTCCTGCACAGTGGCAGATATGTAAATACGGCGTTTACATACCATTTCTCACGCATTACGGTTCGAACACTCGAACACCTATACGGACTCTCCTGCACAGTGGCAGATATGTAAATACGGCGTTTACATACCATTTCTCACGCATTAAGGTCCGAACACTCGAACACCTATACGGATTCTCCTGCACAGTGGCAGATACGTAAATACGGCGTTTACATACCATTTCTCACGCATTAAGGTTCGAACACTAGAACACCTATGCGGATTCTCCTGCACAGTGGCAGATATGTAAATACGGCGTTTACATACCATTTCTGACGGATTACGGTTCGAACACTCGAACACCTATGCGGATTCTCCAGCACAGTGGCAGATATGTAAATACGGCGTTTACATACCATTTCTCACACATTTAGGTTCGAACACTCGAACACCTATGCGGATTCTCCTGCACAGTGGCAGATATGTAAATACGGCGTTTACATACCATTTCTGACGCATTACTGTTCGAACACTCGAACAGCTATACGGATTCTCCTGCACAGTGGCAGATATGTAAATACGGCGTTTACATACCATTTCTGACGCATTACGGTTCGAACACTCGAACACCAATGCGGATTCTCCTGCACAGTGGCAGATATGTAAATACGGCGTTTACATGCCATTTCTCACGCATTAGGGTTCGAACACTCGAACACCTATACGGATTCTCCTGCACAGTGGCAGATATGTAAATACGGCGTTTACATACCATTTCTCACGCATTACGGTTCGAACACTTGAACACCTATACGGATTCTCCTGCACAGTGGCAGATATGTAAATACGGCGTTTACATACCATTTCTCACGCATTACGGTTCGAACACTCGAACACCTATACGGACTCTCCTGCACAGTGGCAGATATGTAAATACGGCGTTTACATACCATTTCTCACGCATTAAGGTTCGAACACTCGAACACCTATGCGGATTCTCCTCCACAGTGGCAGATATGTAAATACGGCGTTTACATACCATTTCTGACGCATTACGGTTCGAACACTCGAACACCTATACGGATTCTCCTGCACAGTGGCAGATATGTAAATACGGCATTTACATACCATTTCTGACGCATTACGGTTCGAACACTCGAACACCTATACGGATTCTCCTGCACAGTGGCAGATATGTAAATACGGCGTTTACATAACATTTCTCACGCATTAGGGTTCGAACACTCGAACACCTATACGGATTCTCCTGCACAGTGGCAGATATGTAAATACGGCGTTTACATAACATTTCTCTCGCATTAAGGTTCGAACAATCGAACACCTATACGGATTCTCCTGCACAGTGGCAGATACGTAAATACGGCGTTTACATACCATTTCTCAGGCATTAAGGTTCGAACACTAGAACACCTATGCGGATTCTCCTGCACAGTGGCAGATATGTAAATACGGCGTTTACATACCATTTCTGACGCATTACGGTTCGAACACTCGAACACCTATGCGGATTCTCCAGCACAGTGGCAGATATGTAAATACGGCGTTTACATACCATTTCTCACGCATTAGGGTTCGAACACTCGAACACCTATACGGATTCTCCTGCATAGTGGCAGATATGTAAATACGACGTTTACATACCATTTCTCACACATTAAGGTTCGAACACTCGAACACCTATGCGGATTCTCCTGCAGAGTGACAGATTTGTAAATACGGCGTTTACATACCATTTCTGACGCATTATTGTTCGAACACTCGAACAGCTATACGGATTCTCCTGCACAGTGGCAGATATGTAAATACGGCGTTTACATACCATTTCTGACGCATTACGGTTCAAACACTCGAACACCAATGCGGATTCTCCTGCACAGTGGCAGATATGTAAATACGGCGTTTACATGCCATTTCTGACGCATTAGGGTTCGAACACTCGAACACCTATACGGATTCTCCTGCACAGTGGCAGATACGTAAATACGGCGTTTACATACCATTTCTCACGCATTAAGGTTCGAACACTAGAACACCTATGCGGATTCTCCTGCACAGTGGCAGATATGTAAATACGGCGTTTACATACCATTTCTGACGCATTACGGTTCGAACACTCGAACACCTATACGGACTCTCCTGCACAGTGGCAGATATGTAAATACGGCGTTTACATACCATTTCTCACGCATTAAGGTTCGAACACTCGAACACCTATGCGGATTCTCCTCCACAGTGGCAGATATGTAAATATGGCGTTTACATACCATTTCTCACGCATTAGGGTTCGAACACTCGAACACCTATGCGGATTCTCTTGCACAGTGGCAGATATGTAAATACGCCGTTTACATACCATTTCTCACACATTAGGGTTCGAACACTCGAACACCTATACGGATTCTCCTGCATAGTGGCAGATATGTAAATACGGCGTTTACATACCATTTCTGACGCATTACGGTTCGAACACTCGAACACCTATACGGATTCTCCTGCACAGTGGCAGATATGTAAATACGGCATTTACATACCATTTCTGACGCATTACTGTTCGAACACTCGAACAGCTATACGGATTCTCCTGCACAGTGGGAGATATGTAAATACGGCGTTTACATACCATTTCTGATGCATTACGGTTCGAACACTCGAACACCAATGCGGATTCTCCTGCACAGTGGCAGATATGTAAATACGGCGTTTACATGCCATTTCTCACGCATTAGGGTTCGAACACTCGAACACCTATACGGATTCTCCTGCACAGTGGCAGATATGTAAATACGGCGTTTACATACCATTTCTCACGCATTACGGTTCGAACACTTGAACACCCATACGGATTCTCTTGCACAGTGGCAGATATGTAAATACGGCGTTTACATACCATTTCTCACGCATTACGGTTCGAACACTCGAACACCTATACGGACTCTCCTGCACAGTGGCAGATATGTAAATACGGCGTTTACATACCATTTCTCACGCATTAAGGTTCGAACACTCGAACACCTATGCGGATTCTCCTCCACAGTGGCAGATATGTAAATACGGCGTTTACATACCATTTCTGACGCATTACGGTTCGAACACTCGAACACCTATACGGATTCTCCTGCACAGTGGCAGATATGTAAATACGGCATTTACATACCATTTCTGACGCATTACGGTTCGAACACTCGAACACCTATACGGATTCTCCTGCACAGTGGCAGATATGTAAATACGGCGTTTACATAACATTTCTCACGCATTAGGGTTCGAACACTCGAACACCAATGCGGATTCTCCTGCACAGTGGCAGATATGTAAATACGGCGTTTACATGCCATTCCTCACGCATTAGGGTTCGAACACTCGAACACCTATACGGACTCTCCTGCACAGTGGCAGATATGTAAATACGGTGTTTACATACCATTTCTCACGCATTAGGGTTCGAACACTCGAACACCTATACGGATTCTCCTGCACAGTGGCAGATATGTAAATACGGCGTTTACATACCATTTCTCACGCATTAAGGTTCGAACACTCGAACACCTATACGGATTCTCCTGCACAGTGGCAGATACGTAAATACGGCGTTTACATACCATTTCTCACGCATTAAGGTTCGAACACTAGAACACCTATGCGGATTCTCCTGCACAGTGGCAGATATGTAAATACGGCGTTTACATACCATTTCTGACGCATTACGGTTCGAACACTCGAACACCTATGCGGATTCTCCAGCACAGTGGCAGATATGTAAATACGGCGTTTACATACCATTTCTCACGCATTAGGGTTCGAACACTCGAACACCTATACGGATTCTCCTGTACAGTGGCAGATATGTAAATACGGCGTTTACATGCCATTTCTCACACATTAAGGTTCGAACACTCGAACACCTATGCGGATTCTCCTGCACAGTGGCAGATATGTAAATACGGCGTTTACATACCATTTCTGGCGCATTACTGTTCGAACACTCGAACAGCTATACGGATTCTCCTGCACAGTGGCAGATATGTAAATACGGCGTTTACATACCATTTCTGACGCATTACGGTTCGAACACTCGAAAACCAATGCGGATTCTCCTGCACAGTGGCAGATATGTAAATACGGCGTTTACATGCCATTTCTCACGCATTAGGGTTCGAACACTCGAACACCTATACGGATTCTCCTGCACAGTGGCAGATACGTAAATACGGCGTTTACATACCATTTCTCACGCATTAAGGTTCGAACACTAGAACACCTATGCGGATTCTCCTGCACAGTGGCAGATATGTAAATACGGCGTTTACATACCATTTCTGACGCATTACGGTTCGAACACTCGAACACCTATACGGACTCTCCTGCACAGTGGCAGATATGTAAATACGGCGTTTACATACCATTTCTCACGCATTAAGGTTCGAACACTCGAACACCTATGCGGATTCTCCTCCACAGTGGCAGATATGTAAATACGGCGTTTACATACCATTTCTCACGCATTACGGTTCGAACACTCGAACACCTATACGGACTCTCCTGCACAGTGGCAGATATGTAAATACGGCGTTTACATACCATTTCTCACGCATTAAGGTTCGAACACTCGAACACCTATGCGGATTCTCCTCCACAGTGGCAGATATGTAAATACGGCGTTTACATACCATTTCTGACGCATTACGGTTCGAACACTCGAACACCTATACGGATTCTCCTGCACAGTGGCAGATATGTAAATACGGCATTTACATACCATTTCTGACGCATTACGGTTCGAACACTCGAACACCTATACGGATTCTCCTGCACAGTGGCAGATATGTAAATACGGCGTTTACATACCATTTCTCACGCATTAGGGTTCGAACACTCGAACACCTATACGGATTCTCCTGCACAGTGGCAGATATGTAAATACGGCGTTTACATACCATTTCTCACGCATTAAGGTTCGAACACTCGAACACCTATACGGATTCTCCTGCACAGTGGCAGATACGTAAATACGGCGTTTACATACCATTTCTCACGCATTAAGGTTCGAACACTAGAACACCTATGCGGATTCTCCTGCACAGTGGCAGATATGTAAATACGGCGTTTACATACCATTTCTGACGCATTACGGTTCGAACACTCGAACACCTATGCGGATTCTCCAGCACAGTGGCAGATATGTAAATACGGCGTTTACATACCATTTCTCACACATTAAGGTTCGAACACTCGAACACCTATGCGGATTCCCCTCCACAGTGGCAGATATGTAAATACGGCGTTTACATACCATTTCTGACGCATTATGGTTCGAACACTCGAACACCTATACGGATTCTCCTGCATAGTGGCAGATATGTAAATACGGCATTTACATACCATTTCTGACGCATTACGGTTCGAACACTCGAACACCTATACGGATTCTCCTGCACAGTGGCAGATATGTAAATACGGCGTTTACATACCATTTCTCACGCATTAGGGTTCGAACACTCGAACACCTATACGGATTCTCCTGCACAGTGGCAGATATGTAAATACGGCGTTTACATACCATTTCTCACGCATTAAGGTTCGAACACTCGAACACCTATACGGATTCTCCTGCACAGTGGCAGATACGTAAATACGGCGTTTACATACCATTTCTCACGCATTAAGGTTCGAACACTAGAACACCTATGCGGATTCTCCTGCACAGTGGCAGATATGTAAATACGGCGTTTACATACCATTTCTGACGCATTACGGTTCGAACACTCGAACACCTATGCGGATTCTCCAGCACAGTGGCAGATATGTAAATACGGCGTTTACATACCATTTCTCACACATTAAGGTTCGAACACTCGAACACCTATGCGGATTCTCCTGCACAGTGGCAGATATGTAAATACGGCGTTTACATACCATTTCTGACGCATTACTGTTCGAACACTCGAACAGCTATACGGATTCTCCTGCACAGTGGCAGATATGTAAATACGGCGTTTACATACCATTTCTGACGCATTACGGTTCGAACACTCGAACACCAATGCGGATTCTCCTGCACAGTGGCAGATATGTAAATACGGCGTTTACATGCCATTTCTCACGCATTAGGGTTCGAACACTCGAACACCTATACGGATTCTCCTGCACAGTGGCAGATATGTAAATACGGCGTTTACATACCATTTCTCACGCATTACGGTTCGAACACTCGAACACCTATACGGATTCTCCTGCACAGTGGCAGATATGTAAATACGGCGTTTACATACCATTTCTCACGCATTACGGTTCGAACACTCGAACACCTATACGGACTCTCCTGCACAGTGGCAGATATGTAAATACGGCGTTTACATACCATTTCTCACGCATTAAGGTCCGAACACTCGAACACCTATACGGATTCTCCTGCACAGTGGCAGATACGTAAATACGGCGTTTACATACCATTTCTCACGCATTAAGGTTCGAACACTAGAACACCTATGCGGATTCTCCTGCACAGTGGCAGATATGTAAATACGGCGTTTACATACCATTTCTGACGGATTACGGTTCGAACACTCGAACACCTATGCGGATTCTCCAGCACAGTGGCAGATATGTAAATACGGCGTTTACATACCATTTCTCACACATTTAGGTTCGAACACTCGAACACCTATGCGGATTCTCCTGCACAGTGGCAGATATGTAAATACGGCGTTTACATACCATTTCTGACGCATTACTGTTCGAACACTCGAACAGCTATACGGATTCTCCTGCACAGTGGCAGATATGTAAATACGGCGTTTACATACCATTTCTGACGCATTACGGTTCGAACACTCGAACACCAATGCGGATTCTCCTGCACAGTGGCAGATATGTAAATACGGCGTTTACATGCCATTTCTCACGCATTAGGGTTCGAACACTCGAACACCTATACGGATTCTCCTGCACAGTGGCAGATATGTAAATACGGCGTTTACATACCATTTCTCACGCATTACGGTTCGAACACTTGAACACCTATACGGATTCTCCTGCACAGTGGCAGATATGTAAATACGGCGTTTACATACCATTTCTCACGCATTACGGTTCGAACACTCGAACACCTATACGGACTCTCCTGCACAGTGGCAGATATGTAAATACGGCGTTTACATACCATTTCTCACGCATTAAGGTTCGAACACTCGAACACCTATGCGGATTCTCCTCCACAGTGGCAGATATGTAAATACGGCGTTTACATACCATTTCTGACGCATTACGGTTCGAACACTCGAACACCTATACGGATTCTCCTGCACAGTGGCAGATATGTAAATACGGCATTTACATACCATTTCTGACGCATTACGGTTCGAACACTCGAACACCTATACGGATTCTCCTGCACAGTGGCAGATATGTAAATACGGCGTTTACATAACATTTCTCACGCATTAGGGTTCGAACACTCGAACACCTATACGGATTCTCCTGCACAGTGGCAGATATGTAAATACGGCGTTTACATAACATTTCTCTCGCATTAAGGTTCGAACAATCGAACACCTATACGGATTCTCCTGCACAGTGGCAGATACGTAAATACGGCGTTTACATACCATTTCTCAGGCATTAAGGTTCGAACACTAGAACACCTATGCGGATTCTCCTGCACAGTGGCAGATATGTAAATACGGCGTTTACATACCATTTCTGACGCATTACGGTTCGAACACTCGAACACCTATGCGGATTCTCCAGCACAGTGGCAGATATGTAAATACGGCGTTTACATACCATTTCTCACGCATTAGGGTTCGAACACTCGAACACCTATACGGATTCTCCTGCATAGTGGCAGATATGTAAATACGACGTTTACATACCATTTCTCACACATTAAGGTTCGAACACTCGAACACCTATGCGGATTCTCCTGCAGAGTGACAGATTTGTAAATACGGCGTTTACATACCATTTCTGACGCATTATTGTTCGAACACTCGAACAGCTATACGGATTCTCCTGCACAGTGGCAGATATGTAAATACGGCGTTTACATACCATTTCTGACGCATTACGGTTCAAACACTCGAACACCAATGCGGATTCTCCTGCACAGTGGCAGATATGTAAATACGGCGTTTACATGCCATTTCTGACGCATTAGGGTTCGAACACTCGAACACCTATACGGATTCTCCTGCACAGTGGCAGATACGTAAATACGGCGTTTACATACCATTTCTCACGCATTAAGGTTCGAACACTAGAACACCTATGCGGATTCTCCTGCACAGTGGCAGATATGTAAATACGGCGTTTACATACCATTTCTGACGCATTACGGTTCGAACACTCGAACACCTATACGGACTCTCCTGCACAGTGGCAGATATGTAAATACGGCGTTTACATACCATTTCTCACGCATTAAGGTTCGAACACTCGAACACCTATGCGGATTCTCCTCCACAGTGGCAGATATGTAAATACGGCGTTTACATACCATTTCTCACGCATTAGGGTTCGAACACTCGAACACCTATGCGGATTCTCTTGCACAGTGGCAGATATGTAAATACGCCGTTTACATACCATTTCTCACACATTAGGGTTCGAACACTCGAACACCTATACGGATTCTCCTGCATAGTGGCAGATATGTAAATACGGCGTTTACATACCATTTCTGACGCATTACGGTTCGAACACTCGAACACCTATACGGATTCTCCTGCACAGTGGCAGATATGTAAATACGGCATTTACATACCATTTCTGACGCATTACTGTTCGAACACTCGAACAGCTATACGGATTCTCCTGCACAGTGGGAGATATGTAAATACGGCGTTTACATACCATTTCTGATGCATTACGGTTCGAACACTCGAACACCAATGCGGATTCTCCTGCACAGTGGCAGATATGTAAATACGGCGTTTACATGCCATTTCTCACGCATTAGGGTTCGAACACTCGAACACCTATACGGATTCTCCTGCACAGTGGCAGATATGTAAATACGGCGTTTACATACCATTTCTCACGCATTACGGTTCGAACACTTGAACACCCATACGGATTCTCTTGCACAGTGGCAGATATGTAAATACGGCGTTTACATACCATTTCTCACGCATTACGGTTCGAACACTCGAACACCTATACGGACTCTCCTGCACAGTGGCAGATATGTAAATACGGCGTTTACATACCATTTCTCACGCATTAAGGTTCGAACACTCGAACACCTATGCGGATTCTCCTCCACAGTGGCAGATATGTAAATACGGCGTTTACATACCATTTCTGACGCATTACGGTTCGAACACTCGAACACCTATACGGATTCTCCTGCACAGTGGCAGATATGTAAATACGGCATTTACATACCATTTCTGACGCATTACGGTTCGAACACTCGAACACCTATACGGATTCTCCTGCACAGTGGCAGATATGTAAATACGGCGTTTACATAACATTTCTCACGCATTAGGGTTCGAACACTCGAACACCAATGCGGATTCTCCTGCACAGTGGCAGATATGTAAATACGGCGTTTACATGCCATTCCTCACGCATTAGGGTTCGAACACTCGAACACCTATACGGACTCTCCTGCACAGTGGCAGATATGTAAATACGGTGTTTACATACCATTTCTCACGCATTAGGGTTCGAACACTCGAACACCTATACGGATTCTCCTGCACAGTGGCAGATATGTAAATACGGCGTTTACATACCATTTCTCACGCATTAAGGTTCGAACACTCGAACACCTATACGGATTCTCCTGCACAGTGGCAGATACGTAAATACGGCGTTTACATACCATTTCTCACGCATTAAGGTTCGAACACTAGAACACCTATGCGGATTCTCCTGCACAGTGGCAGATATGTAAATACGGCGTTTACATACCATTTCTGACGCATTACGGTTCGAACACTCGAACACCTATGCGGATTCTCCAGCACAGTGGCAGATATGTAAATACGGCGTTTACATACCATTTCTCACGCATTAGGGTTCGAACACTCGAACACCTATACGGATTCTCCTGTACAGTGGCAGATATGTAAATACGGCGTTTACATGCCATTTCTCACACATTAAGGTTCGAACACTCGAACACCTATGCGGATTCTCCTGCACAGTGGCAGATATGTAAATACGGCGTTTACATACCATTTCTGGCGCATTACTGTTCGAACACTCGAACAGCTATACGGATTCTCCTGCACAGTGGCAGATATGTAAATACGGCGTTTACATACCATTTCTGACGCATTACGGTTCGAACACTCGAAAACCAATGCGGATTCTCCTGCACAGTGGCAGATATGTAAATACGGCGTTTACATGCCATTTCTCACGCATTAGGGTTCGAACACTCGAACACCTATACGGATTCTCCTGCACAGTGGCAGATACGTAAATACGGCGTTTACATACCATTTCTCACGCATTAAGGTTCGAACACTAGAACACCTATGCGGATTCTCCTGCACAGTGGCAGATATGTAAATACGGCGTTTACATACCATTTCTGACGCATTACGGTTCGAACACTCGAACACCTATACGGACTCTCCTGCACAGTGGCAGATATGTAAATACGGCGTTTACATACCATTTCTCACGCATTAAGGTTCGAACACTCGAACACCTATGCGGATTCTCCTCCACAGTGGCAGATATGTAAATACGGCGTTTACATACCATTTCTCACGCATTACGGTTCGAACACTCGAACACCTATACGGACTCTCCTGCACAGTGGCAGATATGTAAATACGGCGTTTACATACCATTTCTCACGCATTAAGGTTCGAACACTCGAACACCTATGCGGATTCTCCTCCACAGTGGCAGATATGTAAATACGGCGTTTACATACCATTTCTGACGCATTACGGTTCGAACACTCGAACACCTATACGGATTCTCCTGCACAGTGGCAGATATGTAAATACGGCATTTACATACCATTTCTGACGCATTACGGTTCGAACACTCGAACACCTATACGGATTCTCCTGCACAGTGGCAGATATGTAAATACGGCGTTTACATACCATTTCTCACGCATTAGGGTTCGAACACCCGAACACCTATACGGATTCTCCTGCACAGTGGCAGATATGTAAATACGGCGTTTACATACCATTTCTCACGCATTAAGGTTCGAACACTCGAACACCTATACGGATTCTCCTGCACAGTGGCAGATATGTAAATACGGCGTTTACATACCATTTCTCACGCATTAAGGTTCGAACACTAGAACACCTATGCGGATTCTCCTGCACAGTGGCAGATATGTAAATACGGCGTTTACATACCATTTCTGACGCATTCCGGTTCGAACACTCGAACACCTATACGGACTCTCTTGCACAGTGGCAGATATGTAAATACGGCGTTTACATACCATTTCTCACGCATTAAGGTTCGAACACTCGAACACCTATGCGGATTCTCCTGCACAGTGGCAGATATGTAAATACGGCGTTTACATACCATTTCTCACGCATTACGGTTCGAACACTCGAACACCTATACGGACTCTCCTGCACAGTGGCAGATATGTAAATACGGCGTTTACATACCATTTCTCACGCATTAAGGTTCGAACACTCGAACACCTATGCGGATTCTCCTCCACAGTGGCAGATATGTAAATACGGCGTTTACATACCATTTCTGACGCATTACGGTTCGAACACTCGAACACCTATACGAATTCTCCTGCACAGTGGCAGATATGTAAATACGGCATTTACATACCATTTCTGACGCATTACGGTTCGAACACTCGAACACCTATACGGATTCTCCTGCACAGTGGCAGATATGTAAATACGGCGTTTACATACCATTTCTCACGCATTAGGGTTCGAACACTCGAACACCTATACGGATTCTCCTGCACAGTGGCAGATATGTAAATACGGCGTTCACATACCATTTCTCACGCATTAAGGTTCGAACACTCGAACACCTATACGGATTCTCCTGCACAGTGGCAGATACGTAAATACGGCGTTTACATACCATTTCTCACGCATTAAGGTTCGAACACTAGAACACCTATGCGGATTCTCCTGCACAGTGGCAGATATGTAAATACGGCGTTTACATACCATTTCTGACGCATTACGGTTCGAACACTCGAACACCTATGCGGATTCTCCAGCACAGTGGCAGATATGTAAATACGGCGTTTACATACCATTTCTCACGCATTAGGGTTCGAACACTCGAACACCTATACGGATTCTCCTGCACAGTGGCAGATATGTAAATACGGCGTTTACAAGCCATTTCTCACACATTAAGGTTCGAACACTCGAACACCTATGCGGATTCTCCTGCACAGTGGCAGATATGTAAATACGGCGTTTACATACCATTTCTGACGCATTACTGTTCGAACACTCGAACAGCTATACGGATTCTCCTGCACAGTGGCAGATATGTAAATACGGCGTTTACATACCATTTCTGACGCATTACGGTTCGAACACTCGAAAACCAATGCGGATTCTCCTGCACAGTGGCAGATATGTAAATACGGCGTTTACATGCCATTTCTCACGCATTAGGGTTCGAACACTCGATCACCTATACGGATTCTCCTGCACAGTGGCAGATACGTAAATACGGCGTTTACATACCATTTCTCACGCATTAAGGTTCGAACACTAGAACACCTATGCGGATTCTCCTGCATAGTGGCAGATATGTAAATACGGCGTTTACATACCATTTCTGACGCATTACGGTTCGAACACTCGAACACCTATACGGACTCTCCTGCACAGTGGCAGATATGTAAATACGGCGTTTACATACCATTTCTCACGCATTAAGGTTCGAACACTCGAACACCTATGCGGATTCTCCTCCACAGTGGCAGATATGTAAATACGGCGTTTACATACCATTTCTCACGCATTACGGTTCGAACACTCGAACACCTATACGGACTCTCCTGCACAGTGGCAGATATGTAAATACGGCGTTTACATACCATTTCTCACGCATTAAGGTTCGAACACTCGAACACCTATGCGGATTCTCCTCCACAGTGGCAGATATGTAAATACGGCGTTTACATACCATTTCTGACGCATTACGGTTCGAACACTCGAACACCTATACGGATTCTCCTGCACATTGGCAGATATGTAAATACGGCATTTACATACCATTTCTGACGCATTACGGTTCGAACACTCGAACACCTATACGGATTCTCCTGCACAGTGGCAGATATGTAAATACGGCGTTTACATACCATTTCTCACGCATTAGGGTTCGAACACCCGAACACCTATACGGATTCTCCTGCACAGTGGCAGATATGTAAATACGGCGTTTACATACCATTTCTCACGCATTAAGGTTCGAACACTCGAACACCAATGCGGATTCTCCTGCACAGTAGCAGATACGTAAATACGGCGTTTACATGCCATTTCTCACGCATTAGGGTTCGAACACTCGAACACCTATACGGATTCTCCTGCACAGTGGCAGATATGTAAATACGGCGTTTACATACCATTTCTGACGCATTACGGTTCGAACACTCGAACACCTATACGGACTCTCCTGCACAGTGGCAGATATGTAAATACGGCGTTTACATACCATTTCTCACGCATTACGGTTCGAACACTCGAACACCTATACGGATTCTCCTGCACAGTGGCAGATATGTAAATACGGCGTTTACATACCATTTCTCACGCATTAAGGTTCGAACACTCGAACACCTATACGGATTCTCCTGCACAGTGGCAGATATGTAAATACGGCGTTTACATACCATTTCTCACGCATTAGGGTTCGAACACTCGAACACCTATACGGATTCTCCTCCACAGTGGCAGATATGTAAATACGGCGTTTACATACCATTTCTCACGCATTAAGGTTCGAACACTCGAACACCTATACGGATTCTCCTGCACAGTGGCAGATACGTAAATACGGCATTTACATACCATTTCTCACGCATTAAGGTTCGAACACTAGAACACCTATGCGGATTCTCCTGCACAGTGGCAGATATGTAAATACGGCGTTTACATACCATTTCTCACACATTAGGGTTCGAACACTCGAACACCTATGCGGATTCTCCAGCACAGTGGCAGATATGTAAATACGGCGTTTACATACCATTTCTCACGCATTAAGGTTCGAACACTCGAACACCTATACGGATTCTCCTGCACAGTGGCAGATACGTAAATACGGCGTTTACATACCATTTCTCACGCATTAAGGTTCGAACACTCGAACACCTATGCGGATTCTCCTGCACAGTGGCAGATATGTAAATACGGCGTTTACATACCATTTCTGACGCATTACGGTTCGAACACTCGAACACCTATGCGGATTCTCCAGCACAGTGGCAGATATGTAAATACGGCGTTTACATACCATTTCTCACGCATTACGGTTCGAACACTCGAACACCTATACGGATTCTCCTGCACAGTGGCAGATATGTAAATACGGCGTTTACATACCATTTCTCACGCATTACGGTTCGAACACTCGAACACCTATACGGACTCTCCTGCACAGTGGCAGATATGTAAATACGGCGTTTACATACCATTTCTCACGCATTAAGGTTCGAACACTCGAACACCTATACGGATTCTCCTGCACAGTGGCAGATATGTAAATACGGCGTTTACATACCATTTCTCACGCATTAGGGTTCGAACACTCGAACACCTATACGGATTCTCCTGCACAGTGGCAGATATGTAAATACGGCGTTTACATACCATTTCTCACGCATTAAGGTTCGAACACTCGAACACCTATACGGATTCTCCTGCACAGTGGCAGATACGTAAATACGGCGTTTACATACCATTTCTCACGCATTAAGGTTCGAACACTAGAACACCTATGCGGATTCTCCTGCACAGTGGCAGATATGTAAATACGGCGTTTACATACCATTTCTGACGCATTACGGTTCGAACACTCGAACACCTATGCGGATTCTCCAGCACAGTGGCAGATATGTAAATACGGCGTTTACATACCATTTCTCACGCATTAGGGTTCGAACACTCGAACACCTATACGGATTCTCCTGCACAGTGGCAGATACGTAAATACGGCGTTTACATACCATTTCTCACGCATTAAGGTTCGAACACTAGAACACCTATGCGGATTCTCCTGCACAGTGGCAGATATGTAAATACGGCGTTTACATACCATTTCTGACGCATTACGGTTCGAACACTCGAACACCTATGCGGATTCTCCAGCACAGTGGCAGATATGTAAATACGGCGTTTACATACCATTTCTCACGCATTAGGGTTCGAACACTCGAACACCTATGCGGATTC
This sequence comes from Camellia sinensis, assembly GCF_055761805.1. NCBI lineage: Eukaryota > Viridiplantae > Streptophyta > Magnoliopsida > Ericales > Theaceae > Camellia > Camellia sinensis. The sequence continues at coordinate 50,718,841 of NC_138965.1, forward strand.
TCCTGCACAGTGGCAGATATGTAAATACGGCGTTTACAAGCCATTTCTCACACATTAAGGTTCGAACACTCGAACACCTATACGGATTCTCCTGCACAGTGGCAGATACGTAAATACGGCGTTTACATACCATTTCTCACGCATTAGGGTTCGAACACTCGAACACCTATACGGACTCTCCTGCACAGTGGCAGATATGTAAATACGGCGTTTACATACCATTTCTCACGCATTACGGTTCGAACACTCGAAAACCAATGCGGATTCTCCTGCACAGTGGCAGATACGTAAATACGGCGTTTACATACCATTTCTCACGCATTAAGGTTCGAACACTAGAACACCTATGCGGATTCTCCTGCACAGTGGCAGATATGTAAATACGGCGTTTACATACCATTTCTGACGCATTACGGTTCGAACACTCGAACACCTATGCGGATTCTCCAGCACAGTGGCAGATATGTAAATACGGCGTTTACATACCATTTCTGACGCATTACGGTTCGAACACTCGAACACCTATACGGACTCTCCTGCACAGTGGCAGATATGTAAATACGGCGTTTACATACCATTTCTGACGCATTACGGTTCGAGTGTAAATACGGCGTTTACATACCATTTCTCACGCATTACGGTTCGAACACTCGAACACCAATGCGGATTCTCCTGCACAGTAGCAGATATGTAAATACGGCGTTTACATACCATTTCTCACGCATTAGGGTTCGAACACTCGAACACCTATGCGGATTCTCCTCCACAGTGGCAGATATGTAAATACGGCGTTTACATACCATTTCTCACGCATTACGGTTCGAACACTCGAACACCTATACGGATTCTCCTGCACAGTGGCAGATATGTAAATACGGCGTTTACATACCATTTCTCACGCATTACGGTTCGAACACTCGAACACCTATACGGACTCTCCTGCACAGTGGCAGATATGTAAATACGGCGTTTACATACCATTTCTCACGCATTAAGGTTCGAACACTCGAACACCTATACGGATTCTCCTGCACAGTGGCAGATATGTAAATACGGCGTTTACATACCATTTCTCACGCATTAGGGTTCGAACACTCGAACACCTATACGGATTCTCCTGCACAGTGGCAGATATGTAAATACGGCGTTTACATACCATTTCTCACGCATTAAGGTTCGAACACTCGAACACCTATACGGATTCTCCTGCACAGTGGCAGATACGTAAATACGGCGTTTACATACCATTTCTCACGCATTAAGGTTCGAACACTAGAACACCTATGCGGATTCTCCTGCACAGTGGCAGATATGTAAATACGGCGTTTACATACCATTTCTGACGCATTACGGTTCGAACACTCGAACACCTATGCGGATTCTCCAGCACAGTGGCAGATATGTAAATACGGCGTTTACATACCATTTCTCACGCATTACGGTTCGAACACTCGAACACCTATACGGATTCTCCTGCACAGTGGCAGATACGTAAATACGGCGTTTACATACCATTTCTCACGCATTAAGGTTCGAACACTAGAACACCTATGCGGATTCTCCTGCACAGTGGCAGATATGTAAATACGGCGTTTACATACCATTTCTGACGCATTACGGTTCGAACACTCGAACACCTATGCGGATTCTCCAGCACAGTGGCAGATATGTAAATACGGCGTTTACATACCATTTCTCACGCATTACGGTTCGAACACTCGAACACCTATACGGATTCTCCTGCACAGTGGCAGATATGTAAATACGGCGTTTACAAGCCATTTCTCACGCATTAAGGTTCGAACACTCGAACACCTATGCGGATTCTCCTGCACAGTGGCAGATATGTAAATACGGCGTTTACATACCATTTCTCACGCATTACTGTTCGAACACTCGAACAGCTATACGGATTCTCCTGCACAGTGGCAGATATGTAAATACGGCGTTTACATACCATTTCTGACGCATTACGGTTCGAACACTCGAAAACCAATGCGGATTCTCCTGCACAGTGGCAGATATGTAAATACGGCGTTTACATGCCATTTCTCACGCATTAGGGTTCGAACACTCGAACACCTATACGGATTCTCCTGCACAGTGGCAGATACGTAAATACGGCGTTTACATACCATTTCTCACGCATTAAGGTTCGAACACTAGAACACCTATGCGGATTCTCCTGCACAGTGGCAGATATGTAAATACGGCGTTTACATACCATTTCTGACGCATTACGGTTCGAACACTCGAACACCTATGCGGACTCTCCTGCACAGTGGCAGATATGTAAATACGGCGTTTACATACCATTTCTCACGCATTAGGGTTCGAACACTCGAACACCTATGCGGATTCTCCTGCACAGTGGCAGATATGTAAATACGGCGTTTACATACCATTTCTCACGCATTACGGTTCGAACACTAGAACACCTATGCGGATTCTCCTGCACAGTGGCAGATATGTAAATACGGCATTTACATACCATTTCTGACGCATTACGGTTCGAACAATCGAACACCTATGCGGATTCTCCTCCACAGTGGCAGATATGTAAATACGGCGTTTACATACCATTTCTCACGCATTACGGTTCGAACACTCGAACACCTATACGGATTCTCCTGCACAGTGGCAGATATGTAAATACGGCATTTACAAGCCATTTCTGACGCATTACGGTTCGAACACTCGAACACCTATACGGATTCTGCTGCACAGTGGCAGATATGTAAATACGGCGTTTACATACCATTTCTGACGCATTACTGTTCGAACACTCGAACACCTATACGGATTCTCCTGCACAGTGGCAGATATGTAAATACGGCGTTTACATACCATTTCTGACGCATTACGGTTCGAACACTCGAACACCTATACGGATTCTCCTGCACAGTGGCAGATACGTAAATACGGCGTTTACATACCATTTCTCACGCATTAAGGTTCGAACACTAGAACACCTATGCGGATTCTCCTGCACAGTGGCAGATATGTAAATACGGCGTTTACATACCATTTCTGACGCATTACGGTTCGAACACTCGAACACCTATGCGGATTCTCCAGCACAGTGGCAGATATGTAAATACGGCGTTTACATACCATTTCTCACACATTAAGGTTCGAACACTCGAACACCTATGCGGATTCTCCTCCACAGTGGCAGATATGTAAATACGGCGTTTACATACCATTTCTGACGCATTACGGTTCGAACACTCGAACACCTATACGGATTCTCCTGCACAGTGGCAGATATGTAAATACGGCGTTTACATACCATTTCTGACGCATTACGGTTCGAACACTCGAACACCAATGCGGATTCTCCTGCACAGTAGCAGATATGTAAATACGGCGTTTACATGCCATTTCTCACGCATTAGGGTTCGAACACTCGAACACCTATACGGATTCTCCTGCACAGTGGCAGATATGTAAATACGGCGTTTACATACCATTTCTCACGCATTACGGTTCGAACACTCGAACACCTATACGGATTCTCCTGCACAGTGGCAGATATGTAAATACGGCGTTTACATACCATTTCTCACGCATTACGGTTCGAACACTCGAACACCTATACGGACTCTCCTGCACAGTGGCAGATATGTAAATACGGCGTTTACATACCATTTCTCACGCATTAAGGTTCGAACACTCGAACACCTATACGGATTCTCCTGCACAGTGGCAGATATGTAAATACGGCGTTTACATACCATTTCTCACGCATTAGGGTTCGAACACTCGAACACCTATACGGATTCTCCTGCACAGTGGCAGATATGTAAATACGGCGTTTACATACCATTTCTCACGCATTAAGGTTCGAACACTCGAACACCTATACGGATTCTCCTGCACAGTGGCAGATACGTAAATACGGCGTTTACATACCATTTCTCACGCATTAAGGTTCGAACACTAGAACACCTATGCGGATTCTCCTGCACAGTGGCAGATATGTAAATACGGCGTTTACATACCATTTCTGACGCATTACGGTTCGAACACTCGAACACCTATGCGGATTCTCCAGCACAGTGGCAGATATGTAAATACGGCGTTTACATACCATTTCTCACGCATTAGGGTTCGAACACTCGAACACCTATACGGATTCTCCTGCACAGTGGCAGATACGTAAATACGGCGTTTACATACCATTTCTCACGCATTAAGGTTCGAACACTAGAACACCTATGCGGATTCTCCTGCACAGTGGCAGATATGTAAATACGGCATTTACATACCATTTCTGACGCATTACGGTTCGAACAATCGAACACCTATGCGGATTCTCCAGCACAGTGGCAGATATGTAAATACGGCGTTTACATACCATTTCTCACGCATTAGGGTTCGAACACTCGAACACCTATACGGATTCTCCTGCACAGTGGCAGATATGTAAATACGGCGTTTACAAGCCATTTCTCACACATTAAGGTTCGAACACTCGAACACCAATGCGGATTCTGCTGCACAGTGGCAGATATGTAAATACGGCGTTTACATACCATTTCTGACGCATTACTGTTCGAACACTCGAACAGCTATACGGATTCTCCTGCACAGTGGCAGATATGTAAATACGGCGTTTACATACCATTTCTGACGCATTACGGTTCGAACACTCGAAAACCAATGCGGATTCTCCTGCACAGTGGCAGATATGTAAATACGGCGTTTACATGCCATTTCTCACGCATTAGGGTTCGAACACTCGATCACCTATACGGATTCTCCTGCACAGTGGCAGATACGTAAATACGGCGTTTACATACCATTTCTCACGCATTAAGGTTCGAACACTAGAACACCTATGCGGATTCTCCTGCATAGTGGCAGATATGTAAATACGGCGTTTACATACCATTTCTGACGCATTACGGTTCGAACACTCGAACACCTATACGGACTCTCCTGCACAGTGGCAGATATGTAAATACGGCGTTTACATACCATTTCTCACGCATTAAGGTTCGAACACTCGAACACCTATGCGGATTCTCCTCCACAGTGGCAGATATGTAAATACGGCGTTTACATACCATTTCTCACGCATTACGGTTCGAACACTCGAACACCTATACGGACTCTCCTGCACAGTGGCAGATATGTAAATACGGCGTTTACATACCATTTCTCACGCATTAAGGTTCGAACACTCGAACACCTATGCGGATTCTCCTCCACAGTGGCAGATATGTAAATACGGCGTTTACATACCATTTCTGACGCATTACGGTTCGAACACTCGAACACCTATACGGATTCTCCTGCACATTGGCAGATATGTAAATACGGCATTTACATACCATTTCTGACGCATTACGGTTCGAACACTCGAACACCTATACGGATTCTCCTGCACAGTGGCAGATATGTAAATACGGCGTTTACATACCATTTCTCACGCATTAGGGTTCGAACACCCGAACACCTATACGGATTCTCCTGCACAGTGGCAGATATGTAAATACGGCGTTTACATACCATTTCTCACGCATTAAGGTTCGAACACTCGAACACCTATACGGATTCTCCTGCACAGTGGCAGATATGTAAATACGGCGTTTACATACCATTTCTTACGCATTACGGTTCGAACACTCGAACACCAATACGGATTCTCCTGCACAGTGGCAGATATGTAAATACGGCGTTTACATACCATTTCTCACGCATTAGGGTTCGAACACTCGAACACCTATACGGACTCTCCTGCACAGTGGCAGATATGTAAATACGGCGTTTACATACCATTTCTCACGCATTAAGGTTCGAACACTCGAACACCTATGCGGATTCTCCTGCACAGTGGCAGATATGTAAATACGGCGTTTACATACCATTTCTCACGCATTACGGTTCGAACACTCGAACACCTATACGGACTCTCCTGCACAGTGGCAGATATGTAAATATGGCGTTTACATACCATTTCTCACGCATTAAGGTTCGAACACTCGAACACCTATGCGGATTCTCCTCCACAGTGGCAGATATGTAAATACGGCGTTTACATACCATTTCTGACGCATTACGGTTCGAACACTCGAACACCTATACGGATTCTCCTGCACAGTGGCAGATATGTAAATACGGCATTTACATACCATTTCTGACGCATTACGGTTCGAACACTCGAACACCTATACGGATTCTCCTGCACAGTGGCAGATATGTAAATACGGCGTTTACATACCATTTCTCACGCATTAGGGTTCGAACACTCGAACACCTATACGGACTCTCCTGCACAGTGGCAGATATGTAAATACGGCGTTTACATACCATTTCTCACGCATTAAGGTTCGAACACTCGAACACCTATACGGATTCTCCTGCACAGTGGCAGATACGTAAATACGGCGTTTACATACCATTTCTCACGCATTAAGGTTCGAACACTAGAACACCTATGCGGATTCTCCTGCACAGTGGCAGATATGTAAATACGGCGTTTACATACCATTTCTGACGCATTACGGTTCGAACACTCGAACACCTATGCGGATTCTCCAGCACAGTGGCAGATATGTAAATACGGCGTTTACATACCATTTCTCACACATTAAGGTTCGAACACTCGAACACCTATGCGGATTCTCCTCCACAGTGGCAGATATGTAAATACGGCGTTTACATACCATTTCTGACGCATTACGGTTCGAACACTCGAACACCTATACGGATTCTCCTGCACAGTGGCAGATATGTAAATACGGCGTTTACATACCATTTCTGACGCATTACGGTTCGAACACTCGAACACCAATGCGGATTCTCCTGCACAGTAGCAGATATGCAAATACGGCGTTTACATGCCATTTCTCACGCATTAGGGTTCGAACACTCGAACACCTATACGGATTCTCCTGCACAGTGGCAGATATGTAAATACGGCGTTTACATACCATTTCTCACGCATTACGGTTCGAACACTCGAACACCTATACGGATTCTCCTGCACAGTGGCAGATATGTAAATACGGCGTTTACATACCATTTCTGACGCATTACGGTTCGAACACTCGAACACCAATGCGGATTCTCCTGCACAGTAGCAGATATGTAAATACGGCGTTTACATGCCATTTCTCACGCATTAGGGTTCGAACACTCGAACACCTATACGGATTCTCCTGCACAGTGGCAGATATGTAAATACGGCGTTTACATACCATTTCTCACGCATTACGGTTCGAACACTCGAACACCTATACGGATTCTCCTGCACAGTGGCAGATATGTAAATACGGCGTTTACATACCATTTCTCACGCATTACGGTTCGAACACTCGAACACCTATACGGACTCTCCTGCACAGTGGCAGATATGTAAATACGGCGTTTACATACCATTTCTCACGCATTAAGGTTCGAACACTCGAACACCTATACGGATTCTCCTGCACAGTGGCAGATATGTAAATACGGCGTTTACATACCATTTCTCACGCATTAGGGTTCGAACACTCGAACACCTATACGGATTCTCCTGCACAGTGGCAGATATGTAAATACGGCGTTTACATACCATTTCTCACGCATTAAGGTTCGAACACTCGAACACCTATACGGATTCTCCTGCACAGTGGCAGATACGTAAATACGGCGTTTACATACCATTTCTCACGCATTAAGGTTCGAACACTAGAACACCTATGCGGATTCTCCTGCACAGTGGCAGATATGTAAATACGGCGTTTACATACCATTTCTGACGCATTACGGTTCGAACACTCGAACACCTATGCGGATTCTCCAGCACAGTGGCAGATATGTAAATACGGCGTTTACATACCATTTCTCACGCATTAGGGTTCGAACACTCGAACACCTATACGGATTCTCCTGCACAGTGGCAGATACGTAAATACGGCGTTTACATACCATTTCTCACGCATTAAGGTTCGAACACTAGAACACCTATGCGGATTCTCCTGCACAGTGGCAGATATGTAAATACGGCATTTACATACCATTTCTGACGCATTACGGTTCGAACAATCGAACACCTATGCGGATTCTCCAGCACAGTGGCAGATATGTAAATACGGCGTTTACATACCATTTCTCACGCATTAGGGTTCGAACACTCGAACACCTATACGGATTCTCCTGCACAGTGGCAGATATGTAAATACGGCGTTTACAAGCCATTTCTCACACATTAAGGTTCGAACACTCGAACACCAATGCGGATTCTCCTGCACAGTGGCAGATATGTAAATACGGCGTTTACATACCATTTCTGACGCATTACTGTTCGAACACTCGAACAGCTATACGGATTCTCCTGCACAGTGGCAGATATGTAAATACGGCGTTTACATACCATTTCTGACGCATTACGGTTCGAACACTCGAAAACCAATGCGGATTCTCCTGCACAGTGGCAGATATGTAAATACGGCGTTTACATGCCATTTCTCACGCATTAGGGTTCGAACACTCGATCACCTATACGGATTCTCCTGCACAGTGGCAGATACGTAAATACGGCGTTTACATACCATTTCTCACGCATTAAGGTTCGAACACTAGAACACCTATGCGGATTCTCCTGCATAGTGGCAGATATGTAAATACGGCGTTTACATACCATTTCTGACGCATTACGGTTCGAACACTCGAACACCTATACGGACTCTCCTGCACAGTGGCAGATATGTAAATACGGCGTTTACATACCATTTCTCACGCATTAAGGTTCGAACACTCGAACACCTATGCGGATTCTCCTCCACAGTGGCAGATATGTAAATACGGCGTTTACATACCATTTCTCACGCATTACGGTTCGAACACTCGAACACCTATACGGACTCTCCTGCACAGTGGCAGATATGTAAATACGGCGTTTACATACCATTTCTCACGCATTAAGGTTCGAACACTCGAACACCTATGCGGATTCTCCTCCACAGTGGCAGATATGTAAATACGGCGTTTACATACCATTTCTGACGCATTACGGTTCGAACACTCGAACACCTATACGGATTCTCCTGCACATTGGCAGATATGTAAATACGGCATTTACATACCATTTCTGACGCATTACGGTTCGAACACTCGAACACCTATACGGATTCTCCTGCACAGTGGCAGATATGTAAATACGGCGTTTACATACCATTTCTCACGCATTAGGGTTCGAACACCCGAACACCTATACGGATTCTCCTGCACAGTGGCAGATATGTAAATACGGCGTTTACATACCATTTCTCACGCATTAAGGTTCGAACACTCGAACACCTATACGGATTCTCCTGCACAGTGGCAGATATGTAAATACGGCGTTTACATACCATTTCTTACGCATTACGGTTCGAACACTCGAACACCAATACGGATTCTCCTGCACAGTGGCAGATATGTAAATACGGCGTTTACATACCATTTCTCACGCATTAGGGTTCGAACACTCGAACACCTATACGGACTCTCCTGCACAGTGGCAGATATGTAAATACGGCGTTTACATACCATTTCTCACGCATTAAGGTTCGAACACTCGAACACCTATGCGGATTCTCCTGCACAGTGGCAGATATGTAAATACGGCGTTTACATACCATTTCTCACGCATTACGGTTCGAACACTCGAACACCTATACGGACTCTCCTGCACAGTGGCAGATATGTAAATATGGCGTTTACATACCATTTCTCACGCATTAAGGTTCGAACACTCGAACACCTATGCGGATTCTCCTCCACAGTGGCAGATATGTAAATACGGCGTTTACATACCATTTCTGACGCATTACGGTTCGAACACTCGAACACCTATACGGATTCTCCTGCACAGTGGCAGATATGTAAATACGGCATTTACATACCATTTCTGACGCATTACGGTTCGAACACTCGAACACCTATACGGATTCTCCTGCACAGTGGCAGATATGTAAATACGGCGTTTACATACCATTTCTCACGCATTAGGGTTCGAACACTCGAACACCTATACGGACTCTCCTGCACAGTGGCAGATATGTAAATACGGCGTTTACATACCATTTCTCACGCATTAAGGTTCGAACACTCGAACACCTATACGGATTCTCCTGCACAGTGGCAGATACGTAAATACGGCGTTTACATACCATTTCTCACGCATTAAGGTTCGAACACTAGAACACCTATGCGGATTCTCCTGCACAGTGGCAGATATGTAAATACGGCGTTTACATACCATTTCTGACGCATTACGGTTCGAACACTCGAACACCTATGCGGATTCTCCAGCACAGTGGCAGATATGTAAATACGGCGTTTACATACCATTTCTCACACATTAAGGTTCGAACACTCGAACACCTATGCGGATTCTCCTCCACAGTGGCAGATATGTAAATACGGCGTTTACATACCATTTCTGACGCATTACGGTTCGAACACTCGAACACCTATACGGATTCTCCTGCACAGTGGCAGATATGTAAATACGGCGTTTACATACCATTTCTGACGCATTACGGTTCGAACACTCGAACACCAATGCGGATTCTCCTGCACAGTAGCAGATATGCAAATACGGCGTTTACATGCCATTTCTCACGCATTAGGGTTCGAACACTCGAACACCTATACGGATTCTCCTGCACAGTGGCAGATATGTAAATACGGCGTTTACATACCATTTCTCACGCATTACGGTTCGAACACTCGAACACCTATACGGATTCTCCTGCACAGTGGCAGATATGTAAATACGGCGTTTACATACCATTTCTCACGCATTACGGTTCGAACACTCGAACACCTATACGGACTCTCCCGCACAGTGGCAGATATGTAAATACGGCGTTTACATACCATTTCTCACGCATTAAGGTTCGAACACTCGAACACCTATGCGGATTCTCCTCCACAGTGGCAGATATGTAAATACGGCGTTTACATACCATTTCTGACGCATTACGGTTCGAACACTCGAACACCTATACGGATTCTCCTGCACAGTGGCAGATATGTAAATACGGCATTTACATACCATTTCTGACGCATTACGGTTCGAACACTCGAACACCTATACGGATTCTCCTGCACAGTGGCAGATATGTAAATACGGCGTTTACATAACATTTCTCACGCATTAGGGTTCGAACACTCGAACACCTATACGGATTCTCCTGCACAGTGGCAGATATGTAAATACGGCGTTTACATAACATTTCTCTCGCATTAAGGTTCGAACAATCGAACACCTATACGGATTCTCCTGCACAGTGGCGGATACGTAAATACGGCGTTTACATACCATTTCTCAGGCATTAAGGTTCGAACACTAGAACACCTATGCGGATTCTCCTGCACAGTGGCAGATATGTAAATACGGCGTTTACATACCATTTCTGACGCATTACGGTTCGAACACTCGAACACCTATGCGGATTCTCCAGCACAGTGGCAGATATGTAAATACGGCGTTTACATACCATTTCTCACGCATTAGGGTTCGAACACTCGAACACCTATACGGATTCTCCTGCATAGTGGCAGATATGTAAATACGACGTTTACATACCATTTCTCACACATTAAGGTTCGAACACTCGAACACCTATGCGGATTCTCCTGCAGAGTGGCAGATTTGTAAATACGGCGTTTACATACCATTTCTGACGCATTATTGTTCGAACACTCGAACAGCTATACGGATTCTCCTGCACAGTGGCAGATATGTAAATACGGCGTTTACATACCATTTCTGACGCATTACGGTTCAAACACTCGAACACCAATGCGGATTCTCCTGCACAGTGGCAGATATGTAAATACGGCGTTTACATGCCATTTCTCACGCATTAGGGTTCGAACACTCGAACACCTATACGGATTCTCCTGCACAGTGGCAGATACGTAAATACGGCGTTTACAAACCATTTCTCACGCATTAAGGTTCGAACACTAGAACACCTATGCGGATTCTCCTGCACAGTGGCAGATATGTAAATACGGCGTTTACATACCATTTCTGACGCATTACGGTTCGAACACTCGAACACCTATACGGACTCTCCTGCACAGTGGCAGATATGTAAATACGGCGTTTACATACCATTTCTCACGCATTAAGGTTCGAACACTCGAACACCTATGCGGATTCTCCTCCACAGTGGCAGATATGTAAATACGGCGTTTACATACCATTTCTCACGCATTAGGGTTCGAACACTCGAACACCTATGCGGATTCTCTTGCACAGTGGCAGATATGTAAATACGCCGTTTACATACCATTTCTCACACATTAGGGTTCGAACACTCGAACACCTATACGGATTCTCCTGCATAGTGGCAGATATGTAAATACGGCGTTTACATACCATTTCTGACGCATTACGGTTCGAACACTCGAACACCTATACGGATTCTCCTGCACAGTGGCAGATATGTAAATACGGCATTTACATACCATTTCTGACGCATTACTGTTCGAACACTCGTACAGCTATACGGATTCTCCTGCACAGTGGGAGATATGTAAATACGGCGTTTACATACCATTTCTGACGCATTACGGTTCGAACACTCGAACACCAATGCGGATTCTCCTGCACAGTGGCAGATATGTAAATATGGCGTTTACATGCCATTCCTCACGCATTAGGGTTCGAACACTCGAACACCTATACGGATTCTCCTGCACAGTGGCAGATACGTAAATACGGCGTTTACATACCATTTCTCACGCATTAAGGTTCGAACACTAGAACACCTATGCGGATTCTCCTGCACAGTGGCAGATATGTAAATACGGCGTTTACATACCATTTCTGACGCATTACGGTTCGAACACTCGAACACCTATACGGACTCTCCTGCACAGTGGCAGATATGTAAATACGGCGTTTACATACCATTTCTCACGCATTAAGGTTCGAACACTCGAACACCTATGCGGATTCTCCTCCACAGTGGCAGATATGTAAATACGGCGTTTACATACCATTTCTGACGCATTACGGTTCGAACACTCGAACACCTATACGGATTCTCCTGCACAGTGGCAGATATGTAAATACGGCATTTACATACCATTTCTGACGCATTACGGTTCGAACACTCGAACACCTATACGGATTCTCCTGCACAGTGGCAGATATGTAAATACGGCGTTTACATACCATTTCTCACGCATTAGGGTTCGAACACTCGAACACCTATACGGACTCTCCTGCACAGTGGCAGATATGTAAATACGGCGTTTACATACCATTTCTCACGCATTAAGGTTCGAACACTCGAACACCTATACGGATTCTCCTGCACAGTGGCAGATACGTAAATACGGCGTTTACATACCATTTCTAACGCATTAAGGTTCGAACACTAGAACACCTATGCGGATTCTCCTGCACAGTGGCAGATATGTAAATACGGCGTTTACATACCATTTCTGACGCATTACGGTTCGAACACTCGAACACCTATTCGGATTCTCCAGCACAGTGGCAGATATGTAAATACGGCGTTTACATACCATTTCTCACACATTAAGGTTCGAACACTCGAACACCTATGCGGATTCTCCTCCACAGTGGCAGATATGTAAATACGGCGTTTACATGCCATTTCTGACGCATTACGGTTCGAACACTCGAACACCTATACGGATTCTCCTGCACAGTGGCAGATATGTAAATACGGCGTTTACATACCATTTCTGACGCATTACGGTTCGAACACTCGAACACCAATGCGGATTCTCCTGCACAGTAGCAGATATGTAAATACGGCGTTTACATGCCATTTCTCACGCATTAGGGTTCGAACACTCGAACACCTATACGGATTCTCCTGCACAGTGGCAGATATGTAAATACGGCGTTTACATACCATTTCTCACGCATTACGGTTCGAACACTCGAACACCTATACGGATTCTCCTGCACAGTGGCAGATATGTAAATACGGCGTTTACATACCATTTCTCACGCATTACGGTTCGAACACTCGAACACCTATACGGACTCTCCTGCACAGTGGCAGATATGTAAATACGGCGTTTACATACCATTTCTCACGCATTAAGGTTCGAACACTCGAACACCTATGCGGATTCTCCTCCACAGTGGCAGATATGTAAATACGGCGTTTACATACCATTTCTGACGCATTACGGTTCGAACACTCGAACACCTATACGGATTCTCCTGTACAGTGGCAGATATGTAAATACGGCGTTTACATACCATTTCTCACGCATTAGGGTTCGAACACTCGAACACCTATACGGATTCTCCTGCACAGTGGCAGATATGTAAATACGGCGTTTACATAACATTTCTCTCGCATTAAGGTTCGAACAATCGAACACCTATACGGATTCTCCTGCACAGTGGCAGATACGTAAATACGGCGTTTACATACCATTTCTCAGGCATTAAGGTTCGAACACTAGAACACCTATGCGGATTCTCCTGCACAGTGGCAGATATGTAAATACGGCGTTTACATACCATTTCTGACGCATTACGGTTCGAACACTCGAACACCTATGCGGATTCTCCAGCACAGTGGCAGATATGTAAATACGGCGTTTACATACCATTTCTCACGCATTAGGGTTCGAACACTCGAACACCTATACGGATTCTCCTGCATAGTGGCAGATATGTAAATACGACGTTTACATACCATTTCTCACACATTAAGGTTCGAACACTCGAACACCTATGCGGATTCTCCTGCAGAGTGGCAGATTTGTAAATACGGCGTTTACATACCATTTCTGACGCATTATTGTTCGAACACTCGAACAGCTATACGGATTCTCCTGCACAGTGGCAGATATGTAAATACGGCGTTTACATACCATTTCTGACGCATTACGGTTCAAACACTCGAACACCAATGCGGATTCTCCTGCACAGTGGCAGATATGTAAATACGGCGTTTACATGCCATTTCTCACGCATTAGGGTTCGAACACTCGAACACCTATACGGATTCTCCTGCACAGTGGCAGATACGTAAATACGGCGTTTACATACCATTTCTCACGCATTAAGGTTCGAACACTAGAACACCTATGCGGATTCTCCTGCACAGTGGCAGATATGTAAATACGGCGTTTACATACCATTTCTGACGCATTACGGTTCGAACACTCGAACACCTATACGGACTCTCCTGCACAGTGGCAGATATGTAAATACGGCGTTTACATACCATTTCTCACGCATTAAGGTTCGAACACTCGAACACCTATGCGGATTCTCCTCCACAGTGGCAGATATGTAAATACGGCGTTTACATACCATTTCTCACGCATTAGGGTTCGAACACTCGAACACCTATGCGGATTCTCTTGCACAGTGGCAGATATGTAAATACGCCGTTTACATACCATTTCTCACACATTAGGGTTCGAACACTCGAACACCTATACGGATTCTCCTGCATAGTGGCAGATATGTAAATACGGCGTTTACATACCATTTCTGACGCATTACGGTTCGAACACTCGAACACCTATACGGATTCTCCTGCACAGTGGCAGATATGTAAATACGGCATTTACATACCATTTCTGACGCATTACTGTTCGAACACTCGAACAGCTATACGGATTCTCCTGCACAGTGGGAGATATGTAAATACGGCGTTTACATACCATTTCTGACGCATTACGGTTCGAACACTCGAACACCAATGCGGATTCTCCTGCACAGTGGCAGATATGTAAATACGGCGTTTACATGCCATTCCTCACGCATTAGGGTTCGAACACTCGAACACCTATACGGATTCTCCTGCACAGTGGCAGATATGTAAATACGGCATTTACATACCATTTCTCACGCATTAAGGTTCGAACACTCGAACACCTATACGGATTCTCCTGCACAGTGGCAGATACGTAAATACGGCGTTTACATACCATTTCTCAGGCATTAAGGTTCGAACACTAGAACACCTATGCGGATTCTCCTGCACAGTGGCAGATATGTAAATACGGCGTTTACATACCATTTCTGACGCATTACGGTTCGAACACTCGAACACCTATGCGGATTCTCCAGCACAGTGGCAGATATGTAAATACGGCGTTTACATACCATTTCTCACGCATTAGGGTTCGAACACTCGAACACCTATACGGATTCTCCTGCATAGTGGCAGATATGTAAATACGACGTTTACATACCATTTCTCACACATTAAGGTTCGAACACTCGAACACCTATGCGGATTCCCCTGCAGAGTGGCAGATTTGTAAATACGGCGTTTACATACCATTTCTGACGCATTATTGTTCGAACACTCGAACAGCTATACGGATTCTCCTGCACAGTGGCAGATATGTAAATACGGCGTTTACATACCATTTCTGACGCATTACGGTTCAAACACCCGAACACCAATGCGGATTCTCCTGCACAGTGGCAGATATGTAAATACGGCGTTTACATACCATTTCTCACGCATTAGGGTTCGAACACTCGAACACCTATGCGGATTCTCTTGCACAGTGGCAGATATGTAAATACGCCGTTTACATACCATTTCTCACACATAAGGGTTCGAACACTCGAACACCTATACGGATTCTCCTGCATAGTGGCAGATATGTAAATACGGCGTTTACATACCATTTCTGACGCATTACGGTTCGAACACTCGAACACCTATACGGATTCTCCTGCACAGTGGCAGATATGTAAATACGGCATTTACATACCATTTCTGACGCATTACTGTTCGAACACTCGAACAGCTATACGGATTCTCCTGCACAGTGGGAGATATGTAAATACGGCGTTTACATACCATTTCTGACGCATTACGGTTCGAACACTCGAACACCAATGCGGATTCTCCTGCACAGTGGCAGATATGTAAATACGGCGTTTACATGCCATTCCTCACGCATTAGGGTTCGAACACTCGAACACCTATACGGATTCTCCTGCACAGTGGCAGATACGTAAATACGGCGTTTACATACCATTTCTCTCGCATTAAGGTTCGAACACTAGAACACCTATGCGGATTCTCCTGCACAGTGGCAGATATGTAAATACGGCGTTTACATACCATTTCTGACGCATTACGGTTCGAACACTCGAACACCTATACGGACTCTCGTGCACAGTGGCAGATATGTAAATACGGCGTTTACATACCATTTCTCACGCATTAAGGTTCGAACACTCGAACACCTATGCGGATTCTCCTCCACAGTGGCAGATATGTAAATACGGCGTTTACATACCATTTCTCACGCATTAGGGTTCGAACACTCGAACACCTATGCGGATTCTCTTGCACAGTGGCAGATATGTAAGTACGGCGTTTACATACCATTTCTCACGCATTAGGGTTCGAACACTGGAACACCTATACGGATTCTCCTGCACAGTGGCAGATATGTAAATATGGCGTTTACATACCATTTCTCACGCATTAAGGTTCGAACACTCGAACACCTATACGGATTCTCCTGCACAGTGGCAGATACGTAAATACGGCGTTTACATACCATTTCTCACGCATTAAGGTTCGAACACTAGAACACCTATGCGGATTCTCCTGCACAGTGGCAGATATGTAAATACGGCGTTTACATACCATTTCTGACGCATTACGGTTCGAACACTCGAACACCTATGCCTATTCTCCAGCACAGTGGCAGATATGTAAATACGGCGTTTACATACCATTTCTCACGCATTAGGGTTCGAACACTCGAACACCTATACGGATTCTCCTGCACAGTGGCAGATATGTAAATACGGCGTTTACATACCATTTCTCACACATTAAGGTTCGAACACTCGAACACCTATGCGGATTCTCCTGCACAGTGGCAGATATGTAAATACGGCGTTTACATACCATTTCTGACGCATTACTGTTCGAACACTCGAACAGCTATACGGATTCTCCTGCACAGTGGCAGATATGTAAATACGGCGTTTACATACCATTTCTGACGCATTACGGTTCGAACACTCGAACACCTATACGGACTCTCCTGCACAGTGGCAGATATGTAAATACGGCGTTTACATACCATTTCTCACGCATTAAGGTTCGAACACTCGAACACCTATGCGGATTCTCCTCCACAGTGGCAGATATGTAAATACGGCGTTTACATACCATTTCTCACGCATTACGGTTCGAACACTCGAGCACCTATACGGACTCTCCTGCACAGTGGCAGATATGTAAATACGGCGTTTACATACCATTTCTCACGCATTAAGGTTCGAACAATCGAACACCTGTGCGGATTCTCCTCCACAGTGGCAGATATGTAAATACGGCGTTTACATACCATTTCTGACGCATTACGGTTCGAACACTCGAACACCTATACGGATTCTCCTGCACAGTGGCAGATATGTAAATACGGCATTTACATACCATTTCTGACGCATTACGGTTCGAACACTCGAACACCTATACGGATTCTCCTGCACAGTGGCAGATATGTAAATACGGCGTTTACATACCATTTCTCACGCATTAGGGTTCGAACACTCGAACACCTATACGGATTCTCCTGCACAGTGGCAGATATGTAAATACGGCATTTACATACCATTTCTCACGCATTAAGGTTCGAACACTCGAACACCTATACGGATTCTCCTGCACAGTGGCAGATACGTAAATACGGCGTTTACATACCATTTCTCAGGCATTAAGGTTCGAACACTAGAACACCTATGCGGATTCTCCTGCACAGTGGCAGATATGTAAATACGGCGTTTACATACCATTTCTGACGCATTACGGTTCGAACACTCGAACACCTATGCGGATTCTCCAGCACAGTGGCAGATATGTAAATACGGCGTTTACATACCATTTCTCACGCATTAGGGTTCGAACAATCGAACACCTATACGGATTCTCCTGCATAGTGGCAGATATGTAAATACGACGTTTACATACCATTTCTCACACATTAAGGTTCGAACACTCGAACACCTATGCGGATTCTCCTGCAGAGTGGCAGATTTGTAAATACGGCGTTTACATACCATTTCTGACGCATTATTGTTCGAACACTCGAACAGCTATACGGATTCTCCTGCACAGTGGCAGATATGTAAATACGGCGTTTACATACCATTTCTGACGCATTACGGTTCAAACACTCGAACACCAATGCGGATTCTCCTGCACAGTGGCAGATATGTAAATACGGCGTTTACATACCATTTCTCACGCATTAGGGTTCGAACACTCGAACACCTATGCGGATTCTCTTGCACAGTGGCAGATATGTAAATACGCCGTTTACATACCATTTCTCACACATTAGGGTTCGAACACTCGAACACCTATACGGATTCTCCTGCATAGTGGCAGATATGTAAATACGGCGTTTACATACCATTTCTGACGCATTACGGTTCGAACACTCGAACACCTATACGGATTCTCCTGCACAGTGGCAGATATGTAAATACGGCATTTACATACCATTTCTGACGCATTACTGTTCGAACACTCGAACAGCTATACGGATTCTCCTGCACAGTGGGAGATATGTAAATACGGCGTTTACATACCATTTCTGACGCATTACGGTTCGAACACTCGAACACCAATGCGGATTCTCCTGCACAGTGGCAGATATGTAAATACGGCGTTTACATGCCATTCCTCACGCATTAGGGTTCGAACACTCGAACACCTATACGGATTCTCCTGCACAGTGGCAGATACGTAAATACGGCGTTTACATACCATTTCTCACGCATTAAGGTTCGAACACTAGAACACCTATGCGGATTCTCCTGCACAGTGGCAGATATGTAAATACGCCGTTTACATACCATTTCTCACACATTAGGGTTCGAACACTCGAACACCTATACGGATTCTCCTGCATAGTGGCAGATATGTAAATACGGCGTTTACATACCATTTCTGACGCATTACGGTTCGAACACTCGAACACCTATACGGATTCTCCTGCACAGTGGCAGATATGTAAATACGGCATTTACATACCATTTCTGACGCATTACTGTTCGAACACTCGAACAGCTATACGGATTCTCCTGCACAGTGGGAGATATGTAAATACGGCGTTTACATACCATTTCTGACGCATTACGGTTCGAACACTCGAACACCAATGCGGATTCTCCTGCACAGTGGCAGATATGTAAATACGGCGTTTACATGCCATTCCTCACGCATTAGGGTTCGAACACTCGAACACCTATACGGATTCTCCTGCACAGTGGCAGATACGTAAATACGGCGTTTACATACCATTTCTCTCGCATTAAGGTTCGAACACTAGAACACCTATGCGGATTCTCCTGCACAGTGGCAGATATGTAAATACGGCGTTTACATACCATTTCTGACGCATTACGGTTCGAACACTCGAACACCTATACGGACTCTCGTGCACAGTGGCAGATACGTAAATACGGCGTTTACATACCATTTCTCACGCATTAAGGTTCGAACACTCGAACACCTATGCGGATTCTCCTCCACAGTGGCAGATATGTAAATACGGCGTTTACATACCATTTCTCACGCATTAGGGTTCGAACACTCGAACACCTATGCGGATTCTCTTGCACAGTGGCAGATATGTAAGTACGGCGTTTACATACCATTTCTCACGCATTAGGGTTCGAACACTCGAACACCTATACGGATTCTCCTGCACAGTGGCAGATATGTAAATATGGCGTTTACATACCATTTCTCACGCATTAAGGTTCGAACACTCGAACACCTATACGGATTCTCCTGCACAGTGGCAGATACGTAAATACGGCGTTTACATACCATTTCTCACGCATTAAGGTTCGAACACTAGAACACCTATGCGGATTCTCCTGCACAGTGGCAGATATGTAAATACGGCGTTTACATACCATTTCTGACGCATTACGGTTCGAACACTCGAACACCTATGCCTATTCTCCAGCACAGTGGCAGATATGTAAATACGGCGTTTACATACCATTTCTCACGCATTAGGGTTCGAACACTCGAACACCTATACGGATTCTCCTGCACAGTGGCAGATATGTAAATACGGCGTTTACATACCATTTCTCACACATTAAGGTTCGAACACTCGAACACCTATGCGGATTCTCCTGCACAGTGGCAGATATGTAAATACGGCGTTTACATACCATTTCTGACGCATTACTGTTCGAACACTCGAACAGCTATACGGATTCTCCTGCACAGTGGCAGATATGTAAATACGGCGTTTACATACCATTTCTGACGCATTACGGTTCGAACACTCGAACACCAATGCGGATTCTCCTGCACAGTGGTAGATATGTAAATACGGCGTTTACATGCCATTTCTCACGCATTAGGGTTTGAACACTCGAACACCTATACGGATTCTCCTGCACAGTGGCAGATACGTAAATACGGCGTTTACATACCATTTCTCACGCATTAAGGTTCGAACACTAGAACACCTATGCGGATTTTCCTGCACAGTGGCAGATATGTAAATACGGCGTTTACATACCATTTCTGACGCATTACGGTTCGAACACTCGAACACCTATACGGACTCTCCTGCACAGTGGCAGATATGTAAATACGGCGTTTACATACCATTTCTCACGCATTAAGGTTCGAACACTCGAACACCTATGCGGATTCTCCTCCACAGTGGCAGATATGTAAATACGGCGTTTACATACCATTTCTCACGCATTACGGTTCGAACACTCGAGCACCTATACGGACTCTCCTGCACAGTGGCAGATATGTAAATACGGCGTTTACATACCATTTCTCACGCATTAAGGTTCGAACAATCGAACACCTATGCGGATTCTCCTCCACAGTGGCAGATATGTAAATACGGCGTTTACATACCATTTCTGACGCATTACGGTTCGAACACTCGAACACCTATACGGATTCTCCTGCACAGTGGCAGATATGTAAATACGGCATTTACATACCATTTCTGACGCATTACGGTTCGAACACTCGAACACCTATACGGATTCTCCTGCACAGTGGCAGATATGTAAATACGGCGTTTACATACCATTTCTCACGCATTAGGGTTCGAACACTCGAACACCTATACGGATTCTCCTGCACAGTGGCAGATATGTAAATACGGCATTTACATACCATTTCTCACGCATTAAGGTTCGAACACTCGAACACCTATACGGATTCTCCTGCACAGTGGCAGATACGTAAATACGGCGTTTACATACCATTTCTCAGGCATTAAGGTTCGAACACTAGAACACCTATGCGGATTCTCCTGCACAGTGGCAGATATGTAAATACGGCGTTTACATACCATTTCCGACGCATTACGGTTCGAACACTCGAACACCTATGCGGATTCTCCAGCACAGTGGCAGATATGTAAATACGGCGTTTACATACCATTTCTCACGCATTAGGGTTCGAACACTCGAACACCTATACGGATTCTCCTGCATAGTGGCAGATATGTAAATACGACGTTTACATACCATTTCTCACACATTAAGGTTCGAACACTCGAACACCTATGCGGATTCTCCTGCAGAGTGGCAGATTTGTAAATACGGCGTTTACATACCATTTCTGACGCATTATTGTTCGAACACTCGAACAGCTATACGGATTCTCCTGCACAGTGGCAGATATGTAAATACGGCGTTTACATACCATTTCTGACGCATTACGGTTCAAACACTCGAACACCAATGCGGATTCTCCTGCACAGTGGCAGATATGTAAATACGGCGTTTACATACCATTTCTCACGCATTAGGGTTCGAACACTCGAACACCTATGCGGATTCTCTTGCACAGTGGCAGATATGTAAATACGCCGTTTACATACCATTTCTCACACATTAGGGTTCGAACACTCGAACACCTATACGGATTCTCCTGCATAGTGGGAGATATGTAAATACGGCGTTTACATACCATTTCTGACGCATTACGGTTCGAACACTCGAACACCTATACGGATTCTCCTGCACAGTGGCAGATATGTAAATACGGCATTTACATACCATTTCTGACGCATTACTGTTCGAACACTCGAACAGCTATACGGATTCTCCTGCACAGTGGGAGATATGTAAATACGGCGTTTACATACCATTTCTGACGCATTACGGTTCGAACACTCGAACACCAATGCGGATTCTCCTGCACAGTGGCAGATATGTAAATACGGCGTTTACATGCCATTCCTCACGCATTAGGGTTCGAACACTCGAACACCTATACGGATTCTCCTGCACAGTGGCAGATACGTAAATACGGCGTTTACATACCATTTCTCACGCATTAAGGTTCGAACACTAGAACACCTATGCGGATTCTCCTGCACAGTGGCAGATATGTAAATACGGCGTTTACATACCATTTCGGACGCATTACGGTTCGAACACTCGAACACCTATACGGACTCTCGTGCACAGTGGCAGATATGTAAATACGGCGTTTACATACCATTTCTCACGCATTAAGGTTCGAACACTCGAACACCTATGCGGATTCTCCTCCACAGTGGCAGATATGTAAATACGGCGTTTACATACCATTTCTCACGCATTAGGGTTCGAACACTCGAACACCTATGCGGATTCTCTTGCACAGTGGCAGATATGTAAGTACGGCGTTTACATACCATTTCTCACGCATTAGGGTTCGAACACTCGAACACCTATACGGATTCTCCTGCACAGTGGCAGATATGTAAATACGGCGTTTACATACCATTTCTCACGCATTAAGGTTCGAACACTCGAACACCTATACGGATTCTCCTGCACAGTGGCAGATACGTAAATACGGCGTTTACATACCATTTCTCACGCATTAAGGTTCGAACACTAGAACACCTATGCGGATTCTCCTGCACAGTGGCAGATATGTAAATACGGCGTTTACATACCATTTCTGACGCATTACGGTTCGAACACTCGAACACCTATGCCTATTCTCCAGCACAGTGGCAGACATGTAAATACGGCGTTTACATACCATTTCTCACGCATTAGGGTTCGAACACTCGAACACCTATACGGATTCTCCTGCACAGTGGCAGATATGTAAATACGGCGTTTACATACCATTTCTCACACATTAAGGTTCGAACACTCGAACACCTATGCGGATTCTCCTGCACAGTGGCAGATATGTAAATACGGCGTTTACATACCATTTCTGACGCATTACTGTTCGAACACTCGAACAGCTATACGGATTCTCCTGCACAGTGGCAGATATGTAAATACGGCGTTTACATACCATTTCTGACGCATTACGGTTCGAACACTCGAACACCAATGCGGATTCTCCTGCACAGTGGCAGATATGTAAATACGGCGTTTACATGCCATTTCTCACGCATTAGGGTTTGAACACTCGAACACCTATACGGATTCTCCTGCACAGTGGCAGATACGTAAATACGGCGTTTACATACCATTTCTCACGCATTAAGGTTCGAACACTAGAACACCTATGCGGATTTTCCTGCACAGTGGCAGATATGTAAATACGGCGTTTACATACCATTTCTGACGCATTACGGTTCGAACACTCGAACACCTATACGGACTCTCCTGCACAGTGGCAGATATGTAAATACGGCGTTTACATACCATTTCTCACGCATTAAGGTTCGAACACTCGAACACCTATGCGGATTCTCCTCCACAGTGGCAGATATGTAAATACGGCGTTTACGTACCATTTCTCACGCATTACGGTTCGAACACTCGAGCACCTATACGGACTCTCCTGCACAGTGGCAGATATGTAAATACGGCGTTTACATACCATTTCTCACGCATTAAGGTTCGAACAATCGAACACCTATGCGGATTCTCCTCCACAGTGGCAGATATGTAAATACGGCGTTTACATACCATTTCTGACGCATTACGGTTCGAACACTCGAACACCTATACGGATTCTCCTGCACAGTGGCAGATATGTAAATACGGCATTTACATACCATTTCTGACGCATTACGGTTCGAACACTCGAACACCTATACGGATTCTCCTGCACAGTGGCAGATATGTAAATACGGCGTTTACATACCATTTCTCACGCATTAGGGTTCGAACACTCGAACACCTATACGGATTCTCCTGCACAGTGGCAGATATGTAAATACGGCATTTACATACCATTTCTCACGCATTAAGGTTCGAACACTCGAACACCTATACGGATTCTCCTGCACAGTGGCAGATACGTAAATACGGCGTTTACATACCATTTCTCAGGCATTAAGGTTCGAACACTAGAACACCTATGCGGATTCTCCTGCACAGTGGCAGATATGTAAATACGGCGTTTACATACCATTTCTGACGCATTACGGTTCGAACACTCGAACACCTATGCGGATTCTCCAGCACAGTGGCAGATATGTAAATACGGCGTTTACATACCATTTCTCACGCATTAGGGTTCGAACACTCGAACACCTATACGGATTCTCCTGCATAGTGGCAGATATGTAAATACGACGTTTACATACCATTTCTCACACATTAAGGTTCGAACACTCGAACACCTATGCGGATTCTCCTGCAGAGTGGCAGATTTGTAAATACGGCGTTTACATACCATTTCTGACGCATTATTGGTCGAACACTCGAACAGCTATACGGATTCTCCTGCACAGTGGCAGATATGTAAATACGGCGTTTACATACCATTTCTGACGCATTACGGTTCAAACACTCGAACACCAATGCGGATTCTCCTGCACAGTGGCAGATATGTAAATACGGCGTTTACATACCATTTCTCACGCATTAGGGTTCGAACACTCGAACACCTATGCGGATTCTCTTGCACAGTGGCAGATATGTAAATACGCCGTTTACATACCATTTCTCACACATTAGGGTTCGAACACTCGAACACCTATACGGATTCTCCTGCATAGTGGGAGATATGTAAATACGGCGTTTACATACCATTTCTGACGCATTACGGTTCGAACACTCGAACACCTATACGGATTCTCCTGCACAGTGGCAGATATGTAAATACGGCATTTACATACCATTTCTGACGCATTACTGTTCGAACACTCGAACAGCTATACGGATTCTCCTGCACAGTGGGAGATATGTAAATACGGCGTTTACATACCATTTCTGACGCATTACGGTTCGAACACTCGAACACCAATGCGGATTCTCCTGCACAGTGGCAGATATGTAAATACGGCGTTTACATGCCATTCCTCACGCATTAGGGTTCGAACACTCGAACACCTATACGGATTCTCCTGCACAGTGGCAGATACGTAAATACGGCGTTTACATACCATTTCTCACGCATTAAGGTTCGAACACTAGAACACCTATGCGGATTCTCCTGCACAGTGGCAGATATGTAAATACGGCGTTTACATACCATTTCTGACGCATTACGGTTCGAACACTCGAACACCTATACGGACTCTCGTGCACAGTGGCAGATATGTAAATACGGCGTTTACATACCATTTCTCACGCATTAAGGTTCGAACACTCGAACACCTATGCGGATTCTCCTCCACAGTGGCAGATATGTAAATACGGCGTTTACATACCATTTCTCACGCATTAGGGTTCGAACACTCGAACACCTATGCGGATTCTCTTGCACAGTGGCAGATATGTAAGTACGGCGTTTACATACCATTTCTCACGCATTAGGGTTCGAACACTCGAACACCTATACGGATTCTCCTGCACAGTGGCAGATATGTAAATACGGCGTTTACATACCATTTCTCACGCATTAAGGTTCGAACACTCGAACACCTATACGGATTCTCCTGCACAGTGGCAGATACGTAAATACGGCGTTTACATACCATTTCTCACGCATTAAGGTTCGAACACTAGAACACCTATGCGGATTCTCCTGCACAGTGGCAGATATGTAAATACGGCGTTTACATACCATTTCTGACGCATTACGGTTCGAACACTCGAACACCTATGCCTATTCTCCAGCACAGTGGCAGATATGTAAATACGGCGTTTACATACCATTTCTCACGCATTAGGGTTCGAACACTCGAACACCTATACGGATTCTCCTGCACAGTGGCAGATATGTAAATACGGCGTTTACATACCATTTCTCACACATTAAGGTTCGAACACTCGAACACCTATGCGGATTCTCCTGCACAGTGGCAGATATGTAAATACGGCGTTTACATACCATTTCTGACGCATTACTGTTCGAACACTCGAACAGCTATACGGATTCTCCTGCACAGTGGCAGATATGTAAATACGGCGTTTACATACCATTTCTGACGCATTACGGTTCGAACACTCGAACACCAATGCGGATTCTCCTGCACAGTGGCAGATATGTAAATACGGCGTTTACATGCCATTTCTCACGCATTAGGGTTTGAACACTCGAACACCTATACGGATTCTCCTGCACAGTGGCAGATACGTAAATACGGCGTTTACATACCATTTCTCACGCATTAAGGTTCGAACACTAGAACACCTATGCGGATTTTCCTGCACAGTGGCAGATATGTAAATACGGCGTTTACATACCATTTCTGACGCATTACGGTTCGAACACTCGAACACCTATACGGACTCTCCTGCACAGTGGCAGATATGTAAATACGGCGTTTACATACCATTTCTCACGCATTAAGGTTCGAACACTCGAACACCTATGCGGATTCTCCTCCACAGTGGCAGATATGTAAATACGGCGTTTACGTACCATTTCTCACGCATTACGGTTCGAACACTCGAGCACCTATACGGACTCTCCTGCACAGTGGCAGATATGTAAATACGGCGTTTACATACCATTTCTCACGCATTAAGGTTCGAACAATCGAACACCTATGCGGATTCTCCTCCACAGTGGCAGATATGTAAATACGGCGTTTACATACCATTTCTGACGCATTACGGTTCGAACACTCGAACACCTATACGGATTCTCCTGCACAGTGGCAGATATGTAAATACGGCATTTACATACCATTTCTGACGCATTACGGTTCGAACACTCGAACACCTATACGGATTCTCCTGCACAGTGGCAGATATGTAAATACGGCGTTTACATACCATTTCTCACGCATTAGGGTTCGAACACTCGAACACCTATACGGATTCTCCTGCACAGTGGCAGATATGTAAATACGGCATTTACATACCATTTCTCACGCATTAAGGTTCGAACACTCGAACACCTATACGGATTCTCCTGCACAGTGGCAGATACGTAAATACGGCGTTTACATACCATTTCTCAGGCATTAAGGTTCGAACACTAGAACACCTATGCGGATTCTCCTGCACAGTGGCAGATATGTAAATACGGCGTTTACATACCATTTCTGACGCATTACGGTTCGAACACTCGAACACCTATGCGGATTCTCCAGCACAGTGGCAGATATGTAAATACGGCGTTTACATACCATTTCTCACGCATTAGGGTTCGAACACTCGAACACCTATACGGATTCTCCTGCATAGTGGCAGATATGTAAATACGACGTTTACATACCATTTCTCACACATTAAGGTTCGAACACTCGAACACCTATGCGGATTCTCCTGCAGAGTGGCAGATTTGTAAATACGGCGTTTACATACCATTTCTGACGCATTATTGGTCGAACACTCGAACAGCTATACGGATTCTCCTGCACAGTGGCAGATATGTAAATACGGCGTTTACATACCATTTCTGACGCATTACGGTTCAAACACTCGAACACCAATGCGGATTCTCCTGCACAGTGGCAGATATGTAAATACGGCGTTTACATACCATTTCTCACGCATTAGGGTTCGAACACTCGAACACCTATGCGGATTCTCTTGCACAGTGGCAGATATGTAAATACGCCGTTTACATACCATTTCTCACACATTAGGGTTCGAACACTCGAACACCTATACGGATTCTCCTGCATAGTGGGAGATATGTAAATACGGCGTTTACATACCATTTCTGACGCATTACGGTTCGAACACTCGAACACCTATACGGATTCTCCTGCACAGTGGCAGATATGTAAATACGGCATTTACATACCATTTCTGACGCATTACTGTTCGAACACTCGAACAGCTATACGGATTCTCCTGCACAGTGGGAGATATGTAAATACGGCGTTTACATACCATTTCTGACGCATTACGGTTCGAACACTCGAACACCAATGCGGATTCTCCTGCACAGTGGCAGATATGTAAATACGGCGTTTACATGCCATTCCTCACGCATTAGGGTTCGAACACTCGAACACCTATACGGATTCTCCTGCACAGTGGCAGATACGTAAATACGGCGTTTACATACCATTTCTCACGCATTAAGGTTCGAACACTAGAACACCTATGCGGATTCTCCTGCACAGTGGCAGATATGTAAATACGGCGTTTACATACCATTTCTGACGCATTACGGTTCGAACACTCGAACACCTATACGGACTCTCGTGCACAGTGGCAGATATGTAAATACGGCGTTTACATACCATTTCTCACACATTAAGGTTCGAACACTCGAACACCTATGCGGATTCTCCTCCACAGTGGCAGATATGTAAATACGGCGTTTACATACCATTTCTCACGCATTAGGGTTCGAACACTCGAACACCTATGCGGATTCTCTTGCACAGTGGCAGATATGTAAGTACGGCGTTTACATACCATTTCTCACGCATTAGGGTTCGAACACTCGAACACCTATACGGATTCTCCTGCACAGTGGCAGATATGTAAATACGGCGTTTACATACCATTTCTCACGCATTAAGGTTCGAACACTCGAACACCTATACGGATTCTCCTGCACAGTGGCAGATACGTAAATACGGCGTTTACATACCATTTCTCACGCATTAAGGTTCGAACACTAGAACACCTATGCGGATTCTCCTGCACAGTGGCAGATATGTAAATACGGCGTTTACATACCATTTCTGACGCATTACGGTTCGAACACTCGAACACCTATGCCTATTCTCCAGCACAGTGGCAGATATGTAAATACGGCGTTTACATACCATTTCTCACGCATTAGGGTTCGAACACTCGAACACCTATACGGATTCTCCTGCACAGTGGCAGATATGTAAATACGGCGTTTACATACCATTTCTCACACATTAAGGTTCGAACACTCGAACACCTATGCGGATTCTCCTGCACAGTGGCAGATATGTAAATACGGCGTTTACATACCATTTCTGACGCATTACTGTTCGAACACTCGAACAGCTATACGGATTCTCCTGCACAGTGGCAGATATGTAAATACGGCGTTTACATACCATTTCTGACGCATTACGGTTCGAACACTCGAACACCAATGCGGATTCTCCTGCACAGTGGCAGATATGTAAATACGGCGTTTACATGCCATTTCTCACGCATTAGGGTTTGAACACTCGAACACCTATACGGATTCTCCTGCACAGTGGCAGATACGTAAATACGGCGTTTACATACCATTTCTCACGCATTAAGGTTCGAACACTAGAACACCTATGCGGATTTTCCTGCACAGTGGCAGATATGTAAATACGGCGTTTACATACCATTTCTGACGCATTACGGTTCGAACACTCGAACACCTATACGGACTCTCCTGCACAGTGGCAGATATGTAAATACGGCGTTTACATACCATTTCTCACGCATTAAGGTTCGAACACTCGAACACCTATGCGGATTCTCCTCCACAGTGGCAGATATGTAAATACGGCGTTTACATACCATTTCTCACGCATTACGGTTCGAACACTCGAGCACCTATACGGACTCTCCTGCACAGTGGCAGATATGTAAATACGGCGTTTACATACCATTTCTCACGCATTAAGGTTCGAACAATCGAACACCTATGCGGATTCTCCTCCACCGTGGCAGATATGTAAATACGGCGTTTACATACCATTTCTGACGCATTACGGTTCGAACACTCGAACACCTATACGGATTCTCCTGCACAGTGGCAGATATGTAAATACGGCATTTACATACCATTTCTGACGCATTACGGTTCGAACACTCGAACACCTATACGGATTCTCCTGCACAGTGGCAGATATGTAAATACGGCGTTTACATACCATTTCTCACGCATTAGGGTTCGAACACTCGAACACCTATACGGATTCTCCTGCACAGTGGCAGATATGTAAATACGGCATTTACATACCATTTCTCACGCATTAAGGTTCGAACACTCGAACACCTATACGGATTCTCCTGCACAGTGGCAGATACGTAAATACGGCGTTTACATACCATTTCTCAGGCATTAAGGTTCGAACACTAGAACACCTATGCGGATTCTCCTGCACAGTGGCAGATATGTAAATACGGCGTTTACATACCATTTCTGACGCATTACGGTTCGAACACTCGAACACCTATGCGGATTCTCCAGCACAGTGGCAGATATGTAAATACGGCGTTTACATACCATTTCTCACGCATTAGGGTTCGAACACTCGAACACCTATACGGATTCTCCTGCATAGTGGCAGATATGTAAATACGACGTTTACATACCATTTCTCACACATTAAGGTTCGAACACTCGAACACCTATGCGGATTCTCCTGCAGAGTGGCAGATTTGTAAATACGGGGTTTACATACCATTTCTGACGCATTATTGTTCGAACACTCGAACAGCTATACGGATTCTCCTGCACAGTGGCAGATATGTAAATACGGCGTTTACATGCCATTTCTCACACATTAGGGTTCGAACACTCGAACACCTATACGGATTCTCCTGCACAGTGGCAGATACGTAAATACGGCGTTTACATACCATTTCTCACGCATTAAGGTTCGAACACTCGAACACCTATACGGATTCTCCTGCACAGTGGCAGATACGTAAATACGGCGTTTACATACCATTTCTCACGCATTAAGGTTCGAACACTAGAACACCTATGCGGATTCTCCTGCACAGTGGCAGATATGTAAATACGGCGTTTACATACCATTTCTGACGCATTACGGTTCGAACACTCGAACACCTATGCCTATTCTCCAGCACAGTGGCAGATATGTAAATACGGCGTTTACATACCATTTCTCACGCATTAGGGTTCGAACACTCGAACACCTATACGGATTCTCCTGCACAGTGGCAGATATGTAAATACGGCGTTTACATACCATTTCTCACACATTAAGGTTCGAACACTCGAACACCTATGCGGATTCTCCTGCACAGTGGCAGATATGTAAATACGGCGTTTACATACCATTTCTGACGCATTACTGTTCGAACACTCGAACAGCTATACGGATTCTCCTGCACAGTGGCAGATATGTAAATACGGCGTTTACATACCATTTCTGACGCATTACGGTTCGAACACTCGAACACCAATGCGGATTCTCCTGCACAGTGGCAGATATGTAAATACGGCGTTTACATGCCATTTCTCACGCATTAGGGTTTGAACACTCGAACACCTATACGGATTCTCCTGCACAGTGGCAGATACGTAAATACGGCGTTTACATACCATTTCTCACGCATTAAGGTTCGAACACTAGAACACCTATGCGGATTTTCCTGCACAGTGGCAGATATGTAAATACGGCGTTTACATACCATTTCTGACGCATTACGGTTCGAACACTCGAACACCTATACGGACTCTCCTGCACAGTGGCAGATATGTAAATACGGCGTTTACATACCATTTCTCACGCATTAAGGTTCGAACACTCGAACACCTATGCGGATTCTCCTCCACAGTGGCAGATATGTAAATACGGCGTTTACGTACCATTTCTCACGCATTACG
Organism: Camellia sinensis; assembly: GCF_055761805.1. NCBI lineage: Eukaryota > Viridiplantae > Streptophyta > Magnoliopsida > Ericales > Theaceae > Camellia > Camellia sinensis. The sequence continues at coordinate 50,751,699 of NC_138965.1, forward strand.
GTTCGAACACTCGAGCACCTATACGGACTCTCCTGCACAGTGGCAGATATGTAAATACGGCGTTTACATACCATTTCTCACGCATTAAGGTTCGAACAATCGAACACCTATGCGGATTCTCCTCCACAGTGGCAGATATGTAAATACGGCGTTTACATACCATTTCTGACGCATTACGGTTCGAACACTCGAACACCTATACGGATTCTCCTGCACAGTGGCAGATATGTAAATACGGCATTTACATACCATTTCTGACGCATTACGGTTCGAACACTCGAACACCTATACGGATTCTCCTGCACAGTGGCAGATATGTAAATACGGCGTTTACATACCATTTCTCACGCATTAGGGTTCGAACACTCGAACACCTATACGGATTCTCCTGCACAGTGGCAGATATGTAAATACGGCATTTACATACCATTTCTCACGCATTAAGGTTCGAACACTCGAACACCTATACGGATTCTCCTGCACAGTGGCAGATACGTAAATACGGCGTTTACATACCATTTCTCAGGCATTAAGGTTCGAACACTAGAACACCTATGCGGATTCTCCTGCACAGTGGCAGATATGTAAATACGGCGTTTACATACCATTTCTGACGCATTACGGTTCGAACACTCGAACACCTATGCGGATTCTCCAGCACAGTGGCAGATATGTAAATACGGCGTTTACATACCATTTCTCACGCATTAGGGTTCGAACACTCGAACACCTATACGGATTCTCCTGCATAGTGGCAGATATGTAAATACGACGTTTACATACCATTTCTCACACATTAAGGTTCGAACACTCGAACACCTATGCGGATTCTCCTGCAGAGTGGCAGATTTGTAAATACGGCGTTTACATACCATTTCTGACGCATTATTGGTCGAACACTCGAACAGCTATACGGATTCTCCTGCACAGTGGCAGATATGTAAATACGGCGTTTACATACCATTTCTGACGCATTACGGTTCAAACACTCGAACACCAATGCGGATTCTCCTGCACAGTGGCAGATATGTAAATACGGCGTTTACATACCATTTCTCACGCATTAGGGTTCGAACACTCGAACACCTATGCGGATTCTCTTGCACAGTGGCAGATATGTAAATACGCCGTTTACATACCATTTCTCACACATTAGGGTTCGAACACTCGAACACCTATACGGATTCTCCTGCATAGTGGGAGATATGTAAATACGGCGTTTACATACCATTTCTGACGCATTACGGTTCGAACACTCGAACACCTATACGGATTCTCCTGCACAGTGGCAGATATGTAAATACGGCATTTACATACCATTTCTGACGCATTACTGTTCGAACACTCGAACAGCTATACGGATTCTCCTGCACAGTGGGAGATATGTAAATACGGCGTTTACATACCATTTCTGACGCATTACGGTTCGAACACTCGAACACCAATGCGGATTCTCCTGCACAGTGGCAGATATGTAAATACGGCGTTTACATGCCATTCCTCACGCATTAGGGTTCGAACACTCGAACACCTATACGGATTCTCCTGCACAGTGGCAGATACGTAAATACGGCGTTTACATACCATTTCTCACGCATTAAGGTTCGAACACTAGAACACCTATGCGGATTCTCCTGCACAGTGGCAGATATGTAAATACGGCGTTTACATACCATTTCTGACGCATTACGGTTCGAACACTCGAACACCTATACGGACTCTCGTGCACAGTGGCAGATATGTAAATACGGCGTTTACATACCATTTCTCACACATTAAGGTTCGAACACTCGAACACCTATGCGGATTCTCCTCCACAGTGGCAGATATGTAAATACGGCGTTTACATACCATTTCTCACGCATTAGGGTTCGAACACTCGAACACCTATGCGGATTCTCTTGCACAGTGGCAGATATGTAAGTACGGCGTTTACATACCATTTCTCACGCATTAGGGTTCGAACACTCGAACACCTATACGGATTCTCCTGCACAGTGGCAGATATGTAAATACGGCGTTTACATACCATTTCTCACGCATTAAGGTTCGAACACTCGAACACCTATACGGATTCTCCTGCACAGTGGCAGATACGTAAATACGGCGTTTACATACCATTTCTCACGCATTAAGGTTCGAACACTAGAACACCTATGCGGATTCTCCTGCACAGTGGCAGATATGTAAATACGGCGTTTACATACCATTTCTGACGCATTACGGTTCGAACACTCGAACACCTATGCCTATTCTCCAGCACAGTGGCAGATATGTAAATACGGCGTTTACATACCATTTCTCACGCATTAGGGTTCGAACACTCGAACACCTATACGGATTCTCCTGCACAGTGGCAGATATGTAAATACGGCGTTTACATACCATTTCTCACACATTAAGGTTCGAACACTCGAACACCTATGCGGATTCTCCTGCACAGTGGCAGATATGTAAATACGGCGTTTACATACCATTTCTGACGCATTACTGTTCGAACACTCGAACAGCTATACGGATTCTCCTGCACAGTGGCAGATATGTAAATACGGCGTTTACATACCATTTCTGACGCATTACGGTTCGAACACTCGAACACCAATGCGGATTCTCCTGCACAGTGGCAGATATGTAAATACGGCGTTTACATGCCATTTCTCACGCATTAGGGTTTGAACACTCGAACACCTATACGGATTCTCCTGCACAGTGGCAGATACGTAAATACGGCGTTTACATACCATTTCTCACGCATTAAGGTTCGAACACTAGAACACCTATGCGGATTTTCCTGCACAGTGGCAGATATGTAAATACGGCGTTTACATACCATTTCTGACGCATTACGGTTCGAACACTCGAACACCTATACGGACTCTCCTGCACAGTGGCAGATATGTAAATACGGCGTTTACATACCATTTCTCACGCATTAAGGTTCGAACACTCGAACACCTATGCGGATTCTCCTCCACAGTGGCAGATATGTAAATACGGCGTTTACATACCATTTCTCACGCATTACGGTTCGAACACTCGAGCACCTATACGGACTCTCCTGCACAGTGGCAGATATGTAAATACGGCGTTTACATACCATTTCTCACGCATTAAGGTTCGAACAATCGAACACCTATGCGGATTCTCCTCCACCGTGGCAGATATGTAAATACGGCGTTTACATACCATTTCTGACGCATTACGGTTCGAACACTCGAACACCTATACGGATTCTCCTGCACAGTGGCAGATATGTAAATACGGCATTTACATACCATTTCTGACGCATTACGGTTCGAACACTCGAACACCTATACGGATTCTCCTGCACAGTGGCAGATATGTAAATACGGCGTTTACATACCATTTCTCACGCATTAGGGTTCGAACACTCGAACACCTATACGGATTCTCCTGCACAGTGGCAGATATGTAAATACGGCATTTACATACCATTTCTCACGCATTAAGGTTCGAACACTCGAACACCTATACGGATTCTCCTGCACAGTGGCAGATACGTAAATACGGCGTTTACATACCATTTCTCAGGCATTAAGGTTCGAACACTAGAACACCTATGCGGATTCTCCTGCACAGTGGCAGATATGTAAATACGGCGTTTACATACCATTTCTGACGCATTACGGTTCGAACACTCGAACACCTATGCGGATTCTCCAGCACAGTGGCAGATATGTAAATACGGCGTTTACATACCATTTCTCACGCATTAGGGTTCGAACACTCGAACACCTATACGGATTCTCCTGCATAGTGGCAGATATGTAAATACGACGTTTACATACCATTTCTCACACATTAAGGTTCGAACACTCGAACACCTATGCGGATTCTCCTGCAGAGTGGCAGATTTGTAAATACGGGGTTTACATACCATTTCTGACGCATTATTGTTCGAACACTCGAACAGCTATACGGATTCTCCTGCACAGTGGCAGATATGTAAATACGGCGTTTACATACCATTTCTGACGCATTACGGTTCAAACACTCGAACACCAATGCGGATTCTCCTGCACAGTGGCAGATATGTAAATACGGCGTTTACATGCCATTTCTCACACATTAGGGTTCGAACACTCGAACACCTATACGGATTCTCCTGCACAGTGGCAGATACGTAAATACGGCGTTTACATACCATTTCTCACGCATTAAGGTTCGAACACTAGAACACCTATGCGGATTCTCCTGCACAGTGGCAGATATGTAAATACGGCGTTTACATACCATTTCTGACGCATTACGGTTCGAACACTCGAACACCTATACGGACTCTCCTGCACAGTGGCAGATATGTAAATACGGCGTTTACATACCATTCTCACGCATTAAGGTTCGAACACTCGAACACCTATGCGGATTCTCCTCCACAGTGGCAGATATGTAAATACGGCGTTTACATACCATTTCTCACGCATTAGGGTTCGAACACTCGAACACCTATGCGGATTCTCTTGCACAGTGGCAGATATGTAAATACGCCGTTTACATACCATTTCTCACACATTAGGGTTCGAACACTCGAACACCTATACGGATTCTCCTGCATAGTGGCAGATATGTAAATACGGCGTTTACATACCATTTCTGACGCATTACGGTTCGAACACTCGAACACCTATACGGATTCTCCTGCACAGTGGCAAATATGTAAATACGGCATTTACATACCATTTCTGACGCATTACTGTTCGAACACTCGAACAGCTATACGGATTCTCCTGCACAGTGGGAGATATGTAAATACGGCGTTTACATACCATTTCTGACGCATTACGGTTCGAACACTCGAACACCAATGCGGATTCTCCTGCACAGTGGCAGATATGTAAATACGGCGTTTACATGCCATTTCTCACGCATTAGGGTTCGAACACTCGAACACCTATACGGATTCTCCTGCACAGTGGCAGATACGTAAATACGGCGTTTACATACCATTTCTCACGCAATAAGGTTCGAACACTAGAACACCTATGCGGATTCTCCTGCACAGTGGCAGATATGTAAATACGGCGTTTACATACCATTTCTGACGCATTACGGTTCGAACACTCGAACACCTATACGGACTCTCGTGCACAGTGGCAGATATGTAAATACGGCGTTTACATACCATTTCTCACGCATTAAGGTTCGAACACTCGAACACCTATGCGGATTCTCCTCCACAGTGGCAGATATGTAAATACGGCATTTACATACCATTTCTCACGCATTAGGGTTCAAACACTCGAACACCTATGCGGATTCTCTTGCACAGTGGCAGATATGTAAGTACGGCGTTTACATACCATTTCTCACGCATTAAGGTTCGAACACTCGAACACCTATGCGGATTCTCCTCCACAGTGGCAGATATGTAAATACGGCGTTTACATACCATTTCTGACGCATTACGGTTCGAACACTCGAACACCTATACGGATTCTCCTGCACAGTGGCAGATATGTAAATACGGCATTTACATACCATTTCTGACGCATTACGGTTCGAACACTCGAACACCTATACGGATTCTCCTGCACAGTGGCAGATATGTAAATACGGCGTTTAGATACCATTTCTCACGCATTAGGGTTCGAACACTCGAACACCTATACGGATTCTCCTGCACAGTGGCAGATACGTAAATACGGCGTTTACATACCATTTCTCACGCATTAGGGTTCGAACACTCGAACACATATGCGGATTCCCCTGCACAGTGGCAGATATGTAAATACGGCGTTTACATACCATTTCTGACGCATTACTGTTCGAACACTCAAACAGCTATACGGATTCTCCTGCACAGTGGCAGATATGTAAATACGGCGTTTACATACCATTTCTGACGCATTACGGTTCGAACACTCGAACACCAATGCGGATTCTCCTGCACAGTGGCAGATATGTAAATACGGCGTTTACATGCCATTTCTCACGCATTAGGGTTCGAACACTCGAACACCTATACGGATTCTCCTGCACAGTGGCAGATACGTAAATACGGCGTTTACATACCATTTCTCACGCATTAAGGTTCGAACACTAGAATACCTATGCGGATTCTCCTGCACAGTGGCAGATATGTAAATACGGCGTTTACATACCATTTCTGACGCATTACGGTTCGAACACTCGAACACCTATGCGGATTCTCCTGCACTGTGGCAGATATGTAAATACGGCGTTTACATACCATTTCTGACGCATTACGGTTCGAACACTCGAACACCTATACGGACTCTCTTGCACAGTGGCAGATATGTAAATACGGCGTTTACATACCATTTCTCACGCATTAAGGTTCGAACACTCGAACACCTATGCGGATTCTCCTCCACAGTGGCAGATATGTAAATACGGCGTTTACATACCATTTCTCACGGATTAGGGTTCGAACACTCGAACACCTATGCGGATTCTCTTGCACAGTGGCAGATATGTAAATACGGCGTTTACATACCATTTCTCACACATTAGGGTTCGAACACTCGAACACCTATACGGATTCTCCTGCATAGTGGCAGATATGTAAATACGGCGTTTGCATACCATTTCTCACGCATTAGGGTTCAAACACTCGAACACCTATGCGGATTCTCCTGCACAGTGGCAGATATGTAAATACGGCGTTTACGTACCATTTCTGACGCATTACGGTTCGAACACTCGAACACCTATACGGACTCTCCTGCACAGTGGCAGATATGTAAATACGGCGTTTACATACCATTTCTCACGCATTAAGGTTCGAACACTCGAACACCTATGCGGATTCTCCTGCACAGTGGCAGATATGTAAATACGGCGTTTACATACCATTTCTGACTCATTATTGTCTGAACACTCGAACAGCTTTACGGATTCTCCTGCACAGTGGCAGATATGTAAATACGGCGTTTACATACCATTTCTGACGCATTACGGTTCGAACACTCGAACACCTATGCGGATTCTCCTGCACAGTGGCAGATATGTAAATACGGCGTTTACATACCATTTCTCACGTATTAGGGTTCGAACACTCGAACACCTATACGGATTCTCCTGCACAGTGGCAGATACGTAAATACGGCGTTTACATACCATTTCTCACGCATTAAGGTTCGAACACTAGAACACCTATGCGGATTTTCCTGCACAGTGGCAGATATGTAAATACGGCGTTTACATACCATTTCTGACGCATTACGGTTCGAACACTCGAACACCTATACGGACTCTCCTGCACAGTGGCAGATATGTAAATACGGCGTTTACATACCATTTCTCACGCATTAAGGTTCGAACACTCGAACACCTATGCGGATTCTCCTCCACAGTGGCAGATATGTAAATACGGCGTTTACATACCATTTCTCACGCATTACGGTTCGAACACTCGAGCACCTATACGGACTCTCCTGCACAGTGGCAGATATGTAAATACGGCGTTTACATACCATTTCTCACGCATTAAGGTTCGAACAATCGAACACCTATGCGGATTCTCCTCCACAGTGGCAGATATGTAAATACGGCGTTTACATACCATTTCTGACGCATTACGGTTCGAACACTCGAACACCTATACGGATTCTCCTGCACAGTGGCAGATATGTAAATACGGCATTTACATACCATTTCTGACGCATTACGGTTCGAACACTCGAACACCTATACGGATTCTCCTGCACAGTGGCAGATATGTAAATACGGCGTTTACATACCATTTCTCACGCATTAGGGTTCGAACACTCGAACACCTATACGGATTCTCCTGCGCAGTGGCAGATATGTAAATACGGCATTTACATACCATTTCTCACGCATTAAGGTTCGAACACTCGAACACCTATACGGATTCTCCTGCACAGTGGCAGATACGTAAATACGGCGTTTACATACCATTTCTCAGGCATTAAGGTTCGAACACTAGAACACCTATGCGGATTCTCCTGCACAGTGGCAGATATGTAAATACGGCGTTTACATACCATTTCTGACGCATTACGGTTCGAACACTCGAACACCTATGCGGATTCTCCAGCACAGTGGCAGATATGTAAATACGGCGTTTACATACCATTTCTCACGCATTAGGGTTCGAACACTCGAACACCTATACGGATTCTCCTGCATAGTGGCAGATATGTAAATACGACGTTTACATACCATTTCTCACACATTAAGGTTCGAACACTCGAACACCTATGCGGATTCTCCTGCATAGTGGCAGATTTGTAAATACGGCGTTTACATACCATTTCTGACGCATTATTGTTCGAACACTCGAACAGCTATACGGATTCTCCTGCACAGTGGCAGATATGTAAATACGGCGTTTACATACCATTTCTGACGCATTACGGTTCAAACACTCGAACACCAATGCGGATTCTCCTGCACAGTGGCAGATATGTAAATACGGTGTTTACATGCCATTTCTCACGCATTAGGGTTCGAACACTCGAACACCTATACGAATTCTCCTGCACAGTGGCAGATACGTAAATACGGCGTTTACATACCATTTCTCACGCATTAAGGTTCAAACACTAGAACACCTATGCGGATTCTCCTGCACAGTGGCAGATATGTAAATGCGGCGTTTACATACCATTTCTGACGCATTACGGTTCGAACACTCGAACACCTATACGGACTCTCCTGCACAGTGGCAGATATGTAAATACGGCGTTTACATACCATTTCTCACGCATTAAGGTTCGAACACTCGAACACCTATGCGGATTCTCCTCCACAGTGGCAGATATGTAAATACGGCGTTTACATACCATTTCTCACGCATTAGGGTTCGAACACTCGAACACCTATGCGGATTCTCTTGCACAGTGGCAGATATGTAAATACGCCGTTTACATACCATTTCTCACACATTAGGGTTCGAACACTCGAACACCTATACGGATTCTCCTGCATAGTGGCAGATATGTAAATACGGCGTTTACATACCATTTCTGACGCATTACGGTTCGAACACCCGAACACCTATACGGATTCTCCTGCACAGTGGCAGATATGTAAATACGGCATTTACATACCATTTCTGACGCATTACTGTTCGAACACTCGAACAGCTATACGGATTCTCCTGCACAGTGGGAGATATGTAAATACGGCGTTTACATACCATTTCTGACGCATTACGGTTCGAACACTCGAACACCAATGCGGATTCTCCTGCACAGTGGCAGATATGTAAATACGGCGTTTACATGCCATTTCTCACGCATTAGGGTTCGAACACTAGAACACCTATACGGATTCTCCTGCACAGTGGCAGATACGTAAATACGGCGTTTACATACCATTTCTCACGCATTGAGGTTCGAACACTAGAACACCTATGCGGATTCTCCTGCACAGTGGCAGATATGTAAATACGGCGTTTACATACCATTTCTGACGCATTACGGTTCGAACACTCGAACACCTATACGGACTCTCGTGCACAGTGGCAGATATGTAAATACGGCGTTTACATACCATTTCTCACGCATTAAGGTTCGAACACTCGAACACCTATGCGGATTCTCCTCCACAGTGGCAGATATGTAAATACGGCGTTTACATACCATTTCTCACGCATTAGGGTTCGAACACTCGAACACCTATGCGGATTCTCTTGCACAGTGGCAGATATGTAAGTACGGCGTTTACATACCATTTCTCACGCATTAAGGTTCGAACACTCGAACACCTATGCGGATTCTCCTCCACAGTGGCAGATATGTAAATACGGCGTTTGCATACCATTTCTGACGCATTACGGTTCGAACACTCGAACACCTATACGGATTCTCCTGCACAGTGGCAGATATGTAAATACGGCATTTACATACCATTTCTGACGCATTACGGTTCGAACACTCGAACACCTATACGGATTCTCCTGCACAGTGGCAGATATGTAAATACGGCGTTTAGATACCATTTCTCACGCATTAGGGTTCGAACACTCGAACACCTATACGGATTCTCCTGCACAGTGGCAGATACGTAAATACGGCGTTTACATACCATTTCTCACGCATTAGGGTTCGAACACTCGAACACCTATGTGGATTCCCCTGCACAGTGGCAGATATGTAAATACGGCGTTTACATACCATTTCTGACGCATTACTGTTCGAACACTCAAACAGCTATACGGATTCTCCTGCACAGTGGCAGATATGTAAATACGGCGTTTACATACCATTTCTGACGCATTACGGTTCGAACACTCGAACACCAATGCGGATTCTCCTGCACAGTGGCAGATATGTAAATACGGCGTTTACATGCCATTTCTCACGCATTAGGGTTCGAACACTCGAACACCTATACGGATTCTCCTGCACAGTGGCAGATACGTAAATACGGCGTTTACATACCATTTCTCACGCATTAAGGTTCGAACACTAGAATACCTATGCGGATTCTCCTGCACAGTGGCAGATATGTAAATACGGCGTTTACATACCATTTCTGACGCATTACGGTTCGAACACTCGAACACCTATGCGGATTCTCCTGCACTGTGGCAGATATGTAAATACGGCGTTTACATACCATTTCTGACGCATTACGGTTCGAACACTCGAACACCTATACGGACTCTCTTGCACAGTGGCAGATATGTAAATACGGCGTTTACATACCATTTCTCACGCATTAAGGTTCGAACACTCGAACACCTATGCGGATTCTCCTCCACAGTGGCAGATATGTAAATACGGCGTTTACATACCATTTCTCACGGATTAGGGTTCGAACACTCGAACACCTATGCGGATTCTCTTGCACAGTGGCAGATATGTAAATACGGCGTTTACATACCATTTCTCACACATTAGGGTTCGAACACTCGAACACCTATACGGATTCTCCTGCATAGTGGCAGATATGTAAATACGGCGTTTGCATACCATTTCTCACGCATTAGGGTTCGAACACTCGAACACCTATGCGGATTCTCCTGCACAGTGGCAGATATGTAAATACGGCGTTTACGTACCATTTCTGACGCATTACGGTTCGAACACTCGAACACCTATACGGACTCTCCTGCACAGTGGCAGATATGTAAATACGGCGTTTACATACCATTTCTCACGCATTAAGGTTCGAACACTCGAACACCTATGCGGATTCTCCTGCACAGTGGCAGATATGTAAATACGGCGTTTACATACCATTTCTGACTCATTATTGTTCGAACACTCGAACAGCTTTACGGATTCTCCTGCACAGTGGCAGATATGTAAATACGGCGTTTACATACCATTTCTGACGCATTACGGTTCGAACACTCGAACACCTATGCGGATTCTCCTGCACAGTGGCAGATATGTAAATACGGCGTTTACATACCATTTCTCACGTATTAGGGTTCGAACACTCGAACACCTATACGGATTCTCCTGCACAGTGGCAGATATGTAAATACGGTGTTTACATACCATTTCTCACACATTAAGGTTCGAACACTCGAACACCTATGCGGATTCCCCTGCACAGTGGCAGATATGTAAATACGGCGTTTACATACCATTTCTGACGCATTACGGTTTGAACACTCGAACACCTATACGGACTCTCCTGCACAGTGGCAGATATGTAAATACGGCGTTTACATACCATTTCTCACGCATTAAGGTTCGAACACTCGAACACCTATGCGGATTCTCCTGCACAGTGGCAGATATGTAAATACGGCGTTTACATACCATTTCTCACGCATTAGGGTTCGGACACTCGAACACCTATGCGGATTCTCTTGCACAGTGGCAGATATGTAAATACGGCGTTTACATACCATTTCTCACGCATTAGGGTTCGAACACTCGAACACCTATACAGATTCTCCTGCACAGTGGCAGATATGTAAATACGGCGTTTGCATACCATTTCTCACGCATTAGGGTTCGAACACTCGAACACCTATACGGATTCTCCTGCACAGTGGCAGATATGTAAATACGGCGTTTACATACCAGTTCTCACGCATTAGGGTTCGAACACTCGAACACCTATGTGGATTCTCCTGCACAGTGGCAGATATGTAAATACGGCGTTTACAAACCATTTCTGACGCATTTCTGTTCGAACACTCGAACAGCTATACGGATTCTCCTGCACAGTGGCAGATATGTAAATACGGCGTTTACATACCATTTCTGACGCATTACGGTTCGAACACTCGAACACCAATGCGGATTCTCCTGCACAGTGGCAGATATGTAAATACGGCGTTTACATGCCATTTCTCACGCATTAGGGTTCGAACACTCGAACACCTATACGGATTCTCCTGCACAGTGGCAGATACGTAAATACGGCGTTTACATACCATTTCTCACGCATTAAGGTTCGAACACTAGAACACCTAAGCGGATTCTCCTGCACAGCGGCAGATATGTAAATACGGCGTTTACATACCATTTCTGACGTATTACGGTTCGAACACTCGAACACCTATACAGACTCTGCTGCACAGTGGCAGATATGTAAATACGGCATTTACATACCATTTCTCACGCATTAAGGTTCGAACACTCGAACAGCTATGCGGATTCTCCTCCAGAGTGGCAGATATGTAAATACGGCGTTTACATACCATTTCTCACGCATTAGGGTTCGAACACTCGAACACCTATGCGGATTCTCTTGCACAGTGGCAGATATGTAAATACGGCGTTTACATACCATTTCTCATGCATTAGGGTTCGAACACTCGAACACCTATACGGATTCTCCTGAACAGTGGCAGATATGTAAATACGGCGTTTGCATACCATTTCTCACGCATTAGGGTTCGAACACTCGAACACCTATACGGATTCTCCTGCACAGTGGCAGATATGTAAATACGGCGTTTACATACCAGTTCCCACGCATTAGGGTTCGAACACTCGAACACCTATGCGGATTCTCCTGCACAGTGGCAGATATGTAAATACGGCGTTTACATGCCATTTCTCACGCATTAGGGTTTGAACACTCGAACACTTATACGGATTCTCCTGCACTGTGGCAGATACGTAAATACGGCGTTTACATACCATTTCTCACGCATTAAGGTTCGAACACTAGAACACCTATGCGGATTCTCCTGCACAGTGGCAGATATGTAAATACGACGTTTACATACCATTTCTGACGCATTATGGTTCGAACACTCGAACACCTATACGGACTCTCCTGCACAGTGGCAGATATGTAAATACGGCGTTTACACACCATTTCTCATGCATTAAGGTTCGAACACTCGAACACCTATGCGGATTCTCCTCCACAGTGGCAGATATGTAAATACGGCGTTTACATACCATTTCTCACGCATTACGGTTCGAACACTCGAACACCTATACGGACTCTCCTGCACAGTGGCAGATATGTAAATACGGCGTTTACATACCATTTCTCACGCATTAAGGTTCGAACACTCGAACACCTATGCGGATTCTCCTCCACAGTGGCAGATATGTAAATACGGCGTTTACATACCATTTTTGACGAGTTACGGTTCGAACACTCGAACACCTATATGGATTCTCCTGCACTGTGGCAGATATGTAAATACGGCATTTACATACCATTTCTGATGCATTACGGTTCGAACACTCGAACACCTATACGGATTCTCCTGCATAGTGGCAGATATGTAAATACGGCGTTTACATACCATTTCTCACGCATTAGGGTTCGAACACTCGAACACCTATACGGATTCTCCTGCACAGTGGCAGATATGTAAATACAGCGTTTACATACCATTTCTGACGCATTACGGTTTGAACACTCGAACACCTATACGGACTCTCCTGCACAGTGGCAGATATGTAAATACGGCGTTTACGTACCATTTCTCACGCATTAAGGTTCGAACACTCGAACACCTATGCGGATTCTCCTCCATAGTGGCAGATATGTAAATACGGCGTTTACATACCATTTCTGACGCATTACGGTTCGAACACTCGAACACCTATACGGACTCTCCTGCACAGTGGCAGATATGTAAATACGGCGTTTACATACCATTTCTCACGCATTAAGGTTCGAACACTCGAACACCTATGCGGATTCTCCTCCACAATGGCAGATATGTAAATACGGCGTTTACATACCATTTTTGACGCGTTACGGTTCGAACACTCGAACACCTATACGGATTCTCCTGCACTGTGGCAGATATGTAAATACGGCATTTACATACCATTTCTGACGCATTACGGTTCGAACACTCGAACACCTATACAGATTCTCCTACACAGTGGCAGATATGTAAATACGGCGTTTACATACCATTTCTCACGCATTAGGGTTCGAACACTCGAACACCTATACGGATTCTCCTGCACAGTGGCAGATATGTAAATACGGCGTTTACATACCATTTCTCACGCATTAAGGTTCGAACACTCGAACACCTATGCGGATTCTCCTGCACAGTGGCAGATATGTAAATACGGCGTTTACATACCATTTCTGACGCATTATTGTTCGAACACTCGAACAGCTATACGGATTCTCCTGCACAGTGGCGGATATGTAAATACGGCGTTTACATACCATTTCTGACGCATTACGGTTCGAACACTCGAACACCTATGCGGATTCTCCAGCACAGTGGCAGATATGTAAATACGGCGTTTACATACCATTTCTCACGCATTAGGGTTCGAACACTCGAACACCTATACGGATTCTCCTGCACAGTGGCAGATATGTAAATACGGCGTTTACATACCATTTCTCACACATTAAGGTTCGAACACTCGAACACCTATGCGGATTCTCCTGCACATTGGCAGATATGTAAATACGGCGTTTACATACCATTTCTGACGCATTACGGTTTGAACACTCGAACACCTGTACGGACTCTCCTGCACAGTGGCATATATGTAAATACGGCGTTTACAAACCATTTCTCACGCATTAAGGTTCGAACACTCGAACACCTATGCGGATTCTCCTGCACAGTGGCAGATATGTAAATACGGCGTTTACATACCATTTCTCACGCATTAGGGTTCGAACACTCGAACACCTATGCGGATTCTCTTGCACAGTGGCAGATATGTAAATACGGCGTTTGCATACAATTTCTCACGCATTAGGGTTCGAACACTCGAACACCTATACGGATTCTCCTGCACAGTGGCAGATATGTAAATACGGCGTTTGCATACCATTTCTCACGCATTAGGGTTCGAACACTCGAACACCTATACGGATTCTCCTGCACAGTGGCAGATATGTAAATACGGCGTTTACATACCATTTCTCACGCATTAGGGTTCGAACACTCGAACACCTATGCGGATTTTCCTGCAGAGTGGCAGATATGTAAATACGACGTTTACATACCATTTCTGACGCATTACTGTTCGAACACTCGAACAGCTATACGGATTCTCCTGCACAGTGGCAGATATGTAAATACGGCGTTTACATACCATTTCTGACGCATTAAGGTTCGAACACTCGAACACCAATGCGGATTCTCCTGCACAGTGGCAGATATGTAAATACGGCGTTTACATGCCATTTCTCACGCATTAGGGTTCGAACACTCGAACACCTATACGGATTCTCCTGCACAGTGGCAGATACGTAAATACGGCGTTCACATACCATTTCTCACGCATTAAGGTTCGAACACTAGAACACCTATGCGGATTCTCCTGCACAGTGGCAGATATGTAAATACGGCGTTTACATACCATTTCTGACGCATTACGGTTCGAACACTCGAACACCTATACAGACTCTCCTGCACAGTGGCAGATATGTAAATACGGCGTTTACATACCATTTCTCACGCATTAAGGTTCGAACACTCGAACACCTATGCGGATTCTCCTGCACAGTGGCAGATATGTAAATACGGCGTTTACGTACCATTTCTGACTCATTATTGTTCGAACACTCGAACAGCTATACGGATTCTCCTGCACAGTGCCAGATATGTAAATACGGCGTTTACATACCATTTCTGACGCATTACGGTTCGAACACTCGAACACCTAAGCGGATTCTCCTGCACAGTGGCAGATATGTAAATACGGCGTTTACATACCATTTCTCACGCATTACTGTTCGAACACTCGAACACCTATACGGACTCTCCTGCACAGTGGCAGATATGTAAATACGGCGTTTACATACCATTTCTCACGCATTAAGGTTCGAGCACTCGAACACCTATGCGGATTCTCCTGTACAGTGGCAGATATGTAAATACGGCGTTTACATACCATTTCTGACGCATTACGGTTTGAACACTCGAACACCTATACGGACTCTCCTGCACAGTGGCAGATATGTAAATACGGCGTTTACATACCATTTCTCACGCATTAAGGTTCGAACACTCGAACACCTATACGGATTCTCCTGCACAGTGGCAGATATGTAAATACGGTGTTTACATACCATTTCTGACGCATTACGGTTTGAACAATCGAACACCTATACGGACTCTCCTGCACAGTGGCAGATATGTAAATACGGCGTTTACATACCATTTCTCACGCATTAAGGTTCGAACACTCGAACACCTATGCGGATTCTCCTGCACAGTGGCAGATATGTAAATACGGCGTTTACATACCATTTCTCACGCATTAGGGTTCGGACACTCGAACACCTATGCGGATTCTCTTGCACAGTGGCAGATATGTAAATACGGCGTTTACATACCATTTCTCACGCATTAGGGTTCGGACACTCGAACACCTATGCGGATTCTCTTGCACAGTGGCAGATATGTAAATACGGCGTTTACATACCATTTCTCACACATTAAGGTTCGAACACTCGAACACCTATGCGGATTCTCCTGCACAGTGGCAGATATGTAAATACGGCGTTTACATACCATTTCTGACGCATTACGGTTTGAACAATCGAACACCTATACGGACTCTCCTGCACAGTGGCAGATATGTAAATACGGCGTTTACATACCATTTCTCACGCATTAAGGTTCGAACACTCGAACACCTATGCGGATTCTCCTGCACAGTGGCAGATATGTAAATACGGCGTTTACATACCATTTCTCACGCATTAGGGTTCGGACACTCGAACACCTATGCGGATTCTCTTGCACAGTGGCAGATATGTAAATACGGCGTTTACATTCCATTTCTCACGCATTAGGGTTCGAACACTCGAACACCTATACAGATTCTCCTGCACAGTGGCAGATATGTAAATACGGCATTTGCATACCATTTCTCACGCATTAGGGTTCGAACACTCGAACACCTACACGGATTCTCCTGCACAGTGGCAGATATGTAAATACGGCGTTTACATACCAGTTCTCACGCATTAGGGTTCGAACACTCGAACACCTATGCGGATTCTCCTGCACAGTGGCAGATATGTAAATACGGCGTTTACAAACCATTTCTGACGCATTTCTGTTCGAACACTCGAACAGCTATACGGATTCTCCTGCACAGTGGCAGATATGTAAATACGGCGTTTACATACCATTTCTGACGCATTACGGTTCGAACACTCGACCACCAATGCGGGTTCTCCTGCACAGTGGCAGATATGTGAATACGGCGTTTACATGCCATTTCTCACGCATTAGGGTTCGAACACTCGAACACCTATACGGATTCTCCTGCACAGTGGCAGATACGTAAATACGGCGTTTACATACCATTTCTCACGCATTAAGGTTCGAACACTAGAACACCTAAGCGGAATCTCCTGCACAGTGGCAGATATGTAAATACGGCGTTTACATACCATTTCTGACGCATTACGGTTCGAACACTCGAACACCTATACAGACTCTCCTGCACAGTGGCAGATATGTAAATACGGCATTTACATACCATTTCTCACGCATTAAGGTTCGAACACTCGAAAACCTATGCGGATTCTCCTCCAGAGTGGCAGATATGTAAATACGGCGTTTACATACCATTTCTCACAAATTAGGGTTCGAACACTCGAACACCTATGCGGATTCTCCTGCACAGTGGCAGATATGTAAATACGGCGTTTGCATACCATTTCTCACGCATTAGGGTTCGAACACTCGAACACCTATACGGATTCTCCTGCACAGTGGCAGATATGTAAATACGGCGTTTACATACCAGTTCCCACGCATTAGGGTTCGAACACTCGAACACCTATGCGGATTCTCCTGCACAGTGGCAGATATGTAAATACGGCGTTTACATACCAGTTCCCACGCATTAGGGTTCGAACACTCGAACACCTATGCGGATTCTCCTGCACAGTGGCAGATATGTAAATACGGCGTTTACATGCCATTTCTCACGCATTAGGGTTTGAACACTCGAACACCTATACGGATTCTACTGCACAGTGGCAGATACGTAAATACGGCGTTTACATACCATTTCTCACGCATTAAGGTTCGAACACTAGAACACCTATGCGGATTCTCCTGCACAGTGGCAGATATGTAAATACGGCGTTTACATACCATTTCTGACGCATTATGGTTCGAACACTCGAACACCTATACGGACTCTCCTGCACAGTGGCAGATATGTAAATACGGCGTTTACATACCATTTCTCACGCCTTAAGGTTCGAACACTCGAACACCTATGCGGATTCTCCTGCACAGTGGCAGATATGTAAATACGGCGTTTACATACCATTTCTGACGCATTACGGTTTGAACAATCGAACACCTATACGGACTCTCCTGCACAGTGGCAGATATGTAAATACGGCGTTTACATACCATTTCTCACGCATTAAGGTTCGAACACTCGAACACCTATGCGGATTCTCCTGCACAGTGGCAGATATGTAAATACGGCGTTTACATACCATTTCTCACGCATTAGGGTTCGGACACTCGAACACCTATGCGGATTCTCTTGCACAGTGGCAGATATGTAAATACGGCGTTTACATTCCATTTCTCACGCATTAGGGTTCGAACACTCGAACACCTATACAGATTCTCCTGCACAGTGGCAGATATGTAAATACGGCATTTGCATACCATTTCTCACGCATTAGGGTTCGAACACTCGAACACCTACACGGATTCTCCTGCACAGTGGCAGATATGTAAATACGGCGTTTACATACCAGTTCTCACGCATTAGGGTTCGAACACTCGAACACCTATGCGGATTCTCCTGCACAGTGGCAGATATGTAAATACGGCGTTTACAAACCATTTCTGACGCATTTCTGTTCGAACACTCGAACAGCTATACGGATTCTCCTGCACAGTGGCAGATATGTAAATACGGCGTTTACATACCATTTCTGACGCATTACGGTTCGAACACTCGACCACCAATGCGGGTTCTCCTGCACAGTGGCAGATATGTAAATACGGCGTTTACATGCCATTTCTCACGCATTAGGGTTCGAACACTCGAACACCTATACGGATTCTCCTGCACAGTGGCAGATACGTAAATACGGCGTTTACATACCATTTCTCACGCATTAAGGTTCGAACACTAGAACACCTAAGCGGATTCTCCTGCACAGTGGCAGATATGTAAATACGGCGTTTACATACCATTTCTGACGCATTACGGTTCGAACACTCGAACACCTATACAGACTCTCCTGCACAGTGGCAGATATGTAAATACGGCATTTACATACCATTTCTCACGCATTAAGGTTCGAACACTCGAAAACCTATGCGGATTCTCCTCCAGAGTGGCAGATATGTAAATACGGCGTTTACATACCATTTCTCACAAATTAGGGTTCGAACACTCGAACACCTATGCGGATTCTCCTGCAAAGTGGCAGATATGTAAATACGGCGTTTGCATACCATTTCTCACGCATTAGGGTTCGAACACTCGAACACCTATACGGATTCTCCTGCACAGTGGCAGATATGTAAATACGGCGTTTACATACCAGTTCCCACGCATTAGGGTTCGAACACTCGAACACCTATGCGGATTCTCCTGCACAGTGGCAGATATGTAAATACGGCGTTTACATACCAGTTCCCACGCATTAGGGTTCGAACACTCGAACACCTATGCGGATTCTCCTGCACAGTGGCAGATATGTAAATACGGCGTTTACATGCCATTTCTCACGCATTAGGGTTTGAACACTCGAACACCTATACGGATTCTACTGCACAGTGGCAGATACGTAAATACGGCGTTTACATACCATTTCTCACGCATTAAGGTTCGAACACTAGAACACCTATGCGGATTCTCCTGCACAGTGGCAGATATGTAAATACGGCGTTTACATACCATTTCTGACGCATTATGGTTCGAACACTCGAACACCTATACGGACTCTCCTGCACAGTGGCAGATATGTAAATACGGCGTTTACATACCATTTCTCACGCCTTAAGGTTCGAACACTCGAACACCTATGCGGATTCTCCTCCACAGTGGCAGATATGTAAATACGGCGTTTACATACCATTTCTCACGCATTACGGTTCGAACACTCGAACACCTATACGGACTCTCCTGCACAGTGGCAGATATGTAAATACGGCGTTTACATACCATTTCTCACGCATTAAGGTTCGAACACTCGAACACATATGCGGATTCTCCTCCACAGTGGCAGATATGTAAATACGGCGTTTACATACCATTTCTGACGCATTACGGTTCGAACACTCGAACACCTATACGGATTCTCCTGCACTGTGGCAGATATGTAAATACGGCATTTACATACCATTTCTGACGCATTACGGTTCGAACACTCGAACACCTATACGGATTCTCCTGCACAGTGGCAGATATGTAAATACGGCGTTTACATACCATTTCTCACGCATTAGGGTTCGAACACTCGAACACCTATACGGATTCTCCTGCACAGTGGCAGATATGTAAATACGGCGTTTACATACCATTTCTCACGCATTAAGGTTCGAACACTCGAACACCTATGCGGATTCTCCTGCACAGTGGCAGATATGTAAATACGGCGTTTACATACCATTTCTGACGCATTATTTTTCGAACACTCGAACAGCTATACGGATTCTCCGGCACAGTGGCAGATATGTAAATACGGCGTTTACATACCATTTCTGACGCATTACGGTTCGAACACTCGAACACCTATGCGGATTCTCCAGCACAGTGGCAGATATGTAAATACGGCGTTTACATACCATTTCTCACGCATTAGGGTTCGAACACTCGAACACCTATACGGATTCTCCTGCACAGTGGCAGATATGTAAATACGGCGTTTACATACCATTTCTCACACATTAAGGTTCGAACACTCGAACACCTATGCGGATTCTCCTGCACAGTGGCAGATATGTAAATATGGCGTTTACATACCATTTCTGACGCATTACGGTTTGAACACTCGAACACCTATACGGACTCTCCTGCACAGTGGCATATATGTAAATACGGCGTTTACATACCATTTCTCACGCATTAAGGTTCGAACACTCGAACACCTATGCGGATTCTCCTGCACAGTGGCAGATATGTAAATACGGCGTTTGCATCCAATTTCTCACGCATTAGGGTTCGAACACTCGAACACCTATACGGATTCTCCTGCACAGTGGCAGATATGTAAATACGGCGTTTGCATACCATTTCTCACGCATTAGGGTTCGAACACTCGAACACCTATACGGATTCTCCTGCACAGTGGCAGATATGTAAATACGGCGTTTACATACCATTTCTCACGCATTAGGGTTCGAACACTCGAACACCTATGCGGATTCTCCTGCACAGTGGCAGATATGTAAATACGACGTTTACATACCATTTCTGACGCATTACTGTTCGAACACTCGAACAGCTATACGGATTCTCCTGCACGGTGGCAGATATGTAAATACGGCGTTTACGTACCATTTCTGACGCATTACGGTTCGAACACTCGAACACCAATGCGGATTCTCCTGCACAGTGGCAGATATGTAAATACGGCGTTTACATGTCATTTCTCACGCATTAGGGTTCGAACACTCGAACACCTATACGGATTCTCCTGCACAGTGGCAGATACGTAAATACGGCGTTTACATACCATTTCTCACGCATTAAGGTTCGAACACTAGAACACCTATGCGGATTCTCCTGCACAGTGGCAGATATGTAAATACGGCGTTTACATACCATTTCTGACGCATTACGGTTCGAACACTCGAACACCTATACGGACTCTCCTGCACAGTGGCAGATATGTAAATACGGCGTTTACATACCATTTCTCACGCATTAAGGTTCGAACACTCGAACACCTATGCGGATTCTCCTCCACAGTGGCAGATATGTAAATACGGCGTTTACATATAATTTCTCACGCATTACGGTTCGAACACTCGAACACCTATACGGACTCTCCTGCACAGTGGCAGATATGTAAATACGGCGTTTACATACCATTTCTCACGCATTAAGGTTCGAACACTCGAACACATATGCGGATTCTCCTCCACAGTGGCAGATATGTAAATACGGCGTTTACATACCATTTCTGACGCATTACGGTTCGAACACTCGAACACCTATACGGATTCTCCTGCACTGTGGCAGATATGTAAATACGGCATTTACATACCATTTCTGACGCATTACGGTTCGAACACTCGAACACCTATACGGATTCTCCTGCACAGTGGCAGATATGTAAATACAGCGTTTACATACCATTTCTCACGCATTAGGGTTCGAACACTCGAACACCTATACGGATTCTCCTGCACAGTGGCAGATATGTAAATACGGCGTTTACATACCATTTCTCACGCATTAAGGTTCGAACACTCGAACACCTATGCGGATTCTCCTGCACAGTGGCAGATATGTAAATACGGCGTTTACATACCATTTCTGACGCATTATTGTTCGAACACTCGAACAGCTATACGGATTCTCCTGCACAGTGGCAGATATGTAAATACGGCGTTTACATACCATTTCTGACGCATTACGGTTCGAACACTCGAACACCTATGCGGATTCTCCAGCACAGTGGCAGATATGTAAATACGGCGTTTACATACCATTTCTCACGCATTAGGGTTCGAACACTCGAACACCTATACGGATTCTCCTGCACAGTGGCAGATATGTAAATACGGCGTTTACATACCATTTCTCACACATTAAGGTTCGAACACTCGAACACCTATGCGGATTCTCCTGCACAGTGGCAGATATGTAAATACGGCGTTTACATACCATTTCTGACGCATTACGGTTTGAACACTCGAACACCTATACGGACTCTCCAACACAGTGGCAGATATGTAAATACGGCGTTTACATACCATTTCTCACGCATTAGGGTTCGAACACTCGAACACCTATACGGATTCTCCTGCACAGTGGCAGATATGTAAATACGGCGTTTACATACCATTTCTCACACATTAAGGTTCGCACACTCGAACACCTATGCGGATTCTCCTGCACAGTGGCAGATATGTAAATACGGCGTTTACATACCATTTCTGACGCATTACGGTTTGAACACTCGAACACCTATACGGACTCTCCTGCAGAGTGGTATATATGTAAATACGGCGTTTACATACCATTTCTCACGCATTAAGGTTCGAACACTGGAACACCTATGCGGATTCTCCTGCACAGTGGCAGATATGTAAATACGGCGTTTACATACCATTTCTCACGCATTAGGGTTCGAACACTCGAACACCTATACGGATTCTCTTGCACAGTGGCAGATATGTAAATACGGCGTTTGCATTCAATTTCTCACGCATTAGGGTTCGAACACTCGAACACCTATACGGATTCTCCTGCACAGTGCCAGAGATGTAAATACGGCGTTTGCATACCATTTCTCACGCATTAGGGTTCGAACACTCGAACACCTATACGGATTCTCCTGCACACTGGCAGATATGTAAATACGGCGTTTACATACCATTTCTCACGCATTAGGGTTCGAACACTCGAACACCTATACGGATTCTCCTGCACAGTGGCAGATATGTAAATACGGCGTTTACATACCATTTCTCACGCATTAGGGTTCGAACACTCGAACACCTATGCGGATTCTCCTGCACAGTGGCAGATATGTAAATACGACGTTTACATACCATTTCTGACGCATTACTGTTCGAACACTCGAACAGCTATACGGATTCTCCTGCACGGTGGCAGATATGTAAATACGGCGTTTACGTACCATTTCTGACGCATTACGGTTCGAACACTCGAACACCAATGCGGATTCTCCTGCACAGTGGCAGATATGTAAATACGGCGTTTACATGTCATTTCTCACGCATTAGGGTTCGAACACTCGAACACCTATACGGATTCTCCTGCACAGTGGCAGATACGTAAATACGGCGTTTACATACCATTTCTCACGCATTAAGGTTCGAACACTAGAACACCTATGCGGATTCTCCTGCACAGTGGCAGATATGTAAATACGGCGTTTACATACCATTTCTGACGCATTACGGTTCGAACACTCGAACACCTATACGGACTCTCCTGCACAGTGGCAGATATGTAAATACGGCGTTTACATACCATTTCTCACGCATTAAGGTTCGAACACTCGAACACCTATGCGGATTCTCCTCCACAGTGGCAGATATGTAAATACGGCGTTTACATATAATTTCTCACGCATTACGGTTCGAACACTCGAACACCTATACGGACTCTCCTGCACAGTGGCAGATATGTAAATACGGCGTTTACATACCATTTCTCACGCATTAAGGTTCGAACACTCGAACACATATGCGGATTCTCCTCCACAGTGGCAGATATGTAAATACGGCGTTTACATACCATTTCTGACGCATTACGGTTCGAACACTCGAACACCTATACGGATTCTCCTGCACTGTGGCAGATATGTAAATACGGCATTTACATACCATTTCTGACGCATTACGGTTCGAACACTCGAACACCTATACGGATTCTCCTGCACAGTGGCAGATATGTAAATACAGCGTTTACATACCATTTCTCACGCATTAGGGTTCGAACACTCGAACACCTATACGGATTCTCCTGCACAGTGGCAGATATGTAAATACGGCGTTTACATACCATTTCTCACGCATTAAGGTTCGAACACTCGAACACCTATGCGGATTCTCCTGCACAGTGGCAGATATGTAAATACGGCGTTTACATACCATTTCTGACGCATTATTGTTCGAACACTCGAACAGCTATACGGATTCTCCTGCACAGTGGCAGATATGTAAATACGGCGTTTACATACCATTTCTGACGCATTACGGTTCGAACACTCGAACACCTATGCGGATTCTCCAGCACAGTGGCAGATATGTAAATACGGCGTTTACATACCATTTCTCACGCATTAGGGTTCGAACACTCGAACACCTATACGGATTCTCCTGCACAGTGGCAGATATGTAAATACGGCGTTTACATACCATTTCTCACACATTAAGGTTCGAACACTCGAACACCTATGCGGATTCTCCTGCACAGTGGCAGATATGTAAATACGGCGTTTACATACCATTTCTGACGCATTACGGTTTGAACACTCGAACACCTATACGGACTCTCCAACACAGTGGCAGATATGTAAATACGGCGTTTACATACCATTTCTCACGCATTAGGGTTCGAACACTCGAACACCTATACGGATTCTCCTGCACAGTGGCAGATATGTAAATACGGCGTTTACATACCATTTCTCACACATTAAGGTTCGCACACTCGAACACCTATGCGGATTCTCCTGCACAGTGGCAGATATGTAAATACGGCGTTTACATACCATTTCTGACGCATTACGGTTTGAACACTCGAACACCTATACGGACTCTCCTGCAGAGTGGCATATATGTAAATACGGCGTTTACATACCATTTCTCACGCATTAAGGTTCGAACACTCGAACACCTATGCGGATTCTCCTGCACAGTGGCAGATATGTAAATACGGCGTTTACATACCATTTCTCACGCATTAGGGTTCGAACACTCGAACACCTATGCGGATTCTCTTGCACAGTGGCAGATATGTAAATACGGCGTTTGCATTCAATTTCTCACGCATTAGGGTTCGAACACTCGAACACCTATACGGATTCTCCTGCACAGTGGCAGAGATGTAAATACGGCGTTTGCATACCATTTCTAACGCATTAGGGTTCGAACACTCGAACACCTATACGGATTCTCCTGCACACTGGCAGATATGTAAATACGGCGTTTACATACCATTTCTCACGCATTAGGGTTCGAACACTCGAACACCTATACGGATTCTCCTGCACAGTGGCAGATATGTAAATACGGCGTTTACATGCCATTTCTCACGCATTAGGGTTCGAACACTCGAACACCTATGCGGATTCTCCTGCACAGTGGCAGATATGTAAATACGACGTTTACATACCATTTCTGACGCATTACTGTTCGAACACTCGAACAGCTATACGGATTCTCCTGCACAGTGGCAGATATGTAAATATGGCGTTTACGTACCATTTCTGACGCATTACGGTTCGAACACTCGAACACCAATGCGGATTCTCCTGCACAGTGGCAGATATGTAAATACGGCGTTTACATGTCATTTCTCACGCATTAGGGTTCGAACACTCGAACACCTATACGGATTCTCCTGCACAGTGGCAGATACGTAAATACGGCGTTTACATACCATTTCTCACGCATTAAGGTTCGAACACTAGAACACCTCTGCGGATTCTCCTGCACAGTGGCAGATATGTAAATACGGCGTTTACATACCATTTCTGACGCATTACGGTTCGAACACTCGAACACCTATACGGACTCTCCTGCACAGTGGCAGATATGTAAATACGGCGTTTACATACCATTTCTCACGCATTAAGGTTCGAACACTCGAACACCTATGCGGATTCTCCTCCACAGTGGCAGATATGTAAATACGGCGTTTACATATCATTTCTCACGCATTACGGTTCGAACACTCGAACACCTATACGGACTCTCCGGCACAGTGGCAGATATGTAAATACGGCGTTTACATACCATTTCTCACGCATTAAGGTTCGAACACTCGAACACATATGCGGATTCTCCTCCATAGTGGCAGATATGTAAATACGGCGTTTACATACCATTTCTGACGCATTACGGTTCGAACACTCGAACACCTATACGGATTCTCCTGCACTGTGGCAGATATGTAAATACGGCATTTACATACCATTTCTGACGCATTACGGTTCGAACACTCGAACACCTATACGGATTCTCCTGCACAGTGGCAGATATGTAAATACAGCGTTTACATACCATTTCTCACGCATTAGGGTTCGAACACTCGAACACCTATACGGATTCTCCTGCACAGTGGCAGATATGTAAATACGGCGTTTACATACCATTTCTCACGCATTAAGGTTCGAACACTCGAACACCTATGCGGATTCTCCTGCACAGTGGCAGATATGTAAATACGGCGTTTACATACCATTTCTGACGCATTATTGTTCGAACACTCGAATAGCTATACGGATTCTCCTGCACAGTGGCAGATATGTAAATACGGCGTTTACATACCATTTCTGACGCATTACGGTTCGAACACTCGAACACCTATGCGGATTCTCCAGCACAGTGGCAGATATGTAAATACGGCGTTTACATACCATTTCTCACGCATTAGGGTTCGAACACTCGAACACCTATACGGATTCTCCTGCACAGTGGCAGATATGTAAATACGACGTTTACATACCATTTCTCACGCATTAAGGTTCGAACACTCGAACACCTATGCGGATTCTCCTGCACAGTGGCAGATATGTAAATACGGCGTTTACATAC
Organism: Camellia sinensis; assembly: GCF_055761805.1. Classification (NCBI taxonomy): domain Eukaryota; kingdom Viridiplantae; phylum Streptophyta; class Magnoliopsida; order Ericales; family Theaceae; genus Camellia; species Camellia sinensis. The sequence continues at coordinate 50,779,537 of NC_138965.1, forward strand.
CATTTCTGACGCATTATTGTTCGAACACTCGAACAGCTATACAGATTCTCCTGCACAGTGGCAGATATGTAAATACGGCGTTTACATACCATTTCTGACGCATTACGGTTCGAACACTCGAACACCTATGCGGATTCTCCAGCACAGTGGCAGATATGTAAATACGGCGTTTACATACCATTTCTCTCGCATTGGGGTTCGAACACTCGAACACCTATACGGATTCTCCTGCACAGTGGCAGATATGTAAATACGGCGTTTACATACCATTTCTCACGCATTAAGGTTCGAACACTCGAACACCTATACGGACTCTCCTGCACAGTGGCAGATATGTAAATACGGCGTTTACATACCATTTCTCACGCATTAAGGTTCGAACACTCGAACACCTATGCGGATTCTCCTCCACAGTGGCAGATATGTAAATACGGCGTTTACATATCATTTCTCACGCATTACGGTTCGAACACTCGAACACCTATACGGACTCTCCTGCACAGTGGCAGATATGTAAATACGGCGTTTACATACCGTTTCTCACGCATTAAGGTTCGAACACTCGAACACATATGCGGATTCTCCTCCATAGTGGCAGATATGTAAATACGGCGTTTACATACCATTTCTGACGCATTACGGTTCGAACACTCGAACACCTATACGGATTCTCCTGCACTGTGGCAGATATGTAAATACGGCATTTACATACCATTTCTGACGCATTACGGTTCGAACACTCGAACACCTATACGGATTCTCCTGCACAGTGGCAGATATGTAAATACGGCGTTTACATACCATTTCTGACGCATTACGGTTCGAACACTCGAACACCTATGCGGATTCTCCAGCACAGTGGCAGATATGTAAATACGGCGTTTACATACCATTTCTCACGCATTAAGGTTCGAACACTCGAACACCTATGCGGATTCTCCTGCACAGTGGCAGATATGTAAATACGGCGTTTACATACCATTTCTGACGCATTATTGTTCGAACACTCGAACAGCTATACGGATTCTCCTGCACAGTGGCAGATATGTAAATACGGCGTTTACATACCATTTCTGACGCATTACGGTTCGAACACTCGAACACCTATGCGGATTCTCCAGCACAGTGGCAGATATGTAAATACGGCGTTTACATACCATTTCTCACGCATTAGGGTTCGAACACTCGAACACCTATACGGATTCTCCTGCACAGTGGCAGATATGTAAATACGACGTTTACATACCATTTCTCACGCATTAAGGTTCGAACACTCGAACACCTATGCGGATTCTCCTGCACAGTGGCAGATATGTAAATACGGCGTTTACATACCATTTCTGACGCATTATTGTTCGAACACTCGAACAGCTATACAGATTCTCCTGCACAGTGGCAGATATGTAAATACGGCGTTTACATACCATTTCTGACGCATTACGGTTCGAACACTCGAACACCTATGCGGATTCTCCAGCACAGTGGCAGATATGTAAATACGGCGTTTACATACCATTTCTCTCGCATTGGGGTTCGAACACTCGAACACCTATACGGATTCTCCTGCACAGTGGCAGATATGTAAATACGGCGTTTACATACCATTTCTCACGCATTAGGGTTCGAACACTCGAACACCTATGCGGATTCTCCTGCACAGTGGCAGATATGTAAATACGACGTTTACATACCATTTCTGACGCATTACTGTTCGAACACTCGAACAGCTATACGGATTCTCCTGCACAGTGGCAGATATGTAAATACGGCGTTTACATACCATTTCTGACGCATTACGGTTCGAACAAACGAACACCAATGCGGATTCTCCTGCACAGTGGCAGATATGTAAATACGGCGTTTACATGTCATTTCTCACGCATTAGGGTTCGAACACTCGAACACATATACGGATTCTCCTGCACAGTGGCAGATACGTAAATACGGCGTTTACATACCATTTCTCACGCATTAAGGTTCGAACACAAGAACACCTATGCGGATTCTCCTGCACAGTGGCAGATATGTAAATACGGCGTTTACATACCATTTCTGACGCATTACGGTTCGAACACTCGAACACCTATACGGACTCTCCTGCACAGTGGCAGATATGTAAATACGGCGTTTACATACCATTTCTGACGCATTACGGTTCGAACACTCGAACACATATGCGGATTCTCCTGCACAGTGGCAGATATGTAAATACGGCGTTTACATACCATTTCTCACGCATTACAGTTCGAACACTCGAACACCTATACGGATTCTCCTGCACAGTGGCAGATATGTAAATACGGCGTTTACATACCATTTCTCACGCATTATGGTTCGAACACTCGAACACCTATGCGGATTCTCCTGCACAGTGGCAGATATGTAAATACGGCGTTTACATACCATTTCTGACGCATTACGGTTTGAACACTCGAACACCTATACGGACTCTCCTACATAGTGGCATATATGTAAATACGGCGTTTACATACCATTTCTCACGCATTAAGGTTCGAACACTCGAACACCTATGCGGATTCTCCTGCACAGTGGCAGATATGTAAATACGGCGTTTACATACCATTTCTCACGCATTAGGGTTCGAACACTCGAACACCTATGCGGATTCTCTTGCACAGTGGCAGATATGTAAATACGGCGTTTGCATACAATTTCTCACGCATTAGGGTTCGAACACTCGAACACCTATACGGATTCTCCTGCACAGTGGCAGATATGTAAATACGGCGTTTGCATACCACTTCTCACGCATTAGGGTTCGAACACTCGAACACCTATACGGATTCTCCTGCACAGTGGCAGATATGTAAATACGGCGTTTACATACCATTTCTCACGCATTAGGGTTCGAACACTCGAACACCTATGCGGATTCTCCTGCACAGTGGCAGATATGTAAATACGACGTTTACATACCATTTCTGACGCATTACTGTTCGAACACTCGAACAGCTATACGGACTCTCCTGCACAGTGGCAGATATGTAAATACGGCGTTTACATACCATTTCTGACGCATTACGGTTCGAACACTCGAACACCAATGCGGATTCTCCTGCACAGTGGCAGATATGTAAATACGGCGTTTACATGTCATTTCTCACGCATTAGGGTTCGAACACTCGAACACCTATACGGATTCTCCTGCACAGTGGCAGATACGTAAATACGGCGTTTACATACCATTTCTCACGCATTAAGGTTCGAACACTAGAACACCTATGCGGATTCTCCTGCACAGTGGCAGATATGTAAATACGGCGTTTACATACCATTTCTGACGCATTACGGTTCGAACACTCGAACACCTATACGGACTCTCCTGCACAGTGGCAGATATGTAAATACGGCGTTTACATACCATTTCTCACGCATTAAGGTTCGAACACTCGAACACCTATGCGGATTCTCCTCCACAGTGGCTGATATGTAAATACGGCGTTTACATATCATTTCTCACGCATTACGGTTCGAACACTCGAACACCTATACGGAATCTCCTGCACAGTGGCAGATATGTAAATACGGCGTTTACATACCATTTCTCACGCATTAAGGTTCGAACACTCGAACACATATGCGGATTCTCCTCCACAGTGGCAGATATGTAAATACGGCGTTTACATACCATTTCTGACGCATTACAGTTCGAACACTCGAACACCTATACGGATTCTCCTGCACTGTGGCAGATATGTAAATACGGCATTTACATACCATTTCTGACGCATTACGGTTCGAACACTCGAACATCTATACGGATTCTCCTGCACAGTGGCAGATATGTAAATACATCGTTTACATACCATTTCTCACGCATTAGGGTTCGAACACTCGAACACCTATACGGATTCTCCTGCACAGTGGCAGATATGTAAATACGGCGTTTACATACCATTTCTCACGCATTAAGGTTCGAACACTCGAACACCTATGCGGATTCTCCTGCACAGTGGCAGATATGTAAATACGGCGTTTACAAACCATTTCTGACGCATTATTGTTCGAACACTCGAACAGCTATACGGATTCTCCTGCACAGTGGCAGATATGTAAATACGGCGTTTACATACCATTTCTGACGCATTACGGTTCGAACACTCGAACACCTATGCGGATTCTCCAGCACAGTGGCAGATATGTAAATACGGCGTTTACATACCATTTCTCACGCATTGGGGTTCGAACACTCGAACACCTATACGGATTCTCCTGCACAGTGGCAGATATGTAAATACGGCGTTTACATACCATTTCTCACGCATTAGGGCTCGAACACTCGAACACCTATGCGGATTCTCCTGCACAGTGGCAGATATGTAAATACGACGTTTACATACCATTTCTGACGCATTACTGTTCGAACACTCGAACAGCTATACGGATTCTCCTGCACAGTGGCAGATATGTAAATACGGCGTTTACATACCATTTCTGACGCATTACGGTTCGAACACTCGAACACCAATGCGGATTCTCCTGCACAGTGGCAGATATGTAAATACGGCGTTTACATACCATTTCTCACGCATTAGGGTTCGAACACTCGAACACCTATGCGGATTCTCCTGCACAGTGGCAGATATGTAAATACGACGTTTACATACCATTTCTGACGCATTACTGTTCGAACACTCGAACAGCTATACGGACTCTCCTGCACAGTGGCAGATATGTAAATACGGCGTTTACATACCATTTCTGACGCATTACGGTTCGAACACTCGAACACCAATGCGGATTCTCCTGCACAGTGGCAGATATGTAAATACGGCGTTTACATGTCATTTCTCACGCATTAGGGTTCGAACACTCGAACACCTATACGGATTCTCCTGCACAGTGGCAGATACGTAAATACGGCGTTTACATACCATTTCTCACGCATTAAGGTTCGAACACTAGAACACCTATGCGGATACTCCTGCACAGTGGCAGATATGTAAATACGGCGTTTACATACCATTTCTGACGCATTACGGTTCGAACACTCGAACACCTATACGGACTCTCCTGCACAGTGGCAGATATGTAAATACGGCGTTTACATACCATTTCTCACGCATTAAGGTTCGAACACTCGAACACCTATGCGGATTCTCCTCCACAGTGGCTGATATGTAAATACGGCGTTTACATATCATTTCTCACGCATTACGGTTCGAACACTCGAACACCTACACGAAATCTCCTGCACAGTGGCAGATATGTAAATACGGCGTTTACATACCATTTCTCACGCATTAAGGTTCGAACACTCGAACACATATGCGGATTCTCCTCCACAGTGGCAGATATGTAAATACGGCGTTTACATACCATTTCTGACGCATTACAGTTCGAACACTCGAACACCTATACGGATTCTCCTGCACTGTGGCAGATATGTAAATACGGCATTTACATACCATTTCTGACGCATTACGGTTCGAACACTCGAACACCTATACGGATTCTCCTGCACAGTGGCAGATATGTAAATACAGCGTTTACATACCATTTCTCACGCATTAGGGTTCGAACACTCGAACAGCTATACGGATTCTCCTGCACAGTGGCAGATATGTAAATACGGCGTTTACATACCATTTCTCACGCATTAAGGTTCGAACACTCGAACACCTATGCGGATTCTCCTGCACAGTGGCAGATATGTAAATACGGCGTTTACATACCATTTCTGACGCATTATTGTTCGAACACTCGAACAGCTATACGGATTCTCCTGCACAGTGGCAGATATGTAAATACGGCGTTTACATACCATTTCTGACGCATTACGGTTCGAACACTCGAACACCTATGCGGATTCTCCAGCACAGTGGCAGATATGTAAATACGGCGTTTACATACCATTTCTCACGCATTGGGGTTCGAACACTCGAACACCTATACGGATTCTCCTGCACAGTGGCAGATATGTAAATACGGCGTTTACATACCATTTCTCACGCATTAGGGTTCGAACACTCGAACACCTATGCGGATTCTCCTGCACAGTGGCAGATATGTAAATACGACGTTTACATACCATTTCTGACGCATTACTGTTCGAACACTCGAACAGCTATACGGATTCTCCTGCACAGTGGCAGATATGTAAATACGGCGTTTACATACCATTTCTGACGCATTACGGTTCGAACACTCGAACACCAATGCGGATTCTCCTGCACAGTGGCAGATATGTAAATACGGCGTTTACATACCATTTCTGACGCATTACGGTTTGAACACTCGAACACCTATACGGACTCTCCTGCACAGTGGCATATATGTAAATACGGCGTTTACATACCATTTCTCACGCATTAAGGTTCGAACACTCGAACACCTATGCGGATTCTCCTGCACAGTGGCAGATATGTAAATACGGCGTTTACATACCATTTCTCACGCATTAGGGTTCGAACACTCGAACACCTATGCGGATTCTCTTGCACAGTGGCAGATATGTAAATACGGCATTTGCATACAATTTCTCACGCATTAGGGTTCGAACACTCGAACACCTATACGGATTCTCCTGCACAGTGGCAGATATGTAAATACGGCGTTTGCATACCACTTCTCACGCATTAGGGTTCGAACACTCGAACACCTATACGGATTCTGCTGCACAGTGGCAGATATGTAAATACGGCGTTTACATACCATTTCTCACGCATTAGGGTTCGAACACTCGAACACCTATGCGGATTCTCCTGCACAGTGGCAGATATGTAAATACGACGTTTACATACCATTTCTGACGCATTACTGTTCGAACACTCGAACAGCTATACGGACTCTCCTGCACAGTGGCAGATATGTAAATACGGCGTTTACATACCATTTCTGACGCATTACGGTTCGAACACTCGAACACCAATGCGGATTCTCCTGCACAGTGGCAGATATGTAAATACGGCGTTTACATGTCATTTCTCACGCATTAGGGTTCGAACACTCGAACACCTATACGGATTCTCCTGCACAGTGGCAGATACGTAAATACGGCGTTTACATACCATTTCTCACGCATTAAGGTTCGAACACTAGAACACCTATGCGGATTCTCCTGCACAGTGGCAGATATGTAAATACGGCGTTTACATACCATTTCTGACGCATTACGGTTCGAACACTCGAACACCTATACGGACTCTCCTGCACAGTGGCAGATATGTAAATACGGCGTTTACATACCATTTCTCACGCATTAAGGTTCGAACACTCGAACACCTATGCGGATTCTCCTCCACAGTGGCTGATATGTAAATACGGCGTTTACATATCATTTCTCACGCATTACGGTTCGAACACTCGAACACCTATACGGAATCTCCTGCACAGTGGCAGATATGTAAATACGGCGTTTACATACCATTTCTCACGCATTAAGGTTCGAACACTCGAACACATATGCGGATTCTCCTCCACAGTGGCAGATATGTAAATACGGCGTTTACATTCCATTTCTGACGCATTACAGTTCGAACACTCGAACACCTATACGGATTCTCCTGCACTGTGGCAGATATGTAAATACGGCATTTACATACCATTTCTGACGCATTACGGTTCGAACACTCGAACACCTATACGGATTCTCCTGCACAGTGGCAGATATGTAAATACAGCGTTTACATACCATTTCTCACGCATTAGGGTTCGAACACTCGAACACCTATACGGATTCTCCTGCACAGTGGCAGATATGTAAATACGGCGTTTACATACCATTTCTCACGCATTAAGGTTCGAACACTCGAACACCTATGCGGATTCTCCTGCACAGTGGCAGATATGTAAATACGGCGTTTACATACCATTTCTGACGCATTATTGTTCGAACACTCGAACAGCTATACGGATTCTGCTGCACAGTGGCAGATATGTAAATACGGCGTTTACATACCATTTCTGACGCATTACGGTTCGAACACTCGAACACCTATGCGGATTCTCCAGCACAGTGGCAGATATGTAAATACGGCGTTTACATACCATTTCTCACGCATTGGGGTTCGAACACTCGAACACCTAAACACCTATACGGATTCTCCTGCACAGTGGCAGATATGTAAATACGGCGTTTACATACCATTTCTCACGCATTAGGGTTCGAACACTCGAACACCTATGCGGATTCTCCTGCACAGTGGCAGATATGTAAATACGACGTTTACATACCATTTCTGACGCATTACTGTTCGAACACTCGAACAGCTATACGGATTCTCCTGCACAGTGGCAGATATGTAAATACGGCGTTTACATACCATTTCTGACGCATTACGGTTCGAACACTCGAACACCAATGCGGATTCTCCTGCACAGTGGCAGATATGTAAATACGGCGTTTACATGTCATTTCTCACGCATTAGGGTTCGAACACTCGAACACCTATACGGATTCTCCTGCACAGTGGCAGATACGTAAATACGGCGTTTACATACCATTTCTCACGCATTAAGGTTCGAACACTAGAACACCTATGCGGATTCTCCTGCACAGTGGCAGATTTGTAAATACGGCGTTTACATACCATTTCTGACGCATTACGGTTCGAACACTCGAACACCTATACGGACTCTCCTGCACAGTGGCAGATATGTAAATACGGCGTTTACATACCATTTCTCACGCATTAAGGTTCGAACACTCGAACACATATGCGGATTCTCCTCCACAGTGGCAGATATGTAAATACGGCGTTTACATACCATTTCTGACGCATTACAGTTCGAACACTCGAACACCTATACGGATTCTCCTGCACTGTGGCAGATATGTAAATACGGCATTTACATACCATTTCTGACGCATTACGGTTCGAACACTCGAACACCTATACGGATTCTCCTGCACAGTGGCAGATATGTAAATACTGCGTTTACATACCATTTCTCACGCATTAGGGTTCGAACACTCGAACACCTATACGGATTCTCCTGCACAGTGGCAGATATGTAAATACGGCGTTTACATACCATTTCTCACGCATTAAGGTTCGAACACTCGAACACCTATGCGGATTCTCCTGCACAGTGGCAGATATGTAAATACGGCGTTTACATACCATTTCTGACGCATTATTGTTCGAACACTCGAACAGCTATACGGATTCTCCTGCACAGTGGCAGATATGTAAATACGGCGTTTACATACCATTTCTGACGCATTACGGTTCGAACACTCGAACACCTATGCGGATTCTCCAGCACAGTGGCAGATATGTAAATACGGCGTTTACATACCATTTCTCACGCATTAGGGTTCGAACACTCGAACACCTATACGGATTCTCCTGCACAGTGGCAGATATGTAAATACGGCGTTTACATACCATTTCTCACACATTAAGGTTCGAACACTCGAACACCTATACGGATTCTCCTGCACAGTGGCAGATATGTAAATACGGCGTTTACATACCATTTCTGACGCATTACGGTTTGAACACTCGAACACCTATATGGACTCTCCTGCACAGTGGCATATATGTAAATAAGGCGTTTACATACCATTTCTCACGCATTAAGGTTCGAACACTCGAACACCTATGCGGATTCTCCTGCACAGTGGCAGATATGTAAATACGGCGTTTACATACCATTTCTCACGCATTAGGGTTCGAACACTCGAACACCTATGCGGATTCTCTTGCACAGTGGCAGATATGTAAATACGGCGTTTGCATACAATTTCTCACGCATTAGGGTTCGAACACTCGAACACCTATACGGATTCTCCTGCACAGTGGCAGAGATGTAAATACGGCGTTTGCATACCATTTCTCACGCATTAGGGTTCGAACACTCGAACACCTATACGGATTCTCCTGCACAGTGGCAGATATGTAAATACGGCGTTTACATACCATTTCTCACGCATTAAGGTTCGAACACTCGAACACCTATGCGGATTCTCCTGCACAGTGGCAGATATGTAAATACGGCATTTACATACCATTTCTCACGCATTAGGGTTCGAACACTGGAACACCTATGCGGATTCTCTTGCACAGTGGCAGATATGTAAATACGGCGTTTGCATACAATTTCTCACGCATTAGGGTTTGAACACTCGAACACCTATACGGATTCTCCTGCACAGTGGCAGAGATGTAAATACGGCGTTTGCATACCATTTCTCACGCATTAGGGTTCGAACACTCGAACACCTATGCGGATTCTCCTGCACAGTGGCAGATATGTAAATACGGCGTTTGCATACAATTTCTCACGCATTAGGGTTCGAACACTCGAACACCTATACGGATTCTCCTGCACAGTGGCAGAGATTTAAATACGGCGTTTGCATACCTTTTCTCACGCATTAGGGTTCGAACACTCGAACACCTATACGGATTCTCCTGCACAGTGGCAGATATGTAAATACGGCGTTTACATACCATTTCTCACGCATTAAGGTTCGAACACTCGAACACCTATGCGGATTCTCCTGCACAGTGGCAGATATGTAAATACGGCGTTTACATACCATTTCTGACGCATTATTGTTCGAACACTCGAACAGCTATACGGATTCTCCTGCACAGTGGCAGATATGTAAATACGGCGTTTACATACCATTTCTGACGCATTACGGTTCGAACACTCGAACACCTATGCGGATTCTCCAGCACAGTGGCAGATATGTAAATACGGCGTTTACATACCATTTCTCACGCATTGGGGTTCGAACACTCGAACACATATACGGATTCTCCTGCACAGTGGCAGATATGTAAATACGGCGTTTACATACCATTTCTCACGCATTAGGGTTCGAACACTCGAACACCTATGCGGATTCTCCTGCATAGTGGCAGATATGTAAATACGACGTTTACATACCATTTCTGACGCATTACTGTTCGAACACTCGAACAGCTATACGGATTCTCCTGCACAGTGGCAGATATGTAAATACGGCGTTTACATACCATTTCTGACGCATTACGGTTCGAACACTCGAACACCAATGCGGATTCTCCTGCACAGTGGCAGATATGTAAATACGGCGTTTACATGTCATTTCTCACGCATTAGGGTTCGAACACTCGAACACCTATACGGATTCTCCTACACAGTGGCAGATACGTAAATACGGCGTTTACATACCATTTCTCACGCATTAAGGTTCGAACACTAGAACACCTATGCGGATTCTCCTGCACAGTGGCAGATATGTAAATACGGCGTTTACATACCATTTCTGACGCATTACGGTTCGAACACTCGAACACCTATACGGACTCTCCTGCACAGTGGCAGATATGTAAATACGGCGTTTACATACCATTTCTCACGCATTAAGGTTCGAACACTCGAACACATATGCGGATTCTCCTCCACAGTGGCAGATATGTAAATACGGCGTTTATATACCATTTCTGACGCATTACAGTTCGAACACTCGAACACCTATACGGATTCTCCTGCACTGTGGCAGATATGTAAATACGGCATTTGCATACCATTTCTGACGCATTACGGTTCGAACACTCGAACACCTATACGGATTCTCCTGCACAGTGGCAGATATGTAAATACAGCGTTTACATACCATTTCTCACGCATTAGGGTTCGAACACTCGAACACCTATACGGATTCTCCTGCACAGTGGCAGATATGTAAATACGGCGTTTACATACCATTTCTCACGCATTAAGGTTCGAACACTCGAACACCTATGCGGATTCTCCTGCACAGTGGCAGATATGTAAATACGGCGTTTACATACCATTTCTGACGCATTATTGTTCGAACACTCGAACAGCTATACGGATTCTCCTGCACAGTGGCAGATATGTAAATACGGCGTTTACATACCATTTCTGACGCATTACGGTTCGAACACTCGAACACCTATGCGGATTCTCCAGCACAGTGGCAGATATGTAAATACGGCGTTTACATACCATTTCTCACGCATTAGGGTTCGAACACTCGAACACCTATACGGATTCTCCTGCACAGTGGCAGATATGTAAATACGGCGTTTACATACCATTTCTCACACATTAAGGTTCGAACACTCGAACACCTATACGGATTCTCCTGCACAGTGGCAGATATGTAAATACGGCGTTTACATACCATTTCTGACGCATTACGGTTTGAACACTCGAACACCTATACGGACTCTCCTGCACAGTGGCATATATGTAAATAAGGCGTTTACATACCATTTCTCACGCATTAAGGTTCGAACACTCGAACACCTATGCGGATTCTCCTGCACAGTGGCAGATATGTAAATACGGCGTTTACATACCATTTCTGACGCATTATTGTTCGAACACTCGAACAGCTATACGGATTCTCCTGCACAGTGGCAGATATGTAAATACGGCGTTTACATACCATTTCTGACGCATTACGGTTCGAACACTCGAACACCTATGCGGATTCTCCAGCACAGTGGCAGATATGTAAATACGGCGTTTACATACCATTTCTCACGCATTGGGGTTCGAACACTCGAACACCTATACGGATTCTCCTGCACAGTGGCAGATATGTAAATACGGCGTTTACATACCATTTCTCACGCATTAGGGTTCGAACACTCGAACACCTATGCGGATTCTCCTGCATAGTGGCAGATATGTAAATACGACGTTTACATACCATTTCTGACGCATTACTGTTCGAACACTCGAACAGCTATACGGATTCTCCTGCACAGTGGCAGATATGTAAATACGGCGTTTACATACCATTTCTGACGCATTACGGTTCGAACACTCGAACACCAATGCGGATTCTCCTGCACAGTGGCAGATATGTAAATACGGCGTTTACATGTCATTTCTCACGCATTAGGGTTCGAACACTCGAACACCTATACGGATTCTCCTACACAGTGGCAGATACGTAAATACGGCGTTTACATACCATTTCTCACGCATTAAGGTTCGAACACTAGAACACCTATGCGGATTCTCCTGCACAGTGGCAGATATGTAAATACGGCGTTTACATACCATTTCTGACGCATTACGGTTCGAACACTCGAACACCTATACGGACTCTCCTGCACAGTGGCAGATATGTAAATACGGCGTTTACATACCATTTCTCACGCATTAAGGTTCGAACACTCGAACACATATGCGGATTCTCCTCCACAGTGGCAGATATGTAAATACGGCGTTTACATACCATTTCTGACGCATTACAGTTCGAACACTCGAACACCTATACGGATTCTCCTGCACTGTGGCAGATATGTAAATACGGCATTTGCATACCATTTCTGACGCATTACGGTTCGAACACTCGAACACCTATACGGATTCTCCTGCACAGTGGCAGATATGTAAATACAGCGTTTACATACCATTTCTCACGCATTAGGGTTCGAACACTCGAACACCTATACGGATTCTCCTGCACAGTGGCAGATATGTAAATACGGCGTTTACATACCATTTCTCACGCATTAAGGTTCGAACATTCGAACACCTATGCGGATTCTCCTGCACAGTGGCAGATATGTAAATACGGCGTTTACATACCATTTCTGACGCATTATTGTTCGAACACTCGAACAGCTATACGGATTCTCCTGCACAGTGGCAGATATGTAAATACGGCGTTTACATACCATTTCTGACGCATTACGGTTCGAACACTCGAACACCTATGCGGATTCTCCAGCACAGTGGCAGATATGTAAATACGGCGTTTACATACCATTTCTCACGCATTAGGGTTCGAACACTCGAACACCTATACGGATTCTCCTGCACAGTGGCAGATATGTAAATACGGCGTTCACATACCATTTCTCACACATTAAGGTTCGAACACTCGAACACCTATACGGATTCTCCTGCACAGTGGCAGATATGTAAATACGGCGTTTACATACCATTTCTGACGCATTACGGTTTGAACACTCGAACACCTATACGGACTCTCCTGCACAGTGGCATATATGTAAATAAGGCGTTTACATACCATTTCTCACGCATTAAGGTTCGAACACTCGAACACCTATGCGGATTCTCCTGCACAGTGGCAGATATGTAAATACGGCGTTTACATACCATTTCTCACGCATTAGGTTTCGAACACTCGAACACCTATGCGGATTCTCTTGCACAGTGGCAGATATGTAAATACGGCGTTTGCATACAATTTCTCACGCATTAGGGTTCGAACACTCGAACACCTATACGGATTCTCCTGCACAGTGGCAGAGATGTAAATACGGCGTTTGCATACCATTTCTCACGCATTAGGGTTCGAACACTCGAACACCTATACGGATTCTCCTGCACAGTGGCAGATATGTAAATACGGCGTTTACATACCATTTCTCAGGCATTAAGGTTCGAACACTCGAACACCTATGCGGATTCTCCTGCACAGTGGCAGATATGTAAATACGGCATTTACATACCATTTCTCACGCATTAGGGTTCGAACACTCGAACACCTATGCGGATTCTCTTGCATAGTGGCAGATATGTAAATACGGCGTTTGCATACAATTTCTCACGCATTAGGGTTCGAACACTCGAACACCTATACGGATTCTCCTGCACAGTGGCAGAGATGTAAATACGGCGTTTGCATACCATTTCTCACGCATTAGGGTTCGAACACTCGAACACCTATGCGGATTCTCCTGCACAGTGGCAGATATGTAAATACGGCGTTTGCATACAATTTCTCACGCATTAGGGTTCGAACACTCGAACACCTATACGGATTCTCCTGCACAGTGGCAGAGATTTAAATACGGCGTTTGCATACCTTTTCTCACGCATTAGGGTTCGAACACTCGAACACCTATACGGATTCTCCTGCACAGTGGCAGATATGTAAATACGGCGTTTACATACCATTTCTCACGCATTAAGGTTCGAACACTCGAACACCTATGCGGATTCTCCTGCAGAGTGGCAGATATGTAAATACGGCGTTTACATACCATTTCTGACGCATTATTGTTCGAACACTCGAACAGCTATACGGATTCTCCTGCACAGTGGCAGATATGTAAATACGGCGTTTACATACCATTTCTGACGCATTACGGTTCGAACACTCGAACACCTATGCGGATTCTCCAGCACAGTGGCAGATATGTAAATACGGCGTTTACATACCATTTCTCACGCATTGGGGTTCGAACACTCGAACACCTATACGGATTCTCCTGCACAGTGGCAGATATGTAAATACGGCGTTTACATACCATTTCTCACGCATTAGGGTTCGAACACTCGAACACCTATGCGGATTCTCCTGCATAGTGGCAGATATGTAAATACGACGTTTACATACCATTTCTGACGCATTACTGTTCGAACACTCGAACAGCTATACGGATTCTCCTGCACAGTGGCAGATATGTAAATACGGCGTTTACATACCATTTCTGACGCATTACGGTTCGAACACTCGAACACCAATGCGGATTCTCCTGCACAGTGGCAGATATGTAACTACGGCGTTTACATGTCATTTCTCACGCATTAGGGTTCGAACACTCGAACACCTATACGGATTCTCCTGCACAGTGGCAGATACGTAAATACGGCGTTTACATACCATTTCTCACGCATTAAGGTTCGAACACTAGAACACCTATGCGGATTCTCCTGCACAGTGGCAGATATGTAAATACGGCGTTTACATACCATTTCTGACGCATTACGGTTCGAACACTCGAACACCTATACGGACTCTCCTGCACAGTGGCAGATATGTAAATACGGCGTTTACATACCATTTCTCACGCATTAAGGTTCGAACACTCGAACACATATGCGGATTCTCCTCCACAGTGGCAGATATGTAAATACGGCGTTTACATACCATTTCTGACGCATTACAGTTCGAACACTCGAACACCTATACGGATTCTCCTGCACTGTGGCAGATATGTAAATACGGCATTTACATACCATTTCTGACGCATTACGGTTCGAACACTCGAACACCTATACGGATTCTCCTGCACAGTGGCAGATATGTAAATACAGCGTTTACATACCATTTCTCACGCATTAGGGTTCGAACACTCGAACACCTATACGGATTCTCCTGCACAGTGGCAGATATGTAAATACGGCGTTTACATACCATTTCTCACGCATTAAGGTTCGAACACTCGAACACCTATGCGGATTCTCCTGCACAGTGGCAGATATGTAAATACGGCGTTTACATACCATTTCTGACGCATTATTGTTCGAACACTCGAACAGCTATACGGATTCTGTTGCACAGTGGCAGATATGTAAATACGGCGTTTACATACCATTTCTGACGCATTACGGTTCGAACACTCGAACACCTATGCGGATTCTCCAGCACAGTGGCAGATATGTAAATACGGCGTTTACATACCATTTCTCACGCATTAGGGTTCGAACACTCGAACACCTATACGGATTCTCCTGCACAGTGGCAGATATGTAAATACGGCGTTTACATACCATTTCTCACACATTAAGGTTCGAACACTCGAACACCTATACGGATTCTCCTGCACAGTGGCAGATATGTAAATACGGCGTTTACATACCATTTCTGACGCATTACGGTTTGAACACTCGAACACCTATACGGACTCTCCTGCACAGTGGCATATATGTAAATAAGGCGTTTACATACCATTTCTCACGCATTAAGGTTCGAACACTCGAACACCTATGCGGATTCTCCTGCACAGTGGCAGATATGTAAATACGGCGTTTACATACCATTTCTCACGCATTAGGGTTCGAACACTCGAACACCTATGCGGATTCTCTTGCACAGTGGCAGATATGTAAATACGGCGTTTGCATACAATTTCTCACGCATTAGGGTTCGAACACTCGAACACCTATACGGATTCTCCTGCACAGTGGCAGAGATGTAAATACGGCGTTTGCATACCATTTCTCACGCATTAGGGTTCGAACACTCGAACACCTATACGGATTCTCCTGCACAGTGGCAGATATGTAAATACGGCGTTTACATACCATTTCTCACGCATTAAGGTTCGAACACTCGAACACCTATGCGGATTCTCCTGCACAGTGGCAGATATGTAAATACGGCATTTACATACCATTTCTCACGCATTAGGGTTCGAACACTCGAACACCTATGCGGATTCTCTTGCACAGTGGCAGATATGTAAATACGGCGTTTGCATACAATTTCTCACGCATTAGGGTTCGAACACTCGAACACCTATACGGATTCTCCTGCACAGTGGCAGAGATGTAAATACGGCGTTTGCATACCATTTCTCACGCATTAGGGTTCGAACACTCGAACACCTATGCGGATTCTCCTGCACAGTGGCAGATATGTAAATACGGCGTTTGCATACAATTTCTCACGCATTAGGGTTCGAACACTCGAACACCTATACGGATTCTCCTGCACAGTGGCAGAGATTTAAATACGGCGTTTGCATACCTTTTCTCACGCATTAGGGTTCGAACACTCGAACACCTATACGGATTCTCCTGCACAGTGGCAGATATGTAAATACGGCGTTTACATACCATTTCTCACGCATTAAGGTTCGAACACTCGAACACCTATGCGGATTCTCCTGCAGAGTGGCAGATATGTAAATACGGCGTTTACATACCATTTCTGACGCATTATTGTTCGAACACTCGAACAGCTATACGGATTCTCCTGCACAGTGGCAGATATGTAAATACGGCGTTTACATACCATTTCTGACGCATTACGGTTCGAACACTCGAACACCTATGCGGATTCTCCAGCACAGTGGCAGATATGTAAATACGGCGTTTACATACCATTTCTCACGCATTGGGGTTCGAACACTCGAACACCTATACGGATTCTCCTGCACAGTGGCAGATATGTAAATACGGCGTTTACATACCATTTCTCACGCATTAGGGTTCGAACACTCGAACACCTATGCGGATTCTCCTGCATAGTGGCAGATATGTAAATACGACGTTTACATACCATTTCTGACGCATTACTGTTCGAACACTCGAACAGCTATACGGATTCTCCTGCACAGTGGCAGATATGTAAATACGGCGTTTACATACCATTTCTGACGCATTACGGTTCGAAAACTCGAACACCAATGCGGATTCTCCTGCACAGTGGCAGATATGTAAATACGGCGTTTACATGTCATTTCTCACGCATTAGGGTTCGAACACTCGAACACCTATACGGATTCTCCTGCACAGTGGCAGATACGTAAATACGGCGTTTACATACCATTTCTCACGCATTAAGGTTCGAACACTAGAACACCTATGCGGATTCTCCTGCACAGTGGCAGATATGTAAATACGGCGTTTACATACCATTTCTGACGCATTACGGTTCGAACACTCGAACACCTATACGGACTCTCCTGCACAGTGGCAGATATGTAAATACGGCGTTTACATACCATTTCTCACGCATTAAGGTTCGAACACTCGAACACATATGCGGATTCTCCTCCACAGTGGCAGATATGTAAATACGGCGTTTACATACCATTTCTGACGCATTACAGTTCGAACACTCGAACACCTATACGGATTCTCCTGCACTGTGGCAGATATGTAAATACGGCATTTACATACCATTTCTGACGCATTACGGTTCGAACACTCGAACACCTATACGGATTCTCCTGCACAGTGGCAGATATGTAAATACAGCGTTTACATACCATTTCTCACGCATTAGGGTTCGAACACTCGAACACCTATACGGATTCTCCTGCACAGTGGCAGATATGTAAATACGGCGTTTACATACCATTTCTCACGCATTAAGGTTCGAACACTCGAACACCTATGCGGATTCTCCTGCACAGTGGCAGATATGTAAATACGGCGTTTACATACCATTTCTGACGCATTATTGTTCGAACACTCGAACAGCTATACGGATTCTCCTGCACAGTGGCAGATATGTAAATACGGCGTTTACATACCATTTCTGACGCATTACGGTTCGAACACTCGAACACCTATGCGGATTCTCCAGCACAGTGGCAGATATGTAAATACGGCGTTTACATACCATTTCTCACGCATTAGGGTTCGAACACTCGAACACCTATACGGATTCTCCTGCACAGTGGCAGATATGTAAATACGGCGTTTACATACCATTTCTCACACATTAAGGTTCGAACACTCGAACACCTATACGGATTCTCCTGCACAGTGGCAGATATGTAAATACGGCGTTTACATACCATTTCTGACGCATTACGGTTTGAACACTCGAACACCTATACGGACTCTCCTGCACAGTGGCATATATGTAAATAAGGCGTTTACATACCATTTCTCACGCATTAAGGTTCGAACACTCGAACACCTATGCGGATTCTCCTGCACAGTGGCAGATATGTAAATACGGCGTTTGCATACAATTTCTCACGCATTAGGGTTCGAACACTCGAACACCTATACGGATTCTCCTGCACAGTGGCAGAGATGTAAATACGGCGTTTGCATACCATTTCTCACGCATTAGGGTTCGAACACTCGAACACCTATACGGATTCTCCTGCACAGTGGCAGATATGTAAATACGGCGTTTACATACCATTTCTCACGCATTAAGGTTCGAACACTCGAACACCTATGCGGATTCTCCTGCACAGTGGCAGATATGTAAATACGGCATTTACATACCATTTCTCACGCATTAGGGTTCGAACACTCGAACACCTATGCGGATTCTCTTGCACAGTGGCAGATATGTAAATACGGCGTTTGCATACAATTTCTCACGCATTAGGGTTCGAACACTCGAACACCTATACGGATTCTCCTGCACAGTGGCAGAGATGTAAATACGGCGTTTGCATACCATTTCTCACGCATTAGGGTTCGAACACTCGAACACCTATGCGGATTCTCCTGCACAGTGGCAGATATGTAAATACGGCGTTTGCATACAATTTCTCACGCATTAGGGTTCGAACACTCGAACACCTATACGGATTCTCCTGCACAGTGGCAGAGATTTAAATACGGCGTTTGCATACCTTTTCTCACGCATTAGGGTTCGAACACTCGAACACCTATACGGATTCTCCTGCACAGTGGCAGATATGTAAATACGGCGTTTACATACCATTTCTCACGCATTAAGGTTCGAACACTCGAACACCTATGCGGATTCTCCTGCAGAGTGGCAGATATGTAAATACGGCGTTTACATACCATTTCTGACGCATTATTGTTCGAACACTCGAACAGCTATACGGATTCTCCTGCACAGTGGCAGATATGTAAATACGGCGTTTACATACCATTTCTGACGCATTACGGTTCGAACACTCGAACACCTATGCGGATTCTCCAGCACAGTGGCAGATATGTAAATACGGCGTTTACATACCATTTCTCACGCATTGGGGTTCGAACACTCGAACACCTATACGGATTCTCCTGCACAGTGGCAGATATGTAAATACGGCGTTTACATACCATTTCTCACGCATTAGGGTTCGAACACTCGAACACCTATGCGGATTCTCCTGCATAGTGGCAGATATGTAAATACGACGTTTACATACCATTTCTGACGCATTACTGTTCGAACACTCGAACAGCTATACGGATTCTCCTGCACAGTGGCAGATATGTAAATACGGCGTTTACATACCATTTCTGACGCATTACGGTTCGAAAACTCGAACACCAATGCGGATTCTCCTGCACAGTGGCAGATATGTAAATACGGCGTTTACATGTCATTTCTCACGCATTAGGGTTCGAACACTCGAACACCTATACGGATTCTCCTGCACAGTGGCAGATACGTAAATACGGCGTTTACATACCATTTCTCACGCATTAAGGTTCGAACACTAGAACACCTATGCGGATTCTCCTGCACAGTGGCAGATATGTAAATACGGCGTTTACATACCATTTCTGACGCATTACGGTTCGAACACTCGAACACCTATACGGACTCTCCTGCACAGTGGCAGATATGTAAATACGGCGTTTACATACCATTTCTCACGCATTAAGGTTCGAACACTCGAACACATATGCGGATTCTCCTCCACAGTGGCAGATATGTAAATACGGCGTTTACATACCATTTCTGACGCATTACAGTTCGAACACTCGAACACTTATACGGATTCTCCTGCACTGTGGCAGATATGTAAATACGGCATTTACATACCATTTCTGACGCATTACGGTTCGAACACTCGAACACCTATACGGATTCTCCTGCACAGTGGCAGATATGTAAATACAGCGTTTACATACCATTTCTCACGCATTAGGGTTCGAACACTCGAACACCTATACGGATTCTCCTGCACAGTGGCAGATATGTAAATACGGCGTTTACATACCATTTCTCACGCATTAAGGTTCGAACACTCGAACACCTATGCGGATTCTCCTGCACAGTGGCAGATATGTAAATACGGCGTTTACATACCATTTCTGACGCATTATTGTTCGAACACTCGAACAGCTATACGGATTCTCCTGCACAGTGGCAGATATGTAAATACGGCGTTTACATACCATTTCTGACGCATTACGGTTCGAACACTCGAACACCTATGCGGATTCTCCAGCACAGTGGCAGATATGTAAATACGGCGTTTACATACCATTTCTCACGCATTAGGGTTCGAACACTCGAACACCTATACGGATTCTCCTGCACAGTGGCAGATATGTAAATACGGCGTTTACATACCATTTCTCACACATTAAGGTTCGAACACTCGAACACCTATACGGATTCTCCTGCACAGTGGCAGATATGTAAATACGGCGTTTACATACCATTTCTGACGCATTACGGTTTGAACACTCGAACACCTATACGGACTCTCCTGCACAGTGGCATATATGTAAATAAGGCGTTTACATACCATTTCTCACGCATTAAGGTTCGAACACTCGAACACCTATGCGGATTCTCCTGCACAGTGGCAGATATGTAAATACGGCGTTTGCATACAATTTCTCACGCATTAGGGTTCGAACACTCGAACACCTATACGGATTCTCCTGCACAGTGGCAGAGATGTAAATACGGCGTTTGCATACCATTTCTCACGCATTAGGGTTCGAACACTCGAACACCTATACGGATTCTCCTGCACAGTGGCAGATATGTAAATACGGCGTTTACATACCATTTCTCACGCATTAAGGTTCGAACACTCGAACACCTATGCGGATTCTCCTGCACAGTGGCAGATATGTAAATACGGCATTTACATACCATTTCTCACGCATTAGGGTTCGAACACTCGAACACCTATGCGGATTCTCTTGCACAGTGGCAGATATGTAAATACGGCGTTTGCATACAATTTCTCACGCATTAGGGTTCGAACACTCGAACACCTATACGGATTCTCCTGCACAGTGGCAGAGATGTAAATACGGCGTTTGCATACCATTTCTCACGCATTAGGGTTCGAACACTCGAACACCTATGCGGATTCTCCTGCACAGTGGCAGATATGTAAATACGGCGTTTGCATACAATTTCTCACGCATTAGGGTTCGAACACTCGAACACCTATACGGATTCTCCTGCACAGTGGCAGAGATGTAAATACGGCGTTTGCATACCTTTTCTCACGCATTAGGGTTCGAACACTCGAACACCTATACGGATTCTCCTGCACAGTGGCAGATATGTAAATACAGCGTTTACATACCATTTCTCACGCATTAAGGTTCGAACACTCGAACACCTATGCGGATTCTCCTGCACAGTGGCAGATATGTAAATACGGCGTTTACATACCATTTCTGACGCATTATTGTTCGAACACTCGAACAGCTATACGGATTCTCCTGCACAGTGGCAGATATGTAAATACGGCGTTTACATACCATTTCTGACGCATTACGGTTCGAACACTCGAACACCTATGCGGATTCTCCAGCACAGTGGCAGATATGTAAATACGGCGTTTACATACCATTTCTCACGCATTGGGGTTCGAACACTCGAACACTTATACGGATTCTCCTGCACAGTGGCAGATATGTAAATACGGCGTTTACATACCATTTCTCACGCATTAGGGTTCGAACACTCGAACACCTATGCGGATTCTCCTGCATAGTGGCAGATATGTAAATACGACGTTTACATACCATTTCTGACGCATTACTGTTCGAACACTCGAACAGCTATACGGATTCTCCTGCACAGTGGCAGATATGTAAATACGGCGTTTACATACCATTTCTGACGCATTACGGTTCGAACACTCGAACACCAATGCGGATTCTCCTGCACAGTGGCAGATATGTAAATATGGCGTTTACATGTCATTTCTCACGCATTAGGGTTCGAACACTCGAACACCTATACGGATTCTCCTGCACAGTGGCAGATACGTAAATACGGCGTTTACATACCATTTCTCACGCATTAAGGTTCGAACACTAGAACACCTATGCGGATTCTCCTGCACAGTGGCAGATATGTAAATACGGCGTTTACATACCATTTCTGACGCATTACGGTTCGAACACTCGAACACCTATACGGACTCTCCTGCACAGTGGCAGATATGTAAATACGGCGTTTACATACCATTTCTCATGCATTAAGGTTCGAACACTCGAACACATATGCGGATTCTCCTCCACAGTGGCAGATATGTAAATACGGCGTTTACATACCATTTCTGACGCATTACAGTTCGAACACTCGAACACCTATACGGATTCTCCTGCACTGTGGCAGATATGTAAATACGGCATTTACATACCATTTCTGACGCATTACGGTTCGAACACTCGAACACCTATACGGATTCTCCTGCACAGTGGCAGATATGTAAATACAGCGTTTACATACCATTTCTCACGCATTAGGGTTCGAACACTCGAACACCTATACGGATTCTCCTGCACAGTGGCAGATATGTAAATACGGCGTTTACATACCATTTCTCACGCATTAAGGTTCGAACACTCGAACACCTATGCGGATTCTCCTGCACAGTGGCAGATATGTAAATACAGCGTTTACATACCATTTCTGACGCATTATTGTTCGAACACTCGAACAGCTATACGGATTCTCCTGCACAGTGGCAGATATGTAAATACGGCGTTTACATACCATTTCTGACGCATTACGGTTCGAACACTCGAACACCTATGCGGATTCTCCAGCACAGTGGCAGATATGTAAATACGGCGTTTACATACCATTTCTCACGCATTGGGGTTCGAACACTCGAACACCTATACGGATTCTCCTGCACAGTGGCAGATATGTAAATACGGCGTTTACATACCATTTCTCACGCATTAGGGTTCGAACACTCGAACACCTATGCGGATTCTCCTGCATAGTGGCAGATATGTAAATACGACGTTTACATACCATTTCTGACGCATTACTGTTCGAACACTCGAACAGCTATACGGATTCTCCTGCACAGTGGCAGATATGTAAATACGGCGTTTACATACCATTTCTGACGCATTACGGTTCGAACACTCGAACACCAATGCGGATTCTCCTGCACAGTGGCAGATATGTAAATACGGCGTTTACATGTCATTTCTCACGCATTAGGGTTCGAACACTCGAACACCTATACGGATTCTCCTGCACAGTGGCAGATACGTAAATACGGCGTTTACATACCATTTCTCACGCATTAAGGTTCGAACACTAGAACACCGATGCGGATTCTCCTGCACAGTGGCAGATATGTAAATACGGCGTTTACATACCATTTCTGACGCATTACGGTTCGAACACTCGAACACCTATACGGACTCTCCTGCACAGTGGCAGATATGTAAATACGGCGTTTACATACCATTTCTCACGCATTAAGGTTCGAACACTCGAACACATATGCGGATTCTCCTCCACAGTGGTAGATATGTAAATACGGCGTTTACATACCATTTCTGACGCATTACAGTTCGAACACTCGAACACCTATACGGATTCTCCTGCACTGTGGCAGATATGTAAATACGGCATTTACATACCATTTCTGACGCATTACGGTTCGAACACTCGAACACCTATACGGATTCTCCTGCACAGTGGCAGATATGTAAATACAGCGTTTACATACCATTTCTCACGCATTAGGGTTCGAACACTCGAACACCTATACGGATTCTCCTGCACAGTGGCAGATATGTAAATACGGCGTTTACATACCATTTCTCACGCATTAAGGTTCGAACACTCGAACACCTATGCGGATTCTCCTGCACTGTGGCAGATATGTAAATACAGCGTTTACATACCATTTCTGACGCATTATTGTTCGAACACTCGAACAGCTATACGGATTCTCCTGCACAGTGGCAGATATGTAAATACGGCGTTTACATACCATTTCTGACGCATTACGGTTTGAACACTCGAACACCTATGCGGATTCTCCAGCACAGTGGCAGATATGTAAATACGGCGTTTACATACCATTTCTCACGCATTGGGGTTCGAACACTCGAACACCTATACGGATTCTCCTGCACAGTGGCAGATATGTAAATACGGCGTTTACATACCATTTCTCACGCATTAGGGTTCGAACACTCGAACACCTATGCGGATTCTCCTGCATAGTGGCAGATATGTAAATACGACGTTTACATACCATTTCTGACGCATTACTGTTCGAACACTCGAACAGCTATACGGATTCTCCTGCACAGTGGCAGATATGTAAATACGGCGTTTACATACCATTTCTGACGCATTACGGTTCGAACACTCGAACACCAATGCGGATTCTCCTGCACAGTGGCAGATATGTAAATACGGCGTTTACATGTCATTTCTCACGCATTAGGGTTCGAACACTCGAACACCTATACGGATTCTCCTGCACAGTGGCAGATACGTAAATACGGCGTTTACATACCATTTCTCACGCATTAAGGTTCGAACACTAGAACACCGATGCGGATTCTCCTGCACAGTGGCAGATATGTAAATACGGCGTTTACATACCATTTCTGACGCATTACGGTTCGAACACTCGAACACCTATACGGACTCTCCTGCACAGTGGCAGATATGTAAATACGGCGTTTACATACCATTTCTCACGCATTAAGGTTCGAACACTCGAACACATATGCGGATTCTCCTCCACAGTGGCAGATATGTAAATACGGCGTTTACATACCATTTCTGACGCATTACAGTTCGAACACTCGAACACCTATACGGATTCTCCTGCACTGTGGCAGATATGTAAATACGGCATTTACATACCATTTCTGACGCATTACGGTTCGAACACTCGAACACCTATACGGATTCTCCTGCACAGTGGCAGATATGTAAATACAGCGTTTACGTACCATTTCTCACGCATTAGGGTTCGAACACTCGAACACCTATACGGATTCTCCTGCACAGTGGCAGATATGTAAATACGGCGTTTACATACCATTTCTCACGCATTAAGGTTCGAACACTCGAACACCTATGCGGATTCTCCTGCACAGTGGCAGATATGTAAATACGGCGTTTACATACCATTTCTGACGCATTATTGTTCGAACACTCGAACAGCTATACGGATTCTCCTGCACAGTGGCAGATATGTAAATACGGCGTTTACATACCATTTCTGACGCATTACGGTTCGAACACTCGAACACCTATGCGGATTCTCCAGCACAGTGGCAGATATGTAAATACGGCGTTTACATACCATTTCTCACGCATTAGGGTTCGAACACTCGAACACCTATACGGATTCTCCTGCACAGTGGCAGAGATGTAAATACGGCGTTTGCATACCATTTCTCACGCATTAGGGTTCGAACACTCGAACACCTATGCGGATTCTCCTGCACAGTGGCAGATATGTAAATACGGCGTTTGCATACAATTTCTCACGCATTAGGGTTCGAACACTCGAACACCTATACGGATTCTCCTGCACAGTGGCAGAGATGTAAATACGGCGTTTGCATACCTTTTCTCACGCATTAGGGTTCGAACACTCGAACACCTATACGGATTCTCCTGCACAGTGGCAGATATGTAAATACGGCATTTACATACCATTTCTCACGCATTAGGGTTCGAACACTCGAACACCTATGCGGATTCTCCTGCACAGTGGCAGATATGTAAATACGACGTTTACATACCATTTCTGACGCATTACTGTTCGAACACTCGAACAGCTATACGGATTCTCCTGCACAGTGGCAGATATGTAAATACGGCGTTTACATACCATTTCTGACGCATTACGGTTCGAACACTCGAACACCAATGCGGATTCTCCTGCACAGTGGCAGATATGTAAATACAGCGTTTACATGTCATTTCTCACGCATTAGGGTTCGAACACTCGAACACCTATACGGATTCTCCTGCACAGTGGCAGATACGTAAATACGGCGTTTACATACCATTTCTCACGCATTAAGGTTCGAACACTAGAACACCTATGCGGATTCTCCTGCACAGTGGCAGATATGTAAATACGGCGTTTACATACCATTTCTGACGCATTACGGTTCGAACACTCGAACACCTATACGGACTCTCCTGCACAGTGGCAGATATGTAAATACGGCGTTTACATACCATTTCTCACGCATTAAGGTTCGAACACTCGAACACATATGCGGATTCTCCTCCACAGTGGCAGATATGTAAATACGGCGTTTACATACCATTTCTGACGCATTACAGTTCGAACACTCGAACACCTATACGGATTCTCCTGCACTGTGGCAGATATGTAAATACGGCATTTACATACCATTTCTGACGCATTACGGTTCGAACACTCGAACACCTATACGGATTCTCCTGCACAGTGGCAGATATGTAAATACAGCGTTTACATACCATTTCTCACGCATTAGGGTTCGAACACTCGAACACCTATACGGATTCTCCTGCTCAGTGGCAGATATGTAAATACGGCGTTTACATACCATTTCTCACGCATTAAGGTTCGAACACTCGAACACCTATGCGGATTCTCCTGCACAGTGGCAGATATGTAAATACGGCGTTTACATACCATTTCTGACGCATTATTGTTCGAACACTCGAACAGCTATACGGATTCTCCTGCACAGTGGCAGATATGTAAATACGGCGTTTACATACCATTTCTGACGCATTACGTTTCGAACACTCGAACACCTATGCGGATTCTCCAGCACAGTGGCAGATATGTAAATACGGCGTTTACATACCATTTCTCACGCATTAGGGTTCGAACACTCGAACACCTATACGGATTCTCCTGCACAGTGGCAGAGATGTAAATACGGCGTTTGCATACCATTTCTCACGCATTAGGGTTCGAACACTCGAACACCTATGCGGATTCTCCTGCACAGTGGCAGATATGTAAATACGGCGTTTGCATACAATTTCTCACGCATTAGGGTTCGAACACTCGAACACCTATACGGATTCTCCTGCACAGTGGCAGAGATGTAAATACGGCGTTTGCATACCTTTTCTCACGCATTAGGGTTCGAACACTCGAACACCTATACGGATTCTCCTGCACAGTGGCAGATATGTAAATACGGCATTTACATACCATTTCTCACGCATTAGGGTTCGAACACTCGAACACCTATGCGGATTCTCCTGCACAGTGGCAGATATGTAAATACGACGTTTACATACCATTTCTGACGCATTACTGTTCGAACACTCGAACAGCTATACGGATTCTCCTGCACAGTGGCAGATATGTAAATACGGCGTTTACATACCATTTCTGACGCATTACGGTTCGAACACTCGAACACCAATGCGGATTCTCCTGCACAGTGGCAGATATGTAAATACGGCGTTTACATGTCATTTCTCACGCATTAGGGTTCGAACACTCGAACACCTATACGGATTCTCCTGCACAGTGGCAGATACGTAAATAAGGCGTTTACATACCATTTCTCACGCATTAAGGTTCGAACACTAGAACACCTATGCGGATTCTCCTGCACAGTGCCAGATATGTAAATACGGCGTTTACATACCATTTCTGACGCATTACGGTTCGAACACTCGAACACCTATGCGGATTCTCCAGCACAGTGGCAGATATGTAAATACGGCGTTTACATACCATTTCTCACGCATTAAGGTTCGAACACTAGAACACCTATGCGGATTCTCCTGCACAGTGGCAGATATGTAAATACGGCGTTTACATACCATTTCTGACGCATTCCGGTTCGAACACTCGAACACCTATACGGACTCTCCTGCACTGTGGCAGATATGTAAATACGGCATTTACATACCATTTCTGACGCATTACGGTTCGAACACTCGAACACCTATACGGATTCTCCTGCACAGTGGCAGATATGTAAATACGGCGTTTACATACCATTTCTGACGCATTCCGGTTCGAACACTCGAACACCTATACGGACTCTCCTGCACTGTGGCAGATATGTAAATACGGCATTTACATACCATTTCTGACGCATTACGGTTCGAACACTCGAACACCTATACGGATTCTCCTGCACAGTGGCAGATACGTAAATACGGCGTTTACATACCATTTCTCACGCATTAAGGTTCGAACACTAGAACACCGATGCGGATTCTCCTGCACAGTGGCAGATATGTAAATACGGCGTTTACATACCATTTCTGACGCATTACGGTTCGAACACTCGAACACCTATACGGACTCTCCTGCACAGTGGCAGATATGTAAATACGGCGTTTACATACCATTTCTCACGCATTAAGGTTCGAACACTCGAACACATATGCGGATTCTCCTCCACAGTGGTAGATATGTAAATACGGCGTTTACATACCATTTCTGACGCATTACAGTTCGAACACTCGAACACCTATACGGATTCTCCTGCACTGTGGCAGATATGTAAATACGGCATTTACATACCATTTCTGACGCATTACGGTTCGAACACTCGAACACCTATACGGATTCTCCTGCACAGTGGCAGATATGTAAATACAGCGTTTACATACCATTTCTCACGCATTAGGGTTCGAACACTCGAACACCTATACGGATTCTCCTGCACAGTGGCAGATATGTAAATACGGCGTTTACATACCATTTCTCACGCATTAAGGTTCGAACACTCGAACACCTATGCGGATTCTCCTGCACTGTGGCAGATATGTAAATACAGCGTTTACATACCATTTCTGACGCATTATTGTTCGAACACTCGAACAGCTATACGGATTCTCCTGCACAGTGGCAGATATGTAAATACGGCGTTTACATACCATTTCTGACGCATTACGGTTTGAACACTCGAACACCTATGCGGATTCTCCAGCACAGTGGCAGATATGTAAATACGGCGTTTACATACCATTTCTCACGCATTGGGGTTCGAACACTCGAACACCTATACGGATTCTCCTGCACAGTGGCAGATATGTAAATACGGCGTTTACATACCATTTCTCACGCATTAGGGTTCGAACACTCGAACACCTATGCGGATTCTCCTGCATAGTGGCAGATATGTAAATACGACGTTTACATACCATTTCTGACGCATTACTGTTCGAACACTCGAACAGCTATACGGATTCTCCTGCACAGTGGCAGATATGTAAATACGGCGTTTACATACCATTTCTGACGCATTACGGTTCGAACACTCGAACACCAATGCGGATTCTCCTGCACAGTGGCAGATATGTAAATACGGCGTTTACATGTCATTTCTCACGCATTAGGGTTCGAACACTCGAACACCTATACGGATTCTCCTGCACAGTGGCAGATACGTAAATACGGCGTTTACATACCATTTCTCACGCATTAAGGTTCGAACACTAGAACACCGATGCGGATTCTCCTGCACAGTGGCAGATATGTAAATACGGCGTTTACATACCATTTCTGACGCATTACGGTTCGAACACTCGAACACCTATACGGACTCTCCTGCACAGTGGCAGATATGTAAATACGGCGTTTACATACCATTTCTCACGCATTAAGGTTCGAACACTCGAACACATATGCGGATTCTCCTCCACAGTGGCAGATATGTAAATACGGCGTTTACATACCATTTCTGACGCATTACAGTTCGAACACTCGAACACCTATACGGATTCTCCTGCACTGTGGCAGATATGTAAATACGGCATTTACATACCATTTCTGACGCATTACGGTTCGAACACTCGAACACCTATACGGATTCTCCTGCACAGTGGCAGATATGTAAATACAGCGTTTACGTACCATTTCTCACGCATTAGGGTTCGAACACTCGAACACCTATACGGATTCTCCTGCACAGTGGCAGATATGTAAATACGGCGTTTACATACCATTTCTCACGCATTAAGGTTCGAACACTCGAACACCTATGCGGATTCTCCTGCACAGTGGCAGATATGTAAATACGGCGTTTACATACCATTTCTGACGCATTATTGTTCGAACACTCGAACAGCTATACGGATTCTCCTGCACAGTGGCAGATATGTAAATACGGCGTTTACATACCATTTCTGACGCATTACGGTTCGAACACTCGAACACCTATGCGGATTCTCCAGCACAGTGGCAGATATGTAAATACGGCGTTTACATACCATTTCTCACGCATTAGGGTTCGAACACTCGAACACCTATACGGATTCTCCTGCACAGTGGCAGAGATGTAAATACGGCGTTTGCATACCATTTCTCACGCATTAGGGTTCGAACACTCGAACACCTATGCGGATTCTCCTGCACAGTGGCAGATATGTAAATACGGCGTTTGCATACAATTTCTCACGCATTAGGGTTCGAACACTCGAACACCTATACGGATTCTCCTGCACAGTGGCAGAGATGTAAATACGGCGTTTGCATACCTTTTCTCACGCATTAGGGTTCGAACACTCGAACACCTATACGGATTCTCCTGCACAGTGGCAGATATGTAAATACGGCATTTACATACCATTTCTCACGCATTAGGGTTCGAACACTCGAACACCTATGCGGATTCTCCTGCACAGTGGCAGATATGTAAATACGACGTTTACATACCATTTCTGACGCATTACTGTTCGAACACTCGAACAGCTATACGGATTCTCCTGCACAGTGGCAGATATGTAAATACGGCGTTTACATACCATTTCTGACGCATTACGGTTCGAACACTCGAACACCAATGCGGATTCTCCTGCACAGTGGCAGATATGTAAATACAGCGTTTACATGTCATTTCTCACGCATTAGGGTTCGAACACTCGAACACCTATACGGATTCTCCTGCACAGTGGCAGATACGTAAATACGGCGTTTACATACCATTTCTCACGCATTAAGGTTCGAACACTAGAACACCTATGCGGATTCTCCTGCACAGTGGCAGATATGTAAATACGGCGTTTACATACCATTTCTGACGCATTACGGTTCGAACACTCGAACACCTATACGGACTCTCCTGCACAGTGGCAGATATGTAAATACGGCGTTTACATACCATTTCTCACGCATTAAGGTTCGAACACTCGAACACATATGCGGATTCTCCTCCACAGTGGCAGATATGTAAATACGGCGTTTACATACCATTTCTGACGCATTACAGTTCGAACACTCGAACACCTATACGGATTCTCCTGCACTGTGGCAGATATGTAAATACGGCATTTACATACCATTTCTGACGCATTACGGTTCGAACACTCGAACACCTATACGGATTCTCCTGCACAGTGGCAGATATGTAAATACAGCGTTTACATACCATTTCTCACGCATTAGGGTTCGAACACTCGAACACCTATACGGATTCTCCTGCTCAGTGGCAGATATGTAAATACGGCGTTTACATACCATTTCTCACGCATTAAGGTTCGAACACTCGAACACCTATGCGGATTCTCCTGCACAGTGGCAGATATGTAAATACGGCGTTTACATACCATTTCTGACGCATTATTGTTCGAACACTCGAACAGCTATACGGATTCTCCTGCACAGTGGCAGATATGTAAATACGGCGTTTACATACCATTTCTGACGCATTACGTTTCGAACACTCGAACACCTATGCGGATTCTCCAGCACAGTGGCAGATATGTAAATACGGCGTTTACATACCATTTCTCACGCATTAGGGTTCGAACACTCGAACACCTATACGGATTCTCCTGCACAGTGGCAGAGATGTAAATACGGCGTTTGCATACCATTTCTCACGCATTAGGGTTCGAACACTCGAACACCTATGCGGATTCTCCTGCACAGTGGCAGATATGTAAATACGGCGTTTGCATACAATTTCTCACGCATTAGGGTTCGAACACTCGAACACCTATACGGATTCTCCTGCACAGTGGCAGAGATGTAAATACGGCGTTTGCATACCTTTTCTCACGCATTAGGGTTCGAACACTCGAACACCTATACGGATTCTCCTGCACAGTGGCAGATATGTAAATACGGCATTTACATACCATTTCTCACGCATTAGGGTTCGAACACTCGAACACCTATGCGGATTCTCCTGCACAGTGGCAGATATGTAAATACGACGTTTACATACCATTTCTGACGCATTACTGTTCGAACACTCGAACAGCTATACGGATTCTCCTGCACAGTGGCAGATATGTAAATACGGCGTTTACATACCATTTCTGACGCATTACGGTTCGAACACTCGAACACCAATGCGGATTCTCCTGCACAGTGGCAGATATGTAAATACGGCGTTTACATGTCATTTCTCACGCATTAGGGTTCGAACACTCGAACACCTATACGGATTCTCCTGCACAGTGGCAGATACGTAAATAAGGCGTTTACATACCATTTCTCACGCATTAAGGTTCGAACACTAGAACACCTATGCGGATTCTCCTGCACAGTGCCAGATATGTAAATACGGCGTTTACATACCATTTCTGACGCATTACGGTTCGAACACTCGAACACCTATACGGATTCTCCTGCACTGTGGCAGATATGTAAATACGGCATTTACATACCATTTCTGACGCATTACGGTTCGAACACTCGAACACCTATACGAATTCTCCTGCACAGTGGCAGATATGTAAATACGGCGTTTACATACCATTTCTCACGCATTAGGGTTCGAACACTCGAACACCTATACGGATTCTCCTGCACAGTGGCAGAGATGTAAATACGGCGTTTGCATACCATTTCTCACGCATTAGGGTTCGAACACTCGAACACCTATGCGGATTCTCCTGCACAGTGGCAGATATGTAAATACGGCGTTTGCATACAATTTCTCACGCATTAGGGTTCGAACACTCGAACACCTATACGGATTCTCCTGCACAGTGGCAGAGATGTAAATACGGCGTTTGCATACCTTTTCTCACGCATTAGGGTTCGAACACTCGAACACCGATACGGATTCTCCTGCACAGTGGCAGATATGTAAATACGGCATTTACATACCATTTCTCACGCATTAGGGTTCGAACACTCGAACACCTATGCGGATTCTCCTGCACAGTGGCAGATATGTAAATACGACGTTTACATACCATTTCTGACGCATTACTGTTCGAACACTCGAACACCTATACGGATTCTCCTGCACAGTGGCAGATATGTAAATACGGCATTTACATACCATTTCTCACGCATTAGGGTTCGAACACTCGAACACCTATGCGGATTCTCCTGCACAGTGGCAGATATGTAAATACGACGTTTACATACCATTTCTGACGCATTACTGTTCGAACACTCGAACAGCTATACGGATTCTCCTGCACAGTGGCAGATATGTAAATACGGCGTTTACATACCATTTCTGACGCATTACGGTTCGAACACTCGAACACCAATGCGGATTCTCCTGCAGAGTGGCAGATATGTAAATACGGCGTTTACATGTCATTTCTCACGCATTAGGGTTCGAACACTCGAACACCTATACGGATTCTCCTGCACAGTGGCAGATACGTAAATACGGCGTTTACATACCATTTCTTACGCATTAAGGTTCGAACACTAGAACACCTATGCGGATTCTCCTGCACAGTGGCAGATATGTAAATACGGCGTTTACATACCATTTCTGACGCATTACGGTTCGAACACTCGAACACCTATACGGACTCTCCTGCACAGTGGCAGATATGTAAATACGGCGTTTACATACCATTTCTCACGCATTAAGGTTCGAACACTCGAACACATATGCGGATTCTCCTCCACAGTGGCAGATATGTAAATACGGCGTTTACATACCATTTCTGACGCATTACAGTTCGAACACTCGAACACCTATACGGATTCTCCTGCACTGTGGCAGATATGTAAATACGGCATTTACATACCATTTCTGACGCATTACGGTTCGAACACTCGAACACCTATACGGATTCTCCTGCACAGTGGCAGATATGTAAATACAGCGTTTACATACCATTTCTCACGCATTAGGGTTCGAACACTCGAACACCTATACGGATTCTCCTGCACAGTGGCAGATATGTAAATACGGCGTTTACATACCATTTCTCACGCATTAAGGTTCGAACACTCGAACACCTATGCGGATTCTCCTGCACAGTGGCAGATATGTAAATACGGCGTTTACATACCATTTCTGACGCATTATTGTTCGAACACTCGAACAGCTATACGGATTCTCCTGCACAGTGGCAGATATGTAAATACGGCGTTTACATACCATTTCTGACGCATTACGTTTCGAACACTCGAACACCTATGCGGATTCTCCAGCACAGTGGCAGATATGTAAATACGGCGTTTACATACCATTTCTCACGCATTAGGGTTCGAACACTCGAACACCTATACAGATTCTCCTGCACAGTGGCAGAGATGTAAATACGGCGTTTGCATACCATTTCTCACGCATTAGGGTTCGAACACTCGAACACCTATGCGGATTCTACTGCACAGTGGCAGATATGTAAATACGGCGTTTGCATACAATTTCTCACGCATTAGGGTTCGAACACTCGAACACCTATACGGATTCTCCTGCACAGTGGCAGAGATGTAAATACGGCGTTTGCATACCTTTTCTCACGCATTAGGGTTCGAACACTCGAACACCTATACGGATTCTCCTGCACAGTGGCAGATATGTAAATACGGCATTTACATACCATTTCTCACGCATTAGGGTTCGAACACTCGAACACCTATGCGGATTCTCCTGCACAGTGGCAGATATGTAAATACGACGTTTACATACCATTTCTGACGCATTACTGTTCGAACACTCGAACAGCTATACGGATTCTCCTGCACAGTGGCAGATATGTAAATACGGCGTTTACATACCATTTCTGACGCATTACGGTTCGAACACTCGAACACCAATGCGGATTCTCCTGCACAGTGGCAGATATGTAAATACGGCGTTTACATGTCATTTCTCACGCATTAGGGTTCGAACACTCGAACACCTATACGGATTCTGCTGCACAGTGGCAGATACGTAAATAAGGCGTTTACATACCATTTCTCACGCATTAAGGTTCGAACACTAGAACACCTATGCGGATTCTCCTGCACAGTGGCAGATATGTAAATACGGCGTTTACATACCATTTCTGACGCATTACGGTTCGAACACTCGAACACCTATACAGATTCTCCTGCACTGTGGCAGATATGTAAATACGGCATTTACATACCATTTCTGACGCATTAAGGTTCGAACACTCGAACACCTATACGAATTCTCCTGCACAGTGGCAGATATGTAAATACGGCGTTTACATACCATTTCTCACGCATTAGGGTTCGAACACTCGAACACCTATACGGATTCTCCTGCACAGTGGCAGATATGTAAATACGGCGTTTACATACCATTTCTCACGCATTAAGGTTCGAACACTCGAACACCTATGCGGATTCTCCTGCACAGTGGCAGATATGTAAATACGGCGTTTACATACCATTTCTGACGCATTACGGTTTGAACACTCGAACACCTATACAGACTCTCCTGCACAGTGGCATATATGTAAATACGGCGTTTACATACCATTTCTCACGCATTAAGGTTCGAACACTCGAACACCTATGCGGATTCTCCTGCACAGTGGCAGATATGTAAATACGGCGTTTACATACCATTTCTCACGCATTAGGGTTCGAACACTCGAACACCTATGCGGATTCTCTTGCACAGTGGCAGATATGTAAATACGGCGTTTGCATACAATTTCTCACGCATTAGGGTTCGAACACTCGAACACCTATACGGATTCTCCTGCACAGTGGCAGATATGTAAATACGGCGTTTACATACCATTTCTCACGCATTAGGGTTCGAACACTCGAACACCTATGCGGATTCTCCTGCACAGTGGCAGATATGTAAATACGACGTTTACATACCATTTCTGACGCATTACTGTTCGAACACTCGAACAGCTATACGGATTCTCCTGCACAGTGGCAGATATGTAAATACGGCGTTTACATACCAATTCTGACGCATTACGGTTCGAACACTCGAACACCAATGCGGATTCTCCTACACAGTGGCAGATATGTAAATACGGCGTTTACATGTCATTTCTCACGCATTAGGGTTCGAACACTCGAACACCTATACGGATTCTCCTGCACAGTGGCAGATACGTAAATACGGCGTTTACATACCATTTGTCACGCATTAAGGTTCGAACACTAGAACACCTATGCGGATTCTCCTGCACAGTGGCAGATATGTAAATACGGCGTTTACATACCATTTCTGACGCATTACGGTTCGAACACTCGAACACCTATACGGACTCTCCTGCACAGTGGCAGATATGTAAATACGGCGTTTACATACCATTTCTCACGCATTAAGGTTCGAACACTCGAACACATATGCGGATTCTCCTCCACAGTGGCAGATATGTAAATACGGCGTTTACATACCATTTCTGACGCATTACAGTTCGAACACTCGAACACCTATACGGATTCTCCTGCACTGTGGCAGATATGTAAATACGGCATTTACATACCATTTCTGACGCATTACGGTTCGAACACTCGAACACCTATACGGATTCTCCTGCACAGTGGCAGATATGTAAATACAGCGTTTACATACCATTTCTCACGCATTAGGGTTCGAACACTCGAACACGTATACGGATTCTCCTGCACAGTGGCAGATATGTAAATACGGCGTTCACATACCATTTCTCACGCATTAAGGTTCGAACACTCGAACACCTATGTGGATTCTCCTGCACAGTGGCAGATATGTAAATACGGCGTTTACATACCATTTCTGACGCATTATTGTTCGAACACTCGAACAGCTATACGGATTCTCCTGCACAGTGGCAGATATGTAAATACGGCGTTTACATACCATTTCTGACGCATTACGGTTCGAACACTCGAACACCTATGCGGATTCTCCAGCACAGTGGCAGATATGTAAATACGGCGTTTACATACCATTTCTCACGCATTAGGGTTCGAACACTCGAACACCTATACGGATTCTCCTGCACAGTGGCAGATATGTAAATACGGCGTTTACATACCATTTCTCACACATTAAGGTTCGAACACTCGAACACCTATGCGGATTCTCCTGCACAGTGGCAGATATGTAAATACGGCGTTTACATACCATTTCTCACGCATTAGGGTTCGAACACTCGAACACCTATGCCAATTCTCTTGCACAGTGGCAGATATGTAAATACGGCGTTTGCATACAATTTCTCACGCATTAGGGTTCGAACACTCGAACACCTATACGGATTCTCCTGCACAGTGGCAGAGATGTAAATACGGCGTTTGCATACCATTTCTCACGCATTAGGGTTCGAACACTCGAACACCTATACGGATTCTCCTGCACAGTGGCAGATATGTAAATACGGCGTTTACATACCATTTCTCACGCATTAAGGTTCGAACACTCGAACACCTATGCGGACTCTCCTGCACAGTGGCAGATATGTAAATACGGCGTTTACATACCATTTCTCACGCATTAGGGTTCGAACACTCGAACACCTATGCGGATTCTCTTGCACAGTGGCAGATATGTAAATACGGCGTTTGCATACAATTTCTCACGCATTAGGGTTCGAACACTTGAACACCTATACGGATTCTCCTGCACAGTGGCAGAGATGTAAATACGGCGTTTGCATACCATTTCTCACGCATTAGGGTTCGAACACTCGAACACCTATGCGGATTCTCCTGCACAGTGGCAGATATGTAAATACGGCGTTTGCATACAATTTCTCACGCATTAGGGTTCGAACACTCGAACACCTATACGGATTCTCCTGCATAGTGGCAGAGATGTAAATACGGCGTTTGCATACCTTTTCTCACGCATTAGGGTTCGAACAATCGAACACCTATACGGATTCTCCTGCACAGTGGCAGATATGTAAATACGGCATTTACATACCATTTCTCACGCATTAGGGTTCGAACACTCGAACACCTATGCGGATTCTCCTGCACAGTGGCAGATATGTAAATACGACGTTTACATACCATTTCTGACGCATTACTGTTCGAACACTCGAAGAGCTATACGGATTCTCCTGCACAGTGGCAGATATGTAAATACGGCGTTTACATACCATTTCTGACGCATTACGGTTCGAACACTCGAACACCAATGCGGATTCTCCTGCACAGTGGCAGATATGTAAATACGGCATTTACATGTCATTTCTCACGCATTAGGGTTCGAACACTCGAACACCTATACGGATTCTCCTGCACAGTGGCAGATACGTAAATAAGGCGTTTACATACCATTTCTCACGCATTAAGGTTCGAACACTAGAACACCTATGCGGATTCTCCTGCACAGTGGCAGATATGTAAATACGGCGTTTACATACCATTTCTGACGCATTACGGTTCGAACACTCGAACACCTATACGGATTCTCCTGCACTGTGGCAGATATGTAAATACGGCATTTACATACCATTTCTGACGCATTACGGTTCGAACAC
The DNA here is from genome assembly GCF_055761805.1 of Camellia sinensis. NCBI lineage: Eukaryota > Viridiplantae > Streptophyta > Magnoliopsida > Ericales > Theaceae > Camellia > Camellia sinensis. Next base: position 50,819,534 of record NC_138965.1, read on the forward strand.
TCGAACACCTATACGAATTCTCCTGCACAGTGGCAGATATGTAAATACGGCGTTTACATACCATTTCTCACGCATTAGGGTTCGAACACTCGAACACCTATACGGATTCTCCTGCACAGTGGCAGATATGTAAATACGGCGTTTACAAACCATTTCTCACGCATTAAGGTTCGAACACTCGAACACCTATGCGGATTCTCCTGCACAGTGGCAGATATGTAAATACGGCGTTTACATACCATTTCTGACGCATTACGGTTTGAACACTCGAACACCTATACAGACTCTCCTGCACAGTGGCATATATGTAAATACGGCGTTTACATACCATTTCTCACGCATTAAGGTTCGAACATTCGAACACCTATGCGGATTCTCCTGCACAGTGGCAGATATGTAAATACGGCGTTTACATACCATTTCTCACGCATTAGGGTTCGAACACTCGAACACCTATGCGGATTCTCTTGCACAGTGGCAGATATGTAAATACGGCGTTTGCATACAATTTCTCACGCATTAGGGTTCGAACACTCGAACACCTATACGGATTCTCCTGCACAGTGGCAGATATGTAAATACGGCGTTTACATACCATTTCTCACGCATTAGGGTTCGAACACTCGAACACCTATGCGGATTCTCCTGCACAGTGGCAGATATGTAAATACGACGTTTACATACCATTTCTGACGCATTACTGTTCGAACACTCGAACAGCTATACGGATTCTCCTGCACAGTGGCAGATATGTAAATACAGCGTTTACATACCATTTCTGACGCATTACGGTTCGAACACTCGAACACCAATGCGGATTCTCCTGCACAGTGGCAGATATGTAAATACGGCGTTTACATGTCATTTCTCACGCATTAGGGTTCGAACACTCGAACACCTATACGGATTCTCCTGCACAGTGGCAGATACGTAAATACGGCGTTTACATACCATTTCTCACGCATTAAGGTTCGAACACTAGAACACCTATGCGGATTCTCCTGCACAGTGGCAGATATGTAAATACGGCGTTTACATACCATTTCTGACGCATTACGGTTCGAACACTCGAACACCTATACGGACTCTCCTGCACAGTGGCAGATATGTAAATACGGCGTTTACATACCATTTCTCACGCATTAAGGTTCGAACAATCGAACACATATGCGGATTCTCCTCCACAGTGGCAGATATGTAAATACGGCGTTTACATACCATTTCTGACGCATTACAGTTCGAACACTCGAACACCTATACGGATTCTCCTGCACTGTGGCAGATATGTAAATACGGCATTTACATACCATTTCTGACGCATTACGGTTCGAACACTCGAACACCTATACGGATTCTCCTGCACAGTGGCAGATATGTAAATACAGCGTTTACATACCATTTCTCACGCATTAGGGTTCGAACACTCGAACACGTATACGGATTCTCCTGCACAGTGGCAGATATGTAAATACGGCGTTTACATACCATTTCTCACGCATTAAGGTTCGAACACTCGAACACCTATGCGGATTCTCCTGCACAGTGGCAGATATGTAAATACGGCGTTTACATACCATTTCTGACGCATTATTGTTCGAACACTCGAACAGCTATACGGATTCTCCTGCACAGTGGCAGATATGTAAATACGGCGTTTACATACCATTTCTGACGCATTACGGTTCGAACACTCGAACACCTATGCGGATTCTCCAGCACAGTGGCAGATATGTAAATACGGCGTTTACATACCATTTCTCACGCATTAGGGTTCGAACACTCGAACACCTATACGGATTCTCCTGCACAGTGGCAGATATGTAAATACGGCGTTTACATACCATTTCTCACACATTAAGGTTCGAACACTCGAACACCTATGCGGATTCTCCTGCACAGTGGCAGATATGTAAATACGGCGTTTACATACCATTTCTCACGCATTAGGGTTCGAACACTCGAACACCTATACGGATTCTCCTGCACAGTGGCAGATATGTAAATACGGCGTTTACATACCATTTCTCACACATTAAGGTTCGAACACTCGAACACCTATGCGGATTCTCCTGCACAGTGGCAGATATGTAAATACGGCGTTTACATACCATTTCTGACGCATTACGGTTTGAACACTCGAACACCTATACGGACTCTCCTGCACAGTGGCATATATGTAAATAAGGCGTTTACATACCATTTCTCACGCATTAAGGTTCGAACACTCGAACACCTATGCGGATTCTCCTGCACAGTGGCAGATATGTAAATACGGCGTTTACATACCATTTCTCACGCATTAGGGTTCGAACACTCGAACACCTATGCGGATTCTCTTGCACAGTGGCAGATATGTAAATACGGCGTTTGCATACAATTTCTCACGCATTAGGGTTCGAACACTCGAACACCTATACGGATTCTCCTGCAGAGTGGCAGAGATGTAAATACGGCGTTTGCATACCATTTCTCACGCATTAGGGTTCGAACACTCGAACACCTATACGGATTCTCCTGCACAGTGGCAGATATGTAAATACGGCGTTTACATACCATTTCTCACGCATTAAGGTTGGAACACTCGAACACCTATGCGGATTCTCCTGCACAGTGGCAGATATGTAAATACGGCGTTTACATACCATTTCTCACGCATTAGGGTTCGAACACTCGAACACCTATGCGGATTCTCTTGCACAGTGGCAGATATGTAAATACGGCGTTTACATACCATTTCTGACGCATTACGGTTCGAACACTCGAACACCAATGCGGATTCTCCTGCACAGTGGCAGATATGTAAATACGGCGTTTACATGTCATTTCTCACGCATTAGGGTTCGAACACTCGAACACCTATACGGACTCTCCAGCACAGTGGCAGATATGTAAATACGGCGTTTACATACCATTTCTCACGCATTAGGGTTCGAACACTCGAACACCTATGCGGATTCTCCTGCACAGTGGCAGATATGTAAATACGGCGTTTACATACCATTTCTCACGCATTAGGGTTCGAACACTCGAACACCTATACGGATTCTCCTGCATAGTGGCAGATATGTAAATACGGCGTTTGCATACCATTTCTCACGCATTAGGGTTCGAACACTCGAACACCTATGCGGATTCTCCTGCACAGTGGCAGATATGTAAATACAGCGTTTACATACCATTTCTGACGCATTACGGTTCGAACACTCGAACACCTATACGGATTCTCCTGCATAGTGGCAGATATGTAAATACGGCGTTTGCATACCATTTCTCACGCATTAGGGTTCGAACACTCGAACACCTATGCGGATTCTCCTGCACAGTGGCAGATATGTAAATACGGCGTTTACATACCATTTCTGACGCATTACGGTTCGAACACTCGAACACCTATACGGACTCTCCTGCACAGTGGCAGATATGTAAATACGGCGTTTACATACCATTTCTCACGCATTAAGGTTCGAACACTCGAACACCTATGCGGATTCTCCTCCACAATGGCAGATATGTAAATACGGCGTTTACATACCATTTCTCACGCATTAGGGTTCGAACACTCGAACACCTATACGGATTCTCCTGCATAGTGGCAGATATGTAAATACGGCGTTTACATGTCATTTCTCACGCATTAGGATTCGAACAATCGAACACCTATACGGACTCTCCAGCACAGTGGCAGATATGTAAATACGGCGTTTACATACCATTTCTCACGCATTAAGGTTCGAACACTCAAACACCTATGCGGATTCTCCTCCACAATGGCAGATATGTAAATACGGCGTTTACATACCATTTCTCACGCATTAGGGTTCGAACACTCGAACACCTATGCGGATTCTCTTGCACAGTGGCAGATATGTAAATACGGCGTTTACATACCATTTCTCACACATTAGGGTTCGAACGCTCGAACACCTATACGGATTCTCCTGCATAGTGGCAGATATGTAAATACGGCGTTTGCATACCATTTCTCACGCATTAGGGTTCGAACACTCGAACACCTATGCGGATTCTCCTGCACAGTGGCAGATATGTAAATACGGCGTTTACATACCATTTCTGACGCATTACGGTTCGAACACTCGAACACCTATACAGATTCTCCTGCATAGTGGCAGATATGTAAATACGGCGTTTGCATACCATTTCTCACGCATTAGGGTTCGAACACTCGAACACCTATGCGGATTCTCCTGCACAGTGGCAGATATGTAAATACGGCGTTTACATACCATTTCTGACGCATTACGGTTCGAACACTCGAACACCTATACGGATTCTCCTGCATAGTGGCAGATATGTAAATACGGCGTTTACATGTCATTTCTCACGCATTAGGGTTCGAACACTCGAACACCTATACGGACTCTCCAGCACAGTGGCAGATATGTAAATACGGCGTTTACATACCATTTCTCACGCATTAAGGTTCGAACACTCAAACACCTATGCGGATTCTCCTCCACAATGGCAGATATGTAAATACGGCGTTTACATACCATTTCTCACGCATTAGGGTTCGAACACTCGAACACCTATGCGGATTCTCTTGCACAGTGGCAGATATGTAAATACGGCGTTTACATACCATTTCTCACACATTAGGGTTCGAACGCTCGAACACCTATACGGATTCTCCTGCATAGTGGCAGATATGTAAATACGGCGTTTGCATACCATTTCTCACGCATTAGGGTTCGAACACTCGAACACCTATGCGGATTCTCCTGCACAGTGGCAGATATGTAAATACGGCGTTTACATACCATTTCTGACGCATTACGGTTCGAACACTCGAACACCTATACGGATTCTCCTGCATAGTGGCAGATATGTAAATACGGCGTTTGCATACCATTTCTCACGCATTAGGGTTCGAACACTCGAACACCTATGCGGATTCTCCTGCACAGTGGCAGATATGTAAATACGGCGTTTACATACCATTTCTGACGCATTACGGTTCGAACACTCGAACACCTATACGGACTCTCCTGCACAGTGGCAGATATGTAAATACGGCGTTTACATACCATTTCTCACGCATTAAGGTTCGAACACTCGAACACCTATGCGGATTCTCCTCCACAATGGCAGATATGTAAATACGGCGTTTACATACCATTTCTCACGCATTAGGGTTCGAACACTCGAACACCTATGCGGATTCTCTTGCACAGTGGCAGATATGTAAATACGGCGTTTACATACCATTTCTCACACATTAGGGTTCGAACGCTCGAACACCTATACGGATTCTCCTGCATAGTGGCAGATATGTAAATACGGCGTTTGCATACCATTTCTCACGCATTAGGGTTCGAACACTCGAACACCTATGCGGATTCTCCTGCACAGTGGCAGATATGTAAATACGGCGTTTACATACCATTTCTGACGCATTACGGTTCGAACACTCGAACACCTATACGGACTCTCCTGCACAGTGGCAGATATGTAAATACGGCGTTTACATACCATTTCTCACGCATTAGGGTTCGAACACTCGAACACCTATGAGGATTCTCCTGCACAGTGGCAGATATGTAAATACGGCGTTTACATACCATTTCTGACGCATTATTGTTCGAACACTCGAACAGCTATACGGATTCTCCTGCACATTGGCAGATATGTAAATACGACGTTTTCATACCATTTCTGACGCATTACGGTTCGAACACTCGAACACCGATGCGGATTCTCCTGTACAGTGGCAGATATGTAAATACGGCGTTTACATACCATTTCTCACGCATTTGGGTTCGAACACTCGAACACCTATACGGATTCTCCTGCACAGTGGCAGATATGTAAATACGGCGTTTACATACCATTTCTCACACATTATGGTTCGAACACTCGAACACCTATGCGGATTCTCCTCCACAATGGCAGATATGTAAATACGGCGTTTACATACCATTTCTCACGCATTAGGGTTCGAACACTCGAACACCTATGCGGATTCTCTTGCACAGTGGCAGATATGTAAATACGGCGTTTACATACCATTTCTCACACATTAGGGTTCGAACGCTCGAACACCTATACGGATTCTCCTGCATAGTGGCAGATATGTAAATACGGCGTTTGCATACCATTTCTCACGCATTAGGGTTCGAACACTCGAACACCTATGCGGATTCTCCTGCACAGTGGCAGATATGTAAAAACGGCGTTTACATACCATTTCTGACGCATTACTGTTCAAACACTCGAACACCAATGCGGATTCTCCTGCACAGTGGCAGATATGTAAATACGGCGTTTACATACCATTTCTGACGCATTACGGTTCGAACACTCGAACACCAATGCGGATTCTCCTGCACGGTGGCAGATATGTAAATACGGCGTTTACATGCCATTTCTCACCCATTAGGGTTCGAACACTCGAACACCTATACGGATTCTCCTACACAGTGGCAGATACGTAAATACGGCGTTTACATACCATTTCTCACGCATTAAGGTTCGAACACTAGAACACCTATGCGGATTCTCCTGCACAGTGGCAGATATGTAAATACGGCGTTTACATACCATTTCTGACGCATTACGGTTCGAACACTCGAACACCTATACGGACTCTCCTGCACAGTGGCAGATATGTAAATACGGCGTTTACATACCATTTTTGACGCATTACTGTTCGAACACTCGAACAGCTATACGGATTCTCCTGCACAGTGGCAGATATGTAAATACGGCGTTTACATACCATTTCTGACGCATTACGGTTCGAACACTCGAACACCTATACGGACTCTCCAGCACAGTGGCAGATATGTAAATACGGCGTTTACATACCATTTCTCACGCATTAAGGTTCGAACACTCGAACACCTATGCGGATTCTCCTCCACAATGGCAGATATGTAAATACGGCGTTTACATACCATTTCTCACGCATTACGGTTCGAACACTCGAACACCTATGCGGATTCTCTTGCACAGTGGCAGATATGTAAATACGGCGTTTACATACCATTTCTCACACATTAGGGTTCGAACGCTCGAACACCTATACGGATTCTCCTGCATAGTGGCAGATATGTAAATACGGCGTTTGCATACCATTTCTCACGCATTAGGGTTCGAACACTCGAACACCTATGCGGATTCTCCTGCACAATGGCAGATATGTAAATACGGCGTTTACATACCATTTCTGACGCATTACGGTTCGAACACTCGAACACCAATGCGGATTCTCCTGCATAGTGGCAGATATGTAAATACGGCGTTTACATGCCATTTCTCACGCATTAGGGTTCGAACACTCGAACAGCTATACGGATTCTCCTGCACAGTGGCAGATACGTAAATACGGCGTTTACATACCATTTCTCACGCATTAAGGTTCGAACACTAGAACACCTAAGCGGATTCTCCTGCACAGTGGCAGATATGTAAATACGGCGTTTACATACCATTTCTGACGCATTACGGTTCGAACACTCGAACACCTATACGGACTCTCCTGCACAGTGGCAGATATGTAAATACGGCGTTTACATACCATTTCTCACGCATTAAGGTTCGAACACTCGAGCACCTATGCAGATTCTCCTCCAGAGTGGCAGATATGTAAATACGGCGTTTACATACCATTTCTCACGCATTAGGGTTCGAACACTCGAACACCTATGCGGATTCTCTTGCACAGTGGCAGATATGTAAATACGGCGTTTACATACCATTTCTCACGCATTAGGGTTCGAACACTCGAACACATATACGGATTCTCCTGCGCAGTGGCAGATATGTAAATACGGCGTTTGCATACCATTTCTCACGCATTAGGGTTCGAACACTCGAACACCTATACGGATTCTCCTGCACAGTGGCAGATATGTAAATACGGCGTTTACATACCAGTTCTCACGCATTAGGGTTCGAACACTCGAACACCTATGCGGATTCTCCTGCACAGTGGCAGATATGTAAATACGGCGTTTACATACCATTTCTGACGCATTTCTATTCGAACACTCGAACAGCTATACGGATTCTCCTGCACAGTGGCAGATATGTAAATACGGCGTTTACATACCATTTCTGACGCATTACGGTTCGAACACTCGAACACCAATGCGGATTCTCCTGCACAGTGGCAGATATGTAAATACGGCGTTTACATGCCATTTCTCACGCATTAGGGTTCGAACACTCGAACACCTATACGGACTCTCCTGCACAGTGGCAGATATGTAAATACGGCGTTTATATACCATTTCTCACACATTAAGGTTCGAACACTCGAACACCTATGCGGATTCTCCTCCACAGTGGCAGATATGTAAATACGGCGTTTACATACCATTTCTCACGCATTAGGGTTCGAACACTCGAACATCTATGCGGATTCTCTTGCACAATGGCAGATATGTAAATACGGCGTTTACATACCATTTCTCACGCAGTAGGGTTCGAACACTGGAACACCTATACGGATTCTCTTGCACAATGGCAGATATGTAAATACGGCGTTTACATACCATTTCTCACGCATTAGGGTTCAAACAGTCGAACACCTATGCGGATTCTCCGGCACAGTGGCAGATATGTAAATACGGCGTTTACATACCATTTCTCACCCATTAGGGTTCGAACACTCGAACAGCTATACGGATTCTCCTGCACAGTGGCAGATATGTAAATACGGCGTTTACATACCATATCTGACGCATTAAGGTTCGAACACTCGAACACCAATGCGGATTCTCCTGCACAGTGGCAGATATGTAAATACGGCGTTTACATGCCATTTCTCACGCATTAGGGTTCGAACACTCGAACACCTATACGGATTCTCCTGCACAGTGGCAGATACGTAAATACGGCGTTTACATACCATTTCTCACGCATTAAGGTTCGAACACTAGAACACCTATGCGGATTCTCCTGCACAGTGGCAGATATGTAAATACGGCGTTTACATACCATTTCTGACCCATTACGGTTCGAACACTCGAACACCTATACGGACTCTCCAGCACAGTGGCAGATATGTAAATACGGCGTTTACATACCATTTCTCACGCATTAAGGTTCGAACACTCGAACACCTATGCGGATTCTCCTCCACAATGGCAGATATGTAAATACGGCGTTTACATACCATTTCTCACGCATTAGGGTTCGAACACTCGAATACCTATGCGGATTCTCTTGCACAGTGGCAGATATGTAAATACGGCGTTTACATACCATTTCTCACACACTAGGGTTCGAACGCTCGAACACCTATACGGATTCTCCTGCATAGTGGCAGATATGTAAATACGGCGTTTGCATACCATTTCTCACGCATTAGGGTTCGAACACTCGAACACCAATGCGGATTCTCCTGCACAGTGGCAGATATGTAAAAACGGCGTTTACATACCATTTCTGACGCATTACTGTTCAAACACTCGAACACCAATGCGGATTCTCCTGCACAGTGGCAGATATGTAAATACGGCGTTTACATACCATTTCTGACGCATTACGGTTCGAACACTCGAACACCAATGCGGATTCTCCTGCACGGTGGCAGATATGTAAATACGGCGTTTACATGCCATTTCTCACGCATTAGGGTTCGAACACTCGAACACCTATACGGATTCTCCTGCACAGTGGCAAATACGTAAATACGGCGTTTACATACCATTTCTCACGCATTAAGGTTCGAACAATAGAACACCTATGCGGATTCTCCTGCACAGTGGCAGATATGTAAATACGGCGTTTACATACCATTTCTGACGCATTACGGTTCGAACACTCGAACACCTATACGGACTCTCCTGCACAGTGGCAGATATGTAAATACGGCGTTTACATACCATTTCTGACGCATTACTGTTCGAACACTCGAACAGCTATACGGATTCTCCTGCACAGTGGCAGATATGTAAATACGGCGTTTACATACCATTTCTCACGCATTACGGTTCGAACACTCAAACATCTATGCGGATTCTCTTGCACAATGGAAGATATGTAAATACGGCGTTTACATGCCATTTCTCACGCAGTAGGGTTCGAACACTGGAACACCTATACGGATTCTCTTGCACAATGGCAGATATGTAAATACGGCGTTTACATACCATTTCTCACGCATTAGGGTTCGAACAGTCGAACACCTATGCGGATTCTCCGGCACAGTGGCAGATATGTAAATACGGCGTTTACATACCATTTCTCACGCATTAGGGTTCGAACACTCGAACACCTATACGGATTCTCCTGCACAGTGGCAGATATGTAAATACGGCGTTTACATACCATTTCTCACGCATTAAGGTTCGAACACTCGAACACCAATCCGGATTCTCCTGCACAGTGGCAGATATGTAAATACGGCGTTTACATGCCATTTCTCACGCATTAGGGTTCGAACACTCGAACACCTATACGGATTCTCCTGCACAGTGGCAGATACGTAAATACGGCGTTTACATACCATTTCTCACGCATTAAGGTTCGAACACTAGAACACCTAAGCGGATTCTCCTGCACAGTGGCAGATATGTAAATACGGCGTTTACATACCATTTCTGACGCATTACGGTTCGAACACTCGAACACCTATACGGACTCTCCTGCACAGTGGCAGATATGTAAATACGGCGTTTACATACGATTTCTCACGCATTAAGGTTCGAACACTCGAGCACCTATGCAGATTCTCCTCCAGAGTGGTAGATATGTAAATACGGCGTTTACATACCATTTCTCACGCATTAGGGTTCGAACACTCGAACACCTATGCGGATTCTCTTGCACAGTGGCAGATATGTAAATACGGCGTTTACATACCATTTCTCACGCATTAGGGTTCGAACACTCGAACACATATACGGATTCTCCTGCACAGTGGCAGATATGTAAATACGGCGTTTGCATACCATTTCTCACGCATTAGGGTTCGAACACTCGAACACCTATACGGATTCTCCTGCACAGTGGCAGATATGTAAATACGGCGTTTACATACCAGTTCTCACGCATTAGGGTTCGAACACTCGAACACCTATGCGGATTCTCCTGCACAGTGGCAGATATGTAAATACGGCGTTTACATACCATTTCTGACGCATTTCTATTCGAACACTCGAACAGCTATACGGATTCTCCTGCACAGTGGCAGATATGTAAATACGGCGTTTACATACCATTTCTGACGCATTACGGTTCGAACACTCGAACACCAATGCGGATTCTCCTGCACAGTGGCAGATATGTAAATACGGCGTTTACATGCCATTTCTCACGCATTAGGGTTCGAACACTCGAACACCTATACGGACTCTCCTGCACAGTGGCAGATATGTAAATACGGCGTTTACATACCATTTCTCACACATTAAGGTTCGAACACTCGAACACCTATGCGGATTCTCCTCCACAGTGGCAGATATGTAAATACGGCGTTTACATACCATTTCTCACGCATTAGGGTTCGAACACTCGAACATCTATGCGGATTCTCTTGCACAATGGCAGATATGTAAATACGGCGTTTACATACCATTTCTCACGCAGTAGGGTTCGAACACTGGAACACCTATACGGATTCTCTTGCACAATGGCAGATATGTAAATACGGCGTTTACATACCATTTCTCACGCATTAGGGTTCAAACAGTCGAACACCTATGCGGATTCTCCGGCACAGTGGCAGATATGTAAATACGGCGTTTACATACCATTTCTCACGCATTAGGGTTCGAACACTCGAACAGCTATACGGATTCTCCTGCACAGTGGCAGATATGTAAATACGGCGTTTACATACCATATCTGACGCATTAAGGTTCGAACACTCGAACACCAATGCGGATTCTCCTGCACAGTGGCAGATATGTAAATACGGCGTTTACATGCCATTTCTCACGCATTAGGGTTCGAACACTCGAACACCTATACGGATTCTCCTGCACAGTGGCAGATACGTAAATACGGCGTTTACATACCATTTCTCACGCATTAAGGTTCGAACACTAGAACACCTATGCGGATTCTCCTGCACAGTGGCAGATATGTAAATACGGCGTTTACATACCATTTCTGACGCATTACGGTTCGAACACTCGAACACCTATACGGACTCTCCAGCACAGTGGCAGATATGTAAATACGGCGTTTACATACCATTTCTCACGCATTAAGGTTCGAACACTCGAACACCTATGCGGATTCTCCTCCACAATGGCAGATATGTAAATACGGCGTTTACATACCATTTCTCACGCATTAGGGTTCGAACACTCGAACACCTATGCGGATTCTCTTGCACAGTGGCAGATATGTAAATACGGCGTTTACATACCATTTCTCACACATTAGGGTTCGAACGGTCGAACACCTATACGGATTCTCCTGCATAGTGGCAGATATGTAAATACGGCGTTTGCATACCATTTCTCACGCATTAGGGTTCGAACACTCGAACACCTATGCGGATTCTCCTGCACAGTGGCAGATATGTAAAAACGGCGTTTACATACCATTTCTGACGCATTACTGTTCAAACACTCGAACACCAATGCGGATTCTCCTGCACAGTGGCAGATATGTAAATACGGCGTTTACATACCATTTCTGACGCATTACGGTTCGAACACTCGAACACCAATGCGGATTCTCCTGCACGGTGGCAGATATGTAAATACGGCGTTTACATGCCATTTCTCACGCATTAGGGTTCGAACACTCGAACACCTATACGGATTCTCCTGCACAGTGGCAGATACGTAAATACGGCGTTTACATACCATTTCTCACGCATTAAGGTTCGAACAATAGAACACCTATGCTGATTCTCCTGCACAGTGGCAGATATGTAAATACGGCGTTTACATACCATTTCTGACGCATTACGGTTCGAACACTCGAACACCTATACGGACTCTCCTGCACAGTGGCAGATATGTAAATACGGCGTTTACATACCATTTCTGACGCATTACTGTTCGAACACTCGAACAGCTATACGGATTCTCCTGCACAGTGGCAGATATGTAAATACGGCGTTTACATACCATTTCTCACGCATTACGGTTCGAACACTCGAACATCTATGCGGATTCTCTTGCACAATGGAAGATATGTAAATACGGCGTTTACATGCCATTTCTCACGCAGTAGGGTTCGAACACTGGAACACCTATACGGATTCTCTTGCACAATGGCAGATATGTAAATACGGCGTTTACCTACCATTTCTCACGCATTAGGGTTCGAACAGTCGAACACCTATGCGGATTCTCCGGCACAGTGGCAGATATGTAAATACGGCGTTTACATACCATTTCTCACGCATTAGGGTTCGAACACTCGAACACCTATACGGATTCTCCTGCACAGTGGCAGATATGTAAATACGGCGTTTACATACCATTTCTCACGCATTAAGGTTCGAACACTCGAACACCAATCCGGATTCTCCTGCACAGTGGCAGATATGTAAATACGGCGTTTACATGCCATTTCTCACGCATTAGGGTTCGAACACTCGAACACCTATACGGATTCTCCTGCACAGTGGCAGATACGTAAATACGGCGTTTACATACCATTTCTCACGCATTAAGGTTCGAACACTAGAACACCTATGCGGATTCTCCTGCACAGTGGCAGATATGTAAATACGGCGTTTACATACCATTTCTGACGCATTACGGTTCGAACACTCGAACACCAATACGGACTCTCCAGCACAGTGGCAGATATGTAAATACGGCGTTTACATACCATTTCTCACGCATTACGGTTCGAACACTCGAACACCTATGCGGATTCTCCTGCACAGTGGCAGATATGTAAATACGGCGTTTACATACCATTTCTCGCGCATTAGGGTTCGAACACTCGAACACCTATGCGGATTCTCCTGCACAGTGGCAGATATGTAGATACGGCGTTTACATACCATTTCTCACACATTAGGGTTCGAACGCTCGAACACCTATACGGATTCTCCTGCATAGTGGCAGATATGTAAATACGGCGTTTGCATACCATTTCTCACGCATTAGGGTTCGAACACTCGAACACCTATGCGGATTCTCCTGCACAGTGGCAGATATGTAAATACGGCGTTTACATACCATTTCTGACGCATTACGGTTCGAACACTCGAACACCTATACGGACTCGCCTGCACAGTGGCAGATATGTAAATACGGCGTTTACATACCATTTCTCACGCATTAGGGTTCGAACACTCGAACACCTATGCGGATTCTCCTGCACAGTGGCAGATATGTAAATACGGCGTTTTCATACCATTTCTGACGCATTATTGTTCGAACACTCGAACACCTATACGGATTCTCCTGCACAGTGGCAGATATGTAAATACGGCGTTTACATACCATTTCTGACGCATTACGGTTCGAACACTCGAACACCTATACGGACTCTCCTGCACAGTGGCAGATATGTAAATACGGCGTTTACATACCATTTCTGACGCATTACTGTTCGAACACTCGAACAGCTATACGGATTCTCCTGCACAGTGGCAGATATGTAAATACGGCGTTTACATACCATTTCTCACGCATTACGGTTCGAACACTCGAACATCTATGCGGATTCTCTTGCACAATGGAAGATATGTAAATACGGCGTTTACATGCCATTTCTCACGCAGTAGGGTTCGAACACTGGAACACCTATACGGATTCTCTTGCACAATGGCAGATATGTAAATACGGCGTTTACATACCATTTCTCACGCATTAGGGTTCGAACAGTCGAACACCTATGCGGATTCTCCGGCACAGTGGCAGATATGTAAATACGGCGTTTACATACCATTTCTCACGCATTAGGGTTCGAACACTCGAACACCTATACGGATTCTCCTGCACAGTGGCAGATATGCAAATACGGCGTTTACATACCATTTCTCACGCATTAAGGTTCGAACACTCGAACACCAATCCGGATTCTCCTGCACAGTGGCAGATATGTAAATACGGCGTTTACATGCCATTTCTCACGCATTAGGGTTCGAACACTCGAACACCTATACGGATTCTCCTGCACTGTGGCAGATACGTAAATACGGCGTTTACATACCATTTCTCACGCATTAAGGTTCGAACACTAGAACACCTATGCGGATTCTCCTGCACAGTGGCAGATATGTAAATACGGCGTTTACATACCATTTCTGACGCATTACGGTTTGAACACTCGAACACCTATACGGACTCTCCAGCACAGTGGCAGATATGTAAATACGGCGTTTACATACCATTTCTCAGGCATTACGGTTCGAACACTCGAACACCTATGCGGATTCTCCTGCACAGTGGCAGATATGTAAATACGGCGTTTACATACCATTTCTCACGCATTTGGGTTCGAACACTCGAACACCTATGCGGATTCTCCTGCACAGTGGCAGATATGTAGATACGGTGTTTACATACCATTTCTCACACATTAGGGTTCGAACGCTCGAACACCTATACGGATTCTCCTACATAGTGGCAGATATGTAAATACGGCGTTTGCATACCATTTCTCACGCATTAGGGTTCGAACACTCGAACACCTATGCGGATTCTCCTGCACAGTGGCAGATATGTAAATACGGCGTTTACATACCATTTCTGACGCATTACGGTTCGAACACTCGAACACCTATACGGACTCGCCTGCACAGTGGCAGATATGTAAATACGGCGTTTACATACCATTTCTCACGCATTAGGGTTCGAACACTCGAACACCTATGCGGATTCTCCTGCACAGTGGCAGATATGTAAATACGGCGTTTTCATACCATTTCTGACGCATTATTGTTCGAACACTCGAACACCTATACGGATTCTCCTGCACAGTGGCAGATATGTAAATACGGCGTTTACATACCATTTCTGACGCATTACGGTTCGAACACTCGAACACCGATGCGGATTCTCCTGCACAGTGGCAGATATGTAAATACGGCGTTTACATACCATTTCTCACGCATTAGGGTTCGAACACTCGAACACCTATACGGATTCTCCTGCACAGTGGCAGATATGTAAATACGGCGTTTACATACCATTTCTCACGCATTAGGGTTCGAACACTCGAACACCTATACGGATTCTCCTGCACAGTGGCAGATATGCAAATACGGCGTTTACATACCATTTCTCACGCATTAAGGTTCGAACACTCGAACACCAATCCGGATTCTCCTGCACAGTGGCAGATATGTAAATACGGCGTTTACATGCCATTTCTCACGCATTAGGGTTCGAACACTCGAACACCTATACGGATTCTCCTGCACAGTGGCAGATACGTAAATACGGCGTTTACATACCATTTCTCACGCATTAAGGTTCGAACACTAGAACACCTATGCGGATTCTCCTGCACAGTGGCAGATATGTAAATACGGCGTTTACATACCATTTCTGACGCATTACGGTTCGAACACTCGAACACCTATACGGACTCTCCAGCACAGTGGCAGATATGTAAATACGGCGTTTACATACCATTTCTCACGCATTACGGTTCGAACACTCGAACACCTATGCGGATTCTCCTGCACAGTGGCAGATATGTAAATACGGCGTTTACATACCATTTCTCACGCATTAGGGTTCGAACACTCGAACACCTATGCGGATTCTCCTGCACAGTGGCAGATATGTAGATACGGCGTTTACATACCATTTCTCACACATTAGGGTTCGAACGCTCGAACACCTATACGGATTCTCCTGCATAGTGGCAGATATGTAAATACGGCGTTTGCATACCATTTCTCACGCATTAGGGTTCGAACACTCGAACACCTATGCGGATTCTCCTGCACAGTGGCAGATATGTAAATACGGCGTTTACATACCATTTCTGACGCATTACGGTTCGAACACTCGAACACCTATACGGACTCGCCTGCACAGTGGCAGATATGTAAATACGGCGTTTACATACCATTTCTCACGCATTAGGGTTCGAACACTCGAACACCTATGCGGATTCTCCTGCACAGTGGCAGATATGTAAATACGGCGTTTTCATACCATTTCTGACGCATTATTGTTCGAACACTCGAACACCTATACGGATTCTCCTGCACAGTGGCAGATATGTAAATACGGCGTTTACATACCATTTCTGACGCATTACGGTTCGAACACTCGAACACCTATACGGACTCTCCCGCACAGTGGCAGATATGTAAATACGGCGTTTACATACCATTTCTGACGCATTACTGTTCGAACACTCGAACAGCTATACGGATTCTCCTGCACAGTGGCAGATATGTAAATACGGCGTTTACATACCATTTCTCACGCATTACGGTTCGAACACTCGAACATCTATGCGGATTCTCTTGCACAATGGAAGATATGTAAATACGGCGTTTACATGCCATTTCTCACGCAGTAGGGTTCGAACACTGGAACACCTATACGGATTCTCTTGCACAATGGCAGATATGTAAATACGGTGTTTACATACCATTTCTCACGCACTAGGGTTCGAACAGTCGAACACCTATGCGGATTCTCCGGCACAGTGGCAGATATGTAAATACGGCGTTTACATACCATTTCTCACGCATTAGGGTTCGAACACTCGAACACCTATACGGATTCTCCTGCACAGTGGCAGATATGCAAATACGGCGTTTACATACCATTTCTCACGCATTAAGGTTCGAACACTCGAACACCAATCCGGATTCTCCTGCACAGTGGCAGATATGTAAATACGGCGTTTACATGCCATTTCTCACGCATTAGGGTTCGAACACTCGAACACCTATACGGATTCTCCTGCACAGTGGCAGATACGTAAATACGGCGTTTACATACCATTTCTCACGCATTAAGGTTCGAACACTAGAACACCTATGCGGATTCTCCTGCACAGTGGCAGATATGTAAATACGGCGTTTACATACCATTTCTGACGCATTACGGTTCGAACACTCGAACACCTATACGGACTCTCCAGCACAGTGGCAGATATGTAAATACGGCGTTTACATACCATTTCTCAGGCATTACGGTTCGAACACTCGAACACCTATGCGGATTCTCCTGCACAGTGGCAGATATGTAAATACGGCGTTTACATACCATTTCTCACGCATTAGGGTTCGAACACTCGAACACCTATGCGGATTCTCCTGCACAGTGGCAGATATGTAGATACGGCGTTTACATACCATTTCTCACACATTAGGGTTCGAACGCTCGAACACCTATACGGATTCTCCTGCATAGTGGCAGATATGTAAATACGGCGTTTGCATACCATTTCTCACGCATTAGGGTTCGAACACTCGAACACCTATGCGGATTCTCCTGCACAGTGGCAGATATGTAAATACGGCGTTTACATACCATTTCTGACGCATTACGGTTCGAACACTCGAACACCTATACGGACTCGCCTGCACAGTGGCAGATATGTAAATACGGCGTTTACATACCATTTCTCACGCATTAGGGTTCGAACACTCGAACACCTATGCGGATTCTCCTGCACAGTGGCAGATATGTAAATACGGCGTTTTCATACCATTTCTGACGCATTATTGTTCGAACACTCGAACACCTATACGGATTCTCCTGCACAGTGGCAGATATGTAAATACGGCGTTTACATACCATTTCTGACGCATTACGGTTCGAACACTCGAACACCGATGCGGATTCTCCTGCACAGTGGCAGATATGTAAATACGGCGTTTACATACCATTTCTCACGCATTAGGGTTCGAACACTCGAACACCTATACGGATTCTCCTGCACAGTGGCAGATATGTAAATACGGCGTTTACATACCATTTCTCACACATTATGGTTCGAACACTCGAACACCTATGCGGATTCTCCTCCACAGTGGCAGATATGTAAATACGGCGTTTACATACCATTTCTAACGCATTACGGTTTGAACACTCGAACACCTATACGGACTCTCCTGCACAGTGGCAGATATGTAAATACGGCGTTTTCATACCATTTCTCACGCATTAAGGTTCGAACACTCGAACACCTATGCGGATTCTCCTGCACAGTGGCAGATATGTAAATACGGCGTTTACATACCATTTCTCACGCATTAGGGTTCGAACACTCGAACACCTATGCGGATTCTCTTGCACAATGGCAGATATGTAAATACGGCGTTTACATACCATTTCTCACGCATTAGGGTTCGAACACTCGAACACCTATACGGATTCTCCTGCACAGCGGCAGATATGTAAATACGGTGTTTGCATACCATTTCTCACGCATTAGGGTTCGAACACTCGAACACCTATACGGATTCTCCTGCACAGTGGCAGATATGTAAATACGGCGTTTACATACCATTTCTCACGCATTAGGGTTCGAACACTCGAACACCTATGCGGATTCTCCTGCACAGTGGCAGATATGTAAATACGGCGTTTACATACCATTTCTGACGCATTACTGTTCGAACACTCGAACAGCTATGCGGACTCTCCTGCACAATGGCAGATATGTAAATACGGCGTTTACATACCATTTCTCACGCATTACGGTTCGAACACTCGAACACCAATGCGGATTATCCTGCACGGTGGCAAATACGTAAATACGGCGTTTACATACCATTTCTCACGCATTAAGGTTCGAACACTCGAACACCTTTGCAGATTCTCCTGCACAGTGGCAGATATGTAAATACGGCGTTTACATACCATTTCTGACGCATTACGGTTCGAACACTCGAACACCTATACGGACTCTCCTGCACAGTGGCAGAATGTAAATACGGCGTTTACATACCATTTCTCACGCATTAAGGTTCGAACACTCGAACACCTATGCGGATTCTCCTGCACAGTGGCAGATATGTAAATACGGCGTTTACATACCATTTCTGACGCATTACTGTTCGAACACTCGAACAGCTATACGGATTCTCCTGCACAGTGGCAGATATGTAAATACGGCGTTTACATACCATTTCTGATGCATTACGGTTCGAACACTCGAACACCAATGCGGATTCTCCTGCACAGTGGCAGATATGTAAATACGGCGTTTACATGCCATTTCTCACGCATTAGGGTTCGAACACTCGAACACCTATACGGATTCTCCAGCACAGTGGCAGATACGTAAATACGGCGTTTACATACCATTTCTCACGCATTAAGGTTCGAACACTAGAACACCTAAGCGGATTCTCCTTCACAGTGGCAGATATGTAAATACGGCGTTTACATACCATTTCTGACACATTACGGTTCGAACACTCGAACACCTATACGGACTCTCCTGCACAGTGGCAGATATGTAAATGCGGCGTTTACATACCATTTCTCACGCATTAAGGTTCGAACACTCGAACACCTATGCAGATTCTCTTGCACAGTGGCAGATATGTAAATACGGCGTTTACATACCATTTCTCACGCATTAGGGTTCGAACACTCGAACACCTATACGGATTCTCCTGCACAGTGGCAGATATGTAAATACGGCGTTTACATACCATTTCTCACGCATTAGGGTTCGAACACTCAAACACCTATACGGATTCTCCTGCACAGTGGCAGATATGTAAATACGGCGTTTACATACCATTTCTCACGCATTAGGGTTCGAACACTCGAACACCTATGCGGATTCTCCTCCAGAGTGGCAGATATGTAAATACGGCGTTTACATACCATTTCTCGCGCATTAGGGTTCGAACACTCGAACACCTATGCAGATTCTCTTGCACAGTGGCAGATATGTAAATACGGCGTTTACATACCATTTCTCACGCATTAGGGTTCGAACACTCGAACACCTATACGGATTCTCCTGCACAGTGGCAGATATGTAAATACGGCGTTTGCATACCATTTCTCACGCATTAGGGTTCGAACACTCGAACACCTATACGGATTCTCCTGCACAGTGGCAGATATGTAAATACGGCGTTTACATACCATTTCTGACGCATTACGGTTCGAACACTCGAACACCTATACGGACTCTCCTGCACATTGGCAGATATGTAAATACGGCGTTTACATACCATTTCTCACGCATTAAGGTTCGAACACTCGAACACCTATGCGGATTCTCCTGAACAGTGGCAGATATGTAAATACGGCGTTTACATACCATTTCTGACGCATTACGGTTCGAACACTCGAACACCTATACGGACTCTCCTGCACAGTGGCAGATATGTAAATACGGCGTTTACATACCATTTCTCACGCATTAAGGTTCGAACACTCGAACACCTATGCGGATTCTCCTCCAGAGTGGCAGATATGTAAATACGGCGTTTACATACCATTTCTCACGCATTAGGGTTCGAACACTCGAACACCTATGCGGATTCTCGTGCACAGTGGCAGATATGTAAATACGGCGTTTACATACCATTTCTCACGCATTAGGGTTCGAACACTCGAACACCTATACGGATTCTCCTGCACAGTGGCAGATATGTAAATACGGCGTTTGCATACCATTTCTCACGCATTAGGGTTCGAACACTCGAACACCTATGCGGATTCTCCTGCACAGTGGCAGATATGTAAATACGGCGTTTACATACCATTTCTGACGCATTACGGTTCGAACACTCGAACACCTATACGGACACTCCTGCACAGTGGCAGATATGTAAATACGGCGTTTACATACCATTTCTCACACATTAAGGTTCGAACACTCGAACACCTATGCGGATTCTCCTCCACAGTGGCAGATATGTAAATACGGCGTTTACATACCATTTCTCACGCATTAGGGTTCGAACACTCGAACACCTATGCGGATTCTCTTGCACAATGGCAGATATGTAAATACGGCGTTTACATACCATTTCTCACGCATTAGGGTTCGAACACTGGAACACCTATACGGATTCTCTTGCACAATGGCAGATATGTAAATACGGCGTTTACATACCATTTCTGACGCATTAGGGTTCGAACAGTCGAACACCTATGCGGATTCTCCGGCACAGTGGCAGATATGTAAATACGGCGTTTACATACCATTTCTCACGCATTAGGGTTCGAACACTCGAACAGCTATACGGATTCTCCTGCACAGTGGCAGATATGTAAATACGGCGTTTACATACCATTTCTGACGCATTAAGGTTCGAACACTCGAACACCAATGCGGATTCTCCTGCACAGTGGCAGATATGTAAATACGGCGTTTACATGCCATTTCTCACGCATTAGGGTTCGAACACTCGAACACCTATACGAATTCTCCTGCACAGTGGCAGATACGTAAATACGGCGTTTACAAACCATTTCTCACGCATTAAGGTTCGAACACTAGAACACCTATGCGGATTCCCCTGCACAGTGGCAGATATGTAAATACGGCGTTTACATACCATTTCTGACGCATTACGGTTCGAACACTCGAACACCTATACGGACTCTCCTGCACAGTGGCAGATATGTAAATACGGCGTTTACATACCATTTCTCACGCATTAAGGTTCGAACACTCGAACACCTATGCGGATTCTCCTCCACAATGGCAGATATGTAAATACGGCGTTTACATACCATTTCTCACGCATTAGGGTTCGAACACTCGAACACCTATGCGGATTCTCTTGCACAGTGGCAGATATGTAAATACGGCGTTTACATACCATTTCTCACACATTAGGGTTCGAACGCTCGAACACCTATACGGATTCTCCTGCATAGTGGCAGATATGTAAATACGGTGTTTGCATACCATTTCTCACGCATTAGGGTTCGAACACTCGAACACCTATGCGGATTCTCCTGCACAGTGGCAGATATGTAAATACGGCGTTTACATACCATTTCTGACGCATTACGGTTCGAACACTCGAACACCTATACGGACTGTCCTGCACAGTGCCAGATATGTAAATACGGCGTTTACATACCATTTCTCACGCATTAGGGTTCGAACACTCGAACACCTATGCGGATTCTCCTGCACAGTGGCAGATATGTAAATACGGCGTTTACATACCATTTCTGACGCATTATTGTTCGAACACTCGAACAGCTATACGGATTCTCCTGCACAGTGGCAGATATGTAAATATGACGTTTTCATACCATTTCTGACGCATTACGGTTCGAACACTCGAACACCGATGCGGATTCTCCTGTATAGTGGCAGATATGTAAATACGGCGTTTACATACCATTTCTCACGCATTTGGGTTCGAACACTCGAACACCTATACGGATTCTCCTGCACAGTGGTAGATATGTAAATACGGCGTTTACATACCATTTCTCACACATTATGGTTCGAACACTCGAAGACCTAAGCGGATTCTCCTTCACAGTGGCAGATATGTAAATACGGCGTTTACATACCATTTCTGACACATTACGGTTCGAACACTCGAACACCTATCCGGACTCTCCTGCACAGTGGCAGATATGTAAATACGGCGTTTACATACCATTTCTCACGCATTAAGGTTCGAACACTCGAACACCTATGCGGATTCTCCTCCAGAGTGGCAGATATGTAAATACGGCGTTTACATACCATTTCTCACGCATTAGGGTTCGAACACTCGAACACCTATGCAGATTCTCTTGCACAGTGGCAGATACGTAAATACGGCGTTTACATACCATTTCTCACGCATTAAGGTTCGAACACTAGAACACCTAAGCGGATTCTCCTTCACAGTGGCAGATATGTAAATACGGCGTTTACATACCATTTCTGACACATTACGGTTCGAACACTCGAACACCTATCCGGACTCTCCTGCACAGTGGCAGATATGTAAATACGGCATTTACATACCATTTCTCACGCATTAAGGTTCGAACACTCGAACACCTATGCGGATTCTCCTCCAGAGTGGCAGATATGTAAATACGGCGTTTACATACCATTTCTCACGCATTAGGGTTCGAACACTCGAACACCTATGCAGATTCTCTTGCACAGTGGCAGATATGTAAATACGGCGTTTACATACCATTTCTCACGCATTAAGGTTCGAACACTCGAACACCTATGCGGATTCTTCTCCAGAGTGGCAGATATGTAAATACGGCGTTTACATACCATTTCTCACGCATTAGGGTTCGAACACTCGAACACCTATGCGGATTCTCGTGCACAGTGGCAGATATGTAAATACGGCGTTTACATACCATTTCTCACGCATTAGGGTTCGAACACTCGAACACCTATACGGATTCTCCTGCACAGTGGCAGATATGTAAATACGGCGTTTGCATACCATTTCTCACGCATTAGGGTTCGAACACTCGAACACCTATGCGGATTCTCCTGCACAGTGGCAGATATGTAAATACGGCGTTTACATACCATTTCTGACGCATTACGGTTCGAACACTCGAACACCTATACGGACACTCCTGCACAGTGGCAGATATGTAAATACGGCGTTTACATACCATTTCTCACACATTAAGGTTCGAACACTCGAACACCTATGCGGATTCTCCTCCACAGTGGCAGATATGTAAATACGGCGTTTACATACCATTTCTCACGCATTAGGGTTCGAACACTCGAACACCTATGCGGATTCTCTTGCACAATGGCAGATATGTAAATACGGCGTTTACATACCATTTCTCACGCATTAGGGTTCGAACACTGGAACACCTATACGGATTCTCTTGCACAATGGCAGATATGTAAATACGACGTTTACATACCATTTCTGACGCATTAGGGTTCGAACAGTCGAACACCTATGCGGATTCTCCGGCACAGTGGTAGATATGTAAATACGGCGTTTACATACCATTTCTCACGCATTAGGGTTCGAACACTCGAACAGCTATACGGATTCTCCTGCACAGTGGCAGATATGTAAATACGGCGTTTACATACCATTTCTGACGCATTAAGGTTCGAACACTCGAACACCAATGCGGATTCTCCTGCACAGTGGCAGATATGTAAATACGGCGTTTACATGCCATTTCTCACGCATTAGGGTTCGAACACTCGAACACCTATACGAATTCTCCTGCACAGTGGCAGATACGTAAATACGGCGTTTACAAACCATTTCTCACGCATTAAGGTTCGAACACTAGAACACCTATGCGGATTCCCCTGCACAGTGGCAGATATGTAAATACGTCCTTTACATACCATTTCTGACGCATTACGGTTCGAACACTCGAAAACCTATACGGACTCTCCTGCACAGTGGCAGATATGTAAATACGGCGTTTACATACCATTTCTCACACATTATGGTTCGAACACTCGAAGACCTAAGCGGATTCTCCTTCACAGTGGCAGATATGTAAATACGGCGTTTACATACCATTTCTGACGCATTACGGTTCGAACACTCGAACACCTATCCGGACTCTCCTGCACAGTGGCAGATATGTAAATACGGCGTTTACATACCATTTCTCACGCATTAAGGTTCGAACCCTCGAACACCTATGCGGATTCTCCTCCAGAGTGGCAGATATGTAAATACGGCGTTTACATACCATTTCTCACGCATTAGGGTTCGAACACTCGAACACCTATGCAGATTCTTTTGCACAGTGGCAGATACGTAAATACGGCGTTTACATACCATTTCTCACGCATTAAGGTTCGAACACTAGAACACCTAAGCGGATTCTCCTTCACAGTGGCAGATATGTAAATACGGCGTTTACATACCATTTCTGACACATTACGGTTCGAACACTAGAACACCTATCCGGACTCTCCTGCACAGTGGCAGATATGTAAATACGGCATTTACATACCATTTCTCACGCATTAAGGTTCGAACACTCGAACACCTATGCGGATTCTCCTCCAGAGTGGCAGATATGTAAATACGGCGTTTACATACCATTTCTCACGCATTAGGGTTCGAACACTCGAACACCTATGCAGATTCTCTTGCACAGGGGCAGATATGTAAATACGGCGTTTACATACCATTTCTCACGCATTAAGGTTCGAACACTCGAACACCTATGCGGATTCTCCTCCAGAGTGGCAGATATGTAAATACGGCGTTTATATACCATTTCTCACGCATTAGGGTTCGAACACTCGAACACCTATGCGGATTCTCGTGCACAGTGGCAGATATGTAAATACGGCGTTTACATACCATTTCTCACGCATTAGGGTTCGAACACTCGAACACCTATACGGATTCTCCTGCACAGTGGCAGATATGTAAATACGGCGTTTGCATACCATTTCTCACGCATTAGGGTTCGAACACTCGAACACCTATGCGGATTCTCCTGCACAGTGGCAGATATGTAAATACAGCGTTTACATACCATTTCTGACGCATTACGGTTCGAACACTCGAACACCTATACGGACACTCCTGCACAGTGGCAGATATGTAAATACGGCGTTTACATACCATTTCTCACACATTAAGGTTCGAACACTCGAACACCTATGCGGATTCTCCTCCACAGTGGCAGATATGTAAATACGGCGTTTACATACCATTTCTCACGCATTGGGGTTCGAACACTCGAACACCTATGCGGATTCTCTTGCACAATGGCAGATATGTAAATACGTCGTTTACATACCATTTCTCACGCATTAGGGTTCGAACACTGGAACACCTATACGGATTCTCTTGCACAATGGCAGATATGTAAATACGGCGTTTACATACCATTTCTGACGCGTTAGGGTTCGAACAGTCGAACACCTATGCGGATTCTCCGGCACAGTGGCAGATATGTAAATACGGCGTTTACATACCATTTCTCACGCATTAGGGTTCGAACACTCGAACAGCTATACGGATTCTCCTGCACAGTGGCAGATATGTAAATACGGCGTTTACATACCATTTCTGACGCATTAAGGTTCGAACACTCGAACACCAATGCGGATTCTCCTGCACAGTGGCAGATATGTAAATACGGCGTTTACATGCCATTTCTCACGCATTAGGGTTCGAACACTCGAACGCCTATACGAATTCTCCTGCACAGTGGCAGATACGTAAATACGGCGTTTACAAACCATTTCTCACGCACTAAGGTTCGAACACTAGAACACCTATGCGGATTCCCCTGCACAGTGGCAGATATGTAAATACGGCGTTTAGATACCATTTCTGACGCATTACGGTTCGAACACTCGAAAACCTATACGGACTCTCCTGCACAGTGGCAGATATGTAAATACGGCGTTTACATCCCATTTCTCACGCATTAAGGTTCGAACACTCGAACACCTATGCGGATTCTCCTCCACAATGGCAGATATGTAAATACGGCGTTTACATACCATTTCTCACGCATTAGGGTTCGAACACTCGAACACCTATGCGGATTCTCTTGCACAGTGGCAGATATGTAAATACGGCGTTTACATACCATTTCTCACACATTAGGGTTCGAACGCTCGAACACCTATACGGATTCTCCTGCATAGTGGTAGATATGTAAATACGGCGTTTGCATACCATTTCTCACGCATTAGGGTTCGAACACTCGAACACCTATGCGGATTCTCCTGCACAGTGGCAGATATGTAAATACGGCGTTTACATACCATTTCTGACGCATTACGGTTCGAACACTCGAACACCTATACGGACTCTCCTGCACAGTGGCAGATATGTAAATACGGCGTTTACATACCATTTCTCACGCATTAGGGTTCGAACACTCGAACACCTATGCGGATTCTCCTGCACAGTGGCAGATATGTAAATACGGCGTTTACATACCATTTCTGACGCATTATTGTTCGAACACTCGAACAGCTATACGGATTCTCCTGCACAGTGGCAGATATGTAAATATGACGTTTTCATACCATTTCTGACGCATTACGGTTCGAACACTCGAACACCGATGCGGATTCTCCTGTACAGTGGCAGATATGTAAATACGGCGTTTACATACCATTTCTCACGCATTTGGGTTCGAACACTCGAACACCTATACGGATTCTCCTGCACAGTCGCAGATATGTAAATACGGCGTTTACATACCATTTCTCACACATTATGGTTCGAACACTCGAACACCTAAGCGGATTCTCCTTCACAGTGGCAGATATGTAAATACGGCGTTTACATACCATTTCTGACACATTACGGTTCGAACACTCGAACACCTATCCGGACTCTCCTGCACAGTGGCAGATATGTAAATACGGCGTTTACATACCATTTCTCACGCATTAAGGTTCGAACACTCGAACACCTATGCGGATTCTCCTCCAGAGTGGCAGATATGTAAATACGGCGTTTACATACCATTTCTCACGCATTAGGGTTCGAACACTCGAACACCTATGCAGATTCTCTTGCACAGTGGCAGATACGTAAATACGGCGTTTACATACCATTTCTCACGCATTAAGGTTCGAACACTAGAACACCTAAGCGGATTCTCCTTCACAGTGGCAGATATGTAAATACGGCGTTTACATACCATTTCTGACACATTACGGTTCGAACACTCGAACACCTATCCGGACTCTCCTGCAAAGTGGCAGATATGTAAATACGGCGTTTACATACCATTTCTCACGCATTAAGGTTCGAACACTCGAACACCTATGCGGATTCTCCTCCAGAGTGGCAGATATGTAAATACGGCGTTTACATACCATTTCTCACGCATTAGGGTTCGAACACTCGAACACCTATGCAGATTCTCTTGCACAGTGGCAGATATGTAAATACGGCGTTTACATACCATTTCTCACGCATTAGGGTTCGAACACTCGAACACCTATACGGATTCTCCTGCACAGTGGCAGATATGTAAATACGGCGTTTGCATACCATTTCTCACGCATTAGGGTTCGAACACTCGAACACCTATGCGGATTCTCCTGCACAGTGGCAGATATGTAAATACGGCGTTTACATACCATTTCTGACGCATTACGGTTCGAAAACTCGAACACCTATACGGACTCTCCTGCACAGTGGCAGATATGTAAATACGGCGTTTACATACCATTTCTCACGCATTAAGGTTCGAACACTCGAACACCTATGCGGATTCTCCTGCACAGTGGCAGATATGTAAATACGGCGTTTACATACCATTTCTGACGCATTACGGTTCGAACACTCGAACACCTATACGGACTCTCCTGCACAGTGGCAGATATGTAAATACGGCGTTTACATACCATTTCTCACGCATTAAGGTTCGAACACTCGAACACCTATGCGGATTCTCCTCTAGAGTGGCAGATATGTAAATACGGCGTTTACATACCATTTCTCACGCATTAGGGTTCGAACACTCGAACACCTATACGGATTCTCCTGCACAGTGGCAGATATGTAAATACGGCGTTTGCATACCATTTCTCACGCATTAGGGTTCGAACACTCGAACACCTATGCGGATTCTCCTGCACAGTGGCAGATATGTAAATACGGCGTTTACATACCATTTCTGACGCATTACGGTTCGAAGACTCGAACACCTATACGGACTCTCCTGCACAGTGGCAGATATGTAAATACGGCGTTTACATACCATTTCTCACACATTAAGGTTCGAACACTCGAACACCTATGCGGATTCTCCTCCACAGTGGCAGATATGTAAATACGGCGTTTACATACCATTTCTCACGCATTAGGGTTCGAACACTCGAACACCTATGCGGATTCTCTTGCACAATGGCAGATATGTAAATACGGCGTTTACATACCATTTCTCACGCATTAGGGTTCGAACACTGGAACACCTATACGGATTCTCTTGCACAATGGCAGATATGTAAATACGGCGTTTACATACCATTTCTCACGCATTAGGGTTCGAACAGTCGAACACCTATGCGGATTCTCCGGCATAGTGGCAGATATGTAAATACGGCGTTTACATACCATTTCTCACGCATTAGGGTTCGAACACTCGAACAGCTATACGGATTCTCCTGCACAGTGGCAGATATGTAAATACGGCGTTTACATACCATTTCTGACGCATTACGGTTCGAACACTCGAACACCTATACGGACTCTCCTGCACAGTGGCAGATATGTAAATACGGCGTTTACATACCATTTCTGACGCATTACGGTTCGAACACTCGAACACCTATGCGGATTCTCCTCCAGAGTGGCAGATATGTAAATACGGCGTTTACATTCCATTTCTCACGCATTAGTGTTCGAACACTCGAACACCTATGCGGATTCTCTTGCACAGTGGCAGATATGTAAATACGGCGTTTACATACCATTTCTCACGCATTAGGGTTCGAACACTCGAACACCTATACGGATTCTCCTGCACAGTGGCAGATATGTAAATACGGCGTTTGCATACCATTTCTCACGCATTAGGGTTCGAACACTCGAACACCTATGCGGATTCTCCTGCACAGTGGCAGATATGTAAATACGGCGTTTACATACCATTTCTGACGCATTACGGTTCGAACACTCGAACACCTATACGGACTCTCCTGCACAGTGGCAGATATGTAAATACGGCGTTTACAAACCATTTCTCACACATTAAGGTTCGAACACTCGAACACCTATGCGGATTCTCCTCCACAGTGGCAGATATGTAAATACGGCGTTTACATACCATTTCTCACGCATTAGGGTTCGAACACTCGAACACTTATGCGGATTCTCTTGCACAATGGCAGATATGTAAATACGGCGTTTACATACCATTTCTCACGCATTAGGGTTCGAACACTCGAACACCTATACGGATTCTCTTGCACAATGGCAGATATGTAAATACGGCGTTTACATACCATTTCTCACGCATTAGGGTTCGAACAGTCGAACACCTATGCGGATTCTCCGGCACAGTGGCAGATATGTAAATACGGCGTTTACATACCATTTCTGACGCATTAGGGTTCGAACACTCGAACAGCTATACGGATTCTCCTGCACAGTGGCAGATATGTAAATACGGCGTTTACATACCATTTCTGACGCATTAAGGTTCGAACACTCGAACACCAATGCGGATTCTCTTGCACAGTGGCAGATACGTAAATACGGCGTTTACAAACCATTTCTCACGCATTAAGGTTCGAACACTAGAACACCTATGCGGATTCCCCTGCACAGTGGCAGATATGTAAATACGGCGTTTACATACCATTTCTGACGCATTACGGTTCGAACACTCGAACACCTATACGGACTCTCCTGCACAGTGGCAGATATGTAAATACGGCGTTTACATACCATTTCTCACGCATTAAGGTTCGAACACTCGAACACCTATGCGGATTCTCCTCCACAATGGCAGATATGTAAATACGGCGTTTACATACCATTTCTGACGCACTAGGGTTCGAACACTCGAACACCTATGCGGATTCTCTTGCACAGTGGCAGATATGTAAATACGGCGTTTACATACCATTTCTCACACATTAGGGTTCGAACGCTCGAACACCTATACGGATTCTCCTGCATAGTGGCAGATATGTAAATACGGCGTTTGCATACCATTTCTCACGCATTAGGGTTCGAACACTCGAACACCTATGCGGATTCTCCTGCACAGTGGCAGATATGTAAATACGGCGTTTACATACCATTTCTGACGCATTACGGTTCGAACACTCGAACACCTATACGGACTCTCCTGCACAGTGGCAGATATGCAAATACGGCGTTTACATACCATTTCTCACGCATTAGGGTTCGAACACTCGAACACCTATGCGGATTCTCCTGCACAGTGGCAGATATGTAAATACGGCGTTTACATACCATTTCTGACGCATTATTGTTCGAACACTCGAACAGCTATACGGATTCTCCTGCACAGTGGCATATATGTAAATACGGCGTTTACATACCATTTCTGACGCATTACGGTTCGAACACTCGAACACCGATGCGGATTCTCCTGCACAGTGGCAGATATGTAAATACGGCGTTTACATACCATTTCTCACGCATTTGGGTTCGAACACTCGAACACCTATGCGGATTCTCCTCCAGAGTGGCAGATATGTAAATACGGCGTTTACATTCCATTTCTCACGCATTAGTGTTCGAACACTCGAACACCTATACGGATTCTCCTGCACAGTGGCAGATATGTAAATACGGCGTTTACGTACCATTTCTCACACATTAGGGTTCGAACGCTCGAACACCTATACGGATTCTCCTGCATAGTGGCAGATATGTAAATACGGCGTTTGCATACCATTTCTCACGCATTAGGGTTCGAACACTCGAACACCTATACGGATTCTCCTGCACAGTGGCAGATATGTAAATACGGCGTTTGCATACCATTTCTCACGCATTAGGGTTCGAACACTCGAACACCTATACGGATTCTCCTGCACAGTGGCAGATATGTAAATACGGCATTTACATACCATTTCTCACGCATTAGGGTTCGAACACTCGAACACCTATGCGGATTCTCCTGCACAGTGGCAGATATGTAAATACGGCGTTTACATACCATTTCTGACGCATTATTGTTCGAACACTCGAACAGCTATACGGATTCTCCTGCACAGTGGCATATATGTAAATACGGCGTTTACATACCATTTCTGACGCATTACGGTTCGAACACTCGAACACCGATGCGGATTCTCCTGCACAGTGGCAGATATGTAAATACGGCGTTTACATACCATTTCTCACGCATTTGGGTTCGAACACTCGAACACCTATGCGGATTCTCCTCCAGAGTGGCAGATATGTAAATACGGCGTTTACATTCCATTTCTCACGCATTAGTGTTCGAACACTCGAACACCTATACGGATTCTCCTGCACAGTGGCAGATATGTAAATACGGCGTTTACATACCATTTCTCACACATTAGGGTTCGAACGCTCGAACACCTATACGGATTCTCCTGCATAGTGGCAGATATGTAAATACGGCGTTTGCATACCATTTCTCACGCATTAGGGTTCGAACACTCGAACACCTATACGGATTCTCCTGCACAGTGGCAGATATGTAAATACGGCGTTTGCATACCATTTCTCACGCATTAGGGTTCGAACACTCGAACACCTATACGGATTCTCCTGCACAGTGGCAGATATGTAAATACGGCATTTACATACCATTTCTCACGCATTAGGGTTCGAACACTCGAACACCTATGCGGATTCTCCTGCACAGTGGCAGATATGTAAATACGGCGTTTACATACCATTTCTGACGCATTACTGTTCGAACACTCGAACAGCTATACGGATTCTCCAGCACAGTGGCAGATATGTAAATACGGCGTTTACATACCATTTCTGACGCATTACGGTTCGAACACTCGAACACCAATGCGGATTCTCCTGCACAGTGGCAGATATGTAAATACGGCGTTTACATGCCATTTCTCACGCATTAGGGTTCGAACACTCGAACACCTATACGGATTCTCCTGCACAGTATCAGATATGTAAATACGGCGTTTACATACCATTTCTCACGCATTAGGGTTCGAACACTCGAACACCTATGCGGATTCTCCTGCACAGTGGCAGATATGTAAATACGGCGTTTACATACCATTTCTGACGCATTACTGTTCGAACACTCGAACAGCTATACGGATTCTCCTGCACTGTGGCAGATATGTAAATACGGGTTTACATACCATTTCTGACGCATTACGGTTCGAACACTCGAACACCAATGCGGATTCTCCTGCACAGTGGCAGATATGTAAATACGGCGTTTACATACCATTTCTCACGCATTAGGATTCGAACACTCGAACACTTATACGAATTCTCCTGCACAGTGGCAGATATGTAAATACGGCGTTTGCATACCATTTCTCACGCATTAGGGTTCGAACACTCGAACACCTATGCAAATTCTCCTGCACAGTGGCAGATATGTAAATACGGCGTTTACATACCATTTCTGACGCATTATGGTTCGAACACTCGAACACCTATACGGACTCTCCTGCACAGTGGCAGATATGTAAATACGGCGTTCACATACCATTTCTCACACATTAAGGTTCGAACACTCGAACACCTATGCGGATTCTTCTCCACAGTGGCAGATATGTAAATACGGCGTTTAAATACCAATCCTGACGCATTACGGTTCGAACACTCGAACAGCAATACGGATTCTCCTGCACAGTGGCAGATATGTAAATACGGCGTTTAGATACCATTTCTGACGCATTACGGTTCGAACACTCGAACACCTATACGGACTCTCTTGCACAGTGGCAGATATGTAAATACGGCGTTTACATACCATTTCTCACGCATTAATGTTCGAACACTCGAACACCTATGCGGATTCTCCTCCAGAGTGGCAGATATGTAAATACGGCGTTTACATTCCATTTCTCACGCATTAGGGTTCGAACACTCGAACACCTATGCGGATTCTCTTGCACAGTGGCGGATATGTAAATACGGCGTTTACATACCATTTCTCACGCATTAGGGTTCGAACACTCGAACACCTATGCGGATTCTCTTGCACAGTGGCAGATATGTAAATACGGCGTTTACATACCATTTCTCACACATTAGGGTTCGAACGCTCGAACACCTATACGGATTCTCCTGCATAGTGGCAGATATGTAAATACGGCGTTTGCATACCATTTCTCACGCATTAGGGTTCGAACACTCGAACACCTATGCGGATTCTCCTGCACAGTGGCAGATATGTAAATACGGCGTTTACATACCATTTCTGACGCATTACGGTTCGAACACTCGAACACCTATACGGACTCTCCTGCACAGTGGCAGATATGCAAATACGGCGTTTACATACCATTTCTCACGCATTAGGGTTCGAACACTCGAACACCTATGCGGATTCTCCTGCACAGTGGCAGATATGTAAATACGGCGTTTACATACCATTTCTGACGCATTATTGTTCGAACACTCGAACAGCTATACGGATTCTCCTGCACAGTGGCATATATGTAAATACGGCGTTTACATACCATTTCTGACGCATTACGGTTCGAACACTCGAACACCGATGCGGATTCTCCTGCACAGTGGCAGATATGTAAATACGGCGTTTACATACCATTTCTCACGCATTTGGGTTCGAACACTCGAACACCTATGCGGATTCTCCTCCAGAGTGGCAGATATGTAAATACGGCGTTTACATTCCATTTCTCACGCATTAGTGTTCGAACACTCGAACACCTATACGGATTCTCCTGCACAGTGGCAGATATGTAAATACGGCGTTTACATACCATTTCTCACACATTAGGGTTCGAACGCTCGAACACCTATACGGATTCTCCTGCATAGTGGCAGATATGTAAATACGGCGTTTGCATACCATTTCTCACGCATTAGGGTTCGAACACTCGAACACCTATACGGATTCTCCTGCACAGTGGCAGATATGTAAATACGGCGTTTGCATACCATTTCTCACGCATTAGGGTTCGAACACTCGAACACCTATACGGATTCTCCTGCACAGTGGCAGATATGTAAATACGGCATTTACATACCATTTCTCACGCATTAGGGTTCGAACACTCGAACACCTATGCGGATTCTCCTGCACAGTGGCAGATATGTAAATACGGCGTTTACATACCATTTCTGACGCATTACTGTTCGAACACTCGAACAGCTATACGGATTCTCCAGCACAGTGGCAGATATGTAAATACGGCGTTTACATACCATTTCTGACGCATTACGGTTCGAACACTCGAACACCAATGCGGATTCTCCTGCACAGTGGCAGATATGTAAATACGGCGTTTACATGCCATTTCTCACGCATTAGGGTTCGAACACTCGAACACCTATACGGATTCTCCTGCACAGTGTCAGATATGTAAATACGGCGTTTACATACCATTTCTCACGCATTAGGGTTCGAACACTCGAACACCTATGCGGATTCTCCTGCACAGTGGCAGATATGTAAATACGGCGTTTACATACCATTTCTGACGCATTACTGTTCGAACACTCGAACAGCTATACGGATTCTCCTGCACTGTGGCAGATATGTAAATACGGGTTTACATACCATTTCTGACGCATTACGGTTCGAACACTCGAACACCAATGCGGATTCTCCTGCACAGTGGCAGATATGTAAATACGGCGTTTACATACCATTTCTCACGCATTAGGATTCGAACACTCGA
Source organism: Camellia sinensis (assembly GCF_055761805.1). Classification (NCBI taxonomy): domain Eukaryota; kingdom Viridiplantae; phylum Streptophyta; class Magnoliopsida; order Ericales; family Theaceae; genus Camellia; species Camellia sinensis. The sequence goes on from NC_138965.1 coordinate 50,855,669, forward strand.
ACACTTATACGAATTCTCCTGCACAGTGGCAGATATGTAAATACGGCGTTTGCATACCATTTCTCACGCATTAGGGTTCGAACACTCGAACACCTATGCAAATTCTCCTGCACAGTGGCAGATATGTAAATACGGCGTTTACATACCATTTCTGACGCATTATGGTTCGAACACTCGAACACCTATACAGACTCTCCTGCACAGTGGCAGATATGTAAATACGGCGTTCACATACCATTTCTCACACATTAAGGTTCGAACACTCGAACACCTATGCGGATTCTTCTCCACAGTGGCAGATATGTAAATACGGCGTTTAAATACCAATCCTGACGCATTACGGTTCGAACACTCGAACAGCAATACGGATTCTCCTGCACAGTGGCAGATATGTAAATACGGCGTTTAGATACCATTTCTGACGCATTACGGTTCGAACACTCGAACACCTATACGGACTCTCTTGCACAGTGGCAGATATGTAAATACGGCGTTTACATACCATTTCTCACGCATTAATGTTCGAACACTCGAACACCTATGCGGATTCTCCTCCAGAGTGGCAGATATGTAAATACGGCGTTTACATTCCATTTCTCACGCATTAGGGTTCGAACACTCGAACACCTATGCGGATTCTCTTGCACAGTGGCGGATATGTAAATACGGCGTTTACATACCATTTCTCACGCATTAGGGTTCGAACACTCGAACACCTATGCGGATTCTCTTGCACAGTGGCAGATATGTAAATACGGCGTTTACATACCATTTCTCACACATTAGGGTTCGAACGCTCGAACACCTATACGGATTCTCCTGCATAGTGGCAGATATGTAAATACGGCGTTTGCATACCATTTCTCACGCATTAGGGTTCGAACACTCGAACACCTATGCGGATTCTCCTGCACAGTGGCAGATATGTAAATACGGCGTTTACATACCATTTCTGACGCATTACGGTTCGAACACTCGAACACCTATACGGACTCTCCTGCACAGTGGCAGATATGCAAATACGGCGTTTACATACCATTTCTCACGCATTAGGGTTCGAACACTCGAACACCTATGCGGATTCTCCTGCACAGTGGCAGATATGTAAATACGGCGTTTACATACCATTTCTGACGCATTATTGTTCGAACACTCGAACAGCTATACGGATTCTCCTGCACAGTGGCATATATGTAAATACGGCGTTTACATACCATTTCTGACGCATTACGGTTCGAACACTCGAACACCGATGCGGATTCTCCTGCACAGTGGCAGATATGTAAATACGGCGTTTACATACCATTTCTCACGCATTTGGGTTCGAACACTCGAACACCTATGCGGATTCTCCTCCAGAGTGGCAGATATGTAAATACGGCGTTTACATTCCATTTCTCACGCATTAGTGTTCGAACACTCGAACACCTATACGGATTCTCCTGCACAGTGGCAGATATGTAAATACGGCGTTTACATACCATTTCTCACACATTAGGGTTCGAACGCTCGAACACCTATACGGATTCTCCTGCATAGTGGCAGATATGTAAATACGGCGTTTGCATACCATTTCTCACGCATTAGGGTTCGAACACTCGAACACCTATACGGATTCTCCTGCACAGTGGCAGATATGTAAATACGGCGTTTGCATACCATTTCTCACGCATTAGGGTTCGAACACTCGAACACCTATGCGGATTCTCCTGCACAGTGGCAGATATGTAAATACGGCGTTTACATACCATTTCTGACGCATTACTGTTCGAACACTCGAACACCTATGCGGATTCTCCTGCACAGTGGCAGATATGTAAATACGGCGTTTACATACCATTTCTCACGCATTAGGGTTCGAACACGCGAACACCTATGCGGATTCTCTTGCACAGTGGCAGATATGTAAATACGGCGTTAACATACCATTTCTCACACATTAGGGTTCGAACGCTCGAACACCTATACGGATTCTCCTGCATAGTGGCAGATATGTAAATACGGCGTTTGCATACCATTTCTCACGCATTAGGGTTCGAACACTCGAACACCTATACGGACTCTCCTGCACAGTGGCAGATATGTAAATACGGCGTTTACATACCATTTCTCACGCATTAGGGTTCGAACACTCGAACACCTATGCGGATTCTCCTGCACAGTGGCAGATATGTAAATACGGCGTTTACATACCATGTCTGACGCATTATTGTTCGAACACTCGAACAGCTATACGGATTCTCCTACACAGTGGCAGATGTGTAAATACGGCGTTTACATACCATTTCTGACGCATTACGGTTCGAACACTCGAACACCGATGCGGATTCTCCTGCACAGTGGCAGATATGTAAATACGGCGTTTACATACCATTTCTCACGCATTTGGGTTCGAACACTCGAACACCTATACGGATTCTCCTGCACAGTGACAGATATGTAAATACGGCGTTTACATACCATTTCTGACGCATTACGGTTCGAACACTCGAACACCAATGCGGATTCTCCTGCACAGTGGCAGATATGTAAATACGGCGTTTACATGCCATTTCTCACGCATTAGGGTTCGAACACTCGAACACCTATACGGATTCTCCTGCACAGTGTCAGATATGTAAATACGGCGTTTACATACCATTTCTCACGCATTAGGGTTCGAACACTCGAACACCTATGCGGATTCTCCTGCACAGTGGCAGATATGTAAATACGGCGTTTACATACCATTTCTGACGCATTACTGTTCGAACACTCGAACAGCTATACGGATTCTCCTGCACTGTGGCAGATATGTAAATACGGGTTTACATACCATTTCTGACGCATTACGGTTCGAACACTCGAACACCAATGCGGATTCTCCTGCACAGTGGCAGATATGTAAATACGGCGTTTACATACCATTTCTCACGCATTAGGATTCGAACACTCGAACACTTATACGAATTCTCCTGCACAGTGGCAGATATGTAAATACGGCGTTTGCATACCATTTCTCACGCATTAGGGTTCGAACACTCGAACACCTATGCGAATTCTCCTGCACAGTGGCAGATATGTAAATACGGCGTTTACATACCATTTCTGACGCATTATGGTTCGAACACTCGAACACCTATACGGACTCTCCTGCACAGTGGCAGATATGTAAATACGGCGTTCACATACCATTTCTCACACATTAAGGTTCGAACACTCGAACACCTATACGGATTCTTCTCCACAGTGGCAGATATGTAAATACGGCGTTTAAATACCAATCCTGACGCATTACGGTTCGAACACTCGAACAGCAATACGGATTCTCCTGCACAGTGGCAGATATGTAAATACGGCGTTTAAATACCATTTCTGACGCATTACGGTTCGAACACTCGAACACCTATACGGACTCTCCTGCACAGTGGCAGATATGTAAATACGGCGTTTACATACCATTTCTCACGCATTAATGTTCGAACACTCGAACACCTATGCGGATTCTCCTCCAGAGTGGCAGATATGTAAATACGGCGTTTACATTCCATTTCTCACGCATTAGGGTTCGAACACTCGAACACCTATGCGGATTCTCTTGCACAGTGGCGGATATGTAAATACGGCGTTTACATACCATTTCTCACGCATTAGGGTTCGAACACTCGAACACCTATACGGATTCTCCTGCACAGTGGCAGATATGTAAATACGGCGTTTGCATACCATTTCTCACGCATTAGGGTTCGAACACTCGAACACCTATGCGGATTCTCCTGCACAGTGGCAGATATGTAAATACGGCGTTTACATACCATTTCTGACGCATTACGGTTCGAACACTCGAACACCTATACGGACTCTCCTGCACAGTGGCAGATATGTAAATACGGCGTTTACATACCATTTCTCACACATTAAGGTTCGAACACTCGAACACCTATGCGGATTCTCCTCCACAGTGGCAGATATGTAAATACGGCGTTTACATACCATTTCTCACGCATTAGGGTTCGAACACTCGAACACCTATGCGGATTCTCTTGCACAATGGCAGATATGTAAATACGGCGTTTACATACCATTTCTCACGCATTAGGGTTCGAACACTCGAACACCTATACGGATTCTCTTGCACAATGGCAGATATGTAAATACGGCATTTACATACCATTTCTCACGCATTAGGGTTCGAACAATCGAACACCTATGCGGATTCTCCGACACAGTGGCAGATATGTAAATACGGCGTTTACATACCATTTCTCACGCATTAGGGTTCGAACACTCGAACAGCTATACGGATTCTCCTGCACAGTGGCAGATATGTAAATACGGCGTTTACATACCATTTCTGACGCATTAAGGTTCGAACACTCGAACACCAATGCGGATTCTCTTGCACAGTGGCAGATATGTAAATACGGCGTTTACATGCCATTTCTCACGCATTAGGGTTCGAACACTCGAACACCTATACGGATTCTCCTGCACAGTGGCAGATACGTAAATACGGCGTTTACAAACCATTTCTCACGCATTAAGGTTCGCACACTAGAACACCTATGCGGATTCCCCTGCACAGTGGCAGATATGTAAATACGGCGTTTACATACCATTTTTGACGCATTACGGTTCGAACACTCGAACACCTATACGGACTCTCCTGCACAGTGGCAGATATGTAAATACGGCGTTTACATACCATTTCTCACGCATTAAGGTTCGAACACTCGAACACCTATGCGGATTCTCCTGCACAGTGGCAGATATGTAAATACGGCGTTTACATACCATTTCTCACGCATTAGGGTTCGAACACGCGAACACCTATGCGGATTCTCTTGCACAGTGGCAGATATGTAAATACGGCGTTTACATACCATTTCTCACCCATTAGGGTTCGAACGCTCGAACACCTATACGGATTCTCCTGCATAGTGGCAGATATGTAAATACGGCGTTTGCATACCATTTCTCACGCATTAGGGTTCGAACACTCGAACACCTATACGGACTCTCCTGCACAGTGGCAGATATGTAAATACGGCGTTTACATACCATTTCTCACGCATTAGGGTTCGAACACTCGAACACCTATGCGGATTCTCCTGCACAGTGGCAGATATGTAAATACGGCGTTTACATACCATGTCTGACGCATTATTGTTCGAACACTCGAACAGCTATACGGATTCTCCTACACAGTGGCAGATGTGTAAATACGGCGTTTACATACCATTTCTGACGCATTACGGTTCGAACACTCGAACACCGATGCGGATTCTCCTGCACAGTGGCAGATATGTAAATACAGCGTTTACATACCATTTCTCACGCATTTGGGTTCGAACACTCGAACACCTATACGGATTCTCCTGCACAGTGACAGATATGTAAATACGGCGTTTACATACCATTTCTCACACATTATGGTTCGAACACTCGAACACCTATGCGGATTCTCCTGCACAGTGGCAGATATGTAAATACGGCGTTTACATACCATTTCTGACGCATTACGGTTTGAACACTCGAACACCTATACGGACTCTCCTGCACAGTGGCAGATATGTAAATACGGTGTTTACATACCATTTCTCACGCATTAAGGTTCGAACACTCGAACACCTATGCGGATTCTCCTGCACCGTGGCAGATATGTAAATACGGCGTTTACATACCATTTCTCACGCATTAGGGTTCGAACACTCGAACACCTATGCGGATTCTCTTGCACAGTGGCAGATATGTAAATACGGCGTTTACATACCATTTCTCACGCATTAGGGTTCGAACACTCGAACACCTATACGGATTCTCCTACACAGTGGCAGATATGTAAATACGGCGTTTTCATACCATTTCTCACGCATTAGGGTTCGAACAATCGAACACCTATACGGATTCTCCTGCACAGTGGCTGATATGTAAATACGGCGTTTACATGCCATTTCTCACGCATTAGGGTTCGAACACCCGAACACCTATACGGATTCTCCTGCACAGTGGCAGATATGTAAATACGGCGTTTACATACCATTTCTCACGCATTAGGGTTCGAACACTCGAACACCTATGCGGATTCTCCTACACAGTGGCAGATATGTAAATACGGCGTTTACATACCATTTCTGACGCATTACTGTTCGAACACTCGAACAGCTATACGGATTCTCCTGCACAGTGGCAGATATGTAAATACGGCGTTTACATACCATTTCTGACGCATTACGGTTCGAACACTCGAACACCAATGCGGATTCTCCTGCACAGTGGCAGATATGTAAATACGGCGTTTACATACCATTTCTCACGCATTAGGGTTCGAACACTCGAACACCTATACGGATTCTCCTGCACAGTGGCAGAAATGTAAATACGGCGTTTGCATACCATTTCTCACGCATTAGGGTTCGAACACTCGAACACCTATGCGGATTCTCCTGCACAGTGGCAGATATGTAAATACGGCGTTTACATACCATTTCTGACGCATTACGGTTCGAACACTCGAACACCTATACGGACTCTCCTGCACAGTGGCAGATATGTAAATACGGCGTTTACATACCATTTCTCACACATTAAGGTTCGAACACTCGAACACCTATGCGGATTCTTCTCCACAGTGGCAGATATGTAAATACGGCGTTTAAATACCATTCCTGACGCATTACGGTTCGAACACTCGAACAGCAATACGGATTCTCCTGCACAGTGGCTGATATGTAAATACGGCGTTTACATACCATTTCTGACGCATTACGGTTCGAACACTCGAACACCTATACGGACTCTCCTGCACAGTGGCAGATATGTAAATACGGCGTTTACATACCATTTCTCACGCATTAAGGTTCGAACACTCGAACACCTATGCGGATTCTCCTCCAGAGTGGCAGATATGTAAATACGGCGTTTACATACCATTTCTCACGCATTAGGGTTCGAACACTCGAACACCTATGCGGATTCTCTTGCACAGTGGCAGATATGTAAATACGGCGTTTACATACCATTTCTCACGCATTAGGGTTCGAACACTCGAACACCTATACGGATTCTCCTGCACAGTGGCAGATATGTAAATACGGCGTTTGCATACCATTTCTCACGCATTAGGGTTCGAACACTCGAACACCTATGCGGATTCTCCTGCACAGTGGCAGATATGTAAATACGGCGTTTACATACCGTTTCTGACGCATTACGGTTCGAACACTCGAACACCTATACGGACTCTCCTGCACAGTGGCAGATATGTAAATACGGCGTTTACATACCATTTCTCACACATTAAGGTTCGAACACTCGAACACGTATGCGGATTCTCCTCCACAGTGGCAGATATGTAAATACGGCGTTTACATACCATTTCTCACGCATTAGGGTTCGAACACTCGAACACCTATGCGGATTCTCTTGCACAATGGCAGATATGTAAATACGGCGTTTACATACCATTTCTCACGCATTAGGGTTCGAACACTGGAACACCTATACGGATTCTCTTGCACAATGACAGATATGTAAATACGGCGTTTACATACCATTTCTCACGCATTAGGGTTCGAACAGTCGAACACCTATGCGGATTCTCCTGCACAGTGGCAGATATGTAAATACGGCGTTTACATACCATTTCTCACGCATTAGGGTTCGAACACTCGAACACCTATGCGGATTCTCCTGCACAGTGGCAGATATGTAAATACGGCGTTTACATACCATTTCTGACGCATTACTGTTCGAACACTCGAACAGCTATACGGATTCTCCTGCACAGTGGCAGATATGTAAATACGGCGTTTACATACCATTTCTGACGCATTACGGTTCGAACACTCGAACACCAATGCGGATTCTCCTGCACAGTGGCAGATATGTAAATACGGCGTTTACATACCATTTCCCACGCATTAGGGTTCGAACACTCGAACACCTATACGGATTCTCCTACACAGTGGCAGATATGTAAATACGGCGTTTGCATACCATTTCTCACGCATTAGGGTTCGAACACTCGAACACCTATGCGGATTCTCCTGCACAGTGGCAGATATGTAAATACGGCGTTTACATACCATTTCTCACGCATTAGGGTTCGAACACTCGAACACCTATACGGATTCTCCTGCACAGTGGCAGATATGTAAATACGGCGTTTGCATACCATTTCTCACGCATTAGGGTTCGAACACTCGAACACCTATGCGGATTCTCCTGCACAGTGGCAGATATGTAAATACGGCGTTTACATACCATTTCTGACGCATTACGGTTCGAACACTCGAACACCTATACGGACTCTCCTGCACAGTGGCAGATATGTAAATACGGCGTTTACATACCGTTTCTCACACATTAAGGTTCGAACACTCGAACACCTATGCGGATTCTCCTCCACAGTGGCAGATATGTAAATACGGCATTTACATACCATTTCTCACGCATTAGGGTTCGAACACTCGAACACCTATGCGGATTCTCTTGCACAATGGCAGATATGTAAATACGGCGTTTACATACCATTTCTCACGCATTAGGGTTCGAACACTGGAACACCTATACGGATTCTCTTGCACAATGACAGATATGTAAATACGGCGTTTACATATCATTTCTCACGCATTAGGGTTCGAACAGTCGAACACCTATGCGGATTCTCCTGCACAGTGGCAGATATGTAAATACGGCGTTTACATACCATTTCTCACGCATTAGGGTTCGAACACTCGAACACCTATGCGGATTCTCCTGCACAGTGGCAGATATGTAAATACGGCGTTTACATACCATTTCTGACGCATTACTGTTCGAACACTCGAACAGCTATACGGATTCTCCTGCACAGTGGCAGATATGTAAATACGGCGTTTACATACCATTTCTGACGCATTACGGTTCGAACACTCGAACACCAATGCGGATTCTCCTGCACAGTGGCAGATATGTAAATACGGCGTTTACATACCATTTCTCACGCATTAGGGTTCGAACACTCGAACACCTATACGGATTCTCCTACACAGTGGCAGATATGTAAATACGGCGTTTGCATACCATTTCTCACGCATTAGGGTTCGAACACTCGAACACCTATGCGGATTCTCCTGCACAGTGGCAGATATGTAAATACGGCGTTTACATACCATTTCTCACGCATTAGGGTTCGAACACTCGAACACCTATACGGATTCTCCTGCACAGTGGCAGATATGTAAATACGGCGTTTGCATACCATTTCTCACGCATTAGGGTTCGAACACTCGAACACCTATGCGGATTCTCCTGCACAGTGGCAGATATGTAAATACGGCGTTTACATACCATTTCTGACGCATTACGGTTCGAACACTCGAACACCTATACGGACTCTCCTGCACAGTGGCAGATATGTAAATACGGCGTTTACATACCATTTCTCACACATTAAGGTTCGAACACTCGAACACCTATGCGGATTCTCCTCCACAGTGGCAGATATGTAAATACGGCGTTTACATACCATTTCTCACGCATTAGGGTTCGAACACTCGAACACCTATGCGGATTCTCTTGCACAATGGCAGATATGTAAATACGGCGTTTACATACCATTTCTCACGCATTAGGGTTCGAACACTGGAACACCTATACGGATTCTCTTGCACAATGGCAGATATGTAAATACGGCGTTTACATACCATTTCTCACGCATTAGGGTTCGAACACTCGAACACCTATGCGGATTCTCCTGCACAGTGGCAGATATGTAAATACGGCGTTTACATACCATTTCTCACGCATTAGGGTTCGAACACTCGAACACCTATGCGGATTCTCTTGCACAGTGGCAGATATGTAAATACGGCGTTTACATACCATTTCTCACGCATTAGGGTTCGAACACTCGAACACCTATACGGATTCTCCTGCACAGTGGCAGATATGTAAATACGGCGTTTGCATACCATTTCTCACGCATTAGGGTTCGAACACTCGAACACCTATGCGGATTCTCCTGCACAGTGGCAGATATGTAAATACGGCGTTTACATACCGTTTCTGACGCATTACGGTTCGAACACTCGAACACCTATACGGACTCTCCTGCATAGTGGCAGATATGTAAATACGGCGTTTACATACCATTTCTCACACATTAAGGTTCGAACACTCGAACACCTATGCGGATTCTCCTCCACAGTGGCAGATATGTAAATACGGCGTTTACATACCATTTCTCACGCATTAGGGTTCGAACACTCGAACACCTATGCGGATTCTCTTGCACAATGGCAGATATGTAAATACGGCGTTTACATACCATTTCTCACGCATTAGGGTTCGAACACTGGAACACCTATACGGATTCTCTTGCACAATGACAGATATGTAAATACGGCGTTTACATACCATTTCTCACGCATTAGGGTTCGAACAGTCGAACACCTATGCGGATTCTCCTGCACAGTGGCAGATATGTAAATACGGCGTTTACATACCATTTCTCACGCATTAGGGTTCGAACACTCGAACACCTATGCGGATTCTCCTGCACAGTGGCAGATATGTAAATACGGCGTTTACATACCATTTCTCACGCATTAGGGTTCGAACACTGGAACACCTATACGGATTCTCTTGCACAGTGACAGATATGTAAATACGGCGTTTGCATACCATTTCTCACGCATTAGGGTTCGAACACTCGAACACCTATACGGATTCTCCTGCACAGTGGCAGATATGTAAATACGGCGTTTGCATACCATTTCTCACGCATTAGGGTTCGAACACTCGAACACCTATGCGGATTCTCCTGCACAGTGGCAGATATGTAAATACGGCGTTTACATACCATTTCTGACGCATTACGGTTCGAACACTCGAACACCTATACGGACTCTCCTGCACAGTGGCAGATATGTAAATACGGCGTTTACATACCATTTCTCACACATTAAGGTTCGAACACTCGAACACCTATGCGGATTCTCCTCCACAGTGGCAGATATGTAAATACGGCGTTTACATACCATTTCTCACGCATTAGGGTTCGAACACTCGAACACCTATGCGGATTCTCTTGCACAATGGCAGATATGTAAATACGGCGTTTGCATACCATTTCTCACGCATTAGGGTTCGAACACTGGAACACCTATACGGATTCTCTTGCACAATGGCAGATATGTAAATACGGCGTTTACATACCATTTCTCACGCATTAGGGTTCGAACACTCGAACACCTATGCGGATTCTCCTGCACAGTGGCAGATATGTAAATACGGCGTTTACATACCATTTCTCACGCATTAGGGTTCGAACACTCGAACACCTATGCGGATTCTCCTGCACAGTGGCAGATATGTAAATACGGCGTTTACATACCATTTCTGACGCATTACTGTTCGAACACTCGAACAGCTATACGGATTCTCCTGCACAGTGGTAGATATGTAAATGCGGCGTTTACATACCATTTCTGACGCATTACGGTTCGAACACTCGAACACCAATGCGGATTCTCCTACACAGTGGCAGATATGTAAATACGGCGTTTACATACCATTTCTCACGCATTAGGGTTCGAACACTCGAACACCTATACGGATTCTCCTGCACAATGGCAGATATGTAAATACGGCGTTTGCATACCATTTCTCACGCATTAGGGTTCGAACACTCGAACACCTATGCGGATTCTCCTGCACAGTGGCAGATATGTAAATACGGCGTTTACATACCATTTCTCACGCATTAGGGTTCGAACACTCGAACACCTATACGGATTCTCCTGCACAGTGGCAGATATGTAAATACGGCGTTTGCATACCATTTCTCACGCATTAGGGTTCGAACACTCGAACACCTATGCGGATTCTCCTGCACAGTGGCAGATATGTAAATACGGCGTTTACATACCATTTCTGACGCATTACGGTTCGAACACTCGAACACCTATACGGACTCTCCTGCACAGTGGCAGATATGTAAATACGGCGTTTACATACCATTTCTCACACATTAAGGTTCGAACACTCGAACACCTATGCGGATTCTCCTCCACAGTGGCAGATATGTAAATACGGCGTTTACATACCATTTCTCACGCATTAGGGTTCGAACACTCGAACACCTATGCGGATTCTCTTGCACAATGGCAGATATGTAAATACGGCGTTTACATACCATTTCTCACGCATTAGGGTTCGAACACTGGAACACCTATACGGATTCTCTTGCACAATGGCAGATATGTAAATACGGCGTTTACATACCATTTCTCACGCATTAGGGTTCGAACACTCGAACACCTATGCGGATTCTCCTGCACAGTGGCAGATATGTAAATACGGCGTTTACATACCATTTCTCACGCATTAGGGTTCGAACACTCGAACACCTATGCGGATTCTCCTGCACAGTGGCAGATATGTAAATACGGCGTTTACATACCATTTCTGACGCATTACTGTTCGAACACTCGAACAGCTATACGGATTCTCCTGCACAGTGGTAGATATGTAAATGCGGCGTTTACATACCATTTCTGACGCATTACGGTTCGAACACTCGAACACCAATGCGGATTCTCCTACACAGTGGCAGATATGTAAATACGGCGTTTACATACCATTTCTCACGCATTAGGGTTCGAACACTCGAACACCTATACGGATTCTCCTGCACAATGGCAGATATGTAAATACGGCGTTTGCATACCATTTCTCACGCATTAGGGTTCGAACACTCGAACACCTATGCGGATTCTCCTGCACAGTGGCAGATATGTAAATACGGCGTTTACATACCATTTCTCACGCATTAGGGTTCGAACACTCGAACACCTATACGGATTCTCCTGCACAGTGGCAGATATGTAAATACGGCGTTTGCATACCATTTCTCACGCATTAGGGTTCGAACACTCGAACACCTATGCGGATTCTCCTGCACAGTGGCAGATATGTAAATACGGCGTTTACATACCATTTCTGACGCATTACGGTTCGAACACTCGAACACCTATACGGACTCTCCTGCACAGTGGCAGATATGTAAATACGGCGTTTACATACCATTTCTCACACATTAAGGTTCGAACACTCGAACACCTATGCGGATTCTCCTCCAAAGTGGCAGATATGTAAATACGGCGTTTACATACCATTTCTCACGCATTAGGGTTCGAACACTCGAACACCTATGCGGATTCTCTTGCACAATGGCAGATATGTAAATACGGCGTTTACATACCATTTCTCACGCATTAGGGTTCGAACACTGGAACACCTATACGGATTCTCTTGCACAATGGCAGATATGTAAATACGGCGTTTACATACCATTTCTCACGCATTAGGGTTCGAACACTCGAACACCTATGCGGATTCTCTTGCACAATGGCAGATATGTAAATACGGCGTTTACATACCATTTCTCACGCATTAGGGTTCGAACACTGGAACACCTATACGGATTCTCTTGCACAATGACAGATATGTAAATACGGCGTTTACATATCATTTCTCACGCATTAGGGTTCGAACAGTCGAACACCTATGCGGATTCTCCTGCACAGTGGCAGATATGTAAATACGGCGTTTACATACCATTTCTCACGCATTAGGGTTCGAACACTCGAACACCTATGCGGATTCTCCTGCACAGTGGCAGATATGTAAATACGGCGTTTACATACCATTTCTGACGCATTACTGTTCGAACACTCGAACAGCTATACGGATTCTCCTGCACAGTGGCAGATATGTAAATACGGCGTTTACATACCATTTCTGACGCATTACGGTTCGAACACTCGAACACCAATGCGGATTCTCCTGCACAGTGGCAGATATGTAAATACGGCGTTTACATACCATTTCTCACGCATTAGGGTTCGAACACTCGAACACCTATACGGATTCTCCTACACAGTGGCAGATATGTAAATACGGCGTTTGCATACCATTTCTCACGCATTAGGGTTCGAACACTCGAACACCTATGCGGATTCTCCTGCACAGTGGCAGATATGTAAATACGGCGTTTACATACCATTTCTCACGCATTAGGGTTCGAACACTCGAACACCTATACGGATTCTCCTGCACAGTGGCAGATATGTAAATACGGCGTTTGCATACCATTTCTCACGCATTAGGGTTCGAACACTCGAACACCTATGCGGATTCTCCTGCACAGTGGCAGATATGTAAATACGGCGTTTACATACCATTTCTGACGCATTACGGTTCGAACACTCGAACACCTATACGGACTCTCCTGCACAGTGGCAGATATGTAAATATGGCGTTTACATACCATTTCTCACACATTAAGGTTCGAACACTCGAACACCTATGCGGATTCTCCTCCACAGTGGCAGATATGTAAATACGGCGTTTACATACCATTTCTCACGCATTAGGGTTCGAACACTCGAACACCTATGCGGATTCTCTTGCACAATGGCAGATATGTAAATACGGCGTTTACATACCATTTCTCACGCATTAGGGTTCGAACACTGGAACACCTATACGGATTCTCTTGCACAATGGCAGATATGTAAATACGGCGTTTACATACCATTTCTCACGCATTAGGGTTCGAACACTCGAACACCTATGCGGATTCTCCTGCACAGTGGCAGATATGTAAATACGGCGTTTACATACCATTTCTCACGCATTAGGGTTCGAACACTCGAACACCTATGCGGATTCTCTTGCACAGTGGCAGATATGTAAATACGGCGTTTACATACCATTTCTCACGCATTAGGGTTCGAACACTCGAACACCTATACGGATTCTCCTGCACAGTGGCAGATATGTAAATACGGCGTTTGCATACCATTTCTCACGCATTAGGGTTCGAACACTCGAACACCTATGCGGATTCTCCTGCACAGTGGCAGATATGTAAATACGGCGTTTACATACCGTTTCTGACGCATTACGGTTCGAACACTCGAACACCTATACGGACTCTCCTGCATAGTGGCAGATATGTAAATACGGCGTTTACATACCATTTCTCACACATTAAGGTTCGAACACTCGAACACCTATGCGGATTCTCCTCCACAGTGGCAGATATGTAAATACGGCGTTTACATACCATTTCTCACGCATTAGGGTTCGAACACTCGAACACCTATGCGGATTCTCTTGCACAATGGCAGATATGTAAATACGGCGTTTACATACCATTTCTCACGCATTAGGGTTCGAACACTGGAACACCTATACGGATTCTCTTGCACAATGACAGATATGTAAATACGGCGTTTACATACCATTTCTCACGCATTAGGGTTCGAACAGTCGAACACCTATGCGGATTCTCCTGCACAGTGGCAGATATGTAAATACGGCGTTTACATACCATTTCTCACGCATTAGGGTTCGAACACTCGAACACCTATGCGGATTCTCCTGCACAGTGGCAGATATGTAAATACGGCGTTTACATACCATTTCTCACGCATTAGGGTTCGAACACTGGAACACCTATACGGATTCTCTTGCACAGTGACAGATATGTAAATACGGCGTTTGCATACCATTTCTCACGCATTAGGGTTCGAACACTCGAACACCTATACGGATTCTCCTGCACAGTGGCAGATATGTAAATACGGCGTTTGCATACCATTTCTCACGCATTAGGGTTCGAACACTCGAACACCTATGCGGATTCTCCTGCACAGTGGCAGATATGTAAATACGGCGTTTACATACCATTTCTGACGCATTACGGTTCGAACACTCGAACACCTATACGGACTCTCCTGCACAGTGGCAGATATGTAAATACGGCGTTTACATACCATTTCTCACACATTAAGGTTCGAACACTCGAACACCTATGCGGATTCTCCTCCACAGTGGCAGATATGTAAATACGGCGTTTACATACCATTTCTCACGCATTAGGGTTCGAACACTCGAACACCTATGCGGATTCTCTTGCACAATGGCAGATATGTAAATACGGCGTTTACATACCATTTCTCACGCATTAGGGTTCGAACACTGGAACACCTATACGGATTCTCTTGCACAATGGCAGATATGTAAATACGGCGTTTACATACCATTTCTCACGCATTAGGGTTCGAACACTCGAACACCTATGCGGATTCTCCTGCACAGTGGCAGATATGTAAATACGGCGTTTACATACCATTTCTCACGCATTAGGGTTCGAACACTCGAACACCTATGCGGATTCTCCTGCACAGTGGCAGATATGTAAATACGGCGTTTACATACCATTTCTGACGCATTACTGTTCGAACACTCGAACAGCTATACGGATTCTCCTGCACAGTGGTAGATATGTAAATGCGGCGTTTACATACCATTTCTGACGCATTACGGTTCGAACACTCGAACACCAATGCGGATTCTCCTACACAGTGGCAGATATGTAAATACGGCGTTTACATACCATTTCTCACGCATTAGGGTTCGAACACTCGAACACCTATACGGATTCTCCTGCACAATGGCAGATATGTAAATACGGCGTTTGCATACCATTTCTCACGCATTAGGGTTCGAACACTCGAACACCTATGCGGATTCTCCTGCACAGTGGCAGATATGTAAATACGGCGTTTACATACCATTTCTCACGCATTAGGGTTCGAACACTCGAACACCTATACGGATTCTCCTGCACAGTGGCAGATATGTAAATACGGCGTTTGCATACCATTTCTCACGCATTAGGGTTCGAACACTCGAACACCTATGCGGATTCTCCTGCACAGTGGCAGATATGTAAATACGGCGTTTACATACCATTTCTGACGCATTACGGTTCGAACACTCGAACACCTATACGGACTCTCCTGCACAGTGGCAGATATGTAAATACGGCGTTTACATACCATTTCTCACACATTAAGGTTCGAACACTCGAACACCTATGCGGATTCTCCTCCAAAGTGGCAGATATGTAAATACGGCGTTTACATACCATTTCTCACGCATTAGGGTTCGAACACTCGAACACCTATGCGGATTCTCTTGCACAATGGCAGATATGTAAATACGGCGTTTACATACCATTTCTCACGCATTAGGGTTCGAACACTGGAACACCTATACGGATTCTCTTGCACAATGGCAGATATGTAAATACGGCGTTTACATACCATTTCTCACGCATTAGGGTTCGAACAGTCGAACACCTATGCGGATTCTCCGGCACAGTGGCAGATATGTAAATACGGCGTTTACATACCATTTCTCACGCATTAGGGTTCGAACATTCGAACAGCTATACGGATTCTCCTGCACAGTGGCAGATATGTAAATACGGCGTTTACATACCATTTCTGACGCATTAAGGTTCGAACACTCGAACACCAATGCGGATTCTCCTGCACAGTAGCAGATATGTAAATACGGCATTTACATGCCATTTCTCACGCATTAGGGTTCGAACACTCGAACACCTATACGGATTCTCCTGCACAGTGGCAGATACGTAAATACGGCGTTTACAAACCATTTCTCACGCATTAAGGTTCGAACACTAGAACACCTATGCGGATTCCCCTACACAGTGGCAGATATGTAAATACGGCATTTACATACCATTTCTGACCCATTACGGTTCGAACACTCGAACACCTATACGGACTCTCCTGCACAGTGGCAGATATGTAAATACGGCGTTTACATACCATTTCTCACGCATTAAGGTTCGAACACTCGAACACCTATGCGGATTCTCCTCCACAATGGCAGATATGTAAATACGGCGTTTACATACCATTTCTCACGCATTAGGGTTCGAACACTCGAACACCTATGCGGATTCTCTTGCACAGTGGCAGATATGTAAATACGGCGTTTACATACCATTTCTCACACATTAGGGTTCGAACGCTCGAACACCTATACGGATTCTCCTGCATAGTGGCAGATATGTAAATACGGCGTTTGCATACCATTTCTCACGCATTAGGGTTCGAACACTCGAACACCTATGCGGATTCTCCTGCACAGTGGCAGATATGTAAATACGGCGTTTACATACCATTTCTGACGCATTACGGTTCGAACACTCGAACACCTATACGGACTCTCCTGCACAGTGGCAGATATGTAAATACGGCGTTTACATACCATTTCTCACGCATTAGGGTTCGAACACTGGAACACCTTTACGGATTCTCTTGCACAATGACAGATATGTAAATACGGCGTTTACATACCATTTCTCACGCATTAGGGTTCGAACAGTCGAACACCTATGCGGATTCTCCTGCACAGTGGCAGATATGTAAATACGGCGTTTACATACCATTTCTCACGCATTAGGGTTCGAACACTCGAACACCTATGCGGATTCTCCTGCACAGTGGCAGATATGTAAATACGGCGTTTACATACCATTTCTGACGCATTACTGTTCGAACACTCGAACAGCTATACGGATTCTCCTGCACAGTGGCAGATATGTAAATACGGCGTTTACATACCATTTCTGACGCATTACGGTTCGAACACTCGAACACCAGTGCGGATTCTCCTGCACAGTGGCAGATATGTAAATACGGCGTTTACATGCCATTTCTCACGCATTAGGGTTCGAACACTCGAACACCTATACGGATTCTCCTGCACAGTGGCAGATATGTAAATACGGCGTTTACATACCATTTCTCACGCATTAGGGTTCGAACACTCGAACACCTATGCGGATTCTCCTGCACAGTGGCAGATATGTAAATACGACGTTTACATACCATTTCTGACGCATTACTGTTCGAACACTCGAACAGCTATACGGATTCTCCTGCACAGTGGCAGATATGTAAATACGGCGTTTACATACCATTTCTGACGCATTACGGTTCGAACACTCGAACACCAATGCGGATTCTCCTGCACAGTGGCAGATATGTAAATACGGCGTTTACATACCATTTGTCACGCATTAGGGTTCGAACACTCGAACACCTATACGGATTCTCCTGCACAGTGGCAGATATGTTAATACGGCGTTTACATACCATTTCTGACGCATTACGGTTCGAACACTCGAACACCAGTGCGGATTCTCCTGCACAGTGACAGATATGTAAATACGGCGTTTACATGCCATTTCTCACGCATTAGGGTTCGAACACTCGAACACCTATACGGATTCTCCTGCACAGTGGCAGATATGTAAATACGGCGTTTACATACCATTTCTCACGCATTAGGGTTCGAACACTCGAACACCTATGCGGATTCTCCTGCACAGTGGCAGATATGTAAATACGGCGTTTACATACCATTTCTGACGCATTACTGTTCGAACACTCGAACAGCTATACGGATTCTCCTGCACAGTGGCAGATATGTAAATACGGCGTTTACATACCATTTCTGACGCATTACGGTTCGAACACTCGAACACCAATGCGGATTCTCCTGCACAGTGGCAGATATGTAAATACGGCGTTTACATACCATTTCTCACGCATTAGGGTTCGAACACTCGAACACCTATACGGATTCTCCTGCACAGTGGCAGATATGTAAATACGGCTTTTACATACCATTTCTCACGCATTAGGGTTCGAACACTCGAACACCTATACGGATTCTCCTGCACAGTGGCAGATATGTAACTACGGCGTTTGCATACCATTTCTCACGCATTAGGGTTCGAACACTCGAACACCTATGCGGATTCTCCTGCACAGTGGCAGATATGTAAATACGGCGTTTACATACCATTTCTGACGCATTACGGTTCGAACACTCGAACACCTATGCGGATTCTCTTGCACAGTGACAGATATGTAAATACGGCGTTTACATACCATTTCTCACGCATTAGGGTTCGAACAGTCGAACACCTATGCGGATTCTCCGGCACAGTGGCAGATATGTAAATACGGCGTTTACATACCATTTCTCACGCATTAGGGTTCGAACACTCGAACACCTATACGGATTCTCCTGCACAGTGGCAGATAGATAAATACGGCGTTTACATACCATTTCTCACGCATTAAGGTTCGAACACTCGAACACCTATGCGGATTGTCCTCCACAGTGGCAGATATGTTAATACGGCGTTTACATACCATTTCTCACGCATTAGGGTTCGAACACTCGAACACCTATGCGGATTCTCTTGCACAGTGGCAGATATGTAAATACGGTGTTTACATGCCATTTCTCACGCATTAGGGTTCGAACACTCGAACACCTATACGGATTCTCCTGCACAGTGGCAGATACGTAAATACGGCGTTTACATACCATTTCTCACGCATTAAGGTTCGAACACTAGAACACCTATGCGGATTCCCCTGCACAGTGGCAGATATGTAAATACGGCGTTTACATACCATTTCTGACGCATTACGGTTCGAACACTCGAACACCTATACGGACTCTCCTGCACAGTGGCAGATATGTAAATACGGCGTTTACATACCATTTCTCACGCATTAAGGTTCGAACACTCGAACACCTATGCGGATTCTCCTCCACAATGGCAGATATGTAAATACGGCGTTTACATACCATTTCTCACGCATTAGGGTTCGAACACTCGAACACCTATGCGGATTCTCTTGCACAGTGGCAGATATGTAAATACGGCGTTTACATACCATTTCTCACACATTAGGGTTCGAACGCTCGAACACCTATACGGATTCTCCTGCATAGTGGCAGATATGTAAATACGGCGTTTGCATACCATTTCTCACGCATTAGGGTTCGAACACTCGAACACCTATGCGGATTCTCCTGCACAGTGGCAGATATGTAAATACGGCGTTTACATACCATTTCTGACGCATTACGGTTCGAACACTCGAACACCTATACGGACTCTCCTGCACAGTGGCAGATATGTAAATACGGCGTTTACATACCATTTCTCACGCATTAGGGTTCGAACACTCGACCACCTATGCGGATTCTCCTGCACAGTGGCAGATATGTAAATACGGCGTTTACATACCATTTCTGACGCATTATTGTTCGAACACTCGAACAGCTATACGGATTCTCCTGCACCGTGGCAGATATGTAAATACGGCGTTTACATACCATTTCTGACGCATTACGGTTCGAACACTCGAACACCGATGCGGATTCTCCTGCACAGTGGCAGATATGTAAATACGGCGTTTACATACCATTTCTCACGCATTTGGGTTCGAACACTCGAACACCTATACGGATTCTCCTGCACAGTGGCAGATATGTAAATACGGCGTTTACATACCATTTCTCACACATTATGGTTCGAACACTCGAACACCTATGCGGATTCTCCTGCACAGTGGCAGATATGTAAATACGGCGTTTACATACCATTTCTGACGCATTACGGTTTGAACACTAGAACACCTATACGGACTCTCCTGCACAGTGGCAGATATGTAAATACGGCGTTTACATACCATTTCTCACGCATTAAGGTTCGAACACTCGAACACCTATGTGGATTCTCCTGCATAGTGGCAGATATGTAAATACGGCGTTTACATACCATTTCTCACGCATTAGGGTTCGAACACTCGAACACCTCTGCGGATTCTCTTGCACAGTGGCAGATATGTAAATACGGCGTTTACATACCATTTCTCACGCATTAGGGTTCGAACACTCGAACACCTATACGGATTCTCCTGCACAGTGGCAGATATGTAAATACGGTGTTTGCATACCATTTCTCACGCATTAGGGTTCGAACACTCGAACACCTATGCGGATTCTCCTGCACAGTGGCAGATATGTAAATACGGCGTTTACATACCATTTCTGACGCATTACGGTTCGAACACTCGAACACCTATACGGACTCTCCTGCACAGTGGCAGATATGTAAATACGGCGTTTACATACCATTTCTCACACATTAAGGTTCGAACACTCGAACACCTATGCGGATTCTTCTCCACAGTGGCAGATATGTAAATACGGCGTTTAAATACCATTCCTGATGCATTACGGTTCGAACACTCGAACAGCAATACGGATTCTCCTGCACAGTGGCAGATATGTAAATACGGCGTTTACATACCATTTCTGACGCATTACGGTTCGAACACTCGAACACCTATGCGGATTCTCTTGCACAGTGACAGATATGTAAATACGGCGTTTACATACCATTTCTCACGCATTAGGGTTCGAACAGTCGAACACCTATGCGGATTCTCCTGCACAGTGGCAGATATGTAAATACGGCGTTTACATACCATTTCTCACGCATTAGGGTTCGAACACTCGAACACCTATGCGGATTCTCCTGCACAGTGGCAGATATGTAAATACGGCGTTTACATACCATTTCTCACACATTAGGGTTCGAACGCTCGAACACCTATACGGATTCTCCTGCATAGTGGCAGATACGTAAATACGGCGTTTGCATACCATTTCTCACGCATTAGGGTTCGAACACTCGAACACCTATGCGGATTCTCCTGCACAGTGGCAGATATGTAAATACGGCGTTTACATACCATTTCTGACGCATTACGGTTCGAACACTCGAACACCTATACGGACTCTCCTGCACAGTGGCAGATATGTAAATACGGCGTTTACATACCATTTCTCACGCATTAGGGTTCGAACACTCGAACACCTATGCGGATTCTCCTGCACAGTGGCAGATATGTAAATACGGCGTTTACATACCATTTCTGACGCATTATTGTTCGAACACTCGAACAGCTATACGGATTCTCCTGCACCGTGGCAGATATGTAAATAGGGCGTTTACATACCATTTCTGACGCATTACGGTTCGAACACTCGAACACCGATGCGGATTCTCCTGCACAGTGGCAGATATGTAAATACGGCGTTTACATACCATTTCTCACGCATTTGGGTTCGAACACTCGAACACCTATACGGATTCTCCTGCACAGTGGCAAATATGTAAATACGGCGTTTACATACCATTTCTCACACATTATGGTTCGAACACTCGAACACCTATGCGGATTCTCCTGCACAGTGGCAGATATGTAAATACGGCGTTTACATACCATTTCTGACGCATTACGGTTTGAACACTCGAACACCTATACGGACTCTCCTGCACAGTGGCAGATATGTAAATACGGCGTTTACATACCATTTCTCACGCATTAAGGTTCGAACACTCGAACACCTATGCGGATTCTCCTGCATAGTGGCAGATATGTAAATACGGCGTTTACATACCATTTCTCACGCATTAGGGTTCGAACACTCGAACACCTCTGCGGATTCTCTTGCACAGTGGCAGATATGTAAATACGGCGTTTACATACCATTTCTCACGCATTAGGGTTCGAACACTCGAACACCTATACGGATTCTCCTGCACAGTGGCAGATATGTAAATACGGCGTTTGCATACCATTTCTCACGCATTAGGGTTCGAACACTCGAACACCTATGCGGATTCTCCTGCACAGTGGCAGATATGTAAATACGGCGTTTACATACCATTTCTGACGCATTACGGTTCGAACACTCGAACACCTATACGGACTCTCCTGCACAGTGGCAGATATGTAAATACGGCGTTTACATACCATTTCTGACGCATTATTGTTCGAACACTCGAACAGCTATACGGATTCTCCTGCACAGTGGCAGATATGTAAATACGGCGTTTACATACCATTTCTGACGCATTACGGTTCGAACACTCGAACACCGATGCAGATTCTCCTGCACAGTGGCGGATATGTGAATACGGCGTTTACATACCATTTCTCACGCATTAGGGTTCGAACACTCGAACACCTATACGGATTCTCCTGCACAGTGGCAGATATGTAAATACGGCGTTTGCATACCATTTCTCACGCATTGGGGTTCGAACACTCGGACACCTATACGGATTCTCCTGCACAGTGGCAGATATGTAAATACGGCGTTTACATACCATTTCTCACGCATTAGGGTTCGAACACTCGAACACCTATACGGATTCTCCTGCACAGTGGCAGATATGTAAATACGGCGTTTGCATACCATTTCTCACGCATTAGGGTTCGAACACTCGAACACCTATGCGGATTCTCCTGCACAGTGGCAGATATGTAAATACGGCGTTTACATACCATTTCTGACGCATTACGGTTCGAACACTCGAACACCTATACGGACTCTCCTGCACAGTGGCAGATATGTAAATACGGCGTTTACATACCATTTCTCACACATTAAGGTTCGAACACTCGAACACCTATGCGGATTCTTCTCCACAGTGGCAGATATGTAAATACGGCGTTTAAATACCATTCCTGACGCATTACGGTTCGAACACTCGAACAGCAATACGGATTCTCCTGCACAGTGGCAGATATGTAAATACGGCATTTACATACCATTTCTCACGCATTAGGGTTCGAACACTCGAACACCTATGCGGACTCTCCTGCACAGTGGCAGATATGTAAATACGGCGTTTACATACCATTTCTGACGCATTACGGTTCGAACACTCGAACACCTATACGGACTCTCCTGCACAGTGGCAGATATGTAAATACGGCGTTTACATACCATTTCTCACGCATTAGGGTTCGAACACTGGAACACCTATACGGATTCTCTTGCATAATGACAGATATGTAAATACGGCGTTTACATACCATTTCTGACGCATTAAGGTTCGAACACTCGAACACCTATGCGGATTCTCCTCCACAATGGCAGATATGTAAATACGGCGTTTGCATACCATTTCTCACGCATTAGGGTTCGAACACTCGAACACCTATGCGGATTCTCCTGCACAGTGGCAGATATGTAAATACGGCGTTTACATACCATTTCTGACGCATTACGGTTCGAACACTCGAACACCTATACGGACTCTCCTGCACAGTGGCAGATATGTAAATACGGCGTTTACATACCATTTCTCACGCATTAGGGTTCGAACACTCGAACACCTATGCGGATTCTCCTGCACAGTGGCAGATATGTAAATACGGCGTTTACATACCATTTCTGACGCATTATTGTTCGAACACTCGAACAGCTATACGGATTCTCCTGCACCGTGGCAGATATGTAAATACGGCGTTTACATACCATTTCTGACGCATTACGGTTCGAACACTCGAACACCGATGCGGATTCTCCTGCACAGTGGCAGATATGTAAATACGGCGTTTACATACCATTTCTCACGCATTTGGGTTCGAACACTCGAACACCTATACGGATTCTCCTGCACAGTGGCAAATATGTAAATACGGCGTTTACATACCATTTCTCACACATTATGGTTCGAACACTCGAACACCTATGCGGATTCTCCTGCACAGTGGCAGATATGTAAATACGGCGTTAACATACCATTTCTGACGCATTACGGTTTGAACACTCGAACACCTATACGGACTCTCCTGCACAGTGGCAGATATGTAAATACGGCGTTTACATACCATTTCTCACGCATTAAGGTTCGAACACTCGAACACCTATGCGGATTCTCCTGCATAGTGGCAGATATGTAAATACGGCGTTTACATACCATTTCTCACGCATTAGGGTTCGAACACTCGAACACCTCTGCGGATTCTCTTGCACAGTGGCAGATATGTAAATACGGCGTTTACATACCATTTCTCACGCATTAGGGTTCGAACACTCGAACACCTATACGGATTCTCCTGCACAGTGGCAGATATGTAAATACGGCGTTTGCATACCATTTCTCACGCATTAGGGTTCGAACACTCGAACACCTATGCGGATTCTCCTGCACAGTGGCAGATATGTAAATACGGCGTTTACATACCATTTCTGACGCATTACGGTTCGAACACTCGAACACCTATACGGACTCTCCTGCACAGTGGCAGATATGTAAATACGGCGTTTACATACCATTTCTGACGCATTATTGTTCGAACACTCGAACAGCTATACGGATTCTCCTGCACAGTGGCAGATATGTAAATACGGCGTTTACATACCATTTCTGACGCATTACGGTTCGAACACTCGAACACCGATGCAGATTCTCCTGCACAGTGGCGGATATGTGAATACGGCGTTTACATACCATTTCTCACGCATTAGGGTTCGAACACTCGAACACCTATACGGATTCTCCTGCACAGTGGCAGATATGTAAATACGGCGTTTGCATACCATTTCTCACGCATTGGGGTTCGAACACTCGGACACCTATACGGATTCTCCTGCACAGTGGCAGATATGTAAATACGGCGTTTACATACCATTTCTCACGCATTAGGGTTCGAACACTCGAACACCTATACGGATTCTCCTGCACAGTGGCAGATATGTAAATACGGCGTTTGCATACCATTTCTCACGCATTAGGGTTCGAACACTCGAACACCTATGCGGATTCTCCTGCACAGTGGCAGATATGTAAATACGGCGTTTACATACCATTTCTGACGCATTACGGTTCGAACACTCGAACACCTATACGGACTCTCCTGCACAGTGGCAGATATGTAAATACGGCGTTTACATACCATTTCTCACACATTAAGGTTCGAACACTCGAACACCTATGCGGATTCTTCTCCACAGTGGCAGATATGTAAATACGGCGTTTAAATACCATTCCTGACGCATTACGGTTCGAACACTCGAACAGCAATACGGATTCTCCTGCACAGTGGCAGATATGTAAATACGGCATTTACATACCATTTCTCACGCATTAGGGTTCGAACACTCGAACACCTATGCGGACTCTCCTGCACAGTGGCAGATATGTAAATACGGCGTTTACATACCATTTCTGACGCATTACGGTTCGAACACTCGAACACCTATACGGACTCTCCTGCACAGTGGCAGATATGTAAATACGGCGTTTACATACCATTTCTCACGCATTAGGGTTCGAACACTGGAACACCTATACGGATTCTCTTGCATAATGACAGATATGTAAATACGGCGTTTACATACCATTTCTGACGCATTAAGGTTCGAACACTCGAACACCTATGCGGATTCTCCTCCACAATGGCAGATATGTAAATACGGCGTTTGCATACCATTTCTCACGCATTAGGGTTCGAACACTCGAACACCTATGCGGATTCTCCTGCACAGTGGCAGATATGTAAATACGGCGTTTACATACCATTTCTCACGCATTAGGGTTCGAACACTCGAACACCTATGCGGATTCTCCGGCACAGTGGCAGATATGTAAATACGGCGTTTACATACCATTTCTCACGCATTAGGGTTCGAACACTCGAACAGCTATACGGATTCTCCTGCACAGTGGCAGATGTGTAAATACGGCGTTTACATACCATTTCTGACGCATTAAGGTTCGAACACTCGAACACCAATGCGGATTCTCCTGCACAGTAGCAGATATGTAAATACGGCATTTACATGCCATTTCTCACGCATTAGGGTTCGAACACTCGAACACCTATACGGATTCTCCTGCACAGTGGCAGATACGTAAATACGGCGTTTACAAACCATTTCTCACGCATTAAGTTTCGAACACTAGAACACCTATGCGGATTCCCCTACACAGTGGCAGATATGTAAATACGGCGTTTACATACCATTTCTGACGCATTACGGTTCGAACACTCGAACACCTATACGGACTCTCCTGCACAGTGGCAGATATGTAAATACGGCGTTTACATACCATTTCTCACGCATTAAGGTTCGAACACTCGAACACCTATGCGGATTCTCCTCCACAATGGCAGATATGTAAATACGGCGTTTACATACCATTTCTCACGCATTAGGGTTCGAACACTCGAACACCAATGCGGATTCTCTTGCACAGTGGCAGATATGTAAATACGGCGTTTACATACCATTTCTCACACATTAGGGTTCGAACGCTCGAACACCTATACGGATTCTCCTGCACAGTGGCAGATATGTAAATACGGCGTTTGCATACCATTTCTCACGCATTAGGGTTCGAACACTCGAACACCAATACGGATTCTCCTGCACAGTGGCAGATACGTAAACACGGCGTTTACATACCATTTCTGACGCATTACGGTTCGAACACTCGAACACCTATACGGACTCTCCTGCACAGTGGCAGATATGTAAATACGGCGTTTACATACCATTTCTGACGCATTATTGTTCGAACACTCGAACAGCTATACGGATTCTCCTGCACAGTGGCAGATATGTAAATACGGCGTTTACATACCATTTCTGACGCATTACGGTTCGAACACTCGAACACCGATGCGGATTCTCCTGCACAGTGGCAGATATGTAAATACGGCGTTTACATACCATTTCTCACGCATTTGGGTTCGAACACTCGAACACCTATACGGATTCTCCTGCACAGTGGCAGATATGTAAATACGGCGTTTACATACCATTTCTCACACATTATGGTTCGAACACTCGAACACCTATGCGGATTCTCCTGCACAGTGGCAGATATGTAAATACGGCGTTTACATACCATTTCTGACGCATTACGGTTTGAACACTCGAACACCTATGCGGACTCTCCTGCACAGTGGCAGATATGTAAATACGGCGTTTACATACCATTTCTGACGCATTAAGGTTCGAACACTCGAACACCTATGCGGATTCTCCTGCACAGTGGCAGATATGTAAATACGGCGTTTACATACCATTTCTCACGCATTAGGGTTCGAACACTCGAACACCTATGCGGATTCTCTTGCACAGTGGCAGATATGTAAATACGGCGTTTACATACCATTTCTCACGCATTAGGGTTCGAACACTCGAACACCTATACGGATTCTCCTGCACAGTGGCAGATATGTAAATACGGCGTTTGCATACCATTTCTCACGCATTAGGGTTCGAACACTCGGACACCTATACGGATTCTCCTGCACAGTGGCAGATATGTAAATACGGCGTTTCCATACCATTTCTCACGCATTAGGGTTCGAACACTCGAACACCTATGCGGATTCTCCTGCACAGTGGCAGATATGTAAATACGGCGTTTAGATACCATTTCTGACGCATTACTGTTTGAACACTCGAACAGCTATACGGATTCTCCTGCACAGTGGCAGATATGTAAATACGGCGTTTACATACCATTTCTGACGCATTACGGTTCGAACACTCGAACACCAGTGCGGATTCTCCTGCACAGTGGCAGATATGTAAATACGGCGTTTACATGCCATTTCTCACGCATTAGGGTTCGAACACTCGAACACCTATACGGATTCTCCTGCACAGTGGCAGATATGTAAATACGGCGTTTACATACCATTTCTCACGCATTAGGGTTCGAACACTCGAACACCTATGCGGATTCTCCTGCACAGTGGCAGATATGTAAATACGGCGTTTACATACCATTTCTGACGCATTACTGTTCGAACACTCGAACAGCTATACGGATTCTCCTGCACAGTGGCAGATATGTAAATACGGCGTTTACATACCATTTCTGACGCATTACGGTTCGAACACTCGAACACCAATGCGGATTCTCCTGCACAGTGGCAGATATGTAAATACGGCGTTTACATACCATTTCTCACGCATTAGGGTTCGAACACTCGAACACCTATACGGATTCTCCTGCACAGTGGCAGATATGTAAATACGGCGTTTACATACCATTTCTCACGCATTAGGGTTCGAACACTCGAACACCTATGCGGATTCTCCTGCACAGTGGCAGATATGTAAATACGGCGTTTAGATACCATTTCTGACGCATTACTGTTTGAACACTCGAACAGCTATACGGATTCTCCTGCACAGTGGCAGATATGTAAATACGGCGTTTACATACCATTTCTGACGCATTACGGTTCGAACACTCGAACACCAGTGCGGATTCTCCTGCACAGTGGCAGATACGTAAATACGGCGTTTACATGCCATTTCTCACGCATTAGGGTTCGAACACTCGAACACCTATACGGATTCTCCTGCACAGTGGCAGATATGTAAATACGGCGTTTACATACCATTTCTCACGCATTAGGGTTCGAACACTCGAACACCTATGCGGATTCTCCTGCACAGTGGCAGATATGTAAATACGGCGTTTACATACCATTTCTGACGCATTACTGTTCGAACACTCAAACAGCTATACGGATTCTCCTGCACAGTGGCAGATATGTAAATACGGCGTTTACATACCATTTCTGACGCATTACGGTTCGAACACTCGAACACCAATGCGGATTCTCCTGCACAGTGGCAGATATGTAAATACGGCGTTTACACACCATTTGTCACGCATTAGGGTTCGAACACTCGAACACCTATACGGATTCTCCTGCACAGTGGCAGATATGTTAATACGGCGTTTACATACCATTTCTGACGCATTACGGTTCGAACACTCGAACACCAGTGCGGATTCTCCTGCACAGTGACAGATATGTAAATACGGCGTTTACATGCCATTTCTCACGCATTAGGGTTCGAACACTCGAACACCTATACGGATTCTCCTGCACAGTGGCAGATATGTAAATACGGCGTTTACATACCATTTCTCACGCATTAGGGTTCGAACACTCGAACACCTATGCGGATTCTCCTGCACAGTGGCAGATATGTAAATACGGCGTTTACATACCATTTCTGACGCATTACTGTTCGAACACTCGAACAGCTATACGGATTCTCCTGCACAGTGGCAGATATGTAAATACGGCGTTTACATACCATTTCTGACGCATTACGGTTCGAACACTCGAACACCAATGCGGATTCTCCTGCACAGTGGCAGATATGTAAATACGGCGTTTACATACCATTTCTCACGCATTAGGGTTCGAACACTCGAACACCTATACGGATTCTCCTGCACAGTGGCAGATATGTAAATACGGCGTTTACATACCATTTCTCACGCATTAGGGTTCGAACACTCGAACACCTATACGGATTCTCCTGCACAGTGGCAGATATGTAAATACGGCGTTTGCATACCATTTCTCACGCATTAGGGTTCGAACACTCGAACACCTATGCGGATTCTCCTGCACAGTGGCAGATATGTAAATACGGCGTTTACATACCATTTCTGACGCATTACGGTTCGAACACTCGAACACCTATGCGGATTCTCTTGCACAGTGACAGATATGTAAATACGGCGTTTACATACCATTTCTCACGCATTAAGGTTCGAACAGTCGAACACCTATGCGGATTCTCCGGCACAGTGGCAGATATGTAAATACGGCGTTTACATACCATTTCTCACGCATTAGGGTTCGAACACTCGAACACCTATACGGATTCTCCTGCACAGTGGCAGATAGATAAATACGGCGTTTACATACCATTTCTCACGCATTAAGGTTCGAACACTCGAACACCTATGCGGATTGTCCTCCACAGTGGCAGATATGTTAATACGGCGTTTACATACCATTTCTCACGCATTAGGGTTCGAACACTCGAACACCTATGCGGATTCTCTTGCACAGTGGCAGATATGTAAGTACGGTGTTTACATGCCATTTCTCACGCATTAGGGTTCGAACACTCGAACACCTATACGGATTCTCCTGCACAGTGGCAGATACGTAAATACGGCGTTTACATACCATTTCTCACGCATTAAGGTTCGAACACTAGAACACCTATGCGGATTCCCCTGCACAGTGGCAGATATGTAAATACGGCGTTTACATACCATTTCTGACGCATTACGGTTCGAACACTCGAACACCTATACGGACTCTCCTGCACAGTGGCAGATATGTAAATACGGCGTTTACATACCATTTCTCACGCATTAAGGTTCGAACACTCGAACACCTATGCGGATTCTCCTCCACAATGGCAGATATGTAAATACGGCGTTTACATACCATTTCTCACGCATTAGGGTTCGAACACTCGAACACCTATGCGGATTCTCTTGCACAGTGGCAGATATGTAAATACGGCGTTTACATACCATTTCTCACACATTAGGGTTCGAACGCTCGAACACCTATACGGATTCTGCTGCATAGTGGCAGATATGTAAATACGGCGTTTGCATACCATTTCTCACGCATTAGGGTTCGAACACTCGAACACCTATGCGGATTCTCCTGCACAGTGGCAGATATGTAAATACGGCGTTTACATACCATTTCTAACGCATTACGGTTCGAACACTCGAACACCTATACGGACTCTCCTGCACAGTGGCAGATATGTAAATACGGCGTTTACATACCATTTCTCACGCATTAGGGTTCGAACACTCGACCACCTATGCGGATTCTCCTGCACAGTGGCAGATATTTAAATACGGCGTTTACATACCATTTCTGACGCATTATTGTTCGAACACTCGAACAGCTATACGGATTCTCCTGCACCGTGGCAGATATGTAAATACGGCGTTTACATACCATTTCTGACGCATTACGGTTCGAACACTCGAACACCGATGCGGATTCTCCTGCACAGTGGCAGATATGTAAATACGGCGTTTACATACCATTTCTCACGCATTTGGGTTCGAACACTCGAACACCTATACGGATTCTCCTGCACAGTGGCAGATATGTAAATACGGCGTTTACATACCATTTCTCACACATTATGGTTCGAACACTCGAACACCTATGCGGATTCTCCTGCACAGTGGCAGATATGTAAATACGGCGTTTACATACCATTTCTGACGCATTACGGTTTGAACACTAGAACACCTATACGGACTCTCCTGCACAGTGGCAGATATGTAAATACGGCGTTTACATACCATTTCTCACGCATTAAGGTTCGAACACTCGAACACCTATGTGGATTCTCCTGCATAGTGGCAGATATGTAAATACGGCGTTTACATACCATTTCTCACGCATTAGGGTTCGAACACTCGAACACCTCTGCGGATTCTCTTGCACAGTGGCAGATATGTAAATACGGCGTTTACATACCATTTCTCACGCATTAGGGTTCGAACACTCGAACACCTATACGGATTCTCCTGCACAGTGGCAGATATGTAAATACGGTGTTTGCATACCATTTCTCACGCATTAGGGTTCGAACACTCGAACACCTATGCGGATTCTCCTGCACAGTGGCAGATATGTAAATACGGCGTTTACATACCATTTCTGACGCATTACGGTTCGAACACTCGAACACCTATACGGACTCTCCTGCACAGTGGCAGATATGTAAATACGGCGTTTACATACCATTTCTCACACATTAAGGTTCGAACACTCGAACACCTATGCGGATTCTTCTCCACAGTGGCAGATATGTAAATACGGCGTTTAAATACCATTCCTGATGCATTACGGTTCGAACACTCGAACAGCAATACGGATTCTCCTGCACAGTGGCAGATATGTAAATACGGCGTTTACATACCATTTCTGACGCATTACGGTTCGAACACTCGAACACCTATGCGGATTCTCTTGCACAGTGACAGATATGTAAATACGGCGTTTACATACCATTTCTCACGCATTAGGGTTCGAACAGTCGAACACCTATGCGGATTCTCCTGCACAGTGGCAGATATGTAAATACGGCGTTTACATACCATTTCTCACGCATTAGGGTTCGAACACTCGAACACCTATACGGATTCTCCTGCACAGTGGCAGATATGTAAATACGGCGTTTACATACCATTTCTCACGCATTAGGGTTCGAACACTCGAACACCTATACGGATTCTCCTGCACAGTGGCAGATATGTAAATACGGCGTTCGCATACCATTTCTCACGCATTAGGGTTCGAACACTCGAACGCCTATACGGATTCTCCTGCACAGTGGCAGATATGTAAATACGGCGTTTACATACCATTTCTCACGCATTAGGGTTCGAACACTCGAACACCTATGCGGATTCTCCTGCACAGTGGCAGATATGTAAATACGGCGTTTACATACCATTTCTCACGCATTAGGGTTCGAACACTCGAACACCTATACGGATTCTCCTGCACAGTGGCAGATATGTAAATACGGCGTTTGCATACCATTTCTCACGCATTAGGGTTCGAACACTCGAACACCTATGCGGATTCTCCTGCACAGTGGCAGATATGTAAATACGGCGTTTACATACCATTTCTGACGCATTACGGTTCGAACACTCGAACACCTATGCGGATTCTCTTGCACAGTGACAGATATGTAAATACGGCGTTTACATACCATTTCTCACGCATTAGGGTTCGAACAGTCGAACACCTATGCGGATTCTCCGGCACAGTGGCAGATATGTAAATACGGCGTTTACATACCATTTCTCACGCATTAGGGTTCGAACACTCGAACACCTATACGGATTCTCCTGCACAGTGGCAGATAGATAAATACGGCGTTTACATACCATTTCTCACGCATTAAGGTTCGAACACTCGAACACCTATGCGGATTGTCCTCCACAGTGGCAGATATGTTAATACGGCGTTTACATACCATTTCTCACGCATTAGGGTTCGAACACTCGAACACCTATGCGGATTCTCTTGCACAGTGGCAGATATGTAAGTACGGTGTTTACATGCCATTTCTCACGCATTAGGGTTCGAACACTCGAACACCTATACGGATTCTCCTGCACAGTGGCAGATACGTAAATACGGCGTTTACATACCATTTCTCACGCATTAAGGTTCGAACACTAGAACACCTATGCGGATTCCCCTGCACAGTGGCAGATATGTAAATACGGCGTTTACATACCATTTCTGACGCATTACGGTTCGAACACTCGAACACCTATACGGACTCTCCTGCACAGTGGCAGATATGTAAATACGGCGTTTACATACCATTTCTCACGCATTAAGGTTCGAACACTCGAACACCTATGCGGATTCTCCTCCACAATGGCAGATATGTAAATACGGCGTTTACATACCATTTCTCACGCATTAGGGTTCGAACACTCGAACACCTATGCGGATTCTCTTGCACAGTGGCAGATATGTAAATACGGCGTTTACATACCATTTCTCACACATTAGGGTTCGAACGCTCGAACACCTATACGGATTCTGCTGCATAGTGGCAGATATGTAAATACGGCGTTTGCATACCATTTCTCACGCATTAGGGTTCGAACACTCGAACACCTATGCGGATTCTCCTGCACAGTGGCAGATATGTAAATACGGCGTTTACATACCATTTCTAACGCATTACGGTTCGAACACTCGAACACCTATACGGACTCTCCTGCACAGTGGCAGATATGTAAATACGGCGTTTACATACCATTTCTCACGCATTAGGGTTCGAACACTCGACCACCTATGCGGATTCTCCTGCACAGTGGCAGATATGTAAATACGGCGTTTACATACCATTTCTGACGCATTATTGTTCGAACACTCGAACAGCTATACGGATTCTCCTGCACCGTGGCAGATATGTAAATACGGCGTTTACATACCATTTCTGACGCATTACGGTTCGAACACTCGAACACCGATGCGGATTCTCCTGCACAGTGGCAGATATGTAAATACGGCGTTTACATACCATTTCTCACGCATTTGGGTTCGAACACTCGAACACCTATACGGATTCTCCTGCACAGTGGCAGATATGTAAATACGGCGTTTACATACCATTTCTCACACATTATGGTTCGAACACTCGAACACCTATGCGGATTCTCCTGCACAGTGGCAGATATGTAAATACGGCGTTTACATACCATTTCTGACGCATTACGGTTTGAACACTAGAACACCTATACGGACTCTCCTGCACAGTGGCAGATATGTAAATACGGCGTTTACATACCATTTCTCACGCATTAAGGTTCGAACACTCGAACACCTATGTGGATTCTCCTGCATAGTGGCAGATATGTAAATACGGCGTTTACATACCATTTCTCACGCATTAGGGTTCGAACACTCGAACACCTCTGCGGATTCTCTTGCACAGTGGCAGATATGTAAATACGGCGTTTACATACCATTTCTCACGCATTAGGGTTCGAACACTCGAACACCTATACGGATTCTCCTGCACAGTGGCAGATATGTAAATACGGTGTTTGCATACCATTTCTCACGCATTAGGGTTCGAACACTCGAACACCTATGCGGATTCTCCTGCACAGTGGCAGATATGTAAATACGGCGTTTACATACCATTTCTGACGCATTACGGTTCGAACACTCGAACACCTATACGGACTCTCCTGCACAGTGGCAGATATGTAAATACGGCGTTTACATACCATTTCTCACACATTAAGGTTCGAACACTCGAACACCTATGCGGATTCTTCTCCACAGTGGCAGATATGTAAATACGGCGTTTAAATACCATTCCTGATGCATTACGGTTCGAACACTCGAACAGCAATACGGATTCTCCTGCACAGTGGCAGATATGTAAATACGGCGTTTACATACCATTTCTGACGCATTACGGTTCGAACACTCGAACACCTATGCGGATTCTCTTGCACAGTGACAGATATGTAAATACGGCGTTTACATACCATTTCTCACGCATTAGGGTTCGAACAGTCGAACACCTATGCGGATTCTCCTGCACAGTGGCAGATATGTAAATACGGCGTTTACATACCATTTCTCACGCATTAGGGTTCGAACACTCGAACACCTATGCGGATTCTCCTGCACAGTGGCAGATATGTAAATACGGCGTTTACATACCATTTCTCACGCATTAGGGTTCGAACACTCGAACACCTATACGGATTCTCCTGCACAGTGGCAGATATGTAAATACGGCGTTTACATACCATTTCTGACGCATTACGGTTCGAACACTCGAACACCTATACGGACTCTCCTGCACAGTGGCAGATATGTAAATACGGCGTTTACATACCATTTCTCACACATTAAGGTTCGAACACTCGAACACCTATGCGGATTCTTCTCCACAGTGGCAGATATGTAAATACGGCGTTTAAATACCATTCCTGACGCATTACGGTTCGAACACTCGAACAGCAATACGGATTCTCCTGCACAGTGGCAGATATGTAAATACGGCATTTACATACCATTTCTCACGCATTAGGGTTCGAACACTCGAACACCTATGCGGACTCTCCTGCACAGTGGCAGATATGTAAATACGGCGTTTACATACCATTTCTGACGCATTACGGTTCGAACACTCGAACACCTATACGGACTCTCCTGCACAGTGGCAGATATGTAAATACGGCGTTTACATACCATTTCTCACGCATTAGGGTTCGAACACTGGAACACCTATACGGATTCTCTTGCATAATGACAGATATGTAAATACGGCGTTTACATACCATTTCTGACGCATTAAGGTTCGAACACTCGAACACCTATGCGGATTCTCCTCCACAATGGCAGATATGTAAATACGGCGTTTGCATACCATTTCTCACGCATTAGGGTTCGAACACTCGAACACCTATGCGGATTCTCCTGCACAGTGGCAGATATGTAAATACGGCGTTTACATGCCATTTCTCACGCATTAGGGTTCGAACACTCGAACACCTATGCGGATTCTCCGGCACAGTGGCAGATATGTAAATACGGCGTTTACATACCATTTCTCACGCATTAGGGTTCGAACACTCGAACAGCTATACGGATTCTCCTGCACAGTGGCAGATGTGTAAATACGGCGTTTACATACCATTTCTGACGCATTAAGGTTCGAACACTCGAACACCAATGCGGATTCTCCTGCACAGTAGCAGATATGTAAATACGGCATTTACATGCCATTTCTCACGCATTAGGGTTCGAACACTCGAACACCTATACGGATTCTCCTGCACAGTGGCAGATACGTAAATACGGCGTTTACAAACCATTTCTCACGCATTAAGGTTCGAACACTAGAACACCTATGCGGATTCCCCTACACAGTGGCAGATATGTAAATACGGCGTTTACATACCATTTCTGACGCATTACGGTTCGAACACTCGAACACCTATACGGACTCTCCTGCACAGTGGCAGATATGTAAATACGGCGTTTACATACCATTTCTCACGCATTAAGGTTCGAACACTCGAACACCTATGCGGATTCTCCTCCACAATGGCAGATATGTAAATACGGCGTTTACATACCATTTCTCACGCATTAGGGTTCGAACACTCGAACACCAATGCGGATTCTCTTGCACAGTGGCAGATATGTAAATACGGCGTTTACATACCATTTCTCACACATTAGGGTTCGAACGCTCGAACACCTATACGGATTCTCCTGCACAGTGGCAGATATGTAAATACGGCGTTTGCATACCATTTCTCACGCATTAGGGTTCGAACACTCGAACACCAATACGGATTCTCCTGCACAGTGGCAGATACGTAAACACGGCGTTTACATACCATTTCTGACGCATTACGGTTCGAACACTCGAACACCTATACGGACTCTCCTGCACAGTGGCAGATATGTAAATACGGCGTTTACATACCATTTCTGACGCATTATTGTTCGAACACTCGAACAGCTATACGGATTCTCCTGCACAGTGGCAGATATGTAAATACGGCGTTTACATACCATTTCTGACGCATTACGGTTCGAACACTCGAACACCGATGCGGATTCTCCTGCACAGTGGCAGATATGTAAATACGGCGTTTACATACCATTTCTCACGCATTTGGGTTCGAACACTCGAACACCTATACGGATTCTCCTGCACAGTGGCAGATATGTAAATACGGCGTTTACATACCATTTCTCACACATTATGGTTCGAACACTCGAACACCTATGCGGATTCTCCTGCACAGTGGCAGATATGTAAATACGGCGTTTACATACCATTTCTGACGCATTACGGTTTGAACACTCGAACACCTATGCGGACTCTCCTGCACAGTGGCAGATATGTAAATACGGCGTTTACATACCATTTCTGACGCATTAAGGTTCGAACACTCGAACACCTATGCGGATTCTCCTGCACAGTGGCAGATATGTAAATACGGCGTTTACATACCATTTCTCACGCATTAGGGTTCGAACACTCGAACACCTATGCGGATTCTCTTGCACAGTGGCAGATATGTAAATACGGCGTTTACATACCATTTCTCACGCATTAGGGTTCGAACACTCGAACACCTATACGGATTCTCCTGCACAGTGGCAGATATGTAAATACGGCGTTTGCATACCATTTCTCACGCATTAGGGTTCGAACACTCGGACACCTATACGGATTCTCCTGCACAGTGGCAGATATGTAAATACGGCGTTTCCATACCATTTCTCACGCATTAGGGTTCGAACACTCGAACACCTATGCGGATTCTCCTGCACAGTGGCAGATATGTAAATACGGCGTTTAGATACCATTTCTGACGCATTACTGTTTGAACACTCGAACAGCTATACGGATTCTCCTGCACAGTGGCAGATATGTAAATACGGCGTTTACATACCATTTCTGACGCATTACGGTTCGAACACTCGAACACCAGTGCGGATTCTCCTGCACAGTGGCAGATATGTAAATACGGCGTTTACATGCCATTTCTCACGCATTAGGGTTCGAACACTCGAACACCTATACGGATTCTCCTGCACAGTGGCAGATATGTAAATACGGCGTTTACATACCATTTCTCACGCATTAGGGTTCGAACACTCGAACACCTATGCGGATTCTCCTGCACAGTGGCAGATATGTAAATACGGCGTTTACATACCATTTCTGACGCATTACTGTTCGAACACTCGAACAGCTATACGGATTCTCCTGCACAGTGGCAGATATGTAAATACGGCGTTTACATACCATTTCTGACGCATTACGGTTCGAACACTCGAACACCAATGCGGATTCTCCTGCACAGTGGCAGATATGTAAATACGGCGTTTACATACCATTTCTCACGCATTAGGGTTCGAACACTCGAACACCAATGCGGATTCTCTTGCACAGTGGCAGATATGTAAATACGGCGTTTACATACCATTTCTCACACATTAGGGTTCGAACGCTCGAACACCTATACGGATTCTCCTGCACAGTGGCAGATATGTAAATACGGCGTTTGCATACCATTTCTCACGCATTAGGGTTCGAACACTCGAACACCAATACGGATTCTCCTGCACAGTGGCAGATACGTAAACACGGCGTTTACATACCATTTCTGACGCATTACGGTTCGAACACTCGAACACCTATACGGACTCTCCTGCACAGTGGCAGATATGTAAATACGGCGTTTACATACCATTTCTGACGCATTATTGTTCGAACACTCGAACAGCTATACGGATTCTCCTGCACAGTGGCAGATATGTAAATACGGCGTTTACATACCATTTCTGACGCATTACGGTTCGAACACTCGAACACCGATGCGGATTCTCCTGCACAGTGGCAGATATGTAAATACGGCGTTTACATACCATTTCTAACGCATTTGGGTTCGAACACTCGAACACCTATACGGATTCTCCTGCACAGTGGCAGATATGTAAATACGGCGTTTACATACCATTTCTCACACATTATGGTTCGAACACTCGAACACCTATGCGGATTCTCCTGCACAGTGGCAGATATGTAAATACGGCGTTTACATACCATTTCTGACGCATTACGGTTTGAACACTCGAACACCTATGCGGACTCTCCTGCACAGTGGCAGATATGTAAATACGGCGTTTACATACCATTTCTGACGCATTAAGGTTCGAACACTCGAACACCTATGCGGATTCTCCTGCACAGTGGCAGATATGTAAATACGGCGTTTACATACCATTTCTCACGCATTAGGGTTCGAACACTCGAACACCTATGCGGATTCTCTTGCACAGTGGCAGATATGTAAATACGGCGTTTACATACCATTTCTCACGCATTAGGGTTCGAACACTCGAACACCTATACGGATTCTCCTGCACAGTGGCAGATATGTAAATACGGCGTTTGCATACCATTTCTCACGCATTAGGGTTCGAACACTCGGACACCTATACGGATTCTCCTGCACAGTGGCAGATATGTAAATACGGCGTTTCCATACCATTTCTCACGCATTAGGGTTCGAACACTCGAACACCTATGCGGATTCTCCTGCACAGTGGCAGATATGTAAATACGGCGTTTAGATACCATTTCTGACGCATTACTGTTTGAACACTCGAACAGCTATACGGATTCTCCTGCACAGTGGCAGATATGTAAATACGGCGTTTACATACCATTTCTGACGCATTACGGTTCGAACACTCGAACACCAGTGCGGATTCTCCTGCACAGTGGCAGATATGTAAATACGGCGTTTACATGCCATTTCTCACGCATTAGGGTTCGAACACTCGAACACCTATACGGATTCTCCTGCACAGTGGCAGATATGTAAATACGGCGTTTACATACCATTTCTCACGCATTAGGGTTCGAACACTCGAACACCTATGCGGATTCTCCTGCACAGTGGCAGATATGTAAATACGGCGTTTACATACCATTTCTGACGCATTACTGTTCGAACACTCGAACAGCTATACGGATTCTCCTGCACAGTGGCAGATATGTAAATACGGCGTTTACATACCATTTCTGACGCATTACGGTTCGAACACTCGAACACCAATGCGGATTCTCCTGCACAGTGGCAGATATGTAAATACGGCGTTTACATACCATTTCTCACGCATTAGGGTTCGAACACTCGAACACCTATACGGATTCTCCTGCACAGTGGCAGATATGTAAATACGGCGTTTACATACCATTTCTCACGCATTAGGGTTCGAACACTCGAACACCTATGCGGATTCTCCTGCACAGTGGCAGATATGTAAATACGGCGTTTAGATACCATTTCTGACGCATTACTGTTTGAACACTCGAACAGCTATACGGATTCTCCTGCACAGTGGCAGATATGTAAATACGGCGTTTACATACCATTTCTGACGCATTACGGTTCGAACACTCGAACACCAGTGCGGATTCTCCTGCACAGTGGCAGATATGTAAATACGGCGTTTACATGCCATTTCTCACGCATTAGGGTTCGAACACTCGAACACCTATACGGATTCTCCTGCACAGTGGCAGATATGTAAATACGGCGTTTACATACCATTTCTCACGCATTAGGGTTCGAACACTCGAACACCTATGCGGATTCTCCTGCACAGTGGCAGATATGTAAATACGGCGTTTACATACCATTTCTGACGCATTACTGTTCGAACACTCGAACAGCTATACGGATTCTCCTGCACAGTGGCAGATATGTAAATACGGCGTTTACATACCATTTCTGACGCATTACGGTTCGAACACTCGAACACCAATGCGGATTCTCCTGCACAGTGGCAGATATGTAAATACGGCGTTTACACACCATTTGTCACGCATTAGGGTTCGAACACTCGAACACCTATACGGATTCTCCTGCACAGTGGCAGATATGTTAATACGGCGTTTACATACCATTTCTGACGCATTACGGTTCGAACACTCGAACACCAGTGCGGATTCTCCTGCACAGTGACAGATATGTAAATACGGCGTTTACATGCCATTTCTCACGCATTAGGGTTCGAACACTCGAACACCTATACGGATTCTCCTGCACAGTGGCAGATATGTAAATACGGCGTTTACATACCATTTCTCACGCATTAGGGTTCGAACACTCGAACACCTATGCGGATTCTCCTGCACAGTGGCAGATATGTAAATACGGCGTTTACATACCATTTCTGACGCATTACTGTTCGAACACTCGAACTGCTATACGGATTCTCCTGCACAGTGGCAGATATGTAAATACGGCGTTTACATACCATTTCTGACGCATTACGGTTCGAACACTCGAACACCAATGCGGATTCTCCTGCACAGTGGCAGATATGTAAATACGGCGTTTACATACCATTTCTCACGCATTAGGGTTCGAACACTCGAACACCTATACGGATTCTCCTGCACAGTGGCAGATATGTAAATACGGCGTTTACATACCATTTCTCACGCATTAGGGTTCGAACACTCGAACACCTATACGGATTCTCCTGCACAGTGGCAGATATGTAAATACGGCGTTTGCATACCATTTCTCACGCATTAGGGTTCGAACACTCGAACACCTATGCGGATTCTCCTGCACAGTGGCAGATATGTAAATACGGCGTTTACATACCATTTCTGACGCATTACGGTTCGAACACTCGAACACCTATGCGGATTCTCTTGCACAGTGACAGATATGTAAATACGGCGTTTACATACCATTTCTCACGCATTAAGGTTCGAACAGTCGAACACCTATGCGGATTCTCCGGCACAGTGGCAGATATGTAAATACGGCGTTTACATACCATTTCTCACGCATTAGGGTTCGAACACTCGAACACCTATACGGATTCTCCTGCACAGTGGCAGATAGATAAATACGGCGTTTTCATACCATTTCTC
Organism: Camellia sinensis; assembly: GCF_055761805.1. NCBI lineage: Eukaryota > Viridiplantae > Streptophyta > Magnoliopsida > Ericales > Theaceae > Camellia > Camellia sinensis. Next base: position 50,899,076 of record NC_138965.1, read on the forward strand.
ACGCATTAAGGTTCGAACACTCGAACACCTATGCGGATTGTCCTCCACAGTGGCAGATATGTTAATACGGCGTTTACATACCATTTCTCACGCATTAGGGTTCGAACACTCGAACACCTATGCGGATTCTCTTGCACAGTGGCAGATATGTAAGTACGGTGTTTACATGCCATTTCTCACGCATTAGGGTTCGAACACTCGAACACCTATACGGATTCTCCTGCACAGTGGCAGATACGTAAATACGGCGTTTACATACCATTTCTCACGCATTAAGGTTCGAACACTAGAACACCTATGCGGATTCCCCTGCACAGTGGCAGATATGTAAATACGGCGTTTACATACCATTTCTGACGCATTACGGTTCGAACACTCGAACACCTATACGGACTCTCCTGCACAGTGGCAGATATGTAAATACGGCGTTTACATACCATTTCTCACGCATTAAGGTTCGAACACTCGAACACCTATGCGGATTCTCCTCCACAATGGCAGATATGTAAATACGGCGTTTACATACCATTTCTCACGCATTAGGGTTCGAACACTCGAACACCTATGCGGATTCTCTTGCACAGTGGCAGATATGTAAATACGGCGTTTACATACCATTTCTCACACATTAGGGTTCGAACGCTCGAACACCTATACGGATTCTGCTGCATAGTGGCAGATATGTAAATACGGCGTTTGCATACCATTTCTCACGCATTAGGGTTCGAACACTCGAACACCTATGCGGATTCTCCTGCACAGTGGCAGATATGTAAATACGGCGTTTACATACCATTTCTAACGCATTACGGTTCGAACACTCGAACACCTATACGGACTCTCCTGCACAGTGGCAGATATGTAAATACGGCGTTTACATACCATTTCTCACGCATTAGGGTTCGAACACTCGACCACCTATGCGGATTCTCCTGCACAGTGGCAGATATGTAAATACGGCGTTTACATACCATTTCTGACGCATTATTGTTCGAACACTCGAACAGCTATACGGATTCTCCTGCACCGTGGCAGATATGTAAATACGACGTTTACATACCATTTCTGACGCATTACGGTTCGAACACTCGAACACCGATGCGGATTCTCCTGCACAGTGGCAGATATGTAAATACGGCGTTTACATACCATTTCTCACGCATTTGGGTTCGAACACTCGAACACCTATACGGATTCTCCTGCACAGTGGCAGATATGTAAATACGGCGTTTACATACCATTTCTCACACATTATGGTTCGAACACTCGAACACCTATGCGGATTCTCCTGCACAGTGGCAGATATGTAAATACGGCGTTTACATACCATTTCTGACGCATTACGGTTTGAACACTAGAACACCTATACGGACTCTCCTGCACAGTGGCAGATATGTAAATACGGCGTTTACATACCATTTCTCACGCATTAAGGTTCGAACACTCGAACACCTATGTGGATTCTCCTGCATAGTGGCAGATATGTAAATACGGCGTTTACATACCATTTCTCACGCATTAGGGTTCGAACACTCGAACACCTCTGCGGATTCTCTTGCACAGTGGCAGATATGTAAATACGGCGTTTACATACCATTTCTCACGCATTAGGGTTCGAACACTCGAACACCTATACGGATTCTCCTGCACAGTGGCAGATATGTAAATACGGTGTTTGCATACCATTTCTCACGCATTAGGGTTCGAACACTCGAACACCTATGCGGATTCTCCTGCACAGTGGCAGATATGTAAATACGGCGTTTACATACCATTTCTGACGCATTACGGTTCGAACACTCGAACACCTATACGGACTCTCCTGCACAGTGGCAGATATGTAAATACGGCGTTTACATACCATTTCTCACACATTAAGGTTCGAACACTCGAACACCTATGCGGATTCTTCTCCACAGTGGCAGATATGTAAATACGGCGTTTAAATACCATTCCTGATGCATTACGGTTCGAACACTCGAACAGCAATACGGATTCTCCTGCACAGTGGCAGATATGTAAATACGGCGTTTACATACCATTTCTGACGCATTACGGTTCGAACACTCGAACACCTATACGGACTCTCCTGCACAGTGGCAGATATGTAAATACGGCGTTTACATACCATTTCTCACGCATTAGGGTTCGAACACTCGACCACCTATGCGGATTCTCCTGCACAGTGGCAGATATGTAAATACGGCGTTTACATACCATTTCTGACGCATTATTGTTCGAACACTCGAACAGCTATACGGATTCTCCTGCACCGTGGCAGATATGTAAATACGACGTTTACATACCATTTCTGACGCATTACGGTTCGAACACTCGAACACCGATGCGGATTCTCCTGCACAGTGGCAGATATGTAAATACGGCGTTTACATGCCATTTCTCACGCATTAGGGTTCGAACACTCGAACACCTATACGGATTCTCCTGCACAGTGGCAGATATGTAAATACGGCGTTTACATACCATTTCTCACGCATTAGGGTTCGAACACTCGAACACCTATGCGGATTCTCCTGCACAGTGGCAGATATGTAAATACGGCGTTTACATACCATTTCTGACGCATTACTGTTCGAACACTCGAACAGCTATACGGATTCTCCTGCACAGTGGCAGATATGTAAATACGGCGTTTACATACCATTTCTGACGCATTACGGTTCGAACACTCGAACACCAATGCGGATTCTCCTGCACAGTGGCAGATATGTAAATACGGCGTTTACACACCATTTGTCACGCATTAGGGTTCGAACACTCGAACACCTATACGGATTCTCCTGCACAGTGGCAGATATGTTAATACGGCGTTTACATACCATTTCTGACGCATTACGGTTCGAACACTCGAACACCAGTGCGGATTCTCCTGCACAGTGACAGATATGTAAATACGGCGTTTACATGCCATTTCTCACGCATTAGGGTTCGAACACTCGAACACCTATACGGATTCTCCTGCACAGTGGCAGATATGTAAATACGGCGTTTACATACCATTTCTCACGCATTAGGGTTCGAACACTCGAACACCTATGCGGATTCTCCTGCACAGTGGCAGATATGTAAATACGGCGTTTACATACCATTTCTGACGCATTACTGTTCGAACACTCGAACTGCTATACGGATTCTCCTGCACAGTGGCAGATATGTAAATACGGCGTTTACATACCATTTCTGACGCATTACGGTTCGAACACTCGAACACCAATGCGGATTCTCCTGCACAGTGGCAGATATGTAAATACGGCGTTTACATACCATTTCTCACGCATTAGGGTTCGAACACTCGAACACCTATACGGATTCTCCTGCACAGTGGCAGATATGTAAATACGGCGTTTACATACCATTTCTCACGCATTAGGGTTCGAACACTCGAACACCTATACGGATTCTCCTGCACAGTGGCAGATATGTAAATACGGCGTTTGCATACCATTTCTCACGCATTAGGGTTCGAACACTCGAACACCTATGCGGATTCTCCTGCACAGTGGCAGATATGTAAATACGGCGTTTACATACCATTTCTGACGCATTACGGTTCGAACACTCGAACACCTATGCGGATTCTCTTGCACAGTGACAGATATGTAAATACGGCGTTTACATACCATTTCTCACGCATTAAGGTTCGAACAGTCGAACACCTATGCGGATTCTCCGGCACAGTGGCAGATATGTAAATACGGCGTTTACATACCATTTCTCACGCATTAGGGTTCGAACACTCGAACACCTATACGGATTCTCCTGCACAGTGGCAGATAGATAAATACGGCGTTTTCATACCATTTCTCACGCATTAAGGTTCGAACACTCGAACACCTATGCGGATTGTCCTCCACAGTGGCAGATATGTTAATACGGCGTTTACATACCATTTCTCACGCATTAGGGTTCGAACACTCGAACACCTATGCGGATTCTCTTGCACAGTGGCAGATATGTAAGTACGGTGTTTACATGCCATTTCTCACGCATTAGGGTTCGAACACTCGAACACCTATACGGATTCTCCTGCACAGTGGCAGATACGTAAATACGGCGTTTACATACCATTTCTCACGCATTAAGGTTCGAACACTAGAACACCTATGCGGATTCCCCTGCACAGTGGCAGATATGTAAATACGGCGTTTACATACCATTTCTGACGCATTACGGTTCGAACACTCGAACACCTATACGGACTCTCCTGCACAGTGGCAGATATGTAAATACGGCGTTTACATACCATTTCTCACGCATTAAGGTTCGAACACTCGAACACCTATGCGGATTCTCCTCCACAATGGCAGATATGTAAATACGGCGTTTACATACCATTTCTCACGCATTAGGGTTCGAACACTCGAACACCTATGCGGATTCTCTTGCACAGTGGCAGATATGTAAATACGGCGTTTACATACCATTTCTCACACATTAGGGTTCGAACGCTCGAACACCTATACGGATTCTGCTGCATAGTGGCAGATATGTAAATACGGCGTTTGCATACCATTTCTCACGCATTAGGGTTCGAACACTCGAACACCTATGCGGATTCTCCTGCACAGTGGCAGATATGTAAATACGGCGTTTACATACCATTTCTAACGCATTACGGTTCGAACACTCGAACACCTATACGGACTCTCCTGCACAGTGGCAGATATGTAAATACGGCGTTTACATACCATTTCTCACGCATTAGGGTTCGAACACTCGACCACCTATGCGGATTCTCCTGCACAGTGGCAGATATGTAAATACGGCGTTTACATACCATTTCTGACGCATTATTGTTCGAACACTCGAACAGCTATACGGATTCTCCTGCACCGTGGCAGATATGTAAATACGACGTTTACATACCATTTCTGACGCATTACGGTTCGAACACTCGAACACCGATGCGGATTCTCCTGCACAGTGGCAGATATGTAAATACGGCGTTTACATACCATTTCTCACGCATTTGGGTTCGAACACTCGAACACCTATACGGATTCTCCTGCACAGTGGCAGATATGTAAATACGGCGTTTACATACCATTTCTCACACATTATGGTTCGAACACTCGAACACCTATGCGGATTCTCCTGCACAGTGGCAGATATGTAAATACGGCGTTTACATACCATTTCTGACGCATTACGGTTTGAACACTAGAACACCTATACGGACTCTCCTGCACAGTGGCAGATATGTAAATACGGCGTTTACATACCATTTCTCACGCATTAAGGTTCGAACACTCGAACACCTATGTGGATTCTCCTGCATAGTGGCAGATATGTAAATACGGCGTTTACATACCATTTCTCACGCATTAGGGTTCGAACACTCGAACACCTCTGCGGATTCTCTTGCACAGTGGCAGATATGTAAATACGGCGTTTACATACCATTTCTCACGCATTAGGGTTCGAACACTCGAACACCTATACGGATTCTCCTGCACAGTGGCAGATATGTAAATACGGTGTTTGCATACCATTTCTCACGCATTAGGGTTCGAACACTCGAACACCTATGCGGATTCTCCTGCACAGTGGCAGATATGTAAATACGGCGTTTACATACCATTTCTGACGCATTACGGTTCGAACACTCGAACACCTATACGGACTCTCCTGCACAGTGGCAGATATGTAAATACGGCGTTTACATACCATTTCTCACACATTAAGGTTCGAACACTCGAACACCTATGCGGATTCTTCTCCACAGTGGCAGATATGTAAATACGGCGTTTAAATACCATTCCTGATGCATTACGGTTCGAACACTCGAACAGCAATACGGATTCTCCTGCACAGTGGCAGATATGTAAATACGGCGTTTACATACCATTTCTGACGCATTACGGTTCGAACACTCGAACACCTATGCGGATTCTCTTGCACAGTGACAGATATGTAAATACGGCGTTTACATACCATTTCTCACGCATTAGGGTTCGAACAGTCGAACACCTATGCGGATTCTCCTGCACAGTGGCAGATATGTAAATACGGCGTTTACATACCATTTCTCACGCATTAGGGTTCGAACACTCGAACACCTATACGGATTCTCCTGCACAGTGGCAGATATGTAAATACGGCGTTTACATACCATTTCTCACGCATTAGGGTTCGAACACTCGAACACCTATACGGATTCTCCTGCACAGTGGCAGATATGTAAATACGGCGTTCGCATACCATTTCTCACGCATTAGGGTTCGAACACTCGAACGCCTATACGGATTCTCCTGCACAGTGGCAGATATGTAAATACGGCGTTTACATACCATTTCTCACGCATTAGGGTTCGAACACTCGAACACCTATACGGATTCTCCTGCACAGTGGCAGATATGTAAATACGGCGTTTGCATACCATTTCTCACGCATTAGGGTTCGAACACTCGAACACCTATGCGGATTCTCCTGCACAGTGGCAGATATGTAAATACGGCGTTTACATACCATTTCTGACGCATTACGGTTCGAACACTCGAACACCTATGCGGATTCTCTTGCACAGTGACAGATATGTAAATACGGCGTTTACATACCATTTCTCACGCATTAGGGTTCGAACAGTCGAACACCTATGCGGATTCTCCGGCACAGTGGCAGATATGTAAATACGGCGTTTACATACCATTTCTCACGCATTAGGGTTCGAACACTCGAACACCTATACGGATTCTCCTGCACAGTGGCAGATAGATAAATACGGCGTTTACATACCATTTCTCACGCATTAAGGTTCGAACACTCGAACACCTATGCGGATTGTCCTCCACAGTGGCAGATATGTTAATACGGCGTTTACATACCATTTCTCACGCATTAGGGTTCGAACACTCGAACACCTATGCGGATTCTCTTGCACAGTGGCAGATATGTAAGTACGGTGTTTACATGCCATTTCTCACGCATTAGGGTTCGAACACTCGAACACCTATACGGATTCTCCTGCACAGTGGCAGATACGTAAATACGGCGTTTACATACCATTTCTCACGCATTAAGGTTCGAACACTAGAACACCTATGCGGATTCCCCTGCACAGTGGCAGATATGTAAATACGGCGTTTACATACCATTTCTGACGCATTACGGTTCGAACACTCGAACACCTATACGGACTCTCCTGCACAGTGGCAGATATGTAAATACGGCGTTTACATACCATTTCTCACGCATTAAGGTTCGAACACTCGAACACCTATGCGGATTCTCCTCCACAATGGCAGATATGTAAATACGGCGTTTACATACCATTTCTCACGCATTAGGGTTCGAACACTCGAACACCTATGCGGATTCTCTTGCACAGTGGCAGATATGTAAATACGGCGTTTACATACCATTTCTCACACATTAGGGTTCGAACGCTCGAACACCTATACGGATTCTGCTGCATAGTGGCAGATATGTAAATACGGCGTTTGCATACCATTTCTCACGCATTAGGGTTCGAACACTCGAACACCTATGCGGATTCTCCTGCACAGTGGCAGATATGTAAATACGGCGTTTACATACCATTTCTAACGCATTACGGTTCGAACACTCGAACACCTATACGGACTCTCCTGCACAGTGGCAGATATGTAAATACGGCGTTTACATACCATTTCTCACGCATTAGGGTTCGAACACTCGACCACCTATGCGGATTCTCCTGCACAGTGGCAGATATGTAAATACGGCGTTTACATACCATTTCTGACGCATTATTGTTCGAACACTCGAACAGCTATACGGATTCTCCTGCACCGTGGCAGATATGTAAATACGGCGTTTACATACCATTTCTGACGCATTACGGTTCGAACACTCGAACACCGATGCGGATTCTCCTGCACAGTGGCAGATATGTAAATACGGCGTTTACATACCATTTCTCACGCATTTGGGTTCGAACACTCGAACACCTATACGGATTCTCCTGCACAGTGGCAGATATGTAAATACGGCGTTTACATACCATTTCTCACACATTATGGTTCGAACACTCGAACACCTATGCGGATTCTCCTGCACAGTGGCAGATATGTAAATACGGCATTTACATACCATTTCTGACGCATTACGGTTTGAACACTAGAACACCTATACGGACTCTCCTGCACAGTGGCAGATATGTAAATACGGCGTTTACATACCATTTCTCACGCATTAAGGTTCGAACACTCGAACACCTATGTGGATTCTCCTGCATAGTGGCAGATATGTAAATACGGCGTTTACATACCATTTCTCACGCATTAGGGTTCGAACACTCGAACACCTCTGCGGATTCTCTTGCACAGTGGCAGATATGTAAATACGGCGTTTACATACCATTTCTCACGCATTAGGGTTCGAACACTCGAACACCTATACGGATTCTCCTGCACAGTGGCAGATATGTAAATACGGTGTTTGCATACCATTTCTCACGCATTAGGGTTCGAACACTCGAACACCTATGCGGATTCTCCTGCACAGTGGCAGATATGTAAATACGGCGTTTACATACCATTTCTGACGCATTACGGTTCGAACACTCGAACACCTATACGGACTCTCCTGCACAGTGGCAGATATGTAAATACGGCGTTTACATACCATTTCTCACACATTAAGGTTCGAACACTCGAACACCTATGCGGATTCTTCTCCACAGTGGCAGATATGTAAATACGGCGTTTAAATACCATTCCTGATGCATTACGGTTCGAACACTCGAACAGCAATACGGATTCTCCTGCACAGTGGCAGATATGTAAATACGGCGTTTACATACCATTTCTGACGCATTACGGTTCGAACACTCGAACACCTATGCGGATTCTCTTGCACAGTGACAGATATGTAAATACGGCGTTTACATACCATTTCTCACGCATTAGGGTTCGAACAGTCGAACACCTATGCGGATTCTCCTGCACAGTGGCAGATATGTAAATACGGCGTTTACATACCATTTCTCACGCATTAGGGTTCGAACACTCGAACACCTATACGGATTCTCCTGCACAGTGGCAGATATGTAAATACGGCGTTTACATACCATTTCTCACGCATTAGGGTTCGAACACTCGAACACCTATACGGATTCTCCTGCACAGTGGCAGATATGTAAATACGGCGTTCGCATACCATTTCTCACGCATTAGGGTTCGAACACTCGAACGCCTATACGGATTCTCCTGCACAGTGGCAGATATGTAAATACGGCGTTTACATACCATTTCTCACGCATTAGGGTTCGAACACTCGAACACCTATGCGGATTCTCCTGCACAGTGGCAGATATGTAAATACGGCGTTTACATACCATTTCTGACGCATTAGGGTTCGAACACTCGAACAGCTATACGGATTCTCCTGCACAGTGGCAGATGTGTAAATACGGCGTTTACATACCATTTCTGACGCATTAAGGTTCGAACACTCGAACACCAATGCGGATTCTCCTGCACAGTGGCAGATATGTAAATACGGCGTTTACATGCCATTTCTCACGCATTAGGGTTCGAACACTCAAACACCTATACGGATTCTCCTGCACAGTGGCAGATATGTAAATACGGCGTTTACATACCATTTCTCACGCATTAGGGTTCGAACACTCGAACACCTATGCGGATTCTCCTGCACAGTGGCAGATATGTAAATACGGCGTTTACATACCATTTCTGACGCATTACTGTTCAAACACTCGAACAGCTATACGGATTCTCCTGCACAGTGGCAGATATGTAAATACGGCGTTTACATACCATTTCTCACGCATTAAGGTTCGAACACTCGAACACCTATGTGGATTCTCCTGCATAGTGGCAGATATGTAAATACGGCGTTTACATACCATTTCTCACGCATTAGGGTTCGAACACTCGAACACCTCTGCGGATTCTCTTGCACAGTGGCAGATATGTAAATACGGCGTTTACATACCATTTCTCACGCATTAGGGTTCGAACACTCGAACACCTATACGGATTCTCCTGCACAGTGGCAGATATGTAAATACGGTGTTTGCATACCATTTCTCACGCATTAGGGTTCGAACACTCGAACACCTATGCGGATTCTCCTGCACAGTGGCAGATATGTAAATACGGCGTTTACATACCATTTCTGACGCATTACGGTTCGAACACTCGAACACCTATACGGACTCTCCTGCACAGTGGCAGATATGTAAATACGGCGTTTACATACCATTTCTCACACATTAAGGTTCGAACACTCGAACACCTATGCGGATTCTTCTCCACAGTGGCAGATATGTAAATACGGCGTTTAAATACCATTCCTGATGCATTACGGTTCGAACACTCGAACAGCAATACGGATTCTCCTGCACAGTGGCAGATATGTAAATACGGCGTTTACATACCATTTCTGACGCATTACGGTTCGAACACTCGAACACCTATGCGGATTCTCTTGCACAGTGACAGATATGTAAATACGGCGTTTACATACCATTTCTCACGCATTAGGGTTCGAACAGTCGAACACCTATGCGGATTCTCCTGCACAGTGGCAGATATGTAAATACGGCGTTTACATACCATTTCTCACGCATTAGGGTTCGAACACTCGAACACCTATACGGATTCTCCTGCACAGTGGCAGATATGTAAATACGGCGTTTACATACCATTTCTCACGCATTAGGGTTCGAACACTCGAACACCTATACGGATTCTCCTGCACAGTGGCAGATATGTAAATACGGCGTTCGCATACCATTTCTCACGCATTAGGGTTCGAACACTCGAACGCCTATACGGATTCTCCTGCACAGTGGCAGATATGTAAATACGGCGTTTACATACCATTTCTCACGCATTAGGGTTCGAACACTCGAACACCTATGCGGATTCTCCTGCACAGTGGCAGATATGTAAATACGGCGTTTACATACCATTTCTGACGCATTAGGGTTCGAACACTCGAACAGCTATACGGATTCTCCTGCACAGTGGCAGATGTGTAAATACGGCGTTTACATACCATTTCTGACGCATTAAGGTTCGAACACTCGAACACCAATGCGGATTCTCCTGCACAGTGGCAGATATGTAAATACGGCGTTTACATGCCATTTCTCACGCATTAGGGTTCGAACACTCAAACACCTATACGGATTCTCCTGCACAGTGGCAGATATGTAAATACGGCGTTTACATACCATTTCTCACGCATTAGGGTTCGAACACTCGAACACCTATGCGGATTCTCCTGCACAGTGGCAGATATGTAAATACGGCGTTTACATACCATTTCTGACGCATTACTGTTCAAACACTCGAACAGCTATACGGATTCTCCTGCACAGTGGCAGATATGTAAATACGGCGTTTACATACCATTTCTGACGCATTACGGTTCGAACACTCGAACACCAATGCGGATTCTCCTGCACAGTGGCAGATATGTAAATACGGCGTTTACGTGCCATTTCTCACGCATTAGGGTTCGAACACTCGAACACCTATGCGGATTCTCTTGCACAGTGACAGATATGTAAATACGGCGTTTACATACCATTTCTCACGCATTAGGGTTCGAACAGTCGAACACCTATGCGGATTCTCCTGCACAGTGGCAGATATGTAAATACGGCGTTTACATACCATTTCTCACGCATTAGGGTTCGAACACTCGAACACCTATACGGATTCTCCTGCACAGTGGCAGATATGTAAATACGGCGTTTACATACCATTTCTCACGCATTAAGGTTCGAACACTCGAACACCTATGCGGATTGTCCTCCACAGTGGCAGATATGTTAATACGGCGTTTACATTCCATTTCTCACGCATTAGGGTTCGAACACTCGAACACCTATGCGGATTCTCTTGCACAGTGGCAGATATGTAAATACGGCGTTTACATACCTTTTCTGACGCATTAAGGTTCGAACACTCGAACACCAATGCGGATTCTCCTGCACAGTGGCAGATATGTAAATACGGCGTTTACATGCCATTTCTCACGCATTAGGGTTCGAACACTCGAACACCTATACGGATTCTCCTGCACAGTGGCAGATACGTAAATACGGCGTTTACATACCATTTCTCACGCATTAAGGTTCGAACACTAGAACACCTATGCGGATTCCCCTGCACAGTGGCAGATATGTAAATACGGCGTTTACATACCATTTCTGACGCATTACGGTTCGACCACTCGAACACCTATACGGACTCTCCTGCACAGTGGCAGATTTGTAAATACGGCGTTTACATACCATTTCTCACGCATTAAGGTTCGAACACTCGAACACCTATGCGGATTCTCCTCCACAGTGGCAGATATGTAAATACGGCGTTTACATACCATTTCTCACGCATTAGGGTTCGAACACTCGAACACCTATGCGGATTCTCTTGCACAGTGGCAGATATGTAAATACGGCGTTTACATACCATTTCTCACACATTAGGGTTCGAACGCTCGAACACCTATACGGATTCTCCTGCATAGTGGCAGATATGTAAATACGGCGTTTGCATACCATTTCTCACGCATTAGGGTTCGAACACTCGAACACCTATGCGGATTCTCCTGCACAGTGGCAGATATGTAAATACGGCGTTTACATACCATTTCTCACACATTAGGGTTCGAACGCTCGAACACCTATACGGATTCTCCTGCATAGTGGCAGATACGTAAATACGGCGTTTGCATACCATTTCTCACGCATTAGGGTTCGAACACTCGAACACCAATGCGGATTCTCCTGCACAGTGGCAGATATGTAAATACGGCGTTTACATACCATTTCTGACGCATTACGGTTCGAACACTCGAACACCTATACGGACTCTCCTGCACAGTGGCAGATATGTAAATACGGCGTTTACATACCATTTCTCACGCATTAGGGTTCGAACACTCGAACACCTATGCGGATTCTCCTGCACAGTGGCAGATATGTAAATACGGCGTTTACATACCATTTCTGACGCATTATTGTTCGAACACTCGAACAGCTATACGGATTCTCCTGCACCGTGGCAGATATGTAAATACGGCGTTTACATACCATTTCTGACGCATTACGGTTCGAACACTCGAACACCGATGCGGATTCTCCTGCACAGTGGCAGATATGTAAATACGGCGTTTACATACCATTTCTCACGCATTTGGGTTCGAACACTCGAACACCTATACGGATTCTCCTGCACAGTGGCAAATATGTAAATACGGCGTTTACATACCATTTCTCACACATTATGGTTCGAACACTCGAACACCTATGCGGATTCTCCTGCACAGTGGCAGATATGTAAATACGGCGTTTACATACCATTTCTGACGCATTACGGTTTGAACACTCGAACACCTATACGGACTCTCCTGCACAGTGGCAGATATGTAAATACGGCGTTTACATACCATTTCTCACGCATTAAGGTTCGAACACTCGAACACCTATGCGGATTCTCCTGCATAGTGGCAGATATGTAAATACGGCGTTTACATACCATTTCTCACGCATTAGGGTTCGAACACTCGAACACCTCTGCGGATTCTCTTGCACAGTGGCAGATATGTAAATACGGCGTTTACATACCATTTCCCACGCATTAGGGTTCGAACACTCGAACACCTATACGGATTCTCCTGCACAGTGGCAGATATGTAAATACGGCGTTTGCATACCATTTCTCACGCATTAGGGTTCGAACACTCGAACACCTTTGCGGATTCTCCTGCACAGTGGCAGATATGTAAATACGGCGTTTACATACCATTTCTGACGCATTACGGTTCGAACACTCGAACACCTATACGGACTCTCCTGCACAGTGGCAGATATGTAAATACGGCGTTTACATACCATTTCTCACACATAAAGGTTCGAACACTCGAACACCTATGCGGATTCTTCTCCACAGTGGCAGATATGTAAATACGGCGTTTAAATACCATTCCTGACGCATTACGGTTCGAACACTCGAACACCTATACGGATTCTCCTGCACAGTGGCAGATATGTAAATACGGCGTTTCCATACCATTTCTCACGCATTAGGGTTCGAACACTCGAACACCTATGCGGATTCTCCTGCACAGTGGCAGATATGTAAATACGGCGTTTACATACCATTTCTGACGCATTACGGTTCGAACACTCGAACACCTATGCGGATTCTCTTGCACAGTGACAGATATGTAAATACGGCGTTTACATATCATTTCTCACGCATTAGGGTTCGAACAGTCGAACACCTATGCGGATTCTCCGGCACAGTGGCAGATATGTAAATACGGCGTTTACATACCATTTCTCACGCATTAGGGTTCGAACACTCGAACACCTATACGGATTCTCCTGCACAGTGGCAGATAGATAAATACGGCGTTTACATACCATTTCTCACGCATTAAGGTTCGAACACTCGAACACCTATGCGGATTGTCCTCCACAGTGGCAGATATGTTAATACGGCGTTTACATACCATTTCTCACGCATTAGGGTTCGAACACTCGAACACCTATGCGGATTCTCTTGCACAGTGGCAGATATGTAAATACGGTGTTTACATGCCATTTCTCACGCATTAGGGTTCGAACACTCGAACACCTATACGGATTCTCCTGCACAGTGGCAGATACGTAAATACGGCGTTTACATACCATTTCTCACGCATTAAGGTTCGAACACTAGAACACCTATGCGGATTCCCCTGCACAGTGGCAGATATGTAAATACGGCGTTTACATACCATTTCTGACGCATTACGGTTCGAACACTCGAACACCTATACGGACTCTCCTGCACAGTGGCAGATATGTAAATACGGCGTTTACATACCATTTCTCACGCATTAAGGTTCGAACACTTGAACACCTATGCGGATTCTCCTCCACAATGGCAGATATGTAAATACGGCGTTTACATACCATTTCTCACGCATTAGGGTTCGAACACTCGAACACCTATGCGGATTCTCTTGCACAGTGGCAGATATGTAAATACGGCGTTTACATACCATTTCTCACACATTAGGGTTCGAACGCTCGAACACCTATACGGATTCTCCTGCATAGTGGCAGATATGTAAATACGGCGTTTGCATACCATTTCTCACGCATTAGGATTCGAACACTCGAACACCTATGCGGATTCTCCTGCACAGTGGCAGATATGTAAATACGGCGTTTACATACCATTTCTGACGCATTACGGTTCGAACACTCGAACACCTATACGGACTCTCCTGCACAGTGGCAGATATGTAAATACGGCGTTTACATACCATTTCTCACGCATTAGGGTTCGAACACTCGACCACCTATGCGGATTCTCCTGCACAGTGGCAGATATGTAAATACGGCGTTTACATACCATTTCTGACGCATTATTGTTCGAACACTCGAACAGCTATACGGATTCTCCTGCACCGTGGCAGATATGTAAATACGGCGTTTACATACCATTTCTGACGCATTACGGTTCGAACACTCGAACACCGATGCGGATTCTCCTGCACAGTGGCAGATATGTAAATACGGCGTTTACATACCATTTCTCACGCATTTGGGTTCGAACACTCGAACACCTATACGGATTCTCCTGCACAGTGGTAGATATGTAAATACGGCGTTTACATACCATTTCTCACACATTATGGTTCGAACACTCGAACACCTATGCGGATTCTCCTGCACAGTGGCAGATATGTAAATACGGCGTTTACATACCATTTCTGACGCATTACGGTTTGAACACTAGAACACCTATACGGACTCTCCTGCACAGTGGCAGATATGTAAATACGGCGTTTACATACCATTTCTCACGCATTAAGGTTCGAACACTCGAACACCTATGTGGATTCTCCTGCATAGTGGCAGATATGTAAATACGGCGTTTACATACCATTTCTCACGCATTAGGGTTCGAACACTCGAACACCTCTGCGGATTCTCTTGCACAGTGGCAGATATGTAAATACGGCGTTTACATACCATTTCTCACGCATTAGGGTTCGAACACTCGAACACCTATACGGATTCTCCTGCACAGTGGCAGATATGTAAATACGGCGTTTGCATACCATTTCTCACGCATTAGGGTTCGAACACTCGAACACCTATGCGGATTCTCCTGCACAGTGGCAGATATGTAAATACGGCGTTTACATACCATTTCTGACGCATTACGGTTCGAACACTCGAACACCTATACGGACTCTCCTGCACAGTGGCAGATATGTAAATACGGCGTTTACATACCATTTCTCACACATAAAGGTTCGAACACTCGAACACCTATGCGGATTCTTCTCCACAGTGGCAGATATGTAAATACGGCGTTTAAATACCATTCCTGACGCATTACGGTTCGAACACTCGAACACCTATACGGATTCTCCTGCACAGTGGCAGATATGTAAATACGGCGTTTCCATACCATTTCTCACGCATTAGGGTTCGAACACTCGAACACCTATGCGGATTCTCCTGCACAGTGGCAGATATGTAAATACGGCGTTTACATACCATTTCTGACGCATTACGGTTCGAACACTCGAACACCTATGCGGATTCTCTTGCACAGTGACAGATATGTAAATACGGCGTTTACATACCATTTCTCACGCATTAGGGTTCGAACAGTCGAACACCTATGCGGATTCTCCGGCACAGTGGCAGATATGTAAATACGGCGTTTACATACCATTTCTCACGCATTAGGGTTCGAACACTCGAACACCTATACGGATTCTCCTGCACAGTGGCAGATAGATAAATACGGCGTTTACATACCATTTCTCACGCATTAAGGTTCGAACACTCGAACACCTATGCGGATTGTCCTCCACAGTGGCAGATATGTTAATACGGCGTTTACATACCATTTCTCACGCATTAGGGTTCGAACACTCGAACACCTCTGCGGATTCTCTTGCACAGTGGCAGATATGTAAATACGGCGTTTACATACCATTTCCCACGCATTAGGGTTCGAACACTCGAACACCTATACGGATTCTCCTGCACAGTGGCAGATATGTAAATACGGCGTTTGCATACCATTTCTCACGCATTAGGGTTCGAACACTCGAACACCTTTGCGGATTCTCCTGCACAGTGGCAGATATGTAAATACGGCGTTTACATACCATTTCTGACGCATTACGGTTCGAACACTCGAACACCTATACGGACTCTCCTACACAGTGGCAGATATGTAAATACGGCGTTTACATACCATTTCTCACACATAAAGGTTCGAACACTCGAACACCTATGCGGATTCTTCTCCACAGTGGCAGATATGTAAATACGGCGTTTAAATACCATTCCTGACGCATTACGGTTCGAACACTCGAACACCTATACGGATTCTCCTGCACAGTGGCAGATATGTAAATACGGCGTTTCCATACCATTTCTCACGCATTAGGGTTCGAACACTCGAACACCTATGCGGATTCTCCTGCACAGTGGCAGATATGTAAATACGGCGTTTACATACCATTTCTGACGCATTACGGTTCGAACACTCGAACACCTATGCGGATTCTCTTGCACAGTGACAGATATGTAAATACGGCGTTTACATACCATTTCCCACGCATTAGGGTTCGAACACTCGAACACCTATACGGATTCTCCTGCACAGTGGCAGATATGTAAATACGGCGTTTGCATACCATTTCTCACGCATTAGGGTTCGAACACTCGAACACCTATACGGATTCTCCTGCACAGTGGCAGATAGATAAATACGGCGTTTACATACCATTTCTCACGCATTAAGGTTCGAACACTCGAACACCTATGCGGATTGTCCTCCACAGTGGCAGATATGTTAATACGGCGTTTACATACCATTTCTCACGCATTAGGGTTCGAACACTCGAACACCTATGCGGATTCTCTTGCACAGTGGCAGATATGTAAATACGGTGTTTACATGCCATTTCTCACGCATTAGGGTTCGAACACTCGAACACCTATACGGATTCTCCTGCACAGTGGCAGATACGTAAATACGGCGTTTACATACCATTTCTCACGCATTAAGGTTCGAACACTAGAACACCTATGCGGATTCCCCTGCACAGTGGCAGATATGTAAATACGGCGTTTACATACCATTTCTGACGCATTACGGTTCGAACACTCGAACACCTATACGGACTCTCCTGCACAGTGGCAGATATGTAAATACGGCGTTTACATACCATTTCTCACGCATTAAGGTTCGAACACTTGAACACCTATGCGGATTCTCCTCCACAATGGCAGATATGTAAATACGGCGTTTACATACCATTTCTCACGCATTAGGGTTCGAACACTCGAACACCTATGCGGATTCTCTTGCACAGTGGCAGATATGTAAATACGGCGTTTACATACCATTTCTCACACATTAGGGTTCGAACGCTCGAACACCTATACGGATTCTCCTGCATAGTGGCAGATATGTAAATACGGCGTTTGCATACCATTTCTCACGCATTAGGATTCGAACACTCGAACACCTATGCGGATTCTCCTGCACAGTGGCAGATATGTAAATACGGCGTTTACATACCATTTCTGACGCATTACGGTTCGAACACTCGAACACCTATACGGACTCTCCTGCACAGTGGCAGATATGTAAATACGGCGTTTACATACCATTTCTCACGCATTAGGGTTCGAACACTCGACCACCTATGCGGATTCTCCTGCACAGTGGCAGATATGTAAATACGGCGTTTACATACCATTTCTGACGCATTATTGTTCGAACACTCGAACAGCTATACGGATTCTCCTGCACCGTGGCAGATATGTAAATACGGCGTTTACATACCATTTCTGACGCATTACGGTTCGAACACTCGAACACCGATGCGGATTCTCCTGCACAGTGGCAGATATGTAAATACGGCGTTTACATACCATTTCTCACGCATTTGGGTTCGAACACTCGAACACCTATACGGATTCTCCTGCACAGTGGTAGATATGTAAATACGGCGTTTACATACCATTTCTCACACATTATGGTTCGAACACTCGAACACCTATGCGGATTCTCCTGCACAGTGGCAGATATGTAAATACGGCGTTTACATACCATTTCTGACGCATTACGGTTTGAACACTAGAACACCTATACGGACTCTCCTGCACAGTGGCAGATATGTAAATACGGCGTTTACATACCATTTCTCACGCATTAAGGTTCGAACACTCGAACACCTATGTGGATTCTCCTGCATAGTGGCAGATATGTAAATACGGCGTTTACATACCATTTCTCACGCATTAGGGTTCGAACACTCGAACACCTCTGCGGATTCTCTTGCACAGTGGCAGATATGTAAATACGGCGTTTACATACCATTTCTCACGCATTAGGGTTCGAACACTCGAACACCTATACGGATTCTCCTGCACAGTGGCAGATATGTAAATACGGCGTTTGCATACCATTTCTCACGCATTAGGGTTCGAACACTCGAACACCTATGCGGATTCTCCTGCACAGTGGCAGATATGTAAATACGGCGTTTACATACCATTTCTGACGCATTACGGTTCGAACACTCGAACACCTATACGGACTCTCCTGCACAGTGGCAGATATGTAAATACGGCGTTTACATACCATTTCTCACACATAAAGGTTCGAACACTCGAACACCTATGCGGATTCTTCTCCACAGTGGCAGATATGTAAATACGGCGTTTAAATACCATTCCTGACGCATTACGGTTCGAACACTCGAACACCTATACGGATTCTCCTGCACAGTGGCAGATATGTAAATACGGCGTTTCCATACCATTTCTCACGCATTAGGGTTCGAACACTCGAACACCTATGCGGATTCTCCTGCACAGTGGCAGATATGTAAATACGGCGTTTACATACCATTTCTGACGCATTACGGTTCGAACACTCGAACACCTATGCGGATTCTCTTGCACAGTGACAGATATGTAAATACGGCGTTTACATACCATTTCTCACGCATTAGGGTTCGAACAGTCGAACACCTATGCGGATTCTCCGGCACAGTGGCAGATATGTAAATACGGCGTTTACATACCATTTCTCACGCATTAGGGTTCGAACACTCGAACACCTATACGGATTCTCCTGCACAGTGGCAGATAGATAAATACGGCGTTTACATACCATTTCTCACGCATTAAGGTTCGAACACTCGAACACCTATGCGGATTGTCCTCCACAGTGGCAGATATGTTAATACGGCGTTTACATACCATTTCTCACGCATTAGGGTTCGAACACTCGAACACCTATGCGGATTCTCTTGCACAGTGGCAGATATGTAAATACGGTGTTTACATGCCATTTCTCACGCATTAGGGTTCGAACACTCGAACACCTATACGGATTCTCCTGCACAGTGGCAGATACGTAAATACGGCGTTTACATACCATTTCTCACGCATTAAGGTTCGAACACTAGAACACCTATGCGGATTCCCCTGCACAGTGGCAGATATGTAAATACGGCGTTTACATACCATTTCTGACGCATTACGGTTCGAACACTCGAACACCTATACGGACTCTCCTGCACAGTGGCAGATATGTAAATACGGCGTTTACATACCATTTCTCACGCATTAAGGTTCGAACACTCGAACACCTATGCGGATTCTCCTCCACAATGGCAGATATGTAAATACGGCGTTTACATACCATTTCTCACGCATTAGGGTTCGAACACTCGAACACCTATGCGGATTCTCTTGCACAGTGGCAGATAAGTAAATACGGCGTTTACATACCATTTCTCACACATTAGGGTTCGAACGCTCGAACACCTATACGGATTCTCCTGCATAGTGGCAGATATGTAAATACGGCGTTTGCATACCATTTCTCACGCATTAGGGTTCGAACACTCGAACACCTATGCGGATTCTCCTGCACAGTGGCAGATATGTAAATACGGCGTTTACATACCATTTCTGACGCATTACGGTTCGAACACTCGAACACCTATACGGACTCTCCTGCACAGTGGCAGATATGTAAATACGGCGTTTACATACCATTTCTCACGCATTAGGGTTCGAACACTCGACCACCTATGCGGATTCTCCTGCACAGTGGCAGATATGTAAATACGGCGTTTACATACCATTTCTGACGCATTATTGTTCGAACACTCGAACAGCTATACGGATTCTCCTGCACCGTGGCAGATATGTAAATACGGCGTTTACATACCATTTCTGACGCATTACGGTTCGAACACTCGAACACCGATGCGGATTCTCCTGCACAGTGGCAGATATGTAAATACGGCGTTTACATACCATTTCTCACGCATTTGGGTTCGAACACTCGAACACCTATACGGATTCTCCTGCACAGTGACAGATATGTAAATACGGCGTTTACATACCATTTCTCACACATTATGGTTCGAACACTCGAACACCTATGCGGATTCTCCTGCACAGTGGCAGATATGTAAATACGGCGTTTACATACCATTTCTGACGCATTACGGTTTGAACACTAGAACACCTATACGGACTCTCCTGCACAGTGGCAGATATGTAAATACGGCGTTTACATACCATTTCTCACGCATTAAGGTTCGAACACTCGAACACCTATGTGGATTCTCCTGCATAGTGGCAGATATGTAAATACGGCGTTTACATACCATTTCTCACGCATTAGGGTTCGAACACTCGAACACCTCTGCGGATTCTCTTGCACAGTGGCAGATATGTAAATACGGCGTTTACATACCATTTCTCACGCATTAGGGTTCGAACACTCGAACACCTATACGGATTCTCCTGCACAGTGGCAGATATGTAAATACGGCGTTTGCATACCATTTCTCACGCATTAGGGTTCGAACACTCGAACACCTATGCGGATTCTCCTGCACAGTGGCAGATATGTAAATACGGCGTTTACATACCATTTCTGACGCATTACGGTTCGAACACTCGAACACCTATACGGACTCTCCTGCACAGTGGCAGATATGTAAATACGGCGTTTACATACCATTTCTCACACATAAAGGTTCGAACACTCGAACACCTATGCGGATTCTTCTCCACAGTGGCAGATATGTAAATACGGCGTTTAAATACCATTCCTGACGCATTACGGTTCGAACACTCGAACACCTATACGGATTCTCCTGCACAGTGGCAGATATGTAAATACGGCGTTTCCATACCATTTCTCACGCATTAGGGTTCGAACACTCGAACACCTATGCGGATTCTCCTGCACAGTGGCAGATATGTAAATACGGCGTTTACATACCATTTCTGACGCATTACGGTTCGAACACTCGAACACCTATGCGGATTCTCTTGCACAGTGACAGATATGTAAATACGGCGTTTACATACCATTTCTCACGCATTAGGGTTCGAACAGTCGAACACCTATGCGGATTCTCCGGCACAGTGGCAGATATGTAAATACGGCGTTTACGTACCATTTCTCACGCATTAGGGTTCGAACACTCGAACACCTATACGGATTCTCCTGCACAGTGGCAGATAGATAAATACGGCGTTTACATACCATTTCTCACGCATTAAGGTTCGAACACTCGAACACCTATGCGGATTGTCCTCCACAGTGGCAGATATGTTAATACGGCGTTTACATACCATTTCTCACGCATTAGGGTTCGAACACTCGAACACCTATGCGGATTCTCTTGCACAGTGGCAGATATGTAAATACGGTGTTTACATGCCATTTCTCACGCATTAGGGTTCGAACACTCGAACACCTATACGGATTCTCCTGCACAGTGGCAGATACGTAAATACGGCGTTTACATACCATTTCTCACGCATTAAGGTTCGAACACTAGAACACCTATGCGGATTCCCCTGCACAGTGGCAGATATGTAAATACGGCGTTTACATACCATTTCTGACGCATTACGGTTCGAACACTCGAACACCTATACGGACTCTCCTGCACAGTGGCAGATATGTAAATACGGCGTTTACATACCATTTCTCACGCATTAAGGTTCGAACACTCGAACACCTACGCGGATTCTCCTCCACAATGGCAGATATGTAAATACGGCGTTTACATACCATTTCTCACGCATTAGGGTTCGAACACTCGAACACCTATGCGGATTCTCTTGCACAGTGGCAGATATGTAAATACGGCGTTTACATACCATTTCTCACACATTAGGGTTCGAACGCTCGAACACCTATACGGATTCTCCTGCATAGTGGCAGATATGTAAATACGGCGTTTGCATACCATTTCTCACGCATTAGGGTTCGAACACTCGAACACCTATGCGGATTCTCCTGCACAGTGGCAGATATGTAAATACGGCGTTTACATACCATTTCTGACGCATTACGGTTCGAACACTCGAACACCTATACGGACTCTCCTGCACAGTGGCAGATATGTAAATACGGCGTTTACATACCATTTCTCACGCATTAGGGTTCGAACACTCGACCACCTATGCGGATTCTCCTGCACAGTGGCAGATATGTAAATACGGCGTTTACATACCATTTCTGACGCATTATTGTTCGAACACTCGAACAGCTATACGGATTCTCCTGCACCGTGGCAGATATGTAAATACGGCGTTTACATACCATTTCTGACGCATTACGGTTCGAACACTCGAACACCGATGCGGATTCTCCTGCACAGTGGCAGATATGTAAATACGGCGTTTACATACCATTTCTCACGCATTTGGGTTCGAACACTCGAACACCTATACGGATTCTCCTGCACAGTGGCAGATATGTAAATACGGCGTTTACATACCATTTCTCACACATTATGGTTCGAACACTCGAACACCTATGCGGATTCTCCTGCACAGTGGCAGATATGTAAATACGGCGTTTACATACCATTTCTGACGCATTACGGTTTGAACACTAGAACACCTATACGGACTCTCCTGCACAGTGGCAGATATGTAAATACGGCGTTTACATACCATATCTCACGCATTAAGGTTCGAACACTCGAACACCTATGTGGATTCTCCTGCATAGTGGCAGATATGTAAATACGGCGTTTACATACCATTTCTCACGCATTAGGGTTCGAACACTCGAACACCTCTGCGGATTCTCTTGCACAGTGGCAGATATGTAAATACGGCGTTTACATACCATTTCTCACGCATTAGGGTTCGAACACTCGAACACCTATACGGATTCTCCTGCACAGTGGCAGATATGTAAATACGGCGTTTGCATACCATTTCTCACGCATTAGGGTTCGAACACTCGAACACCTATGCGGATTCTCCTGCACAGTGGCAGATATGTAAATACGGCGTTTACATACCATTTCTGACGCATTACGGTTCGAACACTCGAACACCTATACGGACTCTCCTGCACAGTGGCAGATATGTAAATACGGCGTTTACATACCATTTCTCACACATTAAGGTTCGAACACTCGAACACCTATGCGGATTCTTCTCCACAGTGGCAGATATGTAAATACGGCGTTTAAATACCATTCCTGACGCATTACGGTTCGAACACTCGAACAGCAATACGGATTCTCCTGCACAGTGGCAGATATGTAAATACGGCGTTTACATACCATTTCTGACGCATTACGGTTCGAACACTCGAACACCTATGCGGATTCTCTTGCACAGTGACAGATACGTAAATACGGCGTTTACATACCATTTCTCACGCATTAGGGTTCGAACAGTCGAACACCTATGCGGATTCTCCTGCACAGTGGCAGATATGTAAATACGGCGTAACATACCATTTCTCACGCATTAGGGTTCGAACACTCGAACACCTATACGGATTCTCCTGCACAGTGGCAGATATGTAAATACGGCGTTTACATACCATTTCTCACGCATTAGGGTTCGAACACTCGAACACCTATACGGATTCTCCTGCACAGTGGCAGATATGTAAATACGGCGTTTGCATACCATTTCTCACGCATTAGGGTTCGAACACTCGAACGCCTATACGGATTCTCCTGCACAGTGGCAGATATGTAAATACGGCGTTTACATACCATTTCTCACGCATTAGGGTTCGAACACTCGAACACCTATGCGGATTCTCCTGCACAGTGGCAGATATGTAAATACGGCGTTTACATACCATTTCTGACGCATTAGGGTTCGAACACTCGAACAGCTATACGGATTCTCCTGCACAGTGGCAGATGTGTAAATACGGCGTTTACATACCATTTCTGACGCATTAAGGTTCGAACACTCGAACACCAATGC
The DNA here is from genome assembly GCF_055761805.1 of Camellia sinensis. Classification (NCBI taxonomy): domain Eukaryota; kingdom Viridiplantae; phylum Streptophyta; class Magnoliopsida; order Ericales; family Theaceae; genus Camellia; species Camellia sinensis. Next base: position 50,924,385 of record NC_138965.1, read on the forward strand.
GGATTCTCCTGCACAGTGGCAGATATGTAAATACGGCGTTTACATGCCATTTCTCACGCATTAGGGTTCGAACACTCGAACACCTATACGGATTCTCCTGCACAGTGGCAGATATGTAAATACGGCGTTTACATACCATTTCTCACGCATTAGGGTTCGAACACTCGAACACCTATGCGGATTCTCCTGCACAGTGGCAGATATGTAAATACGGCGTTTACATACCATTTCTGACGCATTACTGTTCAAACACTCGAACAGCTATACGGATTCTCCTGCACAGTGGCAGATATGTAAATACGGCGTTTACATACCATTTCTGACGCATTACGGTTCGAACACTCGAACACCAATGCGGATTCTCTTGCACAGTGGCAGATATGTAAATACGGCGTTTACGTGCCATTTCTCACGCATTAGGGTTCGAACACTCGAACACCTATGCGGATTCTCTTGCACAGTGACAGATATGTAAATACGGCGTTTACATACCATTTCTCACGCATTAGGGTTCGAACAGTCGAACACCTATGCGGATTCTCCTGCACAGTGGCAGATATGTAAATACGGCGTTTACATACCATTTCTCACGCATTAGGGTTCGAACATTCGAACACCTATACGGATTCTCCTGCACAGTGGCAGATATGTAAATACGGCGTTTACATACCATTTCTCATGCATTACGGTTCGAACACTCGAACACCTATGCGGATTGTCCTCCACAGTGGCAGATATGTTAATACGGCGTTTACATACCATTTCTCACGCATTAGGGTTCGAACACTCGAACACCTATGCGGATTCTCTTGCACAGTGGCAGATATGTAAATACGGCGTTTACATACCTTTTCTGACGCATTAAGGTTCGAACACTCGAACACCAATGCGGATTCTCCTGCTCAGTGGCAGATATGTAAATACGGCGTTTACATGCCATTTCTCACGCATTAGGGTTCGAACACTCGAACACCTATACGGATTCTCCTGCACAGTGGCAGATACGTAAATACGGCGTTTACATACCATTTCTCACGCATTAAGGTTCGAACACTAGAACACCTATGCGGATTCCCCTGCACAGTGGCAGATATGTAAATACGGCGTTTACATACCATTTCTGACGCATTACGGTTCGACCACTCGAACACCTATACGGACTCTCCTGCACAGTGGCAGATTTGTAAATACGGCGTTTACATACCATTTCTCACGCATTAAGGTTCGAACACTCGAACACCTATGCGGATTCTCCTCCACAATGGCAGATATGTAAATACGGCGTTTACATACCATTTCTCACGCATTAGGGTTCGAACACTCGAACACCTATGCGGATTCTCTTGCACAGTGGCAGATATGTAAATACGGCGTTTACATACCATTTCTCACACATTAGGGTTCGAACGCTCGAACACCTATACGGATTCTCCTGCATAGTGGCAGATATGTAAATACGGCGTTTGCATACCATTTCTCACGCATTAGGGTTCGAACACTCGAACACCTATGCGGATTCTCCTGCACAGTGGCAGATATGTAAATACGGCGTTTACATACCATTTCTCACACATTAGGGTTCGAACGCTCGAACACCTATACGGATTCTCCTGCATAGTGGCAGATACGTAAATACGGCGTTTGCATACCATTTCTCACGCATTAGGGTTCGAACACTCGAACACCTATGCGGATTCTCCTGCACAGTGGCAGATATGTAAATACGGCGTTTACATACCATTTCTGACGCATTACGGTTCGAACACTCGAACACCTATACGGACTCTCCTGCACAGTGGCAGATATGTAAATACGGCGTTTACATACCATTTCTCACGCATTAGGGTTCGAACACTCGAACACCTATGCGGATTCTCCTGCACAGTGGCAGATATGTAAATACGGCGTTTACATACCATTTCTGACGCATTATTGTTCGAACACTCGAACAGCTATACGGATTCTCCTGCACCGTGGCAGATATGTAAATACGGCGTTTACATACCATTTCTGACGCATTACGGTTCGAACACTCGAACACCGATGCGGATTCTCCTGCACAGTGGCAGATATGTAAATACGGCGTTTACATACCATTTCTCACGCATTTGGGTTCGAACACTCGAACACCTATACGGATTCTCCTGCACAGTGGCAAATATGTAAATACGGCGTTTACATACCATTTCTCACACATTATGGTTCGAACACTCGAACACCTATGCGGATTCTCCTGCACAGTGGCAGATATGTAAATACGGCGTTTACATACCATTTCTGACGCATTACGGTTTGAACACTCGAACACCTATACGGACTCTCCTGCACAGTGGCAGATATGTAAATACGGCGTTTACATACCATTTCTCACGCATTAAGGTTCGAACACTCGAACACCTATGCGGATTCTCCTACATAGTGGCAGATATGTAAATACGGCGTTTACATACCATTTCTCACGCATTAGGGTTCGAACACTCGAACACCTCTGCGGATTCTCTTGCACAGTGGCAGATATGTAAATACGGCGTTTACATACCATTTCTCACGCATTAGGGTTCGAACACTCGAACACCTATACGGATTCTCCTGCACAGTGGCAGATATGTAAATACGGCGTTTGCATACCATTTCTCACGCATTAGGGTTCGAACACTCGAACACCTATGCGGATTCTCCTGCACAGTGGCAGATATGTAAATACGGCGTTTACATACCATTTCTGACGCATTACGGTTCGAACACTCGAACACCTATACGGACTCTCCTGCACAGTGGCAGATATGTAAATACGGCGTTTACATACCATTTCTCACACATAAAGGTTCGAACACTCGATCACCTATGCGGATTCTTCTCCACAGTGGCAGATATGTAAATACGGCGTTTAAATACCATTCCTGACGCATTACGGTTCGAACATTCGAACACCTATACGGATTCTCCTGCACAGTGGCAGATATGTAAATACGGCGTTTCCATACCATTTCTCACGCATTAGGGTTCGAACACTCGAACACCTATGCGGATTCTCCTGCACAGTGGCAGACATGTAAATACGGCGTTTACATACCATTTCTGACGCATTACGGTTCGAACACTCGAACACCTATACGGATTCTCCTGCACAGTGGCAGATATGTAAATACGGCGTTTACATACCATTACTCACGCATTACGGTTCGAACACTCGAACACCTATACGGATTCTCCTGCACAGTGGCAGATATGTAAATACGGCGTTTGCATACCATTTCTCACGCATTAGGGTTCGAACACTCGAACACCTATGCGGATTCTCCTGCACAGTGGCAGATATGTAAATACGGCGTTTACATACCATTTCTGACGCATTACGGTTTGAACACTCGAACACCTATACGGACTCTCCTGCACAGTGGCAGATATGTAAATACGGCGTTTACATACCATTTCTCACGCATTAAGGTTCGAACACTCGAACACCTATGCGGATTCTCCTGCATAGTGGCAGATATGTAAATACGGCGTTTACATACCATTTCTCACGCATTAGGGTTCGAACACTCGAACACCTCTGCGGATTCTCTTGCACAGTGGCAGATATGTAAATACGGCGTTTACATACCATTTCTCACGCATTAGGGTTCGAACACTCGAACACCTATACGGATTCTCCTGCACAGTGGCAGATATGTAAATACGGCGTTTGCATACCATTTCTCACGCAGTAGGGTTCGAACACTCGAACACCTATGCGGATTCTCCTGCACAGTGGCAGATATGTAAATACGGCGTTTACATACCATTTCTGACGCATTACGGTTCGAACACTCGAACACCTATACGGACTCTCCTGCACAGTGGCAGATATGTAAATACGGCGTTTACATACCATTTCTCACACATAAAGGTTCGAACACTCGAACACCTATGCGGATTCTTCTCCACAGTGGCAGATATGTAAATACGGCGTTTAAATACCATTCCTGACGCATTACGGTTCGAACACTCGAACACCTATACGGATTCTCCTGCACAGTGGCAGATATGTAAATACGGCGTTTCCATACCATTTCTCACGCATTAGGGTTCGAACACTCGAACACCTATGCGGATTCTCCTGCACAGTGGCAGATATGTAAATACGGCGTTTACATACCATTTCTGACGCATTACGGTTCGAACACTCGAACACCTATGCGGATTCTCTTGCACAGTGACAGATATGTAAATACGGCGTTTACATACCATTTCTCACGCATTAGGGTTCGAACAGTCGAACACCTATGCGGATTCTCCGGCACAGTGGCAGATATGTAAATACGGCGTTTACATACCATTTCTCACGCATTAGGGTTCGAACACTCGAACACCTATACGGATTCTCCTGCACAGTGGCAGATAGATAAATACGGCGTTTACATACCATTTCTCACGCATTAAGGTTCGAACACTCGAACACCTATGCGGATTGTCCTCCACAGTGGCAGATATGTTAATACGGCGTTTACATACCATTTCTCACGCATTAGGGTTCGAACACTCGAACACCTATGCGGATTCTCTTGCACAGTGGCAGATATGTAAATACGGTGTTTACATGCCATTTCTCACGCATTAGGGTTCGAACACTCGAACACCTATACGGATTCTCCTGCACAGTGGCAGATACGTAAATACGGCGTTTACATACCATTTCTCACGCATTAAGGTTCGAACACTAGAACACCTATGCGGATTCCCCTGCACAGTGGCAGATATGTAAATACGGCGTTTACATACCATTTCTGACGCATTACGGTTCGAACACTCGAACACCTATACGGACTCTCCTGCACAGTGGCAGATATGTAAATACGGCGTTTACATACCATTTCTCACGCATTAAGGTTCGAACACTCGAACACCTATGCGGATTCTCCTCCACAATGGCAGATATGTAAATACGGCGTTTACATACCATTTCTCACGCATTAGGGTTCGAACACTCGAACACCTATGCGGATTCTCTTGCACAGTGGCAGATATGTAAATACGGCGTTTACATACCATTTCTCACGCATTTGGGTTCGAACACTCGAACACCTATACGGATTCTCCTGCACAGTGGCAAATATGTAAATACGGCGTTTACATACCATTTCTCACACATTATGGTTCGAACACTCGAACACCTATGCGGATTCTCCTGCACAGTGGCAGATATGTAAATACGGCGTTTACATACCATTTCTGACGCATTACGGTTTGAACACTCGAACACCTATACGGACTCTCCTGCACAGTGGCAGATATGTAAATACGGCGTTTACATACCATTTCTCACGCATTAAGGTTCGAACACTCGAACACCTATGCGGATTCTCCTACATAGTGGCAGATATGTAAATACGGCGTTTACATACCATTTCTCACGCATTAGGGTTCGAACACTCGAACACCTCTGCGGATTCTCTTGCACAGTGGCAGATATGTAAATACGGCGTTTACATACCATTTCTCACGCATTAGGGTTCGAACACTCGAACACCTATACGGATTCTCCTGCACAGTGGCAGATATGTAAATACGGCGTTTGCATACCATTTCTCACGCATTAGGGTTCGAACACTCGAACACCTATGCGGATTCTCCTGCACAGTGGCAGATATGTAAATACGGCGTTTACATACCATTTCTGACGCATTACGGTTCGAACACTCGAACACCTATACGGACTCTCCTGCACAGTGGCAGATATGTAAATACGGCGTTTACATACCATTTCTCACACATAAAGGTTCGAACACTCGATCACCTATGCGGATTCTTCTCCACAGTGGCAGATATGTAAATACGGCGTTTAAATACCATTCCTGACGCATTACGGTTCGAACACTCGAACATCTATACGGATTCTCCTGCACAGTGGCAGATATGTAAATACGGCGTTTCCATACCATTTCTCACGCATTAGGGTTCGAACACTCGAACACCTATGCGGATTCTCCTGCACAGTGGCAGACATGTAAATACGGCGTTTACATACCATTTCTGACGCATTACGGTTCGAACACTCGAACACCTATACGGATTCTCCTGCACAGTGGCAGATATGTAAATACGGCGTTTACATACCATTACTCACGCATTACGGTTCGAACACTCGAACACCTATACGGATTCTCCTGCACAGTGGCAGATATGTAAATACGGCGTTTGCATACCATTTCTCACGCATTAGGGTTCGAACACTCGAACACCTATGCGGATTCTCCTGCACAGTGGCAGATATGTAAATACGGCGTTTACATACCATTTCTGACGCATTACGGTTTGAACCCTCGAACACCTATACGGACTCTCCTGCACAGTGGCAGATATGTAAATACGGCGTTTACATACCATTTCTCACGCATTAAGGTTCGAACACTCGAACACCTATGCGGATTCTCCTGCATAGTGGCAGATATGTAAATACGGCGTTTACATACCATTTCTCACGCATTAGGGTTCGAACACTCGAACACCTCTGCGGATTCTCTTGCACAGTGGCAGATATGTAAATACGGCGTTTACATACCATTTCTCACGCATTAGGGTTCGAACACTCGAACACCTATACGGATTCTCCTGCACAGTGGCAGATATGTAAATACGGCGTTTGCATACCATTTCTCACGCATTAGGGTTCGAACACTCGAACACCTATGCGGATTCTCCTGCACAGTGGCAGATATGTAAATACGGCGTTTACATACCATTTCTGACGCATTACGGTTCGAACACTCGAACACCTATACGGACTCTCCTGCACAGTGGCAGATATGTAAATACGGCGTTTACATACCATTTCTCACACATAAAGGTTCGAACACTCGAACACCTATGCGGATTCTTCTCCACAGTGGCAGATATGTAAATACGGCGTTTAAATACCATTCCTGACGCATTACGGTTCGAACACTCGAACACCTATACGGATTCTCCTGCACAGTGGCAGATATGTAAATACGGCGTTTCCATACCATTTCTCACGCATTAGGGTTCGAACACTCGAACACCTATGCGGATTCTCCTGCACAGTGGCAGATATGTAAATACGGCGTTTACATACCATTTCTGACGCATTACGGTTCGAACACTCGAACACCTATGCGGATTCTCTTGCACAGTGACAGATATGTAAATACGGCGTTTACATACCATTTCTCACGCATTAGGGTTCGAACAGTCGAACACCTATGCGGATTCTCCGGCACAGTGGCAGATATGTAAATACGGCGTTTACATACCATTTCTCACGCATTAGGGTTCGAACACTCGAACACCTATACGGATTCTCCTGCACAGTGGCAGATAGATAAATACGGCGTTTACATACCATTTCTCACGCATTAAGGTTCGAACACTCGAACACCTATGCGGATTGTCCTCCACAGTGGCAGATATGTTAATACGGCGTTTACATACCATTTCTCACGCATTAGGGTTCGAACACTCGAACACCTATGCGGATTCTCTTGCACAGTGGCAGATATGTAAATACGGTGTTTACATGCCATTTCTCACGCATTAGGGTTCGAACACTCGAACACCTATACGGATTCTCCTGCACAGTGGCAGATACGTAAATACGGCGTTTACATACCATTTCTCACGCATTAAGGTTCGAACACTAGAACACCTATGCGGATTCCCCTGCACAGTGGCAGATATGTAAATACGGCGTTTACATACCATTTCTGACGCATTACGGTTCGAACACTCGAACACCTATACGGACTCTCCTGCACAGTGGCAGATATGTAAATACGGCGTTTACATACCATTTCTCACGCATTAAGGTTCGAACACTCGAACACCTATGCGGATTCTCCTCCACAATGGCAGATATGTAAATACGGCGTTTACATACCATTTCTCACGCATTAGGGTTCGAACACTCGAACACCTATGCGGATTCTCTTGCACAGTGGCAGATATGTAAATACGGCGTTTACATACCATTTCTCACACATTAGGGTTCGAACGCTCGAACACCTATACGGATTCTCCTGCATAGTGGCAGATATGTAAATACGGCGTTTGCATACCATTTCTGACGCATTAGGGTTCGAACACTCGAACACCTATGCGGATTCTCCTGCACAGTGGCAGATATGTAAATACGGCGTTTACATACCATTTCTGACGCATTACGGTTCGAACACTCGAACACCTATACGGACTCTCCTGCACAGTGGCAGATATGTAAATACGGCGTTTACATACCATTTCTCACGCATTAGGGTTCGAACACTCGACCACCTATGCGGATTCTCCTGCACAGTGGCAGATATGTAAATACGGCGTTTACATACCATTTCTGACGCATTATTGTTCGAACACTCGAACAGCTATACGGATTCTCCTGCACCGTGGCAGATATGTAAATACGGCGTTTACATACCACTTTTGACGCATTACGGTTCGAACACTCGAACACCGATGCGGATTCTCCTGCACAGTGGCAGATATGTAAATACGGCGTTTACATACCATTTCTCACGCATTTGGGTTCGAACACTCGAACACCTATACGGATTCTCCTGCACAGTGGCAGATATGTAAATACGGCGTTTACATACCATTTCTCACACATTATGGTTCGAACACTCGAAAACCTATGCGGATTCTCCTGCACAGTGGCAGATATGTAAATACGGCGTTTACATACCATTTCTGACGCATTACGGTTTGAACACTAGAACACCTATACGGACTCTCCTGCACAGTGGCAGATATGTAAATACGGCGTTTACATACCATTTCTCACGCATTAAGGTTCGAACACTCGAACACCTATGTGGATTCTCCTGCATAGTGGCAGATATGTAAATACGGCGTTTACATACCATTTCTCACGCATTAGGGTTCGAACACTCGAACACCTCTGCGGATTCTCTTGCACAGTGGCAGATATGTAAATACGGCGTTTACATACCATTTCTCACGCATTAGCGTTCGAACACTCGAACACCTATACGGATTCTCCTGCACAGTGGCAGATATGTAAATACGGCGTTTGCATACCATTTCTCACGCATTAGGGTTCGAACACTCGAACACCTATGCGGATTCTCCTGCACAGTGGCAGATATGTAAATACGGCGTTTACATACCATTTCTGACGCATTACGGTTCGAACACTCGAACACCTATACGGACTCTCCTGCACAGTGGCAGATATGTAAATACGGCGTTTACATACCATTTCTCACACATTAAGGTTCGAACACTCGAACACCTATGCGGATTCTTCTCCACAGTGGCAGATATGTAAATACGGCGTTTAAATACCATTCCTGACGCATTACGGTTCGAACACTCGAACAGCAATACGGATTCTCCTGCACAGTGGCAGATATGTAAATACGGCGTTTACATACCATTTCTGACGCATTACGGTTCGAACACTCGAACACCTATGCGGATTCTCTTGCACAGTGACAGATACGTAAATACGGCGTTTACATACCATTTCTCACGCATTAGGGTTCGAACAGTCGAACACCTATGCGGATTCTCCTGCACAGTGGCAGATATGTAAATACGGCGTTTACATACCATTTCTCACGCATTAGGGTTCGAACACTCGAACACCTATACGGATTCTCCTGCACAGTGGCAGATATGTAAATACGGCGTTTACATACCATTTCTCACGCATTAGGGTTCGAACACTCGAACACCTATACGGATTCTCCTGCACAGTGGCAGATATGTAAATACGGCGTTTGCATACCATTTCTCACGCATTAGGGTTCGAACACTCGAACGCCTATACGGATTCTCCTGCACAGTGGCAGATATGTAAATACGGCGTTTACATACCATTTCTCACGCATTAGGGTTCGAACACTCGAACACCTATGCGGATTCTCCTGCACAGTGGCAGATATGTAAATACGGCGTTTACATACCATTTCTGACGCATTAGGGTTCGAACACTCGAACAGCTATACGGATTCTCCTGCACAGTGGCAGATGTGTAAATACGGCGTTTACATACCATTTCTGACGCATTAAGGTTCGAACACTCGAACACCAATGCGGATTCTCCTGCACAGTGGCAGATATGTAAATACGGCGTTTACATGCCATTTCTCACGCATTAGGGTTCGAACACTCGAACACCTATACGGATTCTCCTGCACAGTGGCAGATATGTAAATACGGCGTTTACATACCATTTCTCACGCATTAGGGTTCGAACACTCGAACACCTATGCGGATTCTCCTGCACAGTGGCAGATATGTAAATACGGCGTTTACATACAATTTCTGAATTACTGTTCAAACACTCGAACAGCTATACGGATTCTCCTGCACAGTGGCAGATATGTAAATACGGCGTTTACATACCATTTCTGACGCATTACGGTTCGAACACTCGAACACCAATGCGGATTCTCCTGCACAGTGGCAGATATGTAATTACGGCGTTTACGTGCCATTTCTCACGCATTAGGGTTCGAACACTCGAACACCTATGCGGATTCTCTTGCACAGTGACAGATATGTAAATACGGCGTTTACATACCATTTCTCACGCATTAGGGTTCGAACAGTCGAACACCTATGCGGATTCTCCTGCACAGTGGCAGATATGTAAATACGGCGTTTACATACCATTTCTCACGCATTAGGGTTCGAACACTCGAACACCTATACGGATTCTCCTGCACAGTGGCAGATATGTAAATACGGCGTTTACATACCATTTCTCATGCATTAAGGTTCGAACACTCGAACACCTATGCGGATTGTCCTCCACAGTGGCAGATATGTTAATACGGCGTTTACATACCATTTCTCACGCATTAGGGTTCGAACACTCGAACACCTATGCGGATTCTCTTGCACAGTGGCAGATATGTAAATACGGCGTTTACATACCTTTTCTGACGCATTAAGGTTCGAACACTCGAACACCAATGCGGATTCTCCTGCACAGTGGCAGATATGTAAATACGGCGTTTACATGCCATTTCTCACGCATTAGGGTTCGAACACTCGAACACCTATACGGATTCTCCTGCACAGTGGCAGATACGTAAATACGGCGTTTACATACCATTTCTCACGCATTAAGGTTCGAACACTAGAACACCTATGCGGATTCCCCTGCACAGTGGCAGATATGTAAATACGGCGTTTACATACCATTTCTGACGCATTACGGTTCGACCACTCGAACACCTATACGGACTCTCCTGCACAGTGGCAGATTTGTAAATACGGCGTTTACATACCATTTCTCACGCATTAAGGTTCGAACACTCGAACACCTATGCGGATTCTCCTCCACAATGGCAGATATGTAAATACGGCGTTTACATTCCATTTCTCACGCATTAGGGTTCGAACACTCGAACACCTATGCGGATTCTCTTGCACAGTGGCAGATATGTAAATACGGCGTTTACATACCATTTCTCACACATTAGGGTTCGAACGCTCGAACACCTATACGGATTCTCCTGCATAGTGGCAGATATGTAAATACGGCGTTTGCATACCATTTCTCACGCATTAGGGTTCGAACACTCGAACACCTATGCGGATTCTCCTGCACAGTGGCAGATATGTAAATACGGCGTTTACATACCATTTCTCACACATTAGGGTTCGAACGCTCGAACACCTATACGGATTCTCCTGCATAGTGGCAGATACGTAAATACGGCGTTTGCATACCATTTCTCACGCATTAGGGTTCGAACACTCGAACACCGATGCGGATTCTCCTGCACAGTGGCAGATATGTAAATACGGCGTTTACATACCATTTCTGACGCATTACGGTTCGAACACTCGAACACCTATACGGACTCTCCTGCACAGTGGCAGATATGTAAATACGGCGTTTACATACCATTTCTCACGCATTAGGGTTCGAACACTCGAACACCTATGCGGATTCTCCTGCACAGTGGCAGATATGTAAATACGGCGTTTACATACCATTTCTGACGCATTATTGTTCGAACACTCGAACAGCTATACGGATTCTCCTGCACCGTGGCAGATATGTAAATACGGCGTTTACATACCATTTCTGACGCATTACGGTTCGAACACTCGAACACCGATGCGGATTCTCCTGCACAGTGGCAGATATGTAAATACGGCGTTTACATACCATTTCTCACGCATTTGGGTTCGAACACTCGAACACCTATACGGATTCTCCTGCACAGTGGCAAATATGTAAATACGGCGTTTACATACCATTTCTCACGCATTAGGGTTCGAACACTCGAACACCTCTGCGGATTCTCTTGCACAGTGGCAGATATGTAAATACGGCGTTTACATACCATTTCTCACGCATTAGGGTTCGAACACTCGAACACCTATACGGATTCTCCTGCACAGTGGCAGATATGTAAATACGGCGTTTGCATACCATTTCTCACGCATTAGGGTTCGAACACTCGAACACCTATGCGGATTCTCCTGCACAGTGGCAGATATGTAAATACGGCGTTTACATACCATTTCTGACGCATTACGGTTCGAACACTCGAACACCTATACGGACTCTCCTGCACAGTGGCAGATATGTAAATACGGCGTTTACATACCATTTCTCACACATAAAGGTTCGAACACTCGAACACCTATGCGGATTCTTCTCCACAGTGGCAGATATGTAAATACGGCGTTTAAATACCATTCCTGACGCATTACGGTTCGAACACTCGAACACCTATACGGATTCTCCTGCACAGTGGCAGATATGTAAATACGGCGTTTCGATACCATTTCTCACGCATTAGGGTTCGAACACTCGAACACCTATGCGGATTCTCCTGCACAGTGGCAGACATGTAAATACGGCGTTTACATACCATTTCTGACGCATTACGGTTCGAACACTCGAACACCTATACAGATTCTCCTGCACAGTGGCAGATATGTAAATACGGCGTTTACATACCATTACTCACGCATTACGGTTCGAACACTCGAACACCTATACGGATTCTCCTGCACAGTGGCAGATATGTAAATACGGCGTTTGCATACCATTTCTCACGCATTAGGGTTCGAACACTCGAACACCTATGCGGATTCTCCTGCACAGTGGCAGATATGTAAATACGGCGTTTACATACCATTTCTGACGCATTACGGTTCGAACACTCGAACACCTATGCGGATTCTCCTGCACAGTGACAGATATGTAAATACGGCGTTTACATACCATTTCTCACGCATTAGGGTTCGAACAGTCGAACACCTATGCGGATTCTCCGGCACAGTGGCAGATATGTAAATATGGCGTTTACATACCATTTCTCACGCATTAGGGTTCGAACACTCGAACACCTATACGGATTCTCCTGCACAGTGGCAGATATGTAAATACGGCGTTTACATACCATTTCTCACGCATTAAGGTTCGAACACTCGAACACCTATGCGGATTGTCCTCCACAGTGGCAGATATATTAATACGGCGTTTACATACCATTTCTCACGCATTAGGGTTCGAACACTCGAACACCTATGCGGATTCTCTTGCACAGTGGCAGATATGTAAATACGGTGTTTACATGCCATTTCTCACGCATTAGGGTTCGAACACTCGAACACCTATACGGATTCTCCTGCACAGTGGCAGATACGTAAATACGGCGTTTACATACCATTTCTCACGCATTAAGGTTCGAACACTAGAACACCTATGCGGATTCCCCTGCACAGTGGCAGATATGTAAATACGGCGTTTACATACCATTTCTGACGCATTACGGTTCGACCACTCGAACACCTATACGGACTCTCCTGCACAGTGGCAGATTTGTAAATACGGCGTTTACATACCATTTCTCACGCATTAAGGTTCGAACACTCGAACACCTATGCGGATTCTCCTGCACAGTGGCAGATATGTAAATACGGCGTTTACATACCATTTCTGACGCATTATTGTTCGAACACTCGAACAGCTATACGGATTCTCCTGCACCGTGGCAGATATGTAAATACGGCGTTTACATACCATTTCTGACGCATTACGGTTCGAACACTCGAACACCGATGCGGATTCTCCTGCACAGTGGCAGATATGTAAATACGGCGTTTACATACCATTTCTCACGCATTTGGGTTCGAACACTCGAACACCTATACGGATTCTCCTGCACAGTGGCAAATATGTAAATACGGCGTTTACATACCATTTCTCACACATTATGGTTCGAACACTCGAACACCTATGCGGATTCTCCTGCACAGTGGCAGATATGTAAATACGGCGTTTACATACCATTTCTGACGCATTACGGTTTGAACACTCGAACACCTATACGGACTCTCCTGCACAGTGGCAGATATGTAAATACGGCGTTTACATACCATTTCTCACGCATTAAGGTTCGAACACTCGAACACCTATGCGGATTCTCCTGCATAGTGGCAGATATGTAAATACGGCGTTTACATACCATTTCTCACGCATTAGGGTTCGAACACTCGAACACCTCTGCGGATTCTCTTGCACAGTGGCAGATATGTAAATACGGCGTTTACATACCATTTCTCACGCATTAGGGTTCGAACACTCGAACACCTATACGGATTCTCCTGCACAGTGGCAGATATGTAAATACGGCGTTTGCATACCATTTCTCACGCATTAGGGTTCGAACACTCGAACACCTATACGGATTCTCCTGCACAGTGGCAGATACGTAAATACGGCGTTTACATACCATTTCTCACGCATTAAGGTTCGAACACTAGAACACCTATGCGGATTCCCCTGCACAGTGGCAGATATGTAAATACGGCGTTTACATACCATTTCTGACGCATTACGGTTCGACCACTCGAACACCTATACGGACTCTCCTGCACAGTGGCAGATTTGTAAATACGGCGTTTACATACCATTTCTCACGCATTAAGGTTCGAACACTCGAACACCTATGCGGATTCTCCTGCACAGTGGCAGATATGTAAATACGGCGTTTACATACCATTTCTGACGCATTATTGTTCGAACACTCGAACAGCTATACGGATTCTCCTGCACCGTGGCAGATATGTAAATACGGCGTTTACATACCATTTCTGACGCATTACGGTTCGAACACTCGAACACCGATGCGGATTCTCCTGCACAGTGGCAGATATGTAAATACGGCGTTTACATACCATTTCTCACGCATTTGGGTTCGAACACTCGAACACCTATACGGATTCTCCTGCACAGTGGCAAATATGTAAATACGGCGTTTACATACCATTTCTCACACATTATGGTTCGAACACTCGAACACCTATGCGGATTCTCCTGCACAGTGGCAGATATGTAAATACGGCGTTTACATACCATTTCTGACGCATTACGGTTTGAACACTCGAACACCTATACGGACTCTCCTGCACAGTGGCAGATATGTAAATACGGCGTTTACATACCATTTCTCACGCATTAAGGTTCGAACACTCGAACACCTATGCGGATTCTCCTGCATAGTGGCAGATATGTAAATACGGCGTTTACATACCATTTCTCACGCATTAGGGTTCGAACACTCGAACACCTCTGCGGATTCTCTTGCACAGTGGCAGATATGTAAATACGGCGTTTACATACCATTTCTCACGCATTAGGGTTCGAACACTCGAACACCTATACGGATTCTCCTGCACAGTGGCAGATATGTAAATACGGCGTTTGCATACCATTTCTCACGCATTAGGGTTCGAACACTCGAACACCTATGCGGATTCTCCTGCACAGTGGCAGATATGTAAATACGGCGTTTACATACCATTTCTGACGCATTACGGTTCGAACACTCGAACACCTATACGGACTCTCCTGCACAGTGGCAGATATGTAAATACGGCGTTTACATACCATTTCTCACACATAAAGGTTCGAACACTCGAACACCTATGCGGATTCTTCTCCACAGTGGCAGATATGTAAATACGGCGTTTAAATACCATTCCTGACGCATTACGGTTCGAACACTCGAACACCTATACGGATTCTCCTGCACAGTGGCAGATATGTAAATACGGCGTTTCGATACCATTTCTCACGCATTAGGGTTCGAACACTCGAACACCTATGCGGATTCTCCTGCACAGTGGCAGACATGTAAATACGGCGTTTACATACCATTTCTGACGCATTACGGTTCGAACACTCGAACACCTATACAGATTCTCCTGCACAGTGGCAGATATGTAAATACGGCGTTTACATACCATTACTCACGCATTACGGTTCGAACACTCGAACACCTATACGGATTCTCCTGCACAGTGGCAGATATGTAAATACGGCGTTTGCATACCATTTCTCACGCATTAGGGTTCGAACACTCGAACACCTATGCGGATTCTCCTGCACAGTGGCAGATATGTAAATACGGCGTTTACATACCATTTCTGACGCATTACGGTTCGAACACTCGAACACCTATGTGGATTCTCTTGCACAGTGACAGATATGTAAATACGGCGTTTACATACCATTTCTCACGCATTAGGGTTCGAACAGTCGAACACCTATGCGGATTCTCCGGCACAGTGGCAGATATGTAAATATGGCGTTTACATACCATTTCTCACGCATTAGGGTTCGAACACTCGAACACCTATACGGATTCTCCTGCACAGTGGCAGATATGTAAATACGGCGTTTACATACCATTTCTCACGCATTAAGGTTCGAACACTCGAACACCTATGCGGATTGTCCTCCACAGTGGCAGATATATTAATACGGCGTTTACATACCATTTCTCACGCATTAGGGTTCGAACACTCGAACACCTATGCGGATTCTCTTGCACAGTGGCAGATATGTAAATACGGTGTTTACATGCCATTTCTCACGCATTAGGGTTCGAACACTCGAACACCTATACGGATTCTCCTGCACAGTGGCAGATACGTAAATACGGCGTTTACATACCATTTCTCACGCATTAAGGTTCGAACACTAGAACACCTATGCGGATTCCCCTGCACAGTGGCAGATATGTAAATACGGCGTTTACATACCATTTCTGACGCATTACGGTTCGACCACTCGAACACCTATACGGACTCTCCTGCACAGTGGCAGATTTGTAAATACGGCGTTTACATACCATTTCTCACGCATTAAGGTTCGAACACTCGAACACCTATGCGGATTCTCCTGCACAGTGGCAGATATGTAAATACGGCGTTTACATACCATTTCTGACGCATTATTGTTCGAACACTCGAACAGCTATACGGATTCTCCTGCACCGTGGCAGATATGTAAATACGGCGTTTACATACCATTTCTGACGCATTACGGTTCGAACACTCGAACACCGATGCGGATTCTCCTGCACAGTGGCAGATATGTAAATACGGCGTTTACATACCATTTCTCACGCATTTGGGTTCGAACACTCGAACACCTATACGGATTCTCCTGCACAGTGGCAAATATGTAAATACGGCGTTTACATACCATTTCTCACACATTATGGTTCGAACACTCGAACACCTATGCGGATTCTCCTGCACAGTGGCAGATATGTAAATACGGCGTTTACATACCATTTCTGACGCATTACGGTTTGAACACTCGAACACCTATACGGACTCTCCTGCACAGTGGCAGATATGTAAATACGGCGTTTACATACCATTTCTCACGCATTAAGGTTCGAACACTCGAACACCTATGCGGATTCTCCTGCATAGTGGCAGATATGTAAATACGGCGTTTACATACCATTTCTCACGCATTAGGGTTCGAACACTCGAACACCTCTGCGGATTCTCTTGCACAGTGGCAGATATGTAAATACGGCGTTTACATACCATTTCTCACGCATTAGGGTTCGAACACTCGAACACCTATACGGATTCTCCTGCACAGTGGCAGATACGTAAATACGGCGTTTACATACCATTTCTCACGCATTAAGGTTCGAACACTCGAACACCTATGCGGATTGTCCTCCACAGTGGCAGATATGTTAATACGGCGTTTACATACCATTTCTCACGCATTAGGGTTCGAACACTCGAACACCTATGCGGATTCTCTTGCACAGTGACAGATATGTAAATACGGCGTTTACATACCATTTCTCACGCATTAGGGTTCGAACAGTCGAACACCTATGCGGATTCTCCTGCACAGTGGCAGATATGTAAATACGGCGTTTACATACCATTTCTCACGCATTAGGGTTCGAACACTCGAACACCTATACGGATTCTCCTGCACAGTGGCAGATATGTAAATACGGCGTTTACATACCATTTCTCATGCATTAAGGTTCGAACACTCGAACACCTATGCGGATTGTCCTCCACAGTGGCAGATATGTTAATACGGCGTTTATATACCATTTCTCACGCATTAGGGTTCGAACACTCGAACACCTATGCGGATTCTCTTGCACAGTGGCAGATATGTAAATACGGCGTTTACATACCTTTTCTGACGCATTAAGGTTCGAACACTCGAACACCAATGCGGATTCTCCTGCACAGTGGCAGATATGTAAATACGGCGTTTACATGCCATTTCTCACGCATTAGGGTTCGAACACTCGAACACCTATACGGATTCTCCTGCACAGTGGCAGATACGTAAATACGGCGTTTACATACCATTTCTCACGCATTAAGGTTCGAACACTAGAACACCTATGCGGATTCCCCTGCACAGTGGCAGATATGTAAATACGGCGTTTACATACCATTTCTGACGCATTACGGTTCGACCACTCGAACACCTATACGGACTCTCCTGCACAGTGGCAGATTTGTAAATACGGCGTTTACATACCATTTCTCACGCATTAAGGTTCGAACACTCGAACACCTATGCGGATTCTCCTCCACAATGGCAGATATGTAAATACGGCGTTTACATTCCATTTCTCACGCATTAGGGTTCGAACACTCGAACACCTATGCGGATTCTCTTGCACAGTGGCAGATATGTAAATACGGCGTTTACATACCATTTCTCACACATTAGGGTTCGAACGCTCGAACACCTATACGGATTCTCCTGCATAGTGGCAGATATGTAAATACGGCGTTTGCATACCATTTCTCACGCATTAGGGTTCGAACACTCGAACACCTATGCGGATTCTCCTGCACAGTGGCAGATATGTAAATACGGCGTTTACATACCATTTCTCACACATTAGGGTTCGAACGCTCGAACACCTATACGGATTCTCCTGCATAGTGGCAGATACGTAAATACGGCGTTTGCATACCATTTCTCACGCATTAGGGTTCGAACACTCGAACACCGATGCGGATTCTCCTGCACAGTGGCAGATATGTAAATACGGCGTTTACATACCATTTCTGACGCATTACGGTTCGAACACTCGAACACCTATACGGACTCTCCTGCACAGTGGCAGATATGTAAATACGGCGTTTACATACCATTTCTCACGCATTAGGGTTCGAACACTCGAACACCTATGCGGATTCTCCTGCACAGTGGCAGATATGTAAATACGGCGTTTACATACCATTTCTGACGCATTATTGTTCGAACACTCGAACAGCTATACGGATTCTCCTGCACCGTGGCAGATATGTAAATACGGCGTTTACATACCATTTCTGACGCATTACGGTTCGAACACTCGAACACCGATGCGGATTCTCCTGCACAGTGGCAGATATGTAAATACGGCGTTTACATACCATTTCTCACGCATTTGGGTTCGAACACTCGAACACCTATACGGATTCTCCTGCACAGTGGCAAATATGTAAATACGGCGTTTACATACCATTTCTCACACATTATGGTTCGAACACTCGAACACCTATGCGGATTCTCCTGCACAGTGGCAGATATGTAAATACGGCGTTTACATACCATTTCTGACGCATTACGGTTTGAACACTCGAACACCTATACGGACTCTCCTGCACAGTGGCAGATATGTAAATACGGCGTTTACATACCATTTCTCACGCATTAAGGTTCGAACACTCGAACACCTATGCGGATTCTCCTGCATAGTGGCAGATATGTAAATACGGCGTTTACATACCATTTCTCACGCATTAGGGTTCGAACACTCGAACACCTCTGCGGATTCTCTTGCACAGTGGCAGATATGTAAATACGGCGTTTACATACCATTTCTCACGCATTAGGGTTCGAACACTCGAACACCTATACGGATTCTCCTGCACAGTGGCAGATATGTAAATACGGCGTTTGCATACCATTTCTCACGCATTAGGGTTCGAACACTCGAACACCTATGCGGATTCTCCTGCACAGTGGCAGATATGTAAATACGGCGTTTACATACCATTTCTGACGCATTACGGTTCGAACACTCGAACACCTATACGGACTCTCCTGCACAGTGGCAGATATGTAAATACGGCGTTTACATACCATTTCTCACACATAAAGGTTCGAACACTCGAACACCTATGCGGATTCTTCTCCACAGTGGCAGATATGTAAATACGGCGTTTAAATACCATTCCTGACGCATTACGGTTCGAACACTCGAACACCTATACGGATTCTCCTGCACAGTGGCAGATATGTAAATACGGCGTTTCGATACCATTTCTCACGCATTAGGGTTCGAACACTCGAACACCTATGCGGATTCTCCTGCACAGTGGCAGACATGTAAATACGGCGTTTACATACCATTTCTGACGCATTACGGTTCGAACACTCGAACACCTATACAGATTCTCCTGCACAGTGGCAGATATGTAAATACGGCGTTTACATACCATTACTCACGCATTACGGTTCGAACACTCGAACACCTATACGGATTCTCCTGCACAGTGGCAGATATGTAAATACGGCGTTTGCATACCATTTCTCACGCATTAGGGTTCGAACACTCGAACACCTATGCGGATTCTCCTGCACAGTGGCAGATATGTAAATACGGCGTTTACATACCATTTCTGACGCATTACGGTTCGAACACTCGAACACCTATGCGGATTCTCTTGCACAGTGACAGATATGTAAATACGGCGTTTACATACCATTTCTCACGCATTAGGGTTCGAACAGTCGAACACCTATGCGGATTCTCCGGCACAGTGGCAGATATGTAAATATGGCGTTTACATACCATTTCTCACGCATTAGGGTTCGAACACTCGAACACCTATACGGATTCTCCTGCACAGTGGCAGATATGTAAATACGGCGTTTACATACCATTTCTCACGCATTAAGGTTCGAACACTCGAACACCTATGCGGATTGTCCTCCACAGTGGCAGATATATTAATACGGCGTTTACATACCATTTCTCACGCATTAGGGTTCGAACACTCGAACACCTATGCGGATTCTCTTGCACAGTGGCAGATATGTAAATACGGTGTTTACATGCCATTTCTCACGCATTAGGGTTCGAACACTCGAACACCTATACGGATTCTCCTGCACAGTGGCAGATACGTAAATACGGCGTTTACATACCATTTCTCACGCATTAAGGTTCGAACACTAGAACACCTATGCGGATTCCCCTGCACAGTGGCAGATATGTAAATACGGCGTTTACATACCATTTCTGACGCATTACGGTTCGACCACTCGAACACCTATACGGACTCTCCTGCACAGTGGCAGATTTGTAAATACGGCGTTTACATACCATTTCTCACGCATTAAGGTTCGAACACTCGAACACCTATGCGGATTCTCCTGCACAGTGGCAGATATGTAAATACGGCGTTTACATACCATTTCTGACGCATTAAGGTTCGAACACTCGAACAGCTATACGGATTCTCCTGCACCGTGGCAGATATGTAAATACGGCGTTTACATACCATTTCTGACGCATTACGGTTCGAACACTCGAACACCGATGCGGATTCTCCTGCACAGTGGCAGATATGTAAATACGGCGTTTACATACCATTTCTCACGCATTTGGGTTCGAACACTCGAACACCTATACGGATTCTCCTGCACAGTGGCAAATATGTAAATACGGCGTTTACATACCATTTCTCACACATTATGGTTCGAACACTCGAACACCTATGCGGATTCTCCTGCACAGTGGCAGATATGTAAATACGGCGTTTACATACCATTTCTGACGCATTACGGTTTGAACACTCGAACACCTATACGGACTCTCCTGCACAGTGGCAGATATGTAAATACGGCGTTTACATACCATTTCTCACGCATTAAGGTTCGAACACTCGAACACCTATGCGGATTCTCCTGCATAGTGGCAGATATGTAAATACGGCGTTTACATACCATTTCTCACGCATTAGGGTTCGAACACTCGAACACCTCTGCGGATTCTCTTGCACAGTGGCAGATATGTAAATACGGCGTTTACATACCATTTCTCACGCATTAAGGTTCGAACACTCGAACACCTATGCGGATTCCCCTGCACAGTGGCAGATATGTAAATACGGCGTTTACATACCATTTCTGACGCATTACGGTTCGACCACTCGAACACCTATACGGACTCTCCTGCACAGTGGCAGATTTGTAAATACGGCGTTTACATACCATTTCTCACGCATTAAGGTTCGAACACTCGAACACCTATGCGGATTCTCCTGCACAGTGGCAGATATGTAAATACGGCGTTTACATACCATTTCTGACGCATTAAGGTTCGAACACTCGAACACCTATGCGGATTCTCCTGCACCGTGGCAGATATGTAAATACGGCGTTTACATACCATTTCTGACGCATTACGGTTCGAACACTCGAACACCGATGCGGATTCTCCTGCACAGTGGCAGATATGTAAATACGGCGTTTACATACCATTTCTCACGCATTTGGGTTCGAACACTCGAACACCTATACGGATTCTCCTGCACAGTGGCAAATATATAAATACGGCGTTTACATACCATTTCTCACACATTATGGTTCGAACACTCGAACACCTATGCGGATTCTCCTGCACAGTGGCAGATATGTAAATACGGCGTTTACATACCATTTCTGACGCATTACGGTTTGAACACTCGAACACCTATACGGACTCTCCTGCACAGTGGCAGATATGTAAATACGGCGTTTACATACCATTTCTCACGCATTAAGGTTCGAACACTCGAACACCTATGCGGATTCTCCTGCATAGTGGCAGATATGTAAATACGGCGTTTACATACCATTTCTCACGCATTAGGGTTCGAACACTCGAACACCTCTGCGGATTCTCTTGCACAGTGGCAGATATGTAAATACGGCGTTTACATACCATTTCTCACGCATTAAGGTTCGAACACTCGAACACCTATGCGGATTCTCCTGCATAGTGGCAGATATGTAAATACGGCGTTTACATACCATTTCTCACGCATTAGGGTTCGAACACTCGAACACCTCTGCGGATTCTCTTGCACAGTGGCAGATATGTAAATACGGCGTTTACATACCATTTCTCACGCATTAGGGTTCGAACACTCGAACACCTATACGGATTCTCCTGCACAGTGGCAGATATGTAAATACGGCGTTTGCATACCATTTCTCACGCATTAGGGTTCGAACACTCGAACACCTATACGGATTCTCCTGCACAGTGGCAGATACGTAAATACGGCGTTTACATACCATTTCTCACGCATTAAGGTTCGAACACTAGAACACCTATGCGGATTCCCCTGCACAGTGGCAGATATGTAAATACGGCGTTTACATACCATTTCTGACGCATTACGGTTCGACCACTCGAACACCTATACGGACTCTCCTGCACAGTGGCAGATTTGTAAATACGGCGTTTACATACCATTTCTCACGCATTAAGGTTCGAACACTCGAACACCTATGCGGATTCTCCTGCACAGTGGCAGATATGTAAATACGGCGTTTACATACCATTTCTGACGCATTATTGTTCGAACACTCGAACAGCTATACGGATTCTCCTGCACCGTGGCAGATATGTAAATACGGCGTTTACATACCATTTCTGACGCATTACGGTTCGAACACTCGAACACCGATGCGGATTCTCCTGCACAGTGGCAGATATGTAAATACGGCGTTTACATACCATTTCTCACGCATTTGGGTTCGAACACTCGAACACCTATACGGATTCTCCTGCACAGTGGCAAATATATAAATACGGCGTTTACATACCATTTCTCACACATTATGGTTCGAACACTCGAACACCTATGCGGATTCTCCTGCACAGTGGCAGATATGTAAATACGGCGTTTACATACCATTTCTGACGCATTACGGTTTGAACACTCGAACACCTATACGGACTCTCCTGCACAGTGGCAGATATGTAAATACGGCGTTTACATACCATTTCTCACGCATTAAGGTTCGAACACTCGAACACCTATGCGGATTCTCCTGCATAGTGGCAGATATGTAAATACGGCGTTTACATACCATTTCTCACGCATTAGGGTTCGAACACTCGAACACCTCTGCGGATTCTCTTGCACAGTGGCAGATATGTAAATACGGCGTTTACATACCATTTCTCACGCATTAAGGTTCGAACACTCGAACACCTATGCGGATTCTCCTCCACAATGGCAGATATGTAAATACGGCGTTTACATACCATTTCTCACGCATTAGGGTTCGAACACTCGAACACCTATGCGGATTCTCTTGCACAGTGGCAGATATGTAAATACGGCGTTTACATACCATTTCTCACGCATTAGGGTTCGAACACTCGAACACCTCTGCGGATTCTCTTGCACAGTGGCAGATATGTAAATACGGCGTTTACATACCATTTCTCACGCATTAGGGTTCGAACACTCGAACACCTATACGGATTCTCCTGCACAGTGGCAGATATGTAAATACGGCGTTTGCATACCATTTCTCACGCATTAGGGTTCGAACACTCGAACACCTATACGGATTCTCCTGCACAGTGGCAGATACGTAAATACGGCGTTTACATACCATTTCTCACGCATTAAGGTTCGAACACTAGAACACCTATGCGGATTCCCCTGCACAGTGGCAGATATGTAAATACGGCGTTTACATACCATTTCTGACGCATTACGGTTCGACCACTCGAACACCTATACGGACTCTCCTGCACAGTGGCAGATTTGTAAATACGGCGTTTACATACCATTTCTCACGCATTAAGGTTCGAACACTCGAACACCTATGCGGATTCTCCTGCACAGTGGCAGATATGTAAATACGGCGTTTACATACCATTTCTGACGCATTATTGTTCGAACACTCGAACAGCTATACGGATTCTCCTGCACCGTGGCAGATATGTAAATACGGCGTTTACATACCATTTCTGACGCATTACGGTTCGAACACTCGAACACCGATGCGGATTCTCCTGCACAGTGGCAGATATGTAAATACGGCGTTTACATACCATTTCTCACGCATTTGGGTTCGAACACTCGAACACCTATACGGATTCTCCTGCACAGTGGCAAATATATAAATACAGCGTTTACATACCATTTCTCACACATTATGGTTCGAACACTCGAACACCTATGCGGATTCTCCTGCACAGTGGCAGATATGTAAATACGGCGTTTACATACCATTTCTGACGCATTACGGTTTGAACACTCGAACACCTATACGGACTCTCCTGCACAGTGGCAGATATGTAAATACGGCGTTTACATACCATTTCTCACGCATTAAGGTTCGAACACTCGAACACCTATGCGGATTCTCCTGCATAGTGGCAGATATGTAAATACGGCGTTTACATACCATTTCTCACGCATTAGGGTTCGAACACTCGAACACCTCTGCGGATTCTCTTGCACAGTGGCAGATATGTAAATACGGCGTTTACATACCATTTCTCACGCATTAGGGTTCGAACACTCGAACACCTATACGGATTCTCCTGCACAGTGGCAGATATGTAAATACGGCGTTTGCATACCATTTCTCACGCATTAGGGTTCGAACACTCGAACACCTATGCGGATTCTCCTGCACAGTGGCAGATATGTAAATACGGCGTTTACATACCATTTCTGACGCATTACGGTTCGAACACTCGAACACCTATACGGACTCTCCTGCACAGTGGCAGATATGTAAATACGGCGTTTACATACCATTTCTCACACATAAAGGTTCGAACACTCGAACACCTATGCGGATTCTTCTCCACAGTGGCAGATATGTAAATACGGCGTTTAAATACCATTCCTGACGCATTACGGTTCGAACACTCGAACACCTATACGGATTCTCCTGCACAGTGGCAGATATGTAAATACGGCGTTTCGATACCATTTCTCACGCATTAGGGTTCGAACACTCGAACACCTATGCGGATTCTCCTGCACAGTGGCAGACATGTAAATACGGCGTTTACATACCATTTCTGACGCATTACGGTTCGAACACTCGAACACCTATACAGATTCTCCTGCACAGTGGCAGATATGTAAATACGGCGTTTACATACCATTACTCACGCATTAGGGTTCGAACACTCGAACACCTATGCGGATTCTCCTGCATAGTGGCAGATATGTAAATACGGCGTTTACATACCATTTCTCACGCATTAGGGTTCGAACACTCGAACACCTATACGGATTCTCCTGCACAGTGGCAGATATGTAAATACGGCGTTTGCATACCATTTCTCACGCATTAGGGTTCGAACACTCGAACACCTATGCGGATTCTCCTGCACAGTGGCAGATATGTAAATACGGCGTTTACATACCATTTCTGACGCATTACGGTTCGAACACTCGAACACCTATACGGACTCTCCTGCACAGTGGCAGATATGTAAATACGGCGTTTACATACCATTTCTCACACATAAAGGTTCGAACACTCGAACACCTATGCGGATTCTTCTCCACAGTGGCAGATATGTAAATACGGCGTTTAAATACCATTCCTGACGCATTACGGTTCGAACACTCGAACACCTATACGGATTCTCCTGCACAGTGGCAGATATGTAAATACGGCGTTTCCATACCATTTCTCACGCATTAGGGTTCGAACACTCGAACACCTATGCGGATTCTCCTGCACAGTGGCAGACATGTAAATACGGCGTTTACATACCATTTCTGACGCATTACGGTTCGAACACTCGAACACCTATACGGATTCTCCTGCACAGTGGCAGATATGTAAATACGGCGTTTACATACCATTACTCACGCATTACGGTTCGAACACTCGAACACCTATACGGATTCTCCTGCACAGTGGCAGATATGTAAATACGGCGTTTGCATACCATTTCTCACGCATTAGGGTTCGAACACTCGAACACCTATGCGGATTCTCCTGCACAGTGGCAGATATGTAAATACGGCGTTTACATACCATTTCTGACGCATTACGGTTCGAACACTCGAACACCTATGCGGATTCTCTTGCACAGTGACAGATATGTAAATACGGCGTTTACATACCATTTCTCACGCATTAGGGTTCGAACAGTCGAACACCTATGCGGATTCTCCGGCACAGTGGCAGATATGTAAATATGGCGTTTACATACCATTTCTCACGCATTAGGGTTCGAACACTCGAACACCTATACGGATTCTCCTGCACAGTGGCAGATATGTAAATACGGCGTTTACATACCATTTCTCACGCATTAAGGTTCGAACACTCGAACACCTATGCGGATTGTCCTCCACAGTGGCAGATATGTTGATACGGCGTTTACATACCATTTCTCACGCATTAGGGTTCGAACACTCGAACACCTATGCGGATTCTCTTGCACAGTGGCAGATATGTAAATACGGTGTTTACATGCCATTTCTCACGCATTAGGGTTCGAACACTCGAACACCTATACGGATTCTCCTGCACAGTGGCAGATACGTAAATACGGCGTTTACATACCATTTCTCACGCATTAAGGTTCGAACACTAGAACACCTATGCGGATTCCCCTGCACAGTGGCAGATATGTAAATACGGCGTTTACATACCATTTCTGACGCATTACGGTTCGAACACTCGAACACCTATACGGACTCTCCTGCACAGTGGCAGATATGTAAATACGGCGTTTACATACCATTTCTCACGCATTAAGGTTCGAACACTCGAACACCTATGCGGATTCTCCTCCACAATGGCAGATATGTAAATACGGCGTTTACATACCATTTCTCACGCATTAGGGTTCGAACACTCGAACACCTATGCGGATTCTCTTGCACAGTGGCAGATATGTAAATACGGCGTTTACATACCATTTCTCACACATTAGGGTTCGAACGCTCGAACACCTATGCGGATTCTCCTGCACAGTGGCAGATATGTAAATACGGCGTTTACATACCATTTCTGACGCATTATTGTTCGAACACTCGAACAGCTATACGGATTCTCCTGCACCGTGGCAGATATGTAAATACGGCGTTTACATACCATTTCTGACGCATTACGGTTCGAACACTCGAACACCGATGCGGATTCTCCTGCACAGTGGCAGATATGTAAATACGGCGTTTACATACCATTTGTCACGCATTTGGGTTCGAACACTCGAACACCTATACGGATTCTCCTGCACAGTGGCAAATATGTAAATACGGCGTTTACATACCATTTCTCACACATTATGGTTCGAACACTCGAACACCTATGCGGATTCTCCTGCACAGTGGCAGATATGTAAATACGGCGTTTACATACCATTTCTGACGCATTACGGTTTGAACACTCGAACACCTATACGGACTCTCCTGCACAGTGGCAGATATGTAAATACGGCGTTTACATACCATTTCTCACGCATTAAGGTTCGAACACTCGAACACCTATGCGGATTCTCCTGCATAGTGGCAGATATGTAAATACGGCGTTTACATACCATTTCTCACGCATTAGGGTTCGAACACTCGAACACCTCTGCGGATTCTCTTGCACAGTGGCAGATATGTAAATACGGCGTTTACATACCATTTCTCACGCATTAGGGTTCGAACACTCGAACACCTATACGGATTCTCCTGCACAGTGGCAGATATGTAAATACGGCGTTTGCATACCATTTCTCACGCATTAGGGTTCGAACACTCGAACACCTATGCGGATTCTCCTGCACAGTGGCAGATATGTAAATACGGCGTTTACATACCATTTCTGACGCATTACGGTTCGAACACTCGAACACCTATACGGACTCTCCTGCACAGTGGCAGATATGTAGATACGGCGTTTACATACCATTTCTCACACATTAAGGTTCGAACACTCGAACACCTATGCGGATTCTTCTCCACAGTGGCAGATATGTAAATACGGCGTTTAAATACCATTCCTGACGCATTACGGTTCGAACACTCGAACACCTATACGGATTCTCCTGCACAGTGGCAGATATGTAAATACGGCGTTTGCATACCATTTCTCACGCATTAGGGTTCGAACACTCGAACACCTATGCGGATTCTCCTGCACAGTGGCAGATATGTAAATACGGCGTTTACATACCATTTCTGACGCATTACGGTTCGAACACTCGAACACCTATACGGACTCTCCTGCACAGTGGCAGATATGTAAATACGGCGTTTACATACCATTTCTCACACATTAAGGTTCGAACACTCGAACACCTATGCGGATTCTCCTCCACAGTGGCAGATATGTAAATACGGCGTTTACATACCATTCCTGACGCATTACGGTTCGAACACTCGAACAGCAATACGGATTCTCCTGCACAGTGGCTGATATGTAAATACGGCGTTTACATACCATTTCTGACGCATTACGGTTCGAACACTCGAACACCTATGCGGATTCTCTTGCACAGTGACAGATATGTAAATACGGCGTTTACATACCATTTCTCACGCATTAGGGTTCGAACAGTCGAACACCTATGCGGATTCTCCTGCACAGTGGCAGATATGTAAATACGGCGTTTACATACCACTTCTCACGCATTAGGGTTCGAACACTCGAACACCTATGCGGATTCTCTTGCACAGTGGCAGATATGTAAATACGGCGTTTACATACCATTTCTCACACATTAGGGTTCGAACGCTCGAACACCTATACGGATTCTCCTGCATAGTGGCAGATATGTAAATACGGCGTTTGCATACCATTTCTCACGCATTAGGGTTCGAACACTCGAACACCTATGCGGATTCTCCTGCACAGTGGCAGATATGTAAATACGGCGTTTACATACCATTTCTCACACATTAGGGTTCGAACGCTCGAACACCTATACGGATTCTCCTGCATAGTGGCAGATATGTAAATACGGCGTTTGCATACCATTTCTCACGCATTAGGGTTCGAACACTCGAACACCTATGCGGATTCTCCTGCACAGTGGCAGATATGTAAATACGGCGTTTACATACCATTTCTGACGCATTACGGTTCGAACACTCGAAGACATATACGGACTCTCCTGCACAGTGGCAGATATGTAAATACGGCGTTTACATACCATTTCTCACGCATTAGGGTTCGAACACTCGAACACCTATGCGGATTCTCCTGCACAGTGGCAGATATGTAAATACGGCGTTTACATACCATTTCTGACGCATTATTGTTCGAACACTCGAACAGCTATACGGATTCTCCTGCACAGTGGCAGATATGTAAATACGGCGTTTACATACCATTTCTGACGCATTACGGTTCGAACACTCGAACACCTATGCGGATTCTCTTGCACAGTGACAGATATGTAAATACGGCGTTTACATACCATTTCTCACGCATTAGGGTTCGAACAGTCGAACACCTATGCGGATTCTCCTGCACAGTGGCAGATATGTAAATACGGCGTTTACATACCACTTCTCACGCATTAGGGTTCGAACACTCGAACACCTATACGGATTCTCCTGCACAGTGGCAGATATGTAAATACGGCGTTTACATACCATTTCTCACGCATTAAGGTTCGAACACTCGAACACCTATGCGGATTGTCCTCCACAGTGGCAGATATGTTAATACGGCGTTTACATACCATTTCTCATGCATTAGAGTTCGAACACTCGAACACCTATGCGGATTCTCTTGCACAGTGGAAGATATGTAAATACGGCGTTTCCATACCATTTCTCACGCATTAGGGTTCGAACGCTCGAACACCTATACGGATTCTCCTGCATAGTGGCAGATATGTAAATACGGCGTTTGCATACCATTTCTCACGCATTAGGGTTCGAACACTCGAACACCTATGCGGATTCTCCTGCACAGTGGCAGATATGTAAATACGGCGTTTACATACCATTTCTCACACATTAGGGTTCGAACGCTCGAACACCTATACGGATTCTCCTGCATAGTGGCAGATATGTAAATACGGCGTTTGCATACCATTTCTCACGCATTAGGGTTCGAACACTCGAACACCTATGCGGATTCTCCTGCACAGTGGCAGATATGTAAATACGGCGTTTACATACCATTTCTGACGCATTACGGTTCGAACTCTCGAACACCTATACGGACTCTCCTGCACAGTGGCAGATATGTAAATACGGCGTTTACATACCATTTCTCACGCATTAGGGTTCGAACACTCGAACACCTATGCGGATTCTCCTGCACAGTGGCAGATATGTAAATACGGCGTTTACATACCATTTCTGACGCATTATTGTTCGAACACTCGAACAGCTATACGGATTCTCCTGCACCGTGGCAGATATGTAAATACGGCGTTTACATACCATTTCTGACGCATTACGGTTCGAACACTCGAACACCGATGCGGATTCTCCTGCACAGTGGCAGATATGTAAATACGGCGTTTACATACCATTTCTCACGCATTTGGGTTCGAACACTCGAACACCTATACGGATTCTCCTGCACAGTGGCAAATATGTAAATACGGCGTTTACATACCATTTCTCACACATTATGGTTCGAACACTCGAACACCTATGTGGATTCTCCTGCACAGTGGCAGATATGTAAATACGGCGTTTACATACCATTTCTGACGCATTATTGTTCGAACACTCGAACAGCTATACGGATTCTCCTGCACCGTGGCAGATATGTAAATACGGCGTTTACATACCATTTCTGACGCATTACGGTTCGAACACTCGAACACCGATGCGGATTCTCCTGCACAGTGGCAGATATGTAAATACGGCGTTTACATACCATTTCTCACGCATTTGGGTTCGAACACTCGAACACCTATACGGATTCTCCTGCACAGTGGCAAATATGTAAATACGGCGTTTACATACCATTTCTCACACATTATGGTTCGAACACTCGAACACCTATGCGGATTCTCCTGCACCGTGGCAGATATGTAAATACGGCGTTTACATACCATTTCTGACGCATTACGGTTCGAACACTCGAACACCGATGCGGATTCTCCTGCACAGTGGCAGATATGTAAATACGGCGTTTACATACCATTTCTCACGCATTTGGGTTCGAACACTCGAACACCTATACGGACTCTCCTGCACAGTGGCAGATATGTAAATACGGCGTTTACATACCATTTCTCACACATTATGGTTCGAACACTCGAACACCTATGCGGATTCTCCTGCACAGTGGCAGATATGTAAATACGGCGTTTACATACCATTCCTGACGCATTACGGTTCGAACACTCGAACAGCAATACGGATTCTCCTGCACAGTGGCAGATATGTAAATACGGCGTTTACATACCATTTCTGACGCATTACGGTTCGAACACTCGAACACCTATCCGGATTCTCTTGCACAGTGACAGATATGTAAATACGGCGTTTACATACCATTTCTCACGCATTAGGGTTCGAACAGTCGAACACCTATGCGGATTCTCCTGCACAGTGGCAGATATGTAAATACGGCGTTTACATACCACTTCTCACGCATTAGGGTTCGAACACTCGAACACCTATGCGGATTCTCTTGCACAGTGGCAGATATGTAAATACGGCGTTTACATACCATTTCTCACACATTAGGGTTCGAACGCTCGAACACCTATATGGATTCTCCTGCATAGTGGCAGATATGTAAATACGGCGTTTGCATACCATTTCTCACGCATTAGGGTTCGAACACTCGAACACCTATGCGGATTCTCCTGCACAGTGGCAGATATGTAAATACGGCGTTTACATACCATTTCTCACACATTAGGGTTCGAACGCTCGAACACCTATACGGATTCTCCTGCACAGTGGCAGATATGTAAATACGGCGTTTGCATACCATTTCTCACGCATTAGGGTTCGAACACTCGAACACCTATGCGGATTCTCCTGCACAGTGGCAGATATGTAAATACGGCGTTTACATACCATTTCTGACGCATTACGGTTCGAACACTCGAAGACCTATACGGACTCTCCTGCACAGTGGCAGATATGTAAATGCGGCGTTTACATACCATTTCTCACGCATTAGGGTTCGAACACTCGAACACCTATGCGGATTCTCCTGCACAGTGGCAGATATGTAAATACGGCGTTTACATACCATTTCTGACGCATTATTGTTCGAACACTCGAACAGCTATACGGATTCTCCTGCACAGTGGCAGATATGTAAATACGGCGTTTACATACCATTTCTGACGCATTACGGTTCGAACACTCGAACACCTATGCGGATTCTCTTGCACAGTGACAGATATGTAAATACGGCGTTTACATACCATTTCTCACGCATTAGGGTTCGAACAGTCGAACACCTATGCGGATTCTCCTGCACAGTGGCAGATATGTAAATACGGCGTTTACATACCACTTCTCACGCATTAGGGTTCGAACACTCGAACACCTATACGGATTCTCCTGCACAGTGGCAGATATGTAAATACGGCGTTTACATACCATTTCTCACGCATTAAGGTTCGAACACTCGAACACCTATGCGGATTGTCCTCCACAGTGGCAGATATGTTAATACGGCGTTTACATACCATTTCTCACGCATTAGAGTTCGAACACTCGAACACCTATGCGGATTCTCTTGCACAGTGGAAGATATGTAAATACGGCGTTTCCATACCATTTCTCACGCATTAGGGTTCGAACGCTCGAACACCTATACGGATTCTCCTGCATAGTGGCAGATATGTAAATACGGCGTTTGCATACCATTTCTCACGCATTAGGGTTCGAACACTCGAACACCTATGCGGATTCTCCTGCACAGTGGCAGATATGTAAATACGGCGTTTACATACCATTTCTCACACATTAGGGTTCGAACGCTCGAGCACCTATACGGATTCTCCTGCATAGTGGCAGATATATAAATACGGCGTTTGCATACCATTTCTCACGCATTAGGGTTCGAACACTCGAACACCTATGCGGATTCTCCTGCACAGCGGCAGATATGTAAATACGGCGTTTACATACCATTTCTGACGCATTACGGTTCGAACACTCGAACACCTATACGGACTCTCCTGCACAGTGGCAGATATGTAAATACGGCGTTTACATACCATTTCTCACGCATTAGGGTTCGAACACTCGAACACCTATGCGGATTCTCCTGCACAGTGGCAGATATGTAAATACGGCGTTTACATACCATTTCTGACGCATTAGGGTTCGAACACTCGAACACCTATGCGGATTCTCTTGCACAGTGGCAGATATGTAAATACGGCGTTTACATACCATTTCTCACACATTAGGGTTCGAACGCTCGAACACCTATACGGATTCTCCTGCATAGTGGCAGATATGTAAATACGGCGTTTGCATACCATTTCTCACGCATTAGGGTTCGAACACTCGAACACCTATGCGGATTCTCCTGCACAGTGGCAGATATGTAAATACGGCGTTTACATACCATTTCTCACACATTAGGGTTCGAACGCTCGAACACCTATACGGATTCTCCTGCATAGTGGCAGATATGTAAATACGGCGTTTGCATACCATTTCTCACGCATTAGGGTTCGAACACTCGAACACCTATGCGGATTCTCCTGCACAGTGGCAGATATGTAAATACGGCGTTTACATACCATTTCTGACGCATTACGGTTCGAACACTCGAAGACCTATACGGACTCTCCTGCACAGTGGCAGATATGTAAATGCGGCGTTTACATACCATTTCTCACGCATTAGGGTTCGAACACTCGAACACCTATGCGGATTCTCCTGCACAGTGGCAGATATGTAAATACGGCGTTTACATACCATTTCTGACGCATTATTGTTCGAACACTCGAACAGCTATACGGATTCTCCTGCACAGTGGCAGATATGTAAATACGGCGTTTACATACCATTTCTGACGCATTACGGTTCGAACACTCGAACACCTATGCGGATTCTCTTGCACAGTGACAGATATGTAAATACGGCGTTTACATACCATTTCTCACGCATTAGGGTTCGAACAGTCGAACACCTATGCGGATTCTCCTGCACAGTGGCAGATATGTAAATACGGCGTTTACATACCACTTCTCACGCATTAGGGTTCGAACACTCGAACACCTATACGGATTCTCCTGCACAGTGGCAGATATGTAAATACGGCGTTTACATACCATTTCTCACGCATTAAGGTTCGAACACTCGAACACCTATGCGGATTGTCCTCCACAGTGGCAGATATGTTAATACGGCGTTTACATACCATTTCTCACGCATTAGAGTTCGAACACTCGAACACCTATGCGGATTCTCTTGCACAGTGGAAGATATGTAAATACGGCGTTTCCATACCATTTCTCACGCATTAGGGTTCGAACGCTCGAACACCTATACGGATTCTCCTGCATAGTGGCAGATATGTAAATACGGCGTTTGCATACCATTTCTCACGCATTAGGGTTCGAACACTCGAACACCTATGCGGATTCTCCTGCACAGTGGCAGATATGTAAATACGGCGTTTACATACCATTTCTCACACATTAGGGTTCGAACGCTCGAACACCTATACGGATTCTCCTGCATAGTGGCAGATATATAAATACGGCGTTTGCATACCATTTCTCACGCATTAGGGTTCGAACACTCGAACACCTATGCGGATTCTCCTGCACAGCGGCAGATATGTAAATACGGCGTTTACATACCATTTCTGACGCATTACGGTTCGAACACTCGAACACCTATACGGACTCTCCTGCACAGTGGCAGATATGTAAATACGGCGTTTACATACCATTTCTCACGCATTAGGGTTCGAACACTCGAACACCTATGCGGATTCTCCTCCACAGTGGCAGATATGTAAATACGGCGTTTACATACCATTTCTGACGCAATATTGTTCGAACACTCGAACAGCTATACGGATTCTACTGCACCGTGGCAGATATGTAAATACGGCGTTTACATACCATTTCTGACGCATTACGGTTCGAACACTCGAACACCGATGCGGATTCTCCTGCACAGTGGCAGATATGTAAATACGGCGTTTACATACCATTTCTCACGCATTTGGGTTCGAACACTCGAACACCTATACGGATTCTCCTGCACAGTGGCAAATATGTAAATACGGCGTTTACATACCATTTCTCACACATTATGGTTCGAACACTCGAACACCTATGCGGATTCTCCTGCACAGTGGCAGATATGTAAATACGGCGTTTACATACCATTTCTGACGCATTACGGTTTGAACACTCGAACACCTATACGGACTCTCCTGCACAGTGGCAGATATGTAAATACGGCGTTTACATACCATTTCTCACGCATTAAGGTTCGAACACTCGAACACCTATGCGGATTCTCCTGCATAGTGGCAGATATGTAAATGCGGCGTTTACATACCATTTCTCACGCATTAGGGTTCGAACACTCGAACACCTCTGCGGATTCTCTTGCACAGTGGCAGATATGTAAATACGGCGTTTACATACCATTTCTCACGCATTAGGGTTCGAACACTCGAACACCTATACGGATTCTCCTGCACAGTGGCAGATATGTAAATACGGCGTTTGCATACCATTTCTCACGCATTAGGGTTCGAACACTCGAACACCTATGCGGATTCTCCTGCACAGTGGCAGATATGTAAATACGGCGTTTACATACCATTTCTGACGCATTACGGTTCGAACACTCGAACACCTATACGGACTCTCCTGCACAGTGGCAGATATGTAAATACGGCGTTTACATACCATTTCTCACACATTAAGGTTCGAACACTCGAACACCTATGCGGATTCTTCTCCACAGTGGCAGATATGTAAATACGGCGTTTAAATACCATTCCTGACGCATTACGGTTCGAACACTCGAACACCTATACGGATTCTCCTGCACAGTGGCAGATATGTAAATACGGCGTTTGCATACCATTTCTCACGCATTAGGGTTCGAACACTCGAACACCTATGCGGATTCTCCTGCACAGTGGCAGATATGTAAATACGGCGTTTACATACCATTTCTGACGCATTACGGTTCGAACACTCGAACACCTATACGGACTCTCCTGCACAGTGGCAGATATGTAAATACGGCGTTTACATACCATTTCTCACACATTAAGGTTCGAACACTCGAACACCTATGCGGATTCTCCTCCACAGTGGCAGATATGTAAATACGGCGTTTACATACCATTCCTGACGCATTACGGTTCGAACACTCGAACAGCAATACGGATTCTCCTGCACAGTGGCAGATATGTAAATACGGCGTTTACATACCATTTCTGACGCATTACGGTTCGAACACTCGAACACCTATGCGGATTCTCTTGCACAGTGACAGATATGTAAATACGGCGTTTACATACCATTTCTCACGCATTAGGGTTCGAACAGTCGAACACCTATGCGGATTCTCCTGCACAGTGGCAGATATGTAAATACGGCGTTTACATACCACTTCTCACGCATTAGGGTTCGAACACTCGAACACCTATGCGGATTCTCCTGCACAGTGGCAGATATGTAAATACGGCGTTTACATACCATTTCTGACGCATTACGGTTCGAACACTCGAACACCTATACGGACTCTCCTGCACAGTGGCAAATATGTAAATACGGCGTTTACATACCATTTCTCACACATTATGGTTCGAACACTCGAACACCTATGCGGATTCTCCTGCACAGTGGCAGATATGTAAATACGGCGTTTACATACCATTTCTGACGCATTACGGTTTGAACACTCGAACACCTATACGGACTCTCCTGCACAGTGGCAGATATGTAAATACGGCGTTTACATACCATTTCTCACGCATTAAGGTTCGAACACTCGAACACCTATGCGGATTCTCCTGCATAGTGGCAGATATGTAAATACGGCGTTTACATACCATTTCTCACGCATTAGGGTTCGAACACTCGAACACCTCTGCGGATTCTCTTGCACAGTGGCAGATATGTAAATACGGCGTTTACATACCATTTCTCACGCATTAGGGTTCGAACACTCGAACACCTATACGGATTCTCCTGCACAGTGGCAGATATGTAAATACGGCGTTTGCATACCATTTCTCACGCATTAGGGTTCGAACACTCGAACACCTATGCGGATTCTCCTGCACAGTGGCAGATATGTAAATACGGCGTTTACATACCATTTCTGACGCATTACGGTTCGAACACTCGAACACCTATACGGACTCTCCTGCACAGTGGCAGATATGTAAATACGGCGTTTACATACCATTTCTCACACATTAAGGTTCGAACACTCGAACACCTATGCGGATTCTTCTCCACAGTGGCAGATATGTAAATACGGCGTTTAAATACCATTCCTGACGCATTACGGTTCGAACACTCGAACACCTATACGGATTCTCCTGCACAGTGGCAGATATGTAAATACGGCGTTTGCATACCATTTCTCACGCATTAGGGTTCGAACACTCGAACACCTATGCGGATTCTCCTGCACAGTGGCAGATATGTAAATACGGCGTTTACATACCATTTCTGACGCATTACGGTTCGAACACTCGAACACCTATACGGACTCTCCTGCACAGTGGCAGATATGTAAATACGGCGTTTACATACCATTTCTCACACATTAAGGTTCGAACACTCGAACACCTATGCGGATTCTCCTCCACAGTGGCAGATATGTAAATACGGCGTTTACATACCATTCCTGACGCATTACGGTTCGAACACTCGAACAGCAATACGGATTCTCCTGCACAGTGGCAGATATGTAAATACGGCGTTTACATACCATTTCTGACGCATTACGGTTCGAACACTCGAACACCTATGCGGATTCTCTTGCACAGTGACAGATATGTAAATACGGCGTTTACATACCATTTCTCACGCATTAGGGTTCGAACAGTCGAACACCTATGCGGATTCTCCTGCACAGTGGCAGATATGTAAATACGGCGTTTACATACCACTTCTCACGCATTAGGGTTCGAACACTCGAACACCTATACGGATTCTTCTGCACAGTGGCAGATATGTAAATACGGCGTTTACATACCATTTCTCACGCATTAAGGTTCGAACACTCGAACACCTATGCGGATTGTCCTCCACAGTGGCAGATATGTTAATACGGCGTTTACATACCATTTCTCACGCATTAGAGTTCGAACACTCGAACACCTATGCGGATTCTCTTGCACAGTGGCAGATATGTAAATACGGCGTTTCCATACCATTTCTCACGCATTAGGGTTCGAACACTCGAACACCTATGCGGATTCTCCTGCACAGTGGCAGACATGTAAATACGGCGTTTACATACCATTTCTGACGCATTACGGTTCGAACACTCGAACACCTATACGGATTCTCCTGCACAGTGGCAGATATGTAAATACGGCGTTTACATACCATTACTCACGCATTACGGTTCGAACACTCGAACACCTATACGGATTCTCCTGCACAGTGGCAGATATGTAAATACGGCATTTACATACCATTTCTGACGCATTACGGTTCGAACACTCGAACACCTATACGGATTCTCT
The DNA here is from genome assembly GCF_055761805.1 of Camellia sinensis. NCBI lineage: Eukaryota > Viridiplantae > Streptophyta > Magnoliopsida > Ericales > Theaceae > Camellia > Camellia sinensis. The sequence continues at coordinate 50,964,352 of NC_138965.1, forward strand.
TGCGCAGTGGCAGATCTGTAAATACGGCGTTTACATACCATTTCTCACGCATTAGGGTTCGAACACTCGAACACCTATACGGATTCTCCTGCACAGTGGCAGATATGTAAATACGGCGTTTACATACCATTTCTCACGCATTAAGGTTCGAACACTCGAACACCTATGCGGATTCTCCTGCACAGTGGCAGATATGTAAATACGGCGTTTACATACCATTTCTGACGCATTATTGTTCGAACACTGGAACAGCTATACGAATTCTCCTGCACAGAGGCAGATATGTAAATACGGCGTTTACATACCATTTCTCACGCATTAGGGTTCGAACACTCGAACACCTATACGGATTCTCCTGCACAGTGGCAGATACGTAAATACGGCGTTTACATACCATTTCTCACGCATTAAGGTTCGAACAGTCGAACACCTATGCGGATTCCCCTGCACAGTGGCAGATATGTAAATACGGCGTTTACATACCATTTCTGACGCATTAAGGTTCGAACACTCGAACACCAATGCGGATTCTCCTGCACAGTGGCAGATATGTAAATACGGCGTTTACATGCCATTTCTCACGCATTAGGGTTCGAACACTCGAACACCTATACGGATTCTCCTGCACAGTGGCAGATACGTAAATACGGCGTTTACATACCATTTCTCACGCATTAAGGTTCGAACACTAGAACACCTATGCGGATTCCCCTGCACAGTGGCAGATATGTAAATACGGCGTTTACATACCATTTCTGACGCATTACGGTTCGACCACTCGAACACCTATACGGACTCTCCTGCACAGTGGCAGATTTGTAAATACGGCGTTTACATACCATTTCTCACGCATTAAGGTTCGAACACTCGAACACCTATGCGGATTCTCCTACACAATGGCAGATATGTAAATACGGCGTTTACATACCATTTCTCACGCATTAGGGTTCGAACACTCGAACACCTATGCGGATTCTCTTGCACAGTGGCAGATATGTAAATACGGCGTTTACATACCATTTCTCACACATTAGGGTTCGAACGCTCGAACACCTATACGGATTCTCCTGCATAGTGGCAGATATGTAAATACGGCGTTTGCATACCATTTCTCACGCATTAGGGTTCGAACACTCGAACACCTATGCGGATTCTCCTGCACAGTGGCAGATATGTAAATACGGCGTTTACATACCATTTCTCACACATTAGGGTTCGAACGCTCGAACACCTATACGGATTCTCCTGCATAGTGGCAGATATGTAAATACGGCGTTTGCATACCATTTCTCACGCATTAGGGTTCGAACACTCGAACACCTATGCGGATTCTCCTGCACAGTGGCAGATATGTAAATACGGCGTTTACATACCATTTCTGACGCATTACGGTTCGAACACTCGAACACCTATACGGACTCTCCTGCACAGTGGCAGATATGTAAATACGGCGTTTACATACCATTTCTCACGCATTAGGGTTCGAACACTCGAACACCTATGCGGATTCTCCTGCACAGTGGCAGATATGTAAATACGGCGTTTACATACCATTTCTGACGCATTATTGTTCGAACACTCGAACAGCTATACGGATTCTCCTGCACCGTGGCAGATATGTAAATACGGCGTTTACATACCATTTCTGACGCATTACGGTTCGAACACTCGAACACCGATGCGGATTCTCCTGCACAGTGGCAGATATGTAAATACGGCGTTTACATACCATTTCTCACGCATTTGGGTTCGAACACTCGAACACCTATACGGATTCTCCTGCACAGTGGCAAAAATGTAAATACGGCGTTTACATACCATTTCTCACACATTATGGTTCGAACACTCGAACACCTATGCGGATTCTCCTGCACAGTGGCAGATATGTAAATACGGCGTTTACATACCATTTCTGACGCATTACGGTTTGAACACTCGAACACCTATACGGACTCTCCTGCACAGTGGCAGATATGTAAATACGGCGTTTACATACCATTTCTCACGCATTAAGGTTCGAACACTCGAACACCTACGCGGATTCTCCTGCATAGTGGCAGATATGTAAATACGGCGTTTACATACCATTTCTCACGCATTAGGGTTCGAACACTCGAACACCTCTGCGGATTCTCTTGCACAGTGGCAGATATGTAAATACGGCGTTTACATACCATTTCTCACGCATTAGGGTTCGAACACTCGAACACCTACGCGGATTCTCCTGCATAGTGGCAGATATGTAAATACGGCGTTTACATACCATTTCTCACGCATTAGGGTTCGAACACTCGAACACCTCTGCGGATTCTCTTGCACAGTGGCAGATATGTAAATACGGCGTTTACATACCATTTCTCACGCATTAGGGTTCGAACACTCGAACACCTATACGGATTCTCCTGCACAGTGGCAGATATGTAAATACGGCGTTTGCATACCATTTCTGACGCATTACGGTTCGAACACTCGAACACCTATACGGACTCTCCTACACAGTGGCAGATATGTAAATACGGTGTTTACATACCATTTCTCACGCATTAGGGTTCGAACACTCGAACACCTCTGCGGATTCTCTTGCACAGTGGCAGATATGTAAATACGGCGTTTACATACCATTTCTCACGCATTAGGGTTCGAACACTCGAACACCTATACGGATTCTCCTGCACAGTGGCAAATATGTAAATACGGCGTTCACATACCATTTCTCACACATTATGGTTCGAACACTCGAACACCTATGCGGATTCTCCTGCACAGTGGCAGATATGTAAATACGGCGTTTACATACCATTTCTGACGCATTACGGGTCGAACACTCGAACACCTATACGGACTCTCCTGCACAGTGGCAGATATGTAAATACGGCGTTTACATACCATTTCTCACACATTAAGGTTCGAACACTCGAACACCTATGCGGATTCTTCTCCACAGTGGCAGATATGTAAATACGGCGTTTAAATACCATTCCTGACGCATTACGGTTCGAACACTCGAACACCTATACGGATTCTCCTGCACAGTGGCAGATATGTAAATACGGCGTTTGCATACCATTTCTCACGCATTAGGGTTCGAACACTCGAACACCTATGCGGATTCTCCTGCACAGTGGCAGATATGTAAATACGGCGTTTACATACCATTTCTGACGCATTACGGTTCGAACACTCGAACACCTATACGGACTCTCCTACACAGTGGCAGATATGTAAATACGGCGTTTACATACCATTTCTCACACATTAAGGTTCGAACACTCGAACACCTATGCGGATTCTCCTCCACAGTGGCAGATATGTAAATACGGCGTTTACATACCATTCCTGACGCATTACGGTTCGAACACTCGAACAGCAATACGGATTCTCCTGCACAGTGGCAGATATGTAAATACGGCGTTTACATACCATTTCTGACGCATTACGGTTCGAACACTCGAACACCTATGCGGATTCTCTTGCACAGTGACAGATATGTAAATACGGCGTTTACATACCATTTCTCACGCATTAGGGTTCGAACAGTCGAACACCTATGCGGATTCTCCTACACAGTGGCAGATATGTAAATACGGCGTTTACATACCACTTCTCACGCATTAGGGTTCGAACACTCGAACACCTATACGGATTCTCCTGCACAGTGGCAGATATGTAAATACGGCATTTACATACCATTTCTCACGCATTAAGGTTCGAACACTCGAACACCTATGCGGATTGTCCTCCACAGTGGCAGATATGTTAATACGGCGTTTACATACCATTTCTCACGCATTAGAGTTCGAACACTCGAACACCTATGCGGATTCTCTTGCACAGTGGCAGATATGTAAATACGGCGTTTCCATACCATTTCTCACGCATTAGGGTTCGAACACTCGAACACCTATGCGGATTCTCCTGCACAGTGGCAGACATGTAAATACGGCGTTTACATACCATTTCTGACGCATTACGGTTCGAACACTCGAACACCTATACGGATTCTCCTGCACAGTGGCAGATATGTAAATACGGCGTTTACATACCATTACTCACGCATTACGGTTCGAACACTCGAACACCTATACGGATTCTCCTGCACAGTGGCAGATATGTAAATACGGCATTTACATACCATTTCTGACGCATTACGGTTCGAACACTCGAACACCTATACGGATTCTCTTGCGCAGTGGCAGATCTGTAAATACGGCGTTTACATACCATTTCTCACGCATTAGGGTTCGAACACTCGAACACCTATACGGATTCTCCTGCACAGTGGCAGATATGTAAATACGGCGTTTACATACCATTTCTCACGCATTAAGGTTCGAACACTCGAACACCTATGCGGATTCTCCTGCACAGTGGCAGATATGTAAATACGGCGTTTACATACCATTTCTGACGCATTATTGTTCGAACACTGGAACAGCTATACGAATTCTCCTGCACAGTGGCAGATATGTAAATACGGCGTTTACATACCATTTCTCACGCATTAGGGTTCGAACACTCGAACACCTATACGGATTCTCCTGCATGTGGCAGATATGTAAATACGGCGTTTACATACCATTTCTCACGCATTAAGGTTCGAACACTCGAACACCTATGCGGATTCTCCTGCATAGTGGCAGATATGTAAATACGGCGTTTACATACCATTTCTGACGCATTATTGTTCGAACACTCGAACAGCTATACGGATTCTCCTGCACAGTGGCAGATATGTAAATACGGCGTTTACATACCATTTCTGACGCATTACGGTTCGACCACTCGAACACCTATGCGGATTCTCCAGCACAGTGGCAGATATGTAAATACGGCGTTTACATACCATTTCTCACGCATTAGGGTTCGAACACTCGAACACCTATGCGGATTCTCTTGCACAGTGGCAGATATGTAAATACGGCGTTTACATACCATTTCTCACACATTAGGGTTCGAACGCTCGAACACCTATGCGGATTCTCCTGCACAGTGGCAGAAATGTAAATACGGCGTTTACATACCATTTCTGACGCATTACGGTTCGAACACTCGAACACCAATGCGGATTCTCCTGCACAGTGGCAGATATGTAAATACGGCGTTTACATACCATTTCTCACGCATTAGGGTTCGAACACTCGAACACCTATACGGATTCTCCTGCACAGTGGCAGATATGTAAATACGGCGTTTGCAAACCATTTCTCACGCATTACGGTTCGAACACTCGAACACCTATGCGGATTCTCCTGCACAGTGGCAGATATGTAAATACGGCGTTTACATACCATTTCTGACGCATTACGGTTCGAACACTCGAACACCTATACGGACTCTCCTGCACAGTGGCAGATATGTAAATACGGCATTTACATACCATTTCTCACACATTAAGGTTCGAACACTCGAACACCTATGCGGATTCTTCTCCATAGTGGCAGATATGTAAATACGGCGTTTAAATACCATTCTTGACGCATTACGGTTCGAACACTCGAACAGCAATACGGATTCTCCTGCACAGTGGCAGATATGTAAATACGGCGTTTACATACCATTTCTGACGCATTACGGTTCGAACACTCGAACACCTATGCGGATTCTCTTGCACAGTGACAGATATGTAAATACGGCATTTACATACCATTTCTCACGCATTAGGGTTCGAACAGTCGAACACCTATGCGGATTCTCCTGCACAGTGGAAGATATGTAAATACGGCGTTTACATACCATTTCTCACGCATTAGGGTTCGAACACTCGAACACCTATACGGATTCTCCTGCACAGTGGCAGATATGTAAATACGGCGTTTACATACCATTTCTCACGCATTAGGGTTCGAACACTCGAACACCTATACGGATTCTCCTGCACAGTGGCAGATATGTAAATACGGCGTTTACATAACATTACTCACGCATTACGGTTCGAACACTCGAACACCTATACGGATTCTCCTGCACAGTGGCAGATATGTAAATACGGCATTTACATACCATTTCTGACGCATTACGGTTCGAACACTCGAACACCAATGCGGATTCTCCTGCACAGTGGCAGATATGTAAATACGGCGTTTACATGCCATTTCTCACGCATTAGGGTTCGAACACTCGAACACCTATACGGATTCTCCTGCACAGTGGCAGATACGTAAATACGGCGTTTACATACCATTTCTCACGCATTAAGGTTCGGACACTAGAACACCTATGCGGATTCCCCTGCACAGTGGCAGATATGTAAATACGGCGTTTACATACCATTTCTGACGCATTACGGTTCGACCACTCGAACACCTATACGGACTCTCCTGCACAGTGGCAGATATGTAAATACGGCGTTTACATACCATTTCTCACGCATTAGTGTTCGAACACTCGAACACCTATGCGGATTCCCCTGCACAGTGGCAGATATGTAAATACGGCGTTTACATACCATTTCTGACGCATTACGGTTCGACCACTCGAACACCTATACGGACTCTCCCGCACAGTGGCAGATATGTAAATACGGCGTTCACATACCATTTCTCACGCATTAGGGTTCGAACACTCGAACACCTATACGGATTCTCCTGCACAGTGGCAGATATGTAAATACGGCGTTTACATACCATTACTCACGCATTACGGTTCGAACACTCGAACACCGATACGGATTCTCCTGCACAGTGGCAGATATGTAAATACGGCATTTACATACCATTTCTGACGCATTACGGTTCGAACACTCGAACACCTATACGGATTCTCCTGCACAGTGGCAGATATGTAAATACGGCGTTTACATACCATTTCTCACGCATTAAGGTTCGGACACTAGAACACCTATGCGGATTCCCCTGCACAGTGGCAGATATGTAAATACGGCGTTTACATACCATTTCTGACGCATTACGGTTCGACCACTCGAACACCTATACGGATTCTCCTGCACAGTGGCAGATATGTAAATACGGCATTTACATACCATTTCTGACGCATTACGGTTCGAACACTCGAACACCAATGCGGATTCTCCTACACAGTGGCAGATATGTAAATACGGCGTTTACATGCCATTTCTCACGCATTAGGGTTCGAACACTCGAACACCTATACGGATTCTCCTGCACAGTGGCAGATACGTAAATACGGCGTTTACATACCATTTCTCACGCATTAAGGTTCGGACACTAGAACACCTATGCGGATTCCCCTGCACAGTGGCAGATATGTAAATACGGCGTTTACATACCATTTCTGACGCATTACGGTTCGAACACTCGAACACCAATGCGGATTTTCCTACACAGTGGCAGATATGTAAATACGGCGTTTACATGCCATTTCTCACGCATTAGGGTTCGAACACTCGAACACCTATACGGATTCTCCTGCACAGTGGCAGATATGTAAATACGGCGTTTACATACCATTTCTCACGCATTAGGGTTCGAACACTCGAACACCTATACGGATTCTCCTGCACAGTGGCAGATATGTAAATACGGCGTTTACATACCATTACTCACGCATTACGGTTCGAACACTCGAACACCTATACGGATTCTCCTGCACAGTGGCAGATATGTAAATACGGCATTTACATACCATTTCTGACGCATTACGGTTCGAACACTCGAACACCTATGCGGATTCTCTTGCACAGTGGCAGATATGTAAATACGGCGTTTACATACCATTTCTCACGCATTAGGGTTCGAACACTCGAACACCTATGCGGATTCTCCTGCACAGTGGCAGATATGTAAATACGGCGTTTACATACCATTACTCACGCATTACGGTTCGAACACTCGAACACCTATACGGATTCTCCTGCACAGTGGCAGATATGTAAATACGGCATTTACATACCATTTCTGACGCATTACGGTTCGAACACTCGAACACCAATGCGGATTCTCCTGCACAGTGGCAGATATGTAAATACGGCGTTTACATGCCATTTCTCACGCATTAGGGTTCGAAGACTCGAACACCTATACGGATTCTCCTGCACAGTGGCAGATACGTAAATACGGCGTTTACATACCATTTCTCACGCATTAAGGTTCGGACACTAGAACACCTATGCGGATTCCCCTGCACAGTGGCAGATATGTAAATACGGCGTTTACATACCATTTCTGACGCATTACGGTTCGACCACTCGAACACCTATACGGACTCTCCTGCACAGTGGCAGATATGTAAATACGGCGTTTACATACCATTTCTCACGCATTAAGGTTCGAACACTCGAACACCTATGCGGATTCTCCTCCACAATGGCAGATATGTAAATACGGCGTTTACATACCATTTCTCACGCATTGGGGTTCGAACACTCGAACACCTATGCGGATTCTCTTGCACAGTGGCAGATATGTAAATACGGCGTTTACATACCATTTCTGACGCATTACTGTTCGAACACTCGAACAGCTATTCGGATTCTCCTGCACAGTGGCAGATATGTAAATACGGCGTTTACATACCATTTCTGACGCATTACGGTTCGAACACTCGAACACCAATGCAGATTTTCCTGCACAGTGGCAGATACGTAAATACGGCGTTTACATACCATTTCTCACGCATTAAGGTTCGGACACTAGAACACCTATGCGGATTCCCCTGCACAGTGGCAGATATGTAAATACGGCGTTTACATACCATTTCTGACGCATTACGGTTCGACCACTCGAACACCTATACGGACTCTCCTGCACAGTGGCAGATATGTAAATACGGCGTTTACATACCATTTCTCACGCATTAAGGTTCGAACACTCGAACACCTATGCGGATTCTCCTCCACAATGGCAGATATGTAAATACGGCGTTTACATACCATTTCTCACGCATTGGGGTTCGAACACTCGAACACCTATGCGGATTCTCTTGCACAGTGGCAGATATGTAAATACGGCGTTTACATACCATTTCTGACGCATTACTGTTCGAACACTCGAACAGCTATTCGGATTCTCCTGCACAGTGGCAGATATGTAAATACGGCGTTTACATACCATTTCTCACGCATTAGGGTTCGAACACTCGAACACCTATGCGGATTCCCCTGCACAGTGGCAGATATGTAAATACGGCGTTTACATACCATTTCTGACGCATTACTGTTCGAACACTCGAACAGCTATTCGGATTCTCCTGCACAGTGGCAGATATGTAAATACGGCGTTTACATACCATTTCTGACGCATTACGGTTCGAACACTCGAACACCAATGCGGATTTTCCTGCACAGTGGCAGATATCTAAATACGGCGTTTACATGCCATTTTTCACGCATTAGGGTTCGAACACTCGAACACCTATACGGATTCTCCTGCACAGTGGCAGATATGTAAATACGGCGTTTACATACCATTTCTCACGCATTAGGGTTCGAACACTCGAACACCTATACGGATTCTCCTGCACAGTGGCAGATATGTAAATACGGCGTTTACATACCATTACTCACGCATTACGGTTCGAACACTCGAACACCTATACGGATTCTCCTGCACAGTGGCAGATATGTAAATACGGCATTTACATACCATTTCTGACGCATTACGGTTCGAACACTCGAACACCTATACGGATTCTCCTGCACAGTGGCAGATACGTAAATACGGCGTTTACATACCATTTCTCACGCATTAGGGTTCGAACACTCGAACACCTATACGGATTCTCCTGCACAGTGGCAGATATGTAAATACGGCGTTTATATACCATTACTCACGCATTACGGTTCGAACACTCGAACACCTATACGGATTCTCCTGCACAGTGGCAGATATGTAAATACGACATTTACATACCATTTCTGACGCATTACGGTTCGAACACTCGAACACCAATGCGGATTCTCCTGCACAGTGGCAGATATGTAAATACGGCGTTTACATGCCATTTCTCACGCATTAGGGTTCGAACACTCGAACACCTATACGGATTCTCCTGCACAGTGGCAGATACGTAAATACGGCGTTTACATACCATTTCTCACGCATTAAGGTTCGGACACTAGAACACCTATGCGGATTCCCCTGCACAGTGGCAGATATGTAAATACGGCGTTTACATACCATTTCTGACGCATTACGGTTCGACCACTCGAACACCTATACGGACTCTCCTGCACAGTGGCAGATATGTAAATACGGCGTTTACATACCATTACTCACGCATTACGGTTCGAACACTCGAACACCTATACGGATTCTCCTGCACAGTGGCAGATATGTAAATACGGCATTTACATACCATTTCTGACGCATTACGGTTCGAACACTCGAACACCAATGCGGATTCTCCTGCACAGTGGCAGATACGTAAATACGGCGTTTACATGCCATTTCTCACGCATTAGGGTTCGAACACTCGAACACCTATACGGATTCTCCTGCACAGTGGCAGATACGTAAATACGGCGTTTACATACCATTTCTCACGCATTAAGGTTCGGACACTAGAACACCTATGCGGATTCCCCTGCACAGTGGCAGATATGTAAATACGGCGTTTACATACCATTTCTGACGCATTACGGTTCGACCACTCGAACACCTATACGGACTCTCCTGCACAGTGGCAGATATGTAAATACGGCGTTTACATACCATTTCTCACGCATTAAGGTTCGAACACTCGAACACCTATGCGGATTCTCCTCCACAATGGCAGATATGTAAATACGGCGTTTACATACCATTTCTCACGCATTGGGGTTCGAACACTCGAACACCTATGCGGATTCTCTTGCACAGTGGCAGATATGTAAATACGGCGTTTACATACCATTTCTCACACATTAGGGTTCGAACGCTCGAACACCTATACGGATTCTCCTGCATAGTGGCAGATATGTAAATACGGCGTTTGCATACCATTTCTCACGCATTAGGGTTCGAACACTCGAACACCTATGCGGATTCTCCTGCACAGTGGCAGATATGTAAATACGGCGTTTACATACCATTTCTGACGCATTACGGTTCGAACACTCGAACACCTATACGGACTCTCCTGCACAGTGGCAGATATGTAAATACGGCGTTTACATACCATTTCTCACGCATTAGGGTTCGAACACTCGAACACCTATGCGGATTCTCCTGCACAGTGGCAGATATGTAAATACGGCGTTTACATACCATTTCTGACGCATTATTGTTCGAACACTCGAACAGCTATACGGATTCTCCTGCACAGTGGCAGATATGTAAATACGGCGTTTACATACCATTTCTGACGCATTACGGTTCGAACACTCGAACACCGATGCGGATTCTTCTGCACAGTGGCAGATATGTAAATACGGCGTTTACATACCATTTCTCACGCATTTGGGTTCGAACACTCGAACACCTATACGGATTCTCCTGCACAGTGGCAGATATGTAAATACGGCGTTTACATACCATTTCTCACACATTATGGTTCGAACACTCGAACACCTATGCGGATTCTCCTGCACAGTGGCAGATATGTAAATACGGCGTTTACATACCATTTCTGACGCATTACGGTTTGAACACTCGAACACCTATACGGACTCTCCTGCATAGTGGCAGATATGTAAATACGGCGTTTACATACCATTTCTCACGCATTAAGGTTCGAACACTCGAACACCTATGCGGAGTCTCCTGCACAGTGGCAGATATGTAAATACGGCGTTTACATACCATTTCTCACGCATTAGGGTTCGAACACTCGAACACCTATGCAGATTCTCTTGCACAGTGGCAGATATGTGAATACGGCGTTTACATACCATTTCTCACGCATTAGGGTTCGAACACTCGAACACCTATACGGATTCTCCTGCACAGTGGCAGATATGTAAATACGGCGTTTGCATACCATTTCTCACACATTAGGGTTCGAACACTCGAACACCAATACGGATTCTCCTGCACAGTGGCAGATATGTAAATACGGCGTTTACATAATATTTCTCACGCATTAGGGTTCGAACACTCGAACACCTATGCGGATTCCCCTGCACAGTGGCAGATATGTAAATACGGCGTTTACATACCATTTCTGACGCATTACTGTTCGAACACTCGAACAGCTATTCGGATTCTCCTGCACAGTGGCAGATATGTAAATACGGCGTTTACATACCATTTCTGACGCATTACGGTTCGAACACTCGAACACCAATGCGGATTTTCCTGCACAGTGGCAGATATGTAAATACGGCGTTTACATGCCATTTCTCACGCATTAGGGTTCGAACACTCGAACACCTATACGGATTCTCCTGCACAGTGGCAGATATGTAAATACGGCGTTTACATACCATTTCTCACGCATTAGGGTTCGAACACTCGAACACCTATACGGATTCTCCTGCACAGTGGCAGATATGTAAATACGGCGTTTACATACCGTTACTCACGCATTACGGTTCGAACACTCGAACACCTATACGGATTCTCCTGCACAGTGGCAGATATGTAAATACGGCATTTACATACCATTTCTGACGCATTACGGTTCGAACACTCGAACACCTATACGGATTCTCTTGCGCAGTGACAGATCTGTAAATACGGCGTTTACATACCATTTCTCACGCATTAGGGTTCGAACACTCGAACACCTATACGGATTCTCCTGCACAGTGGCAGATATGTAAATACGGCGTTTACATACCATTTCTCACGCATTAAGGTTCGAACACTCGAACACCTATGCGGATTCTCCTGCACAGTGGCAGATATGTAAATACGGCGTTTACATACCATTTCTGACGCATTATTGTTCGAACACTGGAACAGCTATACGGATTCTCCTGCACAGTGGCAGATATGTAAATACGGCGTTTACATACCATTTCTCACGCATTAGGGTTCGAACACTCGAACACCTATACGGATTCTCCTGCATGTGGCAGATATGTAAATACGGCGTTTACATACCATTTCTCACGCATTAAGGTTCGAACACTCGAACACCTATGCGGATTCTCCTGCATAGTGGCAGATATGTAAATACGGCGTTTACATACCATTTCTGACGCATTATTGTTCGAACACTCGAACAGCTATACGGATTCTCCTGCACAGTGGCAGATATGTAAATACGGCGTTTACATACCATTTCTGACGCATTACGGTTCGACCACTCGAACACCTATGCGGATTCTCCAGCACAGTGGCAGATATGTAAATACGGCGTTTACATACCATTTCTCACGCATTAGGGTTCGAACACTCGAACACCTATGCGGAATCTCTTGCACAGTGGCAGATATGTAAATACGGCGTTTACATACCATTTCTCACACATTATGGTTCGAACACTCGAACACCTATGCGGATTCTCCTGCACAGTGGCAGATATGTATATACGGCGTTTACATACCATTTCTGACGCATTACGGTTTGAACACTCGAACACCTATACGGACTCTCCTGCATAGTGGCAGATATGTAAATACGGCGTTTACATACCATTTCTCACGCATTTAGGTTCGAACACTCATACACCTATGCGGATTCTCCTGCACAGTGGCAGATATGTAAATACGGCGTTTACATACCATTTCTCACGCATTAGGGTTCAGACACTCGAACACCTATGCAGATTCTCTTGCACAGTGGCAGATATGTAAATACGGCGTTTACATACCATTTCTCACGCATTAGTGTTCGAACACTCGAACACCTATACGGATTCTCCTGCACAGTGGCAGATATGTAAATACGGCGTTTGCATACCATTTCTCACACATTAGGGTTCGAACACTCGAACACCTATACGGATTCTCCTGCACAGTGGCAGATATGTAAATACGGCGTTTACATACCATTTCTCACGCATTAGGGTTCGAACACTCGAACACCTATGCGGATTCTCCTGCACAGTGGCAGATATGTGAATACGGCGTTTACATACCATTTCTGACGCATTACTGTTCGAACACTCGAACAGCTATACGGATTCTCCTGCACAGTGGCAGATATGTAAATACGGCGTTTACATACCATTTCTGACGCATTATTGTTCGAACACTCGAACAGCTATACGGATTCTCCTGCACAGTGGCAGATATGTAAATACGGCGTTTACATACCATTTCTGACGCATTACGGTTCGAACACTCGAACACCGATGCGGATTCTCCTGCACAGTGGCAGATATGTAAATACGGCGTTTACATACCATTTCTCACGCATTAGGGTTCGAACACTCGAACACCTATACGGATTCTCCTGCACAGTGGCAGATATGTAAATACGGCGTTTACATACCATTACTCACGCATTACGGTTCGAACACTCGAACACCTATACGGATTCTCCTGCACAGTGGCAGATATGTAAATACGGCATTTACATACCATTTCTGACGCATTACGGTTCGAACACACGAACACCTTTACGGATTCTCTTGCGCAGTGACAGATCTGTAAATACGGCGTTTACATACCATTTCTCACGCATTAGGGTTCGAACACTCGAACACCTATACGGATTCTCCTGCACAGTGGCAGATATGTAAATACGGCGTTTACATACCATTTCTCACGCATTAAGGTTCGAACACTCGAACACCTATGCGGATTCTCCTGCACAGTGGCAGATATGCAAATACGGCGTTTACATACCATTTCTGACGCATTATTGTTCGAACACTGGAACAGCTATACGGATTCTCCTGCACAGTGGCAGATATGTAAATACGGCGTTTACATACCATTTCTCACGCATTAGGGTTCGAACACTCGAACACCTATACGGATTCTCCTGCATGTGGCAGATATGTAAATACGGCGTTTACATACCATTTCTCACGCATTAAGGTTCGAACACTCGAACACCTATGCGGATTCTCTTGCACAGTGGCAGATATGTAAATACGGCGTTTACATACCATTTCTCACACATTAGGGTTCGAACGCTCGAACACCTATACGGATTCTCCTGCACAGTGGCAGATATGTAAATACGGCGTTTGCATACCATTTCTGACGCATTAGGGTTCGAACACTCGAACACCTATGCGGATTCTCCTGCACAGTGGCAGATATGTAAATACGGCGTTTACATACCATTTCTGACGCATTACGGTTCGAACACTCGAACACCTATACGGACTCTCCTGCACAGTGGCAGATATGTAAATACGGCGTTTACATACCATTTCTCACGCATTAGGGTTCGAACACTCGAACACCTATGCGGATTCTCCTGCACAGTGGCAGATATGTAAATACGGCGTTTACATACCATTTCTGATGCATTATTGTTCGAACACTCGAACAGCTATACGGATTCTCCTGCACAGTGGCAGATATGTAAATACGGCGTTTACATACCATTTCTGACGCATTACGGTTCGAACACTCGAACACCGATGCGGATTCTCCTGCACAGTGGCAGATATGTAAATACGGCGTTTACATACCATTTCTCACGCATTTGGGTTCGAACACTCGAACACCTATACGGATTCTCCTGCACAGTGGCAGATATGTAAATACGGCGTTTACATACCATTTCTCACACATTATGGTTCGAACACTCGAACACCTATGCGGATTCTCCTGCACAGTGGCAGATATGTAAATACGGCGTTTACATACCATTTCTGACGCATTACGGTTTGAACACTTGAACACCTATACGGACTCTCCTGCCCAGTGGCAGATATGTAAATACGGCGTTTACATACCATTTCTCACGCATTAAGGTTCGAACACTCGAACACCTATGCGGATTCTCCTGCACAGTGGCAGATATGTAAATACGGCGTTTACATACCATTTCTCACGCATTAGGGTTCGAACACTCGAACACCTATGCAGATTCTCTTGCACAGTGGCAGATATGTAAATACGGCGTTCACATACCATTTCTCACGCATTAGGGTTCGAACACTCGAACACCTATACGGATTCTCCTGCACAGTGGCAGATATGTAAATACGGCGTTTGCATACCATTTCTCACACATTAGGGTTCGAACACTCGAACACCTATACGGATTCTCCTGCACAGTGGCAGATATGTAAATACGGCGTTTCCATACCATTTCTCACGCATTAGGGTTCGAACACTCGAACACCAATGCGGATTCTCCTGCACAGTGGCAGATATGTAAATACGGCGTTTACATACCATTTCTGACGCATTACTGTTCGAACACTCGAACAGCTATACGGATTCTCCTGCACAGTGGCAGATATGTAAATACGGCGTTTACATACCATTTCTGACGCATTACGGTTCGAACACTCGAACACCAATGCGGATTTTCCTGCACAGTGGCAGATATGTAAATACGGCGTTTACATGCCATTTCTCACGCATTAGGGTTCGAACACTCGAACACCTATACGGATTCTCCTGCACAGTGGCAGATATGTAAATACGGCGTTTACATACCATTTCTCACGCATTAGGGTTCGAACACTCGAACACCTATGCGGATTCTCCTGCACAGTGGCAGATATGTAAATACGGCGTTTACATACCATTTCTGACGCATTACTGTTCGAACACTCGAACAGCTATACGGATTCTCCTGCACAGTGGCAGATATGTAAATACGGCGTTTACATACCATTTCTGACGCCTTACGGTTTGAACACTCGAACACCAATGCGGATTCTCCTGCACAGTGGCAGATATGTAAATACGGCGTTTACATACCATTTCTCACGCATTAGGGTTCGAACACTCGAACACCTATACGGATTCTCCTGCACAGTGGCAGATATGTAAATACGGCGTTTGCATACCATTTCTCACGCATTAGGGTTCGAACACTCGAACACCTATGCGGATTCTCCTGCACAGTGGCAGATATGTAAATACGGCGTTTACATACCATTTCTGACGCATTACGGTTCGAACACTCGAACTCCTATACGGACTCTCCTGCACAGTGGCAGATATGCAAATACGGCGTTTACATACCATTTCTCACACATTAAGGTTCGAACACTCGAACACCTATGCGGATTCTCCTCCACAGTGGCAGATATGTAAATACGGCGTTTACATACCATTCCTGACGCATTACGGTTCGAACACTCGAACAGCAATACGGATTCTCCTGCACAGTGGCAGATATGTAAATACGGCGTTTACATACCATTTCTGACGCATTACGGTTCGAACACTCGAATACCTATGCGGATTCTCTTGCACAGTGACAGATATGTAAATACGGCGTTTACATACCATTTCTCACGCATTAGGGTTCGAACAGTCGAACACCTATGCGGATTCTCCTGCACAGTGGTAGATATGTAAATACGGCGTTTACATACCACTTCTCACGCATTAGGGTTCGAACACTCGAACACCTATACGGATTCTCCTGCACAGTGGAAGATATGTAAATACGGCGTTTACATACCATTTCTCACGCATTAAGGTTCGAACACTCGAACACCTATGCGGATTGTCCTCCACAGTGGCAGATATGTTAATACGGCGTTTACATACCATTTCTCACGCATTAGAGTTCGAACAATCGAACACCTATGCGGATTCTCTTGCACAGTGGCAGATATGTAAATACGGCGTTTCCATACCATTTCTCACGCATTAGGGTTCGAACACTCGAACACCTATGCGGATTCTCCTGCACAGTGGCAGACATGTAAATACGGCGTTTACATACCATTTCTGACGCATTACGGTTCGAACACTCGAACACCTATACGGATTCTCCTGCACAGTGGCAGATATGTAAATACGGCGTTTACATACCATTACTCACGTATTACGGTTCGAACACTCGAACAGCTATACGGATTCTCCTGCACAGTGGCAGATATGTAAATACGGCATTTACATACCATTTCTGACGCATTACGGTTCGAACACTCGAACACCTATACGGATTCTCTTGCACAGTGGCAGATCTGTAAATACGGCGTTTACATACCATTTCTCACACATTAGGGTTCGAACACTCGAACACCTATACGGATTCTCCTGCACAGTGTCAGATATGTAAATACGGCGTTTACATACCATTTCTCACGCATTAAGGTTCGAACACTCGAACACCTATGCGGATTCTCCTGCACAGTGGCAGATATGTAAATACGGCGTTTACATACCATTTCTGACGCATTATTGTTCGAACACTGGAACAGCTATACGGATTCTCCTGCACAGTGGCAGATATGTAAATACGGCGTTTACATACCATTTCACACGCATTAGGGTTCGAACACTCGAACACCTATACGGATTCTCCTGCATGTGGCAGATATGTAAATACGGCGTTTACATACCATTTCTCATGCATTAAGGTTCGAACACTCGAACACCTATGCGGATTCTCCTGCAGAGTGGCAGATATGTAAATACGGCGTTTACATACCATTTCTGACGCATTATTGTTCGAACACTCGAACAGCTATACGGATTCTCCTGCACAGTGGCAGATATGTAAATACGGCGTTTACATACCATTTCTGACGCATTACGGTTCGACCACTCGAACACCTATGCGGATTCTCCAGCACAGTGGCAGATATGTAAATACGGCGTTTACATACCATTTCTCACGCATTAGGGTTCGAACACTCGAACACCTATACGGATTCTCCTACACAGTGGCAGATATGTAAATACGGCGTTTACATACCATTTCTCACACATTAAGGTTCGAACACTCGAACACCTATGCGGATTCTCCTGCACAGTGGCAGCTATGTAAATACGGCGTTTACATACCATTTCTGACGCATTACGGTTTGAACACTCGAACACCTATACGAACTCTCCTACACAGTGGCAGATATGTAAATACGGCGTTTACATACCATTTCTCACGCATTAAGGTTCGAACACTCGAACACCTATACGGATTCTCCTGCACAGTGGCAGATATGTAAATACGGCATTTACATACCATTTCTGACGCATTATGGTTCGAACACTCAAACACCTATGCGGATTCTCCGGCACAGTGGCAGATATGTAAATACGGCGTTTACATACCATTTCTCATGCATTAGGGTTCGAACACTCGAACACCTATACGGATTCTCCTGCACAGTGGCAGATATGTAAATACGGCATTTACATACCATTTCTGACGCATTACGGTTCGAACACTCGAACACCTATACGGATTCTCTTGCACAGTGGCAGATATGTAAATACGGCGTTTACATACCATTTCTCACGCATTAGGGTTCGAACACTCGAACACCTATACGGATTCTCCTGCACAGTGGCAGATATGTAAATACGGCGTTTACATACCATTTCTCACGCATTAAGGTTCGAACACTCGAACACCTACGCGGATTCTCCTGCACAGTGGCAGATATGTAAATACGGCGTTTACATACCATTTCTGACGCATTATTGGTCGAACACTGGAACAGCTATACGGATTCTCCTGCACAGTGGCAGATATGTAAATACGGCGTTTACATACCATTTCTCACGCATTAGGGTTCGAACACTAGAACACCTATACGGATTCTCCTGCATGTGGCAGATATGTAAATACGGCGTTTACATACCATTTCTCACGCATTAAGGTTCGAACACTCGAACACCTATGCGGATTCTCCTGCACAGTGGCAGATATGTAAATACGGCGTTTACATACCATTTCTGACGCATTACGGTTTGAACACTCGAACACCTATACGAACTCTCCTGTACAGTGGCAGATATGTAAATACGGCGTTTACATACCATTTCTCACGCATTAAGGTTCGAACACTCGAACACCTATGCGGATTCTCCTGCACAGTGGCAGATATGTAAATACGGCGTTTACATACCATTTCTCACGCATTAGGGTTCGAACACTCGAACACCTATGCGGATTCTCTTGCACAGTGGCAGATATGTAAATACGGCGTTTACATACCATTTCTCACGCATTAGGGTTCGAACAGTCGAACACCTATGCGGATTCTCCTGCACAGTGGCAGATATGTAAATACGACGTTTACATACCATTTCTGACGCATTACGGTTCGAACACTCGAACAGCTATACGGATTCTCCTGCACAGTGGCAGATATGTAAATACGGCATTTACATACCATTTCTGACACATTATGGTTCGAACACTCAAACACCTATGCGGATTCTCCGGCACAGTGGCAGATATGTAAATACGGCGTTTACATACCATTTCTAATGCATTAGGGTTCGAACACTCGAACACCTATACGGATTCTCCTGCGCAGTGGCAGATATGTAAATACGGCGTTTACATACCATTTCTCACGCATTAAGGTTCGAACACTCGAACACCTATGCGGATTCTCCTGCACAGTGGCAGATATGTAAATACGGCGTTTACACACCATTTCTGACGCATTACGGTTCGAACACTCGAACAGCTATACGGATTCTCCTGCACAGTGGCAGATATGTAAATACGGCGTTTACATACCATTTCTGACGCATTACGGTTCGTACACTCGAACACCTATACGGATTCTCCTGCACAGTGGCAGATATGTAAATACGGAATTTACATACCATTTCTGACGCATTACGGTTCGAACACTCGAACACCTATACGGATTCTCTTGCACAGTGGCAGATATGTAAATACGGCGTTTACATACCATTTCTCACGCATTAGGGTTCGAACACTCGAACACCTATACGGATTCTACTGCACAGTGGCAGATATGTAAATACGGCGTTTACATACCATTTCTCACGCATTAAGGTTCGAACACTCGAACACCTATGCGGATTCTCCTGCACAGTGGCAGATATGTAAATACGGCGTTTACATACCATTTCTGACGCATTATTGTTCGAACACTGGAACAGCTATACGGATTCTCCTGCACAGTGGCAGATATGTAAATACGGCGTTTACATACCATTTCTCACGCATTAGGGTTCGAACACTCGAACACCTATACGGATTCTCCTGCATGTGGCAGATATGTAAATACGGCGTTTACATGCCATTTCTCACGCATTAAGGTTCGAACACTCGAACACCTATGCGGATTCTCCTGCACAGTGGCAGATATGTAAATACGGCGTTTACATACCATTTCTGACGCATTACGGTTCGACCACTCGAACACCTATGCGGATTCTCCAGCACAGTGGCAGATATGTAAATACGGCGTTTACATACCATTTCTCACGCATTACGGTTCGAACACTCGAACACCTATACGGATTCTCCTACACAGTGGCAGATATGTAAATACGGCGTTTACCTACCATTTCTCACACATTAAGGTTCGAACACTCGAACAACTATGCGGATTCTCCTGCACAGTGGCAGATATGTAAATACGGCGTTTACATACCATTTCTGACGCATTACGGTTGGAACACTCGAACAACCATACGGACTCTCCTGCACAGTGGCAGATATGTAAATACGGCGTTTACATACCATTTCTCACGCATTAACGTTCGAACACTCGAACACCTATGCGGATTCTCCTGCACAGTGGCAGATATGTAAATACGGCGTTTACATACCATTTCTCACGCATTAGGGTATGAACACTCGAACACCTATGCGGATTCTCTTGCACAGTGGCAGATATGTAAATACGGCGTTTACATACCATTTCTCACGCATTAGGGTTCGAACACTCGAACACCTATGCGGATTCTCGTGCACAGTGGCAGATATGTAAATACGACGTTTACATACCATTTCTGACGCATTACGGTTCGAACACTCAAACACCTATGCGGATTCTCTTGCACAGTGGCAGATATGTAAATACGGCATTTACATACCATTTCTGACGCATTATGGTTCAAACACTCAAACACCTATGCGGATTCTCCGGCACAGTGGCAGATATGTAAATACGGCGTTTACATACCATTTCTCATGCATTAGGGTTCGAACACTCGAACACCTATACGGATTCTCCAGCACAGTGGCAGATATGTAAATACGGCATTTACATACCATTTCTGACGCATTACGGTTCGAACACTCGAACACCTATACGGATTCTCTTGCACAGTTGCAGATATGTAAATACGGCGTTTACATACCATTTCTCACGCATTAGGGTTCGAACACTCGAACACCTATACGGATTCTCCTGCACAGTGGCAGATATGTAAATACGGCGTTTACATACCATTTCTCACGCATTAAGGTTCGAACACTCGAACACCTATGCGGATTCTCCTACACAGTGGCAGATATGTAAATACGGCGTTTACATACCATTTCTGACGCATTATTGTTCGAACACTGGAACAGCTATACGGATTCTCCTGCACAGTGGCAGATATGTAAATACGGCGTTTACATACCATTTCTCACGCATTAGGGTTCGAACACTCGAACACCTATACGGATTCTCCTGCATGTGGCAGATATGTAAATACGGCGTTTACATACCATTTCTCACGCATTAAGGTTCGAACACTCGAACACCTATGCGGATTCTCCTGCACAGTGGCAGATATGTAAATACGGCGTTTACATACCATTTCTGACGCATTATTGTTCGAACACTCGAACAGCTATACGGATTCTCCTGCACAGTGGCAGATATGTAAATACGGCGTTTACATACCATTTCTGACGCATTACGGTTCGAACACTCGAACACCTATGCGGATTCTCCAGCACAGTGGCAGATATGTAAATACGGCGTTTACATACCATTTCTCACGCATTAGGGTTCGAACACTCGAACACCTATACGGATTCTCCAACACAGTGGCAGATATGTAAATACGGCGTTTACATACCATTTCTCACACATTAAGGTTCGAACACTCGAACACCTATGCGGATTCTCCTGCACAGTGGCAGATATGTAAATACGGCGTTTACATACCATTTCTGACGCATTACGGTTTGAACACTCGAACACCTATACGAACTCTCCTGCACAGTGGCAGATATGTAAATACGGCGTTTACATACCATTTCTCACGCATTAAGGTTCGAACACTCGAACACCTATGCGGATTCTCCTGCACAGTGGCAGATATGTAAATACGGCGTTTACATACCATTTCTCACGCATTAGGGTTCGAACAGTCGAACACCTATGCGGATTCTCCTGCACAGTGGCAGATATGTAAATACGACGTTTACATACCATTTCTGACGCATTACGGTTCGAACACTCGAACAGCTATACGGATTCTCCTGCACAGTGGCAGATATGTAAATACGGCGTTTGCATACCATTTCTCACGCATTAGGGTTTGAACACTCGAACACCTATGCGGATTCTCTTGCACAGTGGCAGATATGTAAATACGGCGTTTACATACCATTTCTGACGCATTACGGTTCGAACACTCGAACAGCAATACGGATTCTCCTGCACGGTGACAGATATGTAAATACGGCGTTTACATACCATTTCTGACGCATTACGGTTCGAACACTCGAACACCTATACGGATTCTCCTGCACAGTGGCAGATATATAAATACGGCGTTTCCATACCATTTCTCACGCATTAGGGTTCGAACACTCGAACACCTATGCGGATTCTCCTGCACAGTGGCAGATATGTAAATACGGCGTTTACATACCATTTCTGACGCATTACGGTTCGAACACTCGAACACCTATACGGATTCTCCTACACAGTGGCAGATATGTAAATACGGCGTTTACATACCATTACTCACGCATTACGGTTCGAACACTCGAACACCAATGCGGATTCTCTGGCACAGTGGCAGATATGTAAATACGGCGTTTACATACCATTTCTGACGCATTACGGTTCGAACACTCGAACAGCAATACGGATTCTCCTGCACGGTGGCAGATATGTAAATACGGCGTTTACATACCATTTCTGACGCATTACGGTTCGAACACTCGAACACCTATGCGGATTCTCTTGCACAGTGGCAGATATGTAAATACGGCGTTTACATACCATTTCTCACGCATTAGGGTTCGAACACTCGAACACCTATACGGATTCTCCTGCACAGTGGCAGATATGTAAATACGGCGTTTACATACCATTTCTCACGCATTAAGGTTCGAACACTCGAACACCTACGCGGATTCTCCTGCACAGTGGCAGATATGTAAATACGGCGTTTACATACCATTTCTGACGCATTATTGTTCGAACACTGGAACAGCTATACGGATTCTCCTGCACAGTGGCAGATATGTAAATACGGCGTTTACATACCATTTCTCACGCATTAGGGTTCGAACACTCGAACACCTATACGGATTCTCCTGCATGTGGCAGATATGTAAATACGGCGTTTACATACCATTTCTCACGCATTAAGGTTCGAACACTCGAACACCTATGCGGATTCTCCTGCACAGTGGCAGATATGTAAATACGGCGTTTACATACCATTTCTGACGCATTACGGTTTGAACACTCGAACACCTATACGAACTCTCCTGTACAGTGGCAGATATGTAAATACGGCGTTTACATACCATTTCTCACGCATTAAGGTTCGAACAC
This sequence comes from Camellia sinensis, assembly GCF_055761805.1. NCBI lineage: Eukaryota > Viridiplantae > Streptophyta > Magnoliopsida > Ericales > Theaceae > Camellia > Camellia sinensis. Next base: position 50,988,796 of record NC_138965.1, read on the forward strand.
TCGAACACCTATGCGGATTCTCCTGCACAGTGGCAGATATGTAAATACGGCGTTTACATACCATTTCTCACGCATTAGGGTTCGAACACTCGAACACCTATGCGGATTCTCTTGCACAGTGGCAGATATGTAAATACGGCGTTTACATACCATTTCTCACGCATTAGGGTTCGAACAGTCGAACACCTATGCGGATTCTCCTGCACAGTGGCAGATATGTAAATACGACGTTTACATACCATTTCTGACGCATTACGGTTCGAACACTCGAACAGCTATACGGATTCTCCTGCACAGTGGCAGATATGTAAATACGGCATTTACATACCATTTCTGACACATTATGGTTCGAACACTCAAACACCTATGCGGATTCTCCGGCACAGTGGCAGATATGTAAATACGGCGTTTACATACCATTTCTCATGCATTAGGGTTCGAACACTCGAACACCTATACGGATTCTCCTGCACAGTGGCAGATATGTAAATACGGCATTTACATACCATTTCTGACGCATTACGGTTCGAACACTCGAACACCTATACGGATTCTCTTGCACAGTGGCAGATATGTAAATACGGCGTTTACATACCATTTCTCACGCATTAGGGTTCGAACACTCGAACACCTATACGGATTCTCCTGCACAGTGGCAGATATGTAAATACGGCGTTTACATACCATTTCTCACGCATTAAGGTTCGAACACTCGAACACCTACGCGGATTCTCCTGCACAGTGGCAGATATGTAAATACGGCGTTTACATACCATTTCTGACGCATTATTGGTCGAACACTGGAACAGCTATACGGATTCTCCTGCACAGTGGCAGATATGTAAATACGGCGTTTACATACCATTTCTCACGCATTAGGGTTCGAACACTCGAACACCTATACGGATTCTCCTGCATGTGGCAGATATGTAAATACGGCGTTTACATACCATTTCTCACGCATTAAGGTTCGAACACTCGAACACCTATGCGGATTCTCCTGCACAGTGGCAGATATGTAAATACGGCGTTTACATACCATTTCTGACGCATTACGGTTTGAACACTCGAACACCTATACGAACTCTCCTGTACAGTGGCAGATATGTAAATACGGCGTTTACATACCATTTCTCACGCATTAAGGTTCGAACACTCGAACACCTATGCGGATTCTCCTGCACAGTGGCAGATATGTAAATACGGCGTTTACATACCATTTCTCACGCATTAGGGTTCGAACACTCGAACACCTATGCGGATTCTCTTGCACAGTGGCAGATATGTAAATACGGCGTTTACATACCATTTCTCACGCATTAGGGTTCGAACAGTCGAACACCTATGCGGATTCTCCTGCACAGTGGCAGATATGTAAATACGACGTTTACATACCATTTCTGACGCATTACGGTTCGAACACTCGAACAGCTATACGGATTCTCCTGCACAGTGGCAGATATGTAAATACGGCATTTACATACCATTTCTGACACATTATGGTTCGAACACTCAAACACCTATGCGGATTCTCCGGCACAGTGGCAGATATGTAAATACGGCGTTTACATACCATTTCTAATGCATTAGGGTTCGAACACTCGAACACCTATACGGATTCTCCTGCGTAGTGGCAGATATGTAAATACGGCGTTTACATACCATTTCTCACGCATTAAGGTTCGAACACTCGAACACCTATGCGGATTCTCCTGCACAGTGGCAGATATGTAAATACGGCGTTTACACACCATTTCTGACGCATTACGGTTCGAACACTCGAACAGCTATACGGATTCTCCTGCACAGTGGCAGATATGTAAATACGGCGTTTACATACCATTTCTGACGCATTACGGTTCGTACACTCGAACACCTATACGGATTCTCCTGCACAGTGGCAGATATGTAAATACGGAATTTACATACCATTTCTGACGCATTACGGTTCGAACACTCGAACACCTATACGGATTCTCTTGCACAGTGGCAGATATGTAAATACGGCGTTTACATACCATTTCTCACGCATTAGGGTTCGAACACTCGAACACCTATACGGATTCTACTGCACAGTGGCAGATATGTAAATACGGCGTTTACATACCATTTCTCACGCATTAAGGTTCGAACACTCGAACACCTATGCGGATTCTCCTGCACAGTGGCAGATATGTAAATACGGCGTTTACATACCATTTCTGACGCATTATTGTTCGAACACTGGAACAGCTATACGGATTCTCCTGCACAGTGGCAGATATGTAAATACGGCGTTTACATACCATTTCTCACGCATTAGGGTTCGAACACTCGAACACCTATACGGATTCTCCTGCATGTGGCAGATATGTAAATACGGCGTTTACATGCCATTTCTCACGCATTAAGGTTCGAACACTCGAACACCTATGCGGATTCTCCTGCACAGTGGCAGATATGTAAATACGGCGTTTACATACCATTTCTGACGCATTACGGTTCGACCACTCGAACACCTATGCGGATTCTCCAGCACAGTGGCAGATATGTAAATACGGCGTTTACATACCATTTCTCACGCATTACGGTTCGAACACTCGAACACCTATACGGATTCTCCTACACAGTGGCAGATATGTAAATACGGCGTTTACCTACCATTTCTCACACATTAAGGTTCGAACACTCGAACAACTATGCGGATTCTCCTGCACAGTGGCAGATATGTAAATACGGCGTTTACATACCATTTCTGACGCATTACGGTTGGAACACTCGAACAACCATACGGACTCTCCTGCACAGTGGCAGATATGTAAATACGGCGTTTACATACCATTTCTCACGCATTAACGTTCGAACACTCGAACACCTATGCGGATTCTCCTGCACAGTGGCAGATATGTAAATACGGCGTTTACATACCATTTCTCACGCATTAGGGTTCGAACACTCGAACACCTATGCGGATTCTCTTGCACAGTGGCAGATATGTAAATACGGCGTTTACATACCATTTCTCACGCATTAGGGTTCGAACACTCGAACACCTATGCGGATTCTCGTGCACAGTGGCAGATATGTAAATACGACGTTTACATACCATTTCTGACGCATTACGGTTCGAACACTCAAACACCTATGCGGATTCTCTTGCACAGTGGCAGATATGTAAATACGGCATTTACATACCATTTCTGACGCATTATGGTTCAAACACTCAAACACCTATGCGGATTCTCCGGCACAGTGGCAGATATGTAAATACGGCGTTTACATACCATTTCTCATGCATTAGGGTTCGAACACTCGAACACCTATACGGATTCTCCAGCACAGTGGCAGATATGTAAATACGGCATTTACATACCATTTCTGACGCATTACGGTTCGAACACTCGAACACCTATACGGATTCTCTTGCACAGTTGCAGATATGTAAATACGGCGTTTACATACCATTTCTCACGCATTAGGGTTCGAACACTCGAACACCTATACGGATTCTCCTGCACAGTGGCAGATATGTAAATACGGCGTTTACATACCATTTCTCACGCATTAAGGTTCGAACACTCGAACACCTATGCGGATTCTCCTACACAGTGGCAGATATGTAAATACGGCGTTTACATACCATTTCTGACGCATTATTGTTCGAACACTGGAACAGCTATACGGATTCTCCTGCACAGTGGCAGATATGTAAATACGGCGTTTACATACCATTTCTCACGCATTAGGGTTCGAACACTCGAACACCTATACGGATTCTCCTGCATGTGGCAGATATGTAAATACGGCGTTTACATACCATTTCTCACGCATTAAGGTTCGAACACTCGAACACCTATGCGGATTCTCCTGCACAGTGGCAGATATGTAAATACGGCGTTTACATACCATTTCTGACGCATTATTGTTCGAACACTCGAACAGCTATACGGATTCTCCTGCACAGTGGCAGATATGTAAATACGGCGTTTACATACCATTTCTGACGCATTACGGTTCGAACACTCGAACACCTATGCGGATTCTCCAGCATAGTGGCAGATATGTAAATACGGCGTTTACATACCATTTCTCACGCATTAGGGTTCGAACACTCGAACACCTATACGGATTCTCCAACACAGTGGCAGATATGTAAATACGGCGTTTACATACCATTTCTCACACATTAAGGTTCGAACACTCGAACACCTATGCGGATTCTCCTGCACAGTGGCAGATATGTAAATACGGCGTTTACATACCATTTCTGACGCATTACGGTTTGAACACTCGAACACCTATACGAACTCTCCTGCACAGTGGCAGATATGTAAATACGGCGTTTACATACCATTTCTCACGCATTAAGGTTCGAACACTCGAACACCTATGCGGATTCTCCTGCACAGTGGCAGATATGTAAATACGGCGTTTACATACCATTTCTCACGCATTAGGGTTCGAACAGTCGAACACCTATGCGGATTCTCCTGCACAGTGGCAGATATGTAAATACGACGTTTACATACCATTTCTGACGCATTACGGTTCGAACACTCGAACAGCTATACGGATTCTCCTGCACAGTGGCAGATATGTAAATACGGCGTTTGCATACCATTTCTCACGCATTAGGGTTTGAACACTCGAACACCTATGCGGATTCTCTTGCACAGTGGCAGATATGTAAATACGGCGTTTACATACCATTTCTGACGCATTACGGTTCGAACACTCGAACAGCAATACGGATTCTCCTGCACGGTGACAGATATGTAAATACGGCGTTTACATACCATTTCTGACGCATTACGGTTCGAACACTCGAACACCTATACGGATTCTCCTGCACAGTGGCAGATATATAAATACGGCGTTTCCATACCATTTCTCACGCATTAGGGTTCGAACACTCGAACACCTATGCGGATTCTCCTGCACAGTGGCAGATATGTAAATACGGCGTTTACATACCATTTCTGACGCATTACGGTTCGAACACTCGAACACCTATACGGATTCTCCTACACAGTGGCAGATATGTAAATACGGCGTTTACATACCATTACTCACGCATTACGGTTCGAACACTCGAACACCAATGCGGATTCTCTGGCACAGTGGCAGATATGTAAATACGGCGTTTACATACCATTTCTGACGCATTACGGTTCGAACACTCGAACAGCAATACGGATTCTCCTGCACGGTGGCAGATATGTAAATACGGCGTTTACATACCATTTCTGACGCATTACGGTTCGAACACTCGAACACCTATGCGGATTCTCTTGCACAGTGGCAGATATGTAAATACGGCGTTTACATACCATTTCTCACGCATTAGGGTTCGAACACTCGAACACCTATACGGATTCTCCTGCACAGTGGCAGATATGTAAATACGGCGTTTACATACCATTTCTCACGCATTAAGGTTCGAACACTCGAACACCTACGCGGATTCTCCTGCACAGTGGCAGATATGTAAATACGGCGTTTACATACCATTTCTGACGCATTATTGTTCGAACACTGGAACAGCTATACGGATTCTCCTGCACAGTGGCAGATATGTAAATACGGCGTTTACATACCATTTCTCACGCATTAGGGTTCGAACACTCGAACACCTATACGGATTCTCCTGCATGTGGCAGATATGTAAATACGGCGTTTACATACCATTTCTCACGCATTAAGGTTCGAACACTCGAACACCTATGCGGATTCTCCTGCACAGTGGCAGATATGTAAATACGGCGTTTACATACCATTTCTGACGCATTACGGTTTGAACACTCGAACACCTATACGAACTCTCCTGTACAGTGGCAGATATGTAAATACGGCGTTTACATACCATTTCTCACGCATTAAGGTTCGAACACTCGAACACCTATGCGGATTCTCCTGCACAGTGGCAGATATGTAAATACGGCGTTTACATACCATTTCTCACGCATTAGGGTTCGAACACTCGAACACCTATGCGGATTCTCTTGCACAGTGGCAGATATGTAAATACGGCGTTTACATACCATTTCTCACGCATTAGGGTTCGAACAGTCGAACACCTATGCGGATTCTCCTGCACAGTGGCAGATATGTAAATACGACGTTTACATACCATTTCTGACGCATTACGGTTCGAACACTCGAACAGCTATACGGATTCTCCTGCACAGTGGCAGATATGTAAATACGGCATTTACATACCATTTCTGACACATTATGGTTCGAACACTCAAACACCTATGCGGATTCTCCGGCACAGTGGCAGATATGTAAATACGGCGTTTACATACCATTTCTAATGCATTAGGGTTCGAACACTCGAACACCTATACGGATTCTCCTGCGCAGTGGCAGATATGTAAATACGGCGTTTACATACCATTTCTCACGCATTAAGGTTCGAACACTCGAACACCTATGCGGATTCTCCTGCACAGTGGCAGATATGTAAATACGGCGTTTACACACCATTTCTGACGCATTACGGTTCGAACACTCGAACAGCTATACGGATTCTCCTGCACAGTGGCAGATATGTAAATACGGCGTTTACATACCATTTCTGACGCATTACGGTTCGTACACTCGAACACCTATACGGATTCTCCTGCACAGTGGCAGATATGTAAATACGGAATTTACATACCATTTTTGACGCATTACGGTTCGAACACTCGAACACCTATACGGATTCTCTTGCACAGTGGCAGATATGTAAATACGGCGTTTACATACCATTTCTCACGCATTAGGGTTCGAACACTCGAACACCTATACGGATTCTACTGCACAGTGACAGATATGTAAATACGGCGTTTACATACCATTTCTCACGCATTAAGGTTCGAACACTCGAACACCTATGCGGATTCTCCTGCACAGTGGCAGATATGTAAATACGGCGTTTACATACCATTTCTGACGCATTATTGTTCGAACACTGGAACAGCTATACGGATTCTCCTGCACAGTGGCAGATATGTAAATACGGCGTTTACATACCATTTCTCACGCATTAGGGTTCGAACACTCGAACACCTATACGGATTCTCTTGCATGTGGCAGATATGTAAATACGGCGTTTACATGCCATTTCTCACGCATTAAGGTTCGAACACTCGAACACCTATGCGGATTCTCCTGCACAGTGGCAGATATGTAAATACGGCGTTTACATACCATTTCTGACGCATTACGGTTCGACCACTCGAACACCTATGCGGATTCTCCAGCACAGTGGCAGATATGTAAATACGGCGTTTACATACCATTTCTCACGCATTACGGTTCGAACACTCGAACACCTATACGGATTCTCCTACACAGTGGCAGATATGTAAATACGGCGTTTACCTACCATTTCTCACACATTAAGGTTCGAACACTCGAACACCTATGCGGATTCTCCTGCACAGTGGCAGATATGTAAATACGGCGTTTACATACCATTTCTGACGCATTACGGTTGGAACACTCGAACACCCATACGGGCTCTCCTGCACAGTGGCAGATATGTAAATACGGCGTTTACATACCATTTCTCACGCATTAACGTTCGAACACTCGAACACCTATGCGGATTCTCCTGCACAGTGGCAGATATGTAAATACGGCGTTTACATACCATTTCTCACGCATTAGGGTTCGAACACTCGAACACCTATGCGGATTCTCTTGCACAGTGGCAGATATGTAAATACGGCGTTTACATACCATTTCTCACGCATTAGGGTTCGAACACTCGAACACCTATGCGGATTCTCGTGCACAGTGGCAGATATGTAAATACGACGTTTACATACCATTTCTGACGCATTACGGTTCGAACACTCAAACACCTATGCGGATTCTCTTGCACAGTGGCAGATATGTAAATACGGCATTTACATACCATTTCTGACGCATTATGGTTCAAACACTCAAACACCTATGCGGATTCTCCGGCACAGTGGCAGATATGTAAATACGGCGTTTACATACCATTTCTCATGCATTAGGGTTCGAACACTCGAACACCTATACGGATTCTCCAGCACAGTGGCAGATATGTAAATACGGCATTTACATACCATTTCTGACGCATTACGGTTCGAACACTCGAACACCTATACGGATTCTCTTGCACAGTTGCAGATATGTAAATACGGCGTTTACATACCATTTCTCACGCATTAGGGTTCGAACACTCGAACACCTATACGGATTCTCCTGCACAGTGGCAGATATGTAAATACGGCGTTTACATACCATTTCTCACGCATTAAGGTTCGAACACTCGAACACCTATGCGGATTCTCCTACACAGTGGCAGATATGTAAATACGGCGTTTACATACCATTTCTGACGCATTATTGTTCGAACACTGGAACAGCTATACGGATTCTCCTGCACAGTGGCAGATATGTAAATACGGCGTTTACATACCATTTCTCACGCATTAGGGTTCGAACACTCGAACACCTATACGGATTCTCGTGCATGTGGCAGATATGTAAATACGGCGTTTACATACCATTTCTCACGCATTAAGGTTCGAACACTCGAACACCTATGCGGATTCTCCTGCACAGTGGCAGATATGTAAATACGGCGTTTACATACCATTTCTGACGCATTATTGTTCGAACACTCGAACAGCTATACGGATTCTCCTGCACAGTGGCAGATATGTAAATACGGCGTTTACATACCATTTCTGACGCATTACGGTTCGAACACTCGAACACCTATGCGGATTCTCCAGCACAGTGGCAGATATGTAAATACGGCGTTTACATACCATTTCTGACGCATTACGGTTTGAACACTCGAACACCTATACGAACTCTCCTGCACAGTGGCAGATATGTAAATACGGCGTTTACATACCATTTCTCACGCATTAAGGTTCGAACACTCGAACACCTATGCGGATTCTCCTGCACAGTGGCAGATATGTAAATACGGCGTTTACATACCATTTCTCACGCATTAGGGTTCGAACAGTCGAACACCTATGCGGATTCTCCTGCACAGTGGCAGATATGTAAATACGACGTTTACATACCATTTCTGACGCATTACGGTTCGAACACTCGAACAGCTATACGGATTCTCCTGCACAGTGGCAGATATGTAAATACGGCGTTTGCATACCATTTCTCACGCATTAGGGTTTGAACACTCGAACACCTATGCGGATTCTCTTGCACAGTGGCAGATATGTAAATACGGCGTTTACATACCATTTCTGACGCATTACGGTTCGAACACTCGAACAGCAATACGGATTCTCCTGCACGGTGACAGATATGTAAATACGGCGTTTACATACCATTTCTGACGCATTACGGTTCGAACACTCGAACACCTATACGGATTCTCCTGCACAGTGGCAGATATATAAATACGGCGTTTCCATACCATTTCTCACGCATTAGGGTTCGAACACTCGAACACCTATGCGGATTCTCCTGCACAGTGGCAGATATGTAAATACGGCGTTTACATACCATTTCTGACGCATTACGGTTCGAACACTCGAACACCTATACGGATTCTCCTGCACAGTGGCAGATATGTAAATACGGCGTTTACATACCATTACTCACGCATTACGGTTCGAACACTCGAACACCAATGCGGATTCTCTGGCACAGTGGCAGATATGTAAATACGGCGTTTACATACCATTTCTGACGCATTACGGTTCGAACACTCGAACAGCAATACGGATTCTCCTGCACGGTGGCAGATATGTAAATACGGCGTTTACATACCATTTCTGACGCATTACGGTTCGAACACTCGAACACCTATGCGGATTCTCTTGCACAGTGGCAGATATGTAAATACGGCGTTTACATACCATTTCTCACGCATTAGGGTTCGAACACTCGAACACCTATACGGATTCTCCTGCACAGTGGCAGATATGTAAATACGGCGTTTACATACCATTTCTCACGCATTAAGGTTCGAACACTCGAACACCTACGCGGATTCTCCTGCACAGTGGCAGATATGTAAATACGGCGTTTACATACCATTTCTGACGCATTATTGTTCGAACACTGGAACAGCTATACGGATTCTCCTGCACAGTGGCAGATATGTAAATACGGCGTTTACATACCATTTCTCACGCATTAGGGTTCGAACACTCGAACACCTATACGGATTCTCCTGCATGTGGCAGATATGTAAATACGGCGTTTACATACCATTTCTCACGCATTAAGGTTCGAACACTCGAACACCTATGCGGATTCTCCTGCACAGTGGCAGATATGTAAATACGGCGTTTACATACCATTTCTGACGCATTACGGTTTGAACACTCGAACACCTATACGAACTCTCCTGTACAGTGGCAGATATGTAAATACGGCGTTTACATACCATTTCTCACGCATTAAGGTTCGAACACTCGAACACCTATGCGGATTCTCCTGCACAGTGGCAGATATGTAAATACGGCGTTTACATACCATTTCTCACGCATTAGGGTTCGAACACTCGAACACCTATGCGGATTCTCTTGCACAGTGGCAGATATGTAAATACGGCGTTTACATACCATTTCTCACGCATTAGGGTTCGAACAGTCGAACACCTATGCAGATTCTCCTGCACAGTGGCAGATATGTAAATACGACGTTTACATACCATTTCTGACGCATTACGGTTCGCACACTCGAACAGCTATACGGATTCTCCTGCACAGTGGCAGATATGTAAATACGGCATTTACATACCATTTCTGACACATTATGGTTCGAACACTCAAACACCTATGCGGATTCTCCGGCACAGTGGCAGATATGTAAATACGGCGTTTACATACCATTTCTAATGCATTAGGGTTCGAACACTCGAACACCTATACGGATTCTCCTGCGCAGTGGCAGATATGTAAATACGGCGTTTACATACCATTTCTCACGCATTAAGGTTCGAACACTCTAACACCTATGCGGATTCTCCTGCACAGTGGCAGATATGTAAATACGGCGTTTACACACCATTTCTGACGCATTACGGTTCGAACACTCGAACAGCTATACGGATTCTCCTGCACAGTGGCAGATATGTAAATACGGCGTTTACATACCATTTCTGACGCATTACGGTTCGTACACTCGAACACCTATACGGATTCTCCTGCACAGTGGCAGATATGTAAATACGGAATTTACATACCATTTTTGACGCATTACGGTTCGAACACTCGAACACCTATACGGATTCTCTTGCACAGTGGCAGATATGTAAATACGGCGTTTACATACCATTTCTCACGCATTAGGGTTCGAACACTCGAACACCTATACGGATTCTACTGCACAGTGACAGATATGTAAATACGGCGTTTACATACCATTTCTCACGCATTAAGGTTCGAACACTCGAACACCTATGCGGATTCTCCTGCACAGTGGCAGATATGTAAATACGGCGTTTACATACCATTTCTGACGCATTATTGTTCGAACACTGGAACAGCTATACGGATTCTCCAGCACAGTGGCAGATATGTAAATACGGCGTTTACATACCATTTCTCACGCATTAGGGTTCGAACACTCGAACACCTATACGGATTCTCCTGCGTGTGGCAGATATGTAAATACGGCGTTTACATGCCATTTCTCACGCATTAAGGTTCGAACACTCGAACACCTATGCGGATTCTCCTGCACAGTGGCAGATATGTAAATACGGCGTTTACATACCATTTCTGACGCATTACGGTTCGACCACTCGAACACCTATGCGGATTCTCCAGCACAGTGGCAGATATGTAAATACGGCGTTTACATACCATTTCTCACGCATTACGGTTCGAACACTCGAACACCTATACGGATTCTCCTACACAGTGGCAGATATGTAAATACGGCGTTTACCTACCATTTCTCACACATTAAGGTTCGAACACTCGAACACCTATGCGGATTCTCCTGCACAGTGGCAGATATGTAAATACGGCGTTTACATACCATTTCTGACGCATTACGGTTGGAACACTCGAACACCCATACGGGCTCTCCTGCACAGTGGCAGATATGTAAATACGGCGTTTACATACCATTTCTCACGCATTAACGTTCGAACACTCGAACACCTATGCGGATTCTCCTGCACAGTGGCAGATATGTAAATACGGCGTTTACATACCATTTCTCACGCATTAGGGTTCGAACACTCGAACACCTATGCGGATTCTCTTGCACAGTGGCAGATATGTAAATACGGCGTTTACATACCATTTCTCACGCATTAGGGTTCGAACACTCGAACACCTATGCGGATTCTCGTGCACAGTGGCAGATATGTAAATACGACGTTTACATACCATTTCTGACGCATTACGGTTCGAACACTCAAACACCTATGCGGATTCTCTTGCACAGTGGCAGATATGTAAATACGGCATTTACATACCATTTCTGACGCATTATGGTTCGAACACTCAAACACCTATGCGGATTCTCCGGCACAGTGGCAGATATGTAAATACAGCGTTTACATACCATTTCTCATGCATTAGGGTTCGAACACTCGAACACCTATACGGATTCTCCAGCACAGTGGCAGATATGTAAATACGGCATTTACATACCATTTCTGACGCATTACGGTTCGAACACTCGAACACCTATACGGATTCTCTTGCACAGTTGCAGATATGTAAATACGGCGTTTACATACCATTTCTCACGCATTAGGGTTCGAACACTCGAACACCTATACGGATTCTCCTGCACAGTGGCAGATATGTAAATACGGCGTTTACATACCATTTCTCACGCATTAAGGTTCGAACACTCGAACACCTATGCGGATTCTCCTACACAGTGGCAGATATGTAAATACAGCGTTTACATACCATTTCTGACGCATTATTGTTCGAACACTGGAACAGCTATACGGATTCTCCTGCACAGTGGCAGATATGTAAATACGGCGTTTACATACCATTTCTCACGCATTAGGGTTCGAACACTCGAACACCTATACGGATTCTCCTGCATGTGGCAGATATGTAAATACGGCGTTTACATACCATTTCTCACGCATTAAGGTTCGAACACTCGAACACCTATGCGGATTCTCCTGCACAGTGGCAGATATGTAAATACGGCGTTTACATACCATTTCTGACGCATTATTGTTCGAACACTCGAACAGCTATACGGATTCTCCTGCACAGTGGCAGATATGTAAATACGGCGTTTACATACCATTTCTGACGCATTACGGTTCGAACACTCGAACACCTATGCGGATTCTCCAGCACAGTGGCAGATATGTAAATACGGCGTTTACATACCATTTCTCACGCATTAGGGTTCGAACACTCGAACACCTATACGGATTCTCCTACACAGTGGCAGATATGTAAATACGGCGTTTACATACCATTTCTCACACATTAAGGTTCGAACACTCGAACACCTATGCGGATTCTCCTGCACAGTGGCAGATATGTAAATACGGCGTTTACATACCATTTCTGACGCATTACGGTTTGAACACTCGAACACCTATACGAACTCTCCTGCACAGTGGCAGATATGTAAATACGGCGTTTACATACCATTTCTCACGCATTAAGGTTCGAACACTCGAACACCTATGCGGATTCTCCTGCACAGTGGCAGATATGTAAATACGGCGTTTACATACCATTTCTCACGCATTAGGGTTCGAACAGTCGAACACCTATGCGGATTCTCCTGCACAGTGGCAGATATGTAAATACGACGTTTACATACCATTTCTGACGCATTACGGTTCGAACACTCGAACAGCTATACGGATTCTCCTGCACAGTGGCAGATATGTAAATACGGCGTTTGCATACCATTTCTCACGCATTAGGGTTCGAACACTCGAACACCTATGCGGATTCTCTTGCACAGTGGCAGATATGTAAATACGGCGTTTACATACCATTTCTGACGCATTACGGTTCGAACACTCGAACAGCAATACGGATTCTCCTGCACGGTGACAGATATGTAAATACGGCGTTTACATACCATTTCTGACGCATTACGGTTCGAACACTCGAACACCTATACGGATTCTCCTGCACAGTGGCAGATATGTAAATACGGCGTTTCCATACCATTTCTCACGCATTAGGGTTCGAACACTCGAACACCTATGCGGATTCTCCTGCACAGTGGCAGATATGTAAATACGGCGTTTACATACCATTTCTGACGCATTACGGTTTGAACACTCGAACACCTATACGAACTCTCCTGTACAGTGGCAGATATGTAAATACGGCGTTTACATACCATTTCTCACGCATTAAGGTTCGAACACTCGAACACCTATGCGGATTCTCCTGCACAGTGGCAGATATGTAAATACGGCGTTTACATACCATTTCTCACGCATTAGGGTTCGAACACTCGAACACCTATGCGGATTCTCTTGCACAGTGGCAGATATGTAAATACGGCGTTTACATACCATTTCTCACGCATTAGGGTTCGAACAGTCGAACACCTATGCGGATTCTCCTGCACAGTGGCAGATATGTAAATACGACGTTTACATACCATTTCTGACGCATTACGGTTCGCACACTCGAACAGCTATACGGATTCTCCTGCACAGTGGCAGATATGTAAATACGGCATTTACATACCATTTCTGACACATTATGGTTCGAACACTCAAACACCTATGCGGATTCTCCGGCACAGTGGCAGATATGTAAATACGGCGTTTACATACCATTTCTAATGCATTAGGGTTCGAACACTCGAACACCTATACGGATTCTCCTGCGCAGTGGCAGATATGTAAATACGGCGTTTACATACCATTTCTCACGCATTAAGGTTCGAACACTCTAACACCTATGCGGATTCTCCTGCACAGTGGCAGATATGTAAATACGGCGTTTACACACCATTTCTGACGCATTACGGTTCGAACACTCGAACAGCTATACGGATTCTCCTGCACAGTGGCAGATATGTAAATACGGCGTTTACATACCATTTCTGACGCATTACGGTTCGTACACTCGAACACCTATACGGATTCTCCTGCACAGTGGCAGATATGTAAATACGGAATTTACATACCATTTTTGACGCATTACGGTTCGAACACTCGAACACCTATACGGATTCTCTTGCACAGTGGCAGATATGTAAATACGGCGTTTACATACCATTTCTCACGCATTAGGGTTCGAACACTCGAACACCTATACGGATTCTACTGCACAGTGACAGATATGTAAATACGGCGTTTACATACCATTTCTCACGCATTAAGGTTCGAACACTCGAACACCTATGCGGATTCTCCTGCACAGTGGCAGATATGTAAATACGGCGTTTACATACCATTTCTGACGCATTATTGTTCGAACACTGGAACAGCTATACGGATTCTCCAGCACAGTGGCAGATATGTAAATACGGCGTTTACATACCATTTCTCACGCATTAGGGTTCGAACACTCGAACACCTATACGGATTCTCCTGCGTGTGGCAGATATGTAAATACGGCGTTTACATGCCATTTCTCACGCATTAAGGTTCGAACACTCGAACACCTATGCGGATTCTCCTGCACAGTGGCAGATATGTAAATACGGCGTTTACATACCATTTCTGACGCATTACGGTTCGACCACTCGAACACCTATGCGGATTCTCCAGCACAGTGGCAGATATGTAAATACGGCGTTTACATACCATTTCTCACGCATTACGGTTCGAACACTCGAACACCTATACGGATTCTCCTACACAGTGGCAGATATGTAAATACGGCGTTTACCTACCATTTCTCACACATTAAGGTTCGAACACTCGAACACCTATGCGGATTCTCCTGCACAGTGGCAGATATGTAAATACGGCGTTTACATACCATTTCTGACGCATTACGGTTGGAACACTCGAACACCCATACGGGCTCTCCTGCACAGTGGCAGATATGTAAATACGGCGTTTACATACCATTTCTCACGCATTAACGTTCGAACACTCGAACACCTATGCGGATTCTCCTGCACAGTGGCAGATATGTAAATACGGCGTTTACATACCATTTCTCACGCATTAGGGTTCGAACACTCGAACACCTATGCGGATTCTCTTGCACAGTGGCAGATATGTAAATACGGCGTTTACATACCATTTCTCACGCATTAGGGTTCGAACACTCGAACACCTATGCGGATTCTCGTGCACAGTGGCAGATATGTAAATACGACGTTTACATACCATTTCTGACGCATTACGGTTCGAACACTCAAACACCTATGCGGATTCTCTTGCACAGTGGCAGATATGTAAATACGGCATTTACATACCATTTCTGACGCATTATGGTTCGAACACTCAAACACCTATGCGGATTCTCCGGCACAGTGGCAGATATGTAAATACAGCGTTTACATACCATTTCTCATGCATTAGGGTTCGAACACTCGAACACCTATACGGATTCTCCAGCACAGTGGCAGATATGTAAATACGGCATTTACATACCATTTCTGACGCATTACGGTTCGAACACTCGAACACCTATACGGATTCTCTTGCACAGTTGCAGATATGTAAATACGGCGTTTACATACCATTTCTCACGCATTAGGGTTCGAACACTCGAACACCTATACGGATTCTCCTGCACAGTGGCAGATATGTAAATACGGCGTTTACATACCATTTCTCACGCATTAAGGTTCGAACACTCGAACACCTATGCGGATTCTCCTACACAGTGGCAGATATGTAAATACAGCGTTTACATACCATTTCTGACGCATTATTGTTCGAACACTGGAACAGCTATACGGATTCTCCTGCACAGTGGCAGATATGTAAATACGGCGTTTACATACCATTTCTCACGCATTAGGGTTCGAACACTCGAACACCTATACGGATTCTCCTGCATGTGGCAGATATGTAAATACGGCGTTTACATACCATTTCTCACGCATTAAGGTTCGAACACTCGAACACCTATGCGGATTCTCCTGCACAGTGGCAGATATGTAAATACGGCGTTTACATACCATTTCTGACGCATTATTGTTCGAACACTCGAACAGCTATACGGATTCTCCTGCACAGTGGCAGATATGTAAATACGGCGTTTACATACCATTTCTGACGCATTACGGTTCGAACACTCGAACACCTATGCGGATTCTCCAGCACAGTGGCAGATATGTAAATACGGCGTTTACATACCATTTCTCACGCATTAGGGTTCGAACACTCGAACACCTATACGGATTCTCCTACACAGTGGCAGATATGTAAATACGGCGTTTACATACCATTTCTCACACATTAAGGTTCGAACACTCGAACACCTATGCGGATTCTCCTGCACAGTGGCAGATATGTAAATACGGCGTTTACATACCATTTCTGACGCATTACGGTTTGAACACTCGAACACCTATACGAACTCTCCTGCACAGTGGCAGATATGTAAATACGGCGTTTACATACCATTTCTCACGCATTAAGGTTCGAACACTCGAACACCTATGCGGATTCTCCTGCACAGTGGCAGATATGTAAATACGGCGTTTACATACCATTTCTCACGCATTAGGGTTCGAACAGTCGAACACCTATGCGGATTCTCCTGCACAGTGGCAGATATGTAAATACGACGTTTACATACCATTTCTGACGCATTACGGTTCGAACACTCGAACAGCTATACGGATTCTCCTGCACAGTGGCAGATATGTAAATACGGCGTTTGCATACCATTTCTCACGCATTAGGGTTCGAACACTCGAACACCTATGCGGATTCTCTTGCACAGTGGCAGATATGTAAATACGGCGTTTACATACCATTTCTGACGCATTACGGTTCGAACACTCGAACAGCAATACGGATTCTCCTGCACGGTGACAGATATGTAAATACGGCGTTTACATACCATTTCTGACGCATTACGGTTCGAACACTCGAACACCTATACGGATTCTCCTGCACAGTGGCAGATATGTAAATACGGCGTTTCCATACCATTTCTCACGCATTAGGGTTCGAACACTCGAACACCTATGCGGATTCTCCTGCACAGTGGCAGATATGTAAATACGGCGTTTACATACCATTTCTGACGCATTACGGTTCGAACACTCGAACACCTATACGGATTCTCCTGCACAGTGGCAGATATGTAAATACGGCGTTTACATACCATTACTCACGCATTACGGTTCGAACACTCGAACACCAATGCGGATTCTCTGGCACAGTGGCAGATATGTAAATACGGCGTTTACATACCATTTCTGACGCATTACGGTTCGAACACTCGAACAGCAATACGGATTCTCCTGCACGGTGGCAGATATGTAAATACGGCGTTTACATACCATTTCTGACGCATTACGGTTCGAACACTCGAACACCTATGCGGATTCTCTTGCACAGTGGCAGATATGTAAATACGGCGTTTACATACCATTTCTCACGCATTAGGGTTCGAACACTCGAACACCTATGCGGATTCTCCTGCACAGTGGCAGATATGTAAATACGGCGTTTACATACCATTTCTCACGCATTAAGGTTCGAACACTCGAACACCTATGCGGATTCTCCTGCACAGTGGCAGATATGTAAATACGGCGTTTACATACCATTTCTGACGCATTACGGTTCGACCACTCGAACACCTATGCGGATTCTCCAGCACAGTGGCAGATATGTAAATACGGCGTTTACATACCATTTCTGACGCATTACGGTTCGAACACTCGAACACCTATGCGGATTCTCTTGCACAGTGGCAGATATGTAAATACGGCGTTTACATACCATTTCTCACGCATTAGGGTTCGAACACTCGAACACCTATACGGATTCTCCTGCACAGTGGCAGATATGTAAATACGGCGTTTACATACCATTTCTCACGCATTAAGGTTCGAACACTCGAACACCTACGCGGATTCTCCTGCACAGTGGCAGATATGTAAATACGGCGTTTACATACCATTTCTGACGCATTATTGTTCGAACACTGGAACAGCTATACGGATTCTCCTGCACAGTGGCAGATATGTAAATACGGCGTTTACATACCATTTCTCACGCATTAGGGTTCGAACACTCGAACACCTATACGGATTCTCCTGCATGTGGCAGATATGTAAATACGGCGTTTACATACCATTTCTCACGCATTAAGGTTCGAACACTCGAACACCTATGCGGATTCTCCTGCACAGTGGCAGATATGTAAATACGGCGTTTACATACCATTTCTGACGCATTACGGTTTGAACACTCGAACACCTATACGAACTCTCCTGTACAGTGGCAGATATGTAAATACGGCGTTTACATACCATTTCTCACGCATTAAGTTTCGAACACTCGAACACCTATGCGGATTCTCCTGCACAGTGGCAGATATGTAAATACGGCGTTTACATACCATTTCTCACGCATTAGGGTTCGAACACTCGAACACCTATGCGGATTCTCTTGCACAGTGGCAGATATGTAAATACGGCGTTTACATACCATTTCTCACGCATTAGGGTTCGAACAGTCGAACACCTATGCGGATTCTCCTGCACAGTGGCAGATATGTAAATACGACGTTTACATACCATTTCTGACGCATTACGGTTCGCACACTCGAACAGCTATACGGATTCTCCTGCACAGTGGCAGATATGTAAATACGGCATTTACATACCATTTCTGACACATTATGGTTCGAACACTCAAACACCTATGCGGATTCTCCGGCACAGTGGCAGATATGTAAATACGGCGTTTACATACCATTTCTAATGCATTAGGGTTCGAACACTCGAACACCTATACGGATTCTCCTGCGCAGTGGCAGATATGTAAATACGGCGTTTACATACCATTTCTCACGCATTAAGGTTCGAACACTCTAACACCTATGCGGATTCTCCTGCACAGTGGCAGATATGTAAATACGGCGTTTACACACCATTTCTGACGCATTACGGTTCGAACACTCGAACAGCTATACGGATTCTCCTGCACAGTGGCAGATATGTAAATACGGCGTTTACATACCATTTCTGATGCATTACGGTTCGTACACTCGAACACCTATACGGATTCTCCTGCACAGTGGCAGATATGTAAATACGGAATTTACATACCATTTTTGACGCATTACGGTTCGAACACTCGAACACCTATACGGATTCTCTTGCACAGTGGCAGATATGTAAATACGGCGTTTACATACCATTTCTCACGCATTAGGGTTCGAACACTCGAACACCTATACGGATTCTACTGCACAGTGACAGATATGTAAATACGGCGTTTACATACCATTTCTCACGCATTAAGGTTCGAACACTCGAACACCTATGCGGATTCTCCTGCACAGTGGCAGATATGTAAATACGGCGTTTACATACCATTTCTGACGCATTATTGTTCGAACACTGGAACAGCTATACGGATTCTCCTGCAGAGTGGCAGATATGTAAATACGGCGTTTACATACCATTTCTCACGCATTAGGGTTCGGACACTCGAACACCTATACGGATTCTCCTGCGTGTGGCAGATATGTAAATACGGCGTTTACATGCCATTTCTCACGCATTAAGGTTCGAACACTCGAACACCTATGCGGATTCTCCTGCACAGTGGCAGATATGTAAATACGGCGTTTACATACCATTTCTGACGCATTACGGTTCGACCACTCGAACACCTATGCGGATTCTCCAGCACAGTGGCAGATATGTAAATACGGCGTTTACATACCATTTCTCACGCATTACGGTTCGAACACTCGAACACCTATACGGATTCTCCTACACAGTGGCAGATATGTAAATACGGCGTTTACCTACCATTTCTCACACATTAAGGTTCGAACACTCGAACACCTATGCGGATTCTCCTGCACAGTGGCAGATATGTAAATGCGGCGTTTACATACCATTTCTGACGCATTACGGTTGGAACACTCGAACACCCATACGGGCTCTCCTGCACAGTGGCAGATATGTAAATACGGCGTTTACATACCATTTCTCACGCATTAACGTTCGAACACTCGAACACCTATGCGGATTCTCCTGCACAGTGGCAGATATGTAAATACGGCGTTTACATACCATTTCTCACGCATTAGGGTTCGAACACTCGAACACCTATGCGGATTCTCTTGCACAGTGGCAGATATGTAAATACGGCGTTTACATACCATTTCTCACGCATTAGGGTTCGAACACTCGAACACCTATGCGGATTCTCGTGCACAGTGGCAGATATGTAAATACGACGTTTACATACCATTTCTGACGCATTACGGTTCGAACACTCAAACACCTATGCGGATTCTCTTGCACAGTGGCAGATATGTAAATACGGCATTTACATACCATTTCTGACGCATTATGGTTCGAACACTCAAACACCTATGCGGATTCTCCGGCACAGTGGCAGATATGTAAATACAGCGTTTACATACCATTTCTCATGCATTAGGGTTCGAACACTCGAACACCTATACGGATTCTCCAGCACAGTGGCAGATATGTAAATACGGCATTTACATACCATTTCTGACGCATTACGGTTCGAACACTCGAACACCTATACGGATTCTCTTGCACAGTTGCAGATATGTAAATACGGCGTTTACATACCATTTCTCACGCATTAGGGTTCGAACACTCGAACACCTATACGGATTCTCCTGCACAGTGGCAGATATGTAAATACGGCGTTTACATACCATTTCTCACGCATTAAGGTTCGAACACTCGAACACCTATGCGGATTCTCCTACACAGTGGCAGATATGTAAATACAGCGTTTACATACCATTTCTGACGCATTATTGTTCGAACACTGGAACAGCTATACGGATTCTCCTGCACAGTGGCAGATATGTAAATACGGCGTTTACATACCATTTCTCACGCATTAGGGTTCGAACACTCGAACACCTATACGGATTCTCCTGCATGTGGCAGATATGTAAATACGGCGTTTACATACCATTTCTCACGCATTAAGGTTCGAACACTCGAACACCTATGCGGATTCTCCTGCACAGTGGCAGATATGTAAATACGGCGTTTACATACCATTTCTGACGCATTATTGTTCGAACACTCGAACAGCTATACGGATTCTCCTGCACAGTGGCAGATATGTAAATACGGCGTTTACATACCATTTCTGACGCATTACGGTTCGAACACTCGAACACCTATGCGGATTCTCCAGCACAGTGGCAGATATGTAAATACGGCGTTTACATACCATTTCTCACGCATTAGGGTTCGAACACTCGAACACCTATACGGATTCTCCTACACAGTGGCAGATATGTAAATACGGCGTTTACATACCATTTCTCACACATTAAGGTTCGAACACTCGAACACCTATGCGGATTCTCCTGCACAGTGGCAGATATGTAAATACGGCGTTTACATACCATTTCTGACGCATTACGGTTTGAACACTCGAACACCTATACGAACTCTCCTGCACAGTGGCAGATATGTAAATACGGCGTTTACATACCATTTCTCACGCATTAAGGTTCGAACACTCGAACACCTATGCGGATTCTCCTGCACAGTGGCAGATATGTAAATACGGCGTTTACATACCATTTCTCACGCATTAGGGTTCGAACAGTCGAACACCTATGCGGATTCTCCTGCACAGTGGCAGATATGTAAATACGACGTTTACATACCATTTCTGACGCATTACGGTTCGAACACTCGAACAGCTATACGGATTCTCCTGCACAGTGGCAGATATGTAAATACGGCGTTTGCATACCATTTCTCACGCATTAGGGTTCGAACACTCGAACACCTATGCGGATTCTCTTGCACAGTGGCAGATATGTAAATACGGCGTTTACATACCATTTCTGACGCATTACGGTTCGAACACTCGAACAGCAATACGGATTCTCCTGCACGGTGACAGATATGTAAATACGGCGTTTACATACCATTTCTGACGCATTACGGTTCGAACACTCGAACACCTATACGGATTCTCCTGCACAGTGGCAGATATGTAAATACGGCGTTTCCATACCATTTCTCACGCATTAGGGTTCGAACACTCGAACACCTATGCGGATTCTCCTGCACAGTGGCAGATATGTAAATACGGCGTTTACATACCATTTCTGACGCATTACGGTTCGAACACTCGAACACCTATACGGATTCTCCAGCACAGTGGCAGATATGTAAATACGGCGTTTACATACCATTACTCACGCATTACGGTTCGAACACTCGAACACCTATGCGGATTCTCTGGCACAGTGGCAGATATGTAAATACGGCGTTTACATACCATTTCTGACGCATTACGGTTCGAACACTCGAACAGCAATACGGATTCTCCTGCACGGTGGCAGATATGTAAATACGGCGTTTACATACCATTTCTGACGCATTACGGTTCGAACACTCGAACACCTATGCGGATTCTCTTGCACAGTGGCAGATATGTAAATACGGCGTTTACATACCATTTCTCACGCATTAGGGTTCGAACACTCGAACACCTATGCGGATTCTCCTGCACAGTGGCAGATATGTAAATACGGCGTTTACATACCATTTCTCACGCATTAAGGTTCGAACACTCGAACACCTATGCGGATTCTCCTGCACAGTGGCAGATATGTAAATACGGCGTTTACATACCATTTCTGACGCATTACGGTTCGACCACTCGAACACCTATGCGGATTCTCCAGCACAGTGGCAGATATGTAAATACGGCGTTTACATACCATTTCTCACGCATTACGGTTCGAACACTCGAACACCTATACGGATTCTCCTACACAGTGGCAGATATGTAAATACGGCGTTTACCTACCATTTCTCACACATTAAGGTTCGAACACTCGAACACCTATGCGGATTCTCCTGCACAGTGGCAGATATGTAAATACGGCGTTTACATACCATTTCTGACGCATTACGGTTGGAACACTCGAACACCCATACGGGCTCTCCTGCACAGTGGCAGATATGTAAATACGGCGTTTACATACCATTTCTCACGCATTAACGTTCGAACACTCGAACACCTATGCGGATTCTCCTGCACAGTGGCAGATATGTAAATACGGCGTTTACATACCATTTCTCACGCATTAGGGTTCGAACACTCGAACACCTATGCGGATTCTCTTGCACAGTGGCAGATATGTAAATACGGCGTTTACATACCATTTCTCACGCATTAAGGTTCGAACACTCGAACACCTATGCGGATTCTCCTGCACAGTGGCAGATATGTAAATACGGCGTTTACATACCATTTCTGACGCATTATTGTTCGAACACTGGAACAGCTATACGGATTCTCCTGCACAGTGGCAGATATGTAAATACGGCGTTTACATACCATTTCTCACGCATTAGGGTTCGAACACTCGAACACCTATACGGATTCTCCTGCGTGTGGCAGATATGTAAATACGGCGTTTACATGCCATTTCTCACGCATTAAGGTTCGAACACTCGAACACCTATGCGGATTCTCCTGCACAGTGGCAGATATGTAAATACGGCGTTTACATACCATTTCTGACGCATTACGGTTCGACCACTCGAACACCTATGCGGATTCTCCAGCACAGTGGCAGATATGTAAATACGGCGTTTACAAACCATTTCTCACGCATTACGGTTCGAACACTCGAACACCTATACGGATTCTCCTACACAGTGGCAGATATGTAAATACGGCGTTTACCTACCATTTCTCACACATTAAGGTTCGAACACTCGAACACCTATGCGGATTCTCCTGCACAGTGGCAGATATGTAAATACGGCGTTTACATACCATTTCTGACGCATTACGGTTGGAACACTCGAACACCCATACGGGCTCTCCTGCACAGTGGCAGATATGTAAATACGGCGTTTACATACCATTTCTCACGCATTAACGTTCGAACACTCGAACACCTATGCGGATTCTCCTGCACAGTGGCAGATATGTAAATACGGCGTTTACATACCATTTCTCACGCATTAGGGTTCGAACACTCGAACACCTATGCGGATTCTCTTGCACAGTGGCAGATATGTAAATACGGCGTTTACATACCATTTCTCACGCATTAGGGTTCGAACACTCGAACACCTATGCGGATTCTCGTGCACAGTGGCAGATATGTAAATACGACGTTTACATACCATTTCTGACGCATTACGGTTCGAACACTCAAACACCTATGCGGATTCTCTTGCACAGTGGCAGATATGTAAATACGGCATTTACATACCATTTCTGACGCATTATGGTTCGAACACTCAAACACCTATGCGGATTCTCCGGCACAGTGGCAGATATGTAAATACAGCGTTTACATACCATTTCTCATGCATTAGGGTTCGAACACTCGAACACCTATACGGATTCTCCAGCACAGTGGCAGATATGTAAATACGGCATTTACATACCATTTCTGACGCATTACGGTTCGAACACTCGAACACCTATACGGATTCTCTTGCACAGTTGCAGATATGTAAATACGGCGTTTACATACCATTTCTCACGCATTAGGGTTCGAACACTCGAACACCTATACGGATTCTCCTGCACAGTGGCAGATATGTAAATACGGCGTTTACATACCATTTCTCACGCATTAAGGTTCGAACACTCGAACACCTATGCGGATTCTCCTACACAGTGGCAGATATGTAAATACAGCGTTTACATACCATTTCTGACGCATTATTGTTCGAACACTGGAACAGCTATACGGATTCTCCTGCACAGTGGCAGATATGTAAATACGGCGTTTACATACCATTTCTCACGCATTAGGGTTCGAACACTCGAACACCTATACGGATTCTCCTGCATGTGGCAGATATGTAAATACGGCGTTTACATACCATTTCTCACGCATTAAGGTTCGAACACTCGAACACCTATGCGGATTCTCCTGCACAGTGGCAGATATGTAAATACGGCGTTTACATACCATTTCTGACGCATTATTGTTCGAACACTCGAACAGCTATACGGATTCTCCTGCACAGTGGCAGATATGTAAATACGGCGTTTACATACCATTTCTGACGCATTACGGTTCGAACACTCGAACACCTATGCGGATTCTCCAGCACAGTGGCAGATATGTAAATACGGCGTTTACATACCATTTCTCACGCATTAGGGTTCGAACACTCGAACACCTATACGGATTCTCCTACACAGTGGCAGATATGTAAATACGGCGTTTACATACCATTTCTCACACATTAAGGTTCGAACACTCGAACACCTATGCGGATTCTCCTGCACAGTGGCAGATATGTAAATACGGCGTTTACATACCATTTCTGACGCATTACGGTTTGAACACTCGAACACCTATACGAACTCTCCTGCACAGTGGCAGATATGTAAATACGGCGTTTACATACCATTTCTCACGCATTAAGGTTCGAACACTCGAACACCTATGCGGATTCTCCTGCACAGTGGCAGATATGTAAATACGGCGTTTACATACCATTTCTCACGCATTAGGGTTCGAACAGTCGAACACCTATGCGGATTCTCCTGCACAGTGGCAGATATGTAAATACGACGTTTACATACCATTTCTGACGCATTACGGTTCGAACACTCGAACAGCTATACGGATTCTCCTGCACAGTGGCAGATATGTAAATACGGCGTTTGCATACCATTTCTCACGCATTAGGGTTCGAACACTCGAACACCTATGCGGATTCTCTTGCACAGTGGCAGATATGTAAATACGGCGTTTACATACCATTTCTGACGCATTACGGTTCGAACACTCGAACAGCAATACGGATTCTCCTGCACGGTGACAGATATGTAAATACGGCGTTTACATACCATTTCTGACGCATTACGGTTCGAACACTCGAACACCTATACGGATTCTCCTGCACAGTGGCAGATATGTAAATACGGCGTTTCCATACCATTTCTCACGCATTAGGGTTCGAACACTCGAACACCTATGCGGATTCTCCTGCACAGTGGCAGATATGTAAATACGGCGTTTACATACCATTTCTGACGCATTACGGTTCGAACACTCGAACACCTATACGGATTCTCCTGCACAGTGGCAGATATGTAAATACGGCGTTTACATACCATTACTCACGCATTACGGTTCGAACACTCGAACACCAATGCGGATTCTCTGGCACAGTGGCAGATATGTAAATACGGCGTTTACATACCATTTCTGACGCATTACGGTTCGAACACTCGAACAGCAATACGGATTCTCCTGCACGGTGGCAGATATGTAAATACGGCGTTTACATACCATTTCTGACGCATTACGGTTCGAACACTCGAACACCTATGCGGATTCTCTTGCACAGTGGCAGATATGTAAATACGGCGTTTAAATACCATTTCTCACGCATTAGGGTTCGAACACTCGAACACCTATGCGGATTCTCCTGCACAGTGGCAGATATGTAAATACGGCGTTTACATACCATTTCTCACGCATTAAGGTTCGAACACTCGAACACCTATGCGGATTCTCCTCCACAGTGGCAGATATGTTAATACGGCGTTTACATACCATTTCTCACGCATTAGAGTTCGAACACTCGAACACCTATGCGGATTCTCTTGCACAGTGGCAGATATGTAAATACGGCGTTTCCAGACCATTTCTCACGCATTAGGGTTCGAACACTCGAACACCTATGCGGATTCTCCTGCACAGTGGCAGACATGTAAATACGGCGTTTACATACCATTTCTGACGCATTACGGTTCGAACACTCGAACACCTATACGGATTCTCCTGCACAGTGGCAGATATGTAAATACGGCATTTACATACCATTTCTGACGCATTACAGTTCAAACACTCGAACACCTATACGGATTCTCTTGCACAGTGGCAGATATGTAAATACGGCGTTTACATACCATTTCTCACGCATTAGGGTTCAAACACTCGAACACCTATACGGATTCTCCTGCACAGTGGCAGATATGTAAATACGGCGTTTACATACCATTTCTCACGCATTAAGGTTCGAACACTCGAACACCTATGCGGATTCTCCTACACAGTGGCAGATATGTAAATACGGCGTTTACATACCATTTCTGACGCATTATTGTTCGAACACTGGAACAGCTATACGGATTCTCCTGCAGAGTGGCAGATATGTAAATACGGCGTTTACATACCATTTCTCACGCATTAGGGTTCGAACACTCGAACACCTATACGGATTCTCCTGCATGTGGCAGATATGTAAATACGACGTTTACATACCATTTCTCACGCATTAAGGTTCGAACACTCGAACACCTATGCGGATTCTCCTGCACAGTGGCAGATATGTAAATACGGCGTTTACATACCATTTCTGACGCATTATTGTTCGAACACTCGAACAGCTATACGGATTCTCCTGCACAGTGGCAGATATGTAAATACGGCGTTTACATACCATTTCTGACGCATTACGGTTCGAACACTCGAACACCTATGCGGATTCTCCAGCACAGTGGCAGATATGTAAATACGGCGTTTACATACCATTTCTCACGCATTAGGGTTCGAACACACGAACACCTATACGGATTCTCCTACACAGTGGCAGATATGTAAATACGGCGTTTACATACCATTTCTCACACATTAAGGTTCGAACACTCGAACACCTATGCGGATTCTCCTGCACAGTGGCAGATATGTAAATACGGCGTTTACATACCATTTCTGACGCATTACGGTTTGAACACTCGAACACCTATACGAACTCTCCTGCACAGTGGCAGATATGAAAATACGGCGTTTACATACCATTTCTCACGCATTAAGGTTCGAACACTCGAACACCTATGCGGATTCTCCTGCACAGTGGCAGATATGTAAATACGGCGTTTACATACCATTTCTCACGCATTAGGGTTCGAACAGTCGAACACCTATGCGGATTCTCCTGCACAGTGGCAGATATGTAAATACGACGTTTACATACCATTTCTGACGCATTTCGGTTCGAACACTCGAACAACTATACGGATTCTCCTGCACAGTGGCAGATATGTAAATACGGCATTTACATACCATTTCTGATGCATTATGCTTCGAACACTCAAACACCTATGCGGATTCTCCGGCACAGTGGCAGATTTGTAAATACGGCGTTTACATAAGATTTCTCATGCATTAGGGTTCGAACACTCGAACACCTATACGGATTCTCCTGCACAGTGGCAGATATGTAAATACGGCATTTACATACCATTTCTGACGCATTACGGTTCGAACACTCGAACATCTATACGGATTCTCTTGCACAGTGGCAGATATGTAAATACGGCGTTTACATACCACTTCTCACGCATTAAGGTTCGAACACTCGAACACCTATGCGGATTCTCCTGCACAGTGGCAGATATGTAAATACGGCGTTTACATACCATTTCTCACGCATTAAGGTTCGAACACTCGAACACCTATGCGGATTCTCCTGCATAGTGGCAGATATGTAAATACGGCGTTTACATACCATTTCTGACGCATTATTGTTCGAACACTCGAACACCTATACGGATTCTCCTGCACAGTGGCAGATATGTAAATACGGCGTTTACATACCATTTCTGACGCATTACGGTTCGACCACTCGAACACCTATGCGGATTCTCCAGCACAGAGGCAGATATGTAAATACGGCATTTACATACCATTTCTCACGCATTAGGGTTCGAACACTCGAACACCTATACGGATTCTCCTACACAGTGACAGATATGTAAATACGGCGTTTACATACCATTTCTCACACATTAAGGTTCGAACACTCGAACACCTATGCGGATTCTCCTGCACAGTGGCAGATATGTAAATACGGCGTTTACATACCATTTCTGACGCATTACGGTTTGAACACTCGAACACCTATACGGACTCTCCTGCACAGTGGCAGATATGTAAATACGGCGTTTACATACCATTTCTCACGCATTAAGGTTCGAACACTCGAACACCTATGCGGATTCTCCTGCACAGTGGCAGATATGTAAATACGGCGTTTACATACCATTTCTCACGCATTAGGGTTCGAACACTCGAACACCTATGCGGATTCTCTTGCACAGTGGCAGATATGTAAATACGGCGTTTACATACCATTTCTCACGCATTAGGGTTCGAACAGTCGAACACCTATGCGTATTCTCCTGCACAGTGGCAGATATGTAAATACGACGTTTACATACCAATTCTGACGCATTACGGTTCGAACACTCGAACAGCTATACGGATTCTCCTGCACAGTGGCAGATATGTAAATACGGCATTTACATACCATTTCTGACGCATTATGGTTCGAACACTCAAACACCTATGCGGATTCTCCGGCACAGTGGCAGATATGTAAATACGGCGTTTACATACCATTTCTCATGCATTAGGGTTCGAACACTCGAACACCTATACGGATTCTCCTGCACAGTGGTAGAGATGTAAATACGGCATTTACATACCATTTCTGACGCATTACGGTTCGAACACTCGAACACCTATACGGATTCTCTTGCACAGTGGCAGATATGTAAATACGGCGTTTACATACCATTTCTCACGCATTAGGGTTCGAACACTCGAACACCTATACGGATTCTCCTGCATGTGGCAGATATGTAAATACGGCGTTTACATACCATTTCTCACGCATTAAGGTTCGAACACTCGAACACCTATACGGATTCTCCTGCACAGTGGCAGATATGTAAATACGGCGTTTACATACCATTTCTGACGCATTATTGTTCGAACACTCGAACAGCTATACGGATTCTCCTGCACAGTGGCAGATATGTAAATACGGCGTTTACATACCATTTCTGACGCATTACGGTTCGAACACTCGAACACCTATACGGATTCTCTTGCACAGTGGCAGATATGTAAATACGGCGTTTACATACCATTTCTCACGCATTATTGTTCGAACACTCGAACAGCTATACGGATTCTCCTGCACAGTGGCAGATATGTAAATACGGCGTTTACATACCATTTCTGACGCATTACGGTTCGACCACTCGAACACCTATGCGGATTCTCCAGCACAGTGGCAGATATCTAAATACGGCGTTTACATACCATTTCTCACGCATTAGGGTTCGAACACTCGAACACCTATACGGATTCTCCTACACAGTGGCAGATATGTAAATACGGCGTTTACATACCATTTCTCACACATTAAGGTTCGAACACTCGAACAACTATGCGGATTCTCCTGCACTCTGGCAGATATGTAAATACGGCGTTTACATACCATTTCTGACGCATTACGGTTTGAACACTCGAACACCTACACGGACTCTCCTGCACAGTGGCAGATATGTAAATACGGCGTTTACATACCATTTCTCACGCATTAAGGTTCGAACACTCGAACACCTATGCGGATTCTCCTGCACAGTGGCAGATATGTAAATACGGCGTTTACATACCATTTCTCACGCATTAGGGTTCGAACACTCGAACACCTATGCGGATTCTCTTGCACAGTGGCAGATATGTAAATACGGCGTTTACATACCATTTCTCACGCATTAGGGTTCGAACAGTCGAACACCTATGCGGATTCTCCTGCACAGTGGCAGATATGTAAATACGACGTTTACATACCATTTCTGACGCATTACGGTTCGAACACTCGAACAGCTATACGGATTCTCCTACACAGTGGCAGATATGTAAATACGGCATTTACATACCATTTCTGACGCATTATGGTTCGAACACTCAAACACCTATGCGGATTCTCCGGCACAGTGACAGATATGTAAATACGGCGTTTACATACCATTTCTCATGCATTAGGGTTCGAACACTCGAACAACTATACGGATTCTCCTGCACAGTGGCAGAGATGTAAATACGGCATTTACATACCATTTCTGACGCATTACGGTTCGAACACTCGAACACCTATGCGGATTCTCCTCCACAGTGGCAGATATGTTAATACGGCGTTTACATACCATTTCTCACGCATTAGAGTTCGAACACTCGAACACCTATGCGGATTCTCTTGCACAGTGGCAGATATGTAAATACGGCGTTTCCATACCATTTCTCACGCATTAGGGTTCGAACACTCGAACACCTATGCGGATTCTCCTGCACAGTGGCAGACATGTAAATACGGCGTTTACATACCATTTCTGACGCATTACGGTTCGAACACTCGAACACCTATACGGATTCTCCTGCACAGTGGCAGATATGTAAATACGGCATTTACATACCATTTCTGACGCATTACAGTTCAAACACTCGAACACCTATACGGATTCTCTTGCACAGTGGCAGATATGTAAATACGGCGTTTACATACCATTTCTCACGCATTAGGGTTCGAACACTCGAACACCTATACGGATTCTCCTGCACAGTGGCAGATATGTAAATACGGCGTTTACATACCATTTCTCACGCATTAAGGTTCGAACACTCGAACACCTATGCGGATTCTCCTACACAGTGGCAGATATGTAAATACGGCGTTTACATACCATTTCTGACGCATTATTGTTCGAACACTGGAACAGCTATACGGATTCTCCTGCACAGTGGCAGATATGTAAATACGGCGTTTACATACCATTTCTCACGCATTAGGGTTCGAACACTCGAACACCTATACGGATTCTCCTGCATGTGGCAGATATGTAAATACGACGTTTACATACCATTTCTCACGCATTAAGGTTCGAACACTCGAACACCTATGCGGATTCTCC
Source organism: Camellia sinensis (assembly GCF_055761805.1). NCBI lineage: Eukaryota > Viridiplantae > Streptophyta > Magnoliopsida > Ericales > Theaceae > Camellia > Camellia sinensis. The sequence continues at coordinate 51,021,641 of NC_138965.1, forward strand.
TGCACAGTGGCAGATATGTAAATACGGCGTTTACATACCATTTCTGACGCATTATTGTTCGAACACTCGAACAGCTATACGGATTCTCCTGCACAGTGGCAGATATGTAAATACGGCGTTTACATACCATTTCTGACGCATTACGGTTCGAACACTCGAACACCTATGCGGATTCTCCAGCACAGTGGCAGATATGTAAATACGGCGTTTACATACCATTTCTCACGCATTAGGGTTCGAACACACGAACACCTATACGGATTCTCCTACACAGTGGCAGATATGTAAATACGGCGTTTACATACCATTTCTCACACATTAAGGTTCGAACACTCGAACACCTATGCGGATTCTCCTGCACAGTGGCAGATATGTAAATACGGCGTTTACATACCATTTCTGACGCATTACGGTTTGAACACTCGAACACCTATACGAACTCTCCTGCACAGTGGCAGATATGAAAATACGGCGTTTACATACCATTTCTCACGCATTAAGGTTCGAACACTCGAACACCTATGCGGATTCTCCTGCACAGTGGCAGATATGTAAATACGGCGTTTACATACCATTTCTCACGCATTAGGGTTCGAACAGTCGAACACCTATGCGGATTCTCCTGCACAGTGGCAGATATGTAAATACGACGTTTACATACCATTTCTGACGCATTTCGGTTCGAACACTCGAACAACTATACGGATTCTCCTGCACAGTGGCAGATATGTAAATACGGCATTTACATACCATTTCTGATGCATTATGCTTCGAACACTCAAACACCTATGCGGATTCTCCGGCACAGTGGCAGATTTGTAAATACGGCGTTTACATAAGATTTCTCATGCATTAGGGTTCGAACACTCGAACACCTATACGGATTCTCCTGCACAGTGGCAGATATGTAAATACGGCATTTACATACCATTTCTGACGCATTACGGTTCGAACACTCGAACATCTATACGGATTCTCTTGCACAGTGGCAGATATGTAAATACGGCGTTTACATACCACTTCTCACGCATTAAGGTTCGAACAATCGAACACCTATGCGGATTCTCCTGCACAGTGGCAGATATGTAAATACGGCGTTTACATACCATTTCTCACGCATTAAGGTTCGAACACTCGAACACCTATGCGGATTCTCCTGCATAGTGGCAGATATGTAAATACGGCGTTTACATACCATTTCTAACGCATTATTGTTCGAACACTCGAACACCTATACGGATTCTCCTGCACAGTGGCAGATATGTAAATACGGCGTTTACATACCATTTCTGACGCATTACGGTTCGACCACTCGAACACCTATGCGGATTCTCCAGCACAGAGGCAGATATGTAAATACGGCATTTACATACCATTTCTCACGCATTAGGGTTCGAACACTCGAACACCTATACGGATTCTCCTACACAGTGACAGATATGTAAATACGGCGTTTACATACCATTTCTCACACATTAAGGTTCGAACACTCGAACACCTATGCGGATTCTCCTGCACAGTGGCAGATATGTAAATACGGCGTTTACATACCATTTCTGACGCATTACGGTTTGAACACTCGAACACCTATACGGACTCTCCTGCACAGTGGCAGATATGTAAATACGGCGTTTACATACCATTTCTCACGCATTAAGGTTCGAACACTCGAACACCTATGCGGATTCTCCTGCACAGTGGCAGATATGTAAATACGGCGTTTACATACCATTTCTCACGCATTAGGGTTCGAACACTCGAACACCTATGCGGATTCTCTTGCACAGTGGCAGATATGTAAATACGGCGTTTACATACCATTTCTCACGCATTAGGGTTCGAACAGTCGAACACCTATGCGGATTCTCCTGCACAGTGGCAGATATGTAAATACGACGTTTACATACCAATTCTGACGCATTACGGTTCGAACACTCGAACAGCTATACGGATTCTCCTGCACAGTGGCAGATATGTAAATACGGCATTTACATACCATTTCTGACGCATTATGGTTCGAACACTCAAACACCTATGCGGATTCTCCGGCACAGTGGCAGATATGTAAATACGGCGTTTACATACCATTTCTCATGCATTAGGGTTCGAACACTCGAACACCTATACGGATTCTCCTGCACAGTGGTAGAGATGTAAATACGGCATTTACATACCATTTCTGACGCATTACGGTTCGAACACTCGAACACCTATACGGATTCTCTTGCACAGTGGCAGATATGTAAATACGGCGTTTACATACCATTTCTCACGCATTAGGGTTCGAACACTCGAACACCTATACGGATTCTCCTGCATGTGGCAGATATGTAAATACGGCGTTTACATACCATTTCTCACGCATTAAGGTTCGAACACTCGAACACCTATACGGATTCTCCTGCACAGTGGCAGATATGTAAATACGGCGTTTACATACCATTTCTGACGCATTATTGTTCGAACACTCGAACAGCTATACGGATTCTCCTGCACAGTGGCAGATATGTAAATACGGCGTTTACATACCATTTCTGACGCATTACGGTTCGAACACTCGAACACCTATACGGATTCTCTTGCACAGTGGCAGATATGTAAATACGGCGTTTACATACCATTTCTCACGCATTATTGTTCGAACACTCGAACAGCTATACGGATTCTCCTGCACAGTGGCAGATATGTAAATACGGCGTTTACATACCATTTCTGACGCATTACGGTTCGACCACTCGAACACCTATGCGGATTCTCCAGCACAGTGGCAGATATGTAAATACGGCGTTTACATACCATTTCTCACGCATTAGGGTTCGAACACTCGAACACCTATACGGATTCTCCTACACAGTGGCAGATATGTAAATACGGCGTTTACATACCATTTCTCACACATTAAGGTTCGAACACTCGAACAACTATGCGGATTCTCCTGCACTCTGGCAGATATGTAAATACGGCGTTTACATACCATTTCTGACGCATTACGGTTTGAACACTCGAACACCTACACGGACTCTCCTGCACAGTGGCAGATATGTAAATACGGCGTTTACATACCATTTCTCACGCATTAAGGTTCGAACACTCGAACACCTATGCGGATTCTCCTGCACAGTGGCAGATATGTAAATACGGCGTTTACATACCATTTCTCACGCATTAGGGTTCGAACACTCGAACACCTATGCGGATTCTCTTGCACAGTGGCAGATATGTAAATACGGCGTTTACATACCATTTCTCACGCATTAGGGTTCGAACAGTCGAACACCTATGCGGATTCTCCTGCACAGTGGCAGATATGTAAATACGACGTTTACATACCATTTCTGACGCATTACGGTTCGAACACTCGAACAGCTATACGGATTCTCCTACACAGTGGCAGATATGTAAATACGGCATTTACATACCATTTCTGACGCATTATGGTTCGAACACTCAAACACCTATGCGGATTCTCCGGCACAGTGGCAGATATGTAAATACGGCGTTTACATACCATTTCTCATGCATTAGGGTTCGAACACTCGAACAACTATACGGATTCTCCTGCACAGTGGCAGAGATGTAAATACGGCATTTACATACCATTTCTGACGCATTACGGTTCGAACACTCGAACACCTATACGGATTCTCTTGCACAGTGGCAGATATGTAAATACGGCGTTTACATACCATTTCTCACGCATTAGGGTTCGAACACTCGAACACCTATACGGATTCTCCTGCATGTGGCAGATATGTAAATACGGCGTTTACATACCATTTCTCACGCATTAAGGTTCGAACACTCGAACACCTATGCGGATTCTCCTGCACAGTGGCAGATATGTAAATACGGCGTTTACATACCATTTCTGACGCATTATTGTTCGAACACTCGAACAGCTATACGGATTCTCCTGCACAGTGGCAGATATGTAAATACGGCGTTTACATACCATTTCTGACGCATTACGGTTCGAACACTCGAACACCTATGCGGATTCTCCAGCACAGTGGCAGATATGTAAATACGGCGTTTACATACCATTTCTCACGCATTAGGGTTCGAACACTCGAACACCTATGCGGATTCTCTTGCACAGTGGCAGATATGTAAATACGGCGTTTACATACCATTTCTCACGCATTAGGGTTCGAACAGTCGAACACCTATGCGGATTCTCCTGCACAGTGGTAGATATGTAAATACGACGTTTACATACCATTTCTGACGCATTACGGTTCGAACACTCGAACACCTATACGGATTCTCTTGCACAGTGGCAGATATGTAAATACGGCGTTTACATACCATTTCTCACGCATTAGGGTTCGAACAGTCGAACACCTATGCGGATTCTCCTGCACAGTGGCAGATATGTAAATACGGCGTTTACATACCATTTCTCACGCATTAGGGTTCGAACACTCGAACACCTATGCGGATTCTCTTGCACAGCGGCAGATATGTAAATACGGCGTTTACATACCATTTCTCACGCATCAGGGTTTGAACACTCGAACACCTATACGGATTCTCCTACATAGTGGCAGATATGTAAATACGGCGTTTGCATACCATTTCTCACGCATTAGGGTTCGAACACTCGAACACCTATGCGGATTCTCTTGCACAGTGGCAGATATGTAAATACGGCGTTTACATACCATTTCTGACGCATTACGGCTCGAACACTCGAACATCAATACGGATTCTCCTGCACGGTGGCAGATATGTAAATACGGCGTTTACATACCATTTCTGACGCATTACGGTTCGAACACTCGAACACCTATACGGATTCTCCTGCACAGTGGCAGATATGTAAATACGGCGTTTCCATACCATTTCTCACGCATTAGGGTTCGAACACTCGAACACCTATGCGGATTCTCCTGCACAGTGGCTGATATGTCAATACGGCGTTTACATACCATTTCTGACGCATTACGGTTCGAACACTCGAACACCTATACGGATTCTCCTGCACAGTGGAAGATATGTAAATACGGCGTTTACATACCATTACTCACGCATTACGGTTCGAACACTCGAACACCAATGCGGATTCTCTGGCACAGTGGCAGATATGTAAATACGGCGTTTACATACCATTTCTGACGCATTACGGTTCGAACACTCGAACAGCAATACGGATTCTCCTGCACGGTGGCAGATATGTAAATACGGCGTTTACATACCATTTCTGACGCATTACGGTTCGAACACTCGAACACCTATGCGGATTCTCTTGCACAGTGGCAGATATGTAAATACGGCGTTTACATACCATTTCTCACGCATTAGGGTTCGAACACTCGAACACCTATGCGGATTCTCCTGCACAGTGGCAGATATGTAAATACGGCGTTTACATACCATTTCTCACGCATTAAGGTTCGAACACTCGAACACCTATGCGGATTCTCCTCCACAGTGGCAGATATGTTAATACGGCGTTTACATACCATTTCTCACGCATTAGAGTTCGAACACTCGAACACCTATGCGGATTCTCTTGCACAGTGGCAGATATGTAAATACGGCGTTTCCATACCATTTCTCACGCATTAGGGTTCGAACACTCGAACACCTATGCGGATTCTCCTGCACAGTGGCAGACATGTAAATACGGCGTTTACATACCATTTCTGACGCATTACGGTTCGAACACTCGAACACCTATACGGATTCTCCTGCACAGTGGCAGATATGTAAATACGGCATTTACATACCATTTCTGACGCATTACGGTTCGAACACTCGAACACCTATACGGATTCTCTTGCACAGTGGCAGATATGTAAATACGGCGTTTACATACCATTTCTCACGCATTAGGGTTCGAACACTCGAACACCTATACGGATTCTCCTGCACAGTGGCAGATATGTAAATACGGCGTTTACATACCATTTCTCACGCATTAAGGTTCGAACACTCGAACACCTATGCGGATTCTCCTACACAGTGGCAGATATGTAAATACGGCGTTTACATACCATTTCTGACGCATTATTGTTCGAACACTGGAACAGCTATACGGATTCTCCTGCACAGTGGCAGATATGTAAATACGGCGTTTACATACCATTTCTCACGCATTAGGGTTCGAACACTCGAACACCTATACGGATTCTCCTGCATGTGGCAGATATGTAAATACGACGTTTACATACCATTTCTCACGCATTAAGGTTCGAACACTCGAACACCTATGCGGATTCTCCTGCAGAGTGGCAGATATGTAAATACGGCGTTTACATACCATTTCTGACGCATTATTGTTCGAACACTCGAACAGCTATACGGATTCTCCTGCACAGTGGCAGATATGTAAATACGGCGTTTACATACCATTTCTGACGCATTACGGTTCGAACACTCGAACACCTATGCGGATTCTCCAGCACAGTGGCAGATATGTAAATACGGCATTTACATACCATTTCTCACGCATTAGGGTTCGAACACACGAACACCTATGCGGATTCTCCTGCACAGTGGCAGATATGTAAATACGACGTTTACATACCATTTCTGACGCATTACGGTTCGAACACTCGAACAGCTATACGGATTCTCCTACACAGTGGCAGATATGTAAATACGGCATTTACATACCATTTCTGACGCATTATGGTTCGAACACTCAAACACCTATGCGGATTCTCCGGCACAGTGGCAGATATGTAAATACGGCGTTTACATACCATTTCTCATGCATTAGGGTTCGAACACTCGAACAACTATACGGATTCTCCTGCACAGTGGCAGAGATGTAAATACGGCATTTACATACCATTTCTGACGCATTACGGTTCGAACACTCGAACACCTATACGGATTCTCTTGCACAGTGGCAGATATGTAAATACGGCGTTTACATACCATTTCTCACGCATTAGGGTTCGAACACTCGAACACCTATACGGATTCTCCTGCATGTGGCAGATATGTAAATACGGCGTTTACATACCATTTCTCACGCATTAAGGTTCGAACACTCGAACACCTATGCGGATTCTCCTGCACAGTGGCAGATATGTAAATACGGCGTTTACATACCATTTCTGACGCATTATTGTTCGAACACTCGAACAGCTATACGGATTCTCCTGCACAGTGGCAGATATGTAAATACGGCGTTTACATACCATTTCTGACGCATTACGGTTCGAACACTCGAACACCTATGCGGATTCTCCAGCACAGTGGCAGATATGTAAATACGGCGTTTACATACCATTTCTCACGCATTAGGGTTCGAACACTCGAACACCTATGCGGATTCTCTTGCACAGTGGCAGATATGTAAATACGGCGTTTACATACCATTTCTCACGCATTAGGGTTCGAACAGTCGAACACCTATGCGGATTCTCCTGCACAGTGGCAGATATGTAAATACGACGTTTACATACCATTTCTGACGCATTACGGTTCGAACACTCGAACACCTATACGGATTCTCTTGCACAGTGGCAGATATGTAAATACGGCGTTTACATACCATTTCTCACGCATTAGGGTTCGAACAGTCGAACACCTATGCGGATTCTCCTGCACAGTGGCAGATATGTAAATACGGCGTTTACATACCATTTCTCACGCATTAGGGTTCGAACACTCGAACACCTATGCGGATTCTCTTGCACAGCGGCAGATATGTAAATACGGCGTTTACATACCATTTCTCACGCATCAGGGTTCGAACACTCGAACACCTATACGGATTCTCCTACATAGTGGCAGATATGTAAATACGGCGTTTGCATACCATTTCTCACGCATTAGGGTTCGAACACTCGAACACCTACGCGGATTCTCTTGCACAGTGGCAGATATGTAAATACGGCGTTTACATACCATTTCTGACGCATTACGGTTCGAACACTCGAACAGCAATACGGATTCTCCTGCACGGTGGCAGATATGTAAATACGGCGTTTACATACCATTTCTGACGCATTACGGTTCGAACACTCGAACACCTATACGGATTCTCCTGCACAGTGGCAGATATGTAAATACGGCGTTTCCATACCATTTCTCACGCATTAGGGTTCGAACACTCGAACACCTATGCGGATTCTCCTGCACAGTGGCAGATATGTAAATACGGCGTTTACATACCATTTCTGACGCATTACGGTTCGAACACTCGAACACCTATACGGATTCTCCTGCACAGTGGCAGATATGTAAATACGGCGTTTACATACCATTACTCACGCATTACGGTTCGAACACTCGAACACCAATGCGGATTCTCTGGCACAGTGGCAGATATGTAAATACGGCGTTTACATACCATTTCTGACGCATTACGGTTCGAACACTCGAACAGCAATACGGATTCTCCTGCACGGTGGCAGATATGTAAATACGGCGTTTACATACCATTTCTGACGCATTACGGTTCGAACACTCGAACACCTATGCGGATTCTCTTGCACAGTGGCAGATATGTAAATACGGCGTTTACATACCATTTCTCACGCATTAGGGTTCGAACACTCGAACACCTATGCGGATTCTCCTGCACAGTGGCAGATATGTAAATACGGCGTTTACATACCATTTCTCACGCATTAAGGTTCGAACACTCGAACACCTATGCGGATTCTCCTCCACAGTGGCAGATATGTTAATACGGCGTTTACATACCATTTCTCACGCATTAGAGTTCGAACACTCGAACACCTATGCGGATTCTCTTGCACAGTGGCAGATATGTAAATACGGCGTTTCCATACCATTTCTCACGCATTAGGGTTCGAACACTCGAACACCTATGCGGATTCTCCTGCACAGTGGCAGACATGTAAATACGGCGTTTACATACCATTTCTGACGCATTACGGTTCGAACACTCGAACACCTATACGGATTCTCCTGCACAGTGGCAGATATGTAAATACGGCATTTACATACCATTTCTGACGCATTACGGTTCGAACACTCGAACACCTATACGGATTCTCTTGCACAGTGGCAGATATGTAAATACGGCGTTTACATACCATTTCTCACGCATTAGGGTTCGAACACTCGAACACCTATACGGATTCTCCTGCACAGTGGCAGATATGTAAATACGGCGTTTACATACCATTTCTCACGCATTAAGGTTCGAACACTCGAACACCTATGCGGATTCTCCTACACAGTGGCAGATATGTAAATACGGCGTTTACATACCATTTCTGACGCATTATTGTTCGAACACTGGAACAGCTATACGGATTATCCTGCACAGTGGCAGATATGTAAATACGGCGTTTACATACCATTTCTCACGCATTAGGGTTCGAACACTCGAACACCTATACGGATTCTCCTGCATGTGGCAGATATGTAAATACGACGTTTACATACCATTTCTCACGCATTAAGGTTCGAACACTCGAACACCTATGCGGATTCTCCTGCAGAGTGGCAGATATGTAAATACGGCGTTTACATACCATTTCTGACGCATTATTGTTCGAACACTCGAACAGCTATACGGATTCTCCTGCACAGTGGCAGATATGTAAATACGGCGTTTACATACCATTTCTCACGCATTAAGGTTCGAACACTCGAACACCTATGCGGATTCTCCTGCACAGTGGCAGATATGTAAATACGGCGTTTACATACCATTTCTCACGCATTAGGGTTTGAACAGTCGAACACCTATGCGGATTCTCTTGCACAGTGGCAGATATGTAAATACGAAGTTTACATTCCATTTCTGACGCATTACGGTTCGAACACTCGAACAGCTATACGGATTCTCCTGCACAGTGGCAGATATGTAAATACGGCATTTACATACCATTTCTGACGCATTATGCTTCGAACACTCAAACACCTATGCGGATTCTCCGGCACAGTGGCAGATTTGTAAATACGGCGTTTACATAAGATTTCTCATGCATTAGGGTTCGAACACTCGAACACCTATACGGATTCTCCTACACAGTGGCAGATATGTAAATACGGCATTTACATACCATTTCTGACGCATTACGGTTCGAACACTCGAACATCTATACGGATTCTCTTGCACAGTGGCAGATATGTAAATACGGCGTTTACATACCACTTCTCACGCATTAAGGTTCGAACACTCGAACACCTATGCGGATTCTCCTGCACAGTGGCAGATATGTAAATACGGCGTTTACATACCATTTCTCACGCATTAAGGTTCGAACACTCGAACACCTATGCGGATTCTCCTGCATAGTGGCAGATATGTAAATACGGCGTTTACATACCATTTCTGACGCATTATTGTTCGAACACTCGAACACCTATACGGATTCTCCTGCACAGTGGCAGATATGTAAATACGGCGTTTACATACCATTTCTGACGCATTACGGTTCGACCACTCGAACACCTATGCGGATTCTCCAGCACAGAGGCAGATATGTAAATACGGCGTTTACATACCATTTCTCACGCATTAGGGTTCGAACACTCGAACACCTATACGGATTCTCCTACACAGTGACAGATATGTAAATACGGCGTTTACATACCATTTCTCACACATTAAGGTTCGAACACTCGAACACCTATGCGGATTCTCCTGCACAGTGGCAGATATGTAAATACGGCGTTTACATACCATTTCTGACGCATTACGGTTTGAACACTCGAACACCTATACGGACTCTCCTACACAGTGGCAGATATGTAAATACGGCGTTTACATACCATTTCTCACGCATTAAGGTTCGAACACTCGAACACCTATGCGGATTCTCCTGCACAGTGGCAGATATGTAAATACGGCGTTTACATACCATTTCTCACGCATTAGGGTTCGAACACTCGAACACCTATGCGGATTCTCTTGCACAGTGGCAGATATGTAAATACGGCGTTTACATACCATTTCTCACGCATTAGGGTTCGAACAGTCGAACACCTATGCGGATTCTCCTGCACAGTGGCAGATATGTAAATACGACGTTTACATACCATTTCTGACGCATTACGGTTCGAACACTCGAACAGCTATACGGATTCTCCTGCACAGTGGCAGATATGTAAATACGGCATTTACATACCATTTCTGACGCATTATGGTTCGAACACTCAAACACCTATGCGGATTCTCCGGCACAGTGGCAGATATGTAAATACGGCGTTTACATACCATTTCTCATGCATTAGGGTTCGAACACTCGAACACCTATACGGATTCTCCTGCACAGTGGTAGAGATGTAAATACGACATTTACATACCATTTCTGACGCATTACGGTTCGAACACTCGAACACCTATACGGATTCTCTTGCACAGTGGCAGATATGTAAATACGGCGTTTACATACCATTTCTCACGCATTAGGGTTCGAACACTCGAACACCTATACGGATTCTCCTGCATGTGGCAGATATGTAAATACGGCGTTTACATACCATTTCTCACGCATTAAGGTTCGAACACTCGAACACCTATACGGATTCTCCTGCACAGTGGCAGATATGTAAATACGGCGTTTACATACCATTTCTGACGCATTATTGTTCGAACACTCGAACAGCTATACGGATTCTCCTGCACAGTGGCAGATATGTAAATACGGCGTTTACATACCATTTCTGACGCATTACGGTTCGAACACTCGAACACCTATACGGATTCTCTTGCACAGTGGCAGATATGTAAATACGGCGTTTACATACCATTTCTCACGCATTATTGTTCGAACACTCGAACAGCTATACGGATTCTCCTGCACAGTGGCAGATATGTAAATACGGCGTTTACATACCATTTCTGACGCATTACGGTTCGACCACTCGAACACCTATGCGGATTCTCCAGCACAGTGGCAGATATGTAAATACGGCATTTACATACCATTTCTCACGCATTAGGGTTCGAACACTCGAACACCTATACGGATTCTCCTACACAGTGGCAGATATGTAAATACGGCGTTTACATACCATTTCTCACACATTAAGGTTCGAACACTCGAACACCTATGCGGATTCTCCTGCACAGTGGCAGATATGTAAATACGGCGTTTACATACCATTTCTGACGCGTTACGGTTTGAACACTCGAACACCTACACGGACTCTCCTGCACAGTGGCAGATATGTAAATACGGCGTCTACATACCATTTCTCACGCATTAAGGTTCGAACACTCGAACACCTATGCGGATTCTCCTGCACAGTGGCAGATATGTAAATACGGCGTTTACATACCATTTCTCACGCATTAGGGTTCGAACACTCGAACACCTATGCGGATTCTCTTGCACAGTGGCAGATATGTAAATACGGCGTTTACATACCATTTCTCACGCATTAGGGTTCGAACAGTCGAACACCTATGCGGATTCTCCTGCACAGTGGCAGATATGTAAATACGACGTTTACATACCATTTCTGACGCATTACGGTTCGAACACTCGAACAGCTATACGGATTCTCCTGCACAGTGGCAGATATGTAAATACGGCATTTACATACCATTTCTGACGCATTATGGTTCGAACACTCAAACACCTATGCGGATTCTCCGGCACAGTGGCAGATATGTAAATACGGCGTTTACATACCATTTCTCATGCATTAGGGTTCGAACACTCGAACAACTATACGGATTCTCCTGCACAGTGGCAGAGATGTAAATACGGCATTTACATACCATTTCTGACGCATTACGGTTCGAACACTCGAACACCTATACGGATTCTCTTGCACAGTGGCAGATATGTAAATACGGCGTTTACATACCATTTCTCACGCATTAGGGTTCGAACACTCGAACACCTATACGGATTCTCCTGCACAGTGGTAGAGATGTAAATACGGCATTTACATACCATTTCTGACGCATTACGGTTCGAACACTCGAACACCTATACGGATTCTCTTGCACAGTGGCAGATATGTAAATACGGCGTTTACATACCATTTCTCACGCATTAGGGTTCGAACACTCGAACACCTATACGGATTCTCCTGCATGTGGCAGATATGTAAATACGGCGTTTACATACCATTTCTCACGCATTAAGGTTCGAACACTCGAACACCTATACGGATTCTCCTGCACAGTGGCAGATATGTTAATACGGCGTTTACATACCATTTCTGACGCATTATTGTTCGAACACTCGAACAGCTATACGGATTCTCCTGCACAGTGGCAGATATGTAAATACGGCGTTTACATACCATTTCTGACGCATTACGGTTCGAACACTCGAACACCTATACGGATTCTCTTGCACAGTGGCAGATATGTAAATACGGCGTTTACATACCATTTCTCACGCATTATTGTTCGAACACTCGAACAGCTATACGGATTCTCCTGTACAGTGGCAGATATGTAAATACGGCGTTTACATACCATTTCTGACGCATTACGGTTCGACCACTCGAACACCTATGCGGATTCTCCAGCACAGTGGCAGATATGTAAATACGGCGTTTACATACCATTTCTCACGCATTAGGGTTCGAACACTCGAACACCTATACGGATTCTCCTACACAGTGGCAGATATGTAAATACGGCGTTTACATACCATTTCTCACACATTAAGGTTCGAACACTCGAACACCTATGCGGATTCTCCTGCACAGTGGCAGATATGTAAATACGGCGTTTACATACCATTTCTGACGCATTACGGTTTGAACACTCGAACACCTACACGGACTCTCCTGCACAGTGGCAGATATGTAAATACGGCGTTTACATACCATTTCTCACGCATTAAGGTTCGAACACTCGAACACCTATGCGGATTCTCCTGCACAGTGGCAGATATGTAAATACGGCGTTTACATACCATTTCTCACGCATTAGGGTTCGAACACTCGAACACCTATGCGGATTCTCTTGCACAGTGGCAGATATGTAAATACGGCGTTTACATACCATTCCTCACGCATTAGGGTTCGAACAGTCGAACACCTATGCGGATTCTCCTGCACAGTGGCAGATATGTAAATACGACGTTTACATACCATTTCTGACGCATTACGGTTCGAACACTCGAACAGCTATACGGATTCTCCTGCACAGTGGCAGATATGTAAATACGGCATTTACATACCATTTCTGACGCATTATGGTTCGAACACTCAAACACCTATGCGGATTCTCCGGCACAGTGGCAGATATGTAAATACGGCGTTTACATACCATTTCTCATGCATTAGGGTTCGAACACTCGAACAACTATACGGATTCTCCTGCACAGTGGCAGAGATGTAAATACGGCATTTACATACCATTTCTGACGCATTACGGTTCGAACACTCGAAGACCTATACGGATTCTCTTGCACAGTGGCAGATATGTAAATACGGCGTTTACATACCATTTCTCACGCATTAGGGTTCGAACACTCGAACACCTATACGGATTCTCCTGCATGTGGCAGATATGTAAATACGGCGTTTACATACCATTTCTCACGCATTAAGGTTCGAACACTCGAACACCTATGCGGATTCTCCTGCACAGTGGCAGATATGTAAATACGGCGTTTACATACCATTTCTGACGCATTAGTGTTCGAACACTCGAACAGCTATACGGATTCTCCTGCACAGTGGCAGATATGTAAATACGGCGTTTACATACCATTTCTGACGCATTACGGTTCGAACACTCGTACACCTATGCGGATTCTCCAGCACAGTGGCAGATATGTAAATACGGCGTTTACATACCATTTCTCACGCATTAGGGTTCGAACACTCGAACACCTATACGGATTCTCCTACACAGTGGCAGATATGTAAATACGGCGTTTACATACCATTTCTCACACATTAAGGTTCGAACACTCGAACACCTATGCGGATTCTCCTGCACAGTGGCAGATATGTAAATACGGCGTTTACATACCATTTCTGACGCATTACGGTTTGAACACTCGAACACCTATACGGATTCTCTTGCATAGTGGCAGATATGTAAATACGGCGTTTACATACCATTTCTGACGCATTACGGTTCGAACACTCGAACACCTATACGGATTCTCTTGCACAGTGGTAGATATGTAAATACGGCGTTTACATACCATTTCTCACGCATTAGGGTTCGAACAGTCGAACACCTATGCGGATTCTCCTGCACAGTGGCAGATATGTAAATACGGCGTTTACATACCATTTCTCACGCATTAGGGTTCGAACACTCGAACACCTATGCGGATTCTCTTGCACAGCGCAGATATGTAAATACGGCGTTTACATACCATTTCTCACGCATCAGGGCTCGAACACTCGAACACCTATACGGATTCTCCTACATAGTGGCAGATATGTAAATACGGCGTTTGCATACCATTTCTCACGCATTAGGGTTCGAACACTCGAACACCTATGCGGATTCTCTTGCACAGTGGCAGATATGTAAATACGGCGTTTACATACCATTTCTGACGCATTACGGTTCGAACACTCGAACACCTATACGGATTCTCCTGCACAGTGGCAGATATGTAAATACGGCGTTTCCATACCATTTCTCACGCATTAGGGTTCGAACACTCGAACACCTATGCGGATTCTCCTGCACAGTGGCAGATATGTAAATACGGCGTTTACATACCATTTCTGACGCATTACGGTTCGAACACTCGAACACCTATACGGATTCTCCTGCACAGTGGCAGATATGTAAATACGGCGTTTACATACCATTACTCACGCATTACGGTTCGAACACTCGAACACCAATGCGGATTCTCTGGCACAGTGGCAGATATGTAAATACGGCGTTTACATACCATTTCTGACGCATTACGGTTCGAGCACTCGAACAGCAATACGGATTCTCCTGCACGGTGGCAGATATGTAAATACGGCGTTTACATACCATTTCTGACGCATTACGGTTCGAACACTCGAACACCTATGCGGATTCTCTTGCACAGTGGCAGATATGTAAATACGGCGTTTACATACCATTTCTCACGCATTAGGGTTCGAACACTCGAAGACCTATGCGGATTCTCCTGCACAGTGGCAGATATGTAAATACGGCGTTTACATACCATTTCTCACGCATTAAGGTTCGAACACTCGAACACCTATGCGGATTCTCCTCCACAGTGGCAGATATGTTAATACGGCGTTTACATACCATTTCTCACGCATTAGAATTCGAACACTCGAACACCTATGCGGATTCTCTTGCACAGTGGCAGATATGTAAATACGGCGTTTCCATACCATTTCTCACGCATTAGGGTTCGAACACTCGAACACCTATGCGGATTCTCCTGCACAGTGGCAGACATGTAAATACGGCGTTTACATACCATTTCTGACGCATTACGGTTCGAACACTCGAACACCTATACGGATTCTCCTGCACAGTGGCAGATATGTAAATACGGCGTTTACATACCATTACTCAGGCATTACGGTTCGAACACTCGAACACCTATACGGATTCTCCTGCACAGTGGCAGATATGTAAATACGGCATTTACATACCATTTCTGACGCATTACGGTTCGAACACTCGAACACCTATACGGATTCTCTTGCACAGTGGCAGATCTGTAAATACGGCGTTTACATACCATTTCTCACGCATTAGGGTTCGAACACTCGAACACCTATACGGATTCTCCTGCAAAGTGGCAGACATGTAAATACGGCGTTTACATACCATTTCTCACGCATTAAGGTTCGAACACTCGAACACCTATGCGGATTCTCCTGCACAGTGGCAGATATGTAAATACGGCGTTTACATACCATTTCTGACGCATTATTGTTCGAACACTGGAACAGCTATACGGATTCTCCTGCGCAGTGGCAGATATGTAAATACGGCGTTTACATACCATTTCTCACGCATTAGGGTTCGAACAATCGAACACCTATACGGATTCTCCTGCATGTGGCAGATATGTAAATACGGCGTTTACATACCATTTCTCATGCGTTAAGGTTCGAACACTCGAACACCTATGCGGATTCTCCTGCATAGTGGCAGATATGTAAATACGGCGTTTACATACCATTTCTGACGCATTATTGTTCGAACACTCGAACAGCTATACGGATTCTCCTGCACAGTGGCAGATATGTAAATACGGCGTTTACATACCATTTCTGACGCATTACGGTTCGACCACTCGAACACCTATGCGGATTCTCCAGCACAGTGGCAGATATGTAAATACGGCGTTTACATACCATTTCTCACGCATTAGGGTTCGAACACTCGAACACCTATACGGATTCACCTACACAGTGGCAGATATGTAAATACGGCGTTTACATACCATTTCTCACACATTAAGGTTCGAACACTCGAACACCTATGCGGATTCTCCTGCACAGTGGCAGCTATGTAAATACGGCGTTTACATACCATTTCTGACGCATTACGGTTTGAACACTCGAGCACCTATACGAACTCTCCTACACAGTGGCAGATATGTAAATACGGCGTTTACATACCATTTCTCACGCATTAAGGTTCGAACACTCGAACACCTATGCGGATTCTCCTGCACAGTGGTAGATATGTAAATACGGCGTTTACATACCATTTCTCACGCATTAGGGTTCGAACACTCGAACACCTATACGGATTCTCTTGCACAGTGGCAGATATGTAAATACGGCGTTTACATACCATTTCTCACGCATTAGGGATCGAACAGTCGAACACCTATGCGGATTCTCCTGCACAGTGGCAGATATGTAAATACGACGTTTACATACCATTTCTGACGCATTACGGTTCGAACACTCGAACAGCTATACGGATTCTCCTGCACAGTGGCAGATATGTAAATACGGCATTTACATACCATTTCTGACGCATTATGGTTCGAACACTCAAACACCTATGCGGATTCTCCGGCACAGTGGCAGATATGTAAATACGGCGTTTACATACCATTTCTCATGCATTAGGGTTCGAACACTCGAACACCTATACGGATTCTCCTGCACAGTGGCAGATATGTAAATACGGCATTTACATACTATTTCTGACGCATTACGGTTCGAACACTCGAACACCTATACGGATTCTCTTGCACAGTGGCAGATATGTAAATACGGCGTTTACATACCATTTCTCACGCATTAGGGTTCGAACACTCGAACACCTATACGGATTCTCCTGCATAGTGGCAGATATGTAAATACGGCGTTTACATACCATTTCTCACGCATTAAGGTTCGAACACTCGAACACCTATGCGGATTCTCCTGCACAGTGGCAGATATGTAAATACGGCATTTACATACCATTTCTGACGCATTATTGTTCGAACACTGGAACAGCTATACGGATTCTCCTGCACAGTGGCAGATATGTAAATACGGCGTTTACATACCATTTCTCACGCATTAGGGTTCGAACACTCGAACACCTATACGGATTCTCCTGCATGTGGCAGATATGTAAATACGGCGTTTACATACCATTTCTCACGCATTAAGGTTCGAACACTCGAACACCTATGCGGATTCTCCTGCACAGTGGCAGATATGTAAATACGGCGTTTACATGCCATTTCTGACGCATTAATGTTCGAACACTCGAACAGCTATACGGATTCTCCTGCACAGTGGCAGATATGTAAATACGGCGTTTACATACCATTTCTGACGCATTACGGTTCGAACACTCGAACACCTATGCGGATTCTCCAGCACAGTGGCAGATTTGTAAATACGGCGTTTACATACCATTTCTCACGCATTAGGGTTCGAACACTCGAACACCTATACGGATTCTCCTACACAGTGGCAGATATGTAAATACAGCGTTTACATACCATTTCTCACACATTAAGGTTCGAACACTCGAACACCTATGCGGATTCTCCTGCACAGTGGCAGATATGTAAATACGGCGTTTACATACCATTTCTGACGCATTACGGTTTGAACACTCGAACACCTATACGAACTCTCCTGTACAGTGGCAGATATGTAAATACGGCGTTTACATACCATTTCTCACGCATTAAGGTTCGAACACTCGAACACCTATGCGGATTCTCCTGCACAGTGGCAGATATGTAAATACGGCGTTTACATACCATTTCTCATGCATTAGGGTTCGAACACTCGAACACCTATACGGATTCTCCTGCACAGTGGCAGATATGTAAATACGGCATTTACATACCATTTCTGACGCATTACGGTTCGAACACTCGAACACCTATACGGATTCTCTTGCACAGTGGCAGATATGTAAATACGGCGTTTACATACCATTTCTCACGCATTAGGGTTCGAACACTCGAACACCTATACGGATTCTCCTGCACAGTGGCAGATATGTAAATACGGCGTTTACATACCATTTCTCACGCATTAAGGTTCGAACACTCGAACACCTATGCGGATTCTCCTGCACAGTGGCAGATATGTAAATACGGCGTTTACATACCATTTCTGACGCATTATTGTTCGAACACTGGAACAGCTATACGGATTCTCCTGCACAGTGGCAGATATGTAAATACGGCGTTTACATACCATTTCTCACGCATTAGGGTTCGAACACTCGAACACCTATACGGATTCTCCTGCATGTGGCAGATATGTAAATACGGCGTTTACATACCATTTCTCACGCATTAAGGTTCGAACACTCGAACACCTATGCGGATTCTCCTGCACAGTGGCAGATATGTAAATACGGCGTTTACATACCATTTCTGACGCATTATTGTTCGAACACTCGAACAGCTATACGGATTCTCCTGCACAGTGGCAGATATGTAAATACGGCGTTTACATACCATTTCTGACGCATTACGGTTCGAACACTCGAACACCTATGCGGATTCTCCAGCACAGTGGCAGATTTGTAAATACGGCGTTTACATACCATTTCTCACGCATTAGGGTTCGAACACTCGAACACCTATACGGATTCTCCTACACAGTGGCAGATATGTAAATACGGCGTTTACATACCATTTCTCACACATTAAGGTTCGAACACTCGAACACCTATGCGGATTCTCCTGCACAGTGGCAGATATGTAAATACGGCGTTTACATACCATTTCTGACGCATTACGGTTTGAACACTCGAACACCTATACGAACTCTCCTGTACAGTGGCAGATATGTAAATACGGCGTTTACATACCATTTCTCACGCATTAAGGTTCGAACACTCGAACACCTATGCGGATTCTCCTGCACAGTGGCAGATATGTAAATACGGCGTTTACATACCATTTCTCATGCATTAGGGTTCGAACACTCGAACACCTATACGGATTCTCCTGCACAGTGGCAGATATGTAAATACGGCATTTACATACCATTTCTGACGCATTACGGTTCGAACACTCGAACACCTATACGGATTCTCTTGCACAGTGGCAGATATGTAAATACGGCGTTTACATACCATTTCTCACGCATTAGGGTTCGAACACTCGAACACCTATACGGATTCTCCTGCACAGTGGCAGATATGTAAATACGGCGTTTACATACCATTTCTCACGCATTAAGGTTCGAACACTCGAACACCTATGCGGATTCTCCTGCACAGTGGCAGATATGTAAATACGGCGTTTACATACCATTTCTGACGCATTATTGTTCGAACACTGGAACAGCTATACGGATTCTCCTGCACAGTGGCAGATATGTAAATACGGCGTTTACATACCATTTCTCACGCATTAGGGTTCGAACACTCGAACACCTATACGGATTCTCCTGCATGTGGCAGATATGTAAATACGGCGTTTACATACCATTTCTCACGCATTAAGGTTCGAACACTCGAACACCTATGCGGATTCTCCTGCACAGTGGCAGATATGTAAATACGGCGTTTACATACCATTTCTGACGCATTATTGTTCGAACACTCGAACAGCTATACGGATTCTCCTGCACAGTGGCAGATATGTAAATACGGCGTTTACATACCATTTCTGACGCATTACGGTTCGAACACTCGAACACCTATG
Source organism: Camellia sinensis (assembly GCF_055761805.1). NCBI lineage: Eukaryota > Viridiplantae > Streptophyta > Magnoliopsida > Ericales > Theaceae > Camellia > Camellia sinensis. The sequence continues at coordinate 51,042,622 of NC_138965.1, forward strand.
CGGATTCTCCAGCACAGTGGCAGATTTGTAAATACGGCGTTTACATACCATTTCTCACGCATTAGGGTTCGAACACTCGAACACCTATACGGATTCTCCTACACAGTGGCAGATATGTAAATACGGCGTTTACATACCATTTCTCACACATTAAGGTTCGAACACTCGAACACCTATGCGGATTCTCCTGCACAGTGGCAGATATGTAAATACGGCGTTTACATACCATTTCTGACGCATTACGGTTTGAACACTCGAACACCTATACGAACTCTCCTGTACAGTGGCAGATATGTAAATACGGCGTTTACATACCATTTCTCACGCATTAAGGTTCGAACACTCGAACACCTATGCGGATTCTCCTGCACAGTGGCAGATATGTAAATACGGCGTTTACATACCATTTCTCACGCATTAGGGTTCGAACACTCGAACACCTATGCGGATTCTCTTGCACAGTGGCAGATATGTAAATACGGCGTTTACATACCATTTCTCACGCATTAGGGTTCGAACAGTCGAACACCTATGCGGATTCTCCTGCACACTGGCAGATATGTAAATACGACGTTTACATACCATTTCTGACGCATTACGGTTCGAACACTCGAACAGCTATACGGATTCTCCTGCACAGTGGCAGATATGTAAATACGGCATTTACATACCATTTCTGACGCATTGTGGTTCGAACACTCAAACACCTATGCGGATTCTCCGGCACAGTGGCAGATATGTAAATACGGCGTTTACATACCATTTCTCATGCATTAGGGTTCGAACACTCGAACACCTATACGGATTCTCCTACACAGTGGCAGATATGTAAATACGGCGTTTACATACCATTAATCACACATTAAGGTTCGAACACTCGAACACCTATGCGGATTCTCCTGCATAGTGGCAGATATGTAAATACGGCGTTTACATACCATTTCTGACGCATTACGGTTTGAACACTCGAACACCTATACGAACTCTCCTGTACAGTGGCAGATATGTAAATACGGCGTTTACATACCATTTCTCACGCATTAAGGTTCGAACACTCGAACACCTATGCGGATTCTCCTGCACAGTGGCAGATATGTAAATACGGCGTTTACATACCATTTCTCACGCATTAGGGTTCGAACACTCGAACACCTATGCGGATTCTCTTGCACAGTGGCAGATATGTAAATACGGCGTTTACATACCATTTCTCACGCATTAGGGTTCGAACAGTCGAACACCTATGCGGATTCTCCTGCACAGTGGCCGATATGTAAATACGACGTTTACATACCATTTCTGACGCATTACGGTTCGAACGCTCGAACAGCTATATGGATTCTCCTGCACAGTGGCAGATATGTAAATACGGCATTTACATACCATTTCTGACGCATTATGGTTCGAACACTCAAACACCTATGCGGATTCTCCGGCACAGTGGCAGATATGTAAATACGGCGTTTACATACCATTTCTCATGCATTAGGGTTCGAACACTCGAACACCTATACGGATTCTCCTGCACAGTGGCAGATATGTAAATACGGCATTTACATACCATTTCTGACGCATTACGGTTCGAACACTCGAACACCTATACGGATTCTCTTGCACAGTGGCAGATATGTAAATACGGCGTTTACATACCATTTCTCACGCATTAGGGTTCGAACACTCGAACACCTATACGGATTCTCCTGCACAGTGGCAGATATGTAAATACGGCGTTTACATACCATTTCTCACGCATTAGGGTTCGAACACTCGAACACCTATACGGATTCTCCTGCACGTGGCAGATATGTAAATACGGCGTTTACATACCATTTCTCACGCATTAAGGTTCGAACACTCGAACACCTATGCGGATTCTCCTGCACAGTGGCAGATATGTAAATACGGCGTTTACATACCATTTCTGACGCATTACGGTTCGAACACTCGAACACCTATACGAACTCTCCTGTACAGTGGCAGATATGTAAATACGGCGTTTACATACCATTTCTCACGCATTAAGGTTCGAACACTCGAACACCTATGCGGATTCTCCTGCACAGTGGCAGATATGTAAATACGGCGTTTACATACCATTTCTCACGCATTAGGGTTCGAACACTCGAACACCTATGCGGATTCTCTTGCACAGTGGCAGATATGTAAATACGGCGTTTACATACCATTTCTCACGCATTAAGGTTCGAACACTCGAACACCTATGCGGATTCTCCTGCACAGTGGCAGATATGTAAATACGGCGTTTACATACAATTTCTGACGCATTATTGTTCGAACACTCGAACAGCTATACGGATTCTCCTGCACAGTGGCAGATATGTAAATACGGCGTTTACATACCATTTCTGACGCATTACGGTTCGAACACTCGAACACCAATGCGGATTCTCCAGCACAGTGGCAGATATGTAAATACGGCGTTTACATACCATTTCTCACGCATTAGGGTTCGAACACTCGAACACCTATACGGATTCTCCTGCACAGTGGCAGATATGTAAATACGGCGTTTACATACCATTTCTCACGCATTAGGGTTCGAACACTCGAACACCTATGCGGATTCTCTTGCACAGTGGCAGATATGTAAATACGGCGTTTACATACCATTTCTCACGCATTAAGGTTCGAACACTCGAACACCTATGCGGATTCTCCTGCACAGTGGCAGATATGTAAATACGGCGTTTACATACCATTTCTGACGCATTATTGTTCGAACACTCGAACAGCTATACGGATTCTCCTGCACAGTGGCAGATATGTAAATACGGCGTTTACATACCATTTCTGACGCATTACGGTTCGAACACTCGAACACCAATGCGGATTCTCCAGCACAGTGGCAGATATGTAAATACGGCGTTTACATACCATTTCTCACGCATTAGGGTTCGAACACTCGAACACCTATACGGATTCTCCTGCACAGTGGCAGATATGTAAATACGGCGTTTACATACCATTTCTCACACATTAAGGTTCGAACACTCGAACACCTATGCGGATTCTCCTGCACAGTGGCAGATATGTAAATACGGCGTTTACATACCATTTCTGACGCATTACGGTTCGAACACTCGAACACCTATACGAACTCTCCTGTACAGTGGCAGATATGTAAATACGGCATTTACATACCATTTCTGACGCATTATGGTTCGAACACTCGAACACCTATGCGGATTCTCCTGCACAGTGGCAGATATGTAAATACGGCGTTTACATACCATTTCTGACGCATTATTGTTCGAACACTCGAACAGCTATACGGATTCTCCTGCACAGTGGCAGATATGTAAATACGGCGTTTACATACCATTTCTCACGCATTAGGGTTCGAACACTCGAACACCTATACGGATTCTCCTGCACAGTGGCAGATATGTAAATACGGCGTTTACATACCATTTCTCACGCATTAAGGTTCGAACACTCGAACACCTATGCGGATTCTCCTGCACAGTGGCAGATATGTAAATACGGCGTTTACATACCATTTCTGACGCATTATTGTTCGAACACTGGAACAGCTATACGGATTCTCCTGCACAGTGGCAGATATGTAAATACGGCGTTTACATACCATTTCTGACGCATTACGGTTCGAACACTCGAACACCAATGCGGATTCTCCAGCACAGTGGCGGATATGTAAATACGGCGTTTACATACCATTTCTCACGCATTAGGGTTCGAACACTCGAACACCTATACGGATTCTCCTGCACAGTGGCAGATATGTAAATACGGCGTTTACATACCATTTCTCACACATTAAGGTTCGAACACTCGAACACCTATGCGGATTCTCCTGCACAGTGGCAGATATGTAAATACGGCGTTTACATACCATTTCTCACGCATTAAGGTTCGAACACTCGAACACCTATGCGGATTCTCCTGCATAGTGGCAGATATGTAAATACGGCATTTACATACCATTTCTGACGCATTATTGTTCGAACACTCGAACAGCTATACGGATTCTCCTGCACAGTGGCAGATATGTAAATACGGCATTTACATACCATTTCTGACGCATTATGGTTCGAACACTCAAACACCTATGCGGATTCTCCGGCACAGTGGCAGATATGTAAATACGGCGTTTACATAAGATTTCTCATGCATTAGGGTTCGAACACTCGAACACCTATACGGATTCTACTGCACAGTGGCAGATATGTAAATACGGCATTTACATACCATTTCTGACGCATTACGGTTCGAACACTCGAACACCTATACGGATTCTCTTGCACAGTGGCAGATATGTAAATACGGCGTTTACATACCATTTCTCACGCATTAAGGTTCGAACACTCGAACACCTATGCGGATTCTCCTGCACAGTGGCAGATATGTAAATACGGCGTTTACATACCATTTCTCACGCATTAAGGTTCGAACACTCGAACACCTATGCGGATTCTCCTGCATAGTGGCAGATATGTAAATACGGCGTTTACATACCATTTCTCACGCATTAAGGTTCGAACACTCGAACACCTATGCGGATTCTCCTGCACAGTGGCAGATATGTAAATACGGCGTTTACATACCATTTCTGACGCATTACGGTTCGAACACTCGAACACCTATGCGGATTCTCCTGCATAGTGGCAGATATGTAAATACGGCGTTTACATACCATTTCTGACGCATTATTGTTCGAACACTCGAACAGCTATACGGATTCTCCTGCACAGTGGCAGATATGTAAATACGGCATTTACATACCATTTCTGACGCATTACGGTTCGAACACTCGAACACCTATACGGATTCTCCTACACAGTGGCAGATATGTAAATACGGCGTTTACATACCATTTCTCACCCATTAAGGTTCGAACACTCGAACACCTATGCGGATTCTCCTGCACAGTGGCAGATATGTAAATACGGCGTTTACATACCATTTCTGACGCATTACGGTTTGAACACTCGAACACCTATACGGACTCTCCTGCACAGTGGCAGATATGTAAATACGGCGTTTACATACCATTTCTCACGCATTAAGGTTCGAACACTCGAACACCTATGCGGATTCTCCTGCACAGTGGCAGATATGTAAATACGGCGTTTGCATACCATTTCTCACGCATTAGGGTTCGAACACTCGAACACCTATGCGGATTCTCTTGCACAGTGGCAGATATGTAAATACGGCGTTTACATACCATTTCTCACGCATTAGGGTTCGAACAGTCGAACACCTATGCGGATTCTCCTGCACAGTGGCAGATATGTAAATACGACGTTTACATACCATTTCTGACGCATTACGGTTCGAACACTCGAACAGCTATACGGATTCTCCTGCACAGGGGCAGATATGTAAATACGGCATTTACATACCATTTCTGACGCATTATGGTTCGAACACTCAAACACCTATGCGGATTCTCCGGCACAGTGGCAGATATGTAAATACGGCGTTTACATACCATTTCTCATGCATTAGGGTTCGAACACTCGAACACCTATGCGGATTCTCTTGCACAGTGGCAGATATGTAAATACGGCGTTTACATACCATTTCTCACGCATTAGGGTTCGAACAGTCGAACACCTATGCGGATTCTCCTGCACAGTGGCAGATATGTAAATACGATGTTTACATACCATTTCTGACGCATTACGGTTCGAACACTCGAACAGCTATACGGATTCTCCTGCACAGTGGCAGATATGTAAATACGGCGTTTACATACCATTTCTCACACATTAAGGTTCGAACACTCGAACACCTATGCGGATTCTCCTGCACAGTGGCAGATATGTAAATACGGCGTTTACATACCATTTCTCACGCATTAAGGTTCGAACACTCGAACACCTATGCGGATTCTCCTGCATAGTGGCAGATATGTAAATACGGCGTTTACATACCATTTCTGACGCATTATTGTTCGAACACTCGAACAGCTATACGGATTCTCCTGCACAGTGGCAGATATGTAAATACGGCATTTACATACCATTTCTGACGCATTATGGTTCGAACACTCAAACACCTATGCGGATTCTCCGGCACAGTGGCAGATATGTAAATTCGGCGTTTACATAAGATTTCTCATGCATTAGGGTTCGAACACTCGGACACCTATACGGATTCTACTGCACAGTGGCAGATATGTAAATACGGCATTTACATACCATTTCTGACGCATTACGGTTCGAACACTCGAACACCTATACGGATTCTCTTGCACAGTGGCAGATATGTAAATACGGCGTTTACATACCATTTCTCACGCATTAAGGTTCGAACACTCGAACACCTATGCGGATTCTCCTGCACAGTGGCAGATATGTAAATACGGCGTTTACATACCATTTCTCACGCATTAAGGTTCGAACACTCGAACACCTATGCGGATTCTCCTGCACAGTGGCAGATATGTAAATACGGCGTTTACATACCATTTCTGACGCATTATTGTTCGAACACTCGAACAGCTATACGGATTCTCCTGCACAGTGGCAGATATGTAAATACGGCGTTTACATACCATTTCTGACGCATTACGGTTCGAACACTCGAACACCAATGCGGATTCTCCAGCACAGTGGCAGATATGTAAATACGGCGTTTACATACCATTTCTCACGCATTAGGGTTCGAACACTCGAACACCTATACGGATTCTCCTGCACAGTGGCAGATATGTAAATACGGCGTTTACATACCATTTCTCACGCATTAGGGTTCGAACACTCGAACACCTATGCGGATTCTCTTGCACAGTGGCAGATATGTAAATACGGCGTTTACATACCATTTCTCACGCATTAAGGTTCGAACACTCGAACACCTATGCGGATTCTCCTGCACAGTGGCAGATATGTAAATACGGCGTTTACATACCATTTCTGACGCATTATTGTTCGAACACTCGAACAGCTATACGGATTCTCCTGCACAGTGGCAGATATGTAAATACGGCGTTTACATACCATTTCTGACGCATTACGGTTCGAACACTCGAACACCAATGCGGATTCTACAGCACAGTGGCAGATATGTAAATACGGCGTTTACATACCATTTCTCACGCATTAGGGTTCGAACACTCGAACACCTATACGGATTCTCCTGCACAGTGGCAGATATGTAAATACGGCGTTTACATACCATTTCTCACACATTAAGGTTCGAACACTCGAACACCTATGCGGATTCTCCTGCACAGTGGCAGATATGTAAATACGGCGTTTACATACCATTTCTCACGCATTAAGGTTCGAACACTCGAACACCTATGCGGATTCTCCTGCATAGTGGCAGATATGTAAATACGGCGTTTACATACCATTTCTGACGCATTATTGTTCGAACACTCGAACAGCTATACGGATTCTCCTGCACAGTGGCAGATATGTAAATACGGCATTTACATACCATTTCTGACGCATTATGGTTCGAACACTCAAACACCTATGCGGATTCTCCGGCACAGTGGCAGATATGTAAATACGGCGTTTACATAAGATTTCTCATGCATTAGGGTTCGAACACTCGAACACCTATACGGATTCTACTGCACAGTGGCAGATATGTAAATACGGCATTTACATACCATTTCTGACGCATTACGGTTCGAACACTCGAACACCTATACGGATTCTCTTGCACAGTGGCAGATATGTAAATACGGCGTTTACATACCATTTCTCACGCATTAAGGTTCGAACACTCGAACACCTATGCGGATTCTCCTGCACAGTGGCAGATATGTAAATACGGCGTTTACATACCATTTCTCACGCATTAAGGTTCGAACACTCGAACACCTATGCGGATTCTCCTGCATAGTGGCAGATATGTAAATACGGCGTTTACATACCATTTCTCACGCATTAAGGTTCGAACACTCGAACACCTATGCGGATTCTCCTGCACAGTGGCAGATATGTAAATACGGCGTTTACATACCATTTCTCACGCATTAAGGTTCGAACACTCGAACACCTATGCGGATTCTCCTGCATAGTGGCAGATATGTAAATACGGCGTTTACATACCATTTCTGACGCATTATTGTTCGAACACTCGAACACCTATACGGATTCTCCTGCACAGTAGCAGATATGTAAATACGGCGTTTACATACCATTTCTGACGCATTACGGTTCGACCACTCGAACACCTATGCGGATTCTCCAGCACAGTGGCAGATTTGTAAATACGGCGTTTACATACTATTTCTCACGCATTAGGGTTCGAACACTCGAACACCTATACGGATTCTCCTACACAGTGGCAGATATGTAAATACGGCGTTTACATACCATTTCTCACCCATTAAGGTTCGAACACTCGAACACCTATGCGGATTCTCCTGCACAGTGGCAGATATGTAAATACGGCGTTTACATACCATTTCTGACGCATTACGGTTTGAACACTCGAACACCTATACGGACTCTCCTGCACAGTGGCAGATATGTAAATACGGCGTTTACATACCATTTCTCACGCATTAAGGTTCGAACACTCGAACACCTATGCGGATTCTCCTGCACAGTGGCAGATATGTAAATACGGCGTTTGCATACCATTTCTCACGCATTAGGGTTCGAACACTCGAACACCTATGCGGATTCTCTTGCACAGTGGCAGATATGTAAATACGGCGTTTACATACCATTTCTCACGCATTAGGGTTCGAACAGTCGAACACCTATGCGGATTCTCCTGCACAGTGGCAGATATGTAAATACGACGTTTACATACCATTTCTGACGCATTACGGTTCGAACACTCGAACAGCTATACGGATTCTCCTGCACAGGGGCAGATATGTAAATACGGCATTTACATACCATTTCTGACGCATTATGGTTCGAACACTCAAACACCTATGCGGATTCTCCGGCACAGTGGCAGATATGTAAATACGGCGTTTACATACCATTTCTCATGCATTAGGGTTCGAACACCTATACGGATTCTCCTGCACAGTGGCAGAGATGTAAATACGGCATTTACATACCATTTCTGACGCATTACGGTTCGAACACTCGAACACCTATACGGATTCTCTTGCACAGTGGCAGATATGTAAATACGGCGTTTACATACCATTTCTCACGCATTAGGGTTCGAACACTCGAACACCTATACGGATTCTCCTGCATGTGGCAGATATGTAAATACGGCGTTTACATACCATTTCTCACGCATTAAGGTTCGAACACTCGAACACCTATACGGATTCTCCTGCACAGTGGCAGATATGTAAATACGGCGTTTACATACCATTTCTGACGCATTATTGTTCGAACACTCGAACAGCTATACGGATTCTCCTGCACAGTGGCAGATATATAAATACGGCGTTTACATACCATTTCTGACGCATTACGGTTCGAACACTCGAACAGCAATACGGATTCTCCTGCACGGTGGCAGATATGTAAATACGGCGTTTACATTCCATTTCTGACGCATTACGGTTCGAACACTCGAACACCTATATGGATTCTCCTGCACAGTGGCAGATATGTAAATACGGCGTTTCCATACCATTTCTCACGCATTAGGGTTCGAACACTCGAACACCTATGCGGATTCTCCTGCACAGTGGCAGATATGTAAATACGGCGTTTACATACCATTTCTGACGCATTACGGTTCGAACACTCGAACACCTATACGGATTCTCCTGCACAGTGGCAGATATGTAAATACGGCGTTTACATACCATTACTCACGCATTACGGTTCGAACACTCGAACACCAATGCGGATTCTCTGGCACAGTGGCAGATATGTAAATACGGCGTTTACATACCATTTCTGACGCATTACGGTTCGAACACTCGAACAGCAATACGGATTCTCCTGCACGGTGGCAGATATGTAAATACGGCGTTTACATACAATTTCTGACGCATTACGGTTCGAACACTCGAACACCTATGCGGATTCTCTTGCACAGTGGCAAATATGTAAATACGGCGTTTACATACCATTTCTCACGCATTATGATTCGAACAGTCGAACACCTATGCGGATTCTCCTGCACAGTGGCAGATATGTAAATACGATGTTTACATACCATTTCTGACGCATTACGGTTCGAACACTCGAACAGCTATACGGATTCTCCTGCACAGTGGCAGATATGTAAATACGGCATTTACATACCATTTCTGACGCATTACGGTTCGAACACTCAAACACCTGTGCGGATTCTCCGGCACAATGGCAGATATGTAAATACGGCGTTTACATACCATTTCTCACGCATTAGGGTTCGAACACTCGAACACCTATACGGATTCCCCTGCACAGTGGCAGATATGTAAATACGGCGTTTACATACCATTTCTAACGCATTAAGGTTCGAACACTCGAACACCTATGCGGATTCTCCTGCACAGTGGCAGATATGTAAATACGGCGTTTACATACCATTTCTGACGCATTACGGTTCGAACACTGGAACACCTATACGGACTCTCCTGCACAGTGGCAGATATGTAAATACGGCGTTTACATACCATTTCTCATGCATTAAGGTTCGAACACTCGAACACCTATGCGGATTCTCCTGCACAGTGGCAGATATGTAAATACGGCGTTTACATACCATTTCTGACGCATTATTGTTCGAACACTGGAACAGCTATACGGATTCTCCTGCACAGTGGCAGATATGTAAATACGGCGTTTACATACCATTTCTCACGCATTAGGGTTCGAACACTCGAACACCTATACGGATTCTCCTGCATGTGGCAGATATGTAAATACGGCGTTTACATACCATTTCTCACGCATTAAGGTTCGAACACTCGAACACCTATGCGGATTCTCCTGCATAGTGGCAGATATGTAAATACGGCGTTTACATACCATTTCTGACGCATTATTGTTCGAACACTCGAACAGCTATACGGATTCTCCTGCACAGTGGCAGATATGTAAATACGGCGTTTACATACCATTTCTGACGCATTACGGTTCGACCACTCGAACACCTATGCGGATTCTCCAGCACAGTGGCAGATATGTAAATACGGCGTTTACATACCATTTCTCACGCATTAGGGTTCGAACACTCGAACACCTATACGGATTCTCCTACACAGTGGCAGATAGGTAAATACGGCGTTTACATACCATTTCTCACACATTAAGGTTCGAACACTCGAACACCTATGCGGATTCTCCTGCACAGTGGCAGATATGTAAATACGGCGTTTACATACCATTTCTGACGCATTACGGTTTGAACACACGAACACCTACACGGACTCTCCTGCACAGTGGCAGATATGTAAATACGGCGTTTACATACCATTTCTCACGCATTAAGGTTCGAACACTCGAACACCTATGCGGATTCTCCTGCACAGTGGCAGATATGTAAATACGGCGTTTACATACCATTTCTCACGCATTAGGGTTCGAACACTCGAACACCTATGCGGATTCTCTTGCACAGTGGCAGATATGTAAATACGGCGTTTACATACCATTTCTCACGCATTAGGGTTCGAACAGTCGAACACCTATGCGGATTCTCCTGCACAGTGGCAGATATGTAAATACGACGTTTACATACCATTTCTGACGCATTACGGTTCGAACACTCGAACAGCTATACGGATTCTCCTGCACAGTGGCAGATATGTAAATACGGCATTTACATACCATTTCTGACGCATTATGGTTCGAACACTCAAACACCTATGCGGATTCTCCGGCACAGTGGCAGATATGTAAATACGGCGTTTACATACCATTTCTCATGCATTAGGGTTCGAACACTCGAACAACTATACGGATTCTCCTGCACAGTGGCAGAGATGTAAATACGGTATTTACATACCATTTCTGACGCATTACGGTTCGAACACTCGAACACCTATACGAATTCTCTTGCACAGTGGCAGATATGTAAATACGGCGTTTACATACCATTTCTCACGCATTAGGGTTCGAACACTCGAACACCTATACAGATTCTCCTGCACAGTGGCAGATATGTAAATACGGCGTTTACATACCATTTCTGACGCATTATTGTTCGAACACTCGAACAGCTATACGGATTCTCCTGCACAGTGGCAGATATGTAAATACGGCGTTTACATACCATTTCTGACGCATTACGGTTCGAACACTCGAACACCTATGCGGATTCTCCAGCACAGTGGCAGATATGTAAATACGGCGTTTACATACCATTTCTCACGCATTAGGGTTCGAACACTCGAACACCTATACGGATTCTCCTACACAGTGGCTGATATGTAAATACGGCGTTTACATACCATTTCTCACACATTAAGGTTCGAACACTCGAACACCTATACGGATTCTCCTGCACAGTGGCAGATATGTAAATACGGCGTTTACATACCATTTCTGACGCATTACGGTTTGAACACTCGAACACCTATACGGATTCTCTTGCACAGTGGCAGATATGTAAATACGGCGTTTACATACCATTTCTCACGCATTAGGGTTCGAACACTCGAACACCTATACGGATTCTCTTGCACAGTGGCAGATATGTAAATACGGCGTTTACATACCATTTCTCACGCATTAGGGTTCGAACAGTCGAACACCTATGCGGATTCTCCTGCACAGTGGCAGATATGTAAATACGGCGTTTACATACCATTTCTCACGCATTAGGGTTCGAACACTCGAACACCTATGCGGATTCTCTTGCACAGTGGCAGATATGTAAATACGGCGTTTACATACCATTTCTCACGCATCAGGGTTCGAACACTCGAACACCTATACGGATTCTCCTACATAGTGGCAGATATGTAAATACGGCGTTTGCATACCATTTCTCACGCATTAGGGCTCGAACACTCGAACACCTATGCGGATTCTCTTGCACAGTGGCAGATATGTAAATACGGCGTTTACATACCATTTCTGACGCATTACGGTTCGAACACTCGAACAGCAATACGGATTCTCCTGCACGGTGGCAGATATGTAAATACGGCGTTTACATTCCATTTCTGACGCATTACGGTTCGAACACTCGAACACCTATATGGATTCTCCTGCACAGTGGCAGATATGTAAATACGGCGTTTCCATACCATTTCTCACGCATTAGGGTTCGAACACTCGAACACCTATGCGGATTCTCCTGCACAGTGGCAGATATGTAAATACGGCGTTTACATACCATTTCTGACGCATTACGGTTCGAACACTCGAACACCTATACGGATTCTCCTGCACAGTGGCAGATATGTAAATACGGCGTTTACATACCATTACTCACGCATTACGGTTCGAACACTCGAACACCAATGCGGATTCTCTGGCACAGTGGCAGATATGTAAATACGGCGTTTACATACCATTTCTGACGCATTACGGTTCGAACACTCGAACAGCAATACGGATTCTCCTGCACGGTGGCAGATATGTAAATACGGCGTTTACATACAATTTCTGACGCATTACGGTTCGAACACTCGAACACCTATGCGGATTCTCTTGCACAGTGGCAAATATGTAAATACGGCGTTTACATACCATTTCTCACGCATTATGATTCGAACAGTCGAACACCTATGCGGATTCTCCTGCACAGTGGCAGATATGTAAATACGATGTTTACATACCATTTCTGACGCATTACGGTTCGAACACTCGAACAGCTATACGGATTCTCCTGCACAGTGGCAGATATGTAAATACGGCATTTACATACCATTTCTGACGCATTACGGTTCGAACACTCAAACACCTGTGCGGATTCTCCGGCACAGTGGCAGATATGTAAATACGGCGTTTACATACCATTTCTCACGCATTAGGGTTCGAACACTCGAACACCTATACGGATTCCCCTGCACAGTGGCAGATATGTAAATACGGCGTTTACATACCATTTCTAACGCATTAAGGTTCGAACACTCGAACACCTATGCGGATTCTCCTGCACAGTGGCAGATATGTAAATACGGCGTTTACATACCATTTCTGACGCATTACGGTTCGAACACTCGAACAGCTATACGGATTCTCCTGCACAGTGGCAGATATGTAAAGACGGCGTTTACATACCATTTCTCACGCATTAGGGTTCGAACACTCGAACACCTATACGGATTCTCCTGCACAGTGGCAGATACGTAAATACGGCATTTACATACCATTTCTCACGCATTAAGGTTCGAACACTAGAACACCTATGCGGATTCTCCTGCACAGTGGCAGATATGTAAATACGGCGTTTACATACCATTTCTGACGCATTACGGTTCGAACACTGGAACACCTATACGGACTCTCCTGCACAGTGGCAGATATGTAAATACGGCGTTTACATACCATTTCTCATGCATTAAGGTTCGAACACTCGAACACCTATGCGGATTCTCCTGCACAGTGGCAGATATGTAAATACGGCGTTTACATACCATTTCTGACGCATTATTGTTCGAACACTGGAACAGCTATACGGATTCTCCTGCACAGTGGCAGATATGTAAATACGGCGTTTACATACCATTTCTCACGCATTAGGGTTCGAACACTCGAACACCTATACGGATTCTCCTGCATGTGGCAGATATGTAAATACGGCGTTTACATACCATTTCTCACGCATTAAGGTTCGAACACTCGAACACCTATGCGGATTCTCCTGCATAGTGGCAGATATGTAAATACGGCGTTTACATACCATTTCTGACGCATTATTGTTCGAACACTCGAACAGCTATACGGATTCTCCTGCACAGTGGCAGATATGTAAATACGGCGTTTACATACCATTTCTGACGCATTACGGTTCGACCACTCGAACACCTATGCGGATTCTCCAGCACAGTGGCAGATATGTAAATACGGCGTTTACATACCATTTCTCACGCATTAGGGTTCGAACACTCGAACACCTATACGGATTCTCCTACACAGTGGCAGATATGTAAATACGGCGTTTACATACCATTTCTCACACATTAAGGTTCGAACACTCGAACACCTATGCGGATTCTCCTGCACAGTGGCAGATATGTAAATACGGCGTTTACATACCATTTCTGACGCATTACGGTTTGAACACTCGAACACCTACACGGACTCTCCTGCACAGTGGCAGATATGTAAATACGGCGTTTACATACCATTTCTCACGCATTAAGGTTCGAACACTCGAACACCTATGCGGATTCTCCTGCACAGTGGCAGATATGTAAATACGGCGTTTACATACCATTTCTCACGCATTAGGGTTCGAACACTCGAACACCTATGCGGATTCTCTTGCACAGTGGCAGATATGTAAATACAGCGTTTACATACCATTTCTCACGCATTAGGG
Source organism: Camellia sinensis (assembly GCF_055761805.1). Classification (NCBI taxonomy): domain Eukaryota; kingdom Viridiplantae; phylum Streptophyta; class Magnoliopsida; order Ericales; family Theaceae; genus Camellia; species Camellia sinensis. The sequence goes on from NC_138965.1 coordinate 51,057,985, forward strand.
TTCGAACAGTCGAACACCTATGCGGATTCTCCTGCACAGTGGCAGATATGTAAATACGACGTTTACATACCATTTCTGACGCATTACGGTTCGAACACTCGAACAGCTATACGGATTCTCCTGCACAGTGGCAGATATGTAAATACGGCATTTACATACCATTTCTGACGCATTATGGTTCGAACACTCAAACACCTATGCGGATTCTCCGGCACAGTGGCAGATATGTAAATACGGCGTTTACATACCATTTCTCATGCATTAGGGTTCGAACACTCGAACAACTATACGGATTCTCCTGCACAGTGGCAGAGATGTAAATACGGTATTTACATACCATTTCTGACGCATTACGGTTCGAACACTCGAACACCTATACGAATTCTCTTGCACAGTGGCAGATATGTAAATACGGCGTTTACATACCATTTCTCACGCATTAGGGTTCGAACACTCGAACACCTATACGGATTCTCCTGCATGTGGCAGATATGTAAATACGGCGTTTACATACCATTTCTCACGCATTAAGGTTCGAACACTCGAACACCTATGCGGATTCTCCTGCACAGTGGCAGATATGTAAATACGGCGTTTACATACCATTTCTGACGCATTATTGTTCGAACACTCGAACAGCTATACGGATTCTCCTGCACAGTGGCAGATATGTAAATACGGCGTTTACATACCATTTCTGACGCATTACGGTTCGAACACTCGAACACCTATGCGGATTTCCAGCACAGTGGCAGATATGTAAATACGGCGTTTACATACCATTTCTCACGCATTAGGGTTCGAACACTCGAACACCTATACGGATTCTCCTACACAGTGGCAGATATGTAAATACGGCGTTTACATACCATTTCTCACACATTAAGGTTCGAACACTCGAACACCTATGCGGATTCTCCTGCACAGTGGCAGATATGTAAATACGGCGTTTACATACCATTTCTGACGCATTACGCTTTGAACACTCGAACACCTATACGGATTCTCTTGCACAGTGGCAGATATGTAAATACGGCGTTTACATACCATTTCTCACGCATTAGGGTTCGAACACTCGAACACCTATACGGATTCTCTTGCATAGTGGCAGATATGTAAATACGGCGTTTACATACCATTTCTCACGCATTAGGGTTCGAACAGTCGAACACCTATGCGGATTCTCCTGCACAGTGGCAGATATGTAAATACGGCGTTTACATACCATTTCTCACGCATTAGGGTTCGAACACTCGAACACCTATGCGGATTCTCTTACACAGCGGCAGATATGTAAATACGGCGTTTACATACCATTTCTCACGCATCAGGGTTCGAACACTCGAACACCTATACGGATTCTCCTACATAGTGGCAGATATGTAAATACGGCGTTTGCATACCATTTCTCACGCATTAGGGTTCGAACACTCGAACACCTATGCGGATTCTCCTGCACAGCGGCAGATATGTAAATACGGCGTTTACATACCATTTCTGACGCATTACGGTTCGAACACTCGAACAGCAATACGGATTCTCCTGCACGGTGCCAGATATGTAAATACGGCGTTTACAAACCATTTCTGACGCATTACGGTTCGAACACTCGAACACCTATACGGATTCTCCTGCACAGTGGCAGATATGTAAATACGGCGTTTCCATACCATTTCTCACGCATTAGGGTTCGAACACTCGAACAACTATGCGGATTCTCCTGCACAGTGGCAGATATGTAAATACGGCGTTTACATACCATTTCTGACGCATTACGGTTCGAACACTCGAACACCTATACGGATTCTCCTGCACAGTGGCAGATATGTAAATACGGCGTTTACATACCATTACTCACGCATTACGGTTCGAACACTCGAACACCAATGCGGATTCTCTGGCACAGTGGCAGATATGTAAATACGGCGTTTACATACCATTTCTGACGCATTACGGTTCGAACACTCGAACAGCAATACGGATTCTCCTGCACGGTGGCAGATATGTAAATACGGCGTTTACATACAATTTCTGACGCATTACGGTTCGAACACTCGAACACCTATGCGGATTCTCTTGCACAGTGGCAAATATGTAAATACGGCGTTTACATACCATTTCTCACGCATTATGATTCGAACAGTCGAACACCTATGCGGATTCTCCTGCACAGTGGCAGATATGTAAATACGATGTTTACATACCATTTCTGACGCATTACGGTTCGAACACTCGAACAGCTATACGGATTCTCCTGCACAGTGGCAGATATGTAAATACGGCGTTTACATACCATTTCTGACGCATTACGGTTCGAACACTCAAACACCTATGCGGATTCTCCGGCACAGTGGCAGATATGTAAATACGGCGTTTACATACCATTTCTCACGCATTAGGGTTCGAACACTCGAACACCTATACGGATTCCCCTGCACAGTGGCAGATATGTAAATACGGCGTTTACATACCATTTATAACGCATTAAGGTTCGAACACTCGAACACCTATGCGGATTCTCCTGCACAGTGGCAGATATGTAAATACGGCGTTTACATTCCATTTCTGACGCATTACGGTTCGAACACCCGAACAGCTATACGGATTCTCCTGCACAATGGCAGATATGTAAAGACGGCGTTTACATACCATTTCTCACGCATTAGGGTTCGAACACTCGAACACCTATACGTATTCTCCTGCACAGTGGCAGATACGTAAATACGGCGTTTACATACCATTTCTCACGCATTAATGTTCGAACACTAGAACACCTATGCGGATTCTCCTGCACAGTGGCAGATATGTAAATACGGCGTTTACATACCATTTCTGACGCATTACGGTTCGAACACTGGAACACCTATACGGACTCTCCTGCACAGTGGCAGATATGTAAATACGGCGTTTACATACCATTTCTCATGCATTAAGGTTCGAACACTCGAACACCTATGCGGATTCTCCTACACAGTGGCAGATATGTAAATACGGCGTTTACATACCATTTCTCACACATTAAGGTTCGAACACTCGAACACCTATGCGGATTCTCCTGCACAGTGGCAGATATGTAAATACGGCGTTTACATACCATTTCTGACGCATTACGGTTTGAACACTCGAACACCTATACGGATTCTCTTGCACAGTGGCAGATATGTAAATACGGCGTTTACATACCATTTCTCACGCATTAGGGTTCGAACACTCGAACACCTATACGGATTCTCTTGCACAGTGGCAGATATGTAAATACGGCGTTTACATACCATTTCTCACGCATTAGGGTGCGAACAGTCGAACACCTATGCGGATTCTCCTGCACAGTGGCAGATATGTAAATACGGCGTTTACATACCATTTCTCACGCATTAGGGTTCGAACACTCGAACACCTATGCGGATTCTCTTACACAGCGGCAGATATGTAAATACGGCGTTTACATACCATTTCTCACGCATCAGGGTTCGAACACTCGAACACCTATACGGATTCTCCTACATAGTGGCAGATATGTAAATACGGCGTTTGCATACCATTTCTCACGCATTAGGGTTCGAACACTCGAACACCTATGCGGATTCTCCTGCACAGTGGCAGATATGTAAATACGGCGTTTACATACCATTTCTGACGCATTACGGTTCGAACACTCGAACACCTATACGGATTCTCCTGCACAGTGGCAGATATGTAAATACAACGTTTACATACCATTACTCACGCATTACGGTTCGAACACTCGAACACCAATGCGGATTCTCCGGCACAGTGGCAGATATGTAAATACGGCGTTTACATACCATTTCTGACGCATTACGGTTCGAACACTCGAACAGCAATACGGATTCTCCTGCACGGTGGCAGATATGTAAATACGGCGTTTACATACAATTTCTGACGCATTACGGTTCGAACACTAGAACACCTATGCGGATTCTCTTGCACAGTGGCAAATATGTAAATACGGCGTTTACATACCATTTCTCACGCATTATGGTTCGAACAGTCGAACACCTATGCGGATTCTCCTGCACAGTGGCAGATATGTAAATACGATGTTTACATACCATTTCTGACGCATTACGGTTCGAACACTCGAACAGCTATACGGATTCTCCTGCACAGTGGCAGATATGTAAATACGGCATTTACATACCATTTCTGACGCATTACGGTTCGAACACTCAAACACCTATGCGGATTCTCCGGCACAGTGGCAGATATGTAAATACGGCGTTTACATACCATTTCTCACGCATTAGGGTTCGAACACTCGAACACCTATACGGATTCCCCTGCACAGTGGCAGATATGTAAATACGGCGTTTACATACCATTTCTAACGCATTAAGGTTCGAACACTCGAACACCTATGCGGATTCTCCTGCACAGTGGCAGATATGTAAATACGGCGTTTACATACCATTTCTGACGCATTACGGTTCGAACACTCGAACAGCTATACGGATTCTCCTGCACAGTGGCAGATATGTAAAGACGGCGTTTACATACCATTTCTCACGCATTAGGGTTCGAACACTCGAACACCTATACGGATTCTCCTGCACAGTGGCAGATACGTAAATACGGCGTTTACATACCATTTCTCACGCATTAAGGTTCGAACACTAGAACACCTATGCGGATTCTCCTGCACAGTGGCAGATATGTAAATACGGCATTTACATACCATTTCTGACGCATTACGGTTCGAACACTGGAACACCTATACGGACTCTCCTGCACAGTGGCTGATATGTAAATACGGCGTTTACATACCATTTCTCATGCATTAAGGTTCGAACACTCGAACACCTATGCGGATTCTCCTGCACAGTGGCAGATATGTAAATACGGCGTTTACATACCATTTCTGACGCATTATTGTTCGAACACTGGAACAGCTATACGGATTCTCCTGCACAGTGGCAGATATGTAAATACGGCGTTTCCATACCATTTCTCACGCATTAGGGTTCGAACACTCGAACACCTATATGGATTCTCCTGCATGTGGCAGATATGTAAATACGGCGTTTACATACCATTTCTCACGCATTAAGGTTCGAACACTCGAACACCTATGCGGATTCTCCTGCATAGTGGCAGATATGTAAATACGGCGTTTACATACCATTTCTGACGCATTATTGTTCGAACACTCGAACAGCTATACGGATTCTCCTGCACAGTGGCAGATATGTAAATACGGCGTTTACATACCATTTCTGACGCATTACGGTTCGACCACTCGAACACCTATGCGGATTCTCCAGCACAGTGGCAGATATGTAAATACGGCGTTTACATACCATTTCTCACGCATTAGGGTTCGAACACTCGAACACCTATACGGATTCTCCTACACAGTGGCAGATATGTAAATACGGCGTTTACATACCATTTCTCACACATTAAGGTTCGAACACTCGAACACCTATGCGGATTCTCCTGCACAGTGGCAGATATGTAAATACGGCGTTTACATACCATTTCTGACGCATTACGGTTTGAACACTCGAACACCTACACGGACTCTCCTGCACAGTGGCAGATATGTAAATACGGCGTTTACATACCATTTCTCACGCATTAAGGTTCGAACACTCGAACACCTATGCGGATTCTCCTGCACAGTGGCAGATATGTAAATACGGCGTTTACATACTATTTCTCACGCATTAGGGTTCGAACACTCGAACACCTATGCGGATTCTCTTGCACAGTGGCAGATATGTAAATACGGCGTTTACATACCATTTCTCACGCATTAGGGTTCGAACAGTCGAACACCTATGCGGATTCTCCTGCACAGTGGCAGATATGTAAATACGGCGTTTACATACCATTTCTCACGCATTAGGGTTCGAACAGTCGAACACCTATGCGGATTCTCCTGCACAGTGGCAGATATGTAAATACGACGTTTACATACCATTTCTGACGCATTACGGTTCGAACACTCGAACAGCTATACGGATTCTCCTGCACAGTGGCAGATATGTAAATACGGCATTTACATACCATTTCTGACGCATTATGGTTCGAACACTCAAACACCTATGCGGATTCTCCGGCACAGTGGCAGATATGTAAATACGGCGTTTACATACCATTTCTCATGCATTAGGGTTCGAACACTCGAACAACTATACGGATTCTCCTGCACAGTGGCAGAGATGTAAATACGGCATTTACATACCATTTCTGACGCATTACGGTTCGAACACTCGAACACCTATACGGATTCTCTTGCACAGTGGCAGATATGTAAATACGGCGTTTACATACCATTTCTCACGCATTAGGGTTCGAACACTCGAACACCTATGCGGATTCTCCTGCACAGTGGCAGATATGTAAATACGGCGTTTACATACCATTTCTGACGCATTACGGTTCGAACACTCGAACAGCTATACGGATTCTCCTGCACAGTGGCAGATATGTAAAGACGGCGTTTACATACCATTTCTCACGCATTAGGGTTCGAACACTCGAACACCTATACGGATTCTCCTGCACAGTGGCAGATACGTAAATACGGCGTTTACATACCATTTCTCACGCATTAAGGTTCGAACACTAGAACACCTATGCGGATTCTCCTGCACAGTGGCAGATATGTAAATACGGCGTTTACATACCATTTCTGACGCATTACGGTTCGAACACTGGAACACCTATACGGACTCTCCTGCACAGTGGCAGATATGTAAATACGGCGTTTACATACCATTTCTCATGCATTAAGGTTCGAACACTCGAACACCTATGCGGATTCTCCTGCACAGTGGCAGATATGTAAATACGGCGTTTACATACCATTTCTGACGCATTATTGTTCGAACACTGGAACAGCTATACGGATTCTCCTGCACAGTGGCAGATATGTAAATACGGCGTTTACATACCATTTCTCACGCATTAGGGTTCGAACACTCGAACACCTATACGGATTCTCCTGCATGTGGCAGATATGTAAATACGGCGTTTACATACCATTTCTCACGCATTAAGGTTCGAACACTCGAACACCTATGCGGATTCTCCTGCATAGTGGCAGATATGTAAATACGGCGTTTACATACCATTTCTGACGCATTATTGTTCGAACACTCGAACAGCTATACGGATTCTCCTGCACAGTGGCAGATATGTAAATACGGCGTTTACATACCATTTCTGACGCATTACGGTTCGACCACTCGAACACCTATGCGGATTCTCCAGCACAGTGGCAGATATGTAAATACGGCGTTTACATACCATTTCTCACGCAATAGGGTTCGAACACTCGAGCACCTATACGGATTCTCCTACACAGTGGCAGATATGTAAATACGGCGTTTACATACCATTTCTCACACATTAAGGTTCGAACACTCGAACACCTATGCGGATTCTCCTGCACAGTGACAGATATGTAAATACGGCGTTTACATACCATTTCTGACGCATTACGGTTTGAACACTCGAACACCTACACGGACTCTCCTGCACAGTGGCAGATATGTAAATACGGCGTTTACATACCATTTCTCACGCATTAAGGTTCGAACACTCGAACACCTATGCGGATTCTCCTGCACAGTGGCAGATATGTAAATACGGCGTTTACATACCATTTCTCACGCATTAGGGTTCGAACACTCGAACACCTATGCGGATTCTCTTGCACAGTGGCAGATATGTAAATACGGCGTTTACATACCATTTCTCACGCATTAGGGTTCGAACAGTCGAACACCTATGCGGATTCTCCTGCACAGTGGTAGATATGTAAATACGGCGTTTACATACCATTTCTCACGCATTAGGGTTCGAACAGTCGAACACCTATGCGGATTCTCCTGCACAGTGGCAGATATGTAAATACGACGTTTACATACCATTTCTGACGCATTACGGTTCGAACACTCGAACAGCTATACGGATTCTCCTGCACAGTGGCAGATATGTAAATACGGCATTTACATACCATTTCTGACGCATTATGGTTCGAACACTCAAACACCTATGCGGATTCTCCGGCACAGTGGCAGATATGTAAATACGGCGTTTACATACCATTTCTCATGCATTAGGGTTCGAACACTCGAACAACTATACGGATTCTCCTGCACAGTGGCAGAGATGTAAATACGGCATTTACATACCATTTCTGACGCATTACGGTTCGACCACTCGAACACCTATGCGGATTCTCCAGCACAGTGGCAGATATGTAAATACGGCGTTTACATACCATTTCTCACGCATTAGGGTTCGAACACTCGAACACCTATACGGATTCTCCTACACAGTGGCAGATATGTAAATACGACGTTTACATACCATTTCTCACACATTAAGGTTCGAACACTCGAACACCTATGCGGATTCTCCTGCACAGTGGCAGATATGTAAATACGGCGTTTACATACCATTTCTGACGCATTACGGTTTGAACACTCGAACACCTACACGGACTCTCCTGCACAGTGGCAGATATGTTAATACGGCGTTTACATACCATTTCTCACGCATTAAGGTTCGAACACTCGAACACCTATGCGGATTCTCCTGCACAGTGGCAGATATGTAAATACGGCGTTTACATACCATTTCTCACGCATTAGGGTTCGAACACTGGAACACCTATGCGGATTCTCTTGCACAGTGGCAGATATGTAAATACGGCGTTTACATACCATTTCTCACGCATTAGGGTTCGAACAGTCGAACACCTATGCGGATTCTCCTGCACAGTGGCAGATATGCAAATACGGCGTTTACATACCATTTCTCACGCATTAGGGTTCGAACAGTCGAACACCTATGCGGATTCTCCTGCACAGTGGCAGATATGTAAATACGACGTTTACATACCATTTCTGACGCATTACGGTTCGAACACTCGAACAGCTATACGGATTCTCCTGCACAGTGGCAGATATGTAAATACGGCATTTACATACCATTTCTGACGCATTATGGTTCGAACACTCAAACACCTATGCGGATTCTCCGGCACAGTGGCAGATATGTAAATACGGCGTTTACATACCATTTCTCATGCATTAGGGTTCGAACACTCGAACAACTATACGGATTCTCCTGCACAGTGGCAGATATGTAAATACGGCGTTTACATACCATTTCTCACGCATTAGGGTTCGAACACTCGAACACCTATACGGATTCTCTTGCACAGTGGCAGATATGTAAATACGACGTTTACATACCATTTCTGACGCATTACGGTTCGAACACTCGAACAGCTATACGGATTCTCCTGCACAGTGGCAGATATGTAAATACGGCGTTTACATACCATTTCTGACGCATTATGGTTCGAACACTCAAACACCTATGCGGATTCTCCGGCACAGTGGCAGATATGTAAATACGGCGTTTACATACCATTTCTCATGCATTAGGGTTCGAACACTCGAACAACTATACGGATTCTTATGCACAGTGGCAGAGATGTAAATACGGCGTTTACATACCATTTCTGACGCATTACGGTTCGAACACTCGAACACCTATACGGATTCTCTTGCACAGTGGCAGATATGTAAATACGGCGTTTACATACCATTTCTCACGCATTAGGGTTCGAACACTCGAACACCTATACGGATTCTCCTGCATGTGGCAGATATGTAAATACGGCGTTTACATACCATTTCTCACGCATTAAGGTTCGAACACTCGAACACCTATGCGGATTCTCCTGCACAGTGGCAGATATGTAAATACGGCGTTTACATACCATTTCTGACGCATTATTGTTCGAACACTCGAACAGCTATACGGATTGTCCTGCACAGTGGCAGATATGTAAATACGGCGTTTACATACCATTTCTGACGCATTACGGTTCGAACACCCGAACACCTATACGGATTCTCCTGCACAGTGGCAGAGATGTAAATACGGCATTTACATACCATTTCTGACGCATTACGGTTCGAACACTCGAACACCTATACGGATTCTCTTGCACAGTGGCAGATATGTAAATACGGCGTTTACATACCATTTCTCACGCATTAGGGTTCGAACAGTCGAACACCTATACGGATTCTCCTGCATGTGGCAGATATGTAAATACGGCGTTTACATACCATTTCTCACGCATTAAGGTTCGAACACTCGAACACCTATGCGGATTCTCCTGCACAGTGGCAGATATGTAAATACGGCGTTTACATACCATTTCTGACGCATTAGGGTTCGAACAGTCGAACACCTATGCGGATTCTCCTGCACAGTGGCAGATATGTAAATACGACGTTTACATACCATTTCTGACGCATTACGGTTCGAACACTCGAACAGCTATACGGATTCTCCTGCACAGTGGCAGATATGTAAATACGGCATTTACATACCATTTCTCACGCATTAGGGTTCGAACACTCGAACACCTATGCGGATTCTCTTACACAGCGGCAGATATGTAAATACGGCGTTTACATACCATTTCTGACGCATCAGGGTTCGAACACTCGAACACCTATACGGATTCTCCTACATAGTGGCAGATACGTAAATACGGCGTTTGCATACCATTTCTCACGCATTAGGGTTCGAACACTCGAACACCTATGCGGATTCTCTTGCACAGTGGCAGATATGTAAATACGGCGTTTACATACCATTTCTGACGCATTATGGTTCGAACACTCGAACAGCAATACGGATTCTCCTGCACGGTGGCAGATATGTAAATACGGCGTTTACATACCATTTCTGACGCATTACGGTTCGAACACTCGAACACCTATACGGATTCTCCTGCACAGTGGCAGATATGTAAATACGGCGTTTCCATACCATTTCTCACGCATTAGGGTTCGAACACTCGAACACCTATGCGGATTCTCCTGCACAGTGGCAGATATGTAAATACGGCGTTTACATACCATTTCTGACGCATTACGGTTCGAACACTCGAACACCTATACGGATTCTCTTGCACAGTGGCAGATATGTAAATACGGCGTTTACATACCATTTCTCACGCATTAGGGTTCGAACACTCGAACACCTATACGGATTCTCCAGCACAGTGGCAGATATGTAAATACGGCGTTTACATACCATTTCTGACGCATTACGGTTCGAACACTCGAACACCTATACGGATTCTCTTGCACAGTGGCAGATATGTAAATACGGCATTTACATACCATTACTCACGCATTACGGTTCGAACACTCGAACACCAATGCGGATTCTCTGGCACAGTGGCAGATATGTAAATACGGCGTTTACATACCATTTCTGACGCATTACGGTTCGAACACTCGAACAGCAATACGGATTCTCCTGCACGGTGGCAGATATGTAAATACGGCGTTTATATACCATTTCTGACGCATTACGGTTCGAACACTCGAACACCTATGCGGATTCTCTTGCACAGTGGCAGATATGTAAATACGGCGTTTACATACCATTTCTCACGCATTATGGTTCGAACAGTCGAACACCTATGCGGATTCTCCTGCACAGTGGCAGATATGTAAATACGATGTTTACATACCATTTCTGACGCATTACGGTTCGAACACTCGAACAGCTATACGGATTCTCCTGCACAGTGGCAGATATGTAAATACGGCATTTACATACCATTTCTGACGCATTACGGTTCGAACACTCAAACACCTATGCGGATTCTCCGGCACAGTGGCAGATATGTAAATACGGCGTTTACATACCATTTCTCACGCATTAGGGTTCGAACACTCGAACACCTATACGGATTCCCCTGCACAGTGGCAGATATGTAAATACGGCGTTTACATACCATTTCTAACGCATTAAGGTTCGAACACTCGAACACCTATGCGGATTCTCCTGCACAGTGGCAGATATGTAAATACGGCGTTTACATACCATTTCTGACGCATTACGGTTCGAACACTCGAACAGCTATACGGATTCTCCTGCACAGTGGCAGATATGTAAAGACGGCGTTTACATACCATTTCTCACGCATTAGGGTTCGAACACTCGAACACCTATACGGATTCTCCTACACAGTGGCAGATACGTAAATACGGCGTTTACATACCATTTCCCACGCATTAAGGTTCGAACACTAGAACACCTATGCGGATTCTCCTGCACAGTGGCAGATATGTAAATACGGCGTTTACATACCATTTCTGACGCATTACGGTTCGAACACTGGAACACCTATACGGACTCTCCTGCACAGTGGCAGATATGTAAATACGGCGTTTACATACCATTTCTCATGCATTAAGGTTCGAACACTCGAACACCTATGCGGATTCTCCTGCACAGTGGCAGATATGTAAATACGGCGTTTACATACCATTTCTGACGCATTATTGTTCGAACACTGGAACAGCTATACGGATTCTCCTGCACAGTGGCAGAAATGTAAATACGGCGTTTACATACCATTTCTCACGCATTTGGGTTCGAACACTCGAACACCTATACGGATTCTCCTGCATGTGGCAGATATGTAAATACGGCGTTTACATACCATTTCTCACGCATTAAGGTTCGAACACTCGAACACCTATGCGGATTCTCCTGCATAGTGGCAGATATGTAAATACGGCGTTTACATACCATTTCTGACGCATTATTGTTCGAACACTCGAACAGCTATACGGATTCTCCTGCACAGTGGCAGATATGTAAATACGGCGTTTACATACCATTTCTGACGCATTACGGTTCGACCACTCGAACACCTATGCGGATTCTCCAGCACAGTGGCAGATATGTAAATACGGCGTTTACATACCATTTCTGACGCATTACGGTTCGAACACTCGAACACCTATGCGGATTCTCTTGCACAGTGGCAGATATGTAAATACGGCGTTTACATACCATTTCTCACACATTAAGGTTCGAACACTCGAACACCTATGCGGATTCTCCTGCACAGTGGCAGATATGTAAATACGGCGTTTACATACCATTTCTGACGCATTACGGTTTGAACACTCGAACACCTACACGGACTCTCCTCAACAGTGGCAGATATGTAAATACGGCGTTTACATACCATTTCTCACGCATTAAGGTTCGAACACTCGAACACCTATGCGGATTCTCCTGCACAGTGGCAGATATGTAAATACGGCGTTTACATACCATTTCTCACGCATTAGGGTTCGAACACTCGAACACCTATGCGGATTCTCTTGCACAGTGGCAGATATGTAAATACGGCGTTTACATACCATTTCTCACGCATTAGGGTTCGAACAGTCGAAAAACTATGCGGATTCTCCTGCACAGTGGCAGATATGTAAATACGACGTTTACATACCATTTCTGACGCATTACGGTTCGAACACTCGAACAGCTATACGGATTCTCCTGCACAGTGGCAGATATGTAAATACGGCATTTACATACCATTTCTGACGCATTATGGTTCGAACACTCAAACACCTATGCGGATTCTCCGGCACAGTGGCAGATATGTAAATACGGCGTTTACATACCATTTCTCATGCATTAGGGTTCGAACACTCGAACAACTATACGGATTCTCCTGCACAGTGGCAGAGATGTAAATACGGCATTTACATACCATTTCTGACGCATTACGGTTCGAACACTCGAACACCTATACGGATTCTCTTGCACAGTGGCAGATATGTAAATACGGCGTTTACATACCATTTCTCACGCATTAGGGTTCGAACACTCGAACACCTATACGGATTCTCCTGCATGTGGCAGATATGTAAATACGGCGTTTACATACCATTTCTCACGCATTAAGGTTCGAACACTCGAACACCTATGCGGATTCTCCTGCACAGTGGCAGATATGTAAATACGGCGTTTACATACCATTTCTGACGCATTATTGTTCGAACACTCGAACAGCTATACGGATTCTCCTGCACAGTGGCAGATACGTAAATACGGCGTTTACATACCATTTCTGACGCATTACGGTTCGAACACTCGAACACCTATGCGGATTCTCCAGCACAGTGGCAGATATGTAAATACGGCGTTTACATACCATTTCTCACGCATTAGGGTTCGAACACTCGAACACCTATACGGATTCTCCTACACAGTGGCAGATATGTAAATACGGCGTTTACATACCATTTCTCACGCATTAGGGTTCGAACACTCGAACACCTATGCGGATTCTCTTGCACAGTGGCAGATATGTAAATACGGCGTTTACATACCATTTCTCACGCATTAGGGTTCGAACACTCGAACACCTATACGGATTCTCCTACATAGTGGCAGATATGTAAATACGGCGTTTGCATACCATTTCTCACGCATTAGGGTTCGAACACTCGAACACCAATGCGGATTCTCTTGCACAGTGGCAGATATGTAAATACGGCGTTTACATACCATTTCTGACGCATTACGGTTCGAACACTCGAACAGCAATACGGATTCTCCGGCACGGTGGCAGATATGTAAATACGGCGTTTACATACCATTTCTGACGCATTACGGTTCGAACACTCGAACACCTATACGGATTCTCCGGCACAGTGGCCGATATGTAAATACGGCGTTTCCATACCATTTCTCACGCATTAGGGTTCGAACACTCGAACACCTATGCGGATTCTCCTGCACAGTGGCAGATATGTAAATACGGCGTTTACATACCATTTCTGACGCATTACGGTTCGAACACTCGAACACCTATACGGATTCTCCTGCACAGTGGCAGATATGTAAATATGGCGTTTACATACCATTACTCACGCATTACGGTTCGAACACTCGAACACCAATGCGGATTCTCTGGCACAGTGGCAGATATGTAAATACGGCGTTTACATGCCATTTCTGACGCATTACGGTTCGAACACTCGAACAGCAATACGGATTCTCCTGCACGGTGGCAGATATGTAAATACGGCGTTTACATACCATTTCTGACGCATTACGGTTCGAACACTCGAACACCTATGCGGATTCTCTTGCACAGTGGCAGATATGTAAATACGGCGTTTACATACCATTTCTCACGCATTATGGTTCGAACAGTCGAACACCTATGCGGATTCTCCTGCACAGTGGCAGATATGTAAATACGATGTTTACATACCATTTCTGACGCATTACGGTTCGAACTCTCGAACAGCTATACGGATTCTCCTACACAGTGGCAGATATGTAAATACGGCATTTACATACCATTTCTGACGCATTACGGTTCGAACACTCAAACACCTATGCGGATTCTCCGGCACAGTGGCAGATATGTAAATACGGCGTTTACATACCATTTCTCACGCATTAGGGTTCGAACACTCGAACACCTATACGGATTCCCCTGCACAGTGGCACATATGTAAATACGGCGTTTACATACCATTTCTAACGCATTAAGGTTCGAACACTCGAACACCTATGCGGATTCTCCTGCACAGTGGCAGATATGTAAATACGGCGTTTACATACCATTTCTGACGCATTACGGTTCGAACACTCGAACAGCTATACGGATTCTCCTGCACAGTGGCAGATATGTAAAGACGGCGTTTACATACCATTTCTCATGCATTAGGGTTCGAACACTCGAACACCTATACGGATTCTCCTGCACAGTGGCAGATACGTAAATACGGCGTTTACATACCATTTCTCACGCATTAAGGTTCGAAAACTAGAACACCTATGCGGATTCTCCTGCACAGTGGCAGATATGTAAATACGGCGTTTACATACCATTTCTGACGCATTACGGTTCGAACACTGGAACACCTATACGGACTCTCCTGCACAGTGGCAGATATGTAAATACGGCGTTTACATACCATTTCTCATGCATTAAGGTTCGAACACTCGAACACCTATGCGGATTCTCCTGCACAGTGGCAGATATGTAAATACGGCGTTTACATACCATTTCTGACGCATTATTGTTCGAACACTGGAACAGCTATACGGATTCTCCTGCACAGTGGCAGATATGTAAATACGGCGTTTACATACCATTTCTCACGCATTAGGGTTCGAACACTCGAACACCTATACGGATTCTCCTGCATGTGGCAGAAATGTAAATACGGCGTTTACATACCATTTCTCACGCATTAAGGTTCGAACACTCGAACACCTATGCGGATTCTCCTGCATAGTGGCATATATGTAAATACGGCGTTTACACACCATTTCTGACGCATTATTGTTCGAACACTCGAACAGCTATACGGATTCTCCTGCACAGTGGCAGATATGTAAATACGGCGTTTACATACCATTTCTGACGCATTACGGTTCGACCACTCGAACACCTATGCGGATTCTCCAGCACAGTGGCAGATATGTAAATACGGCGTTTACATACCATTTCTCACGCATTAGTGTTCGAACACTCGAACACCTATACGGATTCTCCTACACAGTGGCAGATATGTAAATACGGCGTTTACATACCATTTCTCACACATTAAGGTTCGAACACTCGAACACCTATGCGGATTCTCCTGCACAGTGGCAGATATGTAAATACGGCGTTTACATACCATTTCTGACGCATTACGGTTTGAACACTCGAACACCTACACGGACTCTCCTGCACAGTGGCAGATATGTAAATACGGCGTTTACATACCATTTCTCACGCATTAAGGTTCGAACACTCGAACACCTATGCGGATTCTCCTGCACAGTGGCAGATATGTAAATACGGCGTTTACATACCATTTCTCACGCATTAGGGTTCGAACACTCGAACACCTATGCGGATTCTCTTGCACAGTGGCAGATATGTAAATACGGCGTTTACATACCATTTCTCACGCATTAGGGTTCAAACAATCGAACACCTATGCGGATTCTCCTGCACAGTGGCAGATATGTAAATACGACGTTTACAAACCATTTCAGACGCATTACGGTTCGAACACTCGAACAGCTATACGGATTCTCCTGCACAGTGGCAGATATGTAAATACGGCATTTACATACCATTTCTGACGCATTATGGTTCGAACACTCAAACACCTCTGCGGATTCTCCGGCATAGTGGCAGATATGTAAATACGGCGTTTACATACCATTTCTCATGCATTAGGGTTCGAACACTCGAACAACTATACGGATTCTCCTGCACAGTGGCAGAGATGTAAATACGGCATTTACATACCATTTCTGACGCATTACGGTTCGAACACTCGAACACCTATACGGATTCTCTTGCACAGTGGCAGATATGTAAATACGGCGTTTACATACCATTTCTCACGCATTAGGGTTCGAACACTCGAACACCTATACGGATTCTCCTGCATGTGGCAGATATGTAAATACGGCGTGTACATACCATTTCTCACGCATTAAGGTTCGAACACTCGAACACCTATGCGGATTCTCCTGCACAGTGGCAGATATGTAAATACGGCGTTTACATACCATTTCTGACGCATTATTGTTCAAACACTCGAACAGCTATACGGATTCTCCTGCACAGTGGCAGATATGTAAATACGGCGTTTACATACCATTTCTCACGCATTAGGGTTCGAACACTCGAACACCGATACGGATTCTCCTGCATGTGGCAGATATATAAATACGGCGTTTACATACCATTTCTCACGCATTAAGGTTCGAACACTCGAACACCTATGCGGATTCTCCTGCATAGTGGCAGATATGTAAATACGGCGTTTACATACCATTTCTGACGCATTACGGTTCGACCACTCGAACACCTATGCGGATTCTCCAGCACAGTGGCAGATATGTAAATACGGCGTTTACATACCATTTCTCACGCATTAGGGTTCGAACACTCGAACACCTATACGGATTCTCCTACACAGTGGCAGATATGTAAATACGGCGTTTACATACCATTTCTCACACATTAAGGTTCGAACACTCGAACACCTATGCGGATTCTCCTGCACAGTGGCAGATATGTAAATACGGCGTTTACATACCATTTCTGACGCATTACGGTTTGAACACTCGAACACCTACACGGACTCTCCTGCACAGTGGCAGATATGTAAATACGGCGTTTACATACCATTTCTCACGCATTAAGGTTCGAACACTCGAACACCTATGCGGATTCTCCTGCACAGTGGCAGATATGTAAATACGGCGTTTACATACCATTTCTCACGCATTAGGGTTCGAACACTCGAACACCTATGCGGATTCTCTTGCACAGTGGCAGATATGTAAATACGGCGTTTACATACCATTTCTCACGCATTAGGGTTCGAACAGTCGAACACCTATGCGGATTCTCCTGCACAGTGGCAGATATGTAAATACGACGTTTACATACCATTTCTGACGCATTACGGTTCGAACACTCGAACAGCTATACGGATTCTCCTGCACAGTGGCAGATATGTAAATACGGCATTTACATACCATTTCTGACGCATTATGGTTCGAACACTCAAACACCTATGCGGATTCTCCGGCACAGTGGCAGATATGTAAATACGGCGTTTACATACCATTTCTCATGCATTAGGGTTCGAACACTCGAACAACTATACGGATTCTCCTGCACAGTGGCAGAGATGTAAATACGGCATTTACATACCATTTCTGACGCATTACGGCTCGAACACTCGAACACCTATACGGATTCTCTTGCACAGTGGCAGATATGTAAATACGGCGTTTACATACCATTTCTCACGCATTAGGGTTCGAACACTCGAACACCTATACGGATTCTCCTGCACAGTGGCAGATACGTAAATACGGCGTTTACATACCATTTCTCACGCATTAAGGTTCGAAAACTAGAACACCTATGCGGATTCTCCTGCACAGTGGCAGATATGTAAATACGGCGTTTACATACCATTTCTGACGCATTACGGTTCGAACACTGGAACACCTATACGGACTCTCCTGCACAGTGGCAGATATGTAAATACGGCGTTTACATACCATTTCTCATGCATTAAGGTTCGAACACTCGAACACCTATGCGGATTCTCCTGCACAGTGGCAGATATGTAAATACGGCGTTTACATACCATTTCTCACGCATTAGGGTTCGAACACTCGAACACCTATGCGGATTCTCTTGCACAGTGGCAGATATGTAAATACGGCGTTTACATACCATTTCTCACGCATTAGGGTTCGAACACTCGAACACCTATACGGATTCTCCTACATAGTGGCAGATATGTAAATACGGCGTTTGCATACCATTTCTCACGCATTAGGGTTCGAACACTCGAACACCAATGCGGATTCTCTTGCACAGTGGCAGATATGTAAATACGGCGTTTACATACCATTTCTGACGCATTACGGTTCGAACACTCGAACAGCAATACGGATTCTCCGGCACGGTGGCAGATATGTAAATACGGCGTTTACATACCATTTCTGACGCATTACGGTTCGAACACTCGAACACCTATACGGATTCTCCTGCACAGTGGCCGATATGTAAATACGGCGTTTCCATACCATTTCTCACGCATTAGGGTTCGAACACTCGAACACCTATGCGGATTCTCCTGCACAGTGGCAGATATGTAAATACGGCGTTTACATACCATTTCTGACGCATTACGGTTCGAACACTCGAACACCTATACGGATTCTCCTGCACAGTGGCAGATATGTAAATATGGCGTTTACATACCATTACTCACGCATTACGGTTCGAACACTCGAACACCAATGCGGATTCTCTGGCACAGTGGCAGATATGTAAATACGGCGTTTACATGCCATTTCTGACGCATTACGGTTCGAACACTCGAACAGCAATACGGATTCTCCTGCACGGTGGCAGATATGTAAATACGGCGTTTACATACCATTTCTGACGCATTACGGTTCGAACACTCGAACACCTATGCGGATTCTCTTGCACAGTGGCAGATATGTAAATACGGCGTTTACATACCATTTCTCACGCATTATGGTTCGAACAGTCGAACACCTATGCGGATTCTCCTGCACAGTGGCAGATATGTAAATACGATGTTTACATACCATTTCTGACGCATTACGGTTCGAACTCTCGAACAGCTATACGGATTCTCCTACACAGTGGCAGATATGTAAATACGGCATTTACATACCATTTCTGACGCATTACGGTTCGAACACTCAAACACCTATGCGGATTCTCCGGCACAGTGGCAGATATGTAAATACGGCGTTTACATACCATTTCTCACGCATTAGGGTTCGAACACTCGAACACCTATACGGATTCCCCTGCACAGTGGCACATATGTAAATACGGCGTTTACATACCATTTCTAACGCATTAAGGTTCGAACACTCGAACACCTATGCGGATTCTCCTGCACAGTGGCAGATATGTAAATACGGCGTTTACATACCATTTCTGACGCATTACGGTTCGAACACTCGAACAGCTATACGGATTCTCCTGCACAGTGGCAGATATGTAAAGACGGCGTTTACATACCATTTCTCATGCATTAGGGTTCGAACACTCGAACACCTATACGGATTCTCCTGCACAGTGGCAGATACGTAAATACGGCGTTTACATACCATTTCTCACGCATTAAGGTTCGAAAACTAGAACACCTATGCGGATTCTCCTGCACAGTGGCAGATATGTAAATACGGCGTTTACATACCATTTCTGACGCATTACGGTTCGAACACTGGAACACCTATACGGACTCTCCTGCACAGTGGCAGATATGTAAATACGGCGTTTACATACCATTTCTCATGCATTAAGGTTCGAACACTCGAACACCTATGCGGATTCTCCTGCACAGTGGCAGATATGTAAATACGGCGTTTACATACCATTTCTCACGCATTAGGGTTCGAACACTCGAACACCTATGCGGATTCTCTTGCACAGTGGCAGATATGTAAATACGGCGTTTACATACCATTTCTCACGCATTAGGGTTCGAACACTCGAACACCTATACGGATTCTCCTACATAGTGGCAGATATGTAAATACGGCGTTTGCATACCATTTCTCACGCATTAGGGTTCGAACACTCGAACACCAATGCGGATTCTCTTGCACAGTGGCAGATATGTAAATACGGCGTTTACATACCATTTCTGACGCATTACGGTTCGAACACTCGAACAGCAATACGGATTCTCCGGCACGGTGGCAGATATGTAAATACGGCGTTTACATACCATTTCTGACGCATTACGGTTCGAACACTCGAACACCTATACGGATTCTCCTGCACAGTGGCCGATATGTAAATACGGCGTTTCCATACCATTTCTCACGCATTAGGGTTCGAACACTCGAACACCTATGCGGATTCTCCTGCACAGTGGCAGATATGTAAATACGGCGTTTACATACCATTTCTGACGCATTACGGTTCGAACACTCGAACACCTATACGGATTCTCCTGCACAGTGGCAGATATGTAAATATGGCGTTTACATACCATTACTCACGCATTACGGTTCGAACACTCGAACACCAATGCGGATTCTCTGGCACAGTGGCAGATATGTAAATACGGCGTTTACATGCCATTTCTGACGCATTACGGTTCGAACACTCGAACAGCAATACGGATTCTCCTGCACGGTGGCAGATATGTAAATACGGCGTTTACATACCATTTCTGACGCATTACGGTTCGAACACTCGAACACCTATGCGGATTCTCTTGCACAGTGGCAGATATGTAAATACGGCGTTTACATACCATTTCTCACGCATTATGGTTCGAACAGTCGAACACCTATGCGGATTCTCCTGCACAGTGGCAGATATGTAAATACGATGTTTACATACCATTTCTGACGCATTACGGTTCGAACTCTCGAACAGCTATACGGATTCTCCTACACAGTGGCAGATATGTAAATACGGCATTTACATACCATTTCTGACGCATTACGGTTCGAACACTCAAACACCTATGCGGATTCTCCGGCACAGTGGCAGATATGTAAATACGGCGTTTACATACCATTTCTCACGCATTAGGGTTCGAACACTCGAACACCTATACGGATTCCCCTGCACAGTGGCACATATGTAAATACGGCGTTTACATACCATTTCTAACGCATTAAGGTTCGAACACTCGAACACCTATGCGGATTCTCCTGCACAGTGGCAGATATGTAAATACGGCGTTTACATACCATTTCTGACGCATTACGGTTCGAACACTCGAACAGCTATACGGATTCTCCTGCACAGTGGCAGATATGTAAAGACGGCGTTTACATACCATTTCTCATGCATTAGGGTTCGAACACTCGAACACCTATACGGATTCTCCTGCACAGTGGCAGATACGTAAATACGGCGTTTACATACCATTTCTCACGCATTAAGGTTCGAAAACTAGAACACCTATGCGGATTCTCCTGCACAGTGGCAGATATGTAAATACGGCGTTTACATACCATTTCTGACGCATTACGGTTCGAACACTGGAACACCTATACGGACTCTCCTGCACAGTGGCAGATATGTAAATACGGCGTTTACATACCATTTCTCATGCATTAAGGTTCGAACACTCGAACACCTATGCGGATTCTCCTGCACAGTGGCAGATATGTAAATACGGCGTTTACATACCATTTCTGACGCATTATTGTTCGAACACTGGAACAGCTATACGGATTCTCCTGCACAGTGGCAGATATGTAAATACGGCGTTTACATACCATTTCTCACGCATTAGGGTTCGAACACTCGAACACCTATACGGATTCTCCTGCATGTGGCAGAAATGTAAATACGGCGTTTACATACCATTTCTCACGCATTAAGGTTCGAACACTCGAACACCTATGCGGATTCTCCTGCATAGTGGCATATATGTAAATACGGCGTTTACACACCATTTCTGACGCATTATTGTTCGAACACTCGAACAGCTATACGGATTCTCCTGCACAGTGGCAGATATGTAAATACGGCGTTTACATACCATTTCTGACGCATTACGGTTCGACCACTCGAACACCTATGCGGATTCTCCAGCACAGTGGCAGATATGTAAATACGGCGTTTACATACCATTTCTCACGCATTAGGGTTCGAACACTCGAACACCTATACGGATTCTCCTACACAGTGGCAGATATGTAAATACGGCGTTTACATACCATTTCTCACACATTAAGGTTCGAACACTCGAACACCTATGCGGATTCTCCTGCACAGTGGCAGATATGTAAATACGGCGTTTACATACCATTTCTGACGCATTACGGTTTGAACACTCGAACACCTACACGGACTCTCCTGCACAGTGGCAGATATGTAAATACGGCGTTTACATACCATTTCTCACGCATTAAGGTTCGAACACTCGAACACCTATGCGGATTCTCCTGCACAGTGGCAGATATGTAAATACGGCGTTTACATACCATTTCTCACGCATTAGGGTTCGAACACTCGAACACCTATGCGGATTCTCTTGCACAGTGGCAGATATGTAAATACGGCGTTTACATACCATTTCTCACGCATTAGGGTTCAAACAATCGAACACCTATGCGGATTCTCCTGCACAGTGGCAGATATGTAAATACGACGTTTACAAACCATTTCAGACGCATTACGGTTCGAACACTCGAACAGCTATACGGATTCTCCTGCACAGTGGCAGATATGTAAATACGGCATTTACATACCATTTCTGACGCATTATGGTTCGAACACTCAAACACCTCTGCGGATTCTCCGGCACAGTGGCAGATATGTAAATACGGCGTTTACATACCATTTCTCATGCATTAGGGTTCGAACACTCGAACAACTATACGGATTCTCCTGCACAGTGGCAGAGATGTAAATACGGCATTTACATACCATTTCTGACGCATTACGGTTCGAACACTCGAACACCTATACGGATTCTCTTGCACAGTGGCAGATATGTAAATACGGCGTTTACATACCATTTCTCACGCATTAGGGTTCGAACACTCGAACACCTATACGGATTCTCCTGCATGTGGCAGATATGTAAATACGGCGTGTACATACCATTTCTCGCGCATTAAGGTTCGAACACTCGAACACCTATGCGGATTCTCCTGCACAGTGGCAGATATGTAAATACGGCGTTTACATACCATTTCTGACGCATTATTGTTCAAACACTCGAACAGCTATACGGATTCTCCTGCACAGTGGCAGATATGTAAATACGGCGTTTACATACCATTTCTCACGCATTAGGGTTCGAACACTCGAACACCGATACGGATTCTCCTGCATGTGGCAGATATATAAATACGGCGTTTACATACCATTTCTCACGCATTAAGGTTCGAACACTCGAACACCTATGCGGATTCTCCTGCATAGTGGCAGATATGTAAATACGGCGTTTACATACCATTTCTGACGCATTACGGTTCGACCACTCGAACACCTATGCGGATTCTCCAGCACAGTGGCAGATATGTAAATACGGCGTTTACATACCATTTCTCACGCATTAGGGTTCGAACACTCGAACACCTATACGGATTCTCCTACACAGTGGCAGATATGTAAATACGGCGTTTACATACCATTTCTCACACATTAAGGTTCGAACACTCGAACACCTATGCGGATTCTCCTGCACAGTGGCAGATATGTAAATACGGCGTTTACATACCATTTCTGACGCATTACGGTTTGAACACTCGAACACCTACACGGACTCTCCTGCACAGTGGCAGATATGTAAATACGGCGTTTACATACCATTTCTCACGCATTAAGGTTCGAACACTCGAACACCTATGCGGATTCTCCTGCACAGTGGCAGATATGTAAATACGGCGTTTACATACCATTTCTCACGCATTAGGGTTCGAACACTCGAACACCTATGCGGATTCTCTTGCACAGTGGCAGATATGTAAATACGGCGTTTACATACCATTTCTCACGCATTAGGGTTCGAACAGTCGAACACCTATGCGGATTCTCCTGCACAGTGGCAGATATGTAAATACGACGTTTACATACCATTTCTGACGCATTACGGTTCGAACACTCGAACAGCTATACGGATTCTCCTGCACAGTGGCAGATATGTAAATACGGCATTTACATACCATTTCTGACGCATTATGGTTCGAACACTCAAACACCAATGCGGATTCTCCGGCACAGTGGCAGATATGTAAATACGGCGTTTACATACCATTTCTCATGCATTAGGGTTCGAACACTCGAACAACTATACGGATTCTCCTGCACAGTGGCAGAGATGTAAATACGGCATTTACATACCATTTCTGACGCATTACGGCTCGAACACTCGAACACCTATACGGATTCTCTTGCACAGTGGCAGATATGTAAATACGGCGTTTACATACCATTTCTCACGCATTAGGGTTCGAACACTCGAACACCTATACGGATTCTCCTGCACAGTGGCAGATACGTAAATACGGCGTTTACATACCATTTCTCACGCATTAAGGTTCGAAAACTAGAACACCTATGCGGATTCTCCTGCACAGTGGCAGATATGTAAATACGGCGTTTACATACCATTTCTGACGCATTACGGTTCGAACACTGGAACACCTATACGGACTCTCCTGCACAGTGGCAGATATGTAAATACGGCGTTTACATACCATTTCTCATGCATTAAGGTTCGAACACTCGAACACCTATGCGGATTCTCCTGCACAGTGGCAGATATGTAAATACGGCGTTTACATACCATTTCTGACGCATTATTGTTCGAACACTGGAACAGCTATACGGATTCTCCTGCACAGTGGCAGATATGTAAATACGGCGTTTACATACCATTTCTCACGCATTAGGGTTCGAACACTCGAACACCTATACGGATTCTCCTGCATGTGGCAGAAATGTAAATACGGCGTTTACATACCATTTCTCACGCATTAAGGTTCGAACACTCGAACACATATGCGGATTCTCCTGCATAGTGGCATATATGTAAATACGGCGTTTACATACCATTTCTGACGCATTATTGTTCGAACACTCGAACAGCTATACGGATTCTCCTGCACAGTGGCAGATATGTAAATACGGCGTTTACATACCATTTCTGACGCATTACGGTTCGACCACTCGAACACCTATGCGGATTCTCCAGCACAGTGGCAGATATGTAAATACGGCGTTTACATACCATTTCTCACGCATTAGGGTTCGAACACTCGAACACCTATACGGATTCTCCTACACAGTGGCAGATATGTAAATACGGCGTTTACATACCATTTCTCACACATTAAGGTTCGAACACTCGAACACCTATGCGGATTCTCCTGCACAGTGGCAGATATGTAAATACGGCGTTTACATACCATTTCTGACGCATTACGGTTTGAACACTCGAACACCTACACGGACTCTCCTGCACAGTGGCAGATATGTAAATACGGCGTTTACATACCATTTCTCACGCATTAAGGTTCGAACACTCGAACACCTATGCGGATTCTCCTGCACAGTGGCAGATATGTAAATACGGCGTTTACATACCATTTCTCACGCATTAGGGTTCGAACACTCGAACACCTATGCGGATTCTCTTGCACAGTGGCAGATATGTAAATACGGCGTTTACATACCATTTCTCACGCATTAGGGTTCGAACAATCGAACACCTATGCGGATTCTCCTGCACAGTGGCAGATATGTAAATACGACGTTTACAAACCATTTCAGACGCATTACGGTTCGAACACTCGAACAGCTATACGGATTCTCCTGCACAGTGGCAGATATGTAAATACGGCATTTACATACCATTTCTGACGCATTATGGTTCGAACACTCAAACACCTCTGCGGATTCTCCGGCACAGTGGCAGATATGTAAATACGGCGTTTACATACCATTTCTCATGCATTAGGGTTCGAACACTCGAACAACTATACGGATTCTCCTGCACAGTGGCAGAGATGTAAATACGGCATTTACATACCATTTCTGACGCATTACGGTTCGAACACTCGAACACCTATACGGATTCTCTTGCACAGTGGCAGATATGTAAATACGGCGTTTACATACCATTTCTCACGCATTAGGGTTCGAACACTCGAACACCTATACGGATTCTCCTGCATGTGGCAGATATGTAAATACGGCGTTTACATACCATTTCTCACGCATTAAGGTTCGAACACTCGAACACCTATGCGGATTCTCCTGCACAGTGGCAGATATGTAAATACGGCGTTTACATACCATTTCTGACGCATTATTGTTCGAACACTCGAACAGCTATACGGATTCTCCTGCACAGTGGCAGATTTGTAAATACGGCGTTTACATACCATTTCTGACGCATTACGGTTCGAACACTGGAACACCTATGCGGATTCTCCAGCACAGTGGCAGATATGTAAATACGGCGTTTACATACCATTTCTCACGCATTAGGGTTCGAACACTCGAACACCTATACGGATTCTCCTACACAGTGGCAGATATGTAAATACGGCGTTTACATACCATTTCTCACACATTAAGGTTCGAACACTCGAACACCTATGCGGATTCTCCTGCACAGTGGCAGATATGTAAATACGGCGTTTACATACCATTTCTGACGCATTACGGTTTGAACACTCGAACACCTATACGGATTCTCTTGCACAATGGCAGATATGTAAATACGGCGTTTACATACCATTTCTCACGCATTAGGGTTCGAACACTCGAACACCTATACGGATTCTCTTGCACAGTGGCAGATATGTAAATACGGCGTTTACATACCATTTCTCACGCATTAGGGTTCGAACAGTCGAACACCTATGCGGATTCTCCTGCACAGTGGCAGATATGTAAATACGGCGTTTACATACCATTTCTCACGCATTAGGGTTCGAACACTCGAACACCTATGCGGATTCTCTTACACAGTGGCAGATATGTAAATACGGCGTTTACATACCATTTCTCACGCATCAGGGTTCGAACACTCGAACACCTATACGGATTCTCCTACATAGTGGCAGATATATAAATACGGCGTTTGCATACCATTTCTCACGCATTAGGGTTCGAACACTCGAACACCTATGCGGATTCTCTTGCACAGTGGCAGATATGTAAATACGGCGTTTACATACCATTTCTGACGCATTACGGTTCGAACACTCGAATAGCAATACGGATTCTCCTGCACGGTGGCAGATATGTAAATACGGCGTTTACATACCATTTCTGACGCATTACGGTTCGAACACTCGAACACCTATACGGATTCTCCTGCACAGTGGCAGATATGTAAATACGGCGTTTCCATACTATTTCTCACGCATTAGGGTTCGAACACTCGAACACTTATGCGGATTCTCCTGCACAGTGGCAGATATGTAAATACGGCGTTTACATACCATTTCTGACGCATTACAGTTCGAACACTCGAACACCTATACGGATTCTCCTGCACAGTGGCAGATATGTAAATACGGCGTTTACATACCATTACTCACGCATTACGGTTCGCACACTCGAACACCAATGCGGATTCTCTGGCACAGTGGCAGATATGTAAATACGGCGTTTACATACCATTTCTGACGCATTACGGTTCGAACACTCGAACAGCAATACGGATTCTCCTGCACGGTGGCAGATATGTAAATACGGCGTTTACATACCATTTCTGACGCATTATGGTTCGAACACTCGAACACCTATGCGGATTCTCTTGCACAGTGGCAGATATGTAAATACGGCGTTTACATACCATTTCTCACGCATTAGGGTTCGAACACTCGAACACCTATGCGGATTCTCTTGCACAGTGGCAGATATGTAAATACGGCGTTTACATACCATTTCTCACGCATTAGGGTTCGAACAGTCGAACACCTATGCGGATTCTCCTGCACAGTGGCAGATATGTAAATACGACGTTTACATACAATTTCTGACGCATTACGGTTCGAACACTCGAACAGCTATACGGATTCTCCTGCACAGTGGCAGATATGTAAATACGGCATTTACATACCATTTCTGACGCATTATGGTTCGAACACTCAAACACATCTGCGGATTCTCCGGCACAGTGGCAGATATGTAAATACGGCGTTTACATACCATTTCTCATGCATTAGGGTTCGAACACTCGAACAACTATACGGATTCTCCTGCACAGTGGCAGAGATGTAAATACGGCATTTACATACCATTTCTGACGCATTACGGTTCGAACACTCGAACACCTATACGGATTCTCTTGCACAGTGGCAGATATGTAAATACGGCGTTTACATACCATTTCTCACGCATTAGGGTTCGAACACTCGAACACCTATACGGATTCTCCTGCATGTGGCAGATATGTAAATACGGCGTTTACATACCATTTCTCACGCATTAAGGTTCGAACACTCGAACACCTATGCGGATTCTCCTGCACAGTGGCAGATATGTAAATACGGCGTTTACATACCATTTCTGACGCATTATTGTTCGAACACTCGAACAGCTATACGGATTCTCCTGCACAGTGGCAGATTTGTAAATACGGCGTTTACATACCATTTCTGACGCATTACGGTTCGAACACTCGAAGACCTATGCGGATTCTCCAGCACAGTGGCAGATATGTAAATACGGCGTTTACATACCATTTCTCACGCATTAGGGTTCGAACACTCGAACACCTATACGGATTCTCCTGCACAGTGGCAGATACGTAAATACGGCGTTTACATACCATTTCTCACGCATTAAGGTTCGAACACTAGAACACCTATGCGGATTCTCCTGCACAGTGGCAGATATGTAAATACGGCGTTTACATACCATTTCTGACGCATTACGGTTCGAACACTGGAACACCTATACGGACTCTCCTGCATAGTGGCAGATATGTAAATACGGCGTTTACATACCATTTCTCATGCATTAAGGTTCGAACACTCGAACACCTATGCGGATTCTCCTGCACAGTGGCAGATATGTAAATACGGCGTTTACATACCATTTCTGACGCATTATTGTTCGAACCCTGGAACAGCTATACGGATTCTCCTGCACAGTGGTAGATATGTAAATACGGCGTTTACATACCATTTCTCACGCATTAGGGTTCGAACACTCGAACACCTATACGGATTCTCCTGCATGTGGCAGATATGTAAATACGGCGTTTACATACCATTTCTCACGGTTTAAGGTTCGAACACTCGAACACCTATGCGGATTCTCCTGCATAGTGGCAGATATGTAAATACGGCGTTTACATACCATTTCTGACGCATTATTGTTCGAACACTCGAACAGCTATACGGATTCTCCTACACAGTGGCAGATATGTAAATACGGCGTTTACATACCATTTCTGACGCATTACGGTTCGACCACTCGAACACCTATGCGGATTCTCCAGCACAGTGGCAGATATGTAAATACGGCGTTTACATACCATTTCTCACGCATTAGGGTTCGAACACTCGAACACCTATACGGATTCTCCTACACAGTGGCAGATATGTAAATACAGCGTTTACATACCATTTCTCACACATTAAGGTTCGAACACTCGAACACCTATGCGGATTCTCCTGCACAGTGGCAGATATGTAAATACGGCGTTTACATACCATTTCTGACGCATTACGGTTTGAACACTCGAACACCTACACGGACTCTCCTGCACAGTGGCAGATATGTAAATACGGCGTTTACATACCATTTCTAACGCATTAAGGTTCGAACACTCGAACACCTATGCGGATTCTCCTGCACAGTGGCAGATATGTAAATACGGCGTTTACATACCATTTCTCACGCATTAGGGTTCGAACACTCGAACACCTATGCGGATTCTCTTGCACAGTGGCAGATATGTAAATACGGCGTTTACATACCATTTCTCACGCATTAGGGTTCGAACAGTCGAACACCTATGCGGATTCTCCAGCACAGTGGCAGATATGTAAATACGACGTTTACATACCATTTCTGACGCATTACGGTTCGAACACTCGAACAGCTATACGGATTCTCCTGCACAGTGGCAGATATGTAAATACGGCATTTACATACCATTTCTGACGCATTATGGTTCGAACACTCAAACACATCTGCGGATTCTCCGGCACAGTGGCAGATATGTAAATACGGCGTTTACATACCATTTCTCATGCATTAGGGTTCGAACACTCGAACAACTATACGGATTCTCCTGCACAGTGCCAGAGATGTAAATACGGCATTTACATACCATTTCTGACGCATTACGGTTAGAACACTCGAACACCTATACGGATTCTCTTGCACAGTGGCAGATATGTAAATACGGCGTTTACATACCATTTCTCACGCATTAGGGTTCGAACACTCGAACACCTATACGGATTCTCCTGCATGTGGCAGATATGTAAATACGGCGTTTACATACCATTTCTCACGCATTAAGGTTCGAACACTCGAACACCTATGCGGATTCTCCTGCACAGTGGCAGATATGTAAATACGGCGTTTACATACCATTTCTGACGCATTACGGTTCGAACACTCGAACACCTATGCGGATTCTCCAGCACAGTGGCAGATATGTAAATACGGCGTTTACATACCATTTCTCACGCATTAGGGTTCGAACACTCGAACACCTATACGGATTCTCCTACACAGTGGCAGATATGTAAATACGGCGTTTACATACCATTTCTCACACATTAAGGTTCGAACACTCGAACACCTATGCGGATTCTCCTGCACAGTGGCAGATATGTAAATACGGCGTTTACATACCATTTCTGACGCATTACGGTTTGAACACTCGAACACCTATACGGATTCTCTTGCACAATGGCAGATATGTAAATACGGCGTTTACATACCATTTCTCACGCATTAGGGTTCGAACACTCGAACACCTATAAGGATTCTCTTGCACAGTGGCAGATATGTAAATACGGCGTTTACATACCATTTCTCACGCATTAGGGTTCGAACAGTCGAACACCTATGCGGATTCTCCTGCACAGTGGCAGATATGTAAATACGGCGTTTACATACCATTTCTCACGCATTAGGGTTCGAACACTCGAACACCTATGCGGATTCTCTTGCACAGTGGCAGATATGTAAATACGGCGTTTACATACCATTTCTCACGCATCAGGGTTCGAACACTCGAACACCTATACGGATTCTCCTACATAGTGGCAGATATATAAATACGGCGTTTGCATACCATTTCTCACGCATTAGGGTTCGAACACTCGAACACCTATGCGGATTCTCTTGCACAGTGGCAGATATGTAAATACGGCGTTTACATACCATTTCTGACGCATTACGGTTCGACCACTCGAACACCTATGCGGATTCTCCAGCACAGTGGCAGATATGTAAATACGGCGTTTACATACCATTTCTCACGCATTAGGGTTCGAACACTCGAACACCTATACGGATTCTCCTACACAGTGGCAGATATGTAAATACAGCGTTTACATACCATTTCTCACACATTAAGGTTCGAACACTCGAACACCTATGCGGATTCTCCTGCACAGTGGCAGATATGTAAATACGGCGTTTACATACCATTTCTGACGCATTACGGTTTGAACACTCGAACACCTACACGGACTCTCCTGCACAGTGGCAGATATGTAAATACGGCGTTTACATACCATTTCTAACGCATTAAGGTTCGAACACTCGAACACCTATGCGGATTCTCCTGCACAGTGGCAGATATGTAAATACGGCGTTTACATACCATTTCTCACGCATTAGGGTTCGAACACTCGAACACCTATGCGGATTCTCTTGCACAGTGGCAGATATGTAAATATGGCGTTTACATACCATTTCTCACGCATTAGGGTTCGAACAGTCGAACACCTATGCGGATTCTCCAGCACAGTGGCAGATATGTAAATACGACGTTTACATACCATTTCTGACGCATTACGGTTCGAACACTCGAACAGCTATACGGATTCTCCTGCACAGTGGCAGATATGTAAATACGGCATTTACATACCATTTCTGACGCATTATGGTTCGAACACTCAAACACATCTGCGGATTCTCCGGCACAGTGGCAGATATGTAAATACGGCGTTTACATACCATTTCTCATGCATTAGGGTTCGAACACTCGAACAACTATACGGATTCTCCTGCACAGTGGCAGAGATTTAAATACGGCATTTACATACCATTTCTGACGAATTACGGTTCGAACACTCAAACACATCTGCGGATTCTCCGGCACAGTGGCAGATATGTAAATACGGCGTTTACATACCATTTCTCATGCATTAGGGTTCGAACACTCGAACAACTATACGGATTCTCCTGCACAGTGGCAGATATGTAAATACGGCATTTACATACCATTTCTGACGCATTACGGTTCGAACACTCGAACACCTATACGGATTCTCTTGCACAGTGACAGATATGTAAATACGGCGTTTACATACCATTTCTCACGCATTAGGGTTCGAACACTCGAACACCTATACGGATTCTCCTGCATGTGGCAGATATGTAAATACGGCGTTTACATACCATTTCTCACGCATTAAGGTTCGAACACTCGAACACCTATGCGGATTCTCCTGCACAGTGGCAGATATGTAAATACGGCGTTTACATACCATTTCTGACGCATTATTGTTCGAACACTCGAACAGCTATACGGATTCTCCTGCACAGTGGCAGATATGTAAATACGGCGTTTACATACCATTTCTCACGCATTAGGGTTCGAACACTCGAACACCTATACGGATTCTCCTACACAGTGGCAGATATGTAAATACGGCGTTTACATACCATTTCTCACACATTAAGGTTCGAACACTCGAACACCTATGCGGATTCTCCTGCACAGTGGCAGATATGTAAATACGGCGTTTACATACCATTTCTGACGCATTACGGTTTGAACACTCGAACACCTATACGGATTCTCTTGCACAATGGCAGATATGTAAATACGGCGTTTACATACCATTTCTCACGCATTAGGGTTCGAACACTCGAACACCTATACGGATTCTCCTACACAGTGGCAGATATGTAAATACAGCGTTTACATACCATTTCTCACACATTAAGGTTCGAACACTCGAACACCTATGCGGATTCTCCTGCACAGTGGCAGATATGTAAATACGGCGTTTACATACCATTTCTCACGCATTAGGGTTCGAACACTCGAACACCTATGCGGATTCTCTTGCACAGTGGCAGATATGTAAATACGGCGTTTACATACCATTTCTCACGCATCAGGGTTCGAACACTCGAACACCTATACGGATTCTCCTACATAGTGGCAGATATATAAATACGGCGTTTGCATACCATTTCTCACGCATTAGGGTTCGAACACTCGAACACCTATGCGGATTCTCTTGCACAGTGGCAGATATGTAAATACGGCGTTTACATACCATTTCTGACGCATTACGGTTCGACCACTCGAACACCTATGCGGATTCTCCAGCACAGTGGCAGATATGTAAATACGGCGTTTACATACTATTTCTCACGCATTAGGGTTCGAACACTCGAACACCTATACGGATTCTCCTACACAGTGGCAGATATGTAAATACAGCGTTTACATACCATTTCTCACACATTAAGGTTCGAACACTCGAACACCTATGCGGATTCTCCTGCACAGTGGCAGATATGTAAATACGGCGTTTACATACCATTTCTGACGCATTACGGTTTGAACACTCGAACACCTACACGGACTCTCCTGCACAGTGGCAGATATGTAAATACGGCGTTTACATACCATTTCTAACGCATTAAGGTTCGAACACTCGAACACCTATGCGGATTCTCCTGCACAGTGGCAGATATGTAAATACGGCGTTTACATACCATTTCTCACGCATTAGGGTTCGAACACTCGAACACCTATGCGGATTCTCTTGCACAGTGGCAGATATGTAAATATGGCGTTTACATACCATTTCTCACGCATTAGGGTTCGAACAGTCGAACACCTATGCGGATTCTCCAGCACAGTGGCAGATATGTAAATACGACGTTTACATACCATTTCTGACGCATTACGGTTCGAACACTCGAACAGCTATACGGATTCTCCTGCACAGTGGCAGATATGTAAATACGGCATTTACATACCATTTCTGACGCATTATGGTTCGAACACTCAAACACATCTGCGGATTCTCCGGCACAGTGGCAGATATGTAAATACGGCATTTACATACCATTTCTCATGCATTAGGGTTCGAACACTCGAACAACTATACGGATTCTCCTGCACAGTGGCAGAGATTTAAATACGGCATTTACATACCATTTCTGACGAATTACGGTTCGAACACTCAAACACATCTGCGGATTCTCCGGCACAGTGGCAGATATGTAAATACGGCGTTTACATACCATTTCTCATGCATTAGGGTTCGAACACTCGAACAACTATACGGATTCTCCTGCACAGTGGCAGATATGTAAATACGGCATTTACATACCATTTCTGACGCATTACGGTTCGAACACTCGAACACCTATACGGATTCTCTTGCACAGTGACAGATATGTAAATACGGCGTTTACATACCATTTCTCACGCATTAGGGTTCGAACACTCGAACACCTATACGGATTCTCCTGCATGTGGCAGATATGTAAATACGGCGTTTACATACCATTTCTCACGCATTAAGGTTCGAACACTCGAACACCTATGCGGATTCTCCTGCACAGTGGCAGATATGTAAATACGGCGTTTACATACCATTTCTGACGCATTATTGTTCGAACACTCGAACAGCTATACGGATTCTCCTGCACAGTGGCAGAAATGTAAATACGGCGTTTACATACCATTTCTCACGCATTAGGGTTCGAACACTCGAACACCTATACGGATTCTCCTACACAGTGGCAGATATGTAAATACGGCGTTTACATACCATTTCTCACACATTAAGGTTCGAACACTCGAACACCTATGCGGATTCTCCTGCACAGTGGCAGATATGTAAATACGGCGTTTACATACCATTTCTGACGCATTACGGTTTGAACACTCGAACACCTATACGGATTCTCTTGCACAATGGCAGATATGTAAATACGGCGTTTACATACCATTTCTCACGCATTAGGGTTCGAACACTCGAACACCTATACGGATTCTCTTGCACAGTGGCAGATATGTAAATACGGCGTTTACATACCATTTCTCACGCATTAGGGTTCGAACAGTCGAACACCTATGCGGATTCTCCTGCACAGTGGCAGATATGTAAATACGGCGTTTACATACCATTTCTCACGCATTAGGGTTCGAACAGTCGAACACCTATGCGGATTCTCTTGCACAGTGGCAGATATGTAAATACGGCGTTTACATACCATTTCTCACGCATCAGGGTTCGAACACTCGAACACCTATACGGATTCTCCTACATAGTGGCAGATATATAAATACGGCGTTTGCATACCATTTCTCACGCATTAGGGTTCGAACACTCGAACACCTATGCGGATTCTCTTGCACAGTGGCAGATATGTAAATACGGCGTTTACATACCATTTCTGACGCATTACGGTTCGAACACTCGAATAGCAATACGGATTCTCCTGCACGGTGGCAGATATGTAAATACGGCGTTTACATACCATTTCTGACGCATTACGGTTCGAACACTCGAACACCTATACGGATTCTCCTGCACAGTGGCAGATATGTAAATACGGCGTTTCCATACCATTTCTCACGCATTAGGGTTCGAACACTCGAACACTTATGCGGATTCTCCTGCACAGTGGCAGATATGTAAATACGGCGTTTACATACCATTTCTGACGCATTACGGTTCGAACACTCGAACACCTATGCGGATTCTCTTGCACAGTGGCAGATATGTAAATATGGCGTTTACATACCATTTCTCACGCATTAGGGTTCGAACAGTCGAACACCTATGCGGATTCTCCAGCACAGTGGCAGATATGTAAATACGACGTTTACATACCATTTCTGACGCATTACGGTTCGAACACTCGAACAGCTATACGGATTCTCCTGCACAGTGGCAGATATGTAAATACGGCATTTACATACCATTTCTGACGCATTATGGTTCGAACACTCAAACACATCTGCGGATTCTCCGGCACAGTGGCAGATATGTAAATACGGCGTTTACATACCATTTCTCATGCATTAGGGTTCGAACACTCGAACAACTATACGGATTCTCCTGCACAGTGGCAGAGATTTAAATACGGCATTTACATACCATTTCTGACGAATTACGGTTCGAACACTCAAACACATCTGCGGATTCTCCGGCACAGTGGCAGATATGTAAATACGGCGTTTACATACCATTTCTCATGCATTAGGGTTCGAACACTCGAACAACTATACGGATTCTCCTGCACAGTGGCAGATATGTAAATACGGCATTTACATACCATTTCTGACGCATTACGGTTCGAACACTCGAACACCTATACGGATTCTCTTGCACAGTGACAGATATGTAAATACGGCGTTTACATACCATTTCTCACGCATTAGGGTTCGAACACTCGAACACCTATACGGATTCTCCTGCATGTGGCAGATATGTAAATACGGCGTTTACATACCATTTCTCACGCATTAAGGTTCGAACACTCGAACACCTATGCGGATTCTCCTGCACAGTGGCAGATATGTAAATACGGCGTTTACATACCATTTCTGACGCATTATTGTTCGAACACTCGAACAGCTATACGGATTCTCCTGCACAGTGGCAGATATGTAAATACGGCGTTTACATACCATTTCTCACGCATTAGGGTTCGAACACTCGAACACCTATACGGATTCTCCTACACAGTGGCAGATATGTAAATACGGCGTTTACATACCATTTCTCACACATTAAGGTTCGAACACTCGAACACCTATGCGGATTCTCCTGCACAGTGGCAGATATGTAAATACGGCGTTTACATACCATTTCTGACGCATTACGGTTTGAACACTCGAACACCTATACGGATTCTCTTGCACAATGGCAGATATGTAAATACGGCGTTTACATACCATTTCTCACGCATTAGGGTTCGAACACTCGAACACCTATACGGATTCTCCTACACAGTGGCAGATATGTAAATACAGCGTTTACATACCATTTCTCACACATTAAGGTTCGAACACTCGAACACCTATGCGGATTCTCCTGCACAGTGGCAGATATGTAAATACGGCGTTTACATACCATTTCTCACGCATTAGGGTTCGAACACTCGAACACCTATGCGGATTCTCTTGCACAGTGGCAGATATGTAAATACGGCGTTTACATACCATTTCTCACGCATCAGGGTTCGAACACTCGAACACCTATACGGATTCTCCTACATAGTGGCAGATATATAAATACGGCGTTTGCATACCATTTCTCACGCATTAGGGTTCGAACACTCGAACACCTATGCGGATTCTCTTGCACAGTGGCAGATATGTAAATACGGCGTTTACATACCATTTCTGACGCATTACGGTTCGACCACTCGAACACCTATGCGGATTCTCCAGCACAGTGGCAGATATGTAAATACGGCGTTTACATACCATTTCTCACGCATTAGGGTTCGAACACTCGAACACCTATACGGATTCTCCTACACAGTGGCAGATATGTAAATACAGCGTTTACATACCATTTCTCACACATTAAGGTTCGAACACTCGAACACCTATGCGGATTCTCCTGCACAGTGGCAGATATGTAAATACGGCGTTTACATACCATTTCTGACGCATTACGGTTTGAACACTCGAACACCTACACGGACTCTCCTGCACAGTGGCAGATATGTAAATACGGCGTTTACATACCATTTCTAACGCATTAAGGTTCGAACACTCGAACACCTATGCGGATTCTCCTGCACAGTGGCAGATATGTAAATACGGCGTTTACATACCATTTCTCACGCATTAGGGTTCGAACACTCGAACACCTATGCGGATTCTCTTGCACAGTGGCAGATATGTAAATATGGCGTTTACATACCATTTCTCACGCATTAGGGTTCGAACAGTCGAACACCTATGCGGATTCTCCAGCACAGTGGCAGATATGTAAATACGACGTTTACATACCATTTCTGACGCATTACGGTTCGAACACTCGAACAGCTATACGGATTCTCCTGCACAGTGGCAGATATGTAAATACGGCATTTACATACCATTTCTGACGCATTATGGTTCGAACACTCAAACACATCTGCGGATTCTCCGGCACAGTGGCAGATATGTAAATACGGCGTTTACATACCATTTCTCATGCATTAGGGTTCGAACACTCGAACAACTATACGGATTCTCCTGCACAGTGGCAGAGATTTAAATACGGCATTTACATACCATTTCTGACGAATTACGGTTCGAACACTCAAACACATCTGCGGATTCTCCGGCACAGTGGCAGATATGTAAATACGGCGTTTACATACCATTTCTCATGCATTAGGGTTCGAACACTCGAACAACTATACGGATTCTCCTGCACAGTGGCAGATATGTAAATACGGCATTTACATACCATTTCTGACGCATTACGGTTCGAACACTCGAACACCTATACGGATTCTCTTGCACAGTGACAGATATGTAAATACGGCGTTTACATACCATTTCTCACGCATTAGGGTTCGAACACTCGAACACCTATACGGATTCTCCTGCATGTGGCAGATATGTAAATACGGCGTTTACATACCATTTCTCACGCATTAAGGTTCGAACACTCGAACACCTATGCGGATTCTCCTGCACAGTGGCAGATATGTAAATACGGCGTTTACATACCATTTCTGACGCATTATTGTTCGAACACTCGAACAGCTATACGGATTCTCCTGCACAGTGGCAGATATGTAAATACGGCGTTTACATACCATTTCTCACGCATTAGGGTTCGAACACTCGAACACCTATACGGATTCTCCTACACAGTGGCAGATATGTAAATACGGCGTTTACATACCATTTCTCACACATTAAGGTTCGAACACTCGAACACCTATGCGGATTCTCCTGCACAGTGGCAGATATGTAAATACGGCGTTTACATACCATTTCTGACGCATTACGGTTTGAACACTCGAACACCTATACGGATTCTCTTGCACAATGGCAGATATGTAAATACGGCGTTTACATACCATTTCTCACGCATTAGGGTTCGAACACTCGAACACCTATACGGATTCTCTTGCACAGTGGCAGATATGTAAATACGGCGTTTACATACCATTTCTCACGCATTAGGGTTCGAACAGTCGAACACCTATGCGGATTCTCCTGCACAGTGGCAGATATGTAAATACGGCGTTTACATACCATTTCTCACGCATTAGGGTTCGAACAGTCGAACACCTATGCGGATTCTCTTGCACAGTGGCAGATATGTAAATACGGCGTTTACATACCATTTCTCACGCATCAGGGTTCGAACACTCGAACACCTATACGGATTCTCCTACATAGTGGCAGATATATAAATACGGCGTTTGCATACCATTTCTCACGCATTAGGGTTCGAACACTCGAACACCTATGCGGATTCTCTTGCACAGTGGCAGATATGTAAATACGGCGTTTACATACCATTTCTGACGCATTACGGTTCGAACACTCGAATAGCAATACGGATTCTCCTGCACGGTGGCAGATATGTAAATACGGCGTTTACATACCATTTCTGACGCATTACGGTTCGAACACTCGAACACCTATACGGATTCTCCTGCACAGTGGCAGATATGTAAATACGGCGTTTCCATACCATTTCTCACGCATTAGGGTTCGAACACTCGAACACTTATGCGGATTCTCCTGCACAGTGGCAGATATGTAAATACGGCGTTTACATACCATTTCTGACGCATTACGGTTCGAACACTCGAACACCTATACGGATTCTCCTGCACAGTGGCAGATATGTAAATACGGCGTTTACATACCATTACTCACGCATTACGGTTCGAACACTCGAACACCAATGCGGATTCTCTGGCACAGTGGCAGATATGTAAATACGGCGTTTACATACCATTTCTGACGCATTACGGTTCGAACACTCGAACAGCAATACGGATTCTCCTGCACGGTGGCAGATATGTAAATACGGCGTTTACATACCATTTCTGACGCATTATGGTTCGAACACTCGAACACCTATGCGGATTCTCTTGCACAGTGGCAGATATGTAAATACGGCGTTTACATACCATTTCTCACGCATTAGGGTTCGAACACTCGAACACCTATGCGGATTCTCTTGCACAGTGGCAGATATGTAAATACGGCGTTTACATACCATTTCTCACGCATTAGGGTTCGAACAGTCGAACACCTATGCGGATTCTCCTGCACAGTGACAGATATGTAAATACGACGTTTACATACAATTTCTGACGCATTACGGTTCGAACACTCGAACAGCTATACGGATTCTCCTGCACAGTGGCAGATATGTAAATACGGCATTTACATACCATTTCTGACGCATTATGGTTCGAACACTCAAACACATCTGCGGATTCTCCGGCACAGTGGCAGATATGTAAATACGGCGTTTACATACCATTTCTCATGCATTAGGGTTCAAACACTCGAACAACTATACGGATTCTCCTACACAGTGGCAGAGATGTAAATACGGCATTTACATACCATTTCTGACGCATTACGGTTCGAACACTCGAACACCTATCCGGATTCTCTTGCACAGTGGCAGATATGTAAATACGGCGTTTACATACCATTTCTCACGCATTAGGGTTCGAACACTCGAATACCTATACGGATTCTCCTGCATGTGGCAGATATGTAAATACGGCGTTTACATACCATTTCTCACGCATTAAGGTTCGAACACTCGAACACCTATGCGGATTCTCCTGCACAGTGGCAGATATGTAAATACGGCGTTTACATACCATTTCTGACGCATTATTGTTCGAACACTCGAACAGCTATACGGATTCTCCTGCACAGTGGCAGATTTGTAAATACGGTGTTTACATACCATTTCTGACGCATTACGGTTCGAACACTCGAACACCTATGCGGATTCTCCAGCACAGTGGCAGATATGTAAATACGGCGTTTACATACCATTTCTCACCCATTAGGGTTCGAACACTCGAACACCTATACGGATTCTCCTACACAGTGGCAGATATGTAAATACGGCGTTTACATACCATTTCTCACACATTAAGGTTCGAACACTCGAACACCTATGCGGATTCTCCTGCACAGTGGCAGATATGTAAATACGGCGTTTACATACCATTTCTGACGCATTACGGTTTGAACACTCGAACACCTATACGGATTCTCTTGCACAATGGCAGATATGTAAATACGGCGTTTACATACCATTTCTCACACATTAAGGTTCGAACACTCGAACACCAATGCGGATTCTCCTGCACAGTGGCAGATATGTAAATACGGCGTTTACATACCATTTCTGACGCATTACGGTTTGAACACTCGAACACCTATACGGATTCTCTTGCACAATGGCAGATATGTAAATACGGCGTTTACATACCATTTCTCACGCATTAGGGTTCGAACACTCGAACACCTATACGGATTCTCTTGCACAGTGGCAGATATGTAAATACGGCGTTTACATACCATTTCTCACGCATTAGGGTTCGAACAGTCGAACACCTATGCGGATTCTCCTGCACAGTGGCAGATATGTAAATACGGCGTTTACATACCATTTCTCACGCATTAGGGTTCGAACACTCGAACACCTATGCGGATTCTCTTGCACAGTGGCAGATATGTAAATACGGCGTTTACATACCATTTCTCACGCATCAGGGTTCGAACACTCGAACACCTATACGGATTCTCCAACATAGTGGCAGATCTATAAATACGGCGTTTGCATACCATTTCTCACGCATTAGGGTTCGAACACTCGAACACCTATGCGGATTCTCTTGCACAGTGGCAGATATGTAAATACGGCGTTTACATACCATTTCTGACGCATTACGGTTCGAACACTCGAATAGCAATACGGATTCTCCTGCACGGTGGCAGATATGTAAATACGGCGTTTACATACCATTTCTGA
The DNA here is from genome assembly GCF_055761805.1 of Camellia sinensis. Lineage (NCBI taxonomy): Eukaryota > Viridiplantae > Streptophyta > Magnoliopsida > Ericales > Theaceae > Camellia > Camellia sinensis. The sequence goes on from NC_138965.1 coordinate 51,101,116, forward strand.
CGCATTACGGTTCGAACACTCGAACACCTATACGGATTCTCCTGCACAGTGGCAGATATGTAAATACGGCGTTTCCGTACCATTTCTCACGCATTAGGGTTCGAACACTCGAACACTTATGCGGATTCTCCTGCACAGTGGCAGATATGTAAATACGGCGTTTACATACCATTTCTGACGCATTACGGTTCGAACACTCGAACACCTATACGGATTCTCCTGCACAGTGGCAGATATGTAAATACGGCGTTTACATAACATTACTCACGCATTACGGTTCGAACACTCGAACACCAATGCGGATTCTCTGGCACAGTGGCAGATATGTAAATACGGCGTTTACATACCATTTCTGACGCATTACGGTTCGAACACTCGAACAGCAATACGGATTCTCCTGCACGGTGGCAGATATGTAAATACGGCGTTTACATACCATTTCTGACGCATTATGGTTCGAACACTCGAACACCTATGCGGATTCTCTTGCACAGTGGCAGATATGTAAATACGGCGTTTACATACCATTTCTCACGCATTAGGGTTCGAACACTCGAACACCTATGCGGATTCTCTTGCACAGTGGCAGATATGTAAATACGGCGTTTACATACCATTTCTCACGCATTAGGGTTCGAACAGTGGAACACCTATGCGGATTCTCCTGCACAGTGGCAGATATGTAAATACGACGTTTACATACAATTTCTGACGCATTACGGTTTGAACACTCGAACAGCTATACGGATTCTCCTGCACAGTGGCAGATATGTAAATACGGCATTTACATACCATTTCTGACGCATTATGGTTCGAACACTCAAACACATCTGCGGATTCTCCGGCACAGTGGCAGATATGTAAATACGGCGTTTACATACCATTTCTCATGCATTAGGGTTCGAACACTCGAACAACTATACGGATTCTCCTGCACAGTGGCAGAGATGTAAATACGGCATTTACATACCATTTCTGACGCATTACGGTTGGAACACTCGAACACCAATACGGATTCTCTTGCACAATGGCAGATATGTAAATACGGCGTTTACATACCATTTCTCACGCATTAGGGTTCGAACACTCGAACACCTATACGGATTCTCTTGCACAGTGGCAGATATGTAAATACGGCGTTTACATACCATTTCTCACGCATTAGGGTTCGAACAGTCGAACACCTATGCGGATTCTCCTGCACAGTGGCAGATATGTAAATACGGCGTTTATATACCATTTCTCACGCATTAGGGTTCGAACACTCGAACACCTATGCGGATTCTCTTGCATAGTGGCAGATATGTGAATACGGCGTTTACATACCATTTCTCACGCATCATGGTTCGAACACTCGAACACCTATACGGAATCTCCTACATAGTGGCAGATATATAAATACGGCGTTTGCATACCATTTCTCACGCATTAGGGTTCGAACACTCGAACACCTATGCGGATTCTCTTGCACAGTGGCAGATATGTAAATACGGCGTTTACATACCATTTCTGACGCATTACGGTTCGAACACTCGAATAGCAATACGGATTCTTCTGCACGGTGGCAGATATGTAAATACGGCGTTTACATACCATTTCTGACGCATTACGGTTCGAACACTCGAACACCTATACGGATTCTCCTGCACAGTGGCAGATATGTAAATACGGCGTTTCCATACCATTTCTCACGCATTAGGGTTCGAACACTCGAACACTTATGCGGATTCTCCTGCACAGTGGCAGATATGTAAATACGGCGTTTACATACCATTTCTGACGCATTACGGTTCGAACACTCGAACACCTATACGGATTCTCCTGCACAGTGGCAGATATGTAAATACGGCATTTACATACCGTTTCTGACGCATTACGGTTCGAACACTCGAACACCTATACGGATTCTCCTGCACAGTGGCAGATATGTAAATACGGCGTTTACATACCATTACTCACGCATTACGGTTCGAACACTCGAACACCAATGCGGATTCTCTGGCACAGTGGCAGATATGTAAATACGGCGTTTACATACCATTTCTGACGCATTACGGTTCGAACACTCGAACAGCAATACGGATTCTCCTGCACCGTGGCAGATATGTAAATACGGCGTTTACATACCATTTCTGACGCATTATGGTTCGAACACTCGAACACCTATGCGGATTCTCTTGCACAGTGGCAGATATGTAAATACGGCGTTTACATACCATTTCTCACGCATTAGGGTTCGAACACTCGAACACCTATGCGGATTCTCTTGCACAGTGGCAGATATGTAAATACGGCGTTTACATACCATTTCTCACGCATTAGGGTTCGAACAGTCGAACACCTATGCGGATTCTCCTGCACAGTGGCAGATATGTAAATACGACGTTTACATACAATTTCTGACGCATTACGGTTCGAACACTCGAACAGCTATACGGATTCTCCTGCACAGTGGCAGATATGTAAATACGGCATTTACATACCATTTCTGACGCATTATGGTTCGAACACTCAAACACATCTGCGGATTCTCCGGCACAGTGGCAGATATGTAAATACGGCGTTTACATACCATTTCTCATGCATTAGGGTTCGAACACTCGAACAACTATACGGATTCTCCTGCACAGTGGCAGAGATGTAAATACGGCACTTACATACCATTTCTGACGCATTACGGTTCGAACACTCGAACACCTATACGGATTCTCTTGCACAGTGGCAGATATGTAAATACGGCGTTTACATACCATTTCTCACGCATTAGGGTTCGAACACTCGAACACCTATACGGATTCTCCTGCATGTGGCAGATATGTAAATACGGCGTTTACATACCATTTCTCACGCATTAAGGTTCGAACACTCGAACACCTATGCGGATTCTCCTGCACAGTGGCAGATATGTAAATACGGCGTTTACATACCATTTCTGACGCATTATTGTTCGAACACTCGAACAGCTATACGGATTCTCCTGCACAGTGGCAGATTTGAAAATACGGCGTTTACATACCATTTCTGACGCATTACGGTTCGAACACTCGAACACCTATGCGGATTCTCCAGCACAGTGGCAGATATGTAAATACGGCGTTTACATACCATTTCTCACGCATTAGGGTTCGAACACTCGAACACCTATACGGATTCTCCTACACAGTGGCAGATATGTAAATACGGCGTTTACATACCATTTCTCACACATTAAGGTTCGAACACTCGAACACCTATGCGGATTCTCCTGCACAGTGGCAGATATGTAAATACGGCGTTTACATACCATTTCTGACGCATTACGGTTTGAACACTCGAACACCTATACGGATTCTCTTGCACAATGGCAGATATGTAAATACGGCGTTTACATACCATTTCTCACACATTAAGGTTCGAACACTCGAACACCTATGCGGATTCTCCTGCACAGTGGCAGATATGTAAATACGGCGTTTACATACCATTTCTGACGCATTACGGTTTGAACACTCGAACACCTATACGGATTCTCTTGCACCATGGCAGATATGTAAATACGGCGTTAACATACCATTTCTCACGCATTAGGGTTCGAACACTCGAACACCTATGCGGATTCTCCTGCACAGTGGCAGATATGTAAATACGGCGTTTACATACCATTTCTCACGCATTAGGGTTCGAACACTCGAACACCTATGCGGATTCTCTTGCACAGTGGCAGATATGTAAATACGGCGTTTACATACCATTTCTCACGCATCAGGGTTCGAACACTCGAACACCTATACGGATTCTCCTACATAGTGGCAGATATATAAATACGGCGTTTGCATACCATTTCTCACGCATTAGGGTTCGAACACTCGAACACCTATGCGGATTCTCTTGCACAGTGGCAGATATGTAAATACGGCGTTTACATACCATTTCTGACGCATTACGGTTCGAACACTCGAATAGCAATACGGATTCTTCTGCACGGTGGCAGATATGTAAATACGGCGTTTACATACCATTTCTGACGCATTACGGTTCGAACACTCGAACACCTATACGGATTCTCCTGCACAGTGGCAGATATGTAAATACGGTGTTTCCATACCATTTCTCACGCATTAGGGTTCGAACACTCGAACACTTATGCGGATTCTCCTGCACAGTGGCAGATATGTAAATACGGCGTTTACATACCATTTCTGACGCATTACGGTTCGAACACTCGAACACCTATACGGATTCTCCTGCACAGTGGCAGATATGTAAATACGGCGTTTACATACCATTTCTGACGCATTACGGTTCGAACACTCGAACACCTATACGGATTCTCCTGCACAGTGGCAGATATGTAAATACGGCGTTTACATACCATTACTCACGCATTACGGTTCGAACACTCGAACACCAATGCGGATTCTCTGGCACAGTGGCAGATATGTAAATACGGCGTTTACATACCATTTCTGACGCATTACGGTTCGAACACTCGAACAGCAATACGGATTCTCCTGCACGGTGGCAGATATGTAAATACGGCGTTTACATACCATTTCTGACGCATTATGGTTCGAACACTCGAACACCTATGCGGATTCTCTTGCACAGTGGCAGATATGTAAATACGGCGTTTACATACCATTTCTCACGCATTAGGGTTCGAACACTCGAACACCTATGCGGATTCTCTTGCACAGTGGCAGATATGTAAATACGGCGTTTACATACCATTTCTCACGCATTAGGGTTCGAACAGTCGAACACCTATGCGGATTCTCCTGCACAGTGGCAGATATGTAAATACGACGTTTACATACAATTTCTGACGCATTACGGTTCGAACACTCGAACAGCTATACGGATTCTCCTGCACAGTGGCAGATATGTAAATACGGCATTTACATACCATTTCTGACGCATTATGGTTCGAACACTCAAACACATCTGCGGATTCTCCGGCACAGTGGCAGATATGTAAATACGGCGTTTACATACCATTTCTCATGCATTAGGGTTCGAACACTCGAACAACTATACGGATTCTCCTGCACAGTGGCAGAGATGTAAATACGGCATTTACATACCATTTCTGACGCATTACGGTTCGAACACTCGAACACCTATACGGATTCTCTTGCACAGTGGCAGATATGTAAATACGGCGTTTACATACCATTTCTCACGCATTAGGGTTCGAACACTCGAACACCTATACGGATTCTCCTGCATGTGGCAGATATGTAAATACGGCGTTTACATACCATTTCTCACGCATTAAGGTTCGAACACTCGAACACCTATGCGGATTCTCCTGCACAGTGGCAGATATGTAAATACGGCGTTTACATACCATTTCTGACGCATTATTGTTCGAACACTCGAACAGCTATACGGATTCTCCTGCACAGTGGCAGATTTGAAAATACGGCGTTTACATACCATTTCTGACGCATTACGGTTCGAACACTCGAACACCTATGCGGATTCTCCAGCACAGTGGCAGATATGTAAATACGGCGTTTACATACCATTTCTCACGCATTAGGGTTCGAACACTCGAACACCTATACGGATTCTCCTACACAGTGGCAGATATGTAAATACGGCGTTTACATACCATTTCTCACACATTAAGGTTCGAACACTCGAACACCTATGCGGATTCTCCTGCACAGTGGCAGATATGTAAATACGGCGTTTACATACCATTTCTGACGCATTACGGTTTGAACACTCGAACACCTATACGGATTCTCTTGCACAATGACAGATATGTAAATACGGCGTTTACATACCATTTCTCACACATTAAGGTTCGAACACTCGAACACCTATGCGGATTCTCCTGCACAGTGGCAGATATGTAAATACGGCGTTTACATACCATTTCTGACGCATTACGGTTTGAACACTCGAACACCTATACGGATTCTCTTGCACAATGGCAGATATGTAAATATGGCGTTTACATACCATTTCTCACGCATTAGGGTTCGAACACTCGAACACCTATGCGGATTCTCCTGCACAGTGGCAGATATGTAAATACGGCGTTTACATACCATTTCTCACGCATTAGGGTTCGAACACTCGAACACCTATGCGGATTCTCTTGCACAGTGGCAGATATGTAAATACGGCGTTTACATACCATTTCTCACGCATCAGGGTTCGAACACTCGAACACCTATACGGATTCTCCTACATAGTGGCAGATATATAAATACGGCGTTTGCATACCATTTCTCACGCATTAGGGTTCGAACACTCGAACACCTATGCGGATTCTCTTGCACAGTGGCAGATATGTAAATACGGCGTTTACATACCATTTCTGACGCATTACGGTTCGAACACTCGAATAGCAATACGGATTCTCCTGCACGGTGGCAGATATGTAAATACGGCGTTTACATACCATTTCTGACGCATTACGGTTCGAACACTCGAACACCTATACGGATTCTCCTGCACAGTGGCAGATATGTAAATACGGCGTTTCCATACCATTTCTCACGCATTAGGGTTCGAACACTCGAACACTTATGCGGATTCTCCTGCACAGTGGCAGATATGTAAATACGGCGTTTACATACCATTTCTGACGCATTACGGTTCGAACACTCGAACACCTATACGGATTCTCCTGCACAGTGGCAGATATGTAAATACGGCGTTTACATACCATTACTCACGCATTACGGTTCGAACACTCGAACACCAATGCGGATTCTCTGGCACAGTGGCAGATATGTAAATACGGCGTTTACATACCATTTCTGACGCATTACGGTTCGAACACTCGAACAGCAATACGGATTCTCCTGCACGGTGGCAGATATGTAAATACGGCGTTTACGTACCATTTCTGACGCATTATGGTTCGAACACTCGAACACCTATGCGGATTCTCTTGCACAGTGGCAGATATGTAAATACGGCGTTTACATACCATTTCTCACGCATTAGGGTTCGAACACTCGAACACCTATGCGGATTCTCTTGCACAGTGGCAGATATGTAAATACGGCGTTTACATACCATTTCTCACGCATTAGGATTCGAACAGTCGAACACCTATGCGGATTCTCCTGCACAGTGGCAGATATGTAAATACGACGTTTACATACAATTTCTGACGCATTACGGTTCGAACACTCGAACAGCTATATGGATTCTCCTGCACAGTGGCAGATATGTAAATACGGCATTTACATACCATTTCTGACGCATTATGGTTCGAACACTCAAACACATCTGCGGATTCTCCGGCACGGTGGCAGATATGTAAATACGGCGTTTACATACCATTTCTCATGCATTAGGGTTCGAACACTCGAACAACTATACGGATTCTCCTACACAGTGGCAGAGATGTAAATACGGCATTTACATACCATTTCTGACGCATTACGGTTCGAACACTCGAACACCTATACGGATTCTCTTGCACAGTGGCAGATATGTAAATACGGCGTTTACATACCATTTCTCACGCATTAGGGTTCGAACACTCGAACACCTATACGGATTCTCCTGCATGTGGCAGATATGTAAATACGGCGTTTACATACCATTTCTCACGCATTAAGGTTCGAACACTCGAACACCTATGCGGATTCTCCTGCATAGTGGCAGATATGTAAATACGGCGTTTACATACCATTTCTGACGCATTATTGTTCGAACACTCGAACAGCTATACGGATTCTCCTGCACAGTGGCAGATTTGTAAATACGGCGTTTACATACCATTTCTGACGCATTACGGTTCGAACACTCGAACACCTATGCGGATTCTCCAGCACAGTGGCAGATATGTAAATACGGCGTTTACATACCATTTCTCACGCATTAGGGTTCGAACACTCGAACACCTATACGGATTCTCCTACACAGTGGCAGATATGTAAATACGGCGTTTACATACCATTTCTCACACATTAAGGTTCGAACACTCGAACACCTATGCGGATTCTCCTGCACAGTGGCAGATATGTAAATACGGCGTTTACATACCATTTCTGACGCATTACGGTTTGAACACTCGAACACCTATACGGATTCTCTTGCACAATGGCAGATATGTAAATACGGCGTTTACATACCATTTCTCACGCATTAGGGTTCGAACATTCGAACACCTATACGGATTCTCTTGCACAGTGGCAGATATGTAAATACGGCGTTTACATACCATTTCTCACGCATTAGGGTTCGAACAGTCGAACACCTATGCGGATTCTCCTGCACAGTGGCAGATATGTAAATACGGCGTTTACATACCATTTCTCACGCATTAGGGTTCGAACACTCGAACACCTATGCGGATTCTCTTGCACAGTGGCAGATATGTAAATACGGCGTTTACATACCATTTCTCACGCATCAGGGTTCGAACACTCGAACACCTATACGGATTCTCCTACATAGTGGCAGATATATAAATACGGCGTTTGCATACCATTTCTCACGCATTAGGGTTCGAACACTCGAACACCTATGCGGATTCTCTTGCACAGTGGCAGATATGTAAATACGGCGTTTACATACCATTTCTGACGCATTACGGTTCGAACACTCGAATAGCAATACGGATTCTCCTGCACGGTGGCAGATATGTAAATACGGCGTTTACATACCATTTCTGACGCATTACGGTTCGAACACTCGAACACCTATACGGATTCTCCTGCACAGTGGCAGATATGTAAATACGGCGTTTCCATACCATTTCTCACGCATTAGGGTTCGAACACTCGAACACTTATGCGGATTCTCCTGCACAGTGGCAGATATGTAAATACGGCGTTTACATACCATTTCTGACGCATTACGGTTCGAACACTCGAACACCTATACGGATTCTCCTGCACAGTGGCAGATATGTAAATACGGCGTTTACATACCATTACTCACGCATTACGGTCCGAACACTCGAACACCAATGCGGATTCTCTGGCACAGTGGCAGATATGTAAATACGGCGTTTACATACCATTTCTGACGCATTACGATTCGAACACTCGAACAGCAATACGGATTCTCCTGCACGGTGGCAGATATGTAAATACGGCGTTTACATACCATTTCTGACGCATTATGGTTCGAACACTCGAACACCTATGCGGATTCTCTTGCACAGTGGCAGATATGTAAATACGGCGTTTACATACCATTTCTCACGCATTATGGTTCGAACAGTCGAACACCTATGCCGATTCTCCTGCACAGTGGCAGATATGTAAATACGATGTTTACATACCATTTCTGACGCATTACGGTTCGAACACTCGAACAGCTATACGGATTCTCCTGCACAGTGGCAGATATGTAAATACGGCATTTACATACCATTTCTGACGCATTACGGTTCGAACACTGAAACACCTATGCGGATTCACCGGCACAGTGGCAGATATGTAAATACGGCGTTTACATACCATTTCTCACGCATTAGGGTTCGAACACTCGAACACCTATACGGATTCCCCTGCACAGTGGCAGATATGTAAATACGGCGTTTACATACCATTTCTAACGCATTAAGGTTCGAACACTCGAACACCTATGCGGATTCTCCTGCACAGTGGCAGATATGTAAATACGGCGTTTACATACCATTTCTGACGCATTACGGTTCGAACACTCGAACAGCTATACGGATTCTCCTGCACAGTGGCAGATATGTAAAGACGGCGTTTACATACCATTTCTCACGCATTAGGGTTCGAACACTCGAACACCTATACGGATTCTCCTGCACAGTGGCAGATACGTAAATACGGCGTTTACATACCATTTCTCACGCATTAAGGTTCGAACACTAGAACACCTATGCGGATTCTCCTGCACAGTGGCAGATATGTAAATACGGCGTTTACATACCATTTCTGACGCATTACGGTTCGAACACTGGAACACCTATACGGACTCTCCTGCACAGTGGCAGATATGTAAATACGGCGTTTACATACCATTTCTCATGCATTAAGGTTCGAACACTCGAACACCTATGCGGATTCTCCTGCACAGTGGCAGATATGTAAATACGGCGTTTACATACCATTTCTGACGCATTATTGTTCGAACACTGGAACAGCTATACGGATTCTCCTGCACAGTGGCAGATATGTAAATACGGCGTTTACATACCATTTCTCACGCATTAGGGTTCGAACACTCGAACACCTATACGGATTCTCCTGCATGTGGCAGATATGTAAATACGGCGTTTACATACCATTTCTCACGCATTAAGGTTCGAACACTCGAACACCTATACGGATTCTCCTACACAGTGGCAGATATGTAAATACGGCGTTTACGTACCATTTCTCACACATTAAGGTTCGAACACTCGAACACCTATGCGGATTCTCCTGCACAGTGGCAGATATGTAAATACGGCGTTTACATACCATTTCTGACGCATTACGGTTTGAACACTCGAACACCTACACGGACTCTCCTGCACAGTGGCAGATATGTAAATACGGCGTTTACATACCATTTCTCACGCATTAAGGTTCGAACACTCGAACACCTATGCGGATTCTCCTGCACAGTGGCAGATATGTAAATACGGCGTTTACATACGATTTCTCACGCATTAGGGTTCGAACACTCGAACACCTATGCGGATTCTCCTGCACAGTGGCAGATATGTAAATACGGCGTTTACATACCATTACTCACGCATTACGGTTCGAACACTCGAACACCAATGCGGATTCTCTGGCACAGTGGCAGATATGTAAATACGGCGTTTACATACCATTTCTGACGCATTACGGTTCGAACACTCGAACACCTATACGGATTCTCCTGCACAGTGGCAGATATGTAAATACGGCGTTTACATACCATTTCTCACGCATTAAGGTTCGAACACTCGAACACCTATGCGGATTCTCCTGCACAGTGGCAGATATGTAAGTACGGCGTTTACATACCATTTCTCACGCATTAAGGTTCGAACACTCGAACACCTATGCGGATTCTCCTGCACAGTGGCAGATATGTAAATACGGCGTTTACATACCATTACTCACGCATTACGGTTCGAACACTCGAACACCAATGCGGATTCTCTGGCACAGTGGCAGATATGTAAATACGGCGTTTACATACCATTTCTGACGCATTACGGTTCGAACACTCGAACAGCAATACGGATTTTCCTGCACGATGGCAGATATGTAAATACGGCATTTACATACCATTTCTGACGCATTACGGTTCGAACACTCGAACACCTATGTGGATTCTCTTGCACAGTGGCAGATATGTAAATACGGCGTTTACATACCATTTCTCACGCATTAAGGTTCGAACACTCGAACACCTATGCGGATTCTCCTGCACAGTGGCAGATATGTAAATACGGCGTTTACATACCATTACTCACGCATTACGGTTCGAACACTCGAACACCAATGCGGATTCTCTGGCACAGTGGCAGATATGTAAATACGGCGTTTACATACCATTTCTGACGCATTACGGTTCGAACACTCGAACAGCAATACGGATTCTCCTGCACGATGGCAGATATGTAAATACGGCATTTACATACCATTTCTGACGCATTACGGTTCGAACACTCGAACACCTATGTGGATTCTCTTGCACAGTGGCAGATATGTAAATACGGCGTTTACATACCATTTCTCACGCATTATGGTTCGAACAGTCGAACACCTATGCGGATTCTCCTGCACAGTGGCAGATATGTAAATACGATGTTTACATACCATTTCTGACGCATTACGGTTCGAACACTCGAACAGCTATACGGATTCTCCTGCACAGAGGCAGATATGTAAATACGGCATTTACATACCATTTCTGACGCATTACGGTTCGAACACTCAAACACCTATGCGGATTCTCCGGCACAGTGGCAGATATGTAAATACGACATTTACATACCATTTCTCACGCATTAGGGTTCGAACACTCGAACACCTATACGGATTCCCCTGCGCAGTGGCAGATATGTAAATACGGCGTTTACATACCATTTCTAACGCATTAAGGTTCGAACACTCGAACACCTATGCGGATTCTCCTGCACAGTGGCAGATATGTAAATACGGCGTTTACATACCATTTCTGACGCATTACGGTTCGAACACTCGAACAGCTATACGGATTCTCCTGCACAGTGGCAGATATGTAAAGACGGAGTTTACATACCATTTCTCACGCATTAGGGTTCGAACACTCGAACACCTATACGGATTCTCCTGCACAGTCGCAGATACGTAAATACGGCGTTTACATACCATTTCTCACGCATTAAGGTTCGAACACTAGAACACCTATGCGGATTCTCCTGCACAGTGGCAGATATGTAAATACGGCGTTTACATACCATTTCTGACGCATTACGGTTCGAACACTGGAACACCTATACGGACTCTCCTGCACAGTGGCAGATATGTAAATACGGCGTTTACATACCATTTCTCATGCATTAAGGTTCGAACACTCGAACACCTATGCGGATTCTCCTGCACAGTGGCAGATATGTAAATACGGCGTTTACATACCATTTCTGACGCATTATTGTTCGAACACTGGAACAGCTATACGGATTCTCCTGCACAGTGGCAGATATGTAAATACGGCGTTTACATACCATTTCTCACGCATTAGGGTTCGAACACTCGAACACCTATACGGATTCTCCTGCATGTGGCAGATATGTAAATACGGCGTTTACATACCATTTCTCACGCATTAAGGTTCGAACACTCGAACACCTATGCGGATTCTCCTGCATAGTGGCAGATATGTAAATACGGCGTTTACATACCATTTCTGACGCATTATTGTTCGAACACTCGAACAGCTATACGGATTCTCTTGCACAGTGGCAGATATGTAAATACGGCGTTTACATACCATTTCTGACGCATTACGGTTCGACCACTCGAACACCTATGCGGATTCTCCAGCACAGTGGCAGATATGTAACTACGGCGTTTACATACCATTTCTCACGCATTAGGGTTCGAACACTCGAACACCTATACGGATTCTCCTACACAGTGGCAGATATGTAAATACGGCGTTTACGTACCATTTCTCACCCATTAAGGTTCGAACACTCGAACACCTATGCGGATTCTCCTGCACAGTGGCAGATATGTAAATACGGCGTTTACATACCATTTCTGACGCATTACGGTTTGAACACTCGAACACCTACACGGACTCTCCTGCACAGTGGCAGATATGTAAATACGGCGTTTACATACCTTTTCTCACGCATTAAGGTTCGAACACTCGAACACCTATGCGGATTCTCCTGCACAGTGGCAGATATGTAAATACGGCGTTTACATACGATTTCTCACGCATTAGGGTTCGAACACTCGAACACCTATGCGGATTCTCCTGCACAGTGGCAGATATGTAAATACGGCGTTTACATACCATTACTCACGCATTACGGTTCGAACACTCGAACACCAATGCGGATTCTCTAGCACAGTGGCAGATATGTAAATACGGCGTTTACATACCATTTCTGACGCATTACGGTTCGAACACTCGAACACCTATACGGATTCTCCTGCACAGTGGCAGATATGTAAATACGGCGTTTACATACCATTTCTCACGCATTAAGGTTCGAACACTCGAACACCTATGCGGATTCTCCTGCACAGTGGCAGATATGTAAATACGGCGTTTACATACCATTTCTCACGCATTAAGGTTCGAACACTCGAACACCTATGCGGATTCTCCTGCACAGTGGCAGATATGTAAATACGGCGTTTACATACCATTACTCACGCATTACGGTTCGAACACTCGAACACCAATGCGGATTCTCTGGCACAGTGGCAGATATGTAAATACGGCGTTTAGATACCATTTCTGACGCATTACGGTTCGAACACTCGAACAGCAACACGGATTCTCCTGCACGATGGCAGATATGTAAATACGGCATTTACATACCATTTCTGACGCATTACGGTTCGAACACTCGATCACCTATGCGGATTCTCTTGCACAGTGGCAGATATGTAAATACGGCGTTTACATACCATTTCTCACGCATTATGGTTCGAACAGTCGAAAACCTATGCGGATTCTCCTGCACAGTGGCAGATATGTAAATACGATGTTTACATACCATTTCTGACGCATTACGGTTCGAACACTCGAACAGCTATACGGATTCTCCTGCACAGTGGCAGATATGTAAATACGGCATTTACATACCATTTCTGACGCATTACGGTTCGAACACTCAAACACCTATGCGGATTCTCCGGCACAGTGGCAGATATGTAAATACGGCATTTACATACCATTTCTCACGCATTAGGGTTCGAACACTCGAACACCTATACGGATTCCCCTGCACAGTGGCAGATATGTAAATACGGCGTTTACATACCATTTCTAACGCATTAAGGTTCGAACACTCGAACACCTATGCGGATTCTCCTGCACAGTGGCAGATATGTAAATACGGCGTTTACATACCATTTCTGACGCATTACGGTTCGAACACTCGAACAGCTATACGGATTCTCCTGCACAGTGGCAGATATGTAAAGACGGCGTTTACATACCATCTCTCACGCATTAGGGTTCGAACACTCGAACACCTATACGGATTCTCCTGCACAGTGGCAGATACGTAAATACGCCGTTTACATACCATTTCTCACGCATTAAGGTTCGAACACTAGAACACCTATGCGGATTCTCCTGCACAGTGGCAGATATGTAAATACGGCGTTTACATACCATTTCTGACGCATTACGGTTCGAACACTGGAACACCTATACGGACTCTCCTGCACAGTGGCAGATATGTAAATACGGCGTTTACATACCATTTCTCATGCATTAAGGTTCGAACACTCGAACACCTATGCGGATTCTCCTGCACAGTGGCAGATATGTAAATACGGCGTTTACATACCATTTCTGACGCATTATTGTTCGAACACTGGAACAGCTATACGGATTCTCCTGCACAGTGGCAGATATGTAAATACGGCGTTTACATACCATTTCTCACGCATTAGGGTTCGAACACTCGAACACCTATACGGATTCTCCTGCATGTGGCAGATATGTAAATACGGCGTTTACATACCATTTCTCACGCATTAAGGTTCGAACACTCGAACACCTATGCGGATTCTCCTGCATAGTGGCAGATATGTAAATACGGCGTTTACATACCATTTCTGACGCATTATTGTTCGAACACTCGAACAGCTATACGGATTCTCCTGCACAGTGGCAGATATGTAAATACGGCGTTTACATACCATTTCTGACGCATTACGGTTCGACCACTCGAACACCTATGCGGATTCTCCAGCACAGTGGCAGATATGTAAATACGGCGTTTACATACCATTTCTCACGCATTAGGGTTCGAACACTCGAACACCTATACGGATTCTCCTACACAGTGGCAGATATGTAAATACGGCGTTTACGTACCATTTCTCACACATTAAGGTTCGAACACTCGAACACCTATGCGGATTCTCCTGCACAGTGGCAGATATGTAAATACGGCGTTTACATACCATTTCTGACGCATTACGGTTTGAACACTCGAACACCTACACGGACTCTCCTGCACAGTGGCAGATATGTAAATACGGCGTTTACATACCATTTCTCACGCATTAAGGTTCGAACACTCGAACACCTATGCGGATTCTCCTGCACAGTGGCAGATATGTAAATACGGCGTTTACATACGATTTCTCACGCATTAGGGTTCGAACACTCGAACACCTATGCGGATTCTCCTGCACAGTGGCAGATATGTAAATACGGCGTTTACATACCATTACTCACGCATTACGGTTCGAACACTCGAACACCAATGCGGATTCTCTGGCACAGTGGCAGATATGTAAATACGGCGTTTACAAACCATTTCTGACGCATTACGGTTCGAACACTCGAACACCTATACGGATTCTCCTGCACAGTGGCAGATATGTAAATACGGCGTTTACATACCATTTCTCACGCATTAAGGTTCGAACACTCGAACACCTATGCGGATTCTCCTGCACAGTGGCAGATATGTAAATACGGCGTTTACATACCATTTCTCACGCATTAAGGTTCGAACACTCGAACACCTATGCGGATTCTCCTGCACAGTGGCAGATATGTAAATACGGCGTTTACATACCATTACTCACGCATTACGGTTCGAACACTCGAACACCAATGCGGATTCTCTGGCACAGTGGCAGATATGTAAATACGGCGTTTACATACCATTTCTGACGCATTACGGTTCGAACACTCGAACAGCAACACGGATTCTCCTGCACGATGGCAGATATGTAAATACGGCATTTACATACCATTTCTGACGCATTACGGTTCGAACACTCGAACACCTATGCGGATTCTCTTGCACAGTGGCAGATATGTAAATACGGCGTTTACATACCATTTCTCACGCATTATGGTTCGAACAGTCGAACACCTATGCGGATTCTCCTGCACAGTGGCAGATATGTAAATACGATGTTTACATACCATTTCTGACGCATTACGGTTCGAACACTCGAACAGCTATATGGATTCTCCTGCACAGTGGCAGATATGTAAATACGGCATTTACATACCATTTCTGACGCATTACGGTTCGAACACTCAAACACCTATGCGGATTCTCCGGCACAGTGGCAGATATGTAAATACGGCATTTACATACCATTTCTCACGCATTAGGGTTCGAACACTCGAACACCTATACGGATTCCCCTGCACAGTGGCAGATATGTAAATACGGCGTTTACATACCATTTCTAACGCATTAAGGTTCGAACACTCGAACACCTATGCGGATTCTCCTGCACAGTGGCAGATATGTAAATACGGCGTTTACATACCATTTCTGACGCATTACGGTTCGAACACTCGAACAGCTATACGGATTCTCCTGCACAGTGGCAGATATGTAAAGACGGCGTTTACATACCATTTCTCACGCATTAGGGTTCGAACACTCGAACACCTATACGGATTCTCCTGCACAGTGGCAGATACGTAAATACGGCGTTTACATACCATTTCTCACGCATTAAGGTTCGAACACTAGAACACCTATGCGGATTCTCCTGCACAGTGGCAGATATGTAAATACGGCGTTTACATACCATTTCTGACGCATTACGGTTCGAACACTGGAACACCTATACGGACTCTCCTGCACAGTGGCAGATATGTAAATACGGCGTTTACATACCATTTCTCATGCATTAAGGTTCGAACACTCGAACACCTATGCGGATTCTCCTGCACAGTGGCAGATATGTAAATACGGCGTTTACATACCATTTCTGACGCATTATTGTTCGAACACTGGAACAGCTATACGGATTCTCCTGCACAGTGGCAGATATGTAAATACGGCGTTTACATACCATTTCTCACGCATTAGGGTTCGAACACTCGAACACCTATACGGATTCTCCTGTATGTGGCAGATATGTAAATACGGCGTTTACATACCATTTCTCACGCATTAAGGTTCGAACACTCGAACACCTATGCGGATTCTCCTGCATAGTGGCAGATATGTAAATACGGCGTTTACATACCATTTCTGACGCATTATTGTTCGAACACTCGAACAGCTATACGGATTCTCCTGCACAGTGGCAGATATGTAAATACGGCGTTTACATACCATTTCTGACGCATTACGGTTCGACCACTCGAACACCTATGCGGATTCTCCAGCACAGTGGCAGATATGTAAATACGGCGTTTACATACCATTTCTCACGCATTAGGGTTCGAACACTCGAACACCTATACGGATTCTCCTACACAGTGGCAGATATGTAAATACGGCGTTTACATACCATTTCTCACACATTAAGGTTCGAACACTCGAACACCTATGCGGATTCTCCTGCACAGTGGCAGATATGTAAATACGGCGTTTACATACCATTTCTGACGCATTACGGTTTGAACACTCGAACACCTACACGGACTCTCCTGCACAGTGGCAGATATGTAAATACGGCGTTTACATACCATTTCTCACGCATTAAGGTTCGAACACTCGAACACCTATGCGGATTCTCCTGCACAGTGGCAGATATGTAAATACGGCGTTTACATACGATTTCTCACGCATTAGGGTTCGAACACTCGAACACCTATGCGGATTCTCTTGCACAGTGGCAGATATGTAAATACGGCGTTTACATACCATTTCTCACGCATTAGGGTTCGAACAGTCAAACACCTATGCGGATTCTCCTGCACAGTGGCAGATATGTAAATACGACGTTTACATACCATTTCTGACGCATTACGGTTCGAACACTCGAACAGCTATACGGATTCTCCTGCACAGTGGCAGATATGTAAATACGGCATTTACATACCATTTCTGACGCATTATGGTTCGAACACTCAAACCCCTATGCGGATTCTCCGGCACAGTGGCAGATATGTAAATACGGCGTTTACATACCATTTCTCATGCATTAGGGTTCGAACACTCGAACAACTATACGGATTCTCCTGCACAGTGGCAGAGATGTAAATACGGCATTTACATACCATTTCTGACGCATTACGGTTCGAACACTCGAACACCTATACGGATTCTCTTGCACAGTGGCAGATATGTAAATACGGCGTTTACATATCATTTCTCACGCATTAGGGTTCGAACACTCGAACACCTATACGGATTCTCCTGCATGTGGCAGATATGTAAATACGGCGTTTACATACCATTTCTCACGCATTAAGGTTCGAACACTCGAACACCTATGCGGATTCTCCTGCACAGTGGCAGATATGTAAATACGGCGTTTACATACCATTTCTGACGCATTATTGTTCGAACACTCGAACAGCTATACGGATTCTCCTGCACAGTGGCAGATATGTAAATACGGCGTTTACATACCATTTCTGACGCATTACGGTTCGAACACTCGAACACCTATGCGGATTCTCCAGCACAGTGGCAGATATGTAAATACGGCGTTTACATACCATTTCTCACGCATTAGGGTTCGAACACTCGAACACCTATACGGATTCTCCTACACAGTGGCAGATATGGAAATACGGCGTTTACATACCATTTCTCACACATTAAGGTTCGAACACTTGAACACCTATGCGGATTCTCCTGCACAGTGGCAGATATGTAAATACGGCGTTTACATACCATTTCTGACGCATTACGGTTTGAACACTCGAACACCTATACGGATTCTCTTGCACAGTGGCAGATATGTAAATACGGCGTTTACATACCATTTCTCACGCGTTAGGGTTCGAACACTCGAACACCTATACGGATTCTCTTGCACAGTGGCAGATATGTAAATACGGCGTTTACATACCATTTCTCACGCATTAGGGTTCGAACAGTCGAACACCTATGCGGATTCTCCTGCACAGTGGCAGATATGTAAATACGGCGTTTACATACCATTTCTCACGCATTAGGGTTCGAACACTCGAACACCTATGCGGATTCTCTTGCATAGTGGCAGATATGTAAATACGGCGTTTACATACCATTTCTCACGCATCAGGGTTCGAACACTCGAACACCTATACGGATTCTCCTACATAGTGGCAGATATGTAAATACGGCGTTTGCATACCATTTCTCACACATTAGGGTTCGAACACTCGAACACCTATGCGGATTCTCTTGCACAGTGGCAGATATGTAAATACGGCGTTTACATACCATTTCTGACGCATTACGGTTCGAACACTCGAACAGCAATACGGATTCTCCTGCACGGTGGCAGATATGTAAATACGGCGTTTACATACCATTTCTGACGCATTACGGTTCGAACACTCGAACACCTATACGGATTCTCCTGCACAGTGGCAGATATGTAAATACGGCGTTTCCATACCATTTCTCACGCATTAGGGTTCGAACACTCGAACACCTATGCGGATTCTCCTGCACAGTGGCAGATATGTAAATACGGCGTTTACATACCATTTCTGACGCATTACGGTTCGAACACTCGAACACCTATACGGATTCTCCTGCACAGTGGCAGATATGTAAATACGGCGTTTACATACCATTACTCACGCATTACGGTTCGAACACTCGAACACCAATGCGGATTCTCTGGCACAGTGGCAGATATGTAAATACGGCGTTTACATACCATTTCTGACGCATTACGGTTCGAACACTCGAACAGCAATACGGATTCTCCTGCACGGTGGCAGATATGTAAATACGGCGTTTACATACCATTTCTGACGCATTACGGTTCGAACACTCGAACACCTATGCGGATTCTCTTGCACAGTGGCAGATATGTAAATACGGCGTTTACATACCATTTCTCACGCATTAGGGTTCGAACAGTCGAACACCTATGCGGATTCTCCTGCACAGTGGCAAATATGTAAATACGAGGTTTACATACCATTTCTGACGCATTAAACAGCTATACGGATTCTCCTGCACAGTGGCAGATATGTAAATACGGCATTTACATACCATTTCTGACGCATTACGGTTCGAACACTCAAACACCTATGCGGATTCTCCGGCACAGTGGCAGATATGTAAATACGGCGTTTACATACCATTTCTCACGCATTAGGGTTCGAACACTCGATAACCTATACGGATTCCCCTGCACAGTGGCAGATATGTAAATACGGCGTTTACATACCATTTCTAACGCATTAAGGTTCGAACACTCGAACACCTATGCGGATTCTCCTGCACAGTGGCAGATATGTAAATACGGCGTTTACATACCATTTCTGACGCATTACGGTTCGAACACTCGAACAGCTATACGGATTCTCCTGCACAGTGGCAGATATGTAAAGACGGCGTTTGCATACCATTTCTCACGCATTAGGGTTCGAACACTCGAACACCTATACGGATTCTCCTGCATAGTGGCAGATATGTAAATACGGCGTTTCCATACCATTTCTCACGCATTAGGGTTCGAACACTCGAACACCTATGCGGATTCTCCTACACAGTGGCAGATATGTAAATACGGTGTTTACATACCATTTCTGACGCATTACGGTTCGAACACTCGAAAACCTATACGGATTCTCCTGCACAGTGGCAGATATGTAAATACGGTGTTTACATACCATTACTCACGCATTACGCTTCGAACACTCGAACACCTATGCGGATTGTCCTCCACAGTGGCAGATATGTAAATACGGCGTTTACATACCATTTCTCACGCATTAGGGTTCGAACACTCGAACAGCAATACGGATTCTCCTGCACAGTGGCAGATATGTAAATACGGTGTTTACATACCATTTCTGACGCATTACGGTTCGAACACTCGAACACCTATGCGGATTCTCTTGCACAGTGGCAGATATGTAAATACGGCGTTTGCATACCATTTCTCACGCATTAGGGTTCGAACACTCGAACACCTATGCGGATTATCCTGCACAGTGGCAGATATGTAAATACGGCGTTTACATACCATTTCTGACGCATTACGGTTCGAACACTGGAACACCTATACGGACTCTCCTGCACAGTGGCAGATATGTAAATACGGCGTTTACATACCATTTCTGACGCATTACGGTTCGAACTCTCGAACAGCAATACGGATTCTCCTGCACAGTGGCAGATATGTAAATACGGCGTTTACATACCATTTCTGACGCATTACGGTTCGAACACTCGAACACCTATGCGGATTCTCTTGCACAGTGGCAGATATGTAAATACGGCGTTTACATACCATTTCTCACGCATTAGGGTTCGAACAGTCGAACAGCTATGCGGATTCTCCTGCACAGTGGAAGATTTGTAAATACGGCGTTTACATACCATTTCTCACGCATTAGGGTTCGAACACTCGAACACCTATACGGATTCTCCTACATGTGGCAGATATGTAAATACGGCGTTTACATACCATTTCTCACGCATTAAGGTTCGAACACTCGAACACCTATGCGGATTCTCCTGCATAGTGGCAGATATGTAAATACGGCGTTTACATACCATTTCTGACGCATTATTGTTCGAACACTCGAACAGCTATACGGATTCTCCTGCACAGTGGCAGATATGTAAATACGGCGTTTATATACCATTTCTGACGCATTACGGTTCGACCACTCGAACACCTATGCGGATTCTCCAGCACAGTGGCAGATATGTAAATACGGCGTTTACGTACCATTTCTCACGCATTAGGGTTCGAACACTCGAACACCTATACGGATTCTCCTACACAGTGGCAGATATGTAAATACGGCGTTTACATACCATTTCTCACACATTAAGGTTCGAACACTCGAACTCCTATGCGGATTCTCCTGCACAGTGGCAGATATGTAAATACGGCGTTTACATACCATTTCTGACGCATTACGGTTTGAACACTCGAACACCTACACGGACTCTCCTGCACAGTGGCAGATATGTAAATACGGCGTTTACATACCATTTCTCACGCATTAAGGTTCGAACACTCGAACACCTATGCGGATTCTCCTGCACAGTGGCAGATATGTAAATACGGCGTTTACATACGATTTCTCACGCATTAGGGTTCGAACACTCGAACACCTATGCGGATTCTCTTGCACAGTGGCAGATATGTAAATACGGCGTTTACATACCATTTCTCACGCATTAGGGTTCGAACAGTCAAACACCTATGCGGATTCTCCTGCACAGTGGCAGATATGTAAATACGACGTTTACATACCATTTCTGACGCATTACGGTTCGAACACTCGAACAGCTATACGGATTCTCCTGCACAGTGGCAGATATGTAAATACGGCATTTACATACCATTTCTGACGCATTATGGTTCGAACACTCAAACCCCTATGCGGATTCTCCGGCACAGTGGCAGATATGTAAATACGGCGTTTACATACCATTTCTCATGCATTAGGGTTCGAACACTCGAACAACTATACGGATTCTCCTGCACAGTGGCAGAGATGTAAATACGGCATTTACATACCATTTCTGACGCATTACGGTTCGAACACTCGAACACCTATACGGATTCTCTTGCACAGTGGCAGATATGTAAATACGGCGTTTACATATCATTTCTCACGCATTAGGGTTCGAACACTCGAACACCTATACGGATTCTCCTGCATGTGGCAGATATGTAAATACGGCGTTTACATACCATTTCTCACGCATTAAGGTTCGAACACTCGAACACCTATGCGGATTCTCCTGCACAGTGGCAGATATGTAAATACGGCGTTTACATACCATTTCTGACGCATTATTGTTCGAACACTCGAACAGCTATACGGATTCTCCTGCACAGTGGCAGATATGTAAATACGGCGTTTACATACCATTTCTGACGCATTACGGTTCGAACACTCGAACACCTATGCGGATTCTCCAGCACAGTGGCAGATATGTAAATACGGCGTTTACATACCATTTCTCACGCATTAGGGTTCGAACACTCGAACACCTATACGGATTCTCCTACACAGTGGCAGATATGGAAATACGGCGTTTACATACCATTTCTCACACATTAAGGTTCGAACACTTGAACACCTATGCGGATTCTCCTGCACAGTGGCAGATATGTAAATACGGCGTTTACATACCATTTCTGACGCATTACGGTTTGAACACTCGAACACCTATACGGATTCTCTTGCACAGTGGCAGATATGTAAATACGGCGTTTACATACCATTTCTCACGCGTTAGGGTTCGAACACTCGAACACCTATACGGATTCTCTTGCACAGTGGCAGATATGTAAATACGGCGTTTACATACCATTTCTCACGCATTAGGGTTCGAACAGTCGAACACCTATGCGGATTCTCCTGCACAGTGGCAGATATGTAAATACGGCGTTTACATACCATTTCTCACGCATTAGGGTTCGAACACTCGAACACCTATGCGGATTCTCTTGCATAGTGGCAGATATGTAAATACGGCGTTTACATACCATTTCTCACGCATCAGGGTTCGAACACTCGAACACCTATACGGATTCTCCTACATAGTGGCAGATATGTAAATACGGCGTTTGCATACCATTTCTCACACATTAGGGTTCGAACACTCGAACACCTATGCGGATTCTCTTGCACAGTGGCAGATATGTAAATACGGCGTTTACATACCATTTCTGACGCATTACGGTTCGAACACTCGAACAGCAATACGGATTCTCCTGCACGGTGGCAGATATGTAAATACGGCGTTTACATACCATTTCTGACGCATTACGGTTCGAACACTCGAACACCTATACGGATTCTCCTGCACAGTGGCAGATATGTAAATACGGCGTTTCCATACCATTTCTCACGCATTAGGGTTCGAACACTCGAACACCTATGCGGATTCTCCTGCACAGTGGCAGATATGTAAATACGGCGTTTACATACCATTTCTGACGCATTACGGTTCGAACACTCGAACACCTATACGGATTCTCCTGCACAGTGGCAGATATGTAAATACGGCGTTTACATACCATTACTCACGCATTACGGTTCGAACACTCGAACACCAATGCGGATTCTCTGGCACAGTGGCAGATATGTAAATACGGCGTTTACATACCATTTCTGACGCATTACGGTTCGAACACTCGAACAGCAATACGGATTCTCCTGCACGGTGGCAGATATGTAAATACGGCGTTTACATACCATTTCTGACGCATTACGGTTCGAACACTCGAACACCTATGCGGATTCTCTTGCACAGTGGCAGATATGTAAATACGGCGTTTACATACCATTTCTCACGCATTAGGGTTCGAACAGTCGAACACCTATGCGGATTCTCCTGCACAGTGGCAGATATGTAAATACGAGGTTTACATACCATTTCTGACGCATTAAACAGCTATACGGATTCTCCTGCACAGTGGCAGATATGTAAATACGGCATTTACATACCATTTCTGACGCATTACGGTTCGAACACTCAAACACCTATGCGGATTCTCCGGCACAGTGGCAGATATGTAAATACGGCGTTTACATACCATTTCTCACGCATTAGGGTTCGAACACTCGATAACCTATACGGATTCCCCTGCACAGTGGCAGATATGTAAATACGGCGTTTACATACCATTTCTAACGCATTAAGGTTCGAACACTCGAACACCTATGCGGATTCTCCTGCACAGTGGCAGATATGTAAATACGGCGTTTACATACCATTTCTGACGCATTACGGTTCGAACACTCGAACAGCTATACGGATTCTCCTGCACAGTGGCAGATATGTAAAGACGGCGTTTGCATACCATTTCTCACGCATTAGGGTTCGAACACTCGAACACCTATACGGATTCTCCTGCATAGTGGCAGATATGTAAATACGGCGTTTCCATACCATTTCTCACGCATTAGGGTTCGAACACTCGAACACCTATGCGGATTCTCCTGCACAGTGGCAGATATGTAAATACGGTGTTTACATACCATTTCTGACGCATTACGGTTCGAACACTCGAAAACCTATACGGATTCTCCTGCACAGTGGCAGATATGTAAATACGGTGTTTACATACCATTACTCACGCATTACGCTTCGAACACTCGAACACCTATGCGGATTGTCCTCCACAGTGGCAGATATGTAAATACGGCGTTTACATACCATTTCTCACGCATTAGGGTTCGAACACTCGAACAGCAATACGGATTCTCCTGCACAGTGGCAGATATGTAAATACGGTGTTTACATACCATTTCTGACGCATTACGGTTCGAACACTCGAACACCTATGCGGATTCTCTTGCACAGTGGCAGATATGTAAATACGGCGTTTGCATACCATTTCTCACGCATTAGGGTTCGAACACTCGAACACCTATGCGGATTATCCTGCACAGTGGCAGATATGTAAATACGGCGTTTACATACCATTTCTGACGCATTACGGTTCGAACACTGGAACACCTATACGGACTCTCCTGCACAGTGGCAGATATGTAAATACGGCGTTTACATACCATTTCTGACGCATTACGGTTCGAACTCTCGAACAGCAATACGGATTCTCCTGCACAGTGGCAGATATGTAAATACGGCGTTTACATACCATTTCTGACGCATTACGGTTCGAACACTCGAACACCTATGCGGATTCTCTTGCACAGTGGCAGATATGTAAATACGGCGTTTACATACCATTTCTCACGCATTAGGGTTCGAACAGTCGAACAGCTATGCGGATTCTCCTGCACAGTGGAAGATTTGTAAATACGGCGTTTACATACCATTTCTCACGCATTAGGGTTCGAACACTCGAACACCTATACGGATTCTCCTACATGTGGCAGATATGTAAATACGGCGTTTACATACCATTTCTCACGCATTAAGGTTCGAACACTCGAACACCTATGCGGATTCTCCTGCATAGTGGCAGATATGTAAATACGGCGTTTACATACCATTTCTGACGCATTATTGTTCGAACACTCGAACAGCTATACGGATTCTCCTGCACAGTGGCAGATATGTAAATACGGCGTTTATATACCATTTCTGACGCATTACGGTTCGACCACTCGAACACCTATGCGGATTCTCCAGCACAGTGGCAGATATGTAAATACGGCGTTTACGTACCATTTCTCACGCATTAGGGTTCGAACACTCGAACACCTATACGGATTCTCCTACACAGTGGCAGATATGTAAATACGGCGTTTACATACCATTTCTCACACATTAAGGTTCGAACACTCGAACTCCTATGCGGATTCTCCTGCACAGTGGCAGATATGTAAATACGGCGTTTACATACCATTTCTGACGCATTACGGTTTGAACACTCGAACACCTACACGGACTCTCCTGCACAGTGGCAGATATGTAAATACGGCGTTTACATACCATTTCTCACGCATTAAGGTTCGAACACTCGAACACCTATGCGGATTCTCCTGCACAGTGGCAGATATGTAAATACGGCGTTTACATACGATTTCTCACGCATTAGGGTTCGAACACTCGAACACCTATGCGGATTCTCTTGCACAGTGGCAGATATGTAAATACGGCGTTTACATACCATTTCTCACGCATTAGGGTTCGAACAGTCGAACACCTATGCGGATTCTCCTGCACAGTGGCAGATATGTAAATACGACGTTTACATACCATTTCTGACGCATTACGGTTCGAACACTCGAACAGCTATACGGATTCTCCTGCACAGTGGCAGATATGTAAATACGGCATTTACATACCATTTCTGACGCATTATGGTTCGAACACTCAAACACCTATGCGGATTCTCCGGCACAGTGGCAGATATGTAAATACGGCGTTTACATACCATTTCTCATGCATTAGGGTTCGAACACTCGAACAACTATACGGATTCTCCTGCACAGTGGCAGAGATGTAAATACGGCATTTACATACCATTTCTGACGCATTACGGTTCGAACACTCGAACACCTATACGGATTCTCTTGCACAGTGGCAGATATGTAAATACGGCGTTTACATACCATTTCTCACGCATTAGGGTTCGAACACTCGAACACCTATACGGATTCTCCTGCATGTGGCAGATATGTAAATACGGCGTTTACATACCATTTCTCACGCATTAAGGTTCGAACACTCGAACACCTATGCGGATTCTCCTGCACAGTGGCAGATATGTAAATACGGCGTTTACATACCATTTCTGACGCATTATTGTTCGAACACTCGAACAGCTATACGGATTCTCCTGCACAGTGGCAGATATGTAAATACGGCGTTTACATACCATTTCTGACGCATTACGGTTCGAACACTCGAACACCTATGCGGATTCTCCAGCACAGTGGCAGATATGTAAATACGGCGTTTACATACCATTTCTCACGCATTAGGGTTCGAACACTAGAACACCTATACGGATTCTCCTACACAGTGGCAGATATGTAAATACGGCGTTTACATACCATTTCTCACACATTAAGGTTCGAACACTCGAACACGTATGCGGATTCTCCTGCACAGTGGCAGATATGTAAATACGGCGTTTACATACCATTTCTGACGCATTACGGTTTGAACACTCGAACACCTACACGGACTCTCCTGCACAGTGGCAGATATGTAAATACGGCGTTTACATAACATTTCTCACGCATTAAGGTTCGAACACTCGAACACCTATGCGGATTCTCCTGCACAGTGGCAGATATGTAAATACGGCGTTTACATACGATTTCTCACGCATTAGGGTTCGAACACTCGAACACCTATGCGGATTCTCTTGCACAGTGGCAGATATGTAAATACGGCGTTTACATACCATTTCTCACGCATTAGGGTTCGAACAGTCGAACACCTATGCGGATTCTCCTACACAGTGGCAGATATGTAAATACGACGTTTACATACCATTTCTGACGCATTACGGTTCGAACACTCGAACAGCTATACGGATTCTCCTGCACAGTGGCAGCTATGTAAATACGGCATTTACATACCATTTCTGACGCATTATGGTTCGAACACTCAAACACCTATGCGGGTTCTCCGGCACAGTGGCAGATATGTAAATACGGCGTGTACATACCATTTCTCATGCATTAGGGTTCGAACACTCGAACAACCATACGGATTCTCCTGCACAGTGGCAGAGATGTAAATACGGCATTTACATACCATTTCTGACGCATTACGGTTCGAACACTCGAACACCTATACGGATTCTCTTGCACAGTGGCAGATATGTAAATACGGCGTTTACATACCATTTCTCACGCATTAGGGTTCGAACACTCGAACACCTATACGGATTCTCCTGCATGTGGCAGATATGTAAATACGGCGTTTACATACCATTTCTCACGCATTAAGGTTCGAACACTCGAACACCTATGCGGATTCTCCTGCACAGTGGCAGATATGTAAATACGGCGTTTACATACCATTTCTGACGCATTATTGTTCGAACACTCGAACAGCTATACGGATTCTCCTGCACAGTGGCAGATATGTAAGTACGGCGTTTACATACCATTTCTGACGCATTACGGTTCGAACACTCTAACAGCTATACGGATTCTCCTGCACAGTGGCAGATATGTAAATACGGCATTTACATACCATTTCTGACGCATTATGGTTCGAACACTCAAACACCTATGCGGATTCTCCGGCACAGTGGCAGATATGTAAATACGGCGTTTACATACCATTTCTCATGCATTAGGGTTCGAACACTCGAACAACTATACGGATTCTCCTGCACAGTGGCAGAGATGTAAATACGGCATTTACATACCATTTCTGACGCATTACGGTTCGAACACTCGAACACCTATACGGATTCTCTTGCACAGTGGCAGATATGTAAATACGGCGTTTACATACCATTTCTCACGCATTAGGGTTCGAACACTCGAACACCTATACGGATTCTCCTGCATGTGGCAGATATGTAAATACGGCGTTTACATACCATTTCTCACGCATTAAGGTTCGAACACTCGAACACCTATGCGGATTCTCCTGCACAGTGGCAGATATGTAAATACGGCGTTTACATACCATTTCTGACGCATTATTGTTCGAACACTCGAACAGCTATACGGATTCTCCTGCACAGTGGCAGATATGTAAGTACGGCGTTTACATACCATTTCTGACGCATTACGGTTCGAACACTCGAACACCTATGCGGATTCTCCAGCACAGTGGCAGATATGTAAATACGGCGTTTACATACCATTTCTCACGCATTAGGGTTCGAACACTCGAACACCTATACGAATTCTCCTACACAGTGGCAGATATGTAAATACGGCGTTTACATACCATTTCTCACACATTAAGGTTCGAACACTCGAACACCTATGCGGATTCTCCAGCACAGTGGCAGATATGTAAATACGGCGTTTACATACCATTTCTCACGCATTAGGGTTCGAACACTCGAACACCTATACGAATTCTCCTACACAGTGGCAGATATGTAAATACGGCGTTTACATACCATTTCTCACGCATTAGGGTTCGAACAGTCGAACACCTATGCGGATTCTCCTGCACAGTGGCAGATATGTAAATACGATGTTTACATACCATTTCTGACGCATTAAACAGCTATACGGATTCTCTTGCACAGTGGCAGACATGTAAATACGGCATTTACATACCATTTCTGACGCATTACGGTTCGAACACTCAAACACCTATGCAGATTCTCCGGCACAGTGGCAGATATGTAAATACGGCGTTTACATACCATTTCTCACGCATTAGGGTTCGAACACTCGAACATCTATACGGATTCCCCTGCACAGTGGCAGATATGTAAATACGGCGTTTCCATACCATTTCTCACGCATTAGGGTTCGAACACTCGAACACCTATGCGGATTCTCCTGCACAATGGCAGATATGTAAATACGGCGTTTACATACCATTTCTGACGCATTACGGTTCGAACACTCGAACACCTATACGGATTCTCCTGCACAGTGGCAGATACGTAAATACGGCGTTTACATACCATTACTCACGCATTACGGTTCGAACACTCGAACACCAATGCGGATTCTCTGGCACAATGGCAGATATGTAAATACGGCGTTTACATACCATTTCTGACGCATTACGGTTCGAACACTCGAACAGCAATACGGATTCTCCTGCACGGTGGCAGATATGTAAATACGGCGTTTACATACCATTTCTGACGCATTACGGTTCGATCACTCGAACACCTATGCGGATTCTCTTGCACAGTGGCAGATATGTAAATACGGCGTTTACATACCATTTCTCACGCATTAGGGTTCGAACAGTCGAACACCTATGCGGATTCTCCTGCACAGTGGCAGATATGTAAATACGATGTTTACATACCATTTCTGACGCATTAAACAGCTATACGGATTCTCCTGCACAGTGGCAGATATGTAAATACGGCATTTACATACCATTTCTGACGCATTACGGTTCGAACACTCAAACACCTATGCGGATTCTCCGGCACAGTGGCAGATATGTAAATACGGCGTTTACATACCATTTCTCACGCATTAGGGTTCGAACACTCGAACACCTATACGGATTCCCCTGCACAGTGGCAGATATGTAAATACGGCGTTTACATACCATTTCTAACGCATTAAGGTTCGAACACTCGAACACCTATGCGGATTCTCCTGCACAGTGGCAGATATGTAAATACGGCGTTTACATACCATTTCTGACGCATTACGGTTCGAACACTCGAACAGCTATACGAATTCTCCTGCACAGTGGCAGATATGTAAAGACGGCGTTTACATACCATTTCTCACGCATTAGGGTTCGAACACTCGAACACCTATACGGATTCTCCTGCACAGTGGCAGATACGTAAATACGGCGTTTACATACCATTTCTCACGCATTAAGGTTCGAAGACTAGAACACCTATGCGGATTCTCCTGCACAGTGGCAGATATGTAAATACGGCGTTTACATACCATTTCTGACGCATTACGGTTCGAACACTGGAACACCTATTCGGACTCTCCTGCACAGTGGCAGATATGTAAATACGGCGTTTACATACCATTTCTCATGCATTAAGGTTCGAACACTCGAACACCTATGCGGATTGTCCTCCACAGTGGCAGATATGTAAATACGGCGTTTACATACCATTTCTCACGCATTAGGGTTCGAACAATCGAACACCTATGCGGATTCTCCTGCACAGGGGCAGATATGTAAATACGGCGTTTACATACCGTTTCTGACGCATTACGGTTCGAACACTCAACCACCTATACGGATTCTCCTGCACAGTGGCAGATATGTAAATACGGCGTTTACATACCATTACTCACGCATTACGGTTCGAACACTCGAACACCAATGCGGATTCTCTGGCACAGTGGCAGATATGTAAATACGGCGTTTACATACCATTTCTGACGCATTACGGTTCGAACACTCGAACAGCAATACGGATTCTCCTGCACGGTGGCAGATATGTAAATACGGCGTTTACATACCATTTCTGACGCATTACGGTTCGAACACTCGAACACCTATGCGGATTCTCTTGCACAGTGGCAGATATGTAAATACGGCGTTTACATACCATTTCTCACGCATTAGGGTTCGAACAGTCGAACACCTATGCGGATTCTCCTGCACAGTGGCAGATATGTAAATACGATGTTTACATACCATTTCTGACGCATTAAACAGCTATACGGATTCTCTTGCACAGTGGCAGATATGTAAATACGGCATTTACATACCATTTCTGACGCATTACGGTTCGAACACTCAAACACCTATGCGGATTCTCCGGCACAGTGGCAGATATGTAAATACGGCGTTTACATACCATTTCTCACGCATTAGGGTTCGAACACTCGAACATCTATACGGATTCCCCTGCACAGTGGCAGATATGTAAATACGGCGTTTCCATACCATTTCTCACGCATTAGGGTTCGAACACTCGAACACCTATGCGGATTCTCCTGCACAGTGGCAGATATGTAAATACGGCGTTTACATAACATTTCTGACGCATTACGGTTCGAACACTCGAACACCTATACGGATTCTCCTGCACAGTGGCAGATATGTAAATACGGCGTTTACATACCATTACTCACGCATTACGGTTCGAACACTCGAACACCAATGCGGATTCTCTGGCACAGTGGCAGATATGTAAATACGGCGTTTACATACCATTTCTGACGCATTACGGTTCGAACACTCGAACAGCAATACGGATTCTCCTGCACGATGGCAGATATGTAAATACGGCGTTTACATACCATTTCTGACGCATTACGGTTCGAACACTCGAACACCTATGCGGATTCTCTTGCACAGTGGCAGATATGTAAATACGGCGTTTACATACCATTTCTCACGCATTAGGGTTCGAACAGTCGAACACCTATGCGGATTCTCCTGCACAGTGGCAGATATGTAAATACGATGTTTACATACCATTTCTGACGCATTAAACAGCTATACGGATTCTCCTGCACAGTGGCAGATATGTAAATACGGCATTTACATACCATTTCTGACGCATTACGGTTCGAACACTCAAACACCTATGCGGATTCTCCGGCACAGTGGCAGATATGTAAATACGGCGTTTACATACCATTTCTCACGCATTAGGGTTCGAACACTCGAACACCTATACGGATTCCCCTGCACAGTGGCAGATATGTAAATACGGCGTTTACATACCATTTCTAACGCATTAAGGTTCGAACACTCGAACACCTATGCGGATTCTCCTGCACAGTGGCAGATATGTAAATACGGCGTTTACATACCATTTCTGACGCATTACGGTTCGAACACTCGAACAGCTATACGGATTCTCCTGCACAGTGGCAGATATGTAAAGACGGCGTTTACATACCATTTCTCACGCATTAGGGTTCGAACACTCGAACACCTATACGGATTCTCCTGCACAGTGGCAGATACGTAAATACGGCGTTTACATACCATTTCTCACGCATTAAGGTTCGAAGACTAGAACACCTATGCGGATTCTCCTGCACAGTGGCAGATATGTAAATACGGCGTTTACATACCATTTCTGACGCATTACGGTTCGAACACTGGAACACCTATACGGACTCTCCTGCACAGTGGCAGATATGTAAATACGGCGTTTACATACCATTTCTCATGCATTAAGGTTCGAACACTCGAACACCTATGCGGATTGTCCTCCACAGTGGCAGATATGTAAATACGGCGTTTACATACCATTTCTCACGCATTAGGGTTCGAACAATCGAACACCTATGCGGATTCTCCTGCACAGTGGCAGATATGTAAATACGGCGTTTACATACCGTTTCTGACGCATTACGGTTCGAACACTCGACCACCTATACGGATTCTCCTGCACAGTGGCAGATATGTAAATACGGTGTTTACATACCATTACTCACGCATTACGGTTCGAACACTCGAACACCAATGCGGATTCTCTGGCACAGTGGCAGATATGTAAATACGGCGTTTACATACCATTTCTGACGCATTACGGTTCGAACACTCGAACAGCAATACGGATTCTCCTGCACGGTGGCAGATATGTAAATACGGCGTTTACATACCATTTCTGACGCATTACGGTTCGAACACTCGAACACCTATGCGGATTCTCTTGCACAGTGGCAGATATGTAAATACGGCGTTTACATACCATTTCTCACGCATTAGAGTTCGAACAGTCGAACACCTATGCGGATTCTCCTGCACAGTGGCAGATATGTAAATACGATGTTTACATACCATTTCTGACGCATTAAACAGCTATACGGATTCTCTTGCACAGTGGCAGATATGTAAATACGGCATTTACATACCATTTCTGACGCATTACGGTTCGAACACTCAAACACCTATGCGGATTCTCCGGCACAGTGGCAGATATGTAAATACGGCGTTTACATACCATTTCTCACGCATTAGGGTTCGAACACTCGAACATCTATACGGATTCCCCTGCACAGTGGCAGATATGTAAATACGGCGTTTCCATACCATTTCTCACGCATTAGGGTTCGAACACTCGAACACCTATGCGGATTCTCCTGCACAGTGGCAGATATGTAAATACGGCGTTTACATACCATTTCTGACGCATTACGGTTCGAACACTCGAACACCTATACGGATTCTCCTGCACAGTGGCAGATATGTAAATACGGCGTTTACATACCATTACTCACGCATTACGGTTCGAACACTCGAACACCAATGCGGATTCTCTGGCACAGTGGCAGATATGTAAATACGGCGTTTACATACCATTTCTGACGCATTACGGTTCGAACACTCGAACAGCAATACGGATTCTCCTGCACGGTGGCAGATATGTAAATACGGCGTTTACATACCATTTCTGACGCATTACGGTTCGAACACTCGAACACCTATGCGGATTCTCTTGCACAGTGGCAGATATGTAAATACGGCGTTTACATACCATTTCTCACGCATTAGGGTTCGAACAGTCGAACACCTATGCGGATTCTCCTGCACAGTGGCAGATATGTAAATACGATGTTTACATACCATTTCTGACGCATTAAACAGCTATACGGATTCTCCTGCACAGTGGCAGATATGTAAATACGGCATTTACATACCATTTCTGACGCATTACGGTTCGAACACTCAAACACCTATGCGGATTCTCCGGCAGAGTGGCAGATATGTAAATACGGCGTTTACATACCATTTCTCACGCATTAGGGTTCGAACACTCGAACACCTATACGGATTCCCCTGCACAGTGGCAGATATGTAAATACGGCGTTTACATACCATTTCTAACGCATTAAGGTTCGAACACTCGAACACCTATGCGGATTCTCCTGCACAGTGGCAGATATGTAAATACGGCGTTTACATACCATTTCTCACGCATTAGGGTTCGAACACTCGAACACCTATACGGATTCTCCTGCACAGTGGCAGATACGTAAATACGGCGTTTACATACCATTTCTCACGCATTAAGGTTCGAACACTAGAACACCTATGCGGATTCTCCTGCACAGTGGCAGATATGTAAATACGGCGTTTACATACCATTTCTGACGCATTACGGTTCGAACACTGGAACACCTATACGGACTCTCCTGCACAGTGGCAGATATGTAAATACGGCGTTTACATACCATTTCTCATGCATTAAGGTTCGAACACTCGAACACCTATGCGGATTGTCCTCCACAGTGGCAGATATGTAAATACGGCGTTTACATACCATTTCTCACGCATTAGGGTTCGAACACTCGAACACCTATGCGGATTCTCTTGCACAGTGGCAGATATGTAAATACGGCGTTTACATACCATTTCTCACGCATCAGGGTTCGAACACTCGAACACCTATACGGATTCTCCTACATAGTGGCAGATATGTAAATACGGCGTTTGCATACCATTTCTCACGCATTAGGGTTCGAACACTCGAACACCTATGCGGATTATCCTGCACAGTGGCAGATATGTAAATACGGCGTTTACATACCATTTCTCACGCATTAGGGTTCGAACAGTCGAACACCTATGCGGATTCTCCTGCACAGTGGCAGATATGTAAA
Organism: Camellia sinensis; assembly: GCF_055761805.1. Taxonomy (NCBI): domain Eukaryota; kingdom Viridiplantae; phylum Streptophyta; class Magnoliopsida; order Ericales; family Theaceae; genus Camellia; species Camellia sinensis. The sequence goes on from NC_138965.1 coordinate 51,137,269, forward strand.
TACGGCGTTTGCATACCATTTCTCACGCATTAGGGTTCGAACAGTCGAACACCTATGCGGATTCTCTTGCACAGTGGCAGATATGTAAATACGGCGTTTACATACCATTTCTCACGCATTAGGGTTCGAACAGTCGAACACCTATGCGGATTCTCCTACACAGTAGCAGATATGTAAATACGGCGTTTACATACCATTTCTCACGCATGAGGGTTCGAACAATCGAACACCTATACGGATTCTCCTACACAGTGGCAGATATGTAAATACGGCGTTTACATACCATTTCTCACACATTAAGGTTCGAACACTCGAACACCTATGCGGATTCTCCTGCACAGTGGCAGATATGTAAATACGGCGTTTACATACCATTTCTGACGCATTACGGTTTGAACACTCGAACACCTACACAGACTCTCCTGCACAGTGGCAGATATGTAAATACGGCGTTTACATACCATTTCTCACGCATTAAGGTTCGAACACTCGAACACCTATGCGGATTCTCCTGCACAGTGGCAGATATGTAAATACGGCGTTTACATACGATTTCTCACGCATTAGGGTTCGAACACTCGAACACCTATGCGGATTCTCTTGCACAGTGGCAGATATGTAAATACGGCGTTTACATACCATTTCTCACGCATTAGGGTTCGAACAGTCGAACACGTATGCGGATTCTCCTGCACAGTGGCAGATTTGTAAATACGACGTTTACATACCATTTCTGACGCATTACGGTTCGAACACTCGAACAGCTATACGGATTCTCCTGCACAGTGGCAGATATGTAAATACGGCATTTACATACCATTTCTGACGCATTATGGTTCGAACACTCAAACACCTATGCGGATTCTCCGGCACAGTGGCAGATATGTAAATACGGCGTTTACATACCATTTCTCATGCATTAGGGTTCGAACACTCGAACAACTATACGGATTCTCCTGCACAGTGGCAGATTTGTAAAGACGGCGTTTACATACCATTTCTGACGCATTAGGGTTCGAACACTCGAACACCTATACGGATTCTCCTGCACAGTGGCAGATACGTAAATACGGCGTTTACATACCATTTCTCACGCATTAAGGTTCGAACACTAGAACACCTATGCGGATTCTCCTGCACAGTGGCAGATATGTAAATACGGCGTTTACATACCATTTCTGACGCATTACGGTTCGAACACTGGAACACCTATACGGACTCTCCTGCACAGTGGCAGATATGTAAATACGGCGTTTACATACCATTTCTCATGCATTAAGGTTCGAACACTCGAACACCTATGCGGATTGTCCTCCACAGTGGCAGATATGTAAATACGGCGTTTACATACCATTTCTCACGCATTAGGGTTCGAACACTCGAACACCTATGCGGATTCTCTTGCACAGTGGCAGATATGTAAATACGGCGTTTACATACCATTTCTCACGCATCAGGGTTCGAACACTCGAACACCTATACGGATTCTCCTACATAGTGGCAGATATGTAAATACGGCGTTTGCATACCATTTCTCACGCATTAGGGTTCGAACACTCGAACACCTATGCGGATTATCCTGCACAGTGGCAGATATGTAAATACGGCGTTTACATACCATTTCTCACGCATTAGGGTTCGAACAGTCGAACACCTATGCGGATTCTCCTGCACAGTGGCAGATATGTAAATACGGCGTTTGCATACCATTTCTCACGCATTAGGGTTCGAACACTCGAACACCTATGCGGATTCTCTTGCACAGTGGCAGATATGTAAATACGGCGTTTACATACCATTTCTCACGCATTAGGGTTCGAACAGTCGAACACCTATGCGGATTCTCCTGCACAGTGGCAGATATGTAAATACGGCGTTTACATACCATTTCTCACGCATTAGGGTTCGAACACTCGAACACCTATGCGGATTCTCTTGCACAGTGGCAGATATGTAAATACGGCGTTTACATACCATTTCTCACGCATCAGGGTTCGAACACTCGAACACCTATACGGATTCTCCTACATAGTGGCAGATATGTAAATACGGCGTTTGCATACCATTTCTCACGCATTAGGGTTCGAACACTCGAACACCTATGCGGATTCTCTTGCACAGTGGCAGATATGTAAATACGGCGTTTACATACCATTTCTGACGCATTACGGTTCGAACACTCGAACAGCAATACGGATTCTCCTGCACGGTGGCAGATATGTAAATACGGCGTTTACATACCATTTCTGACGCATTACGGTTCGAACACTCGAACACCTATACGGATTCTCCTGCACAGTGGCAGATATGTAAATACGGCGTTTCCATACCATTTCTCACGCATTAGGGTTCGAACAATCGAACACCTATGCGGATTCTCCTGCACAGTGGCAGATATGTAAATACGGCGTTTATATACCATTTCTGACGCATTACGGTTCGAACACTCGACCACCTATACGGATTCTCCTGCACAGTGGCAGATATGTAAATACGGCGTTTACATACCATTACTCACGCATTACGGTTCGAACACTCGAACACCAATGCGGATTCTCTGGCACAGTGGCAGATATGTAAATACGGCGTTTACATACCATTTCTGACGCATTACGGTTCGAACACTCGAACAGCAATACTGATTCTCCTGCACGGTGGCAGATATGTAAATACGGCGTTTACATACCATTTCTGACGCATTACGGTTCGAACACTCGAACACCTATGCGGATTCTCTTGCACAGTGGCAGATATGTAAATACGGCGTTTACATACCATTTCTCACGCATTAGGGTTCGAACAGTCGAACACCTATGCGGATTCTCCTGCACAGTGGCAGATATGTAAATACGATGTTTACATACCATTTCTGACGCATTAAACAGCTATACGGATTCTCCTGCACAGTGGCAGATATGTAAATACGGCATTTACATACCATTTCTGACGCATTACGGTTCGAACACTCAAACACCTATGCGGATTCTCCGGCACAGTGGCAGATATGTAAATACGGCGTTCACATACCATTTCTCACGCATTAGGGTTCGAACACTCGAACACCTATACGGATTCCCCTGCACAGTGGCAGATATGTAAATACGGCGTTTACATACCATTTCTAACGCATTAAGGTTCGAACACTCGAACACCTATGCGGATTCTCCTGCACAGTGGCAGATATGTAAATACGGCGTTTACATACCATTTCTGACGCATTACGGTTCGAACACTCTAACAGCTATACGGATTCTCCTGCACAGTGGCAGATATGTAAAGACGGCGTTTACATACCATTTCTCACGCATTAGGGTTCGAACACTCGAACACCTATACGGATTCTCCTGCACAGTGGCAGATACGTAAATACGGCGTTTACATACCATTTCTCACGCATTAAGGTTCGAACACTAAAACACCTATGCGGATTCTCCTGCACAGTGGCAGATATGTAAATACGGCGTTTACATACCATTTCTGACGCATTACGGTTCGAACACTGGAACACCTATACGGACTCTCCTGCACAGTGGCAGATATGTAAATACGGCGTTTACATACCATTTCTCATGCATTAAGGTTCGAACACTCGAACACCTATGCGGATTGTCCTCCACAGTGGCAGATATGTAAATACGGCGTTTACATACCATTTCTCACGCATTAGGGTTCGAACACTCGAACACCTATGCGGATTCTCTTGCACAGTGGCAGATATGTAAATACGGCGTTTACATACCATTTCTCACGCATCAGGGTTCGAACACTCGAACACCTATACGGATTCTCCTACATAGTGGCAGATATGTAAATACGGCGTTTGCATACCATTTCTCACGCATTAGGGTTCGAACACTCGAACACCTATGCGGATTATCCTGCACAGTGGCAGATATGTAAATACGGCGTTTACATACCATTTCTCACGCATTAGGGTTCGAACAGTCGAACACCTATGCGGATTCTCCTGCACAGTGGCAGATATGTAAATACGGCGTTTGCATACCATTTCTCACGCATTAGGGTTCGAACACTCGAACACCTATGCGGATTCTCTTGCACAGTGGCAGATATGTAAATACGGCGTTTACATACCATTTCTCACGCATTAGGGTTCGAACACTCGAACACCTATACGGATTCTCCTGCACAGTGGCAGATACGTAAATACGGCGTTTGCATACCATTTCTCACGCATTAAGGTTCGAACACTCGAACACCTATGCGGATTCTCTTGCACAGTGGCAGATATGTAAATACGGCGTTTACATACCATTTCTGACGCATTACGGTTCGACCACTCGAACAGCAATACGGATTCTCCTGCACGGTGGCAGATATGTAAATACGGCGTTTACATACCATTTCTCATGCATTACGGTTCGAACACTCGAACACCTATGCGGATTGTCCTCCACAGTGGCAGATATGTAAATACGGCGTTTACATACCATTTCTCACGCATTAGGGTTCGAACACTCGAACACCTATGCGGATTCTCTTGCACAGTGGCAGATATGTAAATACGGCGTTTACATACCATTTCTCACGCATCAGGGTTCGAACACTCGAACACCTATACGGATTCTCCTACATAGTGGCAGATATGTAAATACGGCGTTTGCATACCATTTCTCACGCATTAGGGTTCGAACACTCGAACACCTATGCGGATTATCCTGCACAGTGGCAGATATGTAAATACGGCGTTTACATACCATTTCTCACGCATTAGGGTTCGAACAGTCGAACACCTATGCGGATTCTCCTGCACAGTGGCAGATATGTAAATACGGCGTTTGCATACCATTTCTCACGCATTAGGGTTCGAACACTCGAACACCTATGCGGATTCTCTTGCACAGTGGCAGATATGTAAATACGGCGTTTACATACCATTTCTCACGCATCAGGGTTCGAACACTCGAACACCTATACGGATTCTCCTACATAGTGGCAGATATGTAAATACGGCGTTTGCATACCATTTCTCACGCATTAGGGTTCGAACACTCGAACACCTATGCGGATTCTCTTGCACAGTGGCAGATATGTAAATACGGCGTTTACATACCATTTCTGACGCATTACGGTTCGAACACTCGAACAGCAATACGGATTCTCCTGCACGGTGGCAGATATGTAAATACGGCGTTTACATACCATTTCTGACGCATTACGGTTCGAACACTCGAACACCTATACGGATTCTCCTGCACAGTGGCAGATATGTAAATACGGCGTTTCCATACCATTTCTCACGCATTAGGGTTCGAACAATCGAACACCTATGCGGATTCTCCTGCACAGTGGCAGATATGTAAATACGGCGTTTACATACCATTTCTGACGCATTACGGTTCGAACACTCGACCACCTATACGGATTCTCCTGCACAGTGGCAGATATGTAAATACGGCGTTTACATACCATTACTCACGCATTACGGTTCGAACACTCGAACACCAATGCGGATTCTCTGGCACAGTGGCAGATATGTAAATACGGCGTTTACATACCATTTCTGACGCATTACGGTTCGAACACTCGAACAGCAATACTGATTCTCCTGCACGGTGGCAGATATGTAAATACGGCGTTTACATACCATTTCTGACGCATTACGGTTCGAACACTCGAACACCTATGCGGATTCTCTTGCACAGTGGCAGATATGTAAATACGGCGTTTACATACAATTTCTCACGCATTAGGGTTCGAACAGTCGAACACCTATGCGGATTCTCCTGCACAGTGGCAGATATGTAAATACGATGTTTACATACCATTTCTGACGCATTAAACAGCTATACGGATTCTCCTGCACAGTGGCAGATATGTAAATACGGCATTTACATACCATTTCTGACGCATTACGGTTCGAACACTCAAACACCTATGCGGATTCTCCGGCACAGTGGCAGATATGTAAATACGGCGTTTACATACCATTTCTCACGCATTAGGGTTCGAACACTCGAACACCTATACGGATTCCCCTGCACAGTGGCAGATATGTAAATACGGCGTTTACATACCATTTCTAACGCATTAAGGTTCGAACACTCGAACACCTATGCGGATTCTCCTGCACAGTGGCAGATATGTAAATACGGCGTTTACATACCATTTCTGACGCATTACGGTTCGAACACTCGAACAGCTATACGGATTCTCCTGCACAGTGGCAGATATGTAAAGACGGCGTTTACATACCATTTCTCACGCATTAGGGTTCGAACACTCGAACACCTATACGGATTCTCCTGCACAGTGGCAGATACGTAAATACGGCGTTTACATACCATTTCTCACGCATTAAGGTTCGAACACTAGAACACCTATGCGGATTCTCCTGCACAGTGGCAGATATGTAAATATGGCGTTTACATACCATTTCTGACGCATTACGGTTCGAACACTGGAACACCTATACGGACTCTCCTGCACAGTGGCAGATATGTAAATACGGCGTTTACATACCATTTCTCATGCATTAAGGTTCGAACACTCGAACACCTATGCGGATTGTCCTCCACAGTGGCAGATATGTAAATACGGCGTTTACATACCATTTCTCACGCATTAGGGTTCGAACACTCGAACACCTATGCGGATTCTCTTGCACAGTGGCAGATATGTAAATACGGCGTTTACATACCATTTCTCACGCATCAGGGTTCGAACACTCGAACACCTATACGGATTCTCCTACATAGTGGCAGATATGTAAATACGGCGTTTGCATACCATTTCTCACGCATTAGGGTTCGAACACTCGAACACCTATGCGGATTATCCTGCACAGTGGCAGATATGTAAATACGGCGTTTACATACCATTTCTCACGCATTAGGGTTCGAACAGTCGAACACCTATGCGGATTCTCCTGCACAGTGGCAGATATGTAAATACGGCGTTTGCATACCATTTCTCACGCATTAGGGTTCGAACACTCGAACACCTATGCGGATTCTCTTGCACAGTGGCAGATATGTAAATACGGCGTTTACATACCATTTCTCACGCATCAGGGTTCGAACACTCGAACACCTATACGGATTCTCCTACATAGTGGCAGATATGTAAATACGGCGTTTGCATACCATTTCTCAGGCATTAGGGTTCGAACACTCGAACACCTATGCGGATTCTCCAGCACAGTGGCAGATATGTAAATACGGCGTTTACATACCATTTCTCACGCATTACGGTTCGACCACTCGAACAGCAATACGGATTCTCCTGCACGGTGGCAGATATGTAAATACGGCGTTTACATACCATTTCTGACGCATTACGGTTCGAACACTCGAACACCTATACGGATTGTCCTGCACAGTGGCAGATATGTAAATACGGCGTTTCCATACCATTTCTCACGCATTAGGGTTCGAACAATCGAACACCTATGCGGATTCTCCTGCACAGTGGCAGATATGTAAATACGGCGTTTACATACCATTTCTGACGCATTACGGTTCGAACACTCGAACACCTATACGGATTCTCTTGCACAGTGGCAGATATGTAAATACGGCGTTTACATACCATTTCTCACGCATTAGGGTTCGAACACTCGAACACCTATACGGATTCTCTTGCACAGTGGCAGATATGTAAATACGGCGTTTACATACCATTTCTCACGCATTAGGGTTCGAACAGTCGAACACCTATGCGGATTCTCCTGCACAGTGGCAGATATGTAAATACGGCGTTTACATACCATTTCTCACGCATTAGGGTTCGAACACTCGAACACCTATGCGGATTCTCTTGCACAGTGGCAGATATGTAAATACGGCGTTTACATACCATTTCTCACGCATCAGGGTTCGAACACTCGAACACCTATACGGATTCTCCTACATAGTGGCAGATATGTAAATACGGCGTTTGCATACCATTTCTCACGCATTAGGGTTCGAACACTCGAACACCTATGCGGATTCTCTTGCACAGTGGCAGATATGTAAATACGGCGTTTACATACCATTTCTGACGCATTACGGTTCGAACACTCGAACAGCAATACGGATTCTCCTGCACGGTGGCAGATATGTAAATACGGCGTTTACATACCATTTCTGACGCATTACGGTTCGAACACTCGAACACCTATACGGATTCTCCTGCACAGTGGCAGATATGTAAATACGGCGTTTCCATACCATTTCTCACGCATTAGGGTTCGAACAATCGAACACCTATGCGGATTCTCCTGCACAGTGGCAGATATGTAAATACGGCGTTTACATACCATTTCTGACGCATTACGGTTCGAACACTCGACCACCTATACGGATTCTCCTGCACAGTGGCAGATATGTAAATACGGCGTTTACATACCATTACTCACGCATTACGGTTCGAACACTCGAACACCAATGCGGATTCTCTGGCACAGTGGCAGATATGTAAATACGGCGTTTACATACCATTTCTGACGCATTACGGTTCGAACACTCGAACAGCAATACTGATTCTCCTGCACGGTGGCAGATATGTAAATACGGCGTTTACATACCATTTCTGACGCATTACGGTTCGAACACTCGAACACCTATGCGGATTCTCTTGCACAGTGGCAGATATGTAAATACGGCGTTTACATACCATTTCTCACGCATTAGGGTTCGAACAGTCGAACACCTATGCGGATTCTCCTGCACAGTGGCAGATATGTAAATACGATGTTTACATACCATTTCTGACGCATTAAACAGCTATACGGATTCTCCTGCACAGTGGCAGATATGTAAATACGGCATTTACATACCATTTCTGACGCATTACGGTTCGAACACTCAAACACCTATGCGGATTCTCCGGCATAGTGGCAGATATGTAAATACGGCGTTTACATACCATTTCTCACGCATTAGGGTTCGAACACTCGAACACCTATACGGATTCCCCTGCACAGTGGCAGATATGTAAATACGGCGTTTACATACCATTTCTAACGCATTAAGGTTCGAACACTCGAACACCTATGCGGATTCTCCTGCACAGTGGCAGATATGTAAATACGGCGTTTACATACCATTTCTGACGCATTACGGTTCGAACACTCGAACAGCTATACGGATTCTCCTGCACAGTGGCAGATATGTAAAGACGGCGTTTACATACCATTTCTCACGCATTAGGGTTCGAACACTCGAACACCTATACGGATTCTCCTGCACAGTGGCAGATACGTAAATACGGCGTTTACATACCATTTCTCACGCATTAAGGTTCGAACACTAGAACACCTATGAGGATTCTCCTGCACAGTGGCAGATATGTAAATACGGCGTTTACATACCATTTCTGACGCATTACGGTTCGAACACTGGAACACCTATACGGACTCTCCTGCACAGTGGCAGATATGTAAATACGGCGTTTACATACCATTTCTCATGCATTAAGGTTCGAACACTCGAACACCTATGCGGATTGTCCTCCACAGTGGCAGATATGTAAATACGGCGTTTACATACCATTTCTCACGCATTAGGGTTCGAACACTCGAACACCTATGCGGATTCTCTTGCACAGTGGCAGATATGTAAATACGGCGTTTACATACCATTTCTCACGCATCAGGGTTCGAACACTCGAACACCTATACGGATTCTCCTACATAGTGGCAGATATGTAAATACGGCGTTTGCATACCATTTCTCACGCATTAGGGTTCGAACACTCGAACACCTATGCGGATTATCCTGCACAGTGGCAGATATGTAAATACGGCGTTTACATACCATTTCTCACGCATTAGGGTTCGAACAGTCGAACACCTATGCGGATTCTCCTGCACAGTGGCAGATATGTAAATACGGCGTTTGCATACCATTTCTCACGCATTAGGGTTCGAACACTCGAACACCTATGGGGATTCTCTTGCACAGTGGCAGATATGTAAATACGGCGTTTACATACCATTTCTCACGCATCAGGGTTCGAACACTCGAACACCTATACGGATTCTCCTACAGAGTGGCAGATATGTAAATACGGCGTTTGCATACCATTTCTCACGCATTAGGGTTCGAACACTCGAACACCTATGCGGATTCTCCAGCACAGTGGCAGATACGTAAATACGGCGTTTACATACCATTTCTCACGCATTACGGTTCGACCACTCGAACAGCAATACGGATTCTCCTGCACGGTGGCAGATATGTAAATACGGCGTTTACATACCATTTCTGACGCATTACGGTTCGAACACTCGAACACCTATACGGATTGTCCTGCACAGTGGCAGATATGTAAATACGGCGTTTCCATACCATTTCTCACGCATTAGGGTTCGAACAATCGAACACCTATGCGGATTCTCCTGCACAGTGGCAGATATGTAAATACGGCGTTTACATACCATTTCTGACGCATTACGGTTCGAACACTCGAACACCTATACGGATTCTCTTGCACAGTGGCAGATATGTAAATACGGCGTTTACATACCATTTCTCACGCATTAGGGTTCGAACACTCGAACACCTATACGGATTCTCTTGCACAGTGGCAGATATGTAAATACGGCGTTTACATACCATTTCTCACGCATTAGGGTTCGAACAGTCGAACACCTATGCGGATTCTCCTGCACAGTGGCAGATATGTAAATACGGCGTTTACATACCATTTCTCACGCATTAGGGTTCGAACACTCGAACACCTATGCGGATTCTCTTGCACAGTGGCAGATATGTAAATACGGCGTTTACATACCATTTCTCACGCATCAGGGTTTGAACACTCGAACACCTATACGGATTCTCCTACATAGTGGCAGATATGTAAATACGGCGTTTGCATACCATTTCTCACGCATTAGGGTTCGAACACTCGAACACCTATGCGGATTCTCTTGCACAGTGGCAGATATGTAAATACGGCGTTTACATACCATTTCTGACGCATTACGGTTCGAACACTCGAACAGCAATACGGATTCTCCTGCACGGTGGCAGATATGTAAATACGGCGTTTACATACCATTTCTGACGCATTACGGTTCGAACACTCGAACACCTATACGGATTCTCCTGCACAGTGGCAGATATGTAAATACGGCGTTTCCATACCATTTCTCACGCATTAGGGTTCGAACAATCGAACACCTATGCGGATTCTCCTGCACAGTGGCAGATATGTAAATACGGCGTTTACATACCATTTCTGACGCATTACGGTTCGAACACTCGACCACCTATACGGATTCTCCTGCACAGTGGCAGATATGTAAATACGGCGTTTACATACCATTACTCACGCATTACGGTTCGAACACTCGAACACCAATGCGGATTCTCTGGCACAGTGGCAGATATGTAAATACGGCGTTTACATACCATTTCTGACGCATTACGGTTCGAACACTCGAACAGCAATACTGATTCTCCTGCACGGTGGCAGATATGTAAATACGGCGTTTACATACCATTTCTGACGCATTACGGTTCGAACACTCGAACACCTATGCGGATTCTCTTGCACAGTGGCAGATATGTAAATACGGCGTTTACATACCATTTCTCACGCATTAGGGTTCGAACAGTCGAACACCTATGCGGATTCTCCTGCACAGTGGCAGATATGTTAATACGATGTTTACATACCATTTCTGACGCATTAAACAGCTATACGGATTCTCCTGCACAGTGGCAGATATGTAAATACGGCATTTACATACCATTTCTGACGCATTACGGTTCGAACACTCAAACACCTATGCGGATTCTCCGGCACAGTGGCAGATATGTAAATACGGCGTTTACATACCATTTCTCACGCATTAGGGTTCGAACACTCGAACACCTATACGGATTCCCCTGCACAGTGGCAGATATGTAAATACGGCGTTTACATACCATTTCTAACGCATTAAGGTTCGAACACTCGAACACCTATGCGGATTCTCCTGCACAGTGGTAGATATGTAAATACGGCGTTTACATACCATTTCTAACGCATTACGGTTCGAACACTCGAACAGCTATACGGATTCTCCTGCACAGTGGCAGATATGTAAAGACGGCGTTTACATACCATTTCTCACGCATTAGGGTTCGAACACTCGAACACCTATACGGATTCTCCTGCACAGTGGCAGATACGTAAATACGGCGTTTACATACCATTTCTCACGCATTAAGGTTCGAACACTAGAACACCTATGAGGATTCTCCTGCACAGTGGCAGATATGTAAATACGGCGTTTACATACCATTTCTGACGCATTACGGTTCGAACACTGGAACACCTATACGGACTCTCCTGCACAGTGGCAGATATGTAAATACGGCGTTTACATACCATTTCTCATGCATTAAGGTTCGAACACTCGAACACCTATGCGGATTGTCCTCCACAGTGGCAGATATGTAAATACGGCGTTTACATACCATTTCTCACGCATTAGGGTTCGAACACTCGAACACCTATGCGGATTCTCTTGCACAGTGGCAGATATGTAAATACGGCGTTTACATACCATTTCTCACGCATCAGGGTTCGAACACTCGAACACCTATACGGATTCTCCTACATAGTGGCAGATATGTAAATACGGCGTTTGCATACCATTTCTCACGCATTAGGGTTCGAACACTCGAACACCTATGCGGATTATCCTGCACAGTGGCAGATATGTAAATACGGCGTTTACATACCATTTCTCACGCATTAGGGTTCGAACAGTCGAACACCTATGCGGATTCTCCTGCACAGTGGCAGATATGTAAATACGGCGTTTGCATACCATTTCTCACGCATTAGGGTTCGAACACTCGAACACCTATGCGGATTCTCTTGCACAGTGGCAGATATGTAAATACGGCGTTTACATACCATTTCTCACGCATCAGGGTTCGAACACTCGAACACCTATACGGATTCTCCTACATAGTGGCAGATATGTAAATACGGCGTTTGCATACCATTTCTCACGCATTAGGGTTCGAACACTCGAACACCTATGCGGATTCTCCAGCACAGTGGCAGATATGTAAATACGGCGTTTACATACCATTTCTCACGCATTACGGTTCGAACACTCGAACAGCAATACGGATTCTCCTGCACGGTGGCAGTTATGTAAATACGGCGTTTACATACCATTTCTGACGCATTACGGTTCGAACACTCGAACACCTACGCGGATTCTCTTGCACAGTGGCAGATATGTAAATACGGCGTTTACATACCATTTCTGACGCATTACGGTTCGAACACTCGAACAGCAATACGGATTCTCCTGCACGGTGGCAGATATGTAAATACGGCGTTTACATACCATTTCTGACGCATTACGGTTCGAACACTCGAACACCTATGCGGATTCTCTTGCACAGTGGCAGATATGTAAATACGGCGTTTACATACCATTTCTCACGCATTAGGGTTCGAACAGTCGAACACTTATGCGGATTCTCCTGCACAGTGGCAGATATGTAAATACGATGTTTACATACCATTTCTGACGCATTAAACAGCTATACGGATTCTCCTGCACAGTGGCAGATATGTAAATACGGCATTTACATACCATTTCTGACGCATTACGGTTCGAACACTCAAACACCTATGCGGATTCTCCGGCACAGTGGCAGATATGTAAATACGGCGTTTACATACCATTTCTCACGCATTAGGGTTCGAACACTCGAACACCTATACGGATTCCCCTGCACAGTGGCAGATATGTAAATATGGCGTTTACATACCATTTCTAACGCATTAAGGTTCGAACACTCGAACACCTATGCGGATTCTCCTGCACAGTGGCAGATATGTAAATACGGCGTTTACATACCATTTCTGACGCATTACGGTTCGAACAGTCGAACAGCTATACGGATTCTCCTGCACAGTGGCAGATATGTAAAGACGGCGTTTACATACCATTTCTCACGCATTAGGGTTCGAACACTCGAACACCTATACGGATTCTCCTGCACAGTGGCAGATACGTAAATACGGCGTTTACATACCATTTCTCACGCATTAAGGTTCGAACACTAGAACACCTATGCGGATTCTCCTGCACAGTGGCAGATATGTAAATACGGCGTTTACATACCATTTCTGACGCATTACGGTTCGAACACTGGAACACCTATACGGACTCTCCTGCACAGTGGCAGATATGTAAATACGGCGTTTACATACCATTTCTCATGCATTATGGTTCGAACACTCGAACACCTATGCGGATTGTCCTCCACAGTGGCAGATATGTAAATACGGCGTTTACATACCATTTCTCACGCATTAGGGTTCGAACAATCGAACACCTATGCGGATTCTCCTGCACAATGGCAGATATGTAAATACGGCGTTTACATACCATTTCTGACGCATTACGGTTCGAACACTCGACCACCTATACGGATTCTCCTGCACAGTGGCAGATATGTAAATACGGCGTTTACATACCATTACTCACGCATTACGGTTCGAACACTCGAACACCAATGCGGATTCTCTGGCACAGTGGCAGATATGTAAATACGGCGTTTACATACCATTTCTGACGCATTACGGTTCGAACACTCGAACAGCAATACGGATTCTCCTGCACGGTGGCAGATATGTAAATACGGCGTTTACATACCATTTCTGACGCATTAGGGTTCGAACACTCGAACACCTATGCGGATTCTCCTGCACAGTGGCAGATATGTAAATACGGCGTTTACATACCATTTCTGACGCATTACGGTTCGAACACTCGAACACCTATACGGATTCTCCTGCACAGTGGCAGATATGTAAATACGGCGTTTACATACCATTACTCACGCATTACGGTTCGAACACTCGAACAGCAATACGGATTCTCCTGCACGGTGGCAGATATGTAAATACGGCGTTTACATACCATTTCTGACGCATTACGGTTCGAACACTCGAACACCTATGCGGATTCTCTTGCACAGTGGCAGCTATGTAAATACGGCGTTTACATACCATTTCTCACGCATTAGGGTTCGAACAGTCGAACACCTATGCGGATTCTCCTGCACAGTGGCAGATATGTAAATACGATGTTTACATACCATTTCTGACGCATTAAACAGCTATACGGATTCTCCTGCACAGTGGCAGATATGTAAATACGGCATTTACATACCATTTCTGACGCATTACGGTTCGAACACTCAAACACCTATGCGGATTCTCCGGCACAGTGGCAGATATGTAAATACGGCGTTTACATACCATTTCTCACGCATTAGGGTTCGAACACTCGATAACCTATACGGATTCCCCTCCACAGTGGCAGATATGTAAATACGGCGTTTACATACCATTTCTAACGCATTAAGGTTCGAACACTCGAACACCTATGCGGATTCTCCTGCACAGTGGCAGATATGTAAATACGGCGTTTACATACCATTTCTGACGCATTACGGTTCGAACACTCGAACAGCTATACGGATTCTCCTGCACAGTGGCAGATATGTAAAGACGGCGTTTACATACCATTTCTCACGCATTAGGGTTCGAACACTCGAACACCTATACGGATTCTCCTGCACAGTGGCAGATACGTAAATACGGCGTTTACATACCATTTCTCACGCATTAAGGTTCGAACACTAGAACACCTATGCGGATTCTCCTGCACAGTGGCAGATATGTAAATACGGCGTTTACATACCATTTCTGACGCATTACGGTTCGAACACTGGAACACCTATACGGACTCTACTGCACAGTGGCAGATATGTAAATACGGCGTTTACATACCATTTCTCATGCATTAAGGTTCGAACACTCGAACACCTATGCGGATTGTCCTCCACAGTGGCAGATATGTAAATACGGCGTTTACATACCATTTCTCACGCATTAGGGTTCGAACACTCGAACACCTATGCGGATTCTCTTGCACAGTGGCAGATATGTAAATACGGCGTTTACATACCATTTCTCACGCATCAGGGTTCGAACACTCGAACACCTATACGGATTCTCCTACATAGTGGCAGATATGTAAATACGGCGTTTGCATACCATTTCTCACGCATTAGGGTTCGAACACTCGAACACCTATGCGGATTATCCTGCACAGTGGCAGATATGTAAATACGGCGTTTACATACCATTTCTGACGCATTACGGTTCGAACACTGGAACACCTATACGGACTCTCCTGCACAGTGGCAGATATGTAAATACGGCGTTTACATACCATTTCTGACGCATTACGGTTCGAACACTCGAACAGCAATACGGATTCTCCTGCACAGTGGCAGATATGTAAATACGGCGTTTACATACCATTTCTGACGCATTACGGTTCGAACACTCGAACACCTATACGGATTCTCCTGCACAGTGGCAGATATGTAAATACGGCGTTTACATACCATTACTCACGCATTACGGTTCGAACACTCGAACAGCAATACGGATTCTCCTGCACGGTGGCAGATATGTAAATACGGCGTTTACATACCATTTCTGACGCATTACGGTTCGAACACTCGAACACCTATGCGGATTCTCTTGCACAGTGGCAGATATGTAAATACGGCGTTTACATACCATTTCTCACGCATTAGGGTTCGAACAGTCGAACACCTATGCGGATTCTCCTGCACAGTGGCAGATATGTAAATACGAGGTTTACATACCATTTCTGACGCATTAAACAGCTATACGGATTCTCCTGCACAGTGGCAGATATGTAAATACGGCATTTACATACCATTTCTGACGCATTACGGTTCGAACACTCAAACACCTATGCGGATTCTCCGGCACAGTGGCAGATATGTAAATACGGCGTTTACATACCATTTCTCACGCATTAGGGTTCGAACACTCGATAACCTATACGGATTCCCCTGCACAGTGGCAGATATGTAAATACGGCGTTTACATACCATTTCTAACGCATTAAGGTTCGAACACTCGAACACCTATGCGGATTCTCCTGCACAGTGGCAGATATGTAAATACGGCGTTTACATACCATTTCTGACGCATTACGGTTCGAACACTCGAACAGCTATACGGATTCTCCTGCACAGTGGCAGATATGTAAAGACGGCGTTTACATACCATTTCTCACGCATTAGGGTTCGAACACTCGAACACCTATACGGATTCTCCTGCACAGTGGCAGATACGTAAATACGGCGTTTACATACCATTTCTCACGCATTAAGGTTCGAACACTAGAACACCTATGCGGATTCTCCTGCACAGTGGCAGATATGTAAATACGGCGTTTACATACCATTTCTGACGCATTACGGTTCGAACACTGGAACACCTATACGGACTCTCCTGCACAGTGGCAGATATGTAAATACGGCGTTTACATACCATTTCTCATGCATTAAGGTTCGAACACTCGAACACCTATGCGGATTGTCCTCCACAGTGGCAGATATGTAAATACGGCGTTTACATACCATTTCTCACGCATTAGGGTTCGAACACTCGAACACCTATGCGGATTCTCTTGCACAGTGGCAGATATGTAAATACGGCGTTTACATACCATTTCTCACGCATCAGGGTTCGAACACTCGAACACCTATACGGATTCTCCTACATAGTGGCAGATATGTAAATACGGCGTTTGCATACCATTTCTCACGCATTAGGGTTCGAACACTCGAACACCTATGCGGATTATCCTGCACAGTGGCAGATATGTAAATACGGCGTTTACATACCATTTCTGACGCATTACGGTTCGAACACTGGAACACCTATACGGACTCTCCTGCACAGTGGCAGATATGTAAATACGGCGTTTACATACCATTTCTGACGCATTACGGTTCGAACACTCGAACAGCAATACGGATTCTCCTGCACAGTGGCAGATATGTAAATACGGCGTTTACATACCATTTCTGACGCATTACGGTTCGAACACTCGAACACCTATACGGATTCTCTTGCACAGTGGCAGATATGTAAATACGGCGTTTACATACCATTTCTCACGCATTAGGGTTCGAACAGTCGAACAGCTATGCGGATTCTCCTGCACAGTGGAAGATTTGTAAATACGGCGTTTACATACCATTTCTCACGCATTAGGGTTCGAACACTCGAACACCTATACGGATTCTCCGGCACAGTGGCAGATATGTAAATACGGCGTTTACATACCATTTCTAACGCATTAAGGTTCGAACACTCGAACACCTATGCGGATTCTCCTGCACAGTGGCAGATATGTAAATACGGCGTTTACATACCATTTCTGACGCATTACGGTTCGAACACTCGAACAGCTATACGGATTCTCCTGCACAGTGGCAGATATGTAAAGACGGCGTTTACATACCATTTCTCACGCATTAGGGTTCGAACACTCGAACACCTATACGGATTCTCCTGCACAGTGGCAGATACGTAAATACGGCGTTTACATACCATTTCTCACGCATTAAGGTTCGAACACTAGAACACCTATGCGGATTCTCCTGCACAGTGGCAGATATGTAAATACGGCGTTTACATACCATTTCTGACGCATTACGGTTCGAACACTGGAACACCTATACGGACTCTCCTGCACAGTGGCAGATATGTAAATACGGCGTTTACATACCATTTCTCATGCATTAAGGTTCGAACACTCGAACACCTATGCGGATTGTCCTCCACAGTGGCAGATATGTAAATACGGCGTTTACATACCATTTCTCACGCATTAGGGTTCGAACACTCGAACACCTATGCGGATTCTCTTGCACAGTGGCAGATATGTAAATACGGCGTTTACATACCATTTCTCACGCATCAGGGTTCGAACACTCGAACACCTATACGGATTCTCCTACATAGTGGCAGATATGTAAATACGGCGTTTGCATACCATTTCTCACGCATTAGGGTTCGAACACTCGAACACCTATACGGATTCTCCTGCATGTGGCAGATATGTAAATACGGCGTTTACATACCATTTCTCACGCATTAAGGTTCGAACACTCGAACACCTATGCGGATTCTCCTGCACAGTGGCAGATATGTAAATACGGCGTTTACATACCATTTCTCACGCATTAGGGTTCGAACAGTCGAACACCTATGCGGATTCTCCTGCACAGTGGCAGATATGTAAATACGGCGTTTACATACCATTTCTCACGCATTAGGGTTCGAACACTCGAACACCTATGCGGATTCTCTTGCACAGTGGCAGATATGTAAATACGGCGTTTACATACCATTTCTCACGCATCAGGGTTCGAACACTCGAACACCTATACGGATTCTCCTACACAGTGGCAGATATGTAAATACGGCGTTTGCATACCATTTCTCACGCATTAGGGTTCGAACACTCGAACACCTATGCGGATTCTCTTGCACAGTGGCAGATATGTAAATACGGCGTTTACATACCATTTCTGACGCAGTACGGTTCGAACACTCGAACAGCAATACGGATTCTCCTGCACGGTGGCAGATATGTAAATACGGCGTTTACATACCATTTCTGACGCATTACGGTTCGAACACTCGAACACCTATACGGATTCTCCTGCACAGTGGCAGATATGTAAATACGGCGTTTCCATACCATTTCTCACGCATTAGGGTTCGAACAATCGAACACCTATGCGGATTCTCCTGCACAGTGGCAGATATGTAAATACGGCGTTTACATACCATTTCTGACGCATTACGGTTCGAACACTCGACCACCTATACGGATTCTCCTGCACAGTGGCAGATATGTAAATACGGCGTTTACATACCATTACTCACGCATTACGGTTCGAACACTGGAACACCAATGCGGATTCTCTGGCACAGTGGCAGATATGTAAATACGGCATTTACATACCATTTCTGACGCATTACGGTTCGAACACTCGAACAGCAATACTGATTCTCCTGCACGGTGGCAGATATGTAAATACGGCGTTTACATACCATTTCTGACGCATTACGGTTCGAAAACTCGAACACCTATGCGGATTCTCTTGCACAGTGGCAGATATGTAAATACGGCGTTTACATACCATTTCTCACGCATTAGGGTTCGAACAGTCGAACACCTATGCGGATTCTCCTGCACAGTGGCAGATATGTAAATACGATGTTTACATACCATTTCTGACGCATTAAACAGCTATACGGATTCTCCTGCACAGTGGCAGATATGTAAATACGGCATTTACATACCATTTCTGACGCATTACGGTTCGAACACTCAAACACCTATGCGGATTCTCCGGCACAGTGGCAGATATGTAAATACGGCGTTTACATACCATTTCTCACGCATTAGGGTTCGAACACTCGAACACCTAAACGGATTCCCCTGCACAGTGGCAGATATGTAAATACGGCGTTTACATACCATTTCTAACGCATTAAGGTTCGAACACTCGAACACCTATGCGGATTCTCCTGCACAGTGGCAGATATGTAAATACGGCGTTTACATACCATTTCTGACGCATTACGGTTCGAACACTCGAACAGCTATACGGATTCTCCTGCACAGTGGCAGATATGTAAAGACGGCGTTTACATACCATTTCTCACGCATTAGGGTTCGAACACTCGAACACCTATACGGATTCTCCTGCACAGTGGCAGATACGTAAATACGGCGTTTACATACCATTTCTCACGCATTAAGGTTCGAACACTAGAACACCTATGCGGATTCTCCTGCACAGTGGCAGATATGTAAATACGGCGTTTACATACCATTTCTGACGCATTACGGTTCGAACACTGGAACACCTATACGGACTCTCCTGCACAGTGGCAGATATGTAAATACGGCGTTTACATACCATTTCTCATGCATTAAGGTTCGAACACTCGAACACCTATGCGGATTGTCCTCCACAGTGGCAGATATGTAAATACGGCGTTTACATACCATTTCTCACGCATTAGGGTTCGAACACTCGAACACCTATGCGGATTCTCTTGCACAGTGGCAGATATGTAAATACGGCGTTTACATACCATTTCTCACGCATCAGGGTTCGAACACTCGAACACCTATACGGATTCTCCTACATAGTGGCAGATATGTAAATACGGCGTTTGCATACCATTTCTCACGCATTAGGGTTCGAACACTCGAACACCTATGCGGATTATCCTGCACAGTGGCAGATATGTAAATACGGCGTTTACATACCATTTCTGACGCATTACTGTTCGAACACTGGAACACCTATACGGACTCTCCTGCACAGTGGCAGATATGTAAATACGGCGTTTACATACCATTTCTGATGCATTACGGTTCGAAGACTCGAACAGCAATACGGATTCTCCTGCACAGTGGCAGATATGTAAATACGGCGTTTACATACCATTTCTGTCGCATTACGGTTCGAACACTCGAACACCTATGCGGATTCTCTTGCACAGTGGCAGATATGTAAATACGGCGTTTACATACCATTTCTCACGCATTAGGGTTCGAACAGTCGAACAGCTATGCGGATTCTCCTGCACAGTGGCAGATATGTAAATACAACGTTTACATACCATTTCTGACGCATTACGGTTCGAACACTCGAACACCTATACGGATTCTCCTGCACAGTGGCAGATATGTAAATACGGCATTTACATACCATTTCTGACGCATTACGGTTCGAACACTCGAACACCTATACGGATTCTCCTGCACAGTGGCAGATATGTAAATACGGCGTTTACATACCATTTCTCACGCATTAGGGTTCGAACACTCGAACACCTATACGGATTTTCCTGCACAGTGGCAGATATGTAAATACGGCGTTTACATACCATTTCTCACGCATTAAGGTTCGAACACTCGAACACCTCTGCGGATTCTCCTGCACAGTGGCAGATATGTAAACACGGCGTTTACATACCATTTCTGACGCATTATTGTTCGAACACTGGAACAGCAATACGGATTCTCCTGCACAGTGGCAGATATGTAAATACGGCGTTTACATACCATTTCTCACGCATTAGGGTTCGAACACTCGAACACCTATACGGATTCTCCTGCACAGTGGCAGATATGTAAATACGGCGTTTACATACCATTTCTCACGCATTAAGGTTCGAACACTCGAACACCTATGCGGATTCTCCTGCACAGTGGCAGATATGTAAATACGGCGTTTACATACCATTTCTGACGCATTATTGTTCGAACACTCGAACAGCTATACAGATTCTCCTGCACAGTGGCAGATATGTAAATACGGCGTTTACATACCATTTCTGACGTATTACGGTTCGAACACTCGAACAGCAATACGGATTCTCCTGCACAGTGGCAGATATGTAAATACGGCGTTTACATATCATTTCTGACGCATTACGGTTCGAACACTCGAACACCTATGCGGATTCTCTTGCACAGTGGCAGATATGTAAATACGGCGTTTACATACCATTTCTCACGCATTATTGTTCGAACACTCGAACAGCTATACGGATTCTCCTGCACAGTGGCAGATATGTAAATACGGCGTTTACATACCATTTCTGACGCATTACGGTTCGAACACTCGAACACCTATGCGGATTCTCCAGCACAGTGGCAGATATGTAAATACGGCGTTTACATACCATGTCTCACGCATTAGGGTTCGAACACTCGAACACCTATACGGATTCTACTGCACAGTGGCAGATATGTAAATACGGCGTTTACATACCATTTCTCACACATTAAGGTTCGAACACTCGAACACCTTTGCGGATTCTCCTGCACAGTGGCAGATATGTAAATACGGCGTTTACATATCATTTCTGACGCATTACGGTTTGAACACTCGAACACCTATACGGGCTCTCCTGCACAGTGGCAGATATATAAATACGGCGTTTACATACCATTTCTCACGCATGAAGGTTCGAACACTCGAACACCTATGCGGATTCTCCTGCACAGTGGCAGATATGTAAATACGGCGTTTACATACCATTTCTCACGCATTAGGGTTCGAACACTCGAACACCTATGCGGATTCTCTTGCACAGTGGCAGATATGTAAATACGGCGTTTACATACCATTTCTCACGCATTAGGGTTCGAACACTCGAACACCTATATGGATTCTCCTGCACAGTGGCAGATATATAAATACGGCGTTTGCATACCATTTCTCACGCATTAGGGTTCGAACACTCGAACACCTATACGGATTCTCCTGCACAGTGGCAGATATGTAAATACGGCGTTTCCATACCATTTCTCACGCATTAGGGTTCGAACACTCGAACACCTATGCGGATTATCCTGCACAGTGGCAGATATGTAAATACGGCGTTTACATACCATTTCTGACGCATTACGGTTCGCACACTGGAACACCTATACGGACTCTCCTGCACAGTGGCAGATATGTAAATACGGCGTTTACATACCATTTCTGACGCATTACGGTTCGAACACTCGAACAGCAATACGGATTCTCCTGCACAGTGGCAGATATTTAAATACGGCGTTTACATACCATTTCTCACGCATTAGGGTTCGAACAGTCGAACAGCTATGCGGATTCTCCTGCACAGTGGCAGATATGTAAATACAACGTTTACATACCATTTCTGACGCATTACGGTTCGAACACTCGAACAACTATACGGATTCTCCTGCACAGTGGCAGATATGTAAATACGGCATTTACATACCATTTCTGACGCATTACGGTTCGAACACTCGAACACCTATACAGATTCTCCTGCACAGTGGCAGATATGTAAATACGGCGTTTACATACCATTTCTCACGCATTAGGGTTCGAACACTCGAACACCTATACGGATTTTCCTGCACAGTGGCAGATATGTAAATACGGCGTTTACATACCATTTCTCACGCATTAAGGTTCGAACACTCGAACACCTCTGCGGATTCTCCTGCACAGTGGCAGATATGTAAACACGGCGTTTACATACCATTTCTGACGCATTATTGTTCGAACACTGGAACAGCTATACGGATTCTCCTGCACAGTGGCAGATATGTAAATACGGCGTTTAGATACTATTTCTCACGCATTAGGGTTCGAACACTCGAACACCTATACGGATTCTCCTGCACAGTGGCAGATATGTAAATACGGCGTTTACATACCATTTCTCACGCATTAAGGTTCGAACACTCGAACACCTATGCGGATTCTCCTGCACAGTGGCAGATATGTAAAGATGGCGTTTACATACCATTTCTGACGTATTATTGTTCGAACACTCGAACAGCTATACGGATTCTCCTGCACAGTGGCAGATATGTAAATACGGCGTTTACATACCATTTCTGACGCATTACGGTTCGAACACTCGAACACCTATGCGGATTCTCCAGCAGAGTGGCAGATATGTAAATACGGCGTTTACATACCATTTCTCACGCATTAGGGTTCGAACACTCGAACACCTATACGGATTCTCCTGCACAGTGGCAGATATGTAAATACGGCGTTTACATACCATTTCTCACACATTATGGTTCGAACACTCGAACACCTATGCGGATTCTCCTGCACAGTGGCAGATATGTAAATACGGCGTTTACATATCATTTCTGACGCATTACGGTTTGAACACTCGAACACCTATACGGACTCTCCTGCACAGTGGCAGATATGTAAATACGGCGTTTACATACCATTTCTCACGCATTAAGGTTCGAATACTCGAACACCTATGCGGATTCTCCTGCACAGTGGCAGATATGTAAATACGGCGTTTACATACCATTTCTCACGCACTAGGGTTCGAACACTCGAACACCTATGCGGATTCTCTTGCACAGTGGCAGATATGTAAATACGGCGTTTACATACCATTTCTCACGCATTAGGGTTCGAACACTCGAACACCTATACGGATTCTCCTGCACAGTGGCAGATATGTAAATACGGCGTTTGCATACCATTTCTCACGCATTAGGGTTCGAACACTCGAACACCTATACGGATTCTCCTGCACAGTGGCAGATATGTAAATACGGCATTTCCATACCATTTCTCACGCATTAGGGTTCGAACACTCGAACACCTATGCGGATTCTCCTGCACAGTGGCAGATATGTAAATACGGCGTTTACATACCATTTCTGACGCATTACGGTTCGAACACTCGAACACCTATGCGGATTCTCTTACACAGTGGCAGATATGTAAATACGGCGTTTACATTCCATTTCTCACGCATTAGGGTTCGAACACTCGAACACCTATACGGATTCTCCTGCACAGTGGCAGATATGTAAATACGGCGTTTGCATACCATTTCTCACGCATTAGGGTTCGAACACTCGAACACCTATACGGATTCTCCTGCATAGTGGCAGATATGTAAATACGGCGTTTCCATACCATTTCTCACGCATTAGGGTTCGAACACTCGAACACCTATGCGGATTCTCCTGCACAGTGGCAGATATGTAAATACGGCGTTTACATACCATTTCTGACGCATTACGGTTCGAACACTTGAAAACCTATACGGATTCTCCTGCACAGTGGCAGATATGTAAATACGGCGTTTACATACCATTACTCACGCATTACCCTTCGAACACTCGAACACCAATGCGGATTATCTTGCACCATGGCAGATATGTAAATACGGCGTTTACATACCATTTCTGACGCATTACGGTTCGAACACTCGAACAGCAATACGGATTCTCCTGCACAGTGGCAGATATGTAAATACGGTGTTTACATACCATTTCTGACGCATTACGGTTCGAACACTCGAACACCTATGCGGATTCTCTTGCACAGTGGCAGATATGTAAATACGGCGTTTACATACCATTTCTCACGCATTAGGGTTCGAACAGTCGAACACCTATGCGGATTCTCCTGCAGAGTGGCAGATATGTAAATACGACGTTTACATACCATTTCTGACGCATTACGGTTCGAACACTCGAACAGCTATACGGATTCCCCTGCACAGTGGCAGATATGTAAATACGGCATTTACATACCATTTCTGACGCATTATGGTTCGAACACTCAAACACCTATGCGGATTCTCCGACACAGTGGCAGATATGTAAATACGGCGTTTACATACCATTTCTCACGCATTAGGGTTCGAACACTCGAACACCTATACGGATTCTCCTGCACAGTGGCAGATATGTAAATACGGCGTTTACATACCATTTCTCACGCATTAAGGTTCGAACACTCGAACACCTATGCGGATTCTCCTGCACAGTGGCAGATATGTAAATACGGCGTTTACATACCATTTCTGACGCATTATTGTTCGAACACTCGAACAGCTATACGGATTCTCCTCCACAGTGGCAGATATGTAAATACGGCGTTTACATGCCATTTCTGACGCATTACGGTTCGAACACTCGAACACCTATGCGGGTTCTCCAGCACAGTGGCAGATATGTAAATGCGGCGTTTACATACCATTTCTCACGCATTAGGGTTCGAACACTCGAACACCTATACGGATTCTCCTGCACAGTGGCAGATATGTAAATACGGCGTTTACATACCATTTCTCACACATTAAGGTTCGAACACTGGAACACCTATGCGGATTCTCCTGCACAGTGGCAGATATGTAAATACGGCGTTTACATACCATTTCTGACGCATTACGGTTTGAACACTCGAACACCTATACGGACTCTCCTGCACAGTGGCAGATATGTAAATACGGCGTTTACATACCATTTCTCACGCATTAAGGTTCGAACACTCGAACACCTATGCGGATTCTCCTGCACAGTGGCAGATATGTAAATACGGCGTTTACATACCATTTCTCACGCATTAGGGTTCGAACACTCGAACACCTATGCGGATTCTCTTTGTCACGACCCAAACCCGGCCCTATGGGTTTAGCACCGTAACCGGCCAGTAATCCGAGATTACCGAAGGCCTGCTGAACAGTAATACAGTGAAACAGAGTACAGGGCCTGGCGGAAGCCAATACAGTAAATAAATAGTGTCCATTGAGCTGTGACAGTCTGTATGCAAAAAGGCTTTTCATACATTCACACATAAACAGTACAGAACAGTATGTACAATATTCACATCCATATAACTAGGGACTCAACCCCTAGTAATAGTACCGAAAACATTCCGTCTGTACAACACGGTATACAAAATTAACAGTCACACAGTACGGGGACCTAATCCCTGTATAACGGTACAGTAAACAGTCAGTCTATACAAAACAGTTAGACAGTACAGAAGACAGGCGGGGGAAAATTCTAAAACACCCCTAAGCCTTAACAGTAGGCTCGGAACCTCGCAGTGAGGCACAAAGGCTGGCTTGACAAAACTGGAGTAACCCTGACGCCTCTAGCTGCGGTCTGGTGCCTGTACACCTACATATATATATGAGCAGTGAGCTAAAGCCCAGTGAATAACACAATATGTAAAGAGGTTAAGAATGAATGTCCTTACAGTATGAAAACAGTTCATTTCAATCAGTCATTCAGTTGCTCAGTACAGTAAACAGTCATATGTGGTACATCCATTAGCATAACAGTAACAGTAGGTCTTAAAAGACCGAACAGTAATGATGGCCATCAGTCAGTAAACAGTAGTGGTTCCACGAGGGAACCGACAGAGATCTCTGTAACAGTAACAGTAACAGTAAACCGTAAATACTAAGGATGCCACAGTACAGTTCAGAAATAAAGGACATACATTCATTCAGTAAATAATACCAGTTCAGTAAACAGTTCAGTTCCGTATTCAGAAGATAATCAGTTGAACATATCTTTACACAATTGTTACTCACAGAGTTCTGGGCTACAGTATGCTAGAGCGTGTCTCCCCAGTTGCCAACCCTACACAGTTCACAGGTTGAACACACACTAAGCTACACAGTTGGGAAATAGCATAACTCAATCCCTAATTTGCCTTGGTGTGTTCTACAACGATATCCTCATCAAGATGTCTTAAACTAGGCCTAAAAATGCCTAGGATGGGATGAGGATGCAAAAATGCGATCAGAAAACAGTTACGGAATTTTCAGTAAAACAGAGTCCCGCTCGAGCTCAGTTTTCCCCGCTCGAGCGTACAGGCAAACAAAGGTACACGCTCGAGCGCAAACTTTCCCGCTCGAGCGTACTGTAAAAGTACTGGATGGGTGAAATCTCCGCTCGACGCCCGCTCGAGCTTGAGACATGACTCCGCTCGAGCGCCCAATACTCCGCTCGAGCGGACTGCAAAACAGTGCAGAGATATGCTGGTTGCTCGGATTCCACGCTCGAGCGTAAATTTCCCCGCTCGAGCGGAAGTGCGAAATCTGGAAAACCCAGATTGCACCTCCAAGCTCAAACTCAAGTTTAAATGCATCAAAACCGATCCTCTTGGGCTCATTTTCTGGAAAACTCTTATAAACACATGGAGTAACATGATTCAAAGATCAATTCGAAAAATCAAAGCCCAAGGGTGTTTAATTCAAACCAATTTCAAATCATTTTCCAAGAACATTCTTCAAACATGACATGCATGATCTTAAATCCTTTTCAAAGCTTCAATGCTGTTTCAAAAGAGCTCAAACCTTCAAAAACAAGATGAACTCATGGAGTATGACCAAAAGATGGACATGCATGTGAGGCATTATGAACTACAACCTCAAAACTTCAATATATGTACATGCATGCAACAATTAAGCTACAATTCGCCATCTAAACCATGTTTGGCTCTACACTCCTTCAATATGACAGAAATCATGCAAGATTCAACTTAAAACATGAATAAGAAGACAATGGAGCTACCTTAAGTCTTGTATTTCAAGAAGGGAGCTCAAATATGCAATCACTTCAACAATTTCTCAAGCAATTCCAAGCAATTCAAGATGAAAACCAACTCCTCAAGTCTCTCTCTCTCTAGGGTCGGTTGAGGCTCAAAATGTGAGAAGAAGTGTGGGTTTAATCAATACGTGGAGTGTTTACAAGGCTCATGTGTGTGTGTGTGTGAGTGGCCCACTAGTGGCAAGGTTGTAATTAAATCCAACTCTTTAATTAGCTTATTTAATCTAATTTAATCATACCTAATCAATTTTCAGATAATTGTACAATAAAATCACGTAAATTACGAGGGTCACAGAACACTAATCGGTTTCAGATTCGGCCGCCGATAAGGCCTTCAATTAGCAGTTTAAACATACGAACATGAACAGATAATCATACAATCAAACAGATAGAATGAAATTAACTAACATATACTCAGTCAATTCAGTTCCAGTTTCAGTCAGTCAGTTCAGTACTTTTAATCAGTTCAATTATCGGTCAGTTATCAGTCATTATCAGTTCCGTTTAACAGTAACTGGTGATCAATCAGTCATTAATCAGTAATCAGTATGAGGGTTGTTACAGTCTCCCCTCCTTATAAAGAGTTTAGTCCTCTAAACTCGAGTTACCTTCATTCTGGAAGAAAACAGGATTCAGTGGAAACAGTTCAGGATATCGTTTAGCCATGTCATCTTCCCTTTCCCAAGTGGCATACACGCCACCATGGTTCTGCCAGTCAACTTTCACTAACGGGATCTCTTTGTTCCTCAGTTTCTTGATCCGTCTGTTTACAATCTGTATAGGCCGTTCCTCGTATGTGTAGTCATCACTCAACACTACGTGGGTAGGCTCTATTACATGGAAGGGATCCCGAAGATAGTCTCTTAACATAGAGATGTGGAAGACGTTATGCATATGCTCCATTTCAGGAGGGAGCGCAACTTGATACGCCACCGGATTGATTTTCTCAATGATCTCATATGGTCCGACGTATCTCGGTGCTAACTTGCCTTTGACTCCAAAACGAGTCTGGCCTTTCATTGGTGTCACTTTCACAAAAACGTGATCACCCACTTCATACTCTCTGTCCCGTCTTCTGACATCTGCATAACTTTTCTGTCTACTCTGTGCAGTTTTCAGTCTTTGCTGTATTAGTTTTACTTTTTCAGTTGTTTCATACACAATCTCGGGCCCAAGCAACGGCCCATCTCCAACTTCTGCCCAGCAAATCGGAGATCTACATTTTCTGCCATACAATGCCTCGAAAGGCGCCATGCCAATACTCGAATGGTAGCTGTTGTTATACGCAAATTCAGCTAAGGGCAAATGGCTTTCCCAGTCTCCCTGACAATCAAGGACACACATTCTCAGTAAATCCTCCAGAGTTTGGATGGTCCTTTCTGATTGGCCATCTGTCTGAGGATGATAGGCACTACTCAATCTCAGTTCAGTACCCAGTGCAGTTTGTAGGCTTTGCCAAAACCTCGATGTAAACTTCGAATCCCTGTCAGAAACAATAGACACAGGCACTCCATGCAGTCTTACAATTTCATCAATATAGATAACAGCCAATTTGTCCGCATTATAGATTGTCTTGACAGGTAAGAAGTGAGCAGATTTGGTTAATCTATCAACAATAACCCAAATTGAATCCATACCTTTTCTGGAGCGAGGTAATCCAACGATAAAATCCATCGTGATATGCTCCCATTTCCACTCTGGTATGGGTAGGGGTTGCAATAGTCCGGCAGGTCGTTGATGTTCAGCTTTGACCTGTTGGCAATGAAGACATTTGGATACAAAATCAGCAATCTCTTTCTTCATTCCCGGCCACCAGAAATTCTGTTTCAGATCTTGGTACATTTTCGTATTCCCCGGATGGATAGACAATTTCGAATTGTGGCCTTCTTGCAGAACTCTTCTTTTCAGTTCAGTATCATTTGGTACACACAGTCTTTCTTGAAATTTCAGTACATTATTCTCAAATTTGAATCCCGGTCTCGGTTTAGATTCTCTTTCTTCGATGATCTTCTTCAAGAAGTCATCCAGTTGCTGCTTTTCTTTAATTTCCTCAATCAGTGCCAGTTGAGCAGAAATAGCAGCTAAGGTTCCACCTTGTTCCCGTAAAACAATTTCAATTTCAGATTTTTCAAGGTCACAAAGCAACTCTTTCTGTCCTGTAAGCAAACATGCTAAGTTTCCAATCGATTTCCGGCTCAATGCATCGGCAACGGTATTGGCTTTTCCTGGGTGGTACAAGATCTGTAGGTCGTAATCCTTTATCAGTTCTAGCCATCTCCGCTGTCTCATGTTCAGTTCTTTCTGTGTGAAGAAATATTTCAAACTCTTGTGGTCGGTGTATACTTCACATGTCACCCCATACAGGTAGTGACGCCAGATTTTCAGTGCAAACACCACTGCAGCAAGTTCCAGGTCATGGGTCGGGTAGTTCTTTTCATGTGGTCTCAACTGTCGGGAAGCATAAGCAATAACTTTCCCATTCTGCATTAAAACACATCCCAAACCCTTATGAGAAGCATCACTAAATACAGTATAACCATCCGTACCTGAGGGTAAAGTCAAAACTGGTGCAGTCACAAGTCTAGTTTTCAACTCCTGGAAAGCAGATTCTCTTTGGTCGGTCCAGTCAAATGATGTCCCCTTTTGAGTTAACTGAGTCAATGGTAGGGCAATTTTGGAGAAATCTTTGACAAATCTTCTGTAATATCCAGCCAATCCCAAAAAGCTTCGAACTTCAGTCACATTTGTTGGTCTAGGCCAGTTCACTACAGCTTCAATTTTCTGTGGATCAACAGAAATTCCATCTTTGCTAACAACATGCCCCAAAAACATAACATGATCAAGCCAAAATTCACATTTAGACAGTTTAGCATACAGTTTCTGTTCTCTTAAGGTTTGTAGGGCAAGTCTCAGATGATGTTCATGCTGTCCTATGCTTTTGGAGTAAATCAATATGTCATCGATAAATACAACAATAAAGTCATCAAGGTACGGTTTAAAAATTCTGTTCATGAGGTCCATAAAAGCAGCTGGTGCGTTCGTGACTCCAAAAGGCATAACTAGAAATTCATAATGTCCATACCTCGTTCTAAAAGCAGTTTTATCGATGTCTTCCGGTTTAACCTTCAGTTGATGATACCCCGATCTGAGATCAATCTTAGAAAACACTTGTGCACCCTGTAACTGATCAAATAAATCATCAATGCGTGGCAATGGGTATTTGTTCTTTACAGTTACCTTATTCAGTTCACGGTAGTCGATGCACAGTCTCAGTGAGCCATCTTTCTTCTTGACAAACAAAACAGGAGCACCCCATGGCGAAGTGCTAGGTCTGATGAACTTTTTATCTAACAGTTCTTGCAATTGCACTTTCAGTTCCTTCAGTTCAGTTGGAGCCATTCGGTAGGGAGCTTTAGAAACTGGTTGTGTTCCGGGAATCACATCAACGGTAAATTCAATCTCCCTGTCAGTCAAATCCCCTGGAAGATTATCTGGAAAAACATCTGGAAATTCTCTGACTATAGGAATACAATTCACATCAGTTTTAACACTATCATCAGTAGACACAGTCAGTACAGAACACAGATATCCTTTACACCCCTTTCTAATTAATTTAACAGCTTTTACTGACGAAATCAAATACGGAGGAGGTACTACTCCACTCCCATTAAACACAAATTCAGGCAAACCAGGTGGACGGAAAACAACTTGCTTGGTCACACAGTCAATAGTGGCATGATATTTTTGTAACCAATCCATCCCCAATATTACGTCAAAATGATCAATGTTCAATGGCAGTAAATCAATAAACAGATGCATATCCCCAACAATAATTTCACATGCGGGGTACATATAAGCACATGTCATGGATCCCCCTACGGGTGATGATACGGCTAGCAGATAGTTCATGGGTTCTAAGGGTCTATCCAATTTCCGTGAAAAAGCATATGATACATAAGAATGCGTAGACCCCGAATCAATTAATACATATGCATTTTGTGCACAAATAGAGAGAATACCTGACACAACGGTCTCGGTATTCTGCACATCTCCCGGTACTAGTGCGAACACTCGGCCTTGCCTCACAGGCTCTTTCCCCGTAACTCTGGGGTTAGGCTTTGGTGGAGCATTTGATGCTGCTGCGCTTGGTGCAGCTTTACCACTGACTTGTGGAGCAGAGGGGCAGTCTTTAACCATGTGGCCCACCTTGCCACACCTGTAACAGGCTCCAGATATTCTGTAGCAGACTCCCTTGTGCTTCTTGCCACACTCAGGACAGGGTGGTATGAATCCACTCCCTTGACTGAGGCTAGTTGTTGTCCCCGTATTCTGTTTCTTGTTGGCTGGGTTGTGCTTGCCTTTCTTAAATTTGAAACCCTGCCTTTTACCATGCCATTCAGTTGTTGGTGTCTCAGATTGTTTCACTGCTGCAATGTTTGACTCGGCCATCAATGCCCGGTCGAGAACACCCACAAAAGTTGGTAGTTTCAAAACATTTATCCGGTCAAGTATTGCCACATTAAGGCCACCTTCAAATTTTCTGGCCTTCTTATATTCAGTATCCACCATGTGCGGTGCATAACGGGCAAGTTCAGTAAATTTCGTCTCGTATTCTGCAACGGACATTGTGCCCTGCTTCAGTTGTTCAAACTCAGTTACTTTCCTATCCCTAACACACTGAGGGAAGTACTTTTCAAAGAAGGACTCCTTGAACTGAGCCCAAGTCATAACAATGTTTGTTTCACGGATTAACATCCACCACCTTCTAGCCTCTTCTTGTAGGGTGAAGGTAGCTAACAGTACTTTGTTCGCTTCTGAGCACGGAAACACTTCAAATAATTTCTCTGTTTCCAGAACCCAAGCTTCAGCTTTTAGCGGTTCAAGGCCTCCCTGAAAGGATGGCGGTTTCATTTTGCTGAACTTCTGGGTAAGAGCAATAATATCCCCATCATTCACATTAACATTAGGTTCCGGCTGTACCGGAGGAGGAGGTGGGGGCTGTTGGTTCTGTTGTTGTTCCAGTCTAGCAGTTATCAGTTCTATCATTCTTTCCATTCTTTCCATTCTTGCCTCACTAGATGAGGACTCAGGTTCATTTGCATTGTCCATTTCACTATAAGCAGTTATAACAGTTTTAAACATAAGCAGTCATTTGTTTACCAGTTTAACACATTAACAGATATTCAGTCATAACATAACCACACACTTATCATGCTCATGAGATGCCCTAATCACTTTTCTAGGACACCCTATAGCTCATTTGGACACGTGTGTGCGATATAACTCGTGGTAAGTATCGCTCTGATACCACTCTGTCACGACCCAAACCCGGCCCTATGGGTTTAGCACCGTAACCGGCCAGTAATCCGAGATTACCGAAGGCCTGCTGAACAGTAATACAGTGAAACAGAGTACAGGGCCTGGCGGAAGCCAATACAGTAAATAAATAGTGTCCATTGAGCTGTGACAGTCTGTATGCAAAAAGGCTTTTCATACATTCACACATAAACAGTACAGAACAGTATGTACAATATTCACATCCATATAACTAGGGACTCAACCCCTAGTAACAGTACCGAAAACATTCCGTCTGTACAACACGGTATACAAAATTAACAGTCACACAGTACGGGGACCTAATCCCTGTATAACGGTACAGTAAACAGTCAGTCTATACAAAACAGTTAGACAGTACAGAAGACAGGCGGGGGAAAATTCTAAAACACCCCTAAGCCTTAACAGTAGGCTCGGAACCTCGCAGTGAGGCACAAAGGCTGGCTTGACAAAACTGGAGTAACCCTGACGCCTCTAGCTGCGGTCTGGTGCCTGTACACCTACATATATATATGAGCAGTGAGCTAAAGCCCAGTGAATAACACAATATGTAAAGAGGTTAAGAATGAATGTCCTTACAGTATGAAAACAGTTCATTTCAATCAGTCATTCAGTTGCTCAGTACAGTAAACAGTCATATGTGGTACATCCATTAGCATAACAGTAACAGTAGGTCTTAAAAGACCGAACAGTAATGATGGCCATCAGTCAGTAAACAGTAGTGGTTCCACGAGGGAACCGACAGAGATCTCTGTAACAGTAACAGTAACAGTAAACCGTAAATACTAAGGATGCCACAGTACAGTTCAGAAATAAAGGACATACATTCATTCAGTAAATAATACCAGTTCAGTAAACAGTTCAGTTCAGTATTCAGAAGATAATCAGTTGAACATATCTTTACACAATTGTTACTCACAGAGTTCTGGGCTACAGTATGCTAGAGCGTGTCTCCCCAGTTGCCAACCCTACACAGTTCACAGGTTGAACACACACTAAGCTACACAGTTGGGAAATAGCATAACTCAATCCCTAATTTGCCTTGGTGTGTTCTACAACGATATCCTCATCAAGATGTCTTAAACTAGGCCTAAAAATGCCTAGGATGGGATGAGGATGCAAAAATGCGATCAGAAAACAGTTACGGAATTTTCAGTAAAACAGAGTCCCGCTCGAGCTCAGTTTTCCCCGCTCGAGCGTACAGGCAAACAAAGGTACACGCTCGAGCGCAAACTTTCCCGCTCGAGCGTACTGTAAAAGTACTGGATGGGTGAAATCTCCGCTCGACGCCCGCTCGAGCTTGAGACATGACTCCGCTCGAGCGCCCAATACTCCGCTCGAGCGGACTGCAAAACAGTGCAGAGATATGCTGGTTGCTCGGATTCCACGCTCGAGCGTAAATTTCCCCGCTCGAGCGGAAGTGCGAAATCTGGAAAACCCAGATTGCACCTCCAAGCTCAAACTCAAGTTTAAATGCATCAAAACCGATCCTCTTGGGCTCATTTTCTGGAAAACTCTTATAAACACATGGAGTAACATGATTCAAAGATCAATTCGAAAAATCAAAGCCCAAGGGTGTTTAATTCAAACCAATTTCAAATCATTTTCCAAGAACATTCTTCAAACATGACATGCATGATCTTAAATCCTTTTCAAAGCTTCAATGCTGTTTCAAAAGAGCTCAAACCTTCAAAAACAAGATGAACTCATGGAGTATGACCAAAAGATGGACATGCATGTGAGGCATTATGAACTACAACCTCAAAACTTCAATATATGTACATGCATGCAACAATTAAGCTACAATTCGCCATCTAAACCATGTTTGGCTCTACACTCCTTCAATATGACAGAAATCATGCAAGATTCAACTTAAAACATGAATAAGAAGACAATGGAGCTACCTTAAGTCTTGTATTTCAAGAAGGGAGCTCAAATATGCAATCACTTCAACAATTTCTCAAGCAATTCCAAGCAATTCAAGATGAAAACCAACTCCTCAAGTCTCTCTCTCTCTCTAGGGTCGGTTGAGGCTCAAAATGTGAGAAGAAGTGTGGGTTTAATCAATACGTGGAGTGTTTACAAGGCTCATGTGTGTGTGTGTGTGAGTGGCCCACTAGTGGCAAGGTTGTAATTAAATCCAACTCTTTAATTAGCTTATTTAATCTAATTTAATCATACCTAATCAATTTTCAGATAATTGTACAATAAAATCACGTAAATTACGAGGGTCACAGAACACTAATCGGTTTCAGATTCGGCCGCCGATAAGGCCTTCAATTAGCAGTTTAAACATACGAACATGAACAGATAATCATACAATCAAACAGATAGAATGAAATTAACTAACATATACTCAGTCAATTCAGTTCCAGTTTCAGTCAGTCAGTTCAGTACTTTTAATCAGTTCAATTATCGGTCAGTTATCAGTCATTATCAGTTCCGTTTAACAGTAACTGGTGATCAATCAGTCATTAATCAGTAATCAGTATGAGGGTTGTTACACTCTTGCACAGTGGCAGATATGTAAATACGGCGTTTACATACCATTTCTCACGCATTAGGGTTCGAACACTCGAACACCTATACGGATTCTCCTGCACAGTGGCAGATATGTAAATACGGCGTTTGCATACCATTTCTCACGCATTAGGGTTCGAACACTCGAACACCTATACGGATTCTCCTGCACAGTGGCAGATATGTAAATACGGGGTTTCCATACCATTTCTCACGCATTAGGGTTCGAACACTCGAACACCTATGCGGATTCTCCTGCACAGTGGCAGATATGTAAATACGGCGTTTACGTACCATTTCTGACGCAAAACGGTTCGAACACTCGAACACCTATGCGGATTCTCTTGCACAGTGGCAGATATGTAAATACGGCGTTTACATACCATTTCTCACGCATTAGGGTTCGAACACTCGAACACCTATACGGATTCTCCTGCACAGTGGCAGATATGTAAATACGGCGTTTGCATACCATTTCTCACGCATTAGGGTTCGAACACTCGAACACTTATGCGGATTCTCCTGCACAGTGGCAGATATGTAAATACGACGTTTACATACCATTTCTGACGCATTACGGTTCGAACACTCAAACAGCTATACGGATTCTCCTGCATAGTGGCAGATATGTAAATACGGCATTTACATACCATTTCTGACGCATTATGGTTCGAACACTCAAACACCTATGCGGATTCTCCGACACAGTGGCAGATATGTAAATACGGCGTTTACATACCATTTCTCACGCATTAGGGTTCGAACACTCGAACACCTATACGGATTCTCCTGCACAGTGGCAGATATGTAAATACGGCGTTTACATACCATTTCTCACGCATTAAGGTTCGAACACTCGAACACCTATGCGGATTCTCCTGCACAGTGGCAGATATGTAAATACGGCGTTTACATACCATTTCTGACGCATTATTGTTCGAACACTCGAACAGCTATACGGATTCTCCTCCACAGTGGCAGATATGTAAATACGGCGTTTACATACCATTTCTGACGCATTACGGTTCGAACACTCGAACACCTATGCGGATTCTCCAGCACAGTGGCAGATATGTAAATACGGCGTTTACATACCATTTCTCACGCATTAGGGTTCGAACACTCGAACACCTATACGGATTCTCCTGCACAGTGGTAGATATGTAAATACGGCGTTTACATACCATTTCTCACACATTATGGTTCGAACACTCGAACACCTATGCGGATTCTCCTGCGCAGTGGCAGATATGTAAATACGGCGTTTACATATCATTTCTGACGCATTACGGTTTGAACACTCGAACACCTATACGGACTCTCCTGCACAGTGGCAGATATGTAAATACGGCGTTTACATACCATTTCTCACGCATTAAGGTTCGAACACTCGAACACCTATGCGGATTCTCCTGCACAGTGGCAGATATGTAAATACGGCGTTTACATACCATTTCTCACGCATTAGGGTTCGAACACTCGAACACCTATGCGGATTCTCTTGCACAGTGGCAGATATGTAAATACGGCGTTTACATACCATTTCTCACGCATTAGGGTTCGAACACTCGAACACCTATACGGATTCTCCTGCACAGTGGCAGATATGTAAATACGGAGTTTGCATACCATTTCTCACGCATTAGGGTTCGAACACTCGAACACCTATACGGATTCTCCTGCACAGTGGCAGATATGTAAATACGGCGTTTACATACCATTTCTCACGCATTAAGGTTCGAACACTCGAACACCTATGCGGATTCTCCTGCACAGTGGCAGATATGTAAATACGGCGTTTACATACCATTTCTGACGCATTATTGTTCGAACACTCGAACAGCTATACGGATTCTCCTCCACAGTGGCAGATATGTAAATACGGCGTTTACATACCATTTCTGACGCATTACGGTTCGAACACTCGAACACCTATGCGGATTCTCCAGCACAGTGGCAGATATGTAAATACGGCGTTTACATACCATTTCTCACGCATTAGGGTTCGAACACTCGAACACCTATACGGATTCTCCTGCACAGTGGTAGATATGTAAATACGGCGTTTACATACCATTTCTCACACATTATGGTTCGAACACTCGAACACCTATGCGGATTCTCCTGCGCAGTGGCAGATATGTAAATACGGCGTTTACATATCATTTCTGAAGAATTACGGTTTGAACACTCGAACACCTATACGGACTCTCCTGCACAGTGGCAGATATGTAAATACGGCGTTTACATACCATTTCTCACGCATTAAGGTTCGAACACTCGAACACCTATGCGGATTCTCCTGCACAGTGGCAGATATGTAAATACGGCGTTTACATACCATTTCTCACGCATTAGGGTTCGAACACTCGAACACCTATGCGGATTCTCTTGCACAGTGGCAGATATGTAAATACGGCGTTTACATACCATTTCTCACGCATTAGGGTTCGAACACTCGAACAGCTATACGGATTCTCCTGCACAGTGGCAGATATGTAAATACGGCGTTTACATACCATTTCTGACGCATTATTGTTCGAACACTCGAACAGCTATACGGATTCTCCTCCACAGTGGCAGATATGTAAATACGGCGTTTACATACCATTTCTGACGCATTACGGTTCGAACACTCGAACACCTATGCGGATTCTCCAGCACAGTGGCAGATATGTAAATACGGCGTTTACATACCATTTCTCACGCATTAGGGTTCGAACACTCGAACACCTATACGGATTCTCCTGCACAGTGGTAGATATGTAAATACGGCGTTTACATACCATTTCTCACACATTATGGTTCGAACACTCGAACACCTATGCGGATTCTCCTGCGCAGTGGCAGATATGTAAATACGGCGTTTACATATCATTTCTGACGCATTACGGTTTGAACACTCGAACACCTATACGGACTCTCCTGCACAGTGGCAGATATGTAAATACGGCGTTTACATACCATTTCTCACGCATTAAGGTTCGAACACTCGAACACCTATGCGGATTCTCCTGCACAGTGGCAGATATGTAAATACGGCGTTTACATACCATTTCTCACGCATTAGGGTTCGAACACTCGAACACCTCTGCGGATTCTCTTGCACAGTGGCAGATATGTAAATACGGCATTTACATACCATTTCTCACGCATTAGGGTTCGAACACTCGAACACCTATACGGATTCTCCTGCACAGTGGCAGATATGTAAATACGGCGTTTGCATACCATTTCTCACGCATTAGGGTTCGAACACTCGAACACCTATACGGATTCTCCTGCACAGTGGCAGATATGTAAATACGGCATTTCCATACCATTTCTCACGCATTAGGGTTCGAACACTCGAACACCTATGCGGATTCTCCTGCACAGTGGCAGATATGTAAATACGGCGTTTACATACCATTTCTGACGCATTACGGTTCGAACACTCGAACACCTATGCGGATTCTCTTGCACAGTGGCAGATATGTAAATACGGCGTTTACATACCATTTCTCACGCATCAGGATTCGAACACTCGAACACCTATACGGATTCTCCTGCACAGTGGCAGATATGTAAATACGGCGTTTGCATACCATTTCTCACGCATTAGGGTTCGAACACTCGAACACCTATACGGATTCTCCTGCATAGTGGCAGATATGTAAATACGGCGTTTCCATACCATTTCTCACGCATTAGGGTTCGAACACTCGAACACCTATGCGGATTCTCCTGCACAGTGGCAGATATGTAAATACGGCGTTTACATACCATGTCTGACGCATTACGGTTCGAACACTCGAAAACCTATACGGATTCTCCTGCACAGTGGCAGATATGTAAATACGGCGTTTACATACCATTACTCACGCATTACGCTTCGAACACTCGAACACCAATGCGGATTATCTTGCACCATGGCAGATATGTAAATACGGCGTTTACATACCATTTCTGACGCATTACGGTTCGAACACTCGAACAGCAATACGGATTCTCCTGCACAGTGGCAGATATGTAAATACGGTGTTTACATACCATTTCTGACGCATTACGGTTCGAACACTCGAACACCTATGCGGATTCTCTTGCACAGTGGCAGATATGTAAATACGGCGTTTACATACCATTTCTCACGCATTAGGGTTCGAACAGTCGAACACCTATGCGGATTCTCCTGCACAGTGGCAGATATGTAAATACGACGTTTACATACAATTTCTGACGCATTACGGTTCGAACACTCGAACAGCTATACGGATTCTCCTGCACAGTGGCAGATATGTAAATACGGCATTTACATACCATTTCTGACGCATTATGGTTCGAACACTCAAACACCTATGCGGATTCTCCGACACAGTGGCAGATATGTAAATACGGCGTTTACATACCATTTCTCACGCATTAGGGTTCGAACACTCGAACACCTATACGGATTCTCTTGCACAGTGGCAGATATGTAAATACGGCGTTTACATACCATTTCTCACGCATTAAGGTTCGAACACTCGAACACCTATGCGGATTCTCCTGCACAGTGGCAGATATGTAAATACGGCGTTTACATACCATTTCTGACGCATTACGGTTCGAACACTCGAAAACCTATACGGATTCTCCTGCACAGTGGCAGATATGTAAATACGGCGTTTACATACCATTACTCACGCATTACGCTTCGAACACTCGAACACCAATGCGGATTATCTTGCACCATGGCAGATATGTAAATACGGCGTTTACATACCATTTCTGACGCATTACGGTTCGAACACTCGAACAGCAATACGGATTCTCCTGCACAGTGGCAGATATGTAAATACGGGGTTTACATACCATTTCTGACGCATTACGGTTCGAACACTCGAACACCTATGCGGATTCTCTTGCACAGTGGCAGATATGTAAATACGGCGTTTACATACCATTTCTCACGCATTAGGGTTCGAACACTCGAACACCTATGCGGATTCTCTTGCACAGTGGCAGATATGTAAATACGGCGTTTACATACCATTTCTCACGCATTAGGGTTCGAACACTCGAACACCTATACGGATTCTCCTGCACAGTGGCAGATATGTAAATACGGCGTTTGCATACCATTTCTCACGCATTAGGGTTCGAACACTCGAACACCTATACGGATTCTCCTGCACAGTGGCAGATATGTAAATACGGCATTTCCATACCATTTCTCACGCATTAGGGTTCGAACACTCGAACACCTATGCGGATTCTCCTGCACAGTGGCAGATATGTAAATACGGCGTTTACATACCATTTCTGACGCATTACGGTTCGAACACTCGAACACCTATGCGGATTCTCTTGCACAGTGGCAGATATGTAAATACGGCGTTTACATACCATTTCTCACGCATTAGGGTTCGAACACTCGAACACCTATACGGATTCTCCTGCACAGTGGCAGATATGTAAATACGGCGTTTGCATACCATTTCTCACGCATTAGGGTTCGAACACTCGAACACCTATACGGATTCTCCTGCATAGTGGCAGATATGTAAATACGGCGTTTCCATACCATTTCTCACGCATTAGGGTTCGAACACTCGAACACCTATGCGGATTCTCCTGCACAGTGGCAGATATGTAAATACGGTGTTTACATACCATTTCTGACGCATTACGGTTCGAACACTCGAAAACCTATACGGATTCTCCTGCACAGTGGCAGATATGTAAATACCGCGTTTACATACCATTACTCACGCATTACGCTTCGAACACTCGAACACCAATGCGGATTATCTTGCACCATGGCAGATATGTAAATACGGCGTTTACATACCATTTCTGACGCATTACGGTTCGAACACTCGAACAGCAATACGGATTCTCCTGCACAGTGGCAGATATGTAAATACGGTGTTTACATACCATTTCTGACGCATTACGGTTCGAACACTCGAACACCTATGCGGATTCTCTTGCACAGTGGCAGATATGTAAATACGGCGTTTACATACCATTTCTCACGCATTAGGGTTCGAACAGTCGAACACCTATGCGGATTCTCCTGCACAGTGGCAGATATGTAAATACGACGTTTACATACCATTTCTGACGCATTACGGTTCGAACACTCGAACAGCTATACGGATTCTCCTGCACAGTGGCAGATATGTAAATACGGCATTTACATACCATTTCTGACGCATTATGGTTCGAACACTCAAACACCTATGCGGATTCTCCGACACAGTGGCAGATATGTAAATACGGCGTTTACATACCATTTCTCACGCATTAGGGTTCGAACACTCGAACACCTATACGGATTCTCCTGCACAGTGGCAGATATGTAAATACGGCGTTTACATACCATTTCTCACGCATTAAGGTTCGAACACTCGAACACCTATGCGGATTCTCCTGCACAGTGGCAGATATGTAAATACGGCGTTTACATACCATTTCTGACGCATTACGGTTTGAACACTCGAACACCTATACGGACTCTCCTGCACAGTGGCAGATATGTAAATACGGCGTTTACATACCATTTCTCACGCATTAAGGTTCGAACACTCGAACACCTATGCGGATTCTCCTGCACAGTGGCAGATATGTAAATACGGCGTTTCCATACCATTTCTCACGCATTAGGGTTCGAACACTCGAACACCTATGCGGATTCTCCTGCACAGTGGCAGATATGTAAATACGGCGTTTACATACCATTTCTCACGCATTAAGGTTCGAACACTCGAACACCTATGCGGATTCTCCTGCACAGTGGCAGATATGTAAATACGGCGTTTACATACCATTACTGACGCATTATTGTTCGAACACTCGAACAGCTATACGGATTCTCCTCCACAGTGGCAGATATGTAAATACGGCGTTTACATACCATTTCTGACGCATTACGGTTCGAACACTCGAACACCTATGCGGATTCTCCTGCACAGTGGCAGATATGTAAATACGGCGTTTACATACCATTTCTCACGCATTAGGGTTCGAACACTCGAACACCTATACGGATTCTCCTGCACAGTGGCAGATATGTAAATACGGCGTTTACATACCATTTCTCACACATTAAGGTTCGAACACTCGAACACCTATGCGGATTCTCCTGCACAGTGGCAGATTTGTAAATACGACGTTTCCATACCATTTCTCACGCATTAGGGTTCGAACACTCGAACACCTATGCGGATTCTCCTGCACAGTGGCAGATATGTAAATACGGCGTTTACATACCATTTCTGACGCATTACGGTTCGAACACTCGAACACCTATGCGGATTCTCTTGCACAGTGGCAGATATGTAAATACGGCGTTTACATACCATTTCTCACGCATTAGGGTTCGAACACTCGAACACCTATACGGATTCTCCTGCATAGTGGCAGATATGTAAATACGGCGTTTCCATACCATTTCTCACGCATTAGGGTTCGAACACTCGAACACCTATGCGGATTCTCCTGCACAGTGGCAGATATGTAAATACGGTGTTTACATACCATTTCTGACGCATTACGGTTCGAACACTCGAAAACCTATACGGATTCTCCTGCACAGTGGCAGATATGTAAATACCGCGTTTACATACCATTACTCACGCATTACGCTTCGAACACTCGAACACCAATGCGGATTATCTTGCACCATGGCAGATATGTAAATACGGCGTTTACATACCATTTCTGACGCATTACGGTTCGAACACTCGAACAGCAATACGGATTCTCCTGCACAGT
This sequence comes from Camellia sinensis, assembly GCF_055761805.1. NCBI lineage: Eukaryota > Viridiplantae > Streptophyta > Magnoliopsida > Ericales > Theaceae > Camellia > Camellia sinensis. The sequence goes on from NC_138965.1 coordinate 51,181,649, forward strand.
GGCAGATATGTAAATACGGTGTTTACATACCATTTCTGACGCATTACGGTTCGAACACTCGAACACCTATGCGGATTCTCTTGCACAGTGGCAGATATGTAAATACGGCGTTTACATACCATTTCTCACGCATTAGGGTTCGAACAGTCGAACACCTATGCGGATTCTCCTGCACAGTGGCAGATATGTAAATACGACGTTTACATACCATTTCTGACGCATTACGGTTCGAACACTCGAACAGCTATACGGATTCTCCTGCACAGTGGCAGATATGTAAATACGGCATTTACATACCATTTCTGACGCATTATGGTTCGAACACTCAAACACCTATGCGGATTCTCCGACACAGTGGCAGATATGTAAATACGGCGTTTACATACCATTTCTCACGCATTAGGGTTCGAACACTCGAACACCTATACGGATTCTCCTGCACAGTGGCAGATATGTAAATACGGCGTTTACATACCATTTCTCACGCATTAAGGTTCGAACACTCGAACACCTATGCGGATTCTCCTGCACAGTGGCAGATATGTAAATACGGCGTTTACATACCATTTCTGACGCATTACGGTTTGAACACTCGAACACCTATACGGACTCTCCTGCACAGTGGCAGATATGTAAATACGGCGTTTACATACCATTTCTCACGCATTAAGGTTCGAACACTCGAACACCTATGCGGATTCTCCTGCACAGTGGCAGATATGTAAATACGGCGTTTACATACCATTTCTCACGCATTAGGGTTCGAACACTCGAACACCTATGCGGATTCTCTTGCACAGTGGCAGATATGTAAATACGGCGTTTACATACCATTTCTCACGCATTAGGGTTCGAACACTCGAACACCTATACGGATTCTCCTGCACAGTGGCAGATATGTAAATACGGCGTTTGCATACCATTTCTCACGCATTAGGGTTCGAACACTCGAACACCTATACGGATTCTCCTGCACAGTGGCAGATATGTAAATACGGCGTTTCCATACCATTTCTCACGCATTAGGGTTCGAACACTCGAACACCTATGCGGATTCTCCTGCACAGTGGCAGATATGTAAATACGACGTTTACGTACCATTTCTGACGCATTACGGTTCGAACACTCGAACACCTATGCAGATTCTCCTGCACAGTGGCAGATATGTAAATACGGCGTTTACATACCATTTCTCACGCATTAGGGTTCGAACACTCGAACACCTATACGGATTCTCCTGCACAGTGGCAGATATGTAAATACGGCGTTTCCATACCATTTCTCACGCATTAGGGTTCGAACACTCGAACACCTATGCGGATTCTCCTGCACAGTGGCAGATATGTAAATACGGCGTTTACATACCATTTCTCACGCATTAAGGTTCGAACACTCGAACACCTATGCGGATTCTCCTGCACAGTGGCAGATATGTAAATACGGCGTTTACATACCATTACTGACGCATTATTGTTCGAACACTCGAACAGCTATACGGATTCTCCTCCACAGTGGCAGATATGTAAATACGGCGTTTACATACCATTTCTGACGCATTACGGTTCGAACACTCGAACACCTATGCGGATTCTCCTGCACAGTGGCAGATATGTAAATACGGCGTTTACATACCATTTCTCACGCATTAGGGTTCGAACACTCGAACACCTATACGGATTCTCCTGCACAGTGGCAGATATGTAAATACGGCGTTTACATACCATTTCTCACACATTAAGGTTCGAACACTCGAACACCTATGCGGATTCTCCTGCACAGTGGCAGATTTGTAAATACGACGTTTCCATACCATTTCTCACGCATTAGGGTTCGAACACTCGAACACCTATGCGGATTCTCCTGCACAGTGGCAGATATGTAAATACGGCGTTTACATACCATTTCTGACGCATTACGGTTCGAACACTCGAACACCTATGCGGATTCTCTTGCACAGTGGCAGATATGTAAATACGGCGTTTACATACCATTTCTCACGCATTAGGGTTCGAACACTCGAACACCTATACGGATTCTCCTGCACAGTGGCAGATATGTAAATACGGCGTTTGCATACCATGTCTCACGCATTAGGGTTCGAACACTCGAACACCTATACGGATTCTCCTGCACAGTGGCAGATATGTAAATACGGCGTTTCCATACCATTTCTCACGCATTAGGGTTCGAACACTCGAACACCTATGCCGATTCTCCTGCACAGTGGCAGATATGTAAATACGGCGTTTACATACCATTTCTGACGCATTACGGTTCGAACACTCGAACACCTATACGGATTCTCCTGCACAGTGGCAGATATGTAAATACGGCGTTTACATACCATTACTCACGCATTACGCTTCGAACACTCGAACACCAATGCGGATTCTCTTGCACCATGGCAGATATGTAAATACGGCGTTTACATACCATTTCTGACGCATTACGGTTCGAACACTCGAACAGCAATACGGATTCTCCTGCACAGTGGCAGATATGTAAATACGGCGTTTACATACCATTTCTGACGCATTACGGTTCGAACACTCGAACACCTATGCGGATTCTCTTGCACAGTGGCAGATATGTAAATACGGCATTTACATACCATTTCTCACGCATTAGGGTTCGAACAGTCGAACACTTATGCGGATTCTCCTGCACAGTGGCAGATATGTAAATACGACGTTTACATACCATTTCTGACGCATTACGGTTCGAACACTCGAACAGCTATACGGATTCTCCTGCACAGTGGCAGATATGTAAATACGGCATTTACATACCATTTCTGACGCATTATGGTTCGAACACTCAAACACCTATGCGGATTCTCCGGCACAGTGGCAGATATGTAAATACAGCGTTTACATACCATTTCTCACGCATTAGGGTTCGAACACTCGAACACCTATACGGATTCTCCTGCACAGTGGCAGATATGTAAATACGGCGTTTACATACCATTTCCCACGCATTAAGGTTTGAACACTCGAACACCTATGCGGATTCTCCTGCACAGTGGCAGATATGTAAATACGGCGTTTACACACCATTTCTGACGCATTACGGTTCGAACACTCGAACAGCTATACGGATTCTCCTGCACAGTGGCAGATATGTAAATACGGCGTTTACATACCATTTCTGACGCATTACGGTTCGAACACTCGAACACCTATACGGATTCTCCTGCACAGTGGCAGATATGTAAATACGGCATTTACATACCATTTCTGACGCATTACGGTTCGAACACTCGAACACCTATACGGATTCTCCTGCACAGTGGCAGATATGTAAATACGGCGTTTACATACCATTACTCACGCATTATGCTTCGAACACTCGAACACCAATGCGGATTCTCTTGCACCATGGCAGATATGTAAATACGGCGTTTACATACCATTTCTGACGCATTACGGTTCGAACACTCGAACAGCAATACGGATTCTCCTGCACAGTGGCAGATATGTAAATACGGCGTTTACATACCATTTCTAACGCATTACGGTTCGAACACTCGAACAGCTATACGGATTCTCCTGCACAGTGGCAGATATGTAAATACGGCATTTACATACCATTTCTGACGCATTATGGTTCGAACACTCAAACACCTATGCGGATTCTCCGGCACAGTGGCAGATATGTAAATACGGCGTTTACATACCATTTCTGACGCATTACGGTTCGAACACTCGAACACCTATACGGATTCTCCTGCACAGTGGCAGATATGTAAATACGGCGTTTACATACCATTTCTCACGCATTAAGGTTCGAACACTCGAACACCTATGTGGGATTCTCCTGCACAGTGGCAGATATGTAAATACGGCGTTTACACACCATTTCTGACGCATTACGGTTCGAACACTCGAACAGCTATACGGATTCTCCTGCACAGTGGCAGATATGTAAATACGGCGTTTACATACCATTTCTGACGCATTACGGTTCGAACACTCGAACACCTATGCGGATTCTCTTGCACAGTGGCAGATATGTAAATACGGCGTTTACATACCATTTCTCACGCATTAGGGTTCGAACAGTCGAACACTTATGCGGATTCTCCTGCACAGTGGCAGATATGTAAATACGACGTTTACATACCATTTCTGACGCATTACGGTTCGAACACTCGAACAGCTATACGGATTCTCCTGCACAGTGGCAGATATGTAAATACGGCATTTACATACCATTTCTGACGCATTATGGTTCGAACACTCAAACACCTATGCGGATTCTCCGGCACAGTGGCAGATATGTAAATACAGCGTTTACATACCATTTCTCACGCATTAGGGTTCGAACACTCGAACACCTATACGGATTCTCCTGCACAGTGGCAGATATGTAAATACGGCGTTTACATACCATTTCCCACGCATTAAGGTTTGAACACTCGAACACCTATGCGGATTCTCCTGCACAGTGGCAGATATGTAAATACGGCGTTTACACACCATTTCTGACGCATTACGGTTCGAACACTCGAACAGCTATACGGATTCTCCTGCACAGTGGCAGATATGTAAATACGGCGTTTACATACCATTTCTGACGCATTACGGTTCGAACACTCGAACACCTATACGGATTCTCCTGCACAGTGGCAGATATGTAAATACGGCATTTACATACCATTTCTGACGCATTACGGTTCGAACACTCGAACACCTATACGGATTCTCCTGCACAGTGGCAGATATGTAAATACGGCGTTTACATACCATTACTCACGCATTATGCTTCGAACACTCGAACACCAATGCGGATTCTCTTGCACCATGGCAGATATGTAAATACGGCGTTTACATACCATTTCTGACGCATTACGGTTCGAACACTCGAACAGCAATACGGATTCTCCTGCACAGTGGCAGATATGTAAATACGGCGTTTACATACCATTTCTAACGCATTACGGTTCGAACACTCGAACAGCTATACGGATTCTCCTGCACAGTGGCAGATATGTAAATACGGCATTTACATACCATTTCTGACGCATTATGGTTCGAACACTCAAACACCTATGCGGATTCTCCGGCACAGTGGCAGATATGTAAATACGGCGTTTACATACCATTTCTGACGCATTACGGTTCGAACACTCGAACACCTATACGGATTCTCCTGCACAGTGGCAGATATGTAAATACGGCGTTTACATACCATTTCTCACGCATTAAGGTTCGAACACTCGAACACCTATGTGGGATTCTCCTGCACAGTGGCAGATATGTAAATACGGCGTTTACACACCATTTCTGACGCATTACGGTTCGAACACTCGAACAGCTATACGGATTCTCCTGCACAGTGGCAGATATGTAAATACGGCGTTTACATACCATTTCTGACGCATTACGGTTCGAACACTCGAACACCTATACGGATTCTCCTGCACAGTGGCAGATATGTAAATACGGCATTTACATACCATTTCTCACGCATTACGGTTCGAACAGTCGAACACCTATACGGATTCTCCTGCACAGTGGCAGATATGTAAATACGGCGTTTACATACCATTTCTCACGCATTAGGGTTCGAACACTCGAACACCTATACGGATTTTCCTGCACAGTGGTAGATATGTAAATACGGCGTTTACATACCATTTCTCACGCATTAAGGTTCGAACACTCGAACACCTATGCGGATTCTCCTGCACAGTGGCAGATATGTAAATACGGCGTTTACATACCATTTCTGACGCATTATTGTTCGAACACTGGAACAGCTATACGGATTCTCCGGCACAGTGGCAGATATGTAAATACGGCGTTTGCATACCATTTCTCACGCATTAGGGTTCGAACACTCGAACACCTATACGGATTCTCCTGCACAGTGGCAGATATGTAAATACGGCGTTTCCATACCATTTCTCACGCATTAGGGTTCGAACACTCGAACACCTATACGGATTCTCCTGCACAGTGGCAGATATGTAAATACGGCGTTTACATACCATTTCTCACGCATTAAGGTTCGAACAGTCGAACACCTATGCGGATTCTCCTGCACAGTGGCAGATATGTAAATACGGCGTTTACACACCATTTCTGACGCATTACCGTTCAAACACTCGAACAGCTATACGGATTCTCCTGCACAGTGGCAGATATGTAAATACGGCGTTTACATACCATTTCTGACGCATTACGGTTCGAACACTCGAACACCTATACGGATTCTCCTGCACAGTGGCAGATATGTAAATACGGCATTTGCATACCATTTCTGACGCATCACGGTTCGAACACTCGAACACCAATACGGATTCTCCTGCACAGTGGCAGATATGTAAATACGGCGTTTACATACCATTTCTCACGCATTAGGGTTCGAACACTCGAACACCTATACGGATTTTCCTGCACAGTGGCAGATATGTAAATACGGCGTTTACATACCATTTCTCACGCATTAAGGTTCGAACACTCGAACACCTATGCGGATTCTCCTGCACAGTGGCAGATATGTAAATACGGCGTTTACATACCATTTCTGACGCATTATTGTTCGAACACTGGAACAGCTATACGGATTCTCCTGCACAGTGGCAGATATGTAAATACGGCGTTTGCATACCATTTCTCACGCATTAGGGTTCGAACACTCGAACACCTATACGGATTCTCCTGCACAGTGGCAGATATGTAAATACGGCGTTTCCATTCCATTTCTCACGCATTAGGGTTCGAACACTCGAACACCTATGCGGATTCTCCTGTACAGTGGCAGATATGTAAATACGGCGTTTACATACCATTTCTGACGCATTACGGTTCGAACACTCGAACACCTATACGGATTCTCCTGCACAGTGGCCGATATGTAAATACGGCGTTTACATACCATTACTCACGCATTACGCTTCGAACACTCGAACACCATTGCGGATTCTCTTGCACCATGGCAGATATGTAAATACGGCGTTTACATACCATTTCTGACGCATTACGGTTCGAACACTCGAACAGCAATACGGATTCTCCTGCACAGTGGCAGATATGTAAATACGGCGTTTACATACCATTTCTGACGCATTACGGTTCGAACACCCGAACACCTATGCGGATTCTCTTGCACAGTGGCAGATATGTAAATACGGCGTTTACATACCATTTCTCACGCATTAGGGTTCGAACAGTCGAACACCTATGCGGATTTTCCTGCACAGTGGCAGATATGTAAATACGACGTTTACATACCATTTCTGACGCATTACGGTTCGAACACTCAAACAGCTATACGGATTCTCCTGCACAGTGGCAGATATGTAAATACGGCATTTACATACCATTTCTGACGCATTATGGTTCGAACACTCAAACACCTATGCGGATTCTCCGGCACAGTGGCAGATATGTAAATACGGCGTTTACATACCATTTCTCACGCATTAGGGTTCGAACACCCGAACACCTATACGGATTCTCCTGCACAGTTGCAGATATGTAAATACGGCGTTTACATACCATTTCTCACGCATTAAGGTTCGAACACTCGAACACCTATGCGGATTCTCCTGCACAGTGGCAGATATGTAAATACGGCGTTTACACACCATTTCTGACGCATTACGGTTCGAACACTCGAACAGCTATACGGATTCTCCTGCACAGTGGCAGATATGTAAATACGGCGTTTACATACCATTTCTGACGCATTACGGTTCGAATACTCGAACACCTATACGGATTCTCCTGCACAGTGGCAGATATGTAAATACGGCATTTACATACCATTTCTGACGCATTACGGTTCGAACACTCGAACACCTATACGGATTCTCCTGCACAGTGGCAGATATGTAAATTCGGCGTTTACATACAATTTCTCACGCATTAGGGTTCGAACACTCGAACACCTATACGGATTTTCCTGCACAGTGGCAGATATGTAAATACGGCGTTTACATACCATTTCTCACGCATTAAGGTTCGAACACTCGAACACCTATGCGGATTCTCCTGCACAGTGGCAGATATGTAAATACGGCGTTTACATACCATTTCTGACGCATTATTGTTCGAACACTGGAACAGCTATACGGATTCTCCTGCACAGTGGCAGATATGTAAATACGGCGTTTACATACCATTTCTCACGCATTAGGGTTCGAACACTCGAACACCTATACGGATTCTCCTACACAGTGGCAGATATGTAAATACGGCGTTTACATACCATTTCGCACGCATTAAGGTTCGAACACTCGAACACCTATGCGGATTCTCTTGCACAGTGGCAGATATGTAAATACGGCGTTTACAAACCATTTCTGACGCATTATTGTTCGAACACTCGAACAGCTATACGGATTCTCCTCCACAGTGGCAGATATGTAAATACGTCGTTTACATACCATTTCTGACGCATTACGGTTCGAACACTCGAACACCTATGCGGATTCTCCAGCACAGTGGCAGATATGTAAATACGGCGTTTACATACCATTTCTCACGCATTAGGGTTCGAACACTCGAACACGTATAAGGATTCTCCTGCACAGTGGCAGATATGTAAATACGGCGTTTACATACCATTTCTCACACATTAAGGTTCGAACACTCGAACACCCATGCGGATTCTCCTGCACAGTGGCAGATATGTAAATACAGCGTTTACATACCATTTCTGACGCATTACGGTTTGAACACTCGAACACCTATACGGACTCTCCTGCACAGTGGCAGATATGTAAATACGGCGTTTACATACCATTTCTCACGCATTAAGGTTCGAACACTCGAACACCTATGCGGATTCTCCTGCACAGTGGCAGATATGTAAATACGGCGTTTACATACCATTTCTCACGCATTAGGGTTCGAACACTCGAACACCTATGCGGATTCTCTTGAACAGTGGCAGATATGTAAATACGGCGTTTACATACCATTTCTCACGCATTAGGGTTCGAACACTCGAACACCTATACGGATTCTCCTGCACAGTGGCAGATATGTAAATACGGCGTTTGCATACCATTTCTCACGCATTAGGGTTCGAACACTCTAACACCTATACGGATTCTCCTGCGCAGTGGCAGATATGTAAATACGGCGTTTCCATACCATTTCTCACGCATTAGGGTTCGAACACTCGAACACCTATGTGGATTCTCCTGCACAGTGGCAGATATGTAAATACGGCGTTAACATACCATTTCTGACGCATTACGGTTCGAACACTCGAACACCTATACGGATTCTCCTGCACAGTGGCAGATATGTAAATACGGCGTTTACATACCATTACTCACGCATTACGCTTCGAACACTCGAACACCAATGCGGATTCTCTTGCACCATGGCAGATATGTAAATACGGCGTTTACATACCATTTCTGACGCATTACGGTTCGAACACTCGAACACCTATGCGGATTCTCTTGCACAGTGGCAGATATGTAAATACGGCGTTTACATACCATTTCTCACGCATTAGGGTTCGAACAGTCGAACACCTATGCGGATTCTCCTGCACAGTGGCAGATATGTAAATACGACGTTTACATAATATTTCTGACGCATTACGGTTCGAACACTCGAACAGCTATACGGATTCTCCTGCACAGTGGCAGATATGTAAATACGGCATTTACATACCATTTCTGACGCATTACGGTTCGAACACTCAAACACCTATGCGGATTCTCCGGCACAGTGGCAGATATGTAAATACGGCGTTTACATACCATTTCTCACGCATTAGGGTTCGAACACTCGAACACCTATACGGATTCCCCGGCACAGTGGCAGATATGTAAATACGGCGTTTACATACCATTTCTAACGCATTAAGGTTCGAACACTCGAACACCTATGCGGATTCTCCTGCACAGTGGCAGATATGTAAATACGGCGTTTACATACCATTTCTGACGCATTACGGTTCGAACACTCGAACAGCTATACGGATTCTCCTGCACAGTGGCAGATATGTAAATACGGCGTTTACATACCATTTCTCACGCATTAGGGTTCGAACACTCGAACACCTATACGGATTCTCCTGCACAGTGGCAGATATGTAAATACGGCGTTTACATACCATTTCTCACGCATTAAGGTTCGAACACTCGAACACCTATGCGGATTCTCCTGCACAGTGGCAGATATGTAAATACGGCGTTTACACACCATTTCTGACGCATTACGGTTCGAACACTCGAACAGCTATACGGATTCTCCTGCACAGTGGCAGATATGTAAATACGGCATTTACATACCATTTCTGACGCATTACGGTTCGAACACTCGAACACCTATACGGATTCTCCTGCACAGTGGCAGATATGTAAATACGGCGTTTACATACCATTTCTCACGCATTAGGGTTCGAACACTCGAACACCTATACGGATTCTCCTGCACAGTGACAGATATGTAAATACGGCGTTTACATACCTTTTCTGACGCATTACGGTTCGAACACTCGAACAGCTATACGGATTCTCCTGCACAGTGGCAGATATGTAAATACGGCGTTTACATACCATTTCTCACGCATTAGGGTTCGAACACCCGAACACCTATACGGATTCTCCTGCACAGTGGCAAATATGTAAATACGGCGTTTACATACCATTTCTCACGCATTAAGGTTCGAACACTCGAACACCTATGCGGATTCTCCTGCACAGTGGCAGATATGTAAATACGGCGTTTACATACCATTTCTGACGCATTATTGTTCGAACACTGGAACAGCTATACGGATTCTCCTGCACAGTGGCAGATATGTAAATACGGCGTTTGCATACCATTTCTCACGCATTAGGGTTCGAACACTCGAACACCTATACGGATTCTCCTGCACAGTGGCAGATATGTAAATACGGCGTTTCCATACCATTTCTCACGCATTAGGGTTCGAACACTCGAACACCTATGCGGATTCTGCTGCACAGTGGCAGATATGTAAATACGGCGTTTACATACCATTTCTGACGCATTACGGTTTGAACACTCGAACACCTATACGGATTCTCCTGCACAGTGGCAGATATGTAAATACGACGTTTACATACCATTACTCACGCATCACGCTTCGAACACTCGAACACCAATGCGGATTCTCTTGCACCATGGCAGATATGTAAATACGGCGTTTACATACCATTTCTGACGCATTACGGTTCGAACACTCGAACAGCAATACGGATTCTCCTGCACAGTGGCAGATATGTAAATACGGCGTTTACATACCATTTCTGACGCATTACGGTTCGAACACTCGAACACCTATGCGGATTCTCTTGCACAGTGGCAGATATGTAAATACGGCGTTTACATACCATTTCTCACGCATTAGGGTTCGAACAGTTGAACAGCTATGCGGATTCTCCTGCACAGTGGCAGATATGTAAATACGACGTTTACATACCATTTCTGACGCATTACGGTTAGAACACTCGAACACCTATACGGATTCTCCTGCATAGTGGCAGATATGTAAATACGGCATTTACATACCATTTCTGACGCATTACGGTTCGAACACTCGAACACCTATACGGATTCTCCTGCACAGTGGCAGATATGTAAATACGGCGTTTACATACCATTTCTCACGCATTAGGGTTCGAACACTCGAACACCTATACGGATTCTCCTGCACAGTGACAGATATGTAAATACGGCGTTTACATACCTTTTCTGACGCATTACGGTTCGAACACTCGAACAGCTATACGGATTCTCCTGCACAGTGGCAGATATGTAAATACGGCGTTTACATACCATTTCTCACGCATTAGGGTTCGAACACCCGAACACCTATACGGATTCTCCTGCACAGTGGCAGATATGTAAATACGGCGTTTACATACCATTTCTCACGCATTAAGGTTCGAACACTCGAACACCTATGCGGATTCTCCTGCACAGTGGCAGATATGTAAATACGGCGTTTACATACCATTTCTGACGCATTATTGTTCGAACACTGGAACAGCTATACGGATTCTCCTGCACAGTGGCAGATATGTAAATACGGCGTTTGCATACCATTTCTCACGCATTAGGGTTCGAACACTCGAACACCTATACGGATTCTCCTGCACAGTGGCAGATATGTAAATACGGCGTTTCCATACCATTTCTCACGCATTAGGGTTCGAACACTCGAACACCTATGCGGATTCTGCTGCACAGTGGCAGATATGTAAATACGGCGTTTACATACCATTTCTGACGCATTACGGTTTGAACACTCGAACACCTATACGGATTCTCCTGCACAGTGGCAGATATGTAAATACGACGTTTACATACCATTACTCACGCATCACGCTTCGAACACTCGAACACCAATGCGGATTCTCTTGCACCATGGCAGATATGTAAATACGGCGTTTACATACCATTTCTGACGCATTACGGTTCGAACACTCGAACAGCAATACGGATTCTCCTGCACAGTGGCAGATATGTAAATACGGCGTTTACATACCATTTCTGACGCATTACGGTTCGAACACTCGAACACCTATGCGGATTCTCTTGCACAGTGGCAGATATGTAAATACGGCGTTTACATACCATTTCTCACGCATTAGGGTTCGAACAGTCGAACAGCTATGCGGATTCTCCTGCACAGTGGCAGATATGTAAATACGACGTTTACATACCATTTCTGACGCATTACGGTTAAAACACTCGAACAGCTATACGGATTCTCCTGCACAGTGGCAGATATGTAAATACGGCATTTACATACCATTTCTGACGTATTATGGTTCGAACACTCAAACACCTATGCGGATTCTCCGGCACAGTGGCAGATATGTAAATACGGCGTTTACATACCATTTCTCACGCATTAGGGTTCGAACACTCGAACACCTATACGGATTCTCCTGCACAGTGGCAGATATGTAAATACGGCGTTTACATACCATTTCTCACGCATTAAGGTTCGAACACTCGAACACCTATGCGGATTCTCCTGCACAGTGGCAGATATGTAAATACGCCGTTTACACACCATTTCTGACGCATTACGGTTCGAACACTCGAACAGCTATACGGATTCTCCTGCACAGTGGCAGATATGTAAATACGGCGTTTACATACCATTTCTGACGCATTACGGTTCGAATACTCGAACACCTATACGGATTCTCCTGCACAGTGGCAGATATGTAAATACGGCATTTACATACCATTTCTGACGCATTACGGTTCGAACACTCGAACACCTATACGGATTCTCCTGCACAGTGGCAGATTTGTAAATACGGCGTTTACATACCATTTCTCACGCATTAGGGTTCGAACACTCGAACACCTATACGGATTTTCCTGCACAGTGGCAGATATGTAAATACGGCGTTTATATACCATTTCTCACGCATTAAGGTTCGAACACTCGAACACCTATGCGGATTCTCCTGCACAGTGGCAGATATGTAAATACGGCGTTTACATACCATTTCTGACGCATTATTGTTCGAACACTGGAACAGCTATACGGATTCTCCTGCACAGTGGCAGATATGTAAATACGGCGTTTACATACCATTTCTCACGCATTAGGGTTCGAACACTCGAACACCTATACGGATTCTCCTGCACAGTGGCAGATATGTAAATACGGCGTTTACATACCATTTCGCACGCATTAAGGTTCGAACACTCGAACACCTATGCGGATTCTCCTGCACAGTGGCAGATATGTAAATACGGCCTTTACATACCATTTCTGACGCATTATTGTTCGAACACTCGAACAGCTATACGGATTCTCCTCCACAGTGGCAGATATGTAAATACGGCGTTTACATACCATTTCTGACGCATTACGGTTCGAACACTCGAACACCTATGCGGATTCTCCAGCACAGTGGCAGATATGTAAATACGGCGTTTGCATACCATTTCTCACGCATTAGGGTTCGAACACTCGAACACCTATACGGATTCTCCTGCACAGTGGCAGATATGTAAATACGGCGTTTACATACCATTTCTCACACATTAAGGTTCGAACACTCGAACACCTATGCGGATTCTCCTGCACAGTGGCAGATATGTAAATACGGCGTTTACATACCATTTCTGACGCATTACGGTTTGAACAGTCGAACACCAATACGGACTCTCCTGCACAGTGGCAGATATGTAAATACGGCGTTTACATACCATTTCTCACGCATTAAGGTTCGAACACTCGAACACCAATGCGGATTCTCTTGCACCATGGCAGATATGTAAATACAGCGTTTACATACCATTTCTGACGCATTACGGTTTGAACACTCGAACAGCAATACGGATTCTCCTGCACAGTGGCAGATATGTAAATACGGCGTTTACATACCATTTCTGACGCATTACGGTTCGAACAATCGAACACCTATGCGGATTCTCTTGCACAGTGGCAGATATGTAAATACGGCGTTTACATACCATTTCACACGCATTAGGGTTCGAACAGTCGAACAGCTATGCGGATTCTCCTGCACAGTGGCAGATATGTAAATACGACGTTTACATACCATTTCTGACGCATTACGGTTCGAACACTCGAACAGCTATACGGATTCTCCTGCACAGTGGCAGATATGTAAATACGGCGTTTACATACCATTTCTCACGCATTAGGGTTCGAACACTCGAACACCTATACGGATTCTCCTGCACAGTGGCACATATGTAAATACGGCGTTTACATACCATTTCGCACGCATTAAGGTTCGAACACTCGAACACCTATGCGGATTCTCCTGCACAGTGGCAGATATGTAAATACGGCGATTACATACCATTTCTGACGCATTATTGTTCGAACACTCGAACAGCTATACGGATTCTCCTCCACAGTGGCAGATATGTAAATACGGCGTTTACATACCATTTGTGACGCATTACGGTTCGAACACTCGAACACCTATGCGGATTCTCCAGCACAGTGGCAGATATGTAAATACGGCGTTTACATACCATTTCTCACGCATTAGGGTTCGAACACTCGAACACCTATACGGATTCTCCTGCACAGTGGCAGATATGTAAATACGACGTTTACATACCATTTCTCACACATTAAGGTTCGAACACTCGAACACCTATGCGGATTCTCCTGCACAGTGGCAGATATGTAAATACGGCGTTTACATACCATTTCTGACGCATTACGGTTTGAACAGTCGAACACCAATACGGACTCTCCTGCACAGTGGCAGATATGTAAATACGGCGTTTACATACCATTTCTCACGCATTAAGGTTCGAACACTCGAACACCAATGCGGATTCTCTTGCACCATGGCAGATATGTAAATACAGCGTTTACATACCATTTCTGACGCATTACGGTTTGAACACTCGAACAGCAATACGGATTCTCCTGCACAGTGGCAGATATGTAAATACGGCGTTTACATACCATTTCTGACGCATTACGGTTCGAACAATCGAACACCTATGCGGATTCTCTTGCACAGTGGCAGATATGTAAATACGGCGTTTACATACCATTTCACACGCATTAGGGTTCGAACAGTCGAACAGCTATGCGGATTCTCCTGCACAGTGGCAGATATGTAAATACGACGTTTACATACCATTTCTGACGCATTACGGTTCGAACACTCGAACAGCTATACGGATTCTCCTGCACAGTGGCAGATATGTAAATACGGCGTTTACATACCATTTCTCACGCATTAGGGTTCGAACACTCGAACACCTATACGGATTCTCCTGCACAGTGGCACATATGTAAATACGGCGTTTACATACCATTTCGCACGCATTAAGGTTCGAACACTCGAACACCTATGCGGATTCTCCTGCACAGTGGCAGATATGTAAATACGGCGATTACATACCATTTCTGACGCATTATTGTTCGAACACTCGAACAGCTATACGGATTCTCCTCCACAGTGGCAGATATGTAAATACGGCGTTTACATACCATTTGTGACGCATTACGGTTCGAACACTCGAACACCTATGCGGATTCTCCAGCACAGTGGCAGATATGTAAATACGGCGTTTACATACCATTTCTCACGCATTAGGGTTCGAACACTCGAACACCTATACGGATTCTCCTGCACAGTGGCAGATATGTAAATACGACGTTTACATACCATTTCTCACACATTAAGGTTCGAACACTCGAACACCTATGCGGATTCTCCTGCACAGTGGCAGATATGTAAATACGGCGTTTACATTCCATTTCTGACGCATTACGGTTTGAACACTCGAACACCTATACGGACTCTCCTGCACAGTGGCAGATATGTAAATACGGCGTTTACATACCATTTCTCACGCATTAAGGTTCGAACACTCGAACACCTATGCGGATTCTCCTGCACAGTGGCAGATATGTAAATACGGCGTTTACACACCATTTCTCACGCATTAGGGTTCGAACACTCGAACACCTGTGCGGATTCTCTTGCACAGTGGCAGATATGTAAATACGGCGTTTACATACCATTTCTCACGCATTAGGGTTCGAACAGTCGAACACCTATGCGGATTCTCCTGCACAGTGGCAGATATGTAAATACGACGTTTACATACCATTTCAGACGCATTACGGTTCGAACACTCGAACAGCTATACGGATTCTCCTGCACAGTGGCAGATATGTAAATACGGCATTTACATACCACTTCTGACGCATTATGGTTCGAACACTCAAACACCTATGCGGATTCTCCGGCACAGTGGCAGATATGTAAATACGGCGTTTACATACCATTTCTCACGCATTAGGGTTCGAACACTCGAACACCTATACGGATTCTCCTGCACAGTGGCAGATATGTAAATACGGCGTTTACATACCATTTCTCACGCATTAAGGTTCGAACACTCGAACACCTATGCGGATTCTCCTGCACAGTGGCAGATATGTAAATACGGCGTTTACACACCATTTCTGACGCATTACGGTTCGAACACTCGAACAGCTATACGGATTCTCCTGCACAGTGGCAGATATGTAAATACGGCGTTTACATACCTTTTCTGACGCATTACGGTTTGAACACTCGAACACCTATACGGACTCTCCTGCACAGTGGCAGATATGTAAATACGGCGTTTACATACCATTTCTCACGCATTAAGGTTCGAACACTCGAACACCTATGCGGATTCTCCGGCACAGTGGCAGATATGTAAATACGGCGTTTACACACCATTTCTCACGCATTTGGGTTCGAACACTCGAACACCTGTGCGGATTCTCTTGCACAGTGGCAGATATGTAAATACGGCGTTTACATACCATTTCTCACGCATTAGGGTTCGAACAGTCGAACACCTATGCGGATTCTCCTGCACAGTGGCAGATATGTAAATACGGCGTTTACACACCATTTCTGACGCATTACGGTTCGAACACTCGAACAGCTATACGGATTCTCCTGCACAGTGGCAGATATGTAAATACGGCGTTTACATACCTTTTCTGACGCATTACGGTTTGAACACTCGAACACCTATACGGACTCTCCTGCACAGTGGCAGATATGTAAATACGGCGTTTACATACCATTTCTCACGCATTAAGGTTCGAACACTCGAACACCTATGCGGATTCTCCGGCACAGTGGCAGATATGTAAATACGGCGTTTACACACCATTTCTCACGCATTAGGGTTCGAACACTCGAACACCTGTGCGGATTCTCTTGCACAGTGGCAGATATGTAAATACGGCGTTTACATACCATTTCTCACGCATTAGGGTTCGAACAGTCGAACACCTATGCGGATTCTCCTGCACAGTGGCAGATATGTAAATACGACGTTTACATACCATTTCAGACGCATTACGGTTCGAACACTCGAACAGCTATACGGATTCTCCTGCACAGTGGCAGATATGTAAATACGGCATTTACATACCACTTCTGACGCATTATGGTTCGAACACTCAAACACCTATGCGGATTCTCCGGCACAGTGGCAGATATGTAAATACGGCGTTTACATACCATTTCTCACGCATTAAGGTTCGAACACTCGAACACCTATGCGGATTCTCCTGCACAGTGGCAGATATGTAAATCGGCGTTTACACACCATTTCTCACGCATTAGGGTTCGAACACTCGAACACCTATGCGGATTCTCTTGCACAGTGGCAGATATGTAAATACGGCGTTTACATACCATTTCTCACGCATTAGGGTTCGAACAGTCGAACACCTATACGAATTCTCCTGCACAGTGGCAGATATGTAAATACGGCGTTTACACACCATTTCTGACGCATTACGGTTCGAACACTCGAACACCTATACGGATTCTCCTGCACAGTGGCAGATATGTAAATACGGCGTTTCCATACCATTTCTCACGCATTAGGGTTCGAACACTCGAACAGCTATGCGGATTCTCCTACACAGTGGCAGATATGTAAATACGGCGTTTACATACCATTTCTCACGCATTAGGGTTCGAACACTCGAACACCTATACGGATTCTGCTGCACAGTGGCAGATATGTAAATACGGCGTTTACATACCATTTCTCACGCATTAAGGTTCGAACACTCGAACACCTATGCGGATTCTCCTGCACAGTGGCAGATATGTAAATACGGCGTTTACACACCATTTCTGACGCATTACGGTTCGAACACTCGAACAGCTATACGGATTCTCCTGCACAGTGGCAGATATGTAAATACGGCGTTTACATACCTTTTCTGACGCATTACGGTTTGAACACTCGAACACCTATACGGACTCTCCTGCACAGTGGCAGATATGTAAATACGGCGTTTACATACCATTTCTCACGCATTAAGGTTCGAACACTCGAACACCTATGCGGATTCTCCGGCACAGTGGCAGATATGTAAATACGGCGTTTACACACCATTTCTCACGCATTAGGGTTCGAACACTCGAACACCTGTGCGGATTCTCTTGCACAGTGGCAGATATGTAAATACGGCGTTTACATACCATTTCTCACGCATTAGGGTTCGAACAGTCGAACACCTATGCGGATTCTCCTGCACAGTGGCAGATATGTAAATACGGCGTTTACACACCATTTCTGACACATTACGGTTCGAACACTCGAACAGCTATACGGATTCTCCTGCACAGTGGCAGATATGTAAATACGGCGTTTACATACCTTTTCTGACGCATTACGGTTTGAACACTCGAACACCTATACGGACTCTCCTGCACAGTGGCAGATATGTAAATACGGCGTTTACATACCATTTCTCACGCATTAAGGTTCGAACACTCGAACACCTATGCGGATTCTCCTGCACAGTGGCAGATATGTAAATACGGCGTTTACACACCATTTCTCACGCATTAGGGTTCGAACACTCGAACAGCTGTGCGGATTCTCTTGCACAGTGGCAGATATGTAAATACGGCATTTACATACCATTTCTCACGCATTATGGTTCGAACACTCAAACACCTATGCGGATTCTCCGGCACAGTGGCAGATATGTAAATACGGCGTTTACATACCATTTCTCACGCATTAGGGTTCGAACACTCGAACACCTATACGGATTCTCCTGCACAGTGGCAGATATGTAAATACGGCGTTTACATACCATTTCTCACGCATTAAGGTTCGAACACTGGAACAGCTATACGGATTCTCCTACACAGTGGCAGATATGTAAATACGGCGTTTACATACCATTTCTCACGCATTAGGGTTCGAACACTCGAACACCTATGCGGATTCTCCTGCACAGTGGCAGATATGTAAATACGGCGTTTACATACCATTTCTCACGCATTAAGGTTCGAACACTTGAACACCTATGCGGATTCTCCTGCACAGTGGCAGATTTCTAAATACGGCGTTTACATACCATTTCTGACGCATTATTGTTCGAACACTCGAACAGCTATACGGATTCTCCTGCAGAGTGGCAGATATGTAAATACGGCGTTTACATACCATTTTTGACGCATTACGGTTCGAACACTCGAACACCTATGCGGATTCTCCAGCACAGTGGCAGATATGTAAATACGGCGTTTACATACCATTTCTCACGCATTAGGGTTCGAACACTCGAACACCTATACGGAT
The DNA here is from genome assembly GCF_055761805.1 of Camellia sinensis. Taxonomy (NCBI): domain Eukaryota; kingdom Viridiplantae; phylum Streptophyta; class Magnoliopsida; order Ericales; family Theaceae; genus Camellia; species Camellia sinensis. The sequence continues at coordinate 51,201,751 of NC_138965.1, forward strand.
TCTCCTGCACAGTGGCAGATATGTAAATACGGCGTTTACACACCATTTCTGACGCATTACGGTTCGAACACTCGAACAGCTATACGGATTCTCCTGCATAGTGGCAGATATGTAAATACGGCGTTTACATACCTTTTCTGACGCATTACGGTTTGAACACTCGAACACCTATACGGACTCTCCTGCACAGTGGCAGATATGTAAATACGGCGTTTACATACCATTTCTCACGCATTAAGGTTCGAACACTCGAACACCTATGCGGATTCTCCTGCACAGTGGCAGATATGTAAATACGGCGTTTACACACCATTTCTCACGCATTAGGGTTCGAACACTCGAACAACTGTGCGGATTCTCTTGCACAGTGGCAGATATGTAAATACGGCGTTTACATACCATTTCTCACGCATTAGGGTTCGAACACTCGAACACCTATGCGGATTCTCCTGCACAGTGGCAGATATGTAAATACGACGTTTACATACCATTTCAGACGCACTACGGTTCGAACACTCGAACAGCTATACGGATTCTCCTGCACAGTGGCAGATATGTAAATACGGCATTTACATACCACTTCTGACGCATTATGGTTCGAACACTCAAACACCTATGCGGATTCTCCGGCACAGTGGCAGATATGTAAATACGGCGTTTACATACCATTTCTCACGCATTAGGGTTCGAACACTCGAACACCTATACGGATTCTCCTGCACAGTGGCAGATATGTAAATACGGCGTTTACATACCATTTCTCACGCATTAAGGTTCGAACACTCGAACACCTATGCGGATTCTCCTGCACAGTGGCAGATATGTAAATACGGCGTTTACACACCATTTCTGACGCATTACGGTTCGAACACTCGAACAGCTATACGGATTCTCCTGCACAGTGGCAGATATGTAAATACGGCGTTTACATACCTTTTCTGACGCATTACGGTTTGAACACTCGAACACCTATACGGACTCTCCTGCACAGTGGCAGATATGTAAATACGGCGTTTACATACCATTTCTCACGCATTAAGGTTCGAACACTCGAACACCTATGCGGATTCTCCGGCACAGTGGCAGATATGTAAATACGGCGTTTACACACCATTTCTCACGCATTTGGGTTCGAACACTCGAACACCTGTGCGGATTCTCTTGCACAGTGGCAGATATGTAAATACGGCGTTTACATACCATTTCTCACGCATTAGGGTTCGAACAGTCGAACACCTATGCGGATTCTCCTGCACAGTGGCAGATATGTAAATACGGCGTTTACACACCATTTCTGACGCATTACGGTTCGAACACTCGAACAGCTATACGGATTCTCCTGCACAGTGGCAGATATGTAAATACGGCGTTTACATACCTTTTCTGACGCATTACGGTTTGAACACTCGAACACCTATACGGACTCTCATGCACAGTGGCAGATATGTAAATACGGCGTTTACATACCATTTCTCACGCATTAAGGTTCGAACACTCGAACACCTATGCGGATTCTCCTGCACAGTGGCAGATATGTAAATACGGCGTTTACACACCATTTCTCACGCATTAGGGTTCGAACACTCGAACACCTGTGCGGATTCTCTTGCACAGTGGCAGATATGTAAATACGGCGTTTACATACCATTTCTCACGCATTAGGGTTCGAACAGTCGAACAGCTATACGGATTCTCCTGCACAGTGGCAGATATGTAAATACGGCGTTTACATACCTTTTCTGACGCATTACGGTTTGAACACTCGAACACCTATACGGACTCTCCTGCACAGTGGCAGATATGTAAATACGGCGTTTACATACCATTTCTCACGCATTAAGGTTCGAACACTCGAACACCTATGCGGATTCTCCGGCACAGTGGCAGATATGTAAATACGGCGTTTACACACCATTTCTCACGCATTAGGGTTCGAACACTCGAACACCTGTGCGGATTCTCTTGCACAGTGGCAGATATGTAAATACGGCGTTTACATACCATTTCTCACGCATTAGGGTTCGAACAGTCGAACACCTATGCGGATTCTCCTGCACAGTGGCAGATATGTAAATACGGCGTTTACACACCATTTCTGACACATTACGGTTCGAACACTCGAACAGCTATACGGATTCTCCTGCACAGTGGCAGATATGTAAATACGGCGTTTACATACCTTTTCTGACGCATTACGGTTTGAACACTCGAACACCTATACGGACTCTCCTGCACAGTGGCAGATATGTAAATACGGCGTTTACATACCATTTCTCACGCATTAAGGTTCGAACACTCGAACACCTATGCGGATTCTCCTGCACAGTGGCAGATATGTAAATACGGCGTTTACACACCATTTCTCACGCATTAGGGTTCGAACACTCGAACACCTGTGCGGATTCTCTTGCACAGTGGCAGATATGTAAATACGGCGTTTACATACCATTTCTCACGCATTAGGGTTCGAACAGTCGAACACCTATGCGGATTCTCCTGCACAGTGGCAGATATGTAAATACGACGTTTACATACCATTTCAGACGCATTACGGTTCGAACACTCGAACAGCTATACGGATTCTCCTGCACAGTGGCAGATATGTAAATACGGCATTTACATACCACTTCTGACGCATTATGGTTCGAACACTCAAACACCTATGCGGATTCTCCGGCACAGTGGCAGATATGTAAATACGGCGTTTACATACCATTTCTCACGCATTAGGGTTCGAACACTCGAACACCTATACGGATTCTCCTGCACAGTGGCAGATATGTAAATACGGCGTTTACATACCATTTCTCACGCATTAAGGTTCGAACACTCGAACACCTATGCGGATTCTCCTGCACAGTGGCAGATATGTAAATACGGCGTTTACATACCATTTCTGACGCATTATTGTTCGAACACTGGAACAGCTATACGGATTCTCCTGCACAGTGGCAGATATGTAAATACGGCGTTTGCATACCATTTCTCACGCATTAGGGTTCGAACACTCGAACACCTATACGGATTCTCCTGCACAGTGGCAGATATGTAAATACGGCGTTTCCATACCATTTCTCACGCATTAGGGTTCGAACACTCGAACACCTATGCGGATTCTGCTGCACAGTGGCAGATATGTAAATACGGCGTTTACATACCATTTCTGACGCATTACGGTTTGAACACTCGAACAGCTATACGGATTCTCCTGCACAGTGGCAGATATGTAAATACGACGTTTACATACCATTACTCACGCATTACGCTTCGAACACTCGAACACCAATGCGGATTCTCTTGCACCATGGCAGATATGTAAATACGGCGTTTACATACCATTTCTAACGCATTACGGTTCGAACACTCGAACAGCAATACGGATTCTCCTGCACAGTGGCAGATATGTAAATACGGCGTTTACATACCATTTCTGACGCATTACGGTTCGAACACTCGAACACCTATGCGGATTCTCTTGCACAGTGGCAGATATGTAAATACGGCGTTTACATACCATTTCTCACGCATTAGGGTTCGAACAGTCGAACAGCTATGCGGATTCTCCTGCACAGTGGCAGATATGTAAATACGACGTTTACATACCATTTCTGACGCATTACGGTTAGAACACTCGAACAGCTATACGGATTCTCCTGCACAGTGGCAGATATGTAAATACGGCATTTACATACCATTTCTGACGTATTATGGTTCGAACACTCAAACACCTATGCGGATTCTCCGGCACAGTGGCAGATATGTAAATACGGCGTTTACATACCATTTCTCACGCATTAGGGTTCGAACACTCGAACACCTATACGGATTCTCCTGCACAGTGGCAGATATGTAAATACGGCGTTTACATACCATTTCTCACGCATTAAGGTTCGAACACTCGAACACCTATGCGGATTCTCCTGCACAGTGGCAGATATGTAAATACGGCGTTTACACACCATTTCTGACGCATTACGGTTCGAACACTCAAACAGCTATACGGATTCTCCTGCACAGTGGCAGATATGTAAATACGGCGTTTACATACCATTTCTGACGCATTACGGTTCGAATACTCGAACACCTATACGGATTCTCCTGCACAGTGGCAGATATGTAAATACGGCATTTACATACCATTTCTGACGCATTACGGTTCGAACACTCGAACACCTATACGGATTCTCCTGCACAGTGGCAGATTTGTAAATACGGCGTTTACATACCATTTCTCACGCATTAGGGTTAGAACACTCGAACACCTATACGGATTTTCCTGCACAGTGGCAGATATGTAAATACGGCGTTTATATACCATTTCTCACGCATTAAGGTTCGAACACTCGAACACCTATGCGGATTCTCCTGCACAGTGGCAGATATGTAAATACGGCGTTTACATACCATTTCTGACGCATTATTGTTCGAACACTGGAACAGCTATACGGATTCTCCTGCACAGTGGCAGATATGTAAATACGGCGTTTACATACCATTTCTCACGCATTAGGGTTCGAACACTCGAACACCTATACGGATTCTCCTGCACAGTGGCAGATATGTAAATACGGCGTTTACATACCATTTCGCACGCATTAAGGTTCGAACACTCGAACACCTATGCGGATTCTCCTGCACAGTGGCAGATATGTAAATATGGCCTTTACATACCATTTCTGACGCATTATTGTTCGAACACTCGAACAGCTATACGGATTCTCCTCCACAGTGGCAGATATGTAAATACGGCGTTTACATACCATTTCTGACGCATTACGGTTCGAACACTCGAACACCTATGCGGATTCTCCAGCACAGTGGCAGATATGTAAATACGGCGTTTGCATACCATTTCTCACGCATTAGGGTTCGAACACTCGAACACCTATACGGATTCTCCTGCACAGTGGCAGATATGTAAATACGGCGTTTACATACCATTTCTCACACATTAAGGTTCGAACACTCGAACACCTATGCGGATTCTCCTGCACAGTGGCAGATATGTAAATACGGCGTTTACATACCATTTCTGACGCATTACGGTTTGAACAGTCGAACACCTATACGGACTCTCCTGCACAGTGGCAGATATGTAAATACGGCGTTTACATAGCATTTCTCACGCATTAAGGTTCGAACACTCGAACACCAATGCGGATTCTCTTGCACCATGGCAGATATGTAAATACAGCGTTTACATACCATTTCTGACGCATTACGGTTTGAACACTCGAACAGCAATACGGATTCTCCTGCACAGTGGCAGATATGTAAATACGGCGTTTACATACCATTTCTGACGCATTACGGTTCGAACAATCGAACACCTATGCGGATTCTCTTGCACAGTGGCAGATATGTAAATACGGCGTTTACATACCATTTCTCACGCATTAGGGTTCGAACAGTCGAACAGCTATGCGGATTCTCCTGCACAGTGGCAGATATGTAAATACGACGTTTACATACCATTTCTGACGCATTACGGTTCGAACACTCGAACAGCTATACGGATTCTCCTGCACAGTGGCAGATATGTAAATACGGCATTTACATACCATTTCTCACGCATTAGGGTTCGAACACTCGAACACCTATACGGATTCTCCTGCACAGTGGCACATATGTAAATACGGCGTTTACATACCATTTCGCACGCATTAAGGTTCGAACACTCGAACACCTATGCGGATTCTCCTGCACAGTGGCAGATATGTAAATACGGCGATTACATACCATTTCTGACGCATTATTGTTCGAACACTCGAACAGCTATACGGATTCTCCTCCACAGTGGCAGATATGTAAATACGGCGTTTACATACCATTTGTGACGCATTACGGTTCGAACACTCGAACACCTATGCGGATTCTCCAGCACAGTATCAGATATGTAAATACGGCGTTTACATACCATTTCTCACGCATTAGGGTTCGAACACTCGAACACCTATACGGATTCTCCTGCACAGTGGCAGATATGTAAATACGACGTTTACATACCATTTCTCACACATTAAGGTTCGAACACTCGAACACCTATGCGGATTCTCCTGCACAGTGGCAGATATGTAAATACGGCGTTTACATTCCATTTCTGACGCATTACGGTTTGAACACTCGAACACCTATACGGACTCTCCTGCACAGTGGCAGATATGTAAATACGGCGTTTACATACCATTTCTCACGCATTAAGGTTCGAACACTCGAACACCTATGCGGATTCTCCTGCACAGTGGCAGATATGTAAATACGGCGTTTACATACCATTTCTCACGCATTAGGGTTCGAACACTCGAACACCTATACGGATTCTCCTGCACAGTGGCAGATATGTAAATACGGCGTTTACACACCATTTCTGACGCATTACGGTTCGAACACTCGAACAGCTATACGGATTCTCCTGCACAGTGGCAGATATGTAAATACGGCGTTTACATACCATTTCTGACGCATTATTGTTCGAACACTGGAACAGCTATACGGATTCTCCTACACAGTGGCAGATATGTAAATACGGCGTTTACATACCATTTCTCACGCATTAGGGTTCGAACACTCGAACACCTATGCGGATTCTCCTGCACAGTGGCAGATATGTAAATACGGCGTTTACATACCATTTCTCACGCATTAAGGTTCGAACACTTGAACACCTATGCGGATTCTCCTGCACAGTGGCAGATTTCTAAATACGGCGTTTACATACCATTTCTGACGCATTATTGTTCGAACACTCGAACAGCTATACGGATTCTCCTGCACAGTGGCAGATATGTAAATACGGCGTTTACATACCATTTTTGACGCATTACGGTTCGAACACTCGAACACCTATGCGGATTCTCCAGCACAGTGGCAGATATGTAAATACGGCGTTTACATACCATTTCTGACGCATTATTGTTCGAACACTGGAACAGCTATACGGATTCTCCTGCACAGTGACAGATATGTAAATACGGCGTTTACATACCATTTCTCACGCATTAGGGTTCGAACACTCGAACACCTATACGGATTCTCCTGCACAGTGGCAGATATGTAAATACGGCGTTTACATACCATTTCGCACGCATTAAGGTTCGAACACTCGAACACCTATGCGGATTCTCCTGCACAGTGGCAGATATGTAAATATGGCCTTTACATACCATTTCTGACGCATTATTGTTCGAACACTCGAACAGCTATACGGATTCTCCTCCACAGTGGCAGATATGTAAATACGGCGTTTACATACCATTTCTGACGCATTACGGTTCGAACACTCGAACACCTATGCGGATTCTCCAGCACAGTGGCAGATATGTAAATACGGCGTTTGCATACCATTTCTCACGCATTAGGGTTCGAACACTCGAACACCTATACGGATTCTCCTGCACAGTGGCAGATATGTAAATACGGCGTTTACATACCATTTCTCACACATTAAGGTTCGAACACTCGAACACCTATGCGGATTCTCCTGCACAGTGGCAGATATGTAAATACGGCGTTTACATACCATTTCTGACGCATTACGGTTTGAACAGTCGAACACCTATACGGACTCTCCTGCACAGTGGCAGATATGTAAATACGGCGTTTACATAGCATTTCTCACGCATTAAGGTTCGAACACTCGAACACCAATGCGGATTCTCTTGCACCATGGCAGATATGTAAATACAGCGTTTACATACCATTTCTGACGCATTACGGTTTGAACACTCGAACAGCAATACGGATTCTCCTGCACAGTGGCAGATATGTAAATACGGCGTTTACATACCATTTCTGACGCATTACGGTTCGAACAATCGAACACCTATGCGGATTCTCTTGCACAGTGGCAGATATGTAAATACGGCGTTTACATACCATTTCTCACGCATTAGGGTTCGAACAGTCGAACAGCTATGCGGATTCTCCTGCACAGTGGCAGATATGTAAATACGACGTTTACATACCATTTCTGACGCATTACGGTTCGAACACTCGAACAGCTATACGGATTCTCCTGCACAGTGGCAGATATGTAAATACGGCATTTACATACCATTTCTCACGCATTAGGGTTCGAACACTCGAACACCTATACGGATTCTCCTGCACAGTGGCACATATGTAAATACGGCGTTTACATACCATTTCGCACGCATTAAGGTTCGAACACTCGAACACCTATGCGGATTCTCCTGCACAGTGGCAGATATGTAAATACGGCGATTACATACCATTTCTGACGCATTATTGTTCGAACACTCGAACAGCTATACGGATTCTCCTCCACAGTGGCAGATATGTAAATACGGCGTTTACATACCATTTGTGACGCATTACGGTTCGAACACTCGAACACCTATGCGGATTCTCCAGCACAGTGGCAGATATGTAAATACGGCGTTTACATACCATTTCTCACGCATTAGGGTTCGAACACTCGAACACCTATACGGATTCTCCTGCACAGTGGCAGATATGTAAATACGACGTTTACATACCATTTCTCACACATTAAGGTTCGAACACTCGAACACCTATGCGGATTCTCCTGCACAGTGGCAGATATGTAAATACGGCGTTTACATTCCATTTCTGACGCATTACGGTTTGAACACTCGAACACCTATACGGACTCTCCTGCACAGTGGCAGATATGTAAATACGGCGTTTACATACCATTTCTCACGCATTAAGGTTCGAACACTCGAACACCTATGCGGATTCTCCTGCACAGTGGCAGATATGTAAATACGGCGTTTACATACCATTTCTCACGCATTAGGGTTCGAACACTCGAACACCTATACGGATTCTCCTGCACAGTGGCAGATATGTAAATACGGCGTTTACACACCATTTCTGACGCATTACGGTTCGAACACTCGAACAGCTATACGGATTCTCCTGCACAGTGGCAGATATGTAAATACGGCGTTTACATACCATTTCTGACGCATTATTGTTCGAACACTGGAACAGCTATACGGATTCTCCTACACAGTGGCAGATATGTAAATACGGCGTTTACATACCATTTCTCACGCATTAGGGTTCGAACACTCGAACACCTATGCGGATTCTCCTGCACAGTGGCAGATATGTAAATACGGCGTTTACATACCATTTCTCACGCATTAAGGTTCGAACACTTGAACACCTATGCGGATTCTCCTGCACAGTGGCAGATTTCTAAATACGGCGTTTACATACCATTTCTGACGCATTATTGTTCGAACACTCGAACAGCTATACGGATTCTCCTGCACAGTGGCAGATATGTAAATACGGCGTTTACATACCATTTTTGACGCATTACGGTTCGAACACTCGAACACCTATGCGGATTCTCCAGCACAGTGGCAGATATGTAAATACGGCGTTTACATACCATTTCTGACGCATTATTGTTCGAACACTCGAACACCTATACGGATTCTCCTGCACAGTGGCAGATATGTAAATACGGCGTTTACATACCATTTCTCACGCATTAGGGTTCGAACACTCGAACACCTATACGGATTCTCCTGCACAGTGGCAGATATGTAAATACGGCGTTTACATACCATTTCGCACGCATTAAGGTTCGAACACTCGAACACCTATGCGGATTCTCCTGCACAGTGGCAGATATGTAAATATGGCCTTTACATACCATTTCTGACGCATTATTGTTCGAACACTCGAACAGCTATACGGATTCTCCTCCACAGTGGCAGATATGTAAATACGGCGTTTACATACCATTTCTGACGCAATACGGTTCGAACACTCGAACACCTATGCGGATTCTCCAGCACAGTGGCAGATATGTAAATACGGCGTTTGCATACCATTTCTCACGCATTAGGGTTCGAACACTCGAACACCTATACGGATTCTCCTGCACAGTGGCAGATATGTAAATACGGCGTTTACATACCATTTCTCACACATTAAGGTTCGAACACTCGAACACCTATGCGGATTCTCCTGCACAGTGGCAGATATGTAAATACGGCGTTTACATACCATTTCTGACGCATTACGGTTTGAACAGTCGAACACCTATACGGACTCTCCTGCACAGTGGCAGATATGTAAATACGGCGTTTACATAGCATTTCTCACGCATTAAGGTTCGAACACTCGAACACCAATGCGGATTCTCTTGCACCATGGCAGATATGTAAATACAGCGTTTACATACCATTTCTGACGCATTACGGTTTGAACACTCGAACAGCAATACGGATTCTCCTGCACAGTGGCAGATATGTAAATACGGCGTTTACATACCATTTCTGACGCATTACGGTTCGAACAATCGAACACCTATGCGGATTCTCTTGCACAGTGGCAGATATGTAAATACGGCGTTTACATACCATTTCTCACGCATTAGGGTTCGAACAGTCGAACAGCTATGCGGATTCTCCTGCACAGTGGCAGATATGTAAATACGACGTTTACATACCATTTCTGACGCATTACGGTTCGAACACTCGAACAGCTATACGGATTCTCCTGCACAGTGGCAGATATGTAAATACGGCATTTACATACCATTTCTCACGCATTAGGGTTCGAACACTCGAACACCTATACGGATTCTCCTGCACAGTGGCACATATGTAAATACGGCGTTTACATACCATTTCGCACGCATTAAGGTTCGAACACTCGAACACCTATGCGGATTCTCCTGCACAGTGGCAGATATGTAAATACGGCGATTACATACCATTTCTGACGCATTATTGTTCGAACACTCGAACAGCTATACGGATTCTCCTCCACAGTGGCAGATATGTAAATACGGCGTTTACATACCATTTGTGACGCATTACGGTTCGAACACTCGAACACCTATGCGGATTCTCCAGCACAGTGGCAGATATGTAAATACGGCGTTTACATACCATTTCTCACGCATTAGGGTTCGAACACTCGAACACCTATACGGATTCTCCTGCACAGTGGCAGATATGTAAATACGACGTTTACATACCATTTCTCACACATTAAGGTTCGAACACTCGAACACCTATGCGGATTCTCCTGCACAGTGGCAGATATGTAAATACGGCGTTTACATTCCATTTCTGACGCATTACGGTTTGAACACTCGAACACCTATACGGACTCTCCTGCACAGTGGCAGATATGTAAATACGGCGTTTACATACCATTTCTCACGCATTAAGGTTCGAACACTCGAACACCTATGCGGATTCTCCTGCACAGTGGCAGATATGTAAATACGGCGTTTACATACCATTTCTCACGCATTAGGGTTCGAACACTCGAACACCTATACGGATTCTCCTGCACAGTGGCAGATATGTAAATACGGCGTTTACACACCATTTCTGACGCATTACGGTTCGAACACTCGAACAGCTATACGGATTCTCCTGCACAGTGGCAGATATGTAAATACGGCGTTTACATACCATTTCTGACGCATTATTGTTCGAACACTGGAACAGCTATACGGATTCTCCTACACAGTGGCAGATATGTAAATACGGCGTTTACATACCATTTCTCACGCATTAGGGTTCGAACACTCGAACACCTATGCGGATTCTCCTGCACAGTGGCAGATATGTAAATACGGCGTTTACATACCATTTCTCACGCATTAAGGTTCGAACACTTGAACACCTATGCGGATTCTCCTGCACAGTGGCAGATTTCTAAATACGGCGTTTACATACCATTTCTGACGCATTATTGTTCGAACACTCGAACAGCTATACGGATTCTCCTGCACAGTGGCAGATATGTAAATACGGCGTTTACATACCATTTTTGACGCATTACGGTTCGAACACTCGAACACCTATGCGGATTCTCCAGCACAGTGGCAGATATGTAAATACGGCGTTTACATACCATTTCTCACGCATTAGGGTTCGAACACTCGAACACCTATACGGATTCTCCTGCACAGTGGCAGATATGTAAATACGGCGTTTACACACCATTTCTGACGCATTACGGTTCGAACACTCGAACAGCTATACGGATTCTCCTGCATAGTGGCAGATATGTAAATACGGCGTTTACATACCTTTTCTGACGCATTACGGTTTGAACACTCGAACACCTATACGGACTCTCCTGCACAGTGGCAGATATGTAAATACGGCGTTTACATACCATTTCTCACGCATTAAGGTTCGAACACTCGAACACCTATGCGGATTCTCCTGCACAGTGGAAGATATGTAAATACGGCGTTTACACACCATTTCTCACGCATTAGGGTTCGAACACTCGAACACCTGTGCGGATTCTCTTGCACAGTGGCAGATATGTAAATACGGCGTTTACATACCATTTCTCACGCATTAGGGTTCGAACAGTCGAACACCTATGCGGATTCTCCTGCACAGTGGCAGATATGTAAATACGACGTTTACATACCATTTCTGACGCATTACGGTTCGAACACTCGAACAGCTATACGGATTCTCCTGCACAGTGGCAGATATGTAAATACGGCATTTACATACCATTTCTGACGCATTACGGTTCGAACACTCAAACACCTATGCGGATTCTCCGGCACAGTGGCAGATATGTAAATACGGCGTTTACATACCATTTCTCACGCATTAGGGTTCGAACACTCGAACACCTATACGGATTCCCCGGCACAGTGGCAGATATGTAAATACGGCGTTTACATACCATTTCTAACGCATTAAGGTTCGAACACTCGAACACCTATGCGGATTCTCCTGCACAGTGGCAGATATGTAAATACGGCGTTTACATACCATTTCTGACGCATTACGGTTCGAACACTGAACAGCTATACGGATTCTCCTGCACAGTGGCAGATATGTAAATACGGCGTTTACATACCATTTCTCACGCATTAGGGTTCGAACACTCGAACACCTATGCGGATTCTCCTGCACAGTGGCAGATACGTAAATACGGCGTTTACATACCATTTCTAACGCATTAGGGCTCGAACAGTCGAACACCTTTGCGGATTCTCCTGCACAGTGGCAGATATGTAAATACGACGTTTACATACCATTTCAGACGCATTACGGTTCGAACACTCGAACAGCTATACGGATTCTCCTGCACAGTGGCAGATATGTAAATATGGCATTTACATACCATTTCTGACGCATTATGGATCGAACACTCAAACACCTATGCGGAGTCTCCGGCACAGTGGCAGATATGTAAATACGGCGTTTACATACCATTTCTCACGCATTAGGGTTCGAACACTCGAACACCTATACGGATTCTCCTGCACAGTGGCAGATATGTAAATACGGCGTTTACATACCATTTCTCACGCATTAAGGTTCGAACACTCGAACACCTATGCGGATTCTCCTGCACAGTGGCAGATATGTAAATACGGCGTTTACATACCATTTCTCACGCATTAGGGTTCGAACAGTCGAACACCTATGCGGATTCTCCTGCACAGTGGCAGATATGTAAATACGGCGTTTACATACCATTTCTCACGCATTAGGGTTCGAACACTCGAACACCTATACGGATTCTCCTGCACAGTGGCAGATACGTAAATACGGCGTTTACATACCATTTCTAACGCATTAGGGTTCGAACAGTCGAACACCTATGCGGATTCTCCTGCACAGTGGCAGATTTGTAAATACGGCGTTTACATACCATTTCTCACGCATTAGGGTTCGAACAGTCGAACACCTATGCGGATTCTCCTGCACAGTGGCAGATATGTAAATACGACGTTTACATACCATTTCAGACGCATTACGGTTCGAACACTCGAACAGCTATACGGATTCTCCTGCACAGTGGCAGATATGTAAATACGGCATTTACATACCACTTCTGACGCATTATGGTTCGAACACTCAAACACCTATGCGGATTCTATGGCACAGTGGCAGATATGTAAATACGGCGTTTACATACCATTTCTCACGCATTAGGGTTCGAACACTCGAACACCTATACGGATTCTCCTGCACAGTGGCAGATATGTAAATACGGCGTTTACATACCATTTCTCACGCATTAAGGTTCGAACACTCGAACACCTATGCGGATTCTCCTGCACAGTGGCAGATATGTAAATACGGCGTTTACACACCATTTCTGACGCATTACGGTTCGAACACTCGAACAGCTATACGGATTCTCCTGCACAGTGGCAGATATGTAAATACGGCGTTTACATACCATTTCTGACGCATTATTGTTCGAACACTGGAACAGCTATACGGATTCTCCTGCACAGTGGCAGATATGTAAATACGGCGTTTACATACCATTTCTCACGCATTAGGGTTCGAACACTCGAACACCTATGCGGATTCTCCTGCACAGTGGCAGATATGTAAATACGGCGTTTACATACCATTTCTCACGCATTAAGGTTCGAACACTTGAACACCTATGCGGATTCTCCTGCACAGTGGCAGATATGTAAATACGGCGTTTACATACCATTTCTGACGCATTATTGTTCGAACACTGGAACAGCTATACGGATTCTCCTGCACAGTGGCAGATATGTAAATACGGCGTTTACATACCATTTCTCACGCATTAGGGTTCGAACACTCGAACACCTATGCGGATTCTCCTGCACAGTGGCAGATATGTAAATACGGCGTTTACACACCATTTCTGACGCATTACGGTTCGAACACTCGAACAGCTATACGGATTCTCCTGCACAGTGGCAGATATGTAAATACGGCGTTTACATACCATTTCTCACGCATTAGGGTTCGAACACTCGAACACCTATACGGATTCTCCTGCACAGTGGCAGATATGTAAATACGGCGTTTACATACCATTTCGCACGCATTAAGGTTCGAACACTCGAACACCTATGCGGATTCTCCTGCACAGTGGCAGATATGTAAATACGGCGTTTACATACCATTTCTGACGCATTATTGTTCGAACACTCGAACAGCTATACGGATTCTCCTCCACAGTGGCAGATATGTAAATACGTCGTTTACATACCATTTCTGACGCATTACGGTTCGAACACTCGAACACCTATGCGGATTCTCCAGCACAGTGGCAGATATGTAAATACGGCGTTTACATACCATTTCTCACGCATTAGGGTTCGAACACTCGAACACCTATACGGATTCTCCTGCACAGTGGCAGATATGTAAATACGGCGTTTACATACCATTTCTCACACATTAAGGTTCGAACACTCGAACACCTATGCGGATTCTCCTGCACAGTGGCAGATATGTAAATACGGCGTTTACATACCATTTCTGACGCATTACGGTTTGAACACTCGAACACCTATACGGACTCTCCTGCACAGTGGCAGATATGTAAATACGACGTTTACATACCATTTCTCACGCATTAAGGTTCGAACACTCGAACACCAATGCGGATTCTCTTGCACCATGGCAGATATGTAAATACAGCGTTTACATACCATTTCTGACGCATTACGGTTTGAACACTCGAACAGCAATACGGATTCTCCTGCACAGTGGCAGATATGTAAATACGGCGTTTACATACCATTTTTGACGCATTACGGTTCGAACACTCGAACACCTATGCGGATTCTCTTGCACAGTGGCAGATATGTAAATACGGCGTTTACATACCATTTCTCACGCATTAGGGTTCGAACAGTCGAACAGCTATGCGGATTCCCCTGCACAGTGGCAGATATGTAAATACGACGTTTACATACCATTTCTGACGCATTACGGTTCGAACACTCGAACAGCTATACGGATTCTCCTGCACAGTGGCAGATATGTAAATACGGCGTTTACATACCATTTCTCACGCATTAGGGTTCGAACACTCGAACACCTATACGGATTCTCCTGCACAGTGGCAGATATGTAAATACGGCGTTTACATACCATTTCGCACGCATTAAGGTTCGAACACTCGAACACCTATGCGGATTCTCCTGCACAGTGGCAGATATGTAAATACGGCGTTTACATACCATTTCTGACGCATTATTGTTCGAACACTCGAACAGCTATACGGATTCTCCTCCACAGTGGCAGATATGTAAATACGGCGTTTACATACCATTTCTGACGCATTACGGTTCGAACACTCGAACACCTATGCGGATTCTCCAGCACAGTGGCAGATATGTAAATACGGCGTTTACATACCATTTCTCACGCATTAGGGTTCGAACACTCGAACACCTATACGGATTCTCCTGCACAGTGGCAGATATGTAAATACGACGTTTACATACCATTTCTCACACATTAAGGTTCGAACACTCGAACACCTATGCGGATTCTCCTGCACAGTGGCAGATATGTAAATACGGCGTTTACATTCCATTTCTGACGCATTACGGTTTGAACACTCGAACACCTATACGGACTCTCCTGCACAGTGGCAGATATGTAAATACGGCGTTTACATACCATTTCTCACGCATTAAGGTTCGAACACTCGAACAGCTATGCGGATTCTCCTGCACAGTGGCAGATATGTAAATACGGCGTTTACATACCATTTCTCACGCATTAGGGTTCGAACACTCGAACACCTATACGGATTCTCCTGCACAGTGGCAGATATGTAAATACGGCGTTTACACACCATTTCTGACGCATTACGGTTCGAACACTCGAACAGCTATACGGATTCTCCTGCACAGTGGCAGATATGTAAATACGGCGTTTACATACCATTTCTGACGCATTATTGTTCGAAAACTGGAACAGCTATACGGATTCTCCTGCACAGTGGCAGATATGTAAATACGGCGTTTACATACCATTTCTCACGCATTAGGGTTCGGACTCTCGAACACCTATGCGGATTCTCCTGCACAGTGGCAGATATGTAAATACGGCGTTTACATACCATTTCTCACGCATTAAGGTTCGAACACTTGAACACCTATGCGGATTCTCCTGCACAGTGGCAGATTTCTAAATACGGCGTTTACATACCATTTCTGACGCATTATTGTTCGAACACTCGAACAGCTATACGGATTCTCCTGCACAGTGGCAGATATGTAAATACGGCGTTTACATACCATTTTTGACGCATTACGGTTCGAACACTCGAACACCTATGCGGATTCTCCAGCACAGTGGCAGATATGTAAATACGG
This sequence comes from Camellia sinensis, assembly GCF_055761805.1. NCBI lineage: Eukaryota > Viridiplantae > Streptophyta > Magnoliopsida > Ericales > Theaceae > Camellia > Camellia sinensis. The sequence continues at coordinate 51,218,870 of NC_138965.1, forward strand.
CGTTTACATACCATTTCTCACGCATTAGGGTTCGAACACTCGAACACCTATACGGATTCTCCTGCACAGTGGCAGATATGTAAATACGGCATTTACATACCATTTCTCACACATTAAGGTTCGAACACTCGAACACCTATGCGGATTCTCCTGCACAGTGGCAGATATGTAAATACGGCGTTTACATACCTTTTCTGACGCATTACGGTTTGAACACTCGAACACCTATACGGACTCTCCTGCACAGTGGCAGATATGTAAATACGGCGTTTACATACCATTTCTCACGCATTAAGGTTCGAACACTCGAACACCTATGCGGATTCTCCTGCACAGTGGCAGATATGTAAATACGGCGTTTACACACCATTTCTCACGCATTAGGGTTCGAACACTCGAACACCTATACGGATTCTCCTGCACAGTGGCAGATATGTAAATACGGCATTTACATGCCATTTCTCACACATTAAGGTTCGAACACTCGAACACCTATGCGGATTCTCCTGCACAGTGGCAGATATGTAAATACGGCGTTTACATACCTTTTCTGACGCATTACGGTTTGAACACTCGAACACCTATACGGACTCTCCTGCACAGTGGCAGATATGTAAATACGGCGTTTACATACCATTTCTCACGCATTAAGGTTCGAACACTCGAACACCTATGCGGATTCTCCAGCACAGTGGCAGATATGTAAATACGGCGTTTACATACCATTTCTCACGCATTTGGGTTCGAACACTCGAACACCTATACGGATTCTCCTGCACAGTGGCAGATATGTAAATACGACGTTTACATACCATTTCTCACACATTAAGGTTCGAACACTCGAACACCTATGCGGATTCTCCTGCACAGTGGCAGATATGTAAATACGGCGTTTACATTCCATTTCTGACGCATTACGGTTTGAACACTCGAACACCTATACGGACTCTCCTGCACAGTGGCAGATATGTAAATACGGCGTTTACATACCATTTCTCACGCATTAAGGTTCGAACACTCGAACACCTATGCGGATTCTCCTGCACAGTGGCAGATATGTAAATGCGGCGTTTACATACCATTTCTCACGCATTAGGGTTCGAACACTCGAACACCTATACGGATTCTCCTGCACAGTGGCAGATATGTAAATACGGCGTTTACACACCATTTCTGACGCATTACGGTTCGAACACTCGAACAGCTATACGGATTCTCCTGCACAGTGGCAGATATGTAAATACGGCGTTTACATACCATTTCTGACGCATTATTGTTCGAAAACTGGAACAGCTATACGGATTCTCCTGCACAGTGGCAGATATGTAAATACGGCGTTTACATACCATTTCTCACGCATTAGGGTTCGGACTCTCGAACACCTATGCGGATTCTCCTGCACAGTGGCAGATATGTAAATACGGCGTTTACATACCATTTCTCACGCATTAGGGTTCTCACACTCGAACACCTATACGGATTCTCCTGCACAGTGGCAGATATGTAAATACGGCATTTACATACCATTTCTCACACATTAAGGTTCGAACACTCGAACACCTATGCGGATTCTCCTGCACAGTGGCAGATATGTAAATACGGCGTTTACATACCTTTTCTGACGCATTACGGTTTGAACACTCGAACACCTATACGGACTCTCCTGCACAGTGGCAGATATGTAAATACGGCGTTTACATACCATTTCTCACGCATTAAGGTTCGAACACTCGAACACCTATGCGGATTCTCCTGCACAGTGGCAGATATGTAAATACGGCGTTTACACACCATTTCTCACGCATTAGGGTTCGAACACTCGAACACCTGTGCGGATTCTCTTGCACAGTGGCAGATATGTAAATACGGCGTTTACATACCATTTCTCAAGCATTAGGGTTCGAACAGTCGAACACCTATGCGGATTCTCCTGCACAGTGGCAGATATGTAAATACGACGTTTACATACCATTTCTGACGCATTACGGTTCGAACACTCGAACAGCTATACGGATTCTCCTGCACAGTGGCAGATATGTAAATACGGCATTTACATACCATTTCTGACGCATTACGGTTCGAACACTCGAACAGCTATACGGATTCTCCGGCACAGTGGCAGATATGTAAATACGGCGTTTACATACCATTTCTCACGCATTAGGGTTCGAACACTCGAACACCTATACGGATTCCCCGGCACAGTGGCAGATATGTAAATACGGCGTTTACATACCATTTCTAACGCATTAAGGTTCGAACACTCGAACACCTATGCGGATTCTCCTGCACAGTGGCAGATATGTAAATATGGCGTTTACAAACCATTTCTGACGCATTACGGTTCGAACACTCGAACAGCTATACGGATTCTCCTGCACAGTGGCAGATATGTAAATACGGCGTTTACATACCATTTCTCACGCATTAGGGTTCGAACACTCGAACACCTATACGGATTCTCCTGCACAGTGGCAGATACGTAAATACGGCGTTTACATACCATTTCTAACGCATTAGGGCTCGAACAGTCGAACACCTTTGCGGATTCTCCTGCACAGTGGCAGATATGTAAATACGACGTTTACATACCATTTCTGACGCATTACGGTTCGAACACTCGAACAGCTATACGGATTCTCCTGCACAGTGGCAGATATGTAAATATGGCATTTACATACCATTTCTGACGCATTATGGTTCGAACACTCAAACACCTATGCGGAGTCTCCGGCACAGTGGCAGATATGTAAATACGGCGTTTACATACCATTTCTCACGCATTAGGGTTCGAACACTCGAACACCTATACGGATTCTCCTGCACAGTGGCAGATATGTAAATACGGCGTTTACATACCATTTCTCACGCATTAAGGTTCGAACACTCGAACACCTATGCGGATTCTCCTGCACAGTGGCAGATATGTAAATACGGCGTTTACATACCATTTCTCACGCATTAGGGTTCGAACAGTCGAACACCTATGCGGATTCTCCTGCACAGTGGCAGATATGTAAATACGGCGTTTACATTCCATTTCTGACGCATTACGGTTTGAACACTCGAACACCTATACGGACTCTCCTGCACAGTGGCAGATATGTAAATACGGCGTTTACATACCATTTCTCACGCATTAAGGTTCGAACACTCGAACACCTATGCGGATTCTCCTGCACAGTGGCAGATATGTAAATACGGCGTTTACATACCATTTCTCACGCATTAGGGTTCGAACACTCGAACACCTATACGGATTCTCCTGCACAGTGGCAGATATGTAAATACGGCGTTTACACACCATTTCTGACGCATTACGGTTCGAACACTCGAACAGCTATACGGATTCTCCTGCACAGTGGCAGATATGTAAATACGGCGTTTACATACCATTTCTGACGCATTATTGGTCGAAAACTGGAACAGCTATACGGATTCTCCTGCACAGTGGCAGATATGTAAATACGGCGTTTACATACCATTTCTCACGCATTAGGGTTCGGACTCTCGAACACCTATGCGGATTCTCCTGCACAGTGGCAGATATGTAAATACGGCGTTTACATACCATTTCTCACGCATTAAGGTTCGAACACTTGAACACCTATGCGGATTCTCCTGCACAGTGGCAGATTTCTAAATACGGCGTTTACATACCATTTCTGACGCATTATTGTTCGAACACTCGAACAGCTATACGGATTCTCCTGCACAGTGGCAGATATGTAAATACGGCGTTTACATACCATTTTTGACGCATTACGGTTCGAACACTCGAACACCTATGCGGATTCTCCAGCACAGTGGCAGATATGTAAATACGGCGTTTACATACCATTTCTCACGCATTAGGGTTCGAACACTCGAACACCTATACGGATTCTCCTGCACAGTGGCAGATATGTAAATACGGCATTTACATACCATTTCTCACACATTAAGGTTCGAACACTCGAACACCTATGCGGATTCTCCTGCACAGTGGCAGATATGTAAATACGGCGTTTACATACCTTTTCTGACGCATTACGGTTTGAACACTCGAACACCTATACGGACTCTGCTGCACAGTGGCAGATATGTAAATACGGCGTTTACATACCATTTCTCACGCATTAAGGTTCGAACACTCGAACACCTATGCGGATTCTCCTGCACAGTGGCAGATATGTAAATACGGCGTTTACACACCATTTCTCACGCATTAGGGTTCGAACACTCGAACACCTATACGGATTCTCCTGCACAGTGGCAGATATGTAAATACGGCATTTACATACCATTTCTCACACATTAAGGTTCGAACACTCGAACACCTATGCGGATTCTCCTGCACAGTGGCAGATATGTAAATACGGCGTTTACATACCTTTTCTGACGCATTACGGTTTGAACACTCGAACACCTATACGGACTCTCCTGCACAGTGGCAGATATGTAAATACGGCGTTTACATACCATTTCTCACGCATTAAGGTTCGAACACTCGAACACCTATGCGGATTCTCCAGCACAGTGGCAGATATGTAAATACGGCGTTTACATACCATTTCTCACGCATTAGGGTTCGAACACTCGAACACCTATACGGATTCTCCTGCATAGTGGCAGATATGTAAATACGACGTTTACATACCATTTCTCACACATTAAGGTTCGAACACTCGAACACCTATGCGGATTCTCCTGCACAGTGGCAGATATGTAAATACGGCGTTTACATTCCATTTCTGACGCATTACGGTTTGAACACTCGAACACCTATACGGACTCTCCTGCACAGTGGCAGATATGTAAATACGGCGTTTACATACCATTTCTCACGCATTAAGGTTCGAACACTCGAACACCTATGCGGATTCTCCTGCACAGTGGCAGATATGTAAATACGGCGTTTACATACCATTTCTCACGCATTAGGGTTCGAACACTCGAACACCTATACGGATTCTCCTGCACAGTGGCAGATATGTAAATACGGCGTTTACACACCATTTCTGACGCATTACGGTTCGAACACTCGAACAGCTATACGGATTCTCCTGCACAGTGGCAGATATGTAAATACGGCGTTTACATACCATTTCTGACGCATTATTGTTCGAAAACTGGAACAGCTATACGGATTCTCCTGCACAGTGGCAGATATGTAAATACGGCGTTTACATACCATTTCTCACGCATTAAGGTTCGAACACTTGAACACCTATGCGGATTCTCCTGCACAGTGGCAGATTTCTAAATACGGCGTTTACATACCATTTCTGACGCATTATTGTTCGAACACTCGAACAGCTATACGGATTCTCCTGCACAGTGGCAGATATGTAAATACGGCGTTTACATACCATTTTTGACGCATTACGGTTCGAACACTCGAACACCTATGCGGATTCTCCAGCACAGTGGCAGATATGTAAATACGGCGTTTACATACCATTTCTCACGCATTAGGGTTCGAACACTCGAACACCTATACGGATTCTCCTGCACAGTGGCAGATATGTAAATACGGCATTTACATACCATTTCTCACACATTAAGGTTCGAACACTCGAACACCTATGCGGATTCTCCTGCACAGTGGCAGATATGTAAATACGGCGTTTACATACCTTTTCTGACGCATTACGGTTTGAACACTCGAACACCTATACGGACTCTCCTGCACAGTGGCAGATATGTAAATACGGCGTTTACATACCATTTCTCACGCATTAAGGTTCGAACACTCGAACACCTATGCGGATTCTCCTGCACAGTGGCAGATATGTAAATACGGCGTTTACACACCATTTCTCACGCATTAGGGTTCGAACACTCGAACACCTGTGCGGATTCTCTTGCACAGTGGCAGATATGTAAATACGGCGTTTACATACCATTTCTCAAGCATTAGGGTTCGAACAGTCGAACACCTATGCGGATTCTCCTGCACAGTGGCAGATATGTAAATACGACGTTTACATACCATTTCTGACGCATTACGGTTCGAACACTCGAACAGCTATACGGATTCTCCTGCACAGTGGCAGATATGTAAATACGGCATTTACATACCATTTCTGACGCATTACGGTTCGAACACTCAAACACCTATGCGGATTCTCCGGCACAGTGGCAGATATGTAAATACGGCGTTTACATACCATTTCTCACGCATTAGGGTTCGAACACTCGAACACCTATACGGATTCCCCGGCACAGTGGCAGATATGTAAATACGGCGTTTACATACCATTTCTAACGCATTAAGGTTCGAACACTCGAACACCTATGCGGATTCTCCTGCACAGTGGCAGATATGTAAATATGGCGTTTACATACCATTTCTGACGCATTACGGTTCGAACACTCGAACAGCTATACGGATTCTCCTGCACAGTGGCAGATATGTAAATACGGCGTTTACATACCATTTCTCACGCATTAGGGTTCGAACACTCGAACACCTATACGGATTCTCCTGCACAGTGGCAGATACGTAAATACGGCGTTTACATACCATTTCTAACGCATTAGGGCTCGAACAGTCGAACACCTTTGCGGATTCTCCTGCACAGTGGCAGATATGTAAATACGACGTTTACATACCATTTCTGACGCATTACGGTTCGAACACTCGAACAGCTATACGGATTCTCCTGCACAGTGGCAGATATGTAAATATGGCATTTACATACCATTTCTGACGCATTATGGTTCGAACACTCAAACACCTATGCGGAGTCTCCGGCACAGTGGCAGATATGTAAATACGGCGTTTACATACCATTTCTCACGCATTAGGGTTCGAACACTCGAACACCTATACGGATTCTCCTGCACAGTGGCAGATATGTAAATACGGCGTTTACATACCATTTCTCACGCATTAAGGTTCGAACACTCGAACACCTATGCGGATTCTCCTGCACAGTGGCAGATATGTAAATACGGCGTTTACATACCATTTCTCACGCATTAGGGTTCGAACAGTCGAACACCTATGCGGATTCTCCTGCACAGTGGCAGATATGTAAATACGGCGTTTACATACCATTTCTCACGCATTAGGGTTCGAACACTCGAACACCTATACGGATTCTCCTGCACAGTGGCAGATACGTAAATACGGCGTTTACATACCATTTCTAACGCATTAGGGTTCGAACAGTCGAACACCTATGCGGATTCTCCTGCACAGTGGCAGATATGTAAATACGGCGTTTACATACCATTTCTCACGCATTAGGGTTCGAACAATCGAACACCTATGCGGATTCTCCTGCACAGTGGCAGATATGTAAATACGACGTTTACATACCATTTCAGACGCATTACGGTTCGAACACTCGAACAGCTATACGGATTCTCCTGCACAGTGGCAGATATGTAAATACGGCATTTACATACCACTTCTGACGCATTATGGTTCGAACACTCAAACACCTATGCGGATTCTCCGGCACAGTGGCAGATATGTAAATACGGCGTTTACATACCATTTCTCACGCATTAGGGTTCGAACACTCGAACACCTATACGGATTCTCCTGCACAGTGGCAGATATGTAAATACGGCGTTTACATACCATTTCTCACGCATTAAGGTTCGAACACTCGAACACCTATGCGGATTCTCCTGCACAGTGGCAGATATGTAAATACGGCGTTTACGCACCATTTCTGACGCATTACGGTTCGAACACTCGAACAGCTATACGGATTCTCCTGCACAGTGGCAGATATGTAAATACGGCGTTTACATACCATTTCTGACGCATTATTGTTCGAACACTGGAACAGCTATACGGATTCTCCTGCACAGTGGCAGATATGTAAATACGGCGTTTACATACCATTTCTCACGCATTAGGGTTCGAACACTCGAACACCTATGCGGATTCTCCTGCACAGTGGCAGATATGTAAATACGGCGTTTACATACCATTTCTCACGCATTAAGGTTCGAACACTTGAACACCTATGCGGATTCTCCTGCACAGTGGCAGATTTGTAAATACGGCGTTTACATACCATTTCTGACGCATTATTGTTCGAACACTCGAACAGCTATACGGATTCTCCTGCACAGTGGCAGATATGTAAATACGGCGTTTACATACCATTTTTGACGCATTACGGTTCGAACACTCGAACACCTATGCGGATTCTCCAGCACAGTGGCAGATATGTAAATACGGCGTTTACATACCATTTCTCACGCATTAGGGTTCGAACACTCGAACACCTATACGGATTCTCCTGCACAGTGGCAGATATGTAAATACGGCGTTTACATACCATTTCTCACATATTAAGGTTCGAACACTCGAACACCTATGCGGATTCTCCTGCACAGTGGCAGATATGTAAATACGGCGTTTACATACCTTTTCTGACGCATTACGGTTTGAACACTCGAACACCTATACGGACTCTCCTGCACAGTGGCAGATATGTAAATACGGCGTTTACATACCATTTCTCACGCATTAAGGTTCGAACACTCGAACACCTATGCGGATTCTCCTGCACAGTGGCAGATATGTAAATACGGCGTTTACACACCATTTCTCACGCATTAGGGTTCGAACACTCGAACACCTGTGCGGATTCTCTTGCACAGTGGCAGATATGTAAATACGGCGTTTACATACCATTTCTCACGCATTAGGGTTCGAACAGTCGAACACCTATGCGGATTCTCCTGCACAGTGGCAGATATGTAAATACGACGTTTACATACCATTTCTGACGCATTACGGTTCGAACCCTCGAACAGCTATACGGATTCTCCTGCACAGTGGCAGATATTTAAATACGACATTTCCATACCATTTCTGACGCATTACGGTTCGAACACTCAAACACCTATGCGGATTCTCCGGCACAGTGGCAGATATGTAAATACGGCGTTTACATACCATTTCTCACGCATTAGGGTTCGAACACTCGAACACCTATACGGATTCCCCGGCACAGTGGCAGATATGTAAATACGGCGTTTACATACCATTTCTAACGAATTAAGGTTCGAACACTCGAACACCTATGCGGATTCTCCTGCACAGTGGCAGATATGTAAATACGGCGTTTACATACCATTTCTGACGCATTACGGTTCGAACACTCGAACAGCTATACGGATTCTCCTGCACAGTGGCAGATATGTAAATACGGCGTTTACATACCATTTCTCACGCATTAGGGTTCGAACACTCGAACACCTATACGGATTCTCCTGCACAGTGGCAGATACGTAAATACGGCGTTTACATACCATTTCTAACGCATTAGGGTTCGAACAGTCGAACACCTATGCGGATTCTCCTGCACAGTGGCAGATATGTAAATACGACGTTTACATACCATTTCTGACGCATTACGGTTCGAACACTCGAACAGCTATACGGATTCTCCTGCACAGTGGCAGATATGTAAATACGGCATTTACATACCATTTCTGACGCATTATGGTTCGAACACTCAAACACCTATGCGGAGTCTCCGGCACAGTGGCAGATATGTAAATACGGCGTTTACATACCATTTCTCACGCATTAGGGTTCGAACACTCGAACACCTATACGGATTCTCCTGCACAGTGGCAGATATGTAAATACGGCGTTTACATACCATTTCCCACGCATTAAGGTTCGAACACTCGAACACCTATGCGGATTCTCCTGCACAGTGGCAGATATGTAAATACGGCGTTTACACACCATTTCTGACGCATTACGGTTCGAACACTCGAACAGCTATACGGATTCTCCTGCACAGTGGCAGATATGTAAATACGGCATTTACATACCATTTCTGACGCATTACGGTTCGAACACTCGAACACCTATACGGATTCTCCTGCACAGTGGCAGATATGTAAATACGGCGTTTACATACCATTTCTCACGCATTAGGGTTCGAACACTCGAACACCTATACGGATTCTCCTGCACAGTGACAGATATGTAAATACGGCGTTTACATACCCTTTCTGACGCATTACGGTTCGAACACTCGAACACCTATGCGGATTCTCCTGCACAGTGGCAGATATGTAAATACGGCGTTTACATACCATTTCTCACGCATTAGGGTTCGAACACTCGAACACCTATACGGATTCTCCTGCACAGTGGCAGATACGTAAATACGGCGTTTACATACCATTTCTGACGCATTACGGTTCGAACACTCGAACAGCTATACGGATTCTCCTGCACAGTGGCAGATATGTAAATACGGCGTTTACATACCATTTCTCACGCATTAGGGTTCGAACACTCGAACACCAATACGGATTCTCCTGCACAGTGGCAGATATGTAAATACGGCGTTTACATACCATTTCTCACGCATTAAGGTTCGAACACTCGAACACCTATGCGGATTCTCCTGCACAGTGGCAGATATGTAAATACGGCGTTTACGCACCATTTCTGACGCATTACGGTTCGAACACTCGAACAGCTATACGGATTCTCCTGCACAGTGGCAGATATGTAAATACGGCGTTTACATACCATTTCTGACGCATTATTGTTCGAACACTGGAACAGCTATACGGATTCTCCTGCACAGTGGCAGATATGTAAATACGGCGTTTACATACCATTTCTCACGCATTAGGGTTCGAACACTCGAACACCTATGCGGATTCTCCTGTACAGTGGCAGATATGTAAATACGGCGTTTACATACCATTTCTCACGCATTAAGGTTCGAACACTTGAACACCTATGCGGATTCTCCTGCACAGTGGCAGATTTGTAAATACGGCGTTTACATACCATTTCTGACGCATTATTGTTCGAACACTCGAACAGCTATACGGATTCTCCTGCACAGTGGCAGATATGTAAATACGGCGTTTACATACCATTTTTGACGCATTACGGTTCGAACACTCGAACACCTATGCGGATTCTCCAGCACAGTGGCAGATATGTAAATACGGCGTTTACATACCATTTCTCACGCATTACGGTTCGAACACTCGAACACCTATACGGATTCTCCTGCACAGTGGCAGATATGTAAATACGGCGTTTACATACCATTTCTCACACATTAAGGTTCGAACACTCGAACACCTATGCGGATTCTCCTGCACAGTGGCAGATATGTAAATACGGCGTTTACATACCTTTTCTGACGCATTACGGTTTGAACACTCGAACACCTATACGGACTCTCCTGCACAGTGGCAGATATGTAAATACGGCGTTTACATACCATTTCTCACGCATTAAGGTTCGAACACTCGAACACCTATGCGGATTCTCCTGCACAGTGGCAGATATGTAAATACGGCGTTTACACACCATTTCTCACGCATTAGGGTTCGAACACTCGAACACCTGTGCGGATTCTCTTGCACAGTGGCAGATATGTAAATACGGCGTTTACATACCATTTCTCACGCATTAGGGTTCGAACAGTCGAACACCTATGCGGATTCTCCTGCACAGTGGCAGATATGTAAATACGACGTTTACATACCATTTCTGACGCATTACGGTTCGAACCCTCGAACAGCTATACGGATTCTCCTGCACAGTGGCAGATATTTAAATACGGCATTTACATACCATTTCTGACGCATTACGGTTCGAACACTCAAACACCTATGCGGATTCTCCGGCACAGTGGCAGATATGTAAATACGGCGTTTACATACCATTTCTCACGCATTAGGGTTCGAACACTCGAACACCTATACGGATTCCCCGGCACAGTGGCAGATATGTAAATACGGCGTTTACATACCATTTCTAACGAATTAAGGTTCGAACACTCGAACACCTATGCGGATTCTCCTGCACAGTGGCAGATATGTAAATACGGCGTTTACATACCATTTCTGACGCATTACGGATCGAACACTCGAACAGCTATACGGATTCTCCTGCACAGTGGCAGATATGTAAATACGGCGTTTACATACCATTTCTCACGCATTAGGGTTCGAACACTCGAACACCTATACGGATTCTCCTGCACAGTGGCAGATACGTAAATACGGCGTTTACATACCATTTCTAACGCATTAGGGTTCGAACAGTCGAACACCTATGCGGATTCTCCTGCACAGTGGCAGATATGTAAATACGACGTTTACATACCATTTCTGACGCATTACGGTTCGAACACTCGAACAGCTATACGGATTCTCCTGCACAGTGGCAGATATGTAAATACGGCATTTACATACCATTTCTGACGCATTATGGTTCGAACACTCAAACACCTATGCGGAGTCTCCGGCACAGTGGCAGATACGTAAATACGGCGTTTACATACCATTTCTAACGCATTAGGGTTCGAACAGTCGAACACCTATGCGGATTCTCCTGCACAGTGGCAGATATGTAAATACGACGTTTACATACCATTTCTGACGCATTACGGTTCGAACACTCGAACAGCTATACGGATTCTCCTGCACAGTGGCAGATATGTAAATACGGCATTTACATACCATTTCTGACGCATTATGGTTCGAACACTCAAACACCTATGCGGAGTCTCCGGCACAGTGGCAGATATGTAAATACGGCGTTTACATACCATTTCTCACGCATTAGGGTTCGAACACTCGAACACCTATACGGATTCTCCTGCACAGTGGCAGATATGTAAATACGGCGTTTACATACCATTTCTCACGCATTAAGGTTCGAACACTCGAACACCTATGCGGATTCTCCTGCACAGTGGCAGATATGTAAATACGGCGTTTACACACCATTTCTGACGCATTACGGTTCGAACACTCGAACAGCTATATGGATTCTCCTGCACAGTGGCAGATATGTAAATACGGCATTTACATACCATTTCTGACGCATTACGGTTCGAACACTCGAACACCTATACGGATTCTCCTGCACAGTGGCAGATATGTAAATACGGCGTTTACATACCATTTCTCACGCATTAGGGTTCGAACACTCGAACACCTATACGGATTCTCCTGCACAGTGACAGATATGTAAATACGGCGTTTACAAACCCTTTCTGACGCATTACGGTTCGAACACTCGAACACCTATGCGGATTCTCCTGCACAGTGGCAGATATGTAAATACGGCGTTTACATACCATTTCTCACGCATTAGGGTTCGAACACTCGAACACCTATACGGATTCTCCTGCACAGTGGCAGATACGTAAATACGGCGTTTACATACCATTTCTGACGCATTACGGTTCGAACACTCGAACAGCTATACGGATTCTCCTGCACAGTGGCAGATATGTAAATACGGCGTTTACATACCATTTCTCACGCATTAGGGTTCGAACACTCGAACACCTATACGGATTCTCCTGCACAGTGGCAGATACGTAAATACGGCGTTTACATACCATTTCTAACGCATTAGGGTTCGAACAGTCGAACACCTATGCGGATTCTCCGGCACAGTGGCAGATATGTAAATACGACGTTTACATACCATTTCTGACGCATTACGGTTCGAACACTCGAACAGCTATACGGATTCTCCTGCACAGTGGCAGATATGTAAATACGGCATTTACATACCATTTCTGACGCATTATGGTTCGAACACTCAAACACCTATGCGGAGTCTCCGGCACAGTGGCAGATATGTAAATACGGCGTTTACATACCATTTCTCACGCATTAGGGTTCGAACACTCGAACACCTATACGGATTCTCCTGCACAGTGGCAGATATGTAAATACGGCGTTTACATACCATTTCTCACGCATTAAGGTTCGAACACTCGAACACCTATGCGGATTCTCCTGCACAGTGGCAGATATGTAAATACGGCGTTTACACACCATTTCTGACGCATTACGGTTCGAACACTCGAACAGCTATACGGATTCTCCTGCACAGTGGCAGATATGTAAATACGGCATTTACATACCATTTCTGACGCATTACGGTTCGAACACTCGAACACCTATACGGATTCTCCTGCACAGTGGCAGATATGTAAATACGGCGTTTACATACCATTTCCCACGCATTAGGGTTCGAACACTCGAACACCTATACGGATTCTCCTGCACAGTGACAGATATGTAAATACGGCGTTTACATACCTTTTCTGACGCATTACGGTTCGAACACTCGAACACCTATGCGGATTCTCCTGCACAGTGGCAGATATGTAAATACGACGTTTACACACCATTTCTGACGCATTACGGTTCGAACACTCGAACAGCTGTACGGATTCTCCTGCACAGTGGCAGATATGTAAATACGGCGTTTACATACCATTTCTGACGCATTATTGTTCGAACACTGGAACAGCTATACGGATTCTCCTGCACAGTGGCAGATATGTAAATACGGCGTTTACATACCATTTCTCACGCATTAGGGTTCGAACACTCGAACACCTATGCGGATTCTCCTGCACAGTGGCAGATATGTAAATACGGCGTTTACATACCATTTCTCACGCATTAAGGTTCGAACACTTGAACACCTATGCGGATTCTCCTGCACAGTGGCAGATTTGTAAATACGGCGTTTACATACCATTTCTGACGCATTATTGTTCGAACACTCGAACAGCTATACGGATTCTCCTGCACAGTGGCAGATATGTAAATACGGCGTTTACATACCATTTTTGACGCATTACGGTTCGAACACTCGAACACCTATGCGGATTCTCCAGCACAGTGGCAGATATGTAAATACGGCGTTTACATGCCATTTCTCACGCATTAGGGTTCGAACACTCGAACACCTATACGGATTCTCCTGCACAGTGGCAGATATGTAAATACGGCGTTTACATACCATTTCTCACACATTAAGGTTCGAACACTCGAACACCTATGCGGATTCTCCTGCACAGTGGCAGATATGTAAATACGGCGTTTACATACCTTTTCTGACGCATTACGGTTTGAACACTCGAACACCTATACGGACTCTCCTGCACAGTGGCAGATATGTAAATACGGCGTTTACATACCATTTCTCACGCATTAAGGTTCGAACACTCGAACACCTATGCGGATTCTCCTGCACAGTGGCAGATATGTAAATACGGCGTTTACACACCATTTCTCACGCATTAGGGTTCGAACACTCGAACACCTGTGCGGATTCTCTTGCACAGTGGCAGATATGTAAATACGGCGTTTACATACCATTTCTGACGCATTACGGTTCGAACACTCGAACAGCTATACGGATTCTCCTGCACAGTGGCAGATATGTAAATACGGCATTTACATACCACTTCTGACGCATTATGGTTCGAACACTCAAACACCTATGCGGATTCTCCGGCACAGTGGCAGATATGTAAATACGGCGTTTACATACCATTTCTCACGCATTAGGGTTCGAACACTCGAACACCTATACGGATTCTCCTGCACAGTGGCAGATATGTAAATACGGCGTTTACATACCATTTCTGACGCATTACGGTTCGAACACTGGAACACCTATACGGACTCTCCTGCACAGTGGCAGATATGTAAATACGGCGTTTACATACCATTTCTCACGCATTAAGGTTCGAACACTCGAACACCTATGCGGATTGTCCTCCACAGTGGCAGATATGTAAATACGGCGTTTACATACCATTTCTCACGCATTAGGGTTCGAACACTCGAACAGCTATGCGGATTCTCTTGCACAGTGGCAGATATGTAAATACGGCGTTTACATACCATTTCTCACGCATCAGGGTTCGAACACTCGAACACCTATACGGACTCTCCTGCACAGTGGCAGATATGTAAATACGGCGTTTACATACCATTTCTGACGCATTACGGTTCGAACACTCGAACAGCTATACGGATTCTCCTGCACAGTGGCAGATATGTAAATACGGCATTTACATACCATTTCTGACGCATTATGGTTCGAACACTCAAACACCTATGCGGAGTCTCCGGCACAGTGGCAGATATGTAAATACGGCGTTTACATACCATTTCTCACGCATTAGGGTTCGAACACTCGAACACCTATACGGATTCTCCTGCACAGTGGCAGATATGTAAATACGGCGTTTACATACCATTTCTCACGCATTAAGGTTCGAACACTCGAACACCTATGCGGATTCTCCTGCACAGTGGCAGATATGTAAATACGGCGTTTACACACCATTTCTGACGCATTACGGTTCGAACACTCGAACAGCTATACGGATTCTCCTGCACAGTGGCAGATATGTAAATACGGCATTTACATACCATTTCTGACGCATTACGGTTCGAACACTCGAACACCTATACGGATTCTCCTGCACAGTGGCAGATATGTAAATACGGCGTTTACATACCATTTCTCACGCATTAGGGTTCGAACACTCGAACACCTATACGGATTCTCCTGCACAGTGACAGATATGTAAATACGGCGTTTACAAACCCTTTCTGACGCATTACGGTTCGAACACTCGAACACCTATGCGGATTCTCCTGCACAGTGGCAGATATGTAAATACGGCGTTTACATACCATTTCTCACGCATTAGGGTTCGAACACTCGAACACCTATACGGATTCTCCTGCACAGTGGCAGATACGTAAATACGGCGTTTACATACCATTTCTGACGCATTACGGTTCGAACACTCGAACAGCTATACGGATTCTCCTGCACAGTGGCAGATATGTAAATACGGCGTTTACATACCATTTCTCACGCATTAGGGTTCGAACACTCGAACACCTATACGGATTCTCCTGCACAGTGGCAGATACGTAAATACGGCGTTTACATACCATTTCTAACGCATTAGGGTTCGAACAGTCGAACACCTATGCGGATTCTCCTGCACAGTGGCAGATATGTAAATACGACGTTTACATACCATTTCTGACGCATTACGGTTCGAACACTCGAACAGCTATACGGATTCTCCTGCACAGTGGCAGATATGTAAATACGGCATTTACATACCATTTCTGACGCATTATGGTTCGAACACTCAAACACCTATGCGGAGTCTCCGGCACAGTGGCAGATATGTAAATACGGCGTTTACATACCATTTCTCACGCATTAGGGTTCGAACACTCGAACACCTATACGGATTCTCCTGCACAGTGGCAGATATGTAAATACGGCGTTTACATACCATTTCTCACGCATTAAGGTTCGAACACTCGAACACCTATGCGGATTCTCCTGCACAGTGGCAGATATGTAAATACGGCGTTTACACACCATTTCTGACGCATTACGGTTCGAACACTCGAACAGCTATACGGATTCTCCTGCACAGTGGCAGATATGTAAATACGGCATTTACATACCATTTCTGACGCATTACGGTTCGAACACTCGAACACCTATACGGATTCTCCTGCACAGTGGCAGATATGTAAATACGGCGTTTACATACCATTTCCCACGCATTAGGGTTCGAACACTCGAACACCTATACGGATTCTCCTGCACAGTGACAGATATGTAAATACGGCGTTTACATACCTTTTCTGACGCATTACGGTTCGAACACTCGAACACCTATGCGGATTCTCCTGCACAGTGGCAGATATGTAAATACGACGTTTACACACCATTTCTGACGCATTACGGTTCGAACACTCGAACAGCTGTACGGATTCTCCTGCACAGTGGCAGATATGTAAATACGGCGTTTACATACCATTTCTGACGCATTATTGTTCGAACACTGGAACAGCTATACGGATTCTCCTGCACAGTGGCAGATATGTAAATACGGCGTTTACATACCATTTCTCACGCATTAGGGTTCGAACACTCGAACACCTATGCGGATTCTCCTGCACAGTGGCAGATATGTAAATACGGCGTTTACATACCATTTCTCACGCATTAAGGTTCGAACACTTGAACACCTATGCGGATTCTCCTGCACAGTGGCAGATTTGTAAATACGGCGTTTACATACCATTTCTGACGCATTATTGTTCGAACACTCGAACAGCTATACGGATTCTCCTGCACAGTGGCAGATATGTAAATACGGCGTTTACATACCATTTTTGACGCATTACGGTTCGAACACTCGAACACCTATGCGGATTCTCCAGCACAGTGGCAGATATGTAAATACGGCGTTTACATGCCATTTCTCACGCATTAGGGTTCGAACACTCGAACACCTATACGGATTCTCCTGCACAGTGGCAGATATGTAAATACGGCGTTTACATACCATTTCTCACACATTAAGGTTCGAACACTCGAACACCTATGCGGATTCTCCTGCACAGTGGCAGATATGTAAATACGGCGTTTACATACCTTTTCTGACGCATTACGGTTTGAACACTCGAACACCTATACGGACTCTCCTGCACAGTGGCAGATATGTAAATACGGCGTTTACATACCATTTCTCACGCATTAAGGTTCGAACACTCGAACACCTATGCGGATTCTCCTGCACAGTGGCAGATATGTAAATACGGCGTTTACACACCATTTCTCACGCATTAGGGTTCGAACACTCGAACACCTGTGCGGATTCTCTTGCACAGTGGCAGATATGTAAATACGGCGTTTACATACCATTTCTGACGCATTACGGTTCGAACACTCGAACAGCTATACGGATTCTCCTGCACAGTGGCAGATATGTAAATACGGCATTTACATACCACTTCTGACGCATTATGGTTCGAACACTCAAACACCTATGCGGATTCTCCGGCACAGTGGCAGATATGTAAATACGGCGTTTACATACCATTTCTCACGCATTAGGGTTCGAACACTCGAACACCTATACGGATTCTCCTGCACAGTGGCAGATATGTAAATACGGCGTTTACATACCATTTCTGACGCATTACGGTTCGAACACTGGAACACCTATACGGACTCTCCTGCACAGTGGCAGATATGTAAATACGGCGTTTACATACCATTTCTCACGCATTAAGGTTCGAACACTCGAACACCTATGCGGATTGTCCTCCACAGTGGCAGATATGTAAATACGGCGTTTACATACCATTTCTCACGCATTAGGGTTCGAACACTCGAACAGCTATGCGGATTCTC
Organism: Camellia sinensis; assembly: GCF_055761805.1. Classification (NCBI taxonomy): domain Eukaryota; kingdom Viridiplantae; phylum Streptophyta; class Magnoliopsida; order Ericales; family Theaceae; genus Camellia; species Camellia sinensis. Next base: position 51,237,888 of record NC_138965.1, read on the forward strand.
TTGCACAGTGGCAGATATGTAAATACGGCGTTTACATACCATTTCTCACGCATCAGGGTTCGAACACTCGAACACCTATACGGACTCTCCTGCACAGTGGCAGATATGTAAATACGGCGTTTACATACCATTTCTGACGCATTACGGTTCGAACACTCGAACAGCTATACGGATTCTCCTGCACAGTGGCAGATATGTAAATACGGCATTTACATACCATTTCTGACGCATTATGGTTCGAACACTCAAACACCTATGCGGAGTCTCCGGCACAGTGGCAGATATGTAAATACGGCGTTTACATACCATTTCTCACGCATTAGGGTTCGAACACTCGAACACCTATACGGATTCTCCTGCACAGTGGCAGATATGTAAATACGGCGTTTACATACCATTTCTCACGCATTAAGGTTCGAACACTCGAACACCTATGCGGATTCTCCTGCACAGTGGCAGATATGTAAATACGGCGTTTACACACCATTTCTGACGCATTACGGTTCGAACACTCGAACAGCTATACGGATTCTCCTGCACAGTGGCAGATATGTAAATACGGCATTTACATACCATTTCTGACGCATTACGGTTCGAACACTCGAACACCTATACGGATTCTCCTGCACAGTGGCAGATATGTAAATACGGCGTTTACATACCATTTCTCACGCATTAGGGTTCGAACACTCGAACACCTATACGGATTCTCCTGCACAGTGACAGATATGTAAATACGGCGTTTACAAACCCTTTCTGACGCATTACGGTTCGAACACTCGAACACCTATGCGGATTCTCCTGCACAGTGGCAGATATGTAAATACGGCGTTTACATACCATTTCTCACGCATTAGGGTTCGAACACTCGAACACCTATACGGATTCTCCTGCACAGTGGCAGATACGTAAATACGGCGTTTACATACCATTTCTGACGCATTACGGTTCGAACACTCGAACAGCTATACGGATTCTCCTGCACAGTGGCAGATATGTAAATACGGCGTTTACATACCATTTCTCACGCATTAGGGTTCGAACACTCGAACACCTATACGGATTCTCCTGCACAGTGGCAGATACGTAAATACGGCGTTTACATACCATTTCTAACGCATTAGGGTTCGAACAGTCGAACACCTATGCGGATTCTCCTGCACAGTGGCAGATATGTAAATACGACGTTTACATACCATTTCTGACGCATTACGGTTCGAACACTCGAACAGCTATACGGATTCTCCTGCACAGTGGCAGATATGTAAATACGGCATTTACATACCATTTCTGACGCATTATGGTTCGAACACTCAAACACCTATGCGGAGTCTCCGGCACAGTGGCAGATATGTAAATACGGCGTTTACATACCATTTCTCACGCATTAGGGTTCGAACACTCGAACACCTATACGGATTCTCCTGCACAGTGGCAGATATGTAAATACGGCGTTTACATACCATTTCTCACGCATTAAGGTTCGAACACTCGAACACCTATGCGGATTCTCCTGCACAGTGGCAGATATGTAAATACGGCGTTTACACACCATTTCTGACGCATTACGGTTCGAACACTCGAACAGCTATACGGATTCTCCTGCACAGTGGCAGATATGTAAATACGGCATTTACATACCATTTCTGACGCATTACGGTTCGAACACTCGAACACCTATACGGATTCTCCTGCACAGTGGCAGATATGTAAATACGGCGTTTACATACCATTTCCCACGCATTAGGGTTCGAACACTCGAACACCTATACGGATTCTCCTGCACAGTGACAGATATGTAAATACGGCGTTTACATACCTTTTCTGACGCATTACGGTTCGAACACTCGAACACCTATGCGGATTCTCCTGCACAGTGGCAGATATGTAAATACGACGTTTACACACCATTTCTGACGCATTACGGTTCGAACACTCGAACAGCTGTACGGATTCTCCTGCACAGTGGCAGATATGTAAATACGGCGTTTACATACCATTTCTGACGCATTATTGTTCGAACACTGGAACAGCTATACGGATTCTCCTGCACAGTGGCAGATATGTAAATACGGCGTTTACATACCATTTCTCACGCATTAGGGTTCGAACACTCGAACACCTATGCGGATTCTCCTGCACAGTGGCAGATATGTAAATACGGCGTTTACATACCATTTCTCACGCATTAAGGTTCGAACACTTGAACACCTATGCGGATTCTCCTGCACAGTGGCAGATTTGTAAATACGGCGTTTACATACCATTTCTGACGCATTATTGTTCGAACACTCGAACAGCTATACGGATTCTCCTGCACAGTGGCAGATATGTAAATACGGCGTTTACATACCATTTTTGACGCATTACGGTTCGAACACTCGAACACCTATGCGGATTCTCCAGCACAGTGGCAGATATGTAAATACGGCGTTTACATGCCATTTCTCACGCATTAGGGTTCGAACACTCGAACACCTATACGGATTCTCCTGCACAGTGGCAGATATGTAAATACGGCGTTTACATACCATTTCTCACACATTAAGGTTCGAACACTCGAACACCTATGCGGATTCTCCTGCACAGTGGCAGATATGTAAATACGGCGTTTACATACCTTTTCTGACGCATTACGGTTTGAACACTCGAACACCTATACGGACTCTCCTGCACAGTGGCAGATATGTAAATACGGCGTTTACATACCATTTCTCACGCATTAAGGTTCGAACACTCGAACACCTATGCGGATTCTCCTGCACAGTGGCAGATATGTAAATACGGCGTTTACACACCATTTCTCACGCATTAGGGTTCGAACACTCGAACACCTGTGCGGATTCTCTTGCACAGTGGCAGATATGTAAATACGGCGTTTACATACCATTTCTGACGCATTACGGTTCGAACACTCGAACAGCTATACGGATTCTCCTGCACAGTGGCAGATATGTAAATACGGCATTTACATACCACTTCTGACGCATTATGGTTCGAACACTCAAACACCTATGCGGATTCTCCGGCACAGTGGCAGATATGTAAATACGGCGTTTACATACCATTTCTCACGCATTAGGGTTCGAACACTCGAACACCTATACGGATTCTCCTGCACAGTGGCAGATATGTAAATACGGCGTTTACATACCATTTCTGACGCATTACGGTTCGAACACTGGAACACCTATACGGACTCTCCTGCACAGTGGCAGATATGTAAATACGGCGTTTACATACCATTTCTCACGCATTAAGGTTCGAACACTCGAACACCTATGCGGATTGTCCTCCACAGTGGCAGAGATGTAAATACGGCGTTTACATACCATTTCTCACGCATTAGGGTTCGAACACTCGAACAGCTATGCGGATTCTCTTGCACAGTGGCAGATATGTAAATACGGCGTTTACATACCATTTCTCACGCATCAGGGTTCGAACACTCGAACACCTATACGGACTCTCCTGCACAGTGGCAGATATGTAAATACGGCGTTTACATACCATTTCTGACGCATTACGGTTCGAACACTCGAACAGCTATACGGATTCTCCTGCACAGTGGCAGATATGTAAATACGGCATTTACATACCATTTCTGACGCATTATGGTTCGAACACTCAAACACCTATGCGGAGTCTCCGGCACAGTGGCAGATATGTAAATACGGCGTTTACATACCATTTCTCACGCATTAGGGTTCGAACACTCGAACACCTATACGGATTCTCCTGCACAGTGGCAGATATGTAAATACGGCGTTTACATACCATTTCTCACGCATTAAGGTTCGAACACTCGAACACCTATGCGGATTCTCCTGCACAGTGGCAGATATGTAAATACGGCGTTTACATACCATTTCTCACGCATTAGGGTTCGAACACTCGAACACCTATGCGGATTCTCTTGCACAGTGGCAGATATGTAAATACGGCGTTTACATACCATTTCTCACGCATCAGGGTTCGAACACTCGAACACCTATACGGACTCTCCTGCACAGTGGCAGATATGTAAATACGGCGTTTACATACCATTTCTGACGCATTATTGTTCGAACACTCGAACAGCTATACGGATTCTCCTGCACAGTGGCAGATATGTATATACGGCGTTTACATACCATTTTTGACGCATTACGGTTCGAACACTCGAACACCTATGCGGATTCTCCAGCACAGTGGCAGATATGTAAATACGGCGTTTACATACCATTTCTCACGCATTAGGGTTCGAACACTCGAACACCTATACGGATTCTCCTGCACAGTGGCAGATATGTAAATACGGCGTTTACATACCATTTCTCACACATTAAGGTTCGAACACTCGAACACCTATGCGGATTCCCCTGCACAGTGGCAGATATGTAAATACGGCGTTTACATACCTTTTCTGACGCATTACGGTTTGAACACTCGAACACCTATACGGACTCTCCTGCACAGTGGCAGATATGTAAATACGGCGTTTATATACCATTTCTCACGCATTAAGGTTCGAACACTCGAACACCTATGCGGATTCTCCAGCACAGTGGCAGATATGTAAATACGGCGTTTACACACCATTTCTCACGCATTAGGGTTCGAAAACTCGAACACCTGTGCGGATTCTCTTGCACAGTGGCAGATATGTAAATACGCCGTTTACATACCATTTCTCACGCATTAGGGTTCGAACACTCGAACACCTATGCGGATTCTCCTCCACAGTGGCAGATATGTAAATACGGCGTTTACATACCATTTCTGACGCATTACGGTTCGAACACTCGAACAGCTATACGGATTCTCCTGCACAGTGGCAGATATGTAAATACGGCGTTTACATACCATTTCTCACGCATTAGGGTTCGAACACTCGAACACCTATACGGATTCTCCTGCACAGTGGCAGATACGTAAATACGGCGTTTACATACCATTTCTCACGCATTAAGGTTCGAACACTAGAACACCTATGCGGATTCTCCTGCACAGTGGCAGATATGTAAATACGGCGTTTACAAACCATTTCTGACGCATTACGGTTCGAACACTGGAACACCTATACGGACTCTCCTGCACAGTGGCAGATATGTAAATACGGCGTTTACATACCATTTCTCACGCATTAAGGTTCGAACACTCGAACACCTATGCGGATTGTCCTCCACAGTGGTAGATATGTAAATACGGCGTTTACATACCATTTCTCACGCATTAGGGTTCGAACACTCGAACACCTATGCGGATTCTCTTGCACAGTGGCAGATATGTAAATACGGCGTTTACATACCATTTCTCACGCATCAGGGTTCGAACACTCGAACACCTATACGGACTCTCCTGCACAGTGGCAGATATGTAAATACGGCGTTTACATACCATTTCTGACGCATTATTGTTCGAACACTCGAACAGCTATACGGATTCTCCTGCACAGTGGCAGATATGTAAATACGGCGTTTACATACCATTTTTGACGCATTACGGTTCGAACACTCGAACACCAATGCGGATTCTCCAGCACAGTGGCAGATATGTAAATACGGCGTTTACATACCATTTCTCACGCATTAGGGTTCGAACACTCGAACACCTATACGGATTCTCCTGCACAGTGGCAGATATGTAAATACGGCGTTTACATACCATTTCTCACACATTAAGGTTCGAACACTCGAACACCTATGCGGATTCTCCTGCACAGTGGCAGATATGTAAATACGGCGTTTACATACCTTTTCTGACGCATTACGGTTTGAACACTCGAACACCTATACGGACTCTCCTGCACAGTGGCAGATATGTAAATACGGCGTTTATATACCATTTCTCACGCATTAAGGTTCGAACACTCGAACACCTATGCGGATTCTCCTGCACAGTGGCAGATATGTAAATACGGCGTTTACACACCATTTCTCACGCATTAGGGTTCGAACACTCGAACACCTATACGGATTCTCCTGCACAGTGGCAGATATGTAAATACGGCGTTTACATACCATTTCTCACGCATTAAGGTTCGAACACTCGAACACCTATGCGGATTCTCCTGCACAGTGGCAGATATGTAAATACGGCGTTTACATACCATTTCTGACGCATTATTGTTCGAACACTGGAACAGCTATACGGATTCTCCTGCACAGTGGCAGATATGTAAATACGGCGTTTACATACCATTTCTCACGCATTAGGGTTCGAACACTCGAACACCTATGCGGATTCTCCTGCACAGTGGAAGATATGTAAATACGGCGTTTACATACCATTTCTGACAAAATATTGTTCGAACACTCGAACAGCTATACGGATTCTCCTGCACGGTGGCAGATATGTAAATACGGTGTTTACATACCATTTTTGACGCATTACGGTTCGAACACTCGAACACCTATGCGGATTCTCCAGCACAGTGGCAGATATGTAAATACGGCGTTTACATACCATTTCTCACGCATTAAGGTTCGAACACTCGAACACCTATGCGGATTCTCCTGCACAGTGGCAGATATGTAAATACGGCGTTTACACACCATTTCTGACGCATTACGGTTCGAACACTCGAACAGCTATACGGATTCTCCTGCACAGTGGCAGATATGTAAATACGGCATTTACATACCATTTCTGACGCATTACGGTTCGAACACTCGAACACCTATACGGATTCTCCTGCACAGTGGCAGATATGTAAATACGGCGTTTACATACCATTTCTCACGCATTAGGGTTCGAACACTCGAACACTTATGCGGATTCTCTTGCACAGTGGCAGATATGTAAATACGGCGTTTACATACCATTTCTCACGCATCAGGGTTCGAACACTCGAACACCTATACGGACTCTCCTGCACAGTGGCAGATATGTAAATACGGCGTTTACATACCATTTCTGACGCATTATTGTTCGAACACTCGAACAGCTATACGGATTCTCCTGCACAGTGGCAGATATGTATATACGGCGTTTACATACCATTTTTGACGCATTACGGTTCGAACACTCGAACACCTATGCGGATTCTCCAGCACAGTGGCAGATATGTAAATACGGCGTTTACATACCATTTCTCACGCATTAGGGTTCGAACACTCGAACACCTATACGGATTCTCCTGCACAGTGGCAGATATGTAAATACGGCGTTTACATACCATTTCTCACACATTAAGGTTCGAACACTCGAACACCTATGCGGATTCCCCTGCACAGTGGCAGATATGTAAATACGGCGTTTACATACCTTTTCTGACGCATTACGGTTTGAACACTCGAACACCTATACGGACTCTCCTGCACAGTGGCAGATATGTAAATACGGCGTTTATATACCATTTCTCACGCATTAAGGTTCGAACACTCGAACACCTATGCGGATTCTCCAGCACAGTGGCAGATATGTAAATACGGCGTTTACACACCATTTCTCACGCATTAGGGTTCGAAAACTCGAACACCTGTGCGGATTCTCTTGCACAGTGGCAGATATGTAAATACGCCGTTTACATACCATTTCTCACGCATTAGGGTTCGAACACTCGAACACCTATGCGGATTCTCCTCCACAGTGGCAGATATGTAAATACGGCGTTTACATACCATTTCTGACGCATTACGGTTCGAACACTCGAACAGCTATACGGATTCTCCTGCACAGTGGCAGATATGTAAATACGGCGTTTACATACCATTTCTCACGCATTAGGGTTCGAACACTCGAACACCTATACGGATTCTCCTGCACAGTGGCAGATACGTAAATACGGCGTTTACATACCATTTCTCACGCATTAAGGTTCGAACACTAGAACACCTATGCGGATTCTCCTGCACAGTGGCAGATATGTAAATACGGCGTTTACAAACCATTTCTGACGCATTACGGTTCGAACACTGGAACACCTATACGGACTCTCCTGCACAGTGGCAGATATGTAAATACGGCGTTTACATACCATTTCTCACGCATTAAGGTTCGAACACTCGAACACCTATGCGGATTGTCCTCCACAGTGGTAGATATGTAAATACGGCGTTTACATACCATTTCTCACGCATTAGGGTTCGAACACTCGAACACCTATGCGGATTCTCTTGCACAGTGGCAGATATGTAAATACGGCGTTTACATACCATTTCTCACGCATCAGGGTTCGAACACTCGAACACCTATACGGACTCTCCTGCACAGTGGCAGATATGTAAATACGGCGTTTACATACCATTTCTGACGCATTATTGTTCGAACACTCGAACAGCTATACGGATTCTCCTGCACAGTGGCAGATATGTAAATACGGCGTTTACATACCATTTTTGACGCATTACGGTTCGAACACTCGAACACCAATGCGGATTCTCCAGCACAGTGGCAGATATGTAAATACGGCGTTTACATACCATTTCTCACGCATTAGGGTTCGAACACTCGAACACCTATACGGATTCTCCTGCACAGTGGCAGATATGTAAATACGGCGTTTACATACCATTTCTCACACATTAAGGTTCGAACACTCGAACACCTATGCGGATTCTCCTGCACAGTGGCAGATATGTAAATACGGCGTTTACATACCTTTTCTGACGCATTACGGTTTGAACACTCGAACACCTATACGGACTCTCCTGCACAGTGGCAGATATGTAAATACGGCGTTTATATACCATTTCTCACGCATTAAGGTTCGAACACTCGAACACCTATGCGGATTCTCCTGCACAGTGGCAGATATGTAAATACGGCGTTTACACACCATTTCTCACGCATTAGGGTTCGAACACTCGAACACCTATACGGATTCTCCTGCACAGTGGCAGATATGTAAATACGGCGTTTACATACCATTTCTCACGCATTAAGGTTCGAACACTCGAACACCTATGCGGATTCTCCTGCACAGTGGCAGATATGTAAATACGGCGTTTACATACCATTTCTGACGCATTATTGTTCGAACACTGGAACAGCTATACGGATTCTCCTGCACAGTGGCAGATATGTAAATACGGCGTTTACATACCATTTCTCACGCATTAGGGTTCGAACACTCGAACACCTATGCGGATTCTCCTGCACAGTGGAAGATATGTAAATACGGCGTTTACATACCATTTCTGACAAAATATTGTTCGAACACTCGAACAGCTATACGGATTCTCCTGCACGGTGGCAGATATGTAAATACGGTGTTTACATACCATTTTTGACGCATTACGGTTCGAACACTCGAACACCTATGCGGATTCTCCAGCACAGTGGCAGATATGTAAATACGGCGTTTACATACCATTTCTCACGCATTAAGGTTCGAACACTCGAACACCTATGCGGATTCTCCTGCACAGTGGCAGATATGTAAATACGGCGTTTACACACCATTTCTGACGCATTACGGTTCGAACACTCGAACAGCTATACGGATTCTCCTGCACAGTGGCAGATATGTAAATACGGCATTTACATACCATTTCTGACGCATTACGGTTCGAACACTCGAACACCTATACGGATTCTCCTGCACAGTGGCAGATATGTAAATACGGCGTTTACATACCATTTCTCACGCATTAGGGTTCGAACACTCGAACACTTATGCGGATTCTCTTGCACAGTGGCAGATATGTAAATACGGCGTTTACATACCATTTCTCACGCATCAGGGTTCGAACACTCGAACACCTATACGGACTCTCCTGCACAGTGGCAGATATGTAAATACGGCGTTTACATACCATTTCTGACGCATTATTGTTCGAACACTCGAACAGCTATACGGATTCTCCTGCACAGTGGCAGATATGTATATACGGCGTTTACATACCATTTTTGACGCATTACGGTTCGAACACTCGAACACCTATGCGGATTCTCCAGCACAGTGGCAGATATGTAAATACGGCGTTTACATACCATTTCTCACGCATTAGGGTTCGAACACTCGAACACCTATACGGATTCTCCTGCACAGTGGCAGATATGTAAATACGGCGTTTACATACCATTTCTCACACATTAAGGTTCGAACACTCGAACACCTATGCGGATTCCCCTGCACAGTGGCAGATATGTAAATACGGCGTTTACATACCTTTTCTGACGCATTACGGTTTGAACACTCGAACACCTATACGGACTCTCCTGCACAGTGGCAGATATGTAAATACGGCGTTTATATACCATTTCTCACGCATTAAGGTTCGAACACTCGAACACCTATGCGGATTCTCCAGCACAGTGGCAGATATGTAAATACGGCGTTTACACACCATTTCTCACGCATTAGGGTTCGAAAACTCGAACACCTGTGCGGATTCTCTTGCACAGTGGCAGATATGTAAATACGCCGTTTACATACCATTTCTCACGCATTAGGGTTCGAACACTCGAACACCTATGCGGATTCTCCTCCACAGTGGCAGATATGTAAATACGGCGTTTACATACCATTTCTGACGCATTACGGTTCGAACACTCGAACAGCTATACGGATTCTCCTGCACAGTGGCAGATATGTAAATACGGCGTTTACATACCATTTCTCACGCATTAGGGTTCGAACACTCGAACACCTATACGGATTCTCCTGCACAGTGGCAGATACGTAAATACGGCGTTTACATACCATTTCTCACGCATTAAGGTTCGAACACTAGAACACCTATGCGGATTCTCCTGCACAGTGGCAGATATGTAAATACGGCGTTTACAAACCATTTCTGACGCATTACGGTTCGAACACTGGAACACCTATACGGACTCTCCTGCACAGTGGCAGATATGTAAATACGGCGTTTACATACCATTTCTCACGCATTAAGGTTCGAACACTCGAACACCTATGCGGATTGTCCTCCACAGTGGTAGATATGTAAATACGGCGTTTACATACCATTTCTCACGCATTAGGGTTCGAACACTCGAACACCTATGCGGATTCTCTTGCACAGTGGCAGATATGTAAATACGGCGTTTACATACCATTTCTCACGCATCAGGGTTCGAACACTCGAACACCTATACGGACTCTCCTGCACAGTGGCAGATATGTAAATACGGCGTTTACATACCATTTCTGACGCATTATTGTTCGAACACTCGAACAGCTATACGGATTCTCCTGCACAGTGGCAGATATGTAAATACGGCGTTTACATACCATTTTTGACGCATTACGGTTCGAACACTCGAACACCAATGCGGATTCTCCAGCACAGTGGCAGATATGTAAATACGGCGTTTACATACCATTTCTCACGCATTAGGGTTCGAACACTCGAACACCTATACGGATTCTCCTGCACAGTGGCAGATATGTAAATACGGCGTTTACATACCATTTCTCACACATTAAGGTTCGAACACTCGAACACCTATGCGGATTCTCCTGCACAGTGGCAGATATGTAAATACGGCGTTTACATACCTTTTCTGACGCATTACGGTTTGAACACTCGAACACCTATACGGACTCTCCTGCACAGTGGCAGATATGTAAATACGGCGTTTATATACCATTTCTCACGCATTAAGGTTCGAACACTCGAACACCTATGCGGATTCTCCTGCACAGTGGCAGATATGTAAATACGGCGTTTACACACCATTTCTCACGCATTAGGGTTCGAACACTCGAACACCTATACGGATTCTCCTGCACAGTGGCAGATATGTAAATACGGCGTTTACATACCATTTCTCACGCATTAAGGTTCGAACACTCGAACACCTATGCGGATTCTCCTGCACAGTGGCAGATATGTAAATACGGCGTTTACATACCATTTCTGACGCATTATTGTTCGAACACTGGAACAGCTATACGGATTCTCCTGCACAGTGGCAGATATGTAAATACGGCGTTTACATACCATTTCTCACGCATTAGGGTTCGAACACTCGAACACCTATGCGGATTCTCCTGCACAGTGGAAGATATGTAAATACGGCGTTTACATACCATTTCTGACAAAATATTGTTCGAACACTCGAACAGCTATACGGATTCTCCTGCACAGTGGCAGATATGTAAATACGGTGTTTACATACCATTTTTGACGCATTACGGTTCGAACACTCGAACACCTATGCGGATTCTCCAGCACAGTGGCAGATATGTAAATACGGCGTTTACATACCATTTCTCACGCATTAAGGTTCGAACACTCGAACACCTATGCGGATTCTCCTCCACAGTGGCAGATATGTAAATACGGCGTTTACATACCATTTCTCACGCATTAGGGTTCGAACACTCGAACACCTATGCGGATTCTCTTGCACAGTGGCAGATATGTAAATACGGCGTTTACATACCATTTCTCACGCATTAGGGTTCGAACACTCGAACACCTATACGGATTCTCCTGCACAGTGGCAGATATGTAAATACAGCGTTTGCATACCATTTCTCACGCATTAGGGTTCGAACACTCGAACACCTATACGGATTCTCCTGCACAGTGGCAGATATGTAAATACGGCGTTTACATACCATTTCTCACGCATTAAGGTTCGAACACTCGAACACCTATGCGGATTCTCCTGCACAGTGGCAGATATGTAAATACGGCGTTTACATACCATTTCTGACGCATTATTGTTCGAACACTGGAACAGCTATACGGATTCTCCTGCATAGTGGCAGATATGTAAATACGGCGTTTACATACCATTTCTCACGCATTAGGGTTCGAACACTCGAACACCTATGCGGATTCTCCTGCACAGTGGCAGATATGTAAATACGGCGTTTACATACCATTTCTGACAAATTATTGTTCGAACACTCGAACAGCTATACGGATTCTCCTGCACAGTGGCAGATATGTAAATACGGCATTTACATACCATTTTTGACGCATTACGGTTCGAACACTCGAACACCTATGCGGATTCTCCAGCACAGTGGCAGATATGTAAATACGGCGTTTACATACCATTTCTCACGCATTAGGGTTCGAACACTCGAACACCTATACGGATTCTCCTGCACAGTGGCAGATATGTAAATACGGCGTTTACATACCATTTCTCACACATTAAGGTTCGAACACTCGAACACCTATGCGGATTCTCCTGCACAGTGGCAGATATGTAAATACGGCGTTTACATACCATTTCTGACGCATTACGGTTTGAACACTCGAACACCTATACGGACTCTCCTGCACAGTGGCAGATATGTAAATACGGCGTTTACATACCATTTCTCACGCATTAAGGTTCGAACACTCGAACACCTATGCGGATTCTCCTGCACAGTGGCAGATATGTAAATACGGCGTTTACACACCATTTCTCACGCATTAGGGTTCGAACACTCGAACACCTATGCGGATTCTCTTGCACAGTGGCAGATATGTAAATACGGCGTTTACATACCATTTCTCACGCATTAGGGTTCGAACACTCGAACACCTATACGGATTCTCCTGCACAGTGGCAGATATGTAAATACGGCGTTTACATACCATTTCTGACGCATTACTGTTCGAACACTCGAACAGCTATACGGATTCTCCTGCACAGTGGCAGATATGTAAATACGGCGTTTACATACCATTTCTGACGCATTACGGTTCGAACACTCGAACACCAATGCGGATTCTCCTGCACAGTGGCAGATATGTAAATACGGCGTTTACATGCCATTTCCCACGCATTAGGGTTTGAACACTCGAACACGTATACGGATTCTCCTGCACAGTGGCAGATACGTAAATACGGCGTTTACATACCATTTCTCACGCATTATGGTTCGAACACTAGAACACCTATGCAGATTCTCCTGCACAGTGGCAGATATGTAAATACGGCGTTTACATACCATTTCTGACACATTACGGTTCGAACACTCGAACACCTATACGGACTCTCCTGCACAGTGGCAGATATATAAATACGGCGTTTACATACCATTTCTCACGCATTAAGGTTCGAACACTCGAACACCTATGCGGATTCTCCTCCACAGTGGCAGATATGTAAATACGGCGTTTACATACCATTTCTCACGCATTAGGGTTCGAACACTCGAACACCTATGCGGATTCTCTTGCACAGTGGCAGATATGTAAATACGGCGTTTACATACCATTTCTCACGCATTAGGGTTCGAACACTCGAACACCTATACGGATTCTCCTGCACAGTGGCAGATATGTAAATACGGCGTTTGCATACCATTTCTCACGCATTAGGGTTCGAACACTCGAACACCTATACGGATTCTCCTGCACAGTGGCAGATATGTAAATACGGCGTTTCCATACCATTTCTCACGCATTAGGGTTCGAACACTCGAACACCTATGCGGATTCTCCTGCACAGTGGCAGATATGTAAATACGGCGTTTACATACCATTTCTGACGCATTACGGTTCGAACACTCGAACACCTATACGGATTCTCCTGCACAGTGGCAGATATGTAAATACGGCGTTTGCATACCATTTCTCACGCATTAGGGTTCGAACACTCGAACACCTATACGTATTCTCCTGCAAAGTGGCAGATATGTAAATACGGCGTTTCCATACCATTTCTCACGCATTAGGGTTCGAACACTCGAACACCTATGCGGATTCTCCTGCACAGTGGCAGATATGTAAATACGGCGTTTACATACCATTTCTGACGCATTACGGTTCGAACACTCGAACACCTATACGGATTCTCCTGCACAGTGGCAGATATGTAAATACGGCGTTTACATACCATTACTCACGCATTACGGTTCGAACACTCGAACACCAATGCGGATTCTCTTGCACAATGGCAGATATGTAAACACGGCGTTTACATACCATTTCTGACGCATTAGGGTTCGAACACTCGAACACCTATACGGCTTCTCCTGCATAGTGGCAGATATGTAAATACGGCGTTTACATACCATTTCTGACGCATTACGGTTCGAACGCTCGAACAGCAATACGGATTCTCCTGCACGGTGGCAGATATGTAAATACGGCGTTTACATACCATTTCTGACGCATTACGGTTCGAACACTCGAACACCTATGCGGATTATCTTGCACAGTGGCAGATATGTAAATACGGCGTTTACATACCATTTCTCACGCATTAGGGTTCGAACAGTCGAACACCTATGCGGATTCTCCTGCATAGTGGCAGATATGTAAATACGACGTTTACATACCATTTCTGACGCATTACGGTTCGAACACTCGAACAGCTATACGGATTCTCCTGCACAGAGGCAGATATGTAAATACGGCATTTGCATACCATTTCTGACACATTACGGTTCGAACACTCAAACACCTATGCGGATTCTCCGGCACAGTGGCAGATATGTAAATACGGCGTTTACATACCATTTCTCACGCATTAGGGTTCGAACACTCGAACACCTATACGGATTCTCCTGCACAGTGGCAGATATGTAAATACGGCGTTTGCATACCATTTCTCACGCATTAGGGTTCGAACACTCGAACACCTATACGGATTCTCCTGCACAGTGGCAGATATGTAAATACGGCGTTTACATACCATTTCTCACGCATTAGGGTTCGAACACTCGAACACCTATGCGGATTCTCCTGCACAGTCGCAGATATGTAAATACGGCGTTTACATACCATTTCTGACGCATTACTGTTCGAACACTCGAACAGCTATACGGATTCTACTGCACAGTGGCAGATATGTAAATACGGCGTTTACATACCATTTCTGACGCATTACGGTTCGAACACTCGAACACCAATGCGGATTCCTCTGCACAGTGGCAGATATGTAAATACGGCGTTTACATGCCATTTCTCACGCATTAGGGTTCGAACACTCGAACACCTATACGGATTCTCCTGCACAGTGGCAGATACGTAAATACGGCGTTTACATACCATTTCTCACGCATTATGGTTCGAACACTAGAACACCTATGCAGATTCTCCTGCACAGTGGCAGATATGTAAATACGGCGTTTACATACCATTTCTGACACATTACGGTTCGAACACTCGAACACCTATACGGACTCTCCTGCACAGTGGCAGATATGTAAATACGGCGTTTACATACCATTTCTCACGCATTAAGGTTCGAACACTCGAACACCTATGCGGATTCTCCTCCACAGTGGCAGATATGTAAATACGACGTTTACATACCATTTCTCACGCATTTGGGTTCGAACACTCGAACACCTATGCGGATTCTCTTGCACAGTGGCAGATATGTAAATACGGCGTTTACATACCATTTCTCACGCATTAGGGTTCGAACACTCGAACACCTATACGGATTCTCCTGCACAGTGGCAGATATGTAAATACGGCGTTTGCATACCATTTCTCACGCATTAGGGTTCGAACACTCGAACACCTATACGGATTCTCCTGCACAGTGGCAGATATGTAAATACGGCGTTTCCATACCATTTCTCACGCATTAGGGTTCGAACACTCGAACACCTATGCGGATTCTCCTGCAGAGTGGCAGATATGTAAATACGGCGTTTACATACCATTTCTGACGCATTACGGTTCGAACACTCGAACATCTATACGGATTCTCCTGCACAGTGGTAGATATGTAAATACGGCGTTTACATACCATTACTCACGCATTACGGTTCGAACACTCGAACACCAATGCGGATTCTCTTGCACAATGGCAGATATGTAAACACGGCGTTTACATACCATTTCTGATGCATTAGGGTTCGAACACTCGAACACCTATACGGATTCTCCTGCATGGCAGATATGTAAATACGGCGTTTACATACCATTTCTGACGCATTACGGTTCGAACGCTCGAACAGCAATACGGATTCTCCTGCACGGTGGCAGATATGTAAATACGGCGTTTACATACCATTTCTGCCGCATTACGGTTCGAACACTCGAACACCTATGCGGATTCTCTTGCACAGTGGCAGATATGTAAATACGGCGTTTACATACCATTTCTCACGCATTAGGGTTCGAACAGTCGAACACCTATGCGGATTCTCCTGCACAGTGGCAGATATGTAAATACGACGTTTACATACCATTTCTGACGCATTACGGTTCGAACACTCGAACAGCAATACGGATTCTCCTGCACAGAGGCAGATATGTAAATACGGCATTTGCATACCATTTCTGACGCATTACGGTTCGAACACTCAAACACCTATGCGGATTCTCCGGTACAGTGGCAGATATGTAAATACGGCGTTTACATACCATTTCTCACGCATTAGGGTTTGAACACTCGAACACCTATACGGATTCTCCTGCACAGTGGCAGATATGTAAATACGGCGTTTGCATACCATTTCTCACGCATTAGGGTTCGAACACTCGAACACCTATACGGATTCTCCTGCACAGTGGCAGATATGTAAATACGGCGTTTACATACCATTTCTCACGCATTAGGGTTCGAACACTCGAACACCTATGCGGATTCTCCTGCACAGTGGCAGATATGTAAATACGGCGTTTACATACCATTTCTGACGCATTACTGTTCGAACACTCGAACAGCTATACGGATTCTCCTGCACAGTGGCAGATATGTAAATACGGCGTTTACATACCATTTCTGACGCATTACGGTCTGAACACTCGAACACCAATGCGGATTCTCCTGCACAGTGGCAGATATGTAAATACGGCGTTTACATGCCATTTCTCACGCATTAGGGTTCGAACACTCGAACACATATACGGATTCTCCTGCACAGTGGCAGATACGTAAATACGGCGTTTACATACCATTTCTCACGCATTATGGTTCGAACACTAGAACACCTATGCAGATTCTCCTGCACAGTGGCAGATATGTAAATACGGCGTTTACATACCATTTCTGACACATTACGGTTCGAACACTCGAACACCTATACGGACTCTCCTGCACAGTGGCAGATATGTAAATACGGCGTTTACATACCATTTCTCACGCATTAAGGTTCGAACACTCGAACACCTATGCGGATTCTCCTCCACAGTGGCAGATATGTAAATACGGCGTTTACATACCATTTCTCACGCATTAGGGTTCGAACACTCGAACACCTATACGGATTCTCTTGCACAGTGGCAGATATGTAAATACGGCGTTTACATACCATTTCTCACGCATTAGGGTTCGAACACTCGAACACCTATACGGATTCTCCTGCACAGTGGCAGATATGTAAATACGGCGTTTGCATACCATTTCTCACGCATTAGGGTTCGAACACTCGAACACCTATACGGATTCTCCTGCACAGTGGCAGATATGTAAATACGGCGTTTCCATACCATTTCTCACGCATTAGGGTTCGAACACTCGAACACCTATGCGGATTCTCCTGCACAGTGGCAGATATGTAAATACGGCGTTTACATACCATTTCTGACGCATTACGGTTCGAACACTCGAACACCTATACGGATTCTCCTGCACAGTGGCAGATATGTAAATACGGCGTTTACATACCATTACTCACGCATTACGGTTCGAACACTCGAACACCAATGCGGATTCTCTTGCACAATGGCAGATATGTAAACACGGCGTTTACATACCATTTCTGAAGCATTAGGGTTCGAACACTCGAACACCTATACGGATTCTCCTGCATAGTGGCAGATATGTAAATACGGCGTTTACATACCATTTCTGACGCATTACGGTTCGAACGCTCGAACAGCAATACGGATTCTCCTGCACGGTGGCAGATATGTAAATACGGCGTTTACATACCATTTCTGACGCATTACGGTTCGAACACTCGAACACCTATGCGGATTCTCTTGCACAGTGGCAGATATGTAAATACGGCGTTTACATACCATTTCTCACGCATTAGGGTTCGAACAGTCGAACACCTATGCGGATTCTCCTGCACAGTGGCAGATATGTAAATACGATGTTTACATACCATTTCTGACGCATTACGGTTCGAACACTCGAACAGCAATACGGATTCTCCTGCACAGAGGCAGATATGTAAATACGGCATTTGCATACCATTTCTGACGCATTACGGTTCGAACACTCAAACACCTATGCGGATTCTCCGGCACAGTGGCAGATATGTAAATACGGCGTTTACATACCTTTTTTCACGCATTAGGGTTCGAACACTCGAACACCTATACGGATTCTCCTGCACAGTGGCAGATATGTAAATACGGCGTTTGCATACCATTTCTCACGCATTAGGGTTCGAACACTCGAACACCTATACGGATTCTCCTGCACAGTGGCAGATATGTAAATACGGCGTTTACATACCATTTCTCACGCATTAGGGTTCGAACACTCGAACACCTATGCGGATTCTCCTGCACAGTGGCAGATATGTAAATACGGCGTTTACATACCATTTCTGACGCATTACTGTTCGAACACTCGAACAGCTATACGGATTCTCCTGCACAGTGGCAGATATGTAAATACGGCGTTTACATACCATTTCTGACGCATTACGGTTTGAACACTCGAACACCAATGCGGATTCTCCTGCACAGTGGCAGATATGTAAATACGGCGTTTACATGCCATTTCTCACGCATTAGGGTTCGAACACTCGAACACCTATACGGATTCTCCTGCACAGTGGCAGATACGTAAATACGGCGTTTACATACCATTTCTCACGCATTATGGTTCGAACACTAGAACACCTATGCAGATTCTCCTGCACAGTGGCAGATATGTAAATACGGCGTTTACATACCATTTCTGACACATTACGGTTCGAACACTCGAACACCTATACGGACTCTCCTGCACAGTGGCAGATATGTAAATACGGCGTTTACATACCATTTCTCACGCATTAAGGTTCGAACACTCGAACACCTATGCGGATTCTCCTCCACAGTGGCAGATATGTAAATACGGCGTTTACATACCATTTCTCACGCATTAGGGTTCGAACACTCGAACACCTATACGGATTCTCTTGCACAGTGGCAGATATGTAAATACGGCGTTTACATACCATTTCTCACGCATTAGGGTTCGAACACTCGAACACCTATACGGATTCTCCTGCACAGTGGCAGATATGTAAATACGGCGTTTGCATACCATTTCTCACGCATTAGGGTTCGAACACTCGAACACCTATACGGATTCTCCTGCACAGTGGCAGATATGTAAATACGGCGTTTCCATACCATTTCTCACGCATTAGGGTTCGAACACTCGAACACCTATGCGGATTCTCCTGCACAGTGGCAGATATGTAAATACGGCGTTTACATACCATTTCTGACGCATTACGGTTCGAACACTCGAACACCTATACGGATTCTCCTGCACAGTGGCAGATATGTAAATACGGCGTTTACATACCATTACTCACGCATTACGGTTCGAACACTCGAACACCAATGCGGATTCTCTTGCACAATGGCAGATATGTAAACACGGCGTTTACATACCATTTCTGAAGCATTAGGGTTCGAACACTCGAACACCTATACGGATTCTCCTGCATAGTGGCAGATATGTAAATACGGCGTTTACATACCATTTCTGACGCATTACGGTTCGAACGCTCGAACAGCAATACGGATTCTCCTGCACGGTGGCAGATATGTAAATACGGCGTTTACATACCATTTCTGCCGCATTACGGTTCGAACACTCGAACACCTATGCGGATTCTCTTGCACAGTGGCAGATATGTAAATACGGCGTTTACATACCATTTCTCACGCATTAGGGTTCGAACAGTCGAACACCTATGCGGATTCTCCTACACAGTGGCAGATATGTAAATACGACGTTTACATACCATTTCTGACGCATTACGGTTCGAACACTCGAACAGCAATACGGATTCTCCTGCACAGAGGCAGATATGTAAATACGGCATTTGCATACCATTTCTGACGCATTACGGTTCGAACACTCAAACACCTATGCGGATTCTCCGGCACAGTGGCAGATATGTAAATACGGCGTTTACATACCATTTCTCACGCATTAGGGTTTGAACACTCGAACACCTATACGGATTCTCCTGCACAGTGGCAGATATGTAAATACGGCGTTTGCATACCATTTCTCACGCATTAGGGTTCGAACACTCGAACACCTATACGGATTCTCCTGCACAGTGGCAGATATGTAAATACGGCGTTTACATACCATTTCTCACGCATTAGGGTTCGAACACTCGAACACCTATGCGGATTCTCCTGCACAGTGGCAGATATGTAAATACGGCGTTTACATACCATTTCTGACGCATTACTGTTCGAACACTCGAACAGCTATACGGATTCTCCTGCACAGTGGCAGATATGTAAATACGGCGTTTACATACCATTTCTGACGCATTACGGTCTGGACACTCGAACACCAATGCGGATTCTCCTGCACAGTGGCAGATATGTAAATACGGCGTTTACATGCCATTTCTCACGCATTAGGGTTCGAACACTCGAACACATATACGGATTCTCCTGCACAGTGGCAGATACGTAAATACGGCGTTTACATACCATTTCTCACGCATTATGGTTCGAACACTAGAACACCTATGCAGATTCTCCTGCACAGTGGCAGATATGTAAATACGGCGTTTACATACCATTTCTGACACATTACGGTTCGAACACTCGAACACCTATACGGACTCTCCTGCACAGTGGCAGATATGTAAATACGGCGTTTACATACCATTTCTCACGCATTAAGGTTCGAACACTCGAACACCTATGCGGATTCTCCTCCACAGTGGCAGATATGTAAATACGGCGTTTACATACCATTTCTCACGCATTAGGGTTCGAACACTCGAACACCTATACGGATTCTCTTGCACAGTGGCAGATATGTAAATACGGCGTTTACATACCATTTCTCACGCATTAGGGTTCGAACACTCGAACACCTATACGGATTCTCCTGCACAGTGGCAGATATGTAAATACGGCGTTTGCATACCATTTCTCACGCATTAGGGTTCGAACACTCGAACACCTATACGGATTCTCCTGCACAGTGGCAGATATGTAAATACGGCGTTTCCATACCATTTCTCACGCATTAGGGTTCGAACACTCGAACACCTATGCGGATTCTCCTGCACAGTGGCAGATATGTAAATACGGCGTTTACATACCATTTCTGACGCATTACGGTTCGAACACTCGAACACCTATACGGATTCTCCTGCACAGTGGCAGATATGTAAATACGGCGTTTACATACCATTACTCACGCATTACGGTTCGAACACTCGAACACCAATGCGGATTCTCTTGCACAATGGCAGATATGTAAACACGGCGTTTACATACCATTTCTGAAGCATTAGGGTTCGAACACTCGAACACCTATACGGATTCTCCTGCATAGTGGCAGATATGTAAATACGGCGTTTACATACCATTTCTGACGCATTACGGTTCGAACGCTCGAACAGCAATACGGATTCTCCTGCACGGTGGCAGATATGTAAATACGGCGTTTACATACCATTTCTGACGCATTACGGTTCGAACACTCGAACACCTATGCGGATTCTCTTGCACAGTGGCAGATATGTAAATACGGCGTTTACATACCATTTCTCACGCATTAGGGTTCGAACAGTCGAACACCTATGCGGATTCTCCTGCACAGTGGCAGATATGTAAATACGATGTTTACATACCATTTCTGACGCATTACGGTTCGAACACTCGAACAGCAATACGGATTCTCCTGCACAGAGGCAGATATGTAAATACGGCATTTGCATACCATTTCTGACGCATTACGGTTCGAACACTCAAACACCTATGCGGATTCTCCGGCACAGTGGCAGATATGTAAATACGGCGTTTACATACCTTTTTTCACGCATTAGGGTTCGAACACTCGAACACCTATACGGATTCTCCTGCACAGTGGCAGATATGTAAATACGGCGTTTGCATACCATTTCTCACGCATTAGGGTTCGAACACTCGAACACCTATACGGATTCTCCTGCACAGTGGCAGATATGTAAATACGGCGTTTACATACCATTTCTCACGCATTAGGGTTCGAACACTCGAACACCTATGCGGATTCTCCTGCACAGTGGCAGATATGTAAATACGGCGTTTACATACCATTTCTGACGCATTACTGTTCGAACACTCGAACAGCTATACGGATTCTCCTGCACAGTGGCAGATATGTAAATACGGCGTTTACATACCATTTCTGACGCATTACGGTTTGAACACTCGAACACCAATGCGGATTCTCCTGCACAGTGGCAGATATGTAAATACGGCGTTTACATGCCATTTCTCACGCATTAGGGTTCGAACACTCGAACACCTATACGGATTCTCCTGCACAGTGGCAGATACGTAAATACGGCGTTTACATACCATTTCTCACGCATTATGGTTCGAACACTAGAACACCTATGCAGATTCTCCTGCACAGTGGCAGATATGTAAATACGGCGTTTACATACCATTTCTGACACATTACGGTTCGAACACTCGAACACCTATACGGACTCTCCTGCACAGTGGCAGATATGTAAATACGGCGTTTACATACCATTTCTCACGCATTAAGGTTCGAACACTCGAACACCTATGCGGATTCTCCTCCACAGTGGCAGATATGTAAATACGGCGTTTACATACCATTTCTCACGCATTAGGGTTCGAACACTCGAACACCTATGCGGATTCTCTTGCACAGTGGCAGATATGTAAATACGGCGTTTACATACCATTTCTCACGCATCAGGGTTCGAACACTCGAACACCTATACGGATTCTCCTGCATAGTGGCAGACATGTAAATACGGCGTTTGCATACCATTTCTCACGCATTAGGGTTCGAACACTCGAACACCTATGCGGATTCTCCTGCACAGTGGCAGATATGTAAATACGGCGTTTACATACCATTTCTGACCCATTACGGTTCGAACACTCGAACACCTATACGGACTCTCCTGCACAGTGGTAGATATGTAAATACGGCATTTACATACCATTTCTGACGCATTACGGTTCGAACACTCGAACAGCAATACGGATTCTCCTGCACAGTGGCAGATATGTAAATACGGCGTTTAAATACCATTTCTCACGCATTAAGGTTCGAACACTCGAACACCTATGCGGATTCTCCTGCGCAGTGGCAGATATGTAAATACGGCGTTTACACACCATTTCTGACGCATTACGGTTCGAACACTCGAACAGCTATACGGATTCTCCTGCACAGTGGCAGATATGTAAATACGGCGTTTACATACCATTTCTGACGCATTACGGTTCGAACACTCGAACACCTATACGGATTCTCCTGCACAGTGGCAGATATGTAAATACGGCATTTACATACCATTTCTGACGCATTACGGTTCGAACACTCGAACACTTATACGGATTCTCCTGCACAGTGGCAGATATGTAAATACGGCGTTTACATACCATTTCTCACGCATTAGGGTTCGAACACTCGAACAGCTATACGGATTCTCTTGCACAGTGGCAGATATGTAAATACGCCGTTTACATACCATTTCTCACGCATTAAGGTTCGAACACTCGAACACCTATGCGGATTCTCCTGCACAGTGGCAGATATGTAAATACGGCGTTTACATACCATTTCTGACGCATTATTGTTCGAACACTGGAACAGCTATACGGATTCTCCTGCACAGTGGCAGATATGTAAATACGGCGTTTACACACCATTTCTCACGCATTAGGGTTCGAACACTCGAACACCTATACGGATTCTCCTGCACAGTGGCAGATATGTAAATACGGCGTTTACATACCATTTCTCACGCATTAAGGTTCGAACACTCGAACACCTATGCGGATTCTCCTGCACAGTGGCAGATATGTTAATACGGCGTTTACATACCATTTCTGACGCATTATTGTTCGAACACTCGAACAGCTATACGGATTCTCCTGCACAGTGGCAGATATGTAAATACGGCGTTTACATACCATTTCTGACGCATTACGGTTCGAACACTCGAACACCAATGCGGATTCTCCTGCACAGTGGCAGATATGTAAATACGGCGTTTACATGCCATTTCTCACGCATTAGGGTTCGAACACTCGAACACCTATACGGATTCTCCTGCACAGTGACAGATACGTAAATACGGCGTTTACATACCATTTCTCACGCATTATGGTTCGAACACTAGAACACCTATGCAGATTCTCCTGCACAGTGGCAGATATGTAAATACGGCGTTTACATACCATTTCTGACACATTACGGTTCGAACACTCGAACACCTATACGGACTCTCCTGCACAGTGGCAGATATGTAAATACGGCGTTTACATACCATTTCTCACGCATTAAGGTTCGAACACTCGAACACCTATGCGGATTCTCCTCCACAGTGGCAGATATGTAAATACGGCGTTTACATACCATTTCTCACGCATTAGGGTTCGAACACTCGAACACCTATGCGGATTCTCTTGCGCAGTGGCAGATATGTAAATACGGCGTTTACATACCATTTCTCACGCATCAGGGTTCGAACACTCGAACACCTATACGGATTCTCCTGCACAGTGGCAGATATGTAAATACGGCGTTTACATACCATTTCTGACGCATTACGGTTCGAACACTCGAACACCAATGCGGATTCTCCTGCACAGTGGCAGATATGTTAATACGGCGTTTACATACCATTTCTGACGCATTATTGTTCGAACACTCGAACAGCTATACGGATTCTCCTGCACAGTGGCAGATATGTAAATACGGCGTTTACATACCATTTCTCACGCATTAAGGTTCGAACACTGGAACAGCTATACGGATTCTCCTGCACAGCGGCAGATATGTAAATACGGCGTTTACACACCATTTCTCACGCATTAGGGTTCGAACACTCGAACACCTATACGGATTCTCCTGCACAGTGGCAGATATGTAAATACGGCGTTTACATACCATTTCTCACGCATTAAGGTTCGAACACTCGAACACCTATGCGGATTCGCCTGCACAGTGGCAGATATGTTAATACGGCGTTTACATACCATTTCTGACGCATTATTGTTCGAACACTCGAACAGCTATACGGATTCTCCTGCACAGTGGCAGATATGTAAATACGGCGTTTACATACCATTTCTGACGCATTACGGTTCGAACACTCGAACACCTATGCGGATTCTCTTGCACAGTGGCAGATATGTAAATACGGCGTTTACATACCATTTCTGACCCATTACGGTTCGAACACTCGAACACCTATACGGACTCTCCTGCACAGTGGTAGATATGTAAATACGGCATTTACATACCATTTCTGACGCATTACGGTTCGAACACTCGAACAGCAATACGGATTCTCCTGCACAGTGGCAGATATGTAAATACGGCGTTTAAATACCATTTCTCACGCATGAAGGTTCGAACACTCGAACACCTATGCGGATTCTCCTGCGCAGTGGCAGATATGTAAATACGGCGTTTACACACCATTTCTGACGCATTACGGTTCGAACACTCGAACAGCTATACGGATTCTCCTGCACAGTGGCAGATATGTAAATACGGCGTTTACATACCATTTCTGACGCATTACGGTTCGAACACTCGAACACCTATACGGATTCTCCTGCACAGTGGCAGATATGTAAATACGGCATTTACATACCATTTCTGACGCATTACGGTTCGAACACTCGAACACTTATACGGATTCTCCTGCACAGTGGCAGATATGTAAATACGGCGTTTACATACCATTTCTCACGCATTAGGGATCGAACACTCGAACAGCTATACGGATTCTCTTGCACAGTGGCAGATATGTAAATACGCCGTTTACATACCATTTCTCACGCATTAAGGTTCGAACACACGAACACCTATGCGGATTCTCCTGCACAGTGGCAGATATGTAAATACGGCGTTTACATACCATTTCTGACGCATTATTGTTCGAACACTGGAACAGCTATACGGATTCTCCTGCACAGTGGCAGATATGTAAATACGGCGTTTACACACCATTTCTCACGCATTAGGGTTCGAACACTCGAACACCTATACGGATTCTCCTGCACAGTGGCAGATATGTAAATACGGCGTTTACATACCATTTCTCACGCATTAAGGTTCGAACACTCGAACACCTATGCGGATTCTCCTGCACAGTGGCAGATATGTTAATACGGCGTTTACATACCATTTCTGACGCATTATTGTTCGAACACTCGAACAGCTATACGGATTCTCCTGCACAGTGGCAGATATGTAAATACGGCGTTTACATACCATTTCTGACGCATTACGGTTCGAACACTCGAACACCAATGCGGATTCTCCTGCACAGTGGCAGATATGTAAATACGGCGTTTACATGCCATTTCTCACGCATTAGGGTTCGAACACTCGAACACCTATACGGATTCTCCTGCACAGTGACAGATACGTAAATACGGCGTTTACATACCATTTCTCACGCATTATGGTTCGAACACTAGAACACCTATGCAGATTCTCCTGCACAGTGGCAGATATGTAAATACGGCGTTTACATACCATTTCTGACACATTACGGTTCGAACACTCGAACACCTATACGGACTCTCCTGCACAGTGGCAGATATGTAAATACGGCGTTTACATACCATTTCTCACGCATTAAGGTTCGAACACTCGAACACCTATGCGGATTCTCCTCCACAGTGGCAGATATGTAAATACGGCGTTTACATACCATTTCTCACGCATTAGGGTTCGAACACTCGAACACCTATGCGGATTCTCTTGCGCAGTGGCAGATATGTAAATACGGCGTTTACATACCATTTCTCACGCATCAGGGTTCGAACACTCGAACACCTATACGGATTCTCCTGCACAGTGGCAGATATGTAAATACGGCGTTTACATACCATTTCTGACGCATTACGGTTCGAACACTCGAACACCAATGCGGATTCTCCTGCACAGTGGCAGATATGTTAATACGGCGTTTACATACCATTTCTGACGCATTATTGTTCGAACACTCGAACAGCTATACGGATTCTCCTGCACAGTGGCAGATATGTAAATACGGCGTTTACATACCATTTCTCACGCATTAAGGTTCGAACACTGGAACAGCTATACGGATTCTCCTGCACAGTGGCAGATATGTAAATACGGCGTTTACACACCATTTCTCACGCATTAGGGTTCGAACACTCGAACACCTATACGGATTCTCCTGCACAGTGGCAGATATGTAAATACGGCGTTTACATACCATTTCTCACGCATTAAGGTTCGAACACTCGAACACCTATGCGGATTCGCCTGCACAGTGGCAGATATGTTAATACGGCGTTTACATACCATTTCTGACGCATTATTGTTCGAACACTCGAACAGCTATACGGATTCTCCTGCACAGTGGCAGATATGTAAATACGGCGTTTACATACCATTTCTGACGCATTACGGTTCGAACACTCGAACACCTATGCGGATTCTCTTGCACAGTGGCAGATATGTAAATACGGCGTTTACATACCATTTCTGACCCATTACGGTTCGAACACTCGAACACCTATACGGACTCTCCTGCACAGTGGTAGATATGTAAATACGGCATTTACATACCATTTCTGACGCATTACGGTTCGAACACTCGAACAGCAATACGGATTCTCCTGCACAGTGGCAGATATGTAAATACGGCGTTTAAATACCATTTCTCACGCATGAAGGTTCGAACACTCGAACACCTATGCGGATTCTCCTGCGCAGTGGCAGATATGTAAATACGGCGTTTACACACCATTTCTGACGCATTACGGTTCGAACACTCGAACAGCTATACGGATTCTCCTGCACAGTGGCAGATATGTAAATACGGCGTTTACATACCATTTCTGACGCATTACGGTTCGAACACTCGAACACCTATACGGATTCTCCTGCACAGTGGCAGATATGTAAATACGGCATTTACATACCATTTCTGACGCATTACGGTTCGAACACTCGAACACTTATACGGATTCTCCTGCACAGTGGCAGATATGTAAATACGGCGTTTACATACCATTTCTCACGCATTAGGGATCGAACACTCGAACAGCTATACGGATTCTCTTGCACAGTGGCAGATATGTAAATACGCCGTTTACATACCATTTCTCACGCATTAAGGTTCGAACACACGAACACCTATGCGGATTCTCCTGCACAGTGGCAGATATGTAAATACGGCGTTTACATACCATTTCTGACGCATTATTGTTCGAACACTGGAACAGCTATACGGATTCTCCTGCACAGTGGCAGATATGTAAATACGGCGTTTACACACCATTTCTCACGCATTAGGGTTCGAACACTCGAACACCTATACGGATTCTCCTGCACAGTGGCAGATATGTAAATACGGCGTTTACATACCATTTCTCACGCATTAAGGTTCGAACACTCGAACACCTATGCGGATTCTCCTGCACAGTGGCAGATATGTTAATACGGCGTTTACATACCATTTCTGACGCATTATTGTTCGAACACTCGAACAGCTATACGGATTCTCCTGCACAGTGGCAGATATGTAAATACGGCGTTTACATACCATTTCTGACGCATTACGGTTCGAACACTCGAACACCAATGCGGATTCTCCTGCACAGTGGCAGATATGTACATACGGCGTTTACATGCCATTTCTCACGCATTAGGGTTCGAACACTCGAACACCTATACGGATTCTCCTGCACAGTGACAGATACGTAAATACGGCGTTTACATACCATTTCTCACGCATTATGGTTCGAACACTAGAACACCTATGCAGATTCTCCTGCACAGTGGCAGATATGTAAATACGGCGTTTACATACCATTTCTGACACATTACGGTTCGAACACTCGAACACCTATACGGACTCTCCTGCACAGTGGCGGATATGTAAATACGGCGTTTACATACCATTTCTCACGCATTAAGGTTCGAACACTCGAACACCTATGCGGATTCTCTTGCACAGTGGCAGATATGTAAATACGGCGTTTACATACCATTTCTCACGCATTAGGGTTCGAACACTCGAACACCTATGCGGATTCTCTTGCACAGTGGCAGATATGTAAATACGGCGTTTACATACCATTTCTCACGCATCAGGGTTCGAACACTCGAACACCTATACGGATTCTCCTGCACAGTGGCAGATATGTAAATACGGCGTTTACATACCATTTCTGACGCATTATTGTTCGAACACTGGAACAGCTATACGGATTCTCCTGCACAGTGGCAGATATGTAAATACGGCGTTTACATACCATTTCTGACGCATTACGGTTCGAACACTCGAACACCTATGCGGATTCTCCAGCACAGTGGCAGATATGTAAATACGGCGTTTACATACCATTTCTCACGCATTAAGGTTCGAACACTCGAACACCTATGCGGATTCTCCTGCACAGTGGCAGATATGTAAATACGGCGTTTACATACCATTTCTGACCCATTACGGTTCGAACACTCGAACACCTATACGGACTCTCCTGCACAGTGGTAGATATGTAAATACGGCATTTACATACCATTTCTGACGCATTACGGTTCGAACACTCGAACAGCAATACGGATTCTCCTGCACAGTGGCAGATATGTAAATACGGCGTTTAAATACCATTTCTCACGCATTAAGGTTCGAACACTCGAACACCTATGCGGATTCTCCTACGTAGTGGCAGATATGTAAATACGGCGTTTACACACCATTTCTGACGCATTACGGTTCGAACACTCGAAGAGCTATACGGATTCTCATGCACAGTGGCAGATATGTAAATACGGCGTTTACATACCATTTCTGACGCATTACGGTTCGAACACTCGAACACCTATACGGATTCTCCTGCACAGTGGCGGATATGTAAATACGGCATTTACAAACCATTTCTGACGCATTACGGTTCGAACACTCGAACACACCTATACGGATTCTCCTGCACAGTGGCAGATATGTAAATACGGCGTTTACATACCATTTCTCACGCATTAGGGTTCGAACACTCGAACAGCTATACGGATTCTCTTGCACAGTGGCAGATATGTAAATACGCCGTTTACATACCATTTCTCACGCATTAAGGTTCGAACACTCGAACACCTATGCGGATTCTCCTGCACAGTGGCAGATATGTAAATACGGCGTTTACATACCATTTCTGACGCATTATTATTCGAACACTGGAACAGCTATACGGATTCTCCTGCACAGTGGCAGATATGTAAATACGGCGTTTACACACCATTTCTCACGCATTAGGGTTCGAACACTCGAACACCTATACGGATTCTCCTGCACAGTGGCAGATATGTAAATACGGCGTTTACATACCATTTCTCACGCATTAAGGTTCGAACACTCGAACACCTATGCGGATTCTCCTGCACAGTGGCAGATATGTTAATACGGCGTTTACATACCATTTCTGACGCATTATTGTTCGAACACTCGAACAGCTATACGGATTCTCCTGCACAGTGGCAGATATGTAAATACGACGTTTACATACCATTTCTGACGCATTACGGTTCGAACACTCGAACACCAATGCGGATTCTCCTGCACAGTGGCAGATATGTAAATACGGCGTTTACATGCCATTTCTCACGCATTAGGGTTCGAACACTCGAACACCTATACGGATTCTCCTGCACAGTGGCAGATACGTAAATACGGCGTTTACATACCATTTCTCACGCATTATGGTTCGAACACTAGAACACCTATGCAGATTCTCCTGCACAGTGGCAGATATGTAAATACGGCGTTTACATACCATTTCTGACACATTACGGTTCGAACACTCGAACACCTATACGGACTCTCCTGCACAGTGGCAGATATGTAAATACGGCGTTTACATACCATTTCTCACGCATTAAGGTTCGAACACTCGAACACCTATACGGATTCTCCTCCACAGTGGCAGATATGTAAATACGGCGTTTACATACCATTCCTCGCGCATTAGGGTTCGAACACTCGAACACCTATGCGGATTCTCTTGCACAGTGGCAGATATGTAAATACGGCGTTTACATACCATTTCTCACGCATCAGGGTTCGAACACTCGAACACCTATACGGATTCTCCTGCATAGTGGCAGGCATGTAAATACGGCGTTTGCATACCATTTCTCACGCATTAGGGTTCGAACACTCGAACACCTATGCGGATTCTCCTGCACAGTGGCAGATATGCAAATACGGCGTTTACATACCATTTCTGACCCATTACGGTTCGAACACTCGAACACCTATACGGACTCTCCTGCACAGTGGCAGATATGTAAATACGGCGTTTACATACCATTTCTGACGCATTACGGTTCGAACACTCGAACAGCAATACGGATTCTCCTGCACAGTGGCAGATATGTATATACGGCGTTTAAATACCATTTCTCACGCATTAAGGTTCGAACACTCGAACACCTATGCGGATTCTCCTGCGCAGTGGCAGATATGTAAATACGGCGTTTACACACCATTTCTGACGCATTACGGTTCGAACACTCGAACTGCTATACGGATTCTCCTGCACAATGGCAGATATGTAAATACGGCGTTTACATACCATTTCTGACGCGTTACGGTTCGAACACTCGAACACCTATACGGATTCTCCTGCACAGTGGCAGATATGTAAATACGGCATTTACATACCATTTCTGACGCATTACGGTTCGAACACTCGAACACCTATACGGATTCTCCTGCACAGTGGCTGATATGTAAATACGGCGTTTACATACCATTTCTCACGCATTAAGGTTCGAACACTCGAACACCTATGCGGATTCTCCTGCACAGTGGCAGATATGTTAATACGGCGTTTACATACCATTTCTGACGCATTATTGTTCGAACACTCGAACAGCTATACGGATTCTCCTGCACAGTGGCAGATATGTAAATACGGCGTTTACATACCATTTCTGACGCATTACGGTTCGAACACTCGAACACCTATGCGGATTCTCTTGCACAGTGGCAGATATGTAAATACGGCGTTTACATACCATTTCTGACCCATTACGGTTCGAACACTCGAACACCTATACGGACTCTCCTGCACAGTGGTAGATATGTAAATACGGCATTTACATACCATTTCTGACGCATTACGGTTCGAACACTCGAACAGCAATACGGATTCTCCTGCACAGTGGCAGATATGTAAATACGGCGTTTAAATACCATTTCTCACGCATGAAGGTTCGAACACTCGAACACCTATGCGGATTCTCCTGCGCAGTGGCAGATATGTAAATACGGCGTTTACACACCATTTCTGACGCATTACGGTTCGAACACTCGAACAGCTATACGGATTCTCCTGCACAGTGGCAGATATGTAAATACGGCGTTTACATACCATTTCTGACGCATTACGGTTCGAACACTCGAACACCTATACGGATTCTCCTGCACAGTGGCAGATATGTAAATACGGCATTTACATACCATTTCTGACGCATTACGGTTCGAACACTCGAACACTTATACGGATTCTCCTGCACAGTGGCAGATATGTAAATACGGCGTTTACATACCATTTCTCACGCATTAGGGATCGAACACTCGAACAGCTATACGGATTCTCTTGCACAGTGGCAGATATGTAAATACGCCGTTTACATACCATTTCTCACGCATTAAGGTTCGAACACTCGAACACCTATGCGGATTCTCCTGCACAGTGGCAGATATGTAAATACGGCGTTTACATACCATTTCTGACGCATTATTGTTCGAACACTGGAACAGCTATACGGATTCTCCTGCACAGTGGCAGATATGTAAATACGGCGTTTACACACCATTTCTCACGCATTAGGGTTCGAACACTCGAACACCTATACGGATTCTCCTGCACAGTGGCAGATATGTAAATACGGCGTTTACATACCATTTCTCACGCATTAAGGTTCGAACACTCGAACACCTATGCGGATTCTCCTGCACAGTGGCAGATATGTTAATACGGCGTTTACATACCATTTCTGACGCATTATTGTTCGAACACTCGAACAGCTATACGGATTCTCCTGCACAGTGGCAGATATGTAAATACGGCGTTTACATACCATTTCTGACGCATTACGGTTCGAACACTCGAACACCAATGCGGATTCTCCTGCACAGTGGCAGATATGTACATACGGCGTTTACATGCCATTTCTCACGCATTAGGGTTCGAACACTCGAACACCTATACGGATTCTCCTGCACAGTGACAGATACGTAAATACGGCGTTTACATACCATTTCTCACGCATTATGGTTCGAACACTAGAACACCTATGCAGATTCTCCTGCACAGTGGCAGATATGTAAATACGGCGTTTACATACCATTTCTGACACATTACGGTTCGAACACTCGAACACCTATACGGACTCTCCTGCACAGTGGCGGATATGTAAATACGGCGTTTACATACCATTTCTCACGCATTAAGGTTCGAACACTCGAACACCTATGCGGATTCTCCTCCACAGTGGCAGATATGTAAATACGGCGTTTACATACCATTTCTCACGCATTAGGGTTCGAACACTCGAACACCTATGCGGATTCTCTTGCACAGTGGCAGATATGTAAATACGGCGTTTACATACCATTTCTCACGCATCAGGGTTCGAACACTCGAACACCTATACGGATTCTCCTGCACAGTGGCAGATATGTAAATACGGCGTTTACATACCATTTCTGACGCATTATTGTTCGAACACTGGAACAGCTATACGGATTCTCCTGCACAGTGGCAGATATGTAAATACGGCGTTTACATACCATTTCTGACGCATTACGGTTCGAACACTCGAACACCTATGCGGATTCTCCAGCACAGTGGCAGATATGTAAATACGGCGTTTACATACCATTTCTCACGCATTAAGGTTCGAACACTCGAACACCTATGCGGATTCTCCTGCACAGTGGCAGATATGTAAATACGGCGTTTACATACCATTTCTGACCCATTACGGTTCGAACACTCGAACACCTATACGGACTCTCCTGCACAGTGGTAGATATGTAAATACGGCATTTACATACCATTTCTGACGCATTACGGTTCGAACACTCGAACAGCAATACGGATTCTCCTGCACAGTGGCAGATATGTAAATACGGCGTTTAAATACCATTTCTCACGCATTAAGGTTCGAACACTCGAACACCTATGCGGATTCTCCTACGTAGTGGCAGATATGTAAATACGGCGTTTACACACCATTTCTGACGCATTACGGTTCGAACACTCGAAGAGCTATACGGATTCTCATGCACAGTGGCAGATATGTAAATACGGCGTTTACATACCATTTCTGACGCATTACGGTTCGAACACTCGAACACCTATACGGATTCTCCTGCACAGTGGCGGATATGTAAATACGGCATTTACAAACCATTTCTGACGCATTACGGTTCGAACACTCGAACACACCTATACGGATTCTCCTGCACAGTGGCAGATATGTAAATACGGCGTTTACATACCATTTCTCACGCATTAGGGTTCGAACACTCGAACAGCTATACGGATTCTCTTGCACAGTGGCAGATATGTAAATACGCCGTTTACATACCATTTCTCACGCATTAAGGTTCGAACACTCGAACACCTATGCGGATTCTCCTGCACAGTGGCAGATATGTAAATACGGCGTTTACATACCATTTCTGACGCATTATTATTCGAACACTGGAACAGCTATACGGATTCTCCTGCACAGTGGCAGATATGTAAATACGGCGTTTACACACCATTTCTCACGCATTAGGGTTCGAACACTCGAACACCTATACGGATTCTCCTGCACAGTGGCAGATATGTAAATACGGCGTTTACATACCATTTCTCACGCATTAAGGTTCGAACACTCGAACACCTATGCGGATTCTCCTGCACAGTGGCAGATATGTTAATACGGCGTTTACATACCATTTCTGACGCATTATTGTTCGAACACTCGAACAGCTATACGGATTCTCCTGCACAGTGGCAGATATGTAAATACGACGTTTACATACCATTTCTGACGCATTACGGTTCGAACACTCGAACACCAATGCGGATTCTCCTGCACAGTGGCAGATATGTAAATACGGCGTTTACATGCCATTTCTCACGCATTAGGGTTCGAACACTCGAACACCTATACGGATTCTCCTGCACAGTGGCAGATACGTAAATACGGCGTTTACATACCATTTCTCACGCATTATGGTTCGAACACTAGAACACCTATGCAGATTCTCCTGCACAGTGGCAGATATGTAAATACGGCGTTTACATACCATTTCTGACACATTACGGTTCGAACACTCGAACACCTATACGGACTCTCCTGCACAGTGGCAGATATGTAAATACGGCGTTTACATACCATTTCTCACGCATTAAGGTTCGAACACTCGAACACCTATACGGATTCTCCTCCACAGTGGCAGATATGTAAATACGGCGTTTACATACCATTCCTCGCGCATTAGGGTTCGAACACTCGAACACCTATGCGGATTCTCTTGCACAGTGGCAGATATGTAAATACGGCGTTTACATACCATTTCTCACGCATCAGGGTTCGAACACTCGAACACCTATACGGATTCTCCTGCATAGTGGCAGGCATGTAAATACGGCGTTTGCATACCATTTCTCACGCATTAGGGTTCGAACACTCGAACACCTATGCGGATTCTCCTGCACAGTGGCAGATATGCAAATACGGCGTTTACATACCATTTCTGACCCATTACGGTTCGAACACTCGAACACCTATACGGACTCTCCTGCACAGTGGCAGATATGTAAATACGGCGTTTACATACCATTTCTGACGCATTACGGTTCGAACACTCGAACAGCAATACGGATTCTCCTGCACAGTGGCAGATATGTATATACGGCGTTTAAATACCATTTCTCACGCATTAAGGTTCGAACACTCGAACACCTATGCGGATTCTCCTGCGCAGTGGCAGATATGTAAATACGGCGTTTACACACCATTTCTGACGCATTACGGTTCGAACACTCGAACTGCTATACGGATTCTCCTGCACAATGGCAGATATGTAAATACGGCGTTTACATACCATTTCTGACGCGTTACGGTTCGAACACTCGAACACCTATACGGATTCTCCTGCACAGTGGCAGATATGTAAATACGGCATTTACATACCATTTCTGACGCATTACGGTTCGAACACTCGAACACCTATACGGATTCTCCTGCACAGTGGCTGATATGTAAATACGGCGTTTACATACCATTTCTCACGCATTAGGGTTCGAACACTCGAACACCTATACGGATTCTCCTGCACAGTGGCAGATATGTAAATACGGCGTTTACATACCATTTCTCACGCATTAGGGTTCGAACACTCGAACACCTATACGGATTCTCCTGCACAGTGGAAGATATGTAAATACGCCGTTTACATACCATTTCTCACGCATTAAGGTTCGAACACTCGAACACCTATGCGGATTCTCCCGCACAGTGGCAGATATGTAAATACAACGTTTACATACCATTTTTGACGCATTATTGTTCGAACACTGGAACAGCTATACGGATTCTCCTGCACAGTGGCAGATATTTAAATACGACGTTTACATACCATTTCTCACGCATTAGGGTTCGAACACTCGAACACCTATACGGATTCTCCTGCACAGTGGCAGATATGTAAATACGGCGTTTACATACCA
Source organism: Camellia sinensis (assembly GCF_055761805.1). NCBI lineage: Eukaryota > Viridiplantae > Streptophyta > Magnoliopsida > Ericales > Theaceae > Camellia > Camellia sinensis. The sequence goes on from NC_138965.1 coordinate 51,275,666, forward strand.
TTTCTCACGCATTAAGGTTCGAACACTCGAACACCTATGCGGATTCTCCTGCACAGTGGCAGATATGTAAATACGGCGTTTACATACCATTTCTGACGCATTATTGTTCGAACACTCGAACAGCTATACGGATTCTCCTGCACAGTGGCAGATATGTAAATACGGCGTTTACATACCATTTCTGACGCATTACGGTTCGAACACTCGAACACCAATGCGGATTCTCCTGCACAGTGGCAGATATGTAAATACGGCGTTTACATGCCATTTCTCACGCATTAGGGTTCGAACACTCGAACACCTATACGGATTCTCCTGCACAGTGGCAGATACGTAAATACGGCGTTTACATACCATTTCTCACGCATTATGGTTCGAACACTAGAACACCTATGCAGATTCTCCTGCACAGTGGCAGATATGTAAATACGGCGTTTACATACCATTTCTGACACATTACGGTTCGAACACTCGAACACCTATACGGACTCTCCTGCACAGTGGCAGATATGTAAATACGGCGTTTACATACCATTTCTCACGCATTAAGGTTCGAACACTCGAACACCTATGCGGATTCTCCTCCACAGTGGCAGATATGTAAATACGGCGTTTACATACCATTTCTCACGCATTAGGGTTCGAACACTCGAACACCTATGCGGATTCTCTTGCACAGTGGCAGATATGTAAATACGGCGTTTACATACCATTTCTCACGCATCAGGGTTCGAACACTCGAACACCTATACGGATTCTCCTGTATAGTGGCAGACATGTAAATACGGCGTTTGCATACCATTTCTCACGCATTAGTGTTCGAACACTCGAACACCTATGCGGATTCTCCTGCACAGTGGCAGATATGTAAATACGGCGTTTACATACCATTTCTGACCCATTACGGTTCGAACACTCGAACACCTATACGGACTCTCCTGCACAGTGGTAGATATGTAAATACGGCATTTACATACCATTTCTGACACATTACGGTTCGAACACTCGAACAGCAATACGGATTCTCCTGCACAGTGGCAGATATGTAAATACGGCGTTTAAATACCATTTCTCACGCATTAAGGTTCGAACACTCGAACACCTATGCAGATTCTCCTGCGCAGTGGCAGATATGTAAATACGGCGTTTACACACCATTTCTGACGCATTACGGTTCGAACACTCGAAGAGCTATACGGATTCTCCTGCACAGTGGCAGATATGTAAATACGGCGTTTACATACCATTTCTGACGCATTACGGTTCGAACACTCGAACACCTATACGGATTCTCCTGCACAGTGGCAGATATGTAAATACGGCATTTACATACCATTTCTGACGCATTACGGTTCGAACACTCGAACACTTATACGGATTCTCCTGCACAGTGGCAGATATGTAAATACGGCGTTTACATACCATTTGTCACGCATTAGGGTTCGAACACTCGAACAGCTATACGGATTCTCTTGCACAGTGGCAGATATGTAAATACGCCGTTTACATACCATTTCTCACGCATTAAGGTTCGAACACTCGAACACCTATGCGGATTCTCCTGCACAGTGGCAGATATGTAAATACGGCGTTTACATACCATTTTTGACGCATTATTATTCGAACACTGGAACAGCTATACGGATTCTCCTGCACAGTGGCAGATATGTAAATACGGCGTTTACACACCATTTCTCACGCATTAGGGTTCGAACACTCGAACACCTATACGGATTCTCCAGCACAGTGGCAGATATGTAAATACGGCGTTTACATACCATTTCTCACGCATTAAGGTTCGAACACTCGAACACCTATGCGGATTCTCCTGCACAGTGGCAGATATGTTAATACGGCGTTTACATACCATTTCTGACGCATTATTGTTCGAACACTCGAACAGCTATACGGATTCTCCTGCACAGTGGCAGATATGTAAATACGGCGTTTACATACCATTTCTGACGCATTACGGTTCGAACACTCGAACACCAATGCGGATTCTCCTGCACAGTGGCAGATATGTAAATACGGCGTTTACATGCCATTTCTCACGCATTAGGGTTCGAACACTCGAACACCTATACGGATTCTCCTGCACAGTGACAGATACGTAAATACGGCGTTTACATACCATTTCTCACGCATTATGGTTCGAACACTAGAACACCTATGCAGATTCTCCTGCACAGTGGCAGATATGTAAATACGGCGTTTACATACCATTTCTGACACATTACGGTTCGAACACTCGAACACCTATACGGACTCTCCTGCACAGTGGCAGATATGTAAATACGGCGTTTACAAACCATTTCTCACGCATTAAGGTTCGAACACTCGAACACCTATGCGGATTCTCCTCCACAGTGGCAGATATGTAAATACGGCGTTTACATACCATTTCTCGCGCATTAGGGTTCGAACACTCGAACACCTATGCGGATTCTCCTGCACAGTGGCAGATATGTAAATACGGCGTTTACATACCATTTCTGACGCATTATTGTTCGAACACTGGAACAGCTATACGGATTCTCCTGCACAGTGGCAGATATGTAAATACGGCGTTTACATACCATTTCTCACGCATTAGGGTTCGAACACTCGAACACCTATACGGATTCTCCTACACAGTGGCAGATATGTAAATACGGCGTTTACATACCATTTCTCATGCATTAAGGTTCGAACACTCGAACACCTATGCGGATTCTCCTGCACAGTGGCAGATATCTAAATACGGCGTTTACATACCATTTCTGACGCATTATTGTTCGAACACTCGAACAGCTATACGGATTCTCCTGCACAGTGGCAGATATGTAAATACGGCGTTTACATACCATTTCTGACGCATTACGGTTCGAACACTCGAACACCTATGCGGATTCTCCAGCACAGTGGCAGATATGTAAATACGGCGTTTACATACCATTTCTCACGCATTAGGGTTCGAACACTCGAACACCTATGCGGATTCTCCTCCACAGTGGCAGATATGTAAATACGGCGTTTACATACCATTTCTCACGCATTAGGGTTCGAACACTCGAACACCTATGCGGATTCTCTTGCACAGTGGCAGATATGTAATTACGGCGTTTACATACCATTTCTCACGCATCAGGGTTCGAATACTCGAACACCTATACGGATTCTCTTGCATAGTGGCAGATATGTAAATACGGCGTTTGCATACCATTTCTCACGCATTAGGGTTCGAACACTCGAACACCTATGCGAATTCTCCTGCACAGTGGCAGATATGTAAATACGGCCTTTACATACCATTTCAGACGCATTACGGTTCGAACACTCGAACACCTATACGGACTCTCCTGCACAGTGGCAGATATGTAAATACGGCGTTTACATACCATTTCTGACGCATTACGGTTCGAACACTCGAACAGCAATACGGATTCTCCTGCACAGTGGCAGATATGTAAATACGGCGTTTACATACCATTTCTCACGCATTAAGGTTCGAACACTCGAACACCTATGCGGATTCTGCTGCACAGTGGCAGATATGTAAATACGGCGTTTACACACCATTTCTGACGCATTACGGTTCGAACACTCGAACACCAATACGGATTCTCCTGCACAGTGGCAGATATGTAAATACGGCGTTTACGTACCATTTCTGACGCATTACGGTTCGAACACTCGAACACCTATACGGATTCTCTTGCACAGTGGCAGATATGTAAATACGGCATTTACATACCATTTCTGACGCATTACGGTTCGAACACTCGAACACCTATACGGATTCTCCTGCACAGTGGCAGATATGTAAATACGGCGTTTACATACCATTTCTCACGCATTAGGGTTCGAACACGCGAACACCTATACGGATTCTCCTGCACAGTGGCAGATATGTAAATACGCCGTTTACATACCATTTCTCACGCATTAAGGTTCGAACACTCGAACACCTATGCGGATTCTCCTGCACAGTGGCAGATATGTAAATACGGCGTTTACATACCATTTCTGACGCATTATTGTTCGAACACTCGAACAGCTATACGGATTCTCCTGCACAGTGGCAGATATGTAAATACGGCGTTTACATACCATTTCTCACGCATTAGGGTTCGAACACTCGAACACCTATACGGATTCTCCTGCACAGTGGCAGATATGTAAATACGGCGTTTACATACCATTTCTCACGCTTTAAGGTTCGAACACTCGAACACCTATGCGGATTCTCCTGCACAGTGGCAGATATGTAAATACGGCGTTTACATACCATTTTTGACGAATTATTGTTCGCACACTCGAACAGCTATACGGATTCTCCTGCACAGTGGCAGATATGTAAATACGGCATTTACATACCATTTCTGACGCATTACGGTTCGAACACTCGAACACCTATACGGATTCTCCAGCACAGTGGCAGATATGTAAATACGGCGTTTACATACCATTTCTCACGCATTAGGGTTCGAACACTCGAACACCTATGCGGATTCTCTTGCACAGTGGCAGATATGTAAATACGGCGTTTACATACCATTTCTCACGCATCTGGGTTCGAACACTCGAACACCTATACGGATTCTCCTGCACAGTGGCAGATATGTAAATACGCCGTTTACATACCATTTCTCACGCATTAAGGTTCGAACACTCGAACACCTATGCGGATTCTCCTGCACAGTGGCAGATATGTAAATACGGCGTTTACATACCATTTCTGACGCATTATTGTTCGAACACTGGAACAGCTATACGGATTCTCCTGCACAGTGGCAGATATGTAAATACGGCGTTTACATACCATTTCTGACGCATTACGGTTCGAACACTCGAACACCTATGCGGATTCTCCAGCACAGTGGCAGATATGTAAATACGGCGTTTACATACCATTTCTCACGCATTAAGGTTCGAACACTCGAACACCTATGCGGATTCTCCTGCACAGTGGCAGATATGTAAATACGGCGTTTACATACCATTTTTGACGCATTATTGTTCGAACACTCGAACAGCTATACGGATTCTCCTGCACAGTGGCAGATATGTAAATACGGCGTTTACATACCATTTCTGACGCATTACGGTTCGAACACTCGAACACCTATGCGGATTCTCCAGCAAAGTGGCAGATATGTAAATACGGCGTTTACATACCATTTCTCACGCATTAGGGTTCGAACAGTCGAACAACTATGCGCATTCTCCTGCACAGTGGCAGATATGTAAATACGGCGTTTACATACCATTTCTCACGCATTAAGGTTCGAACACTCGAACACCTATGCGGATTCTCCTGCACAGTGGCAGATATGTAAATGCGGCGTTTACATACCATTTTTGACGCATTATTGTTCGAACACTCGAACAGCTATACGGATTCTCCTGCACAGTGGCAGATATGTAAATACGGCGTTTACATACCATTTCTGACGCATTACGGTTCGAACACTCGAACACCTATGCGGATTCTCCAGCACAGTGGCAGATATGTAAATACGGCGTGTACATACCATTTCTCACGCATTAGGGTTCGAACAGTCGAACACCTATGCGGATTCTCCTGCACAGTGGCAGATATGTAAATGCGGTGTTTACATACCATTTCTGACGCATTACGGTTCGAACACTCGAACAGCTATACGGATTCTCCGGCACAGTGGTAGATATGTAAATACGGCATTTACATACCATTTCAGACGCATTACGGTTCGAACACTCGAACACCTATACGGATTCTCCTACACAGTGGCAGATATGTAAATACGGCGTTTACATACCAATTCTCACGCATTAGGGTTCGAACACTCGAACACCTATACGATTCTCCTGCACAGTGGCAGATATGTAAATACGGCGTTTACATACCATTTCTCACGCATTAAGGTTCGAACACTCGAACACCTATGCGGATTCTCCTGCACAGTGGCAGATATGTAAATACGGCGTTTACATACCATTTCTCACGCATTAGGGTTCGAACACTCGAACACCTATACGAATTCTCCTGCACAGTGGCAGATATGTAAATACGGCGTTTACATACCATTTCTCACGCATTAAGGTTCGAACACTCGAACACCTATGCGGATTCTCCTGCATAGTGGCAGATATGTAAATACGGCGTTTACATACCATTTCTGACGCATTATTGTTCGAACACTCGAACAGCTATACGGATTCTCCTACACAGTGGCAGATATGTAAACACGGCGTTTACATACCATTTCTGACGCATTACGGTTCGAACACTCGAACACCTATGCGGATTCTCCTGCACAGTGGCAGATATGTAAATACGGCGTTTACATACCATTTCTCACGCATTACGGTTCGAACACTCGAACACCTATACGGATTCTCCTGCATAGTGGCAGATATGTAAATACGGCGTTTACATACCATTTCGCACGCATTAAGGTTCGAACACTCGAACACCTATGCGGATTCTCCTGCACAGTGGCAGATATGTAAATACGGCGTTTACATACCATTTCTCACGCATTAGGGTTCGAACAATCGAACACCTATGCGGATTCTCTTGCACAGTGGCAGATATGTAAATACGGCGTTTACATACCATTTCTGACGCATTACAGTTCGAACACTCGAACACCTATGCGGATTCTCCTGCACAGTGGCAGATATGTAAATACGGCGTTTACATACCATTTCTGACGCATTACGGTTCGAACACTCGAACACCTATACGGACTCTCCTGCACAGTGGCAGATATGTAAATACGGCGTTTGCATACCATTTCTCATGCATTAGGGTTCGAACACTCGAACACCTATACGGATTCTTCTGCACAGTGGCAGATATGTAAATACGGCGTTTACATACCATTTCAGACGCATTACGGTTCGAACACTCGAACACCTATACGGACTCTCCTGCACAGTGGCAGATATGTAAATACGGCGTTTACATACCATTTCTGACGCATTACGGTTCGAACACTCGAACAGCAATACGGATTCTCCTGCACAGTGGCAGATATGTAAATACGGCGTTTACATACCATTTCTCACGCATTAAGGTTCGAACACTCGAACACCTATGCGGATTCTCCTGCACAGTGGCAGATATGTAAATACGGCGTTTACACACCATTTCTGACGCTTTAAGGTTCGAACACTCGAACACCTATGCGGATTCTCCTGCACAGTGGCAGATATGTAAATACGGCGTTTACATACCATTTTTGACGAATTATTGTTCGCACACTCGAACAGCTATACGGATTCTCCTGCACAGTGGCAGATATGTAAATACGGCATTTACATACCATTTCTGACGCATTACGGTTCGAACACTCGAACACCTATGCGGATTCTCCAGCACAGTGGCAGATACGTAAATACGGTGTGTAGATACCATTTCTCACGCATTAGGGTTCGAACACTCGAACACCTATGCGGATTCTCTTGCACAGTGGCAGATATGTAAATACGGCGTTTACATACCATTTCTCACGCATCAGGGTTCGAACACTCGAACACCTATACGGATTCTCCTGCACAGTGGCAGATATGTAAATACGCCGTTTACATACCATTTCTCACGCATTAAGGTTCGAACACTCGAACACCTATGCGGATTCTCCTGCACAGTGGCAGATATGTAAATACGGCGTTTACATACCATTTCTGACGCATTATTGTTCGAACACTGGAACAGCTATACGGATTCTCCTGCACAGTGGCAGATATGTAAATACGGCGTTTACATACCATTTCTGACGCATTACGGTTCGAACACTCGAACACCTATGCGGATTCTCCAGCACAGTGGCAGATATGTAAATACGGCGTTTACATACCATTTCTCACGCATTAAGGTTCGAACACTCGAACACCTATGCGGATTCTCCTGCACAGTGGCAGATATGTAAATACGGCGTTTACATACCATTTTTGACGCATTATTGTTCGAACACTCGAACAGCTATACGGATTCTCCTGCACAGTGGCAGATATGTAAATACGGCGTTTACATACCATTTCTGACGCATTACGGTTCGAACACTCGAACACCTATGCGGATTCTCCAGCACAGTGGCAGATATGTAAATACGGCGTTTACATACCATTTCTCACGCATTAGGGTTCGAACAGTCGAACAGCTATGCGGATTCTCCTGCACAGTGGCAGATATGTAAATACGGCGTTTACATACCATTTCTCACGCATTAAGGTTCGAACACTCGAACACCTATGCGGATTCTCCTGCACAGTGGCAGATATGTAAATGCGGCGTTTACATACCATTTGTGACGCATTATTGTTCGAACACTCGAACAGCTATACGGATTCTCCTGCACAGTGGCAGATATGTAAATACGGCGTTTACATACCATTTCTGACGCATTACGGTTCGAACACTCGAACACCTATGCGGATTCTCCAGCACAGTGGCAGATATGTAAATACGGCGTGTACATACCATTTCTCACGCATTAGGGTTCGAACAGTCGAACACCTATGCGGATTCTCCTGCACAGTGGCAGATATGTAAATGCGGTGTTTACATACCATTTCTGACGCATTACGGTTCGAACACTCGAACACCTATACGGATTCTCCTACACAGTGGCAGATATGTAAATACGGCGTTTACATACCAATTCTCACGCATTAGGGTTCGAACACTCGAACACCTATACGATTCTCCTGCACAGTGGCAGATATGTAAATACGGCGTTTACATACCATTTCTCACGCATTAAGGTTCGAACACTCGAACACCTATGCGGATTCTCCTGCACAGTGGCAGATATGTAAATACGGCGTTTACATACCATTTCTCACGCATTAGGGTTCGAACACTCGAACACCTATACGGATTCTCCTGCACAGTGGCAGATATGTAAATACGGCGTTTACATACCATTTCTCACGCATTAAGGTTCGAACACTCGAACACCTATGCGGATTCTCCTGCATAGTGGCAGATATGTAAATACGGCGTTTACATACCATTTCTGACGCATTATTGTTCGAACACTCGAACAGCTATACGGATTCTCCTACACAGTGGCAGATATGTAAACACGGCGTTTACATACCATTTCTGACGCATTACGGTTCGAACACTCGAACACATATGCGGATTCTCCTGCACAGTGGCAGATATGTAAATACGGCGTTTACATACCATTTCTCACGCATTACGGTTCGAACACTCGAACACCTATACGGATTCTCCTGCATAGTGGCAGATATGTAAATACGGCGTTTACATACCATTTCTCACGCATTAAGGTTCGAACACTCGAACACCTATGCGGATTCTCCTGCACAGTGGCAGATATGTAAATACGGCGTTTACATACCATTTCTCACGCATTAGGGTTCGAACAATCGAACACCTATGCGGATTCTCTTGCACAGTGGCAGATATGTAAATACGGCGTTTACATACCATTTCTGACGCATTACGGTTCGAACACTCGAACACCTATGCGGATTCTCCTACACAGTGGCAGATATGTAAATACGGCGTTTACATACCATTTCTGACGCATTACGGTTCGAACACTCGAACACCTATACGGACTCTCCTGCACAGTGGCAGATATGTAAATACGGCTTTTGCATACCATTTCTCACGCATTAGGGTTCGAACACACGAACACCTATGCGGATTCTCCTGCACAGTGGCAGATATGTAAATACGGCGTTTACATACCATTTCAGACGCATTACGGTTCGAACACTCGAACACCTATACGGACTCTCCTGCACAGTGGCAGATATGTAAATACGGCGTTTACATACCATTTCTGACGCATTACGGTTCGAACACTCGAACAGCAATACGGATTCTCCTGCACAGTGGCAGATATGTAAATACGGCGTTTACATACCATTTCTCACGCATTAAGGTTCGAACACTCGAACACCTATGCGGATTCTCCTGCACAGTGGCAGATATGTAAATACGGCGTTTACACACCATTTCTGACGCATTACGGTTCGAACACTCGAACACCTATACGGATTCTCCTGCACAGTGGCAGATATGTAAATACGGCGTTTACATACCATTTCTGACGCATTACGGTTCGAACACTCGAACACCTATACGGATTCTCCTGCACAGTGGCAGATATGTAAATGCGGCGTTTACATACCATTTTTGACGCATTATTGTTCGAACACTCGAACAGCTATACGGATTCTCCTGCACAGTGGCAGATATGTAAATACGGCGTTTACATACCATTTCTCACGCATTAGGGTTCGAACACTCGAACACCTATGCGGATTCTCCAGCACAGTGGCAGATATGTAAATACGGCGTTTACATACCATTTCTCACGCATTGAGGTTCGAACACTCGAACACCTATGCGGATTCTCCTGCACAGTGGCAGATATGTAAATACGGCGTTTACATACCATTTCTGACGCATTATTGTTCGAACACTCGAACAGCTATACGGATTCTCCTGCACAGTGGCAGATATGTAAATACGGCGTTTACATACCATTTCTGACGCATTACGGTTCGAACACTCGAACACCTACGCGGATTCTCCAGCACAGTGGCAGATATGTAAATACGGCGTGTACATACCATTTCTCACGCATTAGGGTTCGAACAGTCGAACACCTATGAGGATTCTCCTGCACAGTGGCAGATATGTAAATACGGCGTTTACATACCATTTCAGACGCATTACGGTTCGAACACTCGAACACCTATACGGACTCTCCTGCACAGTGGCAGATATGTAAATACGGCGTTTACATACCATTTCTGACGCATTACGGTTCGAACACTCGAACAGCAATACGGATTCTCCTGCACAGTGGCAGATATGTAAATACGGCGTTTACATACCATTTCTCACGCATTAAGGTTCGAACACTCGAACACCTATGCGGATTCTCCTGCACAGTGGCAGATATGTAAATACGGCGTTTACACACCATTTCTGACGCATTACGGTTCGAACACTCGAACACCTATACGGATTCTCCTGCACAGTGGCAGATATGTAAATACGGCGTTTACATACCATTTCTGACGCATTACGGTTCGAACACTCGAACACCTATACGGATTCTCCTGCACAGTGGCAGATATGTAAATACGGCATTTACATACCATTTCTGACGCATTACGGTTCGAACACTCGAACACCTATACGGATTCTCCTGCACAGTGGCAGATATGTAAATACGGCGTTTACATACCATTTCTCACGCATTAGGGTTCGAACACTCGAACACCTATACGGATTCTCCTGCACAGTGGCAGATATGTAAATACGCCGTTTACATACCATTTCTGATGCATTAAGGTTCGAACACTCGAACACCTATGCGGATTCTCCTGCACAGTGGCAGATATGTAAATACGGCGTTTACATACCATTTCTCACGCATTATTGTTCGAACACTGGAACAGCTATACGGATTCTCCTGCACAGTGGCAGATATGTAAATACGGCGTTTACATACCATTTCTCACGCATTAGGGTTCGAACACTCGAACACCTATGCGGATTCTCCTGCACAGTGGCAGATATGTAAATACGGCGTTTACATACCATTTCTCACGCATTAAGGTTCGAACACTCGAACACCTATGCGGATTCTCCTGCACAGTGGCAGATATGTAAATACGGCGTTTACATACCATTTCTGACGCATTATTGTTCGAACACTCGAACAGCTATACGGATTCTCCTGCACAGTGGCAGATATGTAAATACGGCGTTTACATACCATTTCTGACGCATTACGGTTCGAAGACTCGAACACCTACGCGGATTCTCCTGCAAAGTGGCAGATATGTAAATACGGCGTTTACATACCATTTCTGACGCATTATTGTTCGAACACTCGAACAGCTATACGGATTCTCCTGCACAGTGGCAGATATGTAAATACGGCGTTTACATACCATTTCTGACGCATTACGGTTCGAACACTCGAACACCTACGCGGATTCTCCAGCACAGTGGCAGATATGTAAATACGGCGTGTACATACCATTTCTCACGCATTAGGGTTCGAACAGTCGAACACCTATGAGGATTCTCCTGCACAGTGGCAGATATGTAAATACGGCGTTTACATACCATTTCAGACGCATTACGGTTCGAACACTCGAACACCTATACGGACTCTCCTGCACAGTGGCAGATATGTAAATACGGCGTTTACATACCATTTCTGACGCATTACAGTTCGAACACTCGAACAGCAATACGGATTCTCCTGCACAGTGGCAGATATGTAAATACGGCGTTTACATACCATTTCTCACGCATTAAGGTTCGAACACTCGAACACCTATGCGGATTCTCCTGCACAGTGGCAGATATGTAAATACGGCGTTTACACACCATTTCTGACGCATTACGGTTCGAACACTCGAACACCTATACGGATTCTCCTGCACAGTGGCAGATATGTAAATACGGCGTTTACATACCATTTCTGACGCATTACGGTTCGAACACTCGAACACCTATACGGATTCTCCTGCACAGTGGCAGATATGTAAATACGGCATTTACATACCATTTCTGACGCATTACGGTTCGAACACTCGAACACCTATACGGATTCTCCTGCACAGTGGCAGATATGTAAATACGGCGTTTACATACCATTTCTCACGCATTAAGGTTCGAACACTCGAACACCTATGCGGATTCTCCTGCACAGTGGCAGATATGTAATTACGGCGTTCACATACCATTTCTGACGCATTACGGTTCGAACACTCGAACACCTATACGGACTCTCCTGCACAGTGGCAGATATGTAAATACGGCGTTTACATACCATTTCTAACGCATTAAGGTTCGAACACTCGAACACCTATGCGGATTCTCCTGCACAGTGGCAGATATGTAAATACGGCGTTTACAAACCATTTCTCACGCATTAGGGTTCGAACACTCGAACACCTATACGGATTCTCCTGCACAGTGGCAGATATGTAAATACGGCGTGTACATACCATTTCTCACGCATTAGGGTTCGAACAGTCGAACACCTATACGGATCCTCCTGCACAGTGGCAGATATGTAAATACGACGTTTACATACCATTTCTGACGCATTACGGTTCGAACACTCGAACAGCTATACGGATTCTCCGGCACAGTGGCAGATATGTAAATACGGCATTTACATACCATTTCTGACGCATTACGGTTCGAACACTCGAACACCTATACGGATTCTCCTGCACAGTGGCAGATATGTAAATACGGCGTTTACATACCAATTCTCACGCATTAGGGTTCGAACACTCGAACACCTATACGGATTCTCCTGCACAGTGGCAGATATGTAAATACGGCGTTTACATACCATTTCTCACGCATTAAGGTTCGAACACTCGAACACCTATGCGGATTCTCCTGCAGAGTGGCAGATATGTAAATACGGCGTTTACATACCATTTCTGACGCATTATTGTTCGAACACTCGAACAGCTATACGGATTCTCCTACACAGTGGCAGATATGTAAACACGGCGTTTACATACCATTTCTGACGCATTACGGTTCGAACACTCGAACACCTATGCGGATTCTCCTGCACAGTGGCAGATATGTAAATACGGCGTTTACATACCATTTCTCACGCATTACGGTTCGAACACTCGAACACCTATACGGATTCTCCTGCATAGTGGCAGATATGTAAATACGGCGTTTACATACCATTTCTCACGCATTAAGGTTCGAACACTCGAACACCTATGCGGATTCTCCTGCACAGTGGCAGATATGTAAATACGGCGTTTACATACCATTTCTCACGCATTAGGGTTCGAACAATCGAACACCTATGCGGATTCTCTTGCACAGTGGCAGATATGTAAATACGGCGTTTACATACCATTTCTCACGCATTAGGGTTCGAACACTCGAACAGCTATACGGATTCTCCTGCACAGTGGCAGATATGTAAATACGGCGTTTGCAAACCATTTCGCACGCATTAGGGTTCGAACACTCGAACACCTACGCGGATTCTCCTGCACAGTGGCAGATATGTAAATATGGTGTTTCCATACCATTTCTGACGCATTACGGTTCGAACACTCGAACACCTATACGGATTCTCCTGCACAGTGGCAGATATGTAAATACGGCGTTTACATACCATTTCTCACGCATTAAGGTTCGAACACTCGAACACCTATGCGGATTCTCCTGCACAGTGGCAGATATGTAAATACGGCGTTTACATACCATTTCTGACGCATTACGGTTCGAACACTCGAACACCTATACGGATTCTCCTGCACAGTGGCAGATATGTAAATACGGCGTTTACATACCAATTCTCACGCATTAGGGTTCGAACACTCGAACACCTATACGATTCTCCTGCACAGTGGCAGATATGTAAATACGGCGTTTACTTACCATTTCTCACGCATTAAGGTTCGAACACTCGAACACCTATGCGGATTCTCCTGCACAGTGGCAGATATGTAAATACGGCGTTTACATACCATTTCTCACGCATTAGGGTTCGAACACTCGAACACCTATACGGATTCTCCTGCACAGTGGCAGATATGTAAATACGGCGTGTACATTCCATTTCTCACGCATTAGGGTTCGAACAGTCGAACACCTATACGGATTCTCCTGCACAGTGGCAGATATGTAAATACGGCGTGTACATACCATTTCTCACGCATTAGGGTTCGAACAGTCGAACACCTATACGGATCCTCCTGCACAGTGGCAGATATGTAAATACGACGTTTACATACCATTTCTGACGCATTACGGTTCGAACACTCGAACAGCTATACGGATTCTCCGGCACAGTGGCAGATATGTAAATACGGCATTTACATACCATTTCTGACGCATTACGGTTCGAACACTCGAACACCTATACGGATTCTCCTGCACAGTGGCAGATATGTAAATACGGCGTTTACATACCAATTCTCACGCATTAGGGTTCGAACACTCGAACACCTATACGGATTCTCCTGCACAGTGGCAGATATGTAAATACGGCGTTTACATACCATTTCTCACGCATTAAGGTTCGAACACTCGAACACCTATGCGGATTCTCCTGCAGAGTGGCAGATATGTAAATACGGCGTTTACATACCATTTCTGACGCATTATTGTTCGAACACTCGAACAGCTATACGGATTCTCCTACACAGTGGCAGATATGTAAACACGGCGTTTACATACCATTTCTGACGCATTACGGTTCGAACACTCGAACACCTATGCGGATTCTCCTGCACAGTGGCAGATATGTAAATACGGCGTTTACATACCATTTCTCACGCATTACGGTTCGAACACTCGAACACCTATACGGATTCTCCTGCATAGTGGCAGATATGTAAATACGGCGTTTACATACCATTTCTCACGCATTAAGGTTCGAACACTCGAACACCTATGCGGATTCTCCTGCACAGTGGCAGATATGTAAATACGGCGTTTACATACCATTTCTCACGCATTAGGGTTCGAACAATCGAACACCTATGCGGATTCTCTTGCACAGTGGCAGATATGTAAATACGGCGTTTACATACCATTTCTCACGCATTAGGGTTCGAACACTCGAACAGCTATACGGATTCTCCTGCACAGTGGCAGATATGTAAATACGGCGTTTGCAAACCATTTCGCACGCATTAGGGTTCGAACACTCGAACACCTACGCGGATTCTCCTGCACAGTGGCAGATATGTAAATATGGTGTTTCCATACCATTTCTGACGCATTACGGTTCGAACACTCGAACACCTATACGGACTCTCCTGCACAGTGGCAGATATGTAAATACGGCGTTTACATACCATTTCTGACGCATTACGGTTCGAACACTCGAACAGCAATACGGATTCTCCTGCACAGTGGCAGATATGTAAATACGGCGTTTACATACCATTTCTCACGCATTAAGGTTCGAACACTCGAACACCTATGCGGATTCTGCTGCACAGTAGCAGATATGTAAATACGGCGTTTACACACCATTTCTGACGCATTACGGTTCGAACACTCGAACAGCTATACGGATTCTCCTGCCTAGTGGCAGATATGTAAATACGGCGTTTACATACCATTTCTGACGCATTACGGTTCGAACACTCGATCACCTATACGGATTCTCCTGCACAGTGGCAGATATGTAAATACGGCATTTACATACCATTTCTGACGCATTACGGTTCGAACACTCGAACACCTATACGGATTCTCCTGCACAGTGGCAGATATGTAAATACGGCGTTTACATACCATTTCTCACGCATTAG
This sequence comes from Camellia sinensis, assembly GCF_055761805.1. Classification (NCBI taxonomy): domain Eukaryota; kingdom Viridiplantae; phylum Streptophyta; class Magnoliopsida; order Ericales; family Theaceae; genus Camellia; species Camellia sinensis. The sequence goes on from NC_138965.1 coordinate 51,291,965, forward strand.
GGTTCGAACACTCGAACACCTATACGGATTCTCCTGCACAGTGGCAGATATGTAAATACGCCGTTTACATACCATTTCTCACGCATTAAGGTTCGAACACTCGAACACCTATGCGGATTCTCCTGCACAGTGGCAGATATGTAAATACGGCGTTTACATACCATTTCTGACGCATTATTGTTCGAACACTGGAACAGCTATACGGATTCTCCTGCACAGTGGCAGATATGTAAATACGGCGTTTACATACCATTTCTCACGCATTAGGGTTCGAACACTCGAACACCTATACGGATTCTCCTGCACAGTGGCAGATATGTAAATACGGCGTTTACATACCATTTCTCACGCATTAAGCTTCGAACACTCGAACACCTATGCGGATTCTCCTGCACAGTGGCAGATATGTAAATACGGCGTTTACATACCATTTCTGACGCATTATTGTTCGAACACTCGAACAGCTATACGGATTCTCCTGTACAGTGGCAGATATGTAAATACGGCGTTTACATACCATTTCTGACGCATTACGGTTCGAACACTCGAACACCTATGCGGATTCTCCAGCACAGTGGCAGATATGTAAATACGGCGTTTACATACCATTTCTCACGCATTAGGGTTCGAACACTCGAACACCTATACGGATTCTCCTGCACAGTGGCAGATATGTAAATACGGCGTTTACATACCATTTCTCACGCATTAAGCTTCGAACACTCGAACACCTATGCGGATTCTCCTGCACAGTGGCAGATATGTAAATACGGCGTTTACATACCATTTCTGACGCATTATTGTTCGAACACTCAAACAGCTATACGGATTCTCCTGTACAGTGGCAGATATGTAAATACGGCGTTTACATACCATTTCTGACGCATTACGGTTCGAACACTCGAACACCTATGCGGATTCTCCAGCACAGTGGCAGATATGTAAATACGGCGTTTACATACCATTTCTCACGCATTAGGGTTCGAACAGTCGAACACCTATGCGGATTCTCCTGCACAGTGGCAGATATGTAAATACGACGTTTACATACCATTTCTGACGCATTACGGTTCGAACACTCGAACAGCTGTACGGATTCTCCGGCACAGTGGCAGATATGTAAATACGGCATTTACATACCATTTCTGACGCATTACGGTTCGAACACTCGAACACCTATACGGACTCTCCTGCACAGTGGCAGATATGTAAATACGGCGTTTACATACCATTTCTCACGCATTAATGTTCGAACACTCGAACACCTATGCGGATTCTCCTGCACAGTGGCAGATATGTAAATACGGCGTTTACATACCATTTCTCACGCAATAGGGTTCGAACAATCGAACACCTATGCGGATTCTCTTGCACAGTGGCAGATATGTAAATACGGCGTTAAATACCATTTCTCACGCATTAGGGTTCGAACACTCGAACAGCTATATGGATTCTCCTGCACAGTGGCAGATATGTAAATACGGCGTTTGCATACCATTTCTCACGCATTAGGGTTCGAACACTCGAACACCTATACGGATTCTCCTGCATAGTGGCAGATATGTAAATACGGCGTTTGCATACCATTTCTCACGCATTAGGGTTCGAACACTCGAACACCTATGCGGATTCTCCTGCACAGTGGCAGATATGTAAATACGGCGTTTACATACCATTTCTGACGCATTACGGTTCGAACACTCGAACACCTATACGGACTCTCCTGCACAGTGGCAGATATGTAAATACGGCGTTTACATACCATTTCTGACGCATTACGGTTCGAACACTCGAACAGCAATACGGATTCTCCTGCACAGTGGCAGATATGTAAATACGGCGTTTACATACCATTTCTCACGCATTAAGGTTCGAACACTCGAACACCTATGCGGATTCTACTGCACAGTGGCAGATATGTAAATACGGCGTTTACACACCATTTCTGACGCATTACGGTTCGAACACTCGAACAGCTATACGGATTCTCCTGCCTAGTGGCAGATATGTAAATACGGCGTTTACATACCATTTCTGACGCATTACGGTTCGAACACTCGAACACCTATACGGATTCTCCTGCAAAGTGGCAGATATGTAAATACGGCATTTACATACCATTTCTGAGGCATTACGGTTCGAACACTCGAACACCTATACGGATTCTCCTGCACAGTGGCAGATATGTAAATACGGCGTTTACATACCATTTCTTACGCATTAGGGTTCGAACACTCGAACACCTATACGGATTCTCCTGCACAGTGGCAGATATGTAAATACGCCGTTTACATACCATTTCTCACGCATTAAGGTTCGAACACTCGAACACCTATGCGGATTCTCCTGCACAGTGGCAGATATGTAAATACGGCGTTTACATACCATTTCTGATGCATTATTGTTCGAACACTGGAACAGCTATACGGATTCTCCTGCACAGTGGCAGATATGTAAATACGGCGTTTACATACCATTTCTCACGCATTAGGGTTCGAACACTCGAACACCTATACGGATTCTCCTGCACAGTGGCAGATATGTAAATACGGCGTTTACATACCATTTCTCACGCATTAAGCTTCGAACACTCGAACACCTATGCGGATTCTCCTGCACAGTGGCAGATATGTAAATACGGCGTTTACATACCATTTCTGACGCATTATTGTTCGAACACTCGAACAGCTATACGGATTCTCCTGTACAGTGGCAGATATGTAAATACGGCGTTTACATACCATTTCTGACGCATTACGGTTCGAACACTCGAACACCTATGCGGATTCTCCAGCACAGTGGCAGATATGTAAATACGGCGTTTACATACCATTTCTCACGCATTAGGGTTCGAACAGTCGAACACCTATGCGGATTCTCCTGCACAGTGGCAGATATGTAAATACGACGTTTACATACCATTTCTGACGCATTACGGTTCGAACACTCGAACAGCTGTACGGATTCTCCGGCACAGTGGCAGATATGTAAATACGGCATTTACATACCATTTCTGACGCATTACGGTTCGAACACTCGAACACCTATACGGACTCTCCTGCACAGTGGCAGATATGTAAATACGGCGTTTACATACCATTTCTCACGCATTAATGTTCGAACACTCGAACACCTATGCGGATTCTCCTGCACAGTGGCAGATATGTAAATACGGCGTTTACATACCATTTCTCACGCAATAGGGTTCGAACAATCGAACACCTATGCGGATTCTCTTGCACAGTGGCAGATATGTAAATACGGCGTTAAATACCATTTCTCACGCATTAGGGTTCGAACACTCGAACAGCTATACGGATTCTCCTGCACAGTGGCTGATATGTAAATACGGCGTTTGCATACCATTTCTCACGCATTAGGGTTCGAACACTCGAACACCTATACGGATTCTCCTGCATAGTGGCAGATATGTAAATACGGCGTTTGCATACCATTTCTCACGCATTAGGGTTCGAACACTCGAACACCTATACGGATTCTCCTGCACAGTGGCAGATATGTAAATACGGCGTTTACATACCATTTCTGACGCATTACGGTTCGAACACTCGAACACCTATACGGACTCTCCTGCACAGTGGCAGATATGTAAATACGGCGTTTACATACCATTTCTGACGCATTACGGTTCGAACACTCGAACAGCAATACGGATTCTCCTGCACAGTGGCAGATATGTAAATACGGCGTTTACATACCATTTCTCACGCATTAGGGTTCGAACACTCGAACACCTATACGGATTCTCCTGCACAGTGGCAGATATGTAAATACGGCGTTTACATACCATTTCTCACGCATTAAGCTTCGAACACTCGAACACCGATGCGGATTCTCCTGCACAGTGGCAGATATGTAAATACGGCGTTTACATACCATTTCTGACGCATTATTGTTCGAACACTCGAACAGCTATACGGATTCTCCTGCACAGTGGCAGATATGTAAATACGGCGTTTACATACCATTTCTGACGCATTACGGTTCGAACACTCGAACACCTATGCGGATTCTCCAGCACAGTGGCAGATATGTAAATACGGCGTTTACATACCATTTCTTACGCATTAGGGTTCGAACACTCGAACACCTATACGGATTCTCCTGCACAGTGGCAGATATGTAAATACGCCGTTTACATACCATTTCTCACGCATTAAGGTTCGAACACTCGAACACCTATGCGGATTCTCCTGCACAGTGGCAGATATGTTAATACGGCGTTTACATACCATTTCTGATGCATTATTGTTCGAACACTGGAACAGCTATACGGATTCTCCTGCACAGTGGCAGATATGTAAATACGGCGTTTACATACCATTTCTCACGCATTAGGGTTCGAACACTCGAACACCTATACGGATTCTCCTGCACAGTGGCAGATATGTAAATACGGCGTTTACATACCATTTCTCACGCATTAAGCTTCGAACACTCGAACACCTATGCGGATTCTCCTGCACAGTGGCAGATATGTAAATACGGCGTTTACATACCATTTCTGACGCATTATTGTTCGAACACTCGAACACCTACACGGATTCTCCTGCACAGTGGCAGATATGTAAATACGGCGTTTACATACCATTTCTCACGCATTAAGGTTCGAACACTCGAACACCTATGCGGATTCTCCTGCACAGTGGCAGATATGTAAATACGGTGTTTACATACCATTTCTGACGCATTACGGTTCGAACACTCGAACACCTATACGGACTCTCCTGCACAGTGGCAGATATGTAAATACGGCGTTTACATACCATTTCTCACGCATTAAGGTTCGAACACTCGAACACTTATGCGGATTGTCCTGCACAGTGGCAGATATGTAAATACGGCGTTTACATACCATTTCTCACGCATTAGGGTTCGAACAATTGAACACCTATGCGGATTCTCTTGCACAGTGGCAGATATGTAAATACGGCGTTTACATACCATTTCTCACGCATTAGGGTTCGAACACTCGAACAGCTATACGGATTCTCCTGCACCGTGGCAGATATGTAAATACGGCGTTTGCATACCATTTCTCACGCATTAGGGTTCGAACACTCGAACACCTACGCGGATTCTCCTGCACAGTGGCAGATATGTAAATACGGTGTTTCCATACCATTTCTGACGCATTACGGTTCGAACACTCAAACACCTATACGGATTCTCCTGCACAGTGGCAGATATGTAAATACGGCGTTTACATACCATTTCTCACGCATTAAGGTTCCAACACTCGAACAGCTATGCGGATTCTCCTGCACAGTGGCGGATATGTAAATATGTCGTTTACATACCATTTCTGACGCATTACGGTTCGAACACTCGAACAGCTATACGGATTCTCCTGCACAGTGGCAGATATGTAAATACGGCATTTACATACCATTTCTGACGCATTACGGTTCGAACACTCGAACACCTATACGGATTCTCCTGCACAGTGGCAGATATGTAAATACGGCGTTTACATACCATTTCTGACGCATTACGGTTCGAACACTCGAACACCTATGCGGATTCTCCAGCACAGTGGCAGATATGTAAATACGGCGTTTACATACCATTTCTCACGCATTAGGGTTCGAACAGTCGAACACCTATGCGGATTCTCCTGCACAGTGGCAGATATGTAAATACGACGTTTACATACCATTTCTGACGCATTACGGTTCGAACACTCGAACAGCTATACGGATTCTCCGGCACAGTGGCAGATATGTAAATACGGCATTTACATACCATTTCTGACGCATTACGGTTCGAACACTCGAACAGCTATACGGATTCTCCCGCACAGTGGCAGATATGTAAATACGGCATTTACATACCATTTCTGACGCATTACGGTTCGAACACTCGAACACCTATACGGATTCTCCTACACAGTGGCAGATATGTAAATACGGCGTTTACATACCATTTCTCACGCATTAGGGTTCGAACACTCGAACACCTATACGGATTCTCCTGCACAGTGGCAGATATGTAAATACGGCGTTTACATACCATTTCTCACGCATTAAGGTTCGAACACTCGAACACCTATGCGGATTCTCCTGCACAGTGGCAGATATGTAAATACGGTGTTTACATACCATTTCTGACGCATTACGGTTCGAACACTCGAACACCTATACGGACTCTCCTGCACAGTGGCAGATATGTAAATACGGCGTTTACATACCATTTCTCACGCATTAAGGTTCGAACACTCGAACACTTATGCGGATTGTCCTGCACAGTGGCAGATATGTAAATACGGCGTTTACATACCATTTCTCACGCATTAGGGTTCGAACAATTGAACACCTATGCGGATTCTCTTGCACAGTGGCAGATATGTAAATACGGCGTTTACATACCATTTCTCACGCATTAGGGTTCGAACACTCGAACAGCTATACGGATTCTCCTGCACCGTGGCAGATATGTAAATACGGCGTTTGCATACCATTTCTCACGCATTAGGGTTCGAACACTCGAACACCTACGCGGATTCTCCTGCACAGTGGCAGATATGTAAATACGGTGTTTCCATACCATTTCTGACGCATTACGGTTCGAACACTCGAACACCTATACGGATTCTCCTGCACAGTGGCAGATATGTAAATACGGCGTTTACATACCATTTCTCACGCATTAAGGTTCGAACACTCGAACAGCTATGCGGATTCTCCTGCACAGTGGCAGATATGTAAATATGTCGTTTACATACCATTTCTGACGCATTACGGTTCGAACACTCGAACAGCTATACGGATTCTCCTGCACAGTGGCAGATATGTAAATACGGCATTTACATACCATTTCTGACGCATTACGGTTCGAACACTCGAACACCTATACGGATTCTCCTGCACAGTGGCAGATATGTAAATACGGCGTTTACATACCATTTCTGACGCATTACGGTTCGAACACTCGAACACCTATGCGGATTCTCCAGCACAGTGGCAGATATGTAAATACGGCGTTTACATACCATTTCTCACGCATTAGGGTTCGAACAGTCGAACACCTATGCGGATTCTCCTGCACAGTGGCAGATATGTAAATACGACGTTTACATACCATTTCTGACGCATTACGGTTCGAACACTCGAACAGATATACGGATTCTCTGGCACAGTGGCAGATATGTAAATACGGCATTTACATACCATTTCTGATGCATTACGGTTCGAACACTCGAACAGCTATACGGATTCTCCCGCACAGTGGCAGATATGTAAATACGGCATTTACATACCATTTCTGACGCATTACGGTTCGAACACTCGAACACCTATACGGATTCTCCTGCACAGTGGCAGATATGTAAATACGGCGTTTACATACCATTTCTCACGCATTAGGGTTCGAACACTCGAACACCTATACGGATTCTCCTGCATAGTGGCAGATATGTAAATACAGCGTTTACATACCATTTCTCACGCATTAAGGTTCGAACACTCGAACACCTATACGGATTCTCCTGCACAGTGGCAGATATGTAAATACGGTGTTTACATACCATTTCTGACACATTACGGTTCGAACACTCGAACACCTATACGGACTCTCCTGCACAGTGGCAGATATGTAAATACGGCGTTTACATACCATTTCTCACGCATTAAGGTTCGAACACTCGAACACCTATGCGGATTCTCCTGCACAGTGGCAGATATGTAAATACGGCGTTTACATACCATTTCTCACGCATTAGGGTTCGAACACTCGAACAGCTATACGGATTCTCCTGCACAGTGGCAGATATGTAAATACGGCGTTTGCATACCATTTCTCACGCATTAGGGTTCGAACACTCGAACACCTACGCGGATTCTCCTGCACAGTGGCAGATATGTAAATACGGTGTTTCCATACCATTTCTGACGCATTACGGTTCGAACACTCGAACACCTATACGGATTCTCCTGCACAGTGGCAGATATGTAAATACGGCGTTTACATACCATTTCTCACGCATTAAGGTTCGAACACTCGAACACCTATGCGGATTCTCCTGCACAGTGGCAGATATGTAAATACGACGTTTACATACCATTTCTGACGCATTACGGTTCGAACACTCGGACAGCTATACGGATTCTCCTGCACAGTGGCAGATATGTAAATACGGCATTTACATACCATTTCTGACGCATTACGGTTCGAACACTCGAACACCTATACGGATTCTCCTGCACAGTGGCAGATATGTAAATACGGCGTTTACATACCATTTCTGACGCATTACGGTTGGAACACTCGAACACCTATGCGGATTCTCCAGCACAGTGGCAGATATGTAAATACGGCGTTTACATACCATTTCTCACGCATTAGGGTTCGAACAGTCGAACACCTATGCGGATTCTCCTGCACAGTGGCAGATATGTAAATACGACGTTTACATACCATTTCTGACGCATTACGGTTCGAACACTCGAACAGCTATACGGATTCTCCGGCACAGTGGCAGATATGTAAATACGGCATTTACATACCATTTCTGACGCATTACGGTTCGAACACTCGAACAGCTATACGGATTCTCCCGCACAGTGGCAGATATGTAAATACGGCATTTACATACCATTTCTGACGCATTACGGTTCGAACACTCGAACACCTATACGGATTCTCCTGCACAGTGGCAGATATGTAAATACGGCGTTTACATACCATTTCTCACGCATTAGGGTTCGAACACTCGAACACCTATACGGATTCTCCTGCACAGTGGCAGATATGTAAATACGGCGTTTACATACCATTTCTCACGCATTAAGGTTCGAACACTCGAACACCTATGCGGATTCTCCTGCACAGTGGCAGATATGTAAATACGGTGTTTACATACCATTTCTAACGCATTACGGTTCGAACACTCGAACACCTATACGGACTCTCCTGCACAGTGGCAGATATGTAAATACGGCGTTTACATACCATTTCTCACGCATTAAGGTTCGAACACTCGAACACCTATGCGGATTCTCCTGCACAGTGGCAGATATGTAAATACAGCGTTTACATACCATTTCTCACGCATTAGGGTTCGAACAATCGAACACCTATGCGGATTCTCTTGCACAGTGGCAGATATGTAAATACGGCGTTTACATACCATTTCTCACGCATTAAGGTTCGAACACTCGAACACCTATGCGGATTCTCCTGCACAGTGGCAGATTTGTAAATACGGCATTTACATACCATTTCTGACGCATTACGGTTCGAACACTCGAACAGCTATACGGATTCTCCCGCACAGTGGCAGATATGTAAATACGGCATTTACATACAATTTCTGACGCATTACGGTTCGAACACTCGAACACCTATACGGATTCTCCTGCACAGTGGCAGATATGTAAATACGGCTTTTACATACCATTTCTCACGCATTAGGGTTCGAACACTCGAACACCTATGCGGATTCTCCTGCACAGTGGCAGATATGTAAATACGACGTTTACATACCATTTCTGACGCATTACGGTTCGAACACTCGAACAGCTATACGGATTCTCCTGCAGAGTGGCAGATATGTAAATACGGCATTTACATACCATTTCTGACGCATTACGGTTCGAACACTCGAACACCTATACGGATTCTCCTGCACAGTGGCAGATATGTAAATACGGCGTTTACATACCATTTCTGACGCATTACGGTTCGAACACTCGAACACCTATGCGGATTCTCCAGCACAGTGGCAGATATGTAAATACGGCGTTTACATACCATTTCTCACGCATTAGGGTTCGAACAGTCGAACACCTATGCGGATTCTCCTGCACAGTGGCAGATATGTAAATACGACGTTTACATACCATTTCTGACGCATTACGGTTCGAACACTCGAACAGCTATACGGATTCTCCGGCACAGTGGCAGATATGTAAATACGGCATTTACATACCATTTCTGACGCATTACGGTTCGAACACTCGAACAGCTATACGGATTCTCCCGCACAGTGGCAGATATGTAAATACGGCATTTACATACCATTTCTGACGCATTACGGTTCGAACACTCGAACACCTATACGGATTCTCCTGCACAGTGGCAGATATGTAAATACGGCGTTTACATACCATTTCTCACGCATTAGGGTTCGAACACTCGAACACCTATACGGATTCTCCTGCACAGTGGCAGATATGTAAATACGGCGTTTACATACCATTTCTCACGCATTAAGGTTCGAACACTCGAACACCTATGCGGATTCTCCTGCACAGTGGCAGATATGTAAATACGGTGTTTACATACCATTTCTAACGCATTACGGTTCGAACACTCGAACACCTATACGGACTCTCCTGCACAGTGGCAGATATGTAAATACGGCGTTTACATACCATTTCTCACGCATTAAGGTTCGAACACTCGAGCACCTATGCGGATTCTCCTGCACAGTGGCAGATATGTAAATACAGCGTTTACATACCATTTCTCACGCATTAGGGTTCGAACAATCGAACACCTATGCGGATTCTCTTGCACAGTGGCAGATATGTAAATACGGCGTTTACATACCATTTCTCACGCATTAGGGTTCGAACACTCGAACAGCTATACGGATTCTCCTGCACAGTGGCAGATATGTAAATACGGCGTTTGCATACCATTTCTCACGCATTAGGGTTCGAACACTCGAACACCTACGCGGATTCTCCTGCACAGTGGCAGATATGTAAATACGGTGTTTCCATACCATTTCTGACGCATTACGGTTCGAACACTCGAACACCTATACGGATTCTCCTGCACAGTGGCAGATATGTAAATACGGCGTTTACATACCATTTCTCACGCATTAAGGTTCGAACACTCGAACACCTATGCGGATTCTCCTGCACAGTGGCAGATATGTAAATACGACGTTTACATACCATTTCTGACGCATTACGGTTCGAACACTCGAACAGCTATACGGATTCTCCTGCACAGTGGCAGATATGTAAATACGGCATTTACATACCATTTCTGACGCATTACGGTTCGAACACTCGAACACCTATACGGATTCTCCTGCACAGTGGCAGATATGTAAATACGGCGTTTACATACCATTTCTGACGCATTACGGTTCGAACACTCGAACACCTATGCGGATTCTCCAGCACAGTGGCAGATATGTAAATACAGCGTTTACATACCATTTCTCACGCATTAGGGTTCGAACAGTCGAACACCTATGCAGATTCTCCTGCACAGTGGCAGATATGTAAATACGACGTTTACATACCATTTCTGACGCATTACGGTTCGAACACTCGAACAGCTATACGGATTCTCCGGCACAGTGGCAGATATGTAAATACGGCATTTACATACCATTTCTGACGCATTACGGTTCGAACACTCGAACAGCTATACGGATTCTCCCGCACAGTGGCAGATATGTAAATACGGCATTTACATACCATTTCTGACGCATTACGGTTCGAACACTCGAACACCTATACGGATTCTCCTGCACAGTGGCAGATATGTAAATACGGCGTTTACATACCATTTCTCAGGCATTAGGGTTCGAACACTCGAACACCTATACGGATTCTCCTGCACAGTGGCAGATATGTAAATACGGCGTTTACATACCATTTCTCACGCATTAAGGTTCGAACACTCGAACACCTATGCGGATTCTCCTGCACAGTGGCAGATATGTAAATACGGTGTTTACATACCATTTCTAACGCATTACGGTTCGAACACTCGAACACCTATACGGACTCTCCTGCACAGTGGCAGATATGTAAATACGGCGTTTACATACCATTTCTCAGGCATTAAGGTTCGAACACTCGAACACCTATGCGGATTCTCCTGCACAGTGGCAGATATGTAAATACAGCATTTACATACCATTTCTCACGCATTAGGGTTCGAACAATCGAACACCTATGCGGATTCTCTTGCACAGTGGCAGATCTGTAAATACGGCGTTTGCATACCATTTCTCACGCATTAGGGTTCGAACACTCGAACACCTACGCGGATTCTCCTGCACAGTGGCAGATATGTAAATACGGTGTTTCCATACCATTTCTGACGCATTACGGTTCGAACACTCGAACACCTATACGGATTCTCCTGCACAGTGGCAGATATGTAAATACGGCGTTTACATACCATTTCTCACGCATTAAGGTTCGAACACTCGAACACCTATGCGGATTCTCCTGCACAGTGGCAGATATGTAAATACGACGTTTACATACCATTTCTGACGCATTACGGTTCGAACACTCGAACAGCTATACGGATTCTCCTGCACAGTGGCAGATATGTAAATACGGCATTTACATACCATTTCTGACGCATTAAGGTTCGAACACTCGAACACCTATGCGGATTCTCCTGCACAGTGGCAGATATGTAAATACGGCGTTTACATACCATTTCTCACGCATTAGGGTTCGAACAATCGAACACCTACGCGGATTCTCTTGCACAGTGGCAGATATGTAAATACGGCGTTTACATACCATTTCTCACGCATTAGGGTTCGAACACTCGAACAGCTATACGGATTCCCCTGCACAGTGGCAGATATGTAAATACGGCGTTTGCAAACCATTTCGCACGCATTAGGGTTCGAACACTCGAACACCTACGCGGATTCTCCTGCACAGTGGCAGATATGTAAATACGGTGTTCCCATACCATTTCTGACGCATTACGGTTCGAACACTCGAACACCTATACGGATTCCCCTGCACAGTGGCAGATATGTAAATACGGCGTTTACATACCATTTCTCACGCATTAAGGTTCGAACACTCGAACACCTATGCGGATTCTCCTGCACAGTGGCAGATATGTAAATACGGTGTTTACATACCATTTCTGACGCATTACGGTTCGAACACTCGAACACCTATACGGACTCTCCTGCACAGTGGCAGATATGTAAATACGGCGTTTACATACCATTTCTCAGGCATTAAGGTTCGAACACTCGAACACCTATGCGGATTCTCCTCCACAGTGGCAGATATGTAAATACGGCGTTTACATACCATTTCTCACGCATTAGGGTTCGAACAATCGAACACCTATGCGGATTCTCTTGCACAGTGGCAGATATGTAAATACGGCGTTTACATACCATTTCTCACGCATTAGGGTTCGAACACTCGAACAGCTATACGGATTCTCCTACACTGTGGCAGATATGTAAATACGGCGTTTGCATACCATTTCTCACGCATTAGGGTTCGAACACTCGAACACCTACGCGGATTCTCCTGCACAGTGGCAGATATGTAAATACGGTGTTTCTCTACCATTTCTGACGCATTACGGTTCGAACACTCGAACACCTATACGGATTCTCCTGCACAGTGGCAGATATGTAAATACGGCGTTTACATACCATTTCTAACGCATTAAGGTTCGAACACTCGAACACCTATGCGGATTCTCCTGCACAGTGGCAGATATGTAAATACGACGTTTACATACCATTTCTGACGCATTACGGTTCGAACACTCGAACAGCTATACGGATTCTCCTGCACAGTGGCAGATATGTAAATACGGCATTTACATACCATTTCTGACGCATTACGGTTCGAACACTCGAACACCTATACGGATTCTCCTGCACAGTGGCAGATATGTAAATACGGCGTTTACATACCATTTCTCACGCATTAGGGTTCGAACACTCGAACACCTATGCGGATTCTCTTGCACAGTGGCAGATATGTAAATACGGCGTTTACGTACCATTTCTCACGCATTAGGGTTCGAACACTCGAACACCTATACGGATTCTCCTGCATAGTGGCAGATATGTAAATACGGCATTTGCATACCATTTCTCACGCATTAGGGTTCGAACACTCGAACACCTATACGGATTCTCCTGCACAGTGGCAGATATGTAAATACGGCGTTTACATACCATTTCTGACGCATTACGGTTCGAACACTCGAACACCTATACGGACTCTCCTGCACAGTGGCAGATATGTAAATACGGCGTTTACATACCATTTCTGACGCATTACTGTTCGAACACTCGAACAGCAATACGGCTTCTCCTGCACAGTGGCAGATATGTAAATACGGCGTTTACATACCATTTCTCACGCATTAAGGTTCGAACACTCGAACACCTATGCGGATTCTACTGCACAGTGGCAGATATGTAAATACGGCGTTTACACACCATTTCTGACGCATTACGGTTCGAACACTCGAACAGCTATACGGATTTTCCTGCCTAGTGGCAGATATGTAAATACGGCGTTTACATACCATTTCTGACGCATTACGGTTCGAACACTCGAACACCTATACAGATTCTCCTGCACAGTGGCAGATATGTAAATACGGCATTTACATACCATTTCTGACGCATTACGGTTCGAACACTCGAACACCTATACGGATTCTCCTGCACAGTGGCAGATTTGTAAATACGGCGTTTACATACCATTTCTCACGCATTAGGGTTCGAACACTCGAACACCTATGCGGATTCTCCTGCACAGTGGCAGAAATGTAAATACGGTGTTTACATACCATTTCTGACGCATTACGGTTCGAACACTCGAACACCTATACGGACTCTCCTGCACAGTGGCAGATATGTAAATACGGCGTTTACATACCATTTCTCACGCATTAAGGTTCGAACACTCGAACACCTATGCGGATTCTCCTGCACAGTGGCAGATATGTAAATATGGCGTTTACATACCATTTCTCACGCATTAGGGTTCGAACAATCGAACACCTACGCCGATTCTCTTGCACAGTGACAGATATGTAAATACGGCGTTTACATACCATTTCTCACGCATTAGGGTTCGAACACTCGAACAGCTATACGGATTCTCCTGCACAGTGGCAGATATGTAAATACGGCGTTTGCAAACCATTTCGCACGCATTAGGGTTCGAACACTCGAACACCTACGCGGATTCTCCTGCACAGTGGCAGATATGTAAATACGGTGTTTCCATACCATTTCTGACGCATTACGGTTCGAACACTCGAACACCTATACGGATTCTCCTGCACAGTGGCAGATATGAAAATACGGCGTTTACATACCATTTCTCACGCATTAAGGTTCGAACACTCGAACACCTATGCGGATTCTCCTGCACAGTGGCAGATATGTAAATACGGCGTTTGCATACCATTTCTCACGCATTAGGGTTCGAACACTCGAACACCTATACGGATTCTCCTGCACAGTGGCAGATATGTAAATACGGCGTTTACATACCATTTCTCACGCATTAAGGTTCAAACACTCGAACACCTATGCGGATTCTTCTGCACAGTGGCAGATATGTAAATACGACGTTTACATACCATTTCTGACGCATTACGGTTCGAACACTCGAACAGCTATACGGATTCTCCTGCACAGTGGCAGATATGTAAATACGGCATTTACATACCATTTCTGACGCATTACGGTTCGAACACTCGAACACCTATACGGATTCTCCTGCACAGTGGCAGATATGTAAATACGGCGTTTACATACCATTTCTCACGCATTAGGGTTCGAACACTCGAACACCTATGCGGATTCTCTTGCACAGTGGCAGATATGTAAATACGGCGTTTACATACCATTTCTCACGCATTAGGGTTCGAACACTCGAACACCTATACGGATTCTCCTGCATAGTGGCAGATATGTAAATACGGCGTTTGCATACCATTTCTCACGCATTAGGGTTCGAACACTCGAACACCTATACGGATTCTCCTGCACAGTGGCAGATATGTAAATACGGCGTTTACATACCATTTCTGACGCATTACGGTTCGAACACTCGAACACCTATACGGACTCTCCTGCACAGTGGCAGATATGTAAATACGGCGTTTACATACCATTTCTGACGCATTACGGTTCGAACACTCGAACAGCAATACGGATTCTCCTGCACAGTGGCAGATATGTAAATACGGCGTTTACATACCATTTCTCACGCATTAAGGTTCGAACACTCGAACACCTATGCGGATTCTCTTGCATAGTGGCAGATATGTAAATACGGCGTTTACACACCATTTCTGACGCATTACGGTTCGAACACTCGAACAGCTATACGGATTCTCCTGCACAGTGGCAGATATGTAAATACGGCGTTTACATACCATTTCTGACGCATTACGGTTCGAACACTCGAACACCTATACGGATTCTCCTGCACAGTGGCAGATATGTAAATACGGCATTTACATACCATTTCTGACGCATTACGGTTCGAACACTCGAACACCTATACGGATTCTCCTGCACAGTGGCAGATATGTAAATACGGCGTTTACATACCATTTCTCACGCATTAGGGTTCGAACACTCGAACACCTATACGGATTCTCCTGCACAGTGGCAGATATGTAAATACGGGGTTTACATACCATTTCTTGCGCATTATTGTTCGAACACGCGAACACCTATACGGATTCTCCTGCACAGTGGCAGATATGTAAATACGGCGTTTACATACCATTTCTCACGCATTAGGGTTCGAACACTCGAACACCTATGCGGATTCTCTTGCACAGTGGCAGATATGTAAATACGGCGTTTACGTACCATTTCTCACGCATTAGGGTTCGAACACTCGAACACCTATACGGATTCTCCTGCATAGTGGCAGTTATGTAAATACGGCGTTTGCATACCATTTCTCACGCATTAGGGTTCGAACACTCGAACACCTATACGGATTCTCCTGCACAGTGGCAGATATGTAAATACGGCGTTTACATACCATTTCTGACGCATTACGGTTCGAACACTCGAACACCTATACGGACTCTCCTGCACAGTGGCAGATATGTAAATACGGCGTTTACATACCATTTCTCACGCATTAAGGTTCGAACACTCGAACACCTATGCGGATTCTCCTGCACAGTGGCAGATATGTAAATACGGCGTTTACATACCATTTCTCACGCATTAGGGTTCGAACAATCAAACACCTACGCGGATTCTCTTGCACAGTGGCAGATATGTAAATACGGCGTTTACATACCATTTCTCACGCATTAGGGTTCGAACACTCGAACAGCTATACGGATTCTCCTGCACAGTGGCAGATTTGTAAATACGGCGTTTGCAAACCATTTCGCACGCATTAGGGTTCGAACACTCGAACACCTACGCGGATTCTCCTGCACAGTGGCAGATATGTAAATACGGTGTTCCCATACCATTTCTGACGCATTACGGTTCGAACACTCGAACACCTATACGGATTCTCCTGCACAGTGGCAGATATGTAAATACGGCGTTTACATACCATTTCTCACGCATTAAGGTTCGAACACTCGAACACCTATGCGGATTCTCCTGCACAGTGGCAGATATGTAAATACGGTGTTTACATACCATTTCTGACGCATTACGGTTCGAACACTCGAACACCTATACGGACTCTCCTGCACAGTGGCAGATATGTAAATACGGCGTTTACATACCATTTCTCAGGCATTAAGGTTCGAACACTCGAACACCTATGCGGATTCTCCTGCACAGTGGCAGATATGTAAATACGGCGTTTACATACCATTTCTCACGCATTAGGGTTCGAACAATCGAACACCTATGCGGATTCTCTTGCACAGTGGCAGATATGTAAATACGGCGTTTACATACCATTTCTCACGCATTAGGGTTCGAACACTCGAACAGCTATACGGATTCTCCTGCACAGTGGCAGATATGTAAATACGGCGTTTGCATACCATTTCTCACGCATTAGGGTTCTTACACTCGAACACCTACGCGGATTCTCCTGCACAGTGGCAGATATGTAAATACGGTGTTTCCATACCATTTCTGACGCATTACGGTTCGAACACTCGAACACCTATACGGATTCTCCTGCACAGTGGCAGATATGTAAATACGGCGTTTACATACCATTTCTAACGCATTAAGGTTCGAACACTCGAACACCTGTGCGGATTCTCCTGCACAGTGGCAGATATGTAAATACGACGTTTACATACCATTTCTGACGCATTACGGTTCGAACACTCGAACAGCTATACGGATTCTCCTCCACAGTGGCAGATATGTAAATACGGCATTTACATACCATTTCTGACGCATTACGGTTCGAACACTCGAACACCTATACGGATTCTCCTGCACAGTGGCAGATATGTAAATACGGCGTTTACATACCATTTCTCACGCATTAGGGTTCGAACACTCGAACACCTATGCGGATTCTCTTGCACAGTGGCAGTTATGTAAATACGGCGTTTACGTACCATTTCTCACGCATTAGGGTTCGAACACTCGAACACCTATACGGATTCTCCTGCATAGTGGCAGATATGTAAATACGGCGTTTGCATACCATTTCCCACGCATTAGGGTTCGAACACTCGAACACCAATACGGATTCTCCTGCACAGTGGCAGATATGTAAATACGGCGTTTACGTACCATTTCTGACGCATTACGGTTCGAACACTCGAACACCTATACGGACTCTCCTGCACAGTGGCAGATATGTAAATACGGCGTTTACATACCATTTCTGACGCATTACTGTTCGAACACTCGAACAGCAATACGGATTCTCCTGCACAGTGGCAGATATGTAAATACGGCGTTTACATACCATTTCTCACGCATTAAGGTTCGAACACTCGAACACCTATACAGATTCTCCTGCACAGTGGCAGATATGTAAATACGGCATTTACATACCATTTCTGACGCATTACGGTTCGAACACTCGAACACCTATACGGATTCTCCTGCACAGTGGCAGATATGTAAATACGGCGTTTACATACCATTTCTCACGCATTAGGGTTCGAACACTCGAACACCTATACGGATTCTCCTGCACAATCGCAGATATGTAAATACGCCGTTTACATACCATTTCTCACGCATTAAGGTTCGAACACTCGAACACATATGCGGATTCTCCTGCACAGTGGCAGATATGTAAATACGGCGTTTACATACCATTTCTGACGCATTATTGTTCGAACACTGGAACAGCTATACGGATTCTCCTGCACAGTGGCAGATATGTAAATACGGTGTTTACATACCATTTCTCACGCATTAGGGTTCGAACACTCGAACACCTATACGGATTCTCCTGCACAGTGGCAGATATGTAAATACGGCGTTTACATACCATTTCTCACGCATTAAGGTTCGAACACTCGAACACCTATGCGGATTCTCCTGCACAGTGGCAGATATGTAAATACGGCGTTTACATACCATTTCTGACGCATTATTGTTCGAACACTCGAACAGCTATACGGATTCTCCTGCACAGTGGCAGATATGTAAATACGGCGTTTACATACCATTTCTGACGCATTACGGTTCGAACACTCGAACACCTATGCGGATTCTCCAGCACAGTGGCAGATATGTAAATACGGCGTTTACATACCATTTCTCACGCATTAGGGTTCGAACAGTCGAACACCTATGCGGATTCTCCTGCACAGTGGCAGATATGTAAATACGACGTTTACATACCATTTCTGACGCATTACGGTTCGAACACTCGAACAGCTATACGGATTCTCCGGCACAGTGGCAGATATGTAAATACGGCATTTACATACCATTTTTGACGCATTACGGTTCGACCACTCGAACAGCTATACGGATTCTCCCGCACAGTGGCAGATATGTAAATACGGCATTTACATACCATTTTTGACGCATTACGGTTCGAACACCCGAACACCTATACGGATTCTCCTGCACAGTGGCAGATATGTAAATACGGCGTTTACATATCATTTCTCACGCATTAGGGTTCGAACACTCGAACACCTATACGGATTCTCCTGCACAGTGGCAGATATGTAAATACGGCGTTTACATACCATTTCTCACGCATTAAGGTTCGAACACTCGAACACCTATGCGGATTCTCCTGCACATTGGCAGATATGTAAATACGGTGTTTACATACCATTTCTGACGCATTACGGTTCGAACACTCGAACACCTATACGGATTCTCCTGCACAGTGGCAGATATGTAAATACGGCGTTTACATACCATTTCTGACGCATTACTGTTCGAACACTCGAACAGCAATACGGATTCTCCTGCACAGTGGCAGATATGTAAATACGGCATTTACATACCATTTCTGACGCATTACGGTTCGAACACTCGAACACCTATACAGATTCTCCTGCACAGTGGCAGATATGTAAATACGGCATTTACATACCATTTCTGACGCATTACGGTTCGAACACTCGAACACCTATACGGATTCTCCTGCACAGTGGCAGATACGTAAATACGGCGTTTACATACCATTTCTCACGCATTAGGGTTCGAACACTCGAACACCTATACGGATTCTCCTGCACAGTTGCAGATATGCAAATACGCCGTTTACATACCATTTCTCACGCATTAAGGTTCGAACACTCGAACACATATGCGGATTCTCCTGCACAGTGGCAGATATGTGAATACGGCGTTTACATACCATTTCTGACGCATTATTGTTCGAACACTGGAACAGCTATACGGATTCTCCTGCACAGTGGCAGATATGTAAATACGGCGTTTACATACCATTTCTCACGCATTAGGGTTCGAACACTCGAACACCTATACGGATTCTCCTGCACAGTGGCAGATATGTAAATACGGCGTTTACATACCATTTCTCACGCATTAAGGTTCGAACACTCGAACACCTATGCGGATTCTCCTGCACAGTGGCAGATATGTAAATACGGCGTTTACATACCATTTCTGACGCATTATTGTTCGAACACTCGAACAGCTATACGGATTTTCCTGCACAGTGGCAGATATGTAAATACGGCGTTTACATACCATTTCTGACGCATTACGGTTCGAACACTCGAACACCTATGCGGATTCTCCAGCACAGTGGCAGATATGTAAATACGGCGTTTACATACCATTTCTCACGCATTAGGGTTCGAACAGTCGAACACCTATGCGGATTCTCCTGCACAGTGGCAGATATGTAAATACGACGTTTACATACCATTTCTGACGCATTACGGTTCGAACACTCGAACAGCTATACGGATTCTCCGGCACAGTGGCAGATATGTAAATACGGCATTTACATACCATTTCTGACGCATTACGGTTCGAACACTCGAACAGCTATACGGATTCTCCCGCACAGTGGCAGATATGTAAATACGGCATTTACATACCATTTTTGACGCATTACGGTTCGAACACCCGAACACCTATACGGATTCTCCTGCACAGTGGCAGATATGTAAATACGGCGTTTACATACCATTTCTCACGCATTAGGGTTCGAACACTCGAACACCTATGCGGATTCTCTTGCACAGTGGCAGATATGTAAATACGGCGTTTACGTACCATTTCTCACGCATTAGGGTTCGAACACTCGAACACCTATACGGATTCTCCTGCATAGTGGCAGTTATGTAAATACGGCGTTTGCATACCATTTCTCACGCATTAGGGTTCGAACACTCGAACACCTATACGGATTCTCCTGCACAGTGGCAGATATGTAAATACGGCGTTTACATACCATTTCTGACGCATTACGGTTCGAACACTCGAACACCTATACGGACTCTCCTGCACAGTGGCAGATATGTAAATACGGCGTTTACATACCATTTCTCACGCATTAAGGTTCGAACACTCGAACACCTATGCGGATTCTCCTGCACAGTGGCAGATATGTAAATACGGCGTTTACATACCATTTCTCACGCATTAGGGTTCGAACAATCGAACACCTACGCGGATTCTCTTGCACAGTGGCAGATATGTAAATACGGCGTTTACATACCATTTCTCACGCATTAGGGTTCGAACACTCGAACAGCTATACGGATTCTCCTGCACAGTGGCAGATTTGTAAAT
Organism: Camellia sinensis; assembly: GCF_055761805.1. Classification (NCBI taxonomy): domain Eukaryota; kingdom Viridiplantae; phylum Streptophyta; class Magnoliopsida; order Ericales; family Theaceae; genus Camellia; species Camellia sinensis. The sequence goes on from NC_138965.1 coordinate 51,313,914, forward strand.
ACGGCGTTTGCAAACCATTTCGCACGCATTAGGGTTCGAACACTCGAACACCTACGCGGATTCTCCTGCACAGTGGCAGATATGTAAATACGGTGTTCCCATACCATTTCTGACGCATTACGGTTCGAACACTCGAACACCTATACGGATTCTCCTGCACAGTGGCAGATATGTAAATACGGCGTTTACATACCATTTCTCACGCATTAAGGTTCGAACACTCGAACACCTATGCGGATTCTCCTGCACAGTGGCAGATATGTAAATACGGTGTTTACATACCATTTCTGACGCATTACGGTTCGAACACTCGAACACCTATACGGACTCTCCTGCACAGTGGCAGATATGTAAATACGGCGTTTACATACCATTTCTCAGGCATTAAGGTTCGAACACTCGAACACCTATGCGGATTCTCCTGCACAGTGGCAGATATGTAAATACGGCGTTTACATACCATTTCTCACGCATTAGGGTTCGAACAATCGAACACCTATGCGGATTCTCTTGCACAGTGGCAGATATGTAAATACGGCGTTTACATACCATTTCTCACGCATTAGGGTTCGAACACTCGAACAGCTATACGGATTCTCCTGCACAGGGGCAGATATGTAAATACGGCGTTTGCATACCATTTCTCACGCATTAGGGTTCGAACACTCGAACACCTACGCGGATTCTTCTACACAGTGGCAGATATGTAAATACGGTGTTTCCATACCATTTCTGACGCATTACGGTTCGAACACTCGAACACCTATACGGATTCTCCTGCACAGTGGCAGATATGTAAATACGGCGTTTACATACCATTTCTAACGCATTAAGGTTCGAACACTCGAACACCTGTGCGGATTCTCCTGCACAGTGGCAGATATGTAAATACGACGTTTACATACCATTTCTGACGCATTACGGTTCGAACACTCGAACAGCTATACGGATTCTCCTACACAGTGGCAGATATGTAAATACGGCATTTACATACCATTTCTGACGCATTACGGTTCGAACACTCGAACACCTATACGGATTCTCCTGCACAGTGGCAGATATGTAAATACGGCGTTTACATACCATTTCTCACGCATTAGGGTTCGAACACTCGAACACCTATGCGGATTCTCTTGCACAGTGGCAGTTATGTAAATACGGCGTTTACGTACCATTTCTCACGCATTAGGGTTCGAACACTCGAACACCTATACGGATTCTCCTGCATAGTGGCAGATATGTAAATACGGCGTTTGCATACCATTTCTCACGCATTAGGGTTCGAACACTCGAACACCAATACGGATTCTCCTGCACAGTGGCAGATATGTAAATACGGCGTTTACGTACCATTTCTGACGCATTATGGTTCGAACACTCGAACACCTATACGGACTCTCCTGCACAGTGGCAGATATGTAAATACGGCGTTTACATACCATTTCTGACGCATTACTGTTCGAACACTCGAACAGCAATACGGATTCTCCTGCACAGTGGCAGATATGTAAATACGGCGTTTACATACCATTTCTCACGCATTAAGGTTCGAACACTCGAACACCTATGCGGATTCTGCTGCACAGTAGCAGATATGTAAATACGGCGTTTACACACCATTTCTGACGCATTACGGTTCGAACACTCGAACAGCTATACGGATTCTCCTGCCTAGTGGCAGATATGTAAATACGGCGTTTACATACCATTTCTGACGCATTACGGTTCGAACACTCGAACACCTATACAGATTCTCCTGCACAGTGGCAGATATGTAAATACGGCATTTACATACCATTTCTGACGCATTACGGTTCGAACACTCGAACACCTATACGGATTCTCCTGCACAGTGGCAGATATGTAAATACGGCGTTTACATACCATTTCTCACGCATTAGGGTTCGAACACTCGAACACCTATACGGATTCTCCTGCACAATGGCAGATATGTAAATACGCCGTTTACATACCATTTCTCACGCATTAAGGTTCGAACACTCGAACACATATGCGGATTCTCCTGCACAGTGGCAGATATGTAAATACGGCATTTACATACCATTTCTGACGCATTATTGTTCGAACACTGGAACAGCTATACGGATTCCCCTGCACAGTGGCAGATATGTAAATACGGTGTTTACATACCATTTCTCACGCATTAGGGTTCGAACACTCGAACACCTATACGGATTCTCCTGCACAGTGGCAGATATGTAAATACGGCGTTTACATACCATTTCTCACGCATTAAGGTTCGAACACTCGAACACCTATGCGGATTCTCCTGCACAGTGGCAGATATGTAAATACGGCGTTTACATACCATTTCTGACGCATTATTGTTCGAACACTCGAACAGCTATACGGATTCTCCTGCACAGTGGCAGATATGTAAATACGGCGTTTACATACCATTTCTGACGCATTACGGTTCGAACACTCGAACACCTATGCGGATTCTCCAGCACAGTGGCAGATATGTAAATACGGCGTTTACATACCATTTCTCACGCATTAGGGTTCGAACAGTCGAACACCTATGCGGATTCTCCTGCACAGTGGCAGATATGTAAATACGACGTTTACATACCATTTCTGACGCATTACGGTTCGAACACTCGAATAGCTATACGGATTCTCCGGCACAGTGGCAGATATGTAAATACGGCATTTACATACCATTTCTGACGCATTACGGTTCGACCACTCGAACAGCTATACGGATTCTCCCGCACAGTGGCAGATATGTAAATACGGCATTTACATACCATTTTTGACGCATTACGGTTCGAACACCCGAACACCTATACGGATTCTCCTGCACAGTGGCAGATATGTAAATACGGCGTTTACATATCATTTCTCACGCATTAGGGTTCGAACACTCGAACACCTATACGGATTCTCCTGCACAGTGGCAGATATGTAAATACGGCGTTTACATACCATTTCTCACGCATTAAGGTTCGAACACTCGAACACCTATGCGGATTCTCCTGCACATTGGCAGATATGTAAATACGGTGTTTACATACCATTTCTGACGCATTACGGTTCGAACACTCGAACACCTATACGGATTCTCCTGCACAGTGGCAGATATGTAAATACGGCGTTTACATACCATTTCTGACGCATTACTGTTCGAACACTCGAACAGCAATACGGATTCTCCTGCACAGTGGCAGATATGTAAATACGGCATTTACATACCATTTCTGACGCATTACGGTTCGAACACTCGAACACCTATACAGATTCTCCTGCACAGTGGCAGATATGTAAATACGGCATTTACATACCATTTCTGACGCATTACGGTTCGAACACTCGAACACCTATACGGATTCTCCTGCACAGTGGCAGATATGTAAATACGGCGTTTACATACCATTTCTCACGCATTAGGGTTCGAACACTCGAACACCTATACGGATTCTCCTGCACAGTGGCAGATATGTAAATACGCCGTTTACATACCATTTCTCACGCATTAAGGTTCGAACACTCGAACACATATGCGGATTCTCCTGCACAGTGGCAGATATGTAAATACGGCGTTTACATACCATTTCTGACGCATTATTGTTCGAACACAGGAACAGCTATACGGATTCTCCTGCACAGTGGCAGATATGTAAATACGGCGTTTACATACCATTTCTCACGCATTAGGGTTCGAACACTCAAACACCTATACGGATTCTCCTGCACAGTGGCAGATATGTAAATACGGCGTTTACATACCATTTCTCACGCATTAAGGTTCGAACACTCGAACACCTATGCGGATTCTCCTGCACAGTGGCAGATATGTAAATACGGCGTTTACATACCATTTCTGACGCATTATTGTTCGAACACTCGAACAGCTATACGGATTCTCCTGCACAGTGGCAGATATGTAAATACGGCGTTTACATACCATTTCTGACGCATTACGGTTCGAACACTCGAACACCTATGCGGATTCTCCAGCACAGTGGCAGATATGTAAATACGGCGTTTACATACCATTTCTCACGCATTAGGGTTCGAACAGTCGAACACCTATGCGGATTCTCCTGCACAGTGGCAGATATGTAAATACGACGTTTACATACCATTTCTGACGCATTACGGTTCGAACACTCGAACAGCTATACGGATTCTCCGGCACAGTGGCAGATATGTAAATACGGCATTTACATACCATTTCTGACGCATTACGGTTCGAACACTCGAACAGCTATACGGATTCTCCCGCACAGTGGCAGATATGTAAATACGGCATTTACATACCATTTTTGACGCATTACGGTTCGAACACCCGAACACCTATACGGATTCTCCTGCACAGTGGCAGATATGTAAATACGGCGTTTACATACCATTTCTCACGCATTAGGGTTCGAACACTCGAACACCTATACGGATTCTCCTGCACAGTGGCAGATATGTAAATACGGCGTTTACATACCATTTCTCACGCATTAAGGTTCGAACACTCGAACACCTATGCGGATTCTCCTGCACATTGGCAGATATGTAAATACGGTGTTTACATACCATTTCTGACGCATTATGGTTCGAACACTCGAACACCTATACGGACTCTCCTTCACAGTGGCAGATATGTAAATACGGCGTTTACATACCATTTCTCACGCATTAAGGTTCGAACACTCGAACACCTATGCGGATTGTCCTGCACAGTGGCAGATATGTAAATACGGCGTTTACATACCATTTCTCACGCATTAGGGTTCGAACAATCGAACACCTATGCGGATTCTCTTGCACAGTGGCAGATATGTAAATACGGCGTTTACATACCATTTCTCACGCATTAGGGTTCGAACACTCGAACAGCTATACGGATTCTCCTGCACAGTGGCAGATATGTAAATACGGCGTTTGCATACCATTTCTCACGCATTAGGGTTCGAACACTCGAACACCTACGCGGATTCTCCTGCACAGTGGCAGATATGTAAATACGGTGTTTCCATACCATTTCTGACGCATTACGGTTCGAACACCTATACGGATTCTCCTGCACAGTGGCAGATATGTAAATACGGCGTTTACATACCGTTTCTCACGCATTAAGGTTCGAACACTCGAACACCTATGCGGATTCTCCTGCACAGTGGCAGATATGTAAATACGACGTTTACATACCATTTCTGACGCATTACGGTTCGAACACTCGAACAGCTATACGGATTCTCCTGCACAGTGGCAGATATGTAAATACGGCATTTACATACCATTTCTGACGCATTACGGTTCGAACACTCGAACACCTATACGGATTCTCCTGCACAGTGGCAGATATGTAAATACGGCGTTTACATACCATTTCTCACGCATTAGGGTTCGAACACTCGAACACCTATGCGGATTCTCTTGCACAGTGGCAGATATGTAAATACGGCGTTTACGTACCATTTCTCACGCATTAGGGTTCGAACACTCGAACACCTATACGGATTCTCCTGCATAGTGGCAGATATGTAAATACGGCGTTTGCATACCATTTCTCACGCATTAGGGTTCGAACACTCGAACACCTATACGGATTCTCCTGCACAGTGGCAGATATGTAAATACGGCGTTTACAAACCATTTCTGACGCATTACGGTTCGAACACTCGAACACCTATACGGACTCTCCTGCACAGTGGCAGATATGTAAATACGGGGTTTACATACCATTTCTGACGCATTACTGTTCGAACACTCGAACAGCAATACGGATTCTCCTGCACAGTGGCAGATATGTAAATACGGCGTTTACATACCATTTCTCACGCATTAAGGTTCGAACACTCGAACACCTATGCGGATTCTGCTGCACAGTGGCAGATATGTAAATACGGCGTTTACATATCATTTCTCACGCATTACGGTTCGAACACTCGAACAGCTATACGGATTCTCCTGCCTAGTGGCAGATATGTAAATACGGCGTTTACATACCATTTCTGACGCATTACGGTTCGAACACTCGAACACCTATACGGATTCTCCTGCACAGTGGCAGATATGTAAATACGGCATTTACATACCATTTCTGACTCATTACGGTTCGAACACTCGAACACCTATACGGATTCTCCTGCACAGTGGCAGATATGTAAATACGGCGTTTACATACCATTTCTCACGCATTAGGGTTCGAACACTCGAACACCTATACGGATTCTCCTACACAGTGGCAGATATGTAAATACGCCGTTTACATACCATTTCTCACGCATTAAGGTTCGAACACTCGAACACCTATGCGGATTCTCCTGCACAGTGGCAGATATGTAAATACGGCGTTTACATACCATTTCTGACGCATTATTGTTCGAACACTGGAACAGTTATACGGATTCTCCTGCACAGTGGCAGATATGTAAATACGGCGTTTACATACCATTCCTCACGCATTAGGGTTCGAACACTCGAACACCTATACGGATTCTCCTGCACAGTGGCAGATATGTAAATACGGCGTTTACATACCATTTCTCACGCATTAAGGTTCGAACACTCGAACACCTATGCGGATTCTCCTGCACAGTGGCAGATATGTAAATACGGCGTTTACATACCATTTCTGACGCATTATTGTTCGAACACTCGAACAGCTATACGGATTCTCCTGCACAGTGGCAGATATGTAAATACGGCGTTTACATACCATTTCTGACGCATTACGGTTCGAACACTCGAACACCTATGCGGATTCTCCAGCACAGTGGCAGATATGTAAATACGGCGTTTACATACCATTTCTCACGCATTAGGGTTCGAACAGTCGAACACCTATGCGGATTCTCCTGCACAGTGGCAGATATGTAAATACGACGTTTACATACCATTTCTGACGCATTACGGTTCGAACACTCGAACAGCTATACGGATTCTCCGGCACAGTGGCAGATATGTAAATACGGCATTTACATACCATTTCTGACGCATTACGGTTCGAACACTCGAACAGCTATACGGATTCTCCCGCACAGTGGCAGATATGTAAATACGGCATTTACATACCATTTTTGACGCATTACGGTTCGAACACCCGAACACCTATACGGATTCTCCTGCACAGTGGCAGATATGTAAATACGGCGTTTACATACCATTTCTCACGCATTAGGGTTCGAACACTCGAACACCTATACGGATTCTCCTGCACAGTGGCAGATATGTAAATACGGCGTTTACATACCATTTCTCACGCATTAAGGTTCGAACACTCGAACACCTATGCGGATTCTCCTGCACATTGGCAGATATGTAAATACGGTGTTTACATACCATTTCTGACGCATTATGGTTCGAACACTCGAACACCTATACGGACTCTCCTGCACAGTGGCAGATATGTAAATACGGCGTTTACATACCATTTCTCACGCATTAAGGTTCGAACACTCGAACACCTATGCGGATTGTCCTGCACAGTGGCAGATATGTAAATACGGCGTTTACATACCATTTCTCACGCATTAGGGTTCGAACAATCGAACACCTATGCGGATTCTCTTGCACAGTGGCAGATATGTAAATACGGCGTTTACATACCATTTCTCACGCATTAGGGTTCGAACACTCGAACAGCTATACGGATTCTCCTGCACAGTGGCAGATATGTAAATACGGCGTTTGCATACCATTTCTCACGCATTAGGGTTCGAACACTCGAACACCTACGCGGATTCTCCTGCACAGTGGCAGATATGTAAATACGGTGTTTCCATACCATTTCTGACGCATTACGGTTCGAACACCTATACGGATTCTCCTGCACAGTGGCAGATATGTAAATACGGCGTTTACATACCGTTTCTCACGCATTAAGGTTCGAACACTCGAACACCTATGCGGATTCTCCTGCACAGTGGCAGATATGTAAATACGACGTTTACATACCATTTCTGACGCATTACGGTTCGAACACTCGAACAGCTATACGGATTCTCCTGCACAGTGGCAGATATGTAAATACGGCATTTACATACCATTTCTGACGCATTACGGTTCGAACACTCGAACACCTATACGGATTCTCCTGCACAGTGGCAGATATGTAAATACGGCGTTTACATACCATTTCTCACGCATTAGGGTTCGAACACTCGAACACCTATGCGGATTCTCTTGCACAGTGGCAGATATGTAAATACGGCGTTTACGTACCATTTCTCACGCATTAGGGTTCGAACACTCGAACACCTATACGGATTCTCCTGCATAGTGGCAGATATGTAAATACGGCGTTTGCATACCATTTCTCACGCATTAGGGTTCGAACACTCGAACACCTATACGGATTCTCCTGCACAGTGGCAGATATGTAAATACGGCGTTTACAAACCATTTCTGACGCATTACGGTTCGAACACTCGAACACCTATACGGACTCTCCTGCACAATGGCAGATATGTAAATACGGGGTTTACATACCATTTCTGACGCATTACTGTTCGAACACTCGAACAGCAATACGGATTCTCCTGCACAGTGGCAGATATGTAAATACGGCGTTTACATACCATTTCTCACGCATTAAGGTTCGAACACTCGAACAGCTATGCGGATTCTGCTGCACAGTGGCAGATATGTAAATACGGCGTTTACATATCATTTCTCGCGCATTACGGTTCGAACACTCGAACAGCTATACGGATTCTCCTGCCTAGTGGCAGATATGTAAATACGGCGTTTACATACCATTTCTGACGCATTACGGTTCGAACACTCGAACACCTATACGGATTCTCCTGCACAGTGGCAGATATGTAAATACGGCATTTACATACCATTTCTGACTCATTACGGTTCGAACACTCGAACACCTATACGGATTCTCCTGCACAGTGGCAGATATGTAAATACGGCGTTTACATACCATTTCTCACGCATTAGGGTTCGAACACTCGAACACCTATACGGATTCTCCTACACAGTGGCAGATATGTAAATACGCCGTTTACATACCATTTCTCACGCATTAAGGTTCGAACACTCGAACACCTATGCGGATTCTCCTGCACAGTGGCAGATATGTAAATACGGCGTTTACATACCATTTCTGACGCATTATTGTTCGAACACTGGAACAGTTATACGGATTCTCCTGCACAGTGGCAGATATGTAAATACGGCGTTTACATACCATTTCTCACGCATTAGGGTTCGAACACTCGAACACCTATACGGATTCTCCTGCACAGTGGCAGATATGTAAATACGGCGTTTACATACCATTTCTCACGCATTAAGGTTCGAACACTCGAACACCTATGCGGATTCTCCTGCACAGTGGCAGATATGTAAATACGGCGTTTACATACCATTTCTGACGCATTATTGTTCGAACACTCGAACAGCTATACGGATTCTCCTGCACAGTGGCAGATATGTAAATACGGCGTTTACATACCATTTCTGACGCATTACGGTTCGAACACTCGAACACCTATGCGGATTCTCCAGCACAGTGGCAGATATGTAAATACGGCGTTTACATACCATTTCTCACGCATTAGGGTTCGAACAGTCGAACACCTATGCGGATTCTCCTGCACAGTGGCAGATATGTAAATACGACGTTTACATACCATTTCTGACGCATTACGGTTCGAACACTCGAACAGCTATACGGATTCTCCGGCACAGTGGCAGATATGTAAATACGGCATTTACATACCATTTCTGACGCATTACGGTTCGAACACTCGAACAGCTATACGGATTCTCCCGCACAGTGGCAGATATGTAAATACGGCATTTACATACCATTTTTGACGCATTACGGTTCGAACACCCGAACACCTATACGGATTCTCCTGCACAGTGGCAGATATGTAAATACGGCGTTTACATACCATTTCTCACGCATTAGGGTTCGAACACTCGAACACCTATACGGATTCTCCTGCACAGTGGCAGATATGTAAATACGGCGTTTACATACCATTTCTCACGCATTAAGGTTCGAACACTCGAACACCTATGCGGATTCTCCTGCACATTGGCAGATATGTAAATACGGTGTTTACATACCATTTCTGACGCATTATGGTTCGAACACTCGAACACCTATACGGACTCTCCTGCACAGTGGCAGATATGTAAATACGGCGTTTACATACCATTTCTCACGCATTAAGGTTCGAACACTCGAACACCTATGCGGATTGTCCTGCACAGTGGCAGATATGTAAATACGGCGTTTACATACCATTTCTCACGCATTAGGGTTCGAACAATCGAACACCTATGCGGATTCTCTTGCACAGTGGCAGATATGTAAATACGGCGTTTACATACCATTTCTCACGCATTAGGGTTCGAACACTCGAACAGCTATACGGATTCTCCTGCACAGTGGCAGATATGTAAATACGGCGTTTGCATACCATTTCTCACGCATTAGGGTTCGAACACTCGAACACCTACGCGGATTCTCCTGCACAGTGGCAGATATGTAAATACGGTGTTTCCATACCATTTCTGACGCATTACGGTTCGAACACCTATACGGATTCTCCTGCACAGTGGCAGATATGTAAATACGGCGTTTACATACCGTTTCTCACGCATTAAGGTTCGAACACTCGAACACCTATGCGGATTCTCCTGCACAGTGGCAGATATGTAAATACGACGTTTACATACCATTTCTGACGCATTACGGTTCGAACACTCGAACAGCTATACGGATTCTCCTGCACAGTGGCAGATATGTAAATACGGCATTTACATACCATTTCTGACGCATTACGGTTCGAACACTCGAACACCTATACGGATTCTCCTGCACAGTGGCAGATATGTAAATACGGCGTTTACATACCATTTCTCACGCATTAGGGTTCGAACACTCGAACACCTATGCGGATTCTCTTGCACAGTGGCAGATATGTAAATACGGCGTTTACGTACCATTTCTCACGCATTAGGGTTCGAACACTCGAACACCTATACGGATTCTCCTGCATAGTGGCAGATATGTAAATACGGCGTTTGCATACCATTTCTCACGCATTAGGGTTCGAACACTCGAACACCTATACGGATTCTCCTGCACAGTGGCAGATATGTAAATACGGCGTTTACAAACCATTTCTGACGCATTACGGTTCGAACACTCGAACACCTATACGGACTCTCCTGCACAGTGGCAGATATGTAAATACGGGGTTTACATACCATTTCTGACGCATTACTGTTCGAACACTCGAACAGCAATACGGATTCTCCTGCACAGTGGCAGATATGTAAATACGGCGTTTACATACCATTTCTCACGCATTAAGGTTCGAACACTCGAACACCTATGCGGATTCTGCTGCACAGTGGCAGATATGTAAATACGGCGTTTACATATCATTTCTCACGCATTACGGTTCGAACACTCGAACAGCTATACGGATTCTCCTGCCTAGTGGCAGATATGTAAATACGGCGTTTACATACCATTTCTGACGCATTACGGTTCGAACACTCGAACACCTATACGGATTCTCCTGCACAGTGGCAGATATGTAAATACGGCATTTACATACCATTTCTGACTCATTACGGTTCGAACACTCGAACACCTATACGGATTCTCCTGCACAGTGGCAGATATGTAAATACGGCGTTTACATACCATTTCTCACGCATTAGGGTTCGAACACTCGAACACCTATACGGATTCTCCTACACAGTGGCAGATATGTAAATACGCCGTTTACATACCATTTCTCACGCATTAAGGTTCGAACACTCGAACACCTATGCGGATTCTCCTGCACAGTGGCAGATATGTAAATACGGCGTTTACATACCATTTCTGACGCATTATTGTTCGAACACTGGAACAGTTATACGGATTCTCCTGCACAGTGGCAGATATGTAAATACGGCGTTTACATACCATTTCTCACGCATTAGGGTTCGAACACTCGAACACCTATACGGATTCTCCTGCACAGTGGCAGATATGTAAATACGGCGTTTACATACCATTTCTCACGCATTAAGGTTCGAACACTCGAACACCTATGCGGATTCTCCTGCACAGTGGCAGATATGTAAATACGGCGTTTACATACCATTTCTGACGCATTATTGTTCGAACACTCGAACAGCTATACGGATTCTCCTGCACAGTGGCAGATATGTAAATACGGCGTTTACATACCATTTCTGACGCATTACGGTTCGAACACTCGAACACCTATGCGGATTCTCCAGCACAGTGGCAGATATGTAAATACGGCGTTTACATACCATTTCTCACGCATTAGGGTTCGAACAGTCGAACACCTATGCGGATTCTCCTGCACAGTGGCAGATATGTAAATACGACGTTTACATACCATTTCTGACGCATTACGGTTCGAACACTCGAACAGCTATACGGATTCTCCGGCACAGTGGCAGATATGTAAATACGGCATTTACATACCATTTCTGACGCATTACGGTTCGAACACTCGAACAGCTATACGGATTCTCCCGCACAGTGGCAGATATGTAAATACGGCATTTACATACCATTTTTGACGCATTACGGTTCGAACACCCGAACACCTATACGGATTCTCCTGCACAGTGGCAGATATGTAAATACGGCGTTTACATACCATTTCTCACGCATTAGGGTTCGAACACTCGAACACCTATACGGATTCTCCTGCACAGTGGCAGATATGTAAATACGGCGTTTACATACCATTTCTCACGCATTAAGGTTCGAACACTCGAACACCTATGCGGATTCTCCTGCACATTGGCAGATATGTAAATACGGTGTTTACATACCATTTCTGACGCATTATGGTTCGAACACTCGAACACCTATACGGACTCTCCTGCACAGTGGCAGATATGTAAATACGGCGTTTACATACCATTTCTCACGCATTAAGGTTCGAACACTCGAACACCTATGCGGATTGTCCTGCACAGTGGCAGATATGTAAATACGGCGTTTACATACCATTTCTCACGCATTAGGGTTCGAACAATCGAACACCTATGCGGATTCTCTTGCACAGTGGCAGATATGTAAATACGGCGTTTACATACCATTTCTCACGCATTAGGGTTCGAACACTCGAACAGCTATACGGATTCTCCTGCACAGTGGCAGATATGTAAATACGGCGTTTGCATACCATTTCTCACGCATTAGGGTTCGAACACTCGAACACCTACGCGGATTCTCCTGCACAGTGGCTGATATGTAAATACGGTGTTTCCATACCATTTCTGACGCATTACGGTTCGAACACTCGAACAGCTATACGGATTCTCCTGCACAGTGGCAGATATGTAAATACGGCGTTTACATACCATTTCTGACGCATTACGGTTCGAACACTCGAACACCTATGCGGATTCTCCAGCATAGTGGCAGATATGTAAATACGGCGTTTACATACCATTTCTCACGCATCAGGGTTCGAACAGTCGAACACCTATGCGGATTCTCCTGCACAGTGGCAGATATGTAAATACGACGTTTACATACCATTTCTGACGCATTACGGTTCGAACACTCGAACAGCTATACCGATTCTCCGGCACAGTGGCAGATATGTAAATACGGCATTTACATACCATTTCTGACGCATTACGGTTCGAACACTCGAACAGCTATACGGATTCTCCCGCACAGTGGCAGATATGTAAATACGGCATTTACATACCATTTTTGACGCATCACGGTTCGAACACCCGAACACCTGTACGGATTCTCCCGCACAGTGGCAGATATGTAAATACGGCGTTTACATACCATTTCTCACGCATTAGGGTTCGAACACTCGAACACCTATACGGATTCTCCTGCACAGTGGCAGATATGTAAATACGGCGTTTACATACCATTTCTCACGCATTAAGGTTCGAACACTCGAACACCTATGCGGATTCTCCTGCACATTGGCAGATATGTAAATACGGTGTTTACATACCATTTCTGACGCATTACGGTTCGAACACTCGAACACCTATACGGACTCTCCTGCACAGTGGCAGATATGTAAATACGGCGTTTACATACCATTTCTCACGCATTAAGGTTCGAACACTCGAACACCTATGCGGATTCTCCTGCACAGTGGCAGATATGTAAATACGGCGTTTACATACCATTTCTCACGCATTAGGGTTCGAACAATCGAACACCTATGCGGATTCTCTTGCACAGTGGCAGATATGTAAATACGGCGTTTACATACCATTTCTCACGCATTAGGGTTCGAACACTCGAACAGCTATACGGATTCTCCGGCACAGTGGCAGATATGTAAATACGGCGTTTGCATACCATTTCTCACGCATTAGGGTTCGAACACTCGAACACCTACGCGGATTCTCCTGCACAGTGGCAGATATGTAAATACGGTGTTTCCATACCATTTCTGACGCATTACGGTTCGAACACTCGAACACCTATACGGATTCTCCTGCACAGTGGCAGATATGTAAATACGGCGTTTACATACCATTTCTCACGCATTAAGGTTCGAACACTCGAACACCTATGCGGATTCTCCTGCACAGTGGCAGATATGTAAATACGACGTTTACATACCATTTCTGACGCATTACGGTTCGAACACTCGAACAGCTATACGGATTCTCCTGCACAGTGGCAGATATGTAAATACGGCATTTACATACCATTTCTGACGCATTACGGTTCGAACACTCGAACACCTATACGGATTCTCCTGCACAGTGGCAGATATGTAAATACGGCGTTTACATACCATTTCTCACGCATTAGGGTTCGAACACTCGAACACCTATGCGGATTCTCTTGCACAGTGGCAGATATGTAAATACGGCGTTTACGTACCATTTCTCACGCATTAGGGTTCGAACACTCGAACACCTATACGGATTCTCCTGCATAGTGGCAGATATGTAAATACGGCGTTTTCATACCATTTCTCACGCATTAGGGTTCGAACACTCGAACACCTATACGGATTCTCCTGCACAGTGGCAGATATGTAAATACGGCGTTTAATCACCATTTCTGACGCATTACGGTTCGAACACTCGAACACCTATACGGACTCTCCTGCACAGTGGCAGATATGTAAATACGGGGTTTACATACCATTTCTGACGCATTACTGTTCGAACACTCGAACAGCAATACGGATTCTCCTGCACAGTGGCAGATATGTAAATACGGCGTTTACATACCATTTCTCACGCATTAAGGTTCGAACACTCGAACACCTATGCGGATTCTGCTGCACAGTGGCAGATATGTAAATACGGCGTTTACATATCATTTCTCACGCATTACGGTTCGAACACTCGAACAGCTATACGGATTCTCCTGCCTAGTGGCAGATATGTAAATACGGCGTTTACATACCATTTCTGACGCATTACGGTTCGAACACTCGAACACCTATACGGATTCTCCTGCACAGTGGCAGATATGTAAATACGGCATTTACATACCATTTCTGACTCATTACGGTTCGAACACTCGAACACCTATACGGATTCTCCTGCACAGTGGCAGATATGTAAATACGGCGTTTACATACCATTTCTCACGCATTAGGGTTCGAACACTCGAACACCTATACGGATTCTCCTACACAGTGGCAGATATGTAAATACGCCGTTTACATACCATTTCTCACGCATTAAGGTTCGAACACTCGAACACCTATGCGGATTCTCCTGCACAGTGGCAGATATGTAAATACGGCGTTTACATACCATTTCTGACGCATTATTGTTCGAACACTGGAACAGCTATACGGATTCTCCTGCACAGTGGCAGATATGTAAATACGGCGTTTACATACCATTTCTCACGCATTAGGGTTCGAACACTCGAACACCTATACGGATTCTCCTGCACAGTGGCAGATATGTAAATACGGCGTTTACATACCATTTCTCACGCATTAAGGTTCGAACACTCGAACACCTATGCGGATTCTCCTGCACAGTGGCAGATATGTAAATACGGCGTTTACATACCATTTCTGACGCATTATTGTTCGAACACTCGAACAGCTATACGGATTCTCCTGCACAGTGGCAGATATGTAAATACGGCGTTTACATACCATTTCTGACGCATTACGGTTCGAACACTCGAACACCTATGCGGATTCTCCAGCACAGTGGCAGATATGTAAATACGGCGTTTACATACCATTTCTCACGCATTAGGGTTCGAACAGTCGAACACCTATGCCGATTCTCCTGCACAGTGGCAGATTTGTAAATACGACGTTTACATACCATTTCTGACGCATTACGGTTCGAACACTCGAACAGCTATACGGATTCTCCGGCACAGTGGCAGATATGTAAATACGGCATTTACATACCATTTCTGACGCATTACGGTTCGAACACTCGAACAGCTATACGGATTCTCCCGCACAGTGGCAGATATGTAAATACGGCATTTACATACCATTTCTGACGCATTACGGTTCGAACACTCGAACACCTATACGGATTCTCCTGCACAGTGGCAGATATGTAAATACGGCGTTTACATACCATTTCTCACGCATTAGGGTTCGAACACTCGAACACCTATACGGATTCTCCTGCACAGTGGCAGATATGTAAATACGGCGTTTACATACCATTTCTCACGCATTAAGGTTCGAACACTCGAACACCTATGCGGATTCTCCTGCACAGTGGCAGATATGTAAATACGGTGTTTACATACCATTTCTGACGCATTACGGTTCGAACACTCGAACACCTATACGGACTCTCCTGCACAGTGGCAGATATGTAAATACGGCGTTTACATACCATTTCTCACGCATTAAGGTTCGAACACTCGAACACCTATGCGGATTCTCCTGCACAGTGGCAGATATGTAAATACGGCGTTTACATACCATTTCTGACGCATTATTGTTCGAACACTGGAACAGCTATACGGATTCTCCTGCACAGTGGCAGATATGTAAATACGGCGTTTACATACCATTTCTCACGCATTAGGGTTCGAACACTCGAACACCTATACGGATTCTCCTGCACAGTGGCAGATATGTAAATACGGCGTTTACATACCATTTCTCACGCATTAAGGTTCGAACACTCGAACACCTATGCGGATTCTCCTGCACAGTGGCAGATATGTAAATACGGCGTTTACATACCATTTCTGACGCATTATTGTTCGAACACTCGAACAGCTATACGGATTCTCCTGCACAGTGGCAGATATGTAAATACGGCGTTTACATACCATTTCTGACGCATTACGGTTCGAACACTCGAACACCTATGCGGATTCTCCAGCACAGTGGCAGATATGTAAATACGGCGTTTACATACCATTTCTCACGCATCAGGGTTCGAACAGTCGAACACCTATGCGGATTCTCCTGCACAGTGGCAGATATGTAAATACGACGTTTACATACCATTTCTGACGCATTACGGTTCGAACACTCGAACAGCTATACGGATTCTCCGGCACAGTGGCAGATATGTAAATACGGCATTTACATACCATTTCTGACGCATTACGGTTCGAACACTCGAACAGCTATACGGATTCTCCCGCACAGTGGCAGATATGTAAATACGGCATTTACATACCATTTTTGACGCATCACGGTTCGAACACCCGAACACCTGTACGGATTCTCCAGCACAGTGGCAGATATGTAAATACGGCGTTTACATACCATTTCTCACGCATTAGGGTTCGAACACTCGAACACCTATACGGATTCTCCTGCACAGTGGCAGATATGTAAATACGGCGTTTACATACCATTTCTCACGCATTAAGGTTCGAACACTCGAACACCTATGCGGATTCTCCTGCACATTGGCAGATATGTAAATACGGTGTTTACATACCATTTCTGACGCATTACGGTTCGAACACTCGAACACCTATACGGACTCTCCTGCACAGTGGCAGATATGTAAATACGGCGTTTACATACCATTTCTCACGCATTAAGGTTCGAACACTCGAACACCTATGCGGATTCTCCTGCACAGTGGCAGATATGTAAATACGGCGTTTACATACCATTTCTCACGCATTAGGGTTCGAACAATCGAACACCTATGCGGATTCTCTTGCACAGTGGCAGATATGTAAATACGGCGTTTACATACCATTTCTCACGCATTAGGGTTCGAACACTCGAACAGCTATACGGATTCTCCTGCACAGTGGCAGATATGTAAATACGGCGTTTGCATACCATTTCTCACGCATTAGGGTTCGAACACTCGAACACCTACGCGGATTCTCCTGCACAGTGGCAGATATGTAAATACGGTGTTTCCATACCATTTCTGACGCATTACGGTTCGAACACTCGAACACCTATACGGATTCTCCTGCACAGTGGCAGATATGTAAATACGGCGTTTACATACCATTTCTCACGCATTAAGGTTCGAACACTCGAACACCTATGCGGATTCTCCTGCACAGTGGCAGATATGTAAATACGACGTTTACATACCATTTCTGACGCATTACGGTTCGAACACTCGAACAGCTATACGGATTCTCCTGCACAGTGGCAGATATGTAAATACGGCATTTACATACCATTTCTGACGCATTACGGTTCGAACACTCGAACACCTATACGGATTCTCCTGCACAGTGGCAGATATGTAAATACGGCGTTTACATACCATTTCTCACGCATTAGGGTTCGAACACTCGAACACCTATGCGGATTCTCTTGCACAGTGGCAGATATGTAAATACGGCGTTTACGTACCATTTCTCACGCATTAAGGTTCGAACACTCGAACACCTATGCGGATTCTCCTGCACAGTGGCAGATATGTAAATACGGCGTTTACATACCATTTCTGACGCATTATTGTTCGAACACTGGAACAGCTATACGGATTCTCCTGCACAGTGGCAGATATGTAAATACGGCGTTTACATACCATTTCTCACGCATTAGGGTTCGAACACTCGAACACCTATACGGATTCTCCTGCACAGTGGCAGATATGTAAATACGGCGTTTACATACCATTTCTCACGCATTAAGGTTCGAACACTCGAACACCTATGCGGATTCTCCTGCACAGTGGCAGATATGTAAATACGGCGTTTACATACCATTTCTGACGCATTATTGTTCGAACACTCGAACAGCTATACGGATTCTCCTGCACAGTGGCAGATATGTAAATACGGCGTTTACATACCATTTCTGACGCATTACGGTTCGAACACTCGAACACCTATGCGGATTCTCCAGCACAGTGGCAGATATGTAAATACGGCGTTTACATACCATTTCTCACGCATCAGGGTTCGAACAGTCGAACACCTATGCCGATTCTCCTGCACAGTGGCAGATATGTAAATACGACGTTTACATACCATTTCTGACGCATTACGGTTCGAACACTCGAACAGCTATACGGATTCTCCGGCACAGTGGCAGATATGTAAATACGGAATTTACATACCATTTCTGACGCATTACGGTTCGAACACTCGAACAGCTATACGGATTCTCCCGCACAGTGGCAGATATGTAAATACGGCATTTACATACCATTTCTGACGCATTACGGTTCGAACACTCGAACACCTATACGGATTCTCCTGCACAGTGGCAGATATGTAAATACGGCGTTTACATACCATTTCTCACGCATTAGGGTTCGAACACTCGAACACCTATACGGATTCTCCTGCACAGTGGCAGATATGTAAATACGGTGTTTACATACCATTTCTCACGCATTAAGGTTCGAACACTCGAACACCTATGCGGATTCTCCTGCACAGTGGCAGATATGTAAATACGGTGTTTACATACCATTTCTGACGCATTACGGTTCGAACACTCGAACACCTATACGGACTCTCCTGCACAGTGGCAGATATGTAAATACGGCGTTTACATACCATTTCTCACGCATTAAGGTTCGAACACTCGAACACCTATGCGGATTCTCCTGCACAGTGGCAGATATGTAAATACGGCGTTTACATACCATTTCTCACGCATTAGGGTTCAAACAATCGAACACCTATGCGGATTCTCTTGCACAGTGGCAGATATGTAAATACGGCGTTTACATACCATTTCTCACGCATTAGGGTTCGAACACTCGAACAGCTATACGGATTCTCCTGCACAGTGGCAGATATGTAAATACGGCGTTTGCATACCATTTCTCACGCATTAGGGTTCGAACACTCGAACACCTATACGGATTCTCCTGCACAGTGGCAGATATGTAAATACGGCGTTTACATACCATTTCTGACGCATTACGGTTCGAACACTCGAACACCTATACGGACTCTCCTACACAGTGGTAGATATGTAAATACGGCGTTTACATACCATTTCTGACGCATTACTGTTCGAACACTCGAACAGCAATACGGATTCTCCTGCACAGTGGTAGATATGTAAATACGACGTTTACATACCATTTCTCACGCATTAAGGTTCGAACACTCGAACACCTATGCGGATTCTGCTGCACAGTGGCAGATATGTAAATACGGCGTTTACACACCATTTCTGATGCATTACGGTTCGAACACTCGAACAGCTATACGGATTCTCCTGCCTAGTGGCAGATATGTAAATACGGCGTTTACATACCATTTCTGACGCATTACGGTTCGAACACTCGAACACCTATACAGATTCTCCTACACAGTGGCAGATATGTAAATACGGCATTTACATACCATTTCTGACGCATTACGGTTCGAACACTCGAACACCTATACGGATTCTCCTGCACAGTGGCAGATATGTAAATACGGCGTTTACATACCATTTCTCACGCATTAGGGTTTGAACACTCGAACACCTATACGGATTCTCCTGCACAGTGGCAGATATGTAAATACGCCGTTTACATACCATTTCTCACGCATTAAGGTTCGAACACTCGAACACCTATGCGGATTCTCCTGCACAGTGGCAGATATGTAAATACGGCGTTTACATACCATTTCTGACGCATTATTGTTCGAACACTGGAACAGCTATACGGATTCTCCTGCACAGTGGCAGATATGTAAATACGGCGTTTACATACCATTTCTCACGCATTAGGGTTCGAACACTCGAACACCTATACGGATTCTCCTGCACAGTGGCAGATATGTAAATACGTCGTTTACATACCATTTCTCACGCATTAAGGTTCGAACACTCGAACACCTATGCGGATTCTCCTGCACCGTGGCAGATATGTAAATACGGCGTTTACATACCATTTCCGACGCATTATTGTTCGAACACTCGAACAGCTATACGGATTCTCCTGCACAGTGGCAGATATGTAAATACGGCGTTTACATACCATTTCTGACGCATTACGGTTCGAACACTCGAACACCTATGCGGATTCTCCAGCACAGTGGCAGATATGTAAATACGGCGTTTACATACCATTTCTCACGCATTAGGGTTCGAACAGTCGAACACCTATGCGGATTCTCCTGCACAGTGGCAGATATGTAAATACGACGTTTACATACCATTTCTGACGCATTACGGTTCGAACACTCGAACAGCTATACGGATTCTCCGGCACAGTGGCAGATATGTAAATACGGCATTTACATACCATTTCTGACGCATTACGGTTCGAACACTCGAACACCTATACGGATTCTCCTGCACAGTGGCAGATATGTAAATACGGCGTTTACATACCATTTCTCACGCATTAGGGTTCGAACACTCGAACACCTATACGGATTCTCCTGCATAGTGGCAGATATGTAAATACGGCGTTTACATACCATTTCTCACGCATTAAGGTTCGAACACTCGAACACCTATGCGGATTCTCCTGCACAGTGGCAGATATGTAAATACGGCGTTTACATACCATTTCTCACGCATTAGGGTTCGAACAATCGAACACCTATGCGGATTCTCTTGCACAGTGGCAGATATGTAAATATGGCGTTTACATACCATTTCTCACGCATTAGGGTTCGAACACTCGAACAGCTATACGGATTCTCCTGCACAGTGGAAGATATGTAAATACGGCGTTTGCATACCATTTCTCACGCATTAGGGTTCGAACACTCGAACACCTACGCGGATTCTCCTGCACAGTGGCAGATATGTAAATACGGTGTTTCCATACCATTTCTGACGCATTACAGTTCGAACACTCGAACACCTATACGGATTCTCCTGCACAGTGGCCGATATGTAAATACGACGTTTACATACCATTTCTCACGCATTAAGGTTCGAACACTCGAACACCTATGCGGATTCTCCTGCACAGTGGCAGATATGTAAATACGACGTTTACATACCATTTCTGACGCATTACGGTTCGAACACTCGAACAGCTATACGGATTATCCTGTACAGTGGCAGATATGTAAATACGGCATTTACGTACCATTTCTGACGCATTACGGTTCGAACACTCGAACACCTATACGGATTCTCCTGCACAGTGGCAGATATGTAAATACGGCGTTTACATACCATTTCTCACGCATTAGGGTTCGAACACTCGAACACCTATGCGGATTCTCTTGCACAGTGGCAGATATGTAAATACGGCGTTTACGTACCATTTCTCACGCATTAGGGTTCGAACACTCGAACACCTATACGGATTCCCCTGCATAGTGGCAGATATGTAAATACGGCGTTTGCATACCATTTCTCACGCATTAGGGTTCGAACACTCGAACACCTATACGGATTCTCCTGCACAGTGGCAGATATGTAAATACGGCGTTTACATACCATTTCTGACGCATTACGGTTCGAACACTCGAACACCTATACGGAGTCTCCTGCACAGTGGCAGATATGTAAATACGGCGTTTACATATCATTTCTGACGCATTACTGTTCGAACACTCGAACAGCAATACGGATTCTCCTGCACAGTGGCAGATATGTAAATACGGCGTTTACATACCATTTCTCACGCATTAAGGTTCGAACACTCGAACACCTATGCGGATTCTGCTGCACAGTGGCAGATATGTAAATACAGCGTTTACACACCATTTCTGACGCATTACGGTTCGAACACTCGAACAGCTATACGGATTCTCCTGCCTAGTGGCAGATATGTAAATACGGCGTTTACATACCATTTCTGACGCATTACGGTTCGAGCACTCGAACACCTATACGGATTCTCCTACACAGTGGCAGATATGTAAATACGGCATTTACATACCATTTCTGACGCATTACGGTTCGAACACTCGAACACCTATACGGATTCTCCTGCACAGTGGCAGATATGTAAATACGGCATTTACATACCATTTCTGACGCATTACGGTTCGAACACTCGAACACCTATACGGATTCTCCTGCACAGTGGCAGATATGTAAATACGGCGTTTACATACCATTTCTCACGCATTAAGGTTCGAACACTCGAACACCTATGCGGATTCTGCTGCACAGTGGCAGATATGTAAATACGGCGTTTACACACCATTTCTGACGCATTACGGTTCGAACACTCGAACAGCTATACGGATTCTCCTGCCTAGTGGCAGATATGTAAATACGGCGTTTACATACCATTTCTGACGCATTACGGTTCGAACACTCGAACACCTATACGGATTCTCCTGCACAGTGGCAGATATGTAAATACGGCATTTACATACCATTTCTGACGCATTACGGTTCGAACACTCGAACACCTATACGGATTCTCCTGCACAGTGGCAGATATGTAAATACGGCGTTTACATACCATTTCTCACGCATTAGGGTTCGAACACTCGAACACCTATACGGATTCTCCTGCACAGTGGCAGATATGTAAATACGCCGTTTACATACCATTTCTCACGCATTAAGGTTCGAACACTCGAACACCTATGCGGATTCTCCTACACAGTGGCAGATATGTAAATACGGCGTTTACATACCATTTCTGACGCATTATTGTTCGAACACTGGAACAGCTATACGGATTCTCCTGCACAGTGGCAGATATGTAAATACGGCGTTTACATACCATTTCTCACGCACTAGGGTTCGAACACTCGAACACCAATACGGATTCTCCTGCACAGTGGCAGATATGTAAATACGGCGTTTACATACCATTTCTCATGCATTAAGGTTCGAACACTCGAACACCTATGCGGATTCTCCTGCACAGTGGCAGATATGTAAATACGGCGTTTACATACCATTTCCGACGCATTATTGTTCGAACACTCGAACAGCTATACGGATTCTCCTGCACAGTGGCAGATATGTAAATACGGCGTTTACATACCATTTCTGACGCATTACGGTTCGAACACTCGAACACCTATGCGGATTCTCCAGCACAGTGGCAGATATGTAAATACGGCGTTTACATACCATTTCTCACGCATTAGGGTTCGAACAGTCGAACACCTATGCCGATTCTCCTGCACAGTGGCAGATATGTAAATACGACGTTTACATACCATTTCTGACGCATTACGGTTCGAACACTCGAACAGCTATACGGATTCTCCGGCACAGTGGCAGATATGTAAATACGGCATTTACATACCATTTCTGACGCATTACGGTTCGAACACTCGAACAGCTATACGGATTCTCCCGCACAGTGGCAGATATGTAAATACGGCATTTACATACCATTTCTGACGCATTACGGTTCGAACACTCGAACACCTATACGGATTCTCCTGCACAGTGGCAGATATGTGAATACGGCGTTTACATACCATTTCTCACGCATTAGGGTTCGAACACTCGAACACCTATACGGATTCTCCTGCACAGTGGAAGATATGTAAATACGGCGTTTACATACCATTTCTCACGCATTAAGGTTCGAACACTCGAACACCTATGCGGATTCTCCTGCACAGTGGCAGATATTCAAATACGGTGTTTGCATACCATTTCTCACGCATTAGGGTTCGAACACTCGAACAGCTATACGGATTCTCCTGCACAGTGGCAGATATGTAAATACGGCGTTTGCATACCATTTCTCACGCATTAGGGTTCGAACACTCGAACACCTATACGGATTCTCCTGCACAGTGGCAGATATGTAAATACGGCGTTTACATACCATTTCTGACGCATTACGGTTCGAACACTCGAACACCTATACGGACTCTCCTGCACAGTGGCAGATATGTAAATACGGCGTTTACATACCATTTCTGACGCATTACTGTTCGAACACTCGAACAGCAATACGGATTCTCCTGCACAGTGGTAGATATGTAAATACGGCGTTTACATACCATTTCTCACGCATTAAGGTTCGAACACTCGAACACCTATGCGGATTCTGCTGCACAGTGGCAGATATGTAAATACGGTGTTTACACACCATTTCTGATGCATTACGGTTCGAACACTCGAACAGCTATACGGATTCTCCTGCCTAGTGGCAGATATGTAAATACGGCGTTTACATACCATTTCTGACGCATTACGGTTCGAACACTCGAACACCTATACAGATTCTCCTGCACAGTGGCAGATATGTAAATACGGCATTTACATACCATTTCTGACGCATTACGGTTCGAACACTCGAACACCTATACGGATTCTCCTGCACAGTGGCAGATATGTAAATACGGCGTTTACATACCATTTCTCACGCATTAGGGTTCGAACACTCGAACACCTATACGGATTCTCCTGCACAGTGGCAGATATGTAAATACGCCGTTTACATACCATTTCTCACGCATTAAGGTTCGAACACTCGAACACCTATGCGGATTCTCCTGCACAGTGGCAGATATGTAAATACGGCGTTTACATACCATTTCTGACGCATTATTGTTCGAACACTGGAACAGCTATACGGATTCTCCTGCACAGTGGCAGATATGTAAATACGGCGTTTACATACCATTTCTCACGCATTAGGGTTCGAACACTCGAACACCTATACGGATTCTCCTGCACAGTGGCAGATATGTAAATACGGCGTTTACATACCATTTCTCACGCATTAAGGTTCGAACACTCGAACACCTATGCGGATTCTCCTGCACAGTGGCAGATATGTAAATACGGCGTTTACATACCATTTCTGACGCATTATTGTTCGAACACTCGAACAGCTATACGGATTCTCCTGCACAGTGGCAGATATGTAAATACGGCGTTTACATACCATTTCTGACGCATTACGGTTCGAACACTCGAACACCTATGCGGATTCTCCAGCACAGTGGCAGATATGTAAATACGGCGTTTACATACCATTTCTCACGCATTAGGGTTTGAACAGTCGAACACTTATGCGGATTCTCCTGCACAGTGGCAGATATGTAAATACGACGTTTACATACCATTTCTGACGCATTACGGTTCGAACACTCGAACAGCTATACGGATTCTCCGGCACAGTGGCAGATATGTAAATACGGCATTTACATACCATTTCTGACGCATTACGGTTCGAACACTCGAACAGCTATACGGATTCTCCCGCACAGTGGCAGATTTGTAAATACGGCATTTACATACCATTTCTGACGCATTACGGTTCGAACACTCGAACACCTATACGGATTCTCCTGCACAGTGGCAGATATGTAAATACGGCGTTTACATACCATTTCTCACGCATTAGGGTTCGAACACTCGAACACCTATACGGATTCTCCTGCACAGTGGCAGATATGTAAATACGGCGTTTACATACCATTTCTCACGCATTAAGGTTCGAACACTCGAACACCTATGCGGATTCTACTGCACAGTGGCAGATATGTAAATACGGCGTTTACATACCATTTCTCACGCATTAGGGTTCGAACAATCGAACACCTATGCGGATTCTCTTGCACAGTGGCAGATATGTAAATACGGCGTTTACATACCATTTCTCACGCATTAGGGTTCGAACACTCGAACAGCTATACGGATTCTCCTGCACAGTGGCAGATATGTAAATACGGCGTTTGCATACCATTTCTCACGCATTAGGGTTCGAACACTCGAACACCTACGCGGATTCTCCTGCACAGTGGCAGATATGTAAATACGGTGTTTCCATACCATTTCTGACGCATTACAGTTCGAACACTCGAACACCTATACGGATTCTCCTGCACAGTGGCAGATATGTAAATACGACGTTTACATACCATTTCTCACGCATTAAGGTTCGAACACTCGAACACCTATGTGCTTTCTCCTGCACAGTGGCAGATATGTAAATACGACGTTTACATACCATTTCTGACGCATTACGGTTCGAACACTCGAACAGCTATACGGATTATCCTGTACAGTGGCAGATATGTAAATACGGCATTTACATACCATTTCTGACGCATTACGGTTCGAACACTCGAACACCTATACGGATTCTCCTGCACAGTGGCAGATATGTAAATACGGCGTTTACATACCATTTCTCACGCATTAGGGTTCGAACACTCGAACACCTATGCGGATTCTCTTGTACAGTGGCAGATATGTAAATACGGCGTTTACGTACCATTTCTCACGCATTAGGGTTCGAACACTCGAACACCTATACGGATTCTCCTGCATAGTGGCAGATATGTAAATACGGCGTTTGCATACCATTTCTCACGCATTAGGGTTCGAACACTCGAACACCTATACGGATTCTCCTGCACAGTGGCAGATATGTAAATACGGCGTTTACATACCATTTCTGACGCATTACGGTTCGAACACTCGAACACCTATACGGACTCTCCTGCACAGTGGCAGATATGTAAATACGGCGTTTACATACCATTTCTGACGCATTACTGTTCGAACACTCGAACAGCAATACGGATTCTCCTGCACAGTGGCAGATATGTAAATACGGCGTTTACATACCATTTCTCACGCATTAAGGTTCGAACACTCGAACACCTATGCGGATTCTGCTGCACAGTGGCAGATATGTAAATACGGCGTTTACACACCATTTCTGACGCATTACGGTTCGAACACTCGAACAGCTATACGGATTCTCCTGCCTAGTGGCAGATATGTAAATACGGCGTTTACATACCATTTCTGACGCATTACGGTTCGAACACTCGAACACCTATACGGATTCTCCTGCACAGTGGCAGATATGTAAATACGGCATTTACATACCATTTCTGACGCATTACGGTTCGAACACTCGAACACCTATACGGATTCTCCTGCACAGTGGCAGATATGTAAATACGGCGTTTACATACCATTTCTCACGCATTAGGGTTCGAACACTCGAACACCTATACGGATTCTCCTGCACAGTGGCAGATATGTAAATACGCCGTTTACATACCATTTCTCACGCATTAAGGTTCGAACACTCGAACACCTATGTGCTTTCTCCTGCACAGTGGCAGATATGTAAATACGACGTTTACATACCATTTCTGACGCATTACGGTTCGAACACTCGAACAGCTATACGGATTATCCTGTACAGTGGCAGATATGTAAATACGGCATTTACATACCATTTCTGACGCATTACGGTTCGAACACTCGAACACCTATACGGATTCTCCTGCACAGTGGCAGATATGTAAATACGGCGTTTACACACCATTTCTCACGCATTAGGGTTCGAACACTCGAACACCTATGCGGATTCTCTTGTACCGTGGCAGATATGTAAATACGGCGTTTACGTACCATTTCTCACGCATTAGGGTTCGAACACTCGAACACCTATACGGATTCTCCTGCATAGTGGCAGATATGTAAATACGGCGTTTGCATACCATTTCTCACGCATTAGGGTTCGAACACTCGAACACCTATACGGATTCTCCTGCACAGTGGCAGATATGTAAATACGGCGTTTACATACCATTTCTGACGCATTACGGTTCGAACACTCGAACACCTATACGGACTCTCCTGCACAGTGGCAGATATGTAAATACGGCGTTTACATACCATTTCTGACGCATTACTGTTCGAACACTCGAACAGCAATACGGATTCTCCTGCACAGTGGCAGATATGTAAATACGGCGTTTACATACCATTTCTCACGCATTAAGGTTCGAACACTCGAACACCTATGCGGATTCTGCTGCACAGTGGCAGATATGTAAATACGGCGTTTACACACCATTTCTGACGCATTACGGTTCGAACACTCGAACAGCTATACGGATTCTCCTGCCTAGTGGCAGATATGTAAATACGGCGTTTACATACCATTTCTGACGCATTACGGTTCGAACACTCGAACACCTATACGGATTCTCCTGCACAGTGGCAGATATGTAAATACGGCATTTACATACCATTTCTGACGCATTACGGTTCGAACACTCGAACACCTATACGGATTCTCCTGCACAGTGGCAGATATGTAAATACGGCGTTTACATACCATTTCTCACGCATTAGGGTTCGAACACTCGAACACCTATACGGATTCTCCTGCACAGTGGCAGATATGTAAATACGCCGTTTACATACCATTTCTCACGCATTAAGGTTCGAACACTCGAACACCTATGCGGATTCTCCTACACAGTGGCAGATATGTAAATACGGCGTTTACATACCATTTCTGACGCATTATTGTTCGAACACTGGAACAGCTATACGGATTCTCCTGCACAGTGGCAGATATGTAAATACGGCGTTTACATACCATTTCTCACGCATTAGGGTTCGAACACTCGAACACCAATACGGATTCTCCTGCACAGTGGCAGATATGTAAATACGGCGTTTACATACCATTTCTCATGCATTAAGGTTCGAACACTCGAACACCTATGCGGATTCTCCTGCACAGTGGCAGATATGTAAATACGGCGTTTACATACCATTTCCGACGCATTATTGTTCGAACACTCGAACAGCTATACGGATTCTCCTGCACAGTGGCAGATATGTAAATACGGCGTTTACATACCATTTCTGACGCATTACGGTTCGAACACTCGAACACCTATGCGGATTCTCCAGCACAGTGGCAGATATGTAAATACGGCGTTTACATACCATTTCTCACGCATTAGGGTTCGAACAGTCGAACACCTATGCCGATTCTCCTGCACAGTGGCAGATATGTAAATACGACGTTTACATACCATTTCTGACGCATTACGGTTCGAACACTCGAACAGCTATACGGATTCTCCGGCACAGTGGCAGATATGTAAATACGGCATTTACATACCATTTCTGACGCATTACGGTTCGAACACTCGAACAGCTATACGGATTCTCCCGCACAGTGGCAGATATGTAAATACGGCATTTACATACCATTTCTGACGCATTACGGTTCGAACACTCGAACACCTATACGGATTCTCCTGCACAGTGGCAGATATGTAAATACGGCGTTTACATACCATTTCTCACGCATTAGGGTTCGAACAC
Organism: Camellia sinensis; assembly: GCF_055761805.1. Lineage (NCBI taxonomy): Eukaryota > Viridiplantae > Streptophyta > Magnoliopsida > Ericales > Theaceae > Camellia > Camellia sinensis. The sequence continues at coordinate 51,344,282 of NC_138965.1, forward strand.
TCGAACACCTATACGGATTCTCCTCCACAGTGGCAGATATGTAAATACGGCGTTTACATACCATTTCTCACGCATTAAGGTTCGAACACTCGAACACCTATGCGGATTCTCCTGCACAGTGGCAGATATTCAAATACGGTGTTTGCATACCATTTCTCACGCATTAGGGTTCGAACACTCGAACACCTACGCGGATTCTCCTGCACAGTGGCAGATATGTAAATACGGTGTTTCCATACCATTTCTGACGCATTACGGTTCGAACACTCGAACAACTATACGGATTCTCCTGCACAGTGGCAGATATGTAAATACGGCGTTTACATACCATTTCTCACGCATGAAGGTTCGAACACTCGAACACCTATGTGGATTCTCCTGCACAGTGGCAGATATGTAAATACGACGTTTACATACCATTTCTGACGCATTACGGTTCGAACACTCGAACAGCTATACGGATTCTCCTGCACAGTGGCAGATATGTAAATACGGCATTTACATACCATTTCTGACGCATTACGGTTCGAACACTCGAACACCTATACGGATTCTCCTGCACAGTGGCAGATGTGTAAATACGGCGTTTACATACCATTTCTCACGCATTAGGGTTCGAACACTCGAACACCTATGCGGATTCTCTTGCACAGTGGCAGATATGTAAATACGGCGTTTACGTACCATTTCTCACGCATTAGGGTTCGAACACTCGAACACCTATACGGATTCTCCTGCATAGTGGCAGATATGTAAATACGGAGTTTGCATACCATTTCTCACGCATTAGGGTTCGAACACTCGAACATCTATACGGATTCTCCTGCACAGTGGCAGATATGTAAATACGGCGTTTACATACCATTTCTGACGCATTACGGTTCGAACACTCGAACACCTATACGGACTCTCCTGCACAGTGGCAGATATGTAAATACGGCGTTTACATACCATTTCTGACGCATTACTGTTCGAACACTCGAACAGCAATACGGATTCTCCTGCACAGTGGCAGATATGTAAATACGGCGTTTACATACCATTTCTCACGCATTAAGGTTCGAACACTCGAACACTTATGCGGATTCTGCTGCACAGTGGCAGATATGTAAATACGGCGTTTACACACCATTTCTGACGCATTACGGTTCGAACACTCGAACAGCTATACGGATTCTCCTGCCTAGTGGCAGATATGTAAATACGGCGTTTACATACCATTTCTGACGCATTACGGTTCGAACACTCGAACACCTATACGGATTCTCCTGCACAGTGGCAGATATGTAAATACGGCATTTACATACCATTTCTGACGCATTACGGTTCGAACACTCGAACACCTATACGGATTCTCCTGCACAGTGGCAGATATGTAAATACGGCGTTTACATACCATTTCTCACGCATTAGGGTTGGAACACTCGAACACCTATACGGATTCTCCTGCACAGTGGCAGATATGTAAATACGGCGTTTACATACCATTTCTCACGCATTAAGGTTCGAACACTCGAACACCTATGCGGATTCTCCTGCACAGTGGCAGATATGTAAATACGGCGTTTACATACCATTTCTGACGCATTATAGTTCGAACACTCGAACAGCTATACGGATTCTCCTGCACAGTGGCAGATATGTAAATACGGCGTTTACATACCATTTCTGACGCATTATGGTTCGAACACTCGAACACCTATGCGGATTCTCCAGCACAGTGGCAGATATGTAAATACGGCGTTTACATACCATTTCTCACGCATTAGGGTTCGAACACTCGAACACCTATACGGATTCTCCTGCACAGTGGCAGATATGTAAATACGGCGTTTACATACCATTTCTCACGCATTAAGGTTCGAACACTCGAACACCTATGCGGATTCTCCTGCACATTGGCAGATATGTACATACGGTGTTTACATACCATTTCTGACGCATTACGGTTCGAACACTCGAACACCTATACGGACTCTCCTGCACAGTGGCAGATATGTAAATACGGCGTTTACATACCATTTCTCACGCATTAAGGTTCGAACACTCGAACACCTATGCGGATTCTCCTGCACAGTGGCAGATATGTAAATACGGCGTTTACATACCATTTCTCACGCATTAGGGTTCGAACAATCGAACACCTATGCGGATTCTCTTGCACAGTGGCAGATATGTAAATACGGCGTTTACATACCATTTCTCACGCATTAGGGTTCGAACACTCGAACAGCTATACGGATTCTCCTGCACAGTGGCAGATATGTAAATACGGCGTTTGCATACCATTTCTCACGCATTAGGGTTCGAACACTCGAACACCTACGCGGATTCTCCTGCACAGTGGCAGATATGTAAATACGGTGTTTCCATACCATTTCTGACGCATTACGGTTCGAACACTCGAACAACTATACGGATTCTCCTGCACAGTGGCAGATATGTAAATACGGCGTTTACATACCATTTCTCACGCATTAAGGTTCGAACACTCGAACACCTATGTGGATTCTCCTGCACAGTGGCAGATATGTAAATACGACGTTTACATACCATTTCTGACGCATTACGGTTCGAACACTCGAACAGCTATACGGATTCTCCTGCACAGTGGCAGATATGTAAATACGGCATTTACATACCATTTCTGACGCATTACGGTTCGAACACTCGAACACCTATACGGATTCTCCTGCACAGTGGCAGATATGTAAATACGGCGTTTACATACCATTTCTCACGCATTAGGGTTCGAACACTCGAACACCTATGCGGATTCTCTTGCACAGTGGCAGATATGTAAATACGGCGTTTACGTACCATTTCTCACGCATTAGGGTTCGAACACTCGAACACCTATACGGATTCTCCTGCATAGTGGCAGATATGTAAATACGGCGTTTGCATACCATTTCTCACGCATTAGGGTTCGAACACTCGAACATCTATACGGATTCTCCTGCACAGTGGCAGATATGTAAATACGGCGTTTACATACCATTTCTGACGCATTACGGTTCGAACACTCGAACACCTATACGGACTCTCCTGCACAGTGGCAGATATGTAAATACGGCGTTTACATACCATTTCTGACGCATTACTGTTCGAACACTCGAACAGCAATACGGATTCTCCTGCACAGTGGCAGATATGTGAATACGGCGTTTACATACCATTTCTCACGCATTAAGGTTCGAACACTCGAACACCTATGCGGATTCTCCTACACAGTGGCAGATATGTAAATACGGCGTTTACATACCATTTCTGACGCATTATTGTTCGAACACTGGAACACCTATGCGGATTCTCCAGCACAGTGGCAGATATGTAAATACGGCGTTTACATACCATTTCTCACGCATTAGGGTTCGAACAGTCGAACACCTATGCGGATTCTCCTGCACAGTGGCAGATATGTAAATACGACGTTTACATACCATTTCTGACGCATTACGGTTCGAACACTCGAACAGCTATACGGATTCTCCGGCACAGTGGCAGATATGTAAATACGGCATTTACATACCATTTCTGACGCATTACGGTTCGAACACTCGAACAGCTATACGGATTCTCCCGCACAGTGGCAGATATGTAAATACGGCATTTACATACCATTTCTGACGCATTACGGTTCGAACACTCGAACACCTATACGGATTCTCCTGCACAGTGGCAGATATGTAAATACGGCGTTTACATACCATTTCTCACGCATTAGGGTTCGAACACTCGAACACCTATACGGATTCTCCTGCACAGTGGCAGATATGTAAATACGGCGTTTACATACCATTTCTCACGCATTAAGGTTCGAACACTCGAACACCTATGCGGATTCTCCTGCACATTGGCAGATATGTACATACGGTGTTTACATACCATTTCTGACGCATTACGGTTCGAACACTCGAACACCTATACGGACTCTCCTGCACAGTGGCAGATATGTAAATACGGCGTTTACATACCATTTCTCACGCATTAAGGTTCGAACACTCGAACACCTATGCGGATTCTCCTGCACAGTGGCAGATATGTAAATACGGCGTTTACATACCATTTCTCACGCATTAGGGTTCGAACAATCGAACACCTATGCGGATTCTCTTGCACAGTGGCAGATATGTAAATACGGCGTTTACATACCATTTCTCACGCATTAGGGTTCGAACACTCGAACAGCTATACGGATTCTCCTGCACAGTGGCAGATATGTAAATACGGCGTTTGCATACCATTTCTCACGCATTAGGGTTCGAACACTCGAACACCTACGCGGATTCTCCTGCACAGTGGCAGATATGTAAATACGGTGTTTCCATACCATTTCTGACGCATTACGGTTCGAACACTCGAACAACTATACGGATTCTCCTGCACAGTGGCAGATATGTAAATACGGCGTTTACATACCATTTCTCACGCATTAAGGTTCGAACACTCGAACACCTATGTGGATTCTCCTGCACAGTGGCAGATATGTAAATACGACGTTTACATACCATTTCTGACGCATTACGGTTCGAACACTCGAACAGCTATACGGATTCTCCTGCACAGTGGCAGATATGTAAATACGGCATTTACATACCATTTCTGACGCATTACGGTTCGAACACTCGAACACCTATACGGATTCTCCTGCACAGTGGCAGATATGTAAATACGGCGTTTACATACCATTTCTCACGCATTAGGGTTTGAACACTCGAACACCTATGCGGATTCTCTTGCACAGTGGCAGATATGTAAATACGGCGTTTACGTACCATTTCTCACGCATTAGGGTTCGAACACTCGAACACCTATACGGATTCTCCTGCATAGTGGCAGATATGTAAATACGGCGTTTGCATACCATTTCTCACGCATTAGGGTTCGAACACTCGAACATCTATACGGATTCTCCTGCACAGTGGCAGATATGTAAATACGGCGTTTACATACCATTTCTGACGCATTACGGTTCGAACACTCGAACACCTATACGGACTCTCCTGCACAGTGGCAGATATGTAAATACGGCGTTTACATACCATTTCTGACGCATTACTGTTCGAACACTCGAACAGCAATACGGATTCTCCTGCACAGTGGCAGATATGTAAATACGGCGTTTACATACCATTTCTCACGCATTAAGGTTCGAACACTCGAACACCTATGCGGATTCTGCTGCACAGTGGCAGATATGTAAATACGGCGTTTACACACCATTTCTGACGCATTACGGTTCGAACACTCGAACAGCTATACGGATTCTCCTGCCTAGTGGCAGATATGTAAATACGGCGTTTACATACCATTTCTGACGCATTACGGTTCGAACACTCGAACACCTATACGGATTCTCCTGCACAGTGGCAGATATGTAAATACGGCATTTACATACCATTTCTGACGCATTACGGTTCGAACACTCGAACACCTATACGGATTCTCCTGCACAGAGGCAGATATGTAAATATGGCGTTTACATACCATTTCTCACGCATTAGGGTTCGAACACTCGAACACCTATACGGATTCTCCTCCACAGTGGCAGATATGTAAATACGCCGTTTACATACCATTTCTCACGCATTAAGGTTCGAACACTCGAACACCTATGCGGATTCTCCTGCACAGTGGCAGATATGTAAATACGGCGTTTACATACCATTTCTGACGCATTATTGTTCGAACACTGGAACAGCTATACGGATTCTCCTGCACAGTGGCAGATATGTAAATACGGCGTTTACATACCATTTCTCCCGCATTAGGGTTCGAACACTCGAACACCTATACGGATTCTCCTGCACAGTGGCAGATATGTAAATACGGCGTTTACATACCATTTCTCACGCATTAAGGTTCGAACACTCGAACACCTATGCGGATTCTCCTGCACAGTGGCAGATATGTAAATACGGCGTTTACATACCATTTCTGACGCATTATTGTTCGAACACTCGAACAGCTATACGGATTCTCCTGCACAGTGGCAGATATGTAAATACGGCGTTTACATTCCATTTCTGACGCATTACGGTTCGAACACTCGAACACCTATGCGGATTCTCCAGCACAGTGGCAGATATGTAAATACGGCGTTTACATACCATTTCTCACGCATTAGGGTTCGAACAGTCGAACACCTATGCGGATTCTCCTGCACAGTGGCAGATATGTAAATACGACGTTTACATACCATTTCTGACGCATTACGGTTCGAACACTCGAACAGCTATACGGATTCTCCGGCACAGTGGCAGATATGTAAATACGGCATTTACATACCATTTCTGACGCATTACGGTTCGAACACTCGAACAGCTATACGGATTCTCCCGCACAGTGGCAGATATGTAAATACGGCATTTACATACCATTTCTGACGCATTACGGTTCGAACACTCGAACACCTATACGGATTCTCCTGCACAGTGGCAGATATGTAAATACGGCGTTTACATACCATTTCTCACGCATTAGGGTTCGAACACTCGAACACCTATACGGATTCTCCTGCACAGTGGTAGATATGTAAATACGGCGTTTACATACCATTTCTCACGCATTAAGGTTCGAACACTCGAACACCTATGCGGATTCTCCTGCACAGTGGCAGATATGTAAATACGGTGTTTCCATACCATTTCTGACGCATTACGGTTCGAACACTCGAACACCTATACGGACTCTCCTGCACAGTGGCAGATATGTAAATGCGGCGTTTACATACCATTTCTCACGCATTAAGGTTCGAACACTCGAACACCTATGCGGATTCTCCTGCACAGTGGCAGATATGTAAATACGGCGTTTACATACCATTTCTCACGCATTAGGGTTCGAACAATCGAACACCTATGCGGATTCTCTTGCACAGTGGCAGATATGTAAATACGGCGTTTACATACCATTTCTCACGCATTAGGGTTCGAACACTCGAACAGCTATACGGATTCTCCTGCACAGTGGCAGATATGTAAATACGGCGTTTGCATACCATTTCTCACGCATTAGGGTTCGGACACTCGAACACCTACGCGGATTCTCCTGCATAGTGGTAGATATGTAAATACGGTGTTTCCATACCATTTCTGACGCATTACGGTTCGAACACTCGAACACCTATACGGATTCTCCTGCACAGTGGCAGATATGTAAATACGGCGTTTACATACCATTTCTCACGCATTAAGGTTCGAACACTCGAACACCTATGCGGATTCTCCTGCACAGTGGCAGAAATGTAAATACGACGTTTACATACCATTTCTGACGCATTACGGTTCGAACACTCGAACAGCTATACGGATTCTCCTGCACAGTGGCAGATATGTAAATACGGCATTTACATACCATTTCTGACGCATTACGGTTCGAACACTCGAACACCTATACGGATTCTCCTGCACAGTGGCAGATATGTAAATACGGCTTTTACATACTATTTCTGACGCATTACGGTTCGAACACTCGAACACCTATGCGGATCCTCCAGCACAGTGGCAGATATGTAAATACGGCATTTACATACCATTTCTCACGCATTAGGGTTCGAACAGTCGAACACCTATGCGGATTCTCCTGCACAGTGGCAGATATGTAAATACGACGTTTACATACCATTTCTGACGCATTACGGTTCGAACACTCGAACAGCTATACGGATTCTCCGGCACAGTGGCAGATATGTAAATACGGCATTTACATACCATTTCTGACGCATTACGGTTCGAACACTCGAACAGCTATACGGATTCTCCCGCACAGTGGCAGATATGTAAATACGGCATTTACATACCATTTCTGACGCATTACGGTTCGAACACTCGAACACCTATACGGATTCTCCTGCACAGTGGCAGATATGTAAATACGGCGTTTACATACCATTTCTCACGCATTAGGGTTCGAACACTCGAACACCTATACGGATTCTCCTGCACAGTGGCAGATATGTAAATACGGCGTTTACATACCATTTCTCACGCATTAAGGTTCGAACACTCGAACACCTATGCGGATTCTCCTGCACAGTGGCAGATATGTAAATACGGTGTTTACATACCATTTCTGACGCATTACGGTTCGAACACTCGAACACCTATACGGACTCTCCTGCACAGTGGCAGATATGTAAATACGGCGTTTACATACCATTTCTCACGCATTAAGGTTCGAACACTCGAACACCTATGCGGATTCTCCTGCACAGTGGCAGATATGTAAACACGGCGTTTACATACCATTTCTCACGGATTAGGGTTCGAACAATCGAACACCTATGCGGATTCTCTTGCACAGTGGCAGATATGTAAATACGGCGTTTACATACCATTTCTCACGCATTAGGGTTCGAACACTCGAACAGCTATACGGATTCTCCTGCACAGTGGCAGATATGTAAATACAGCGTTTGCATACCATTTCTCACGCATTAGGGTTCGGACACTCGAACACTTACGCGGATTCTCCTGCACAGTGGCAGATATGTAAATACGGTGTTTCAATACCATTTCTGACGCATTACGGTTCGAACACTCGAACACCTATACGGATTCTCCTGCACAGTGGCAGATATGTAAATACGGCGTTTACATACCATTTCTCACGCATTAAGGTTCGAACACTCGAACACCTATGCGGATTCTCCTGCGCAGTGGCAGAAATGTAAATACGACGTTTACATACCATTTCTGACGCATTACGGTTCGAACACTCGAACAGCTATACGGATTCTCCGGCACAGTGGCAGATATGTAAATACGGCATTTACATACCATTTCTGACGCATTACGGTTCGAACACTCGAACACCTATACGGATTCTCCTGCACAGTGGCAGATATGTAAATACGGCTTTTACATACCATTTCTGATGCATTACGGTTCGAACACTCGAACACCTATGCGGATTCTCCAGCACAGTGGCAGATATGTAAATACGGCGTTTACATACCATTTCTCACGCATTAGGGTTCGAACAGTCGAACACCTATGCGGATTCTCCTGCACAGTGGCAGATATGTAAATACGACGTTTACATACCATTTCTGACGCATTACGGTTCGAACACTTGAACAGCTATACGGATTCCCCGGCACAGTGGCAGATATGTAAATACGGCATTTACATAGCATTTCTGACGCATTACGGTTCGAACACTCGAACAGCTATACGGATTCTCCCGCACAGTGGCAGATATGTAAATACGGCATTTACATACCATTTCTGACGCATTGCGGTTCGTACACTCGAACACCTATACGGATTCTCCTGCACAGTGGCAGATATGTAAATACGGCGTTTACATACCATTTCTCACGCATTAGGGTTCGAACACTCGAACACCTATACGGATTCTCCTGCACAGTGGCAGATATTGAAATACGGCGTTTACATACCATTTCTCACGCATTAAGGTTCGAACACTCGAACACCTATGCGGATTCTCCTGCACAGTAGCAGATATGTAAATACGGTGTTTACATACCATTTCTGACGCATTACGGTTCGAACACTCGAACACCTATACGGACTCTCCTGCACAGTGGCAGATATGTAAATACGGCGTTTACATACCATTTCTCACGCATTAAGGTTCGAACACTCGAACACCTATGCGGATTCTCCTGCACAGTGGCAGATATGTAAATACGGCGTTTACATACCATTTCTCACGCATTAGGGTTCGAACAATCGAACACCTATGCGGATTCTCTTGCACAGTGGCAGATATGTAAATACGGCGTTTACATACCATTTCTCACGCATTAGGGTTCGAACACTCGAACAGCTATACGGATTCTCCTGTACAGTGGCAGATATGTAAATACGGCGTTTGCATACCATTTCTCACGCATTAGGGTTCGAACACTCGAACACCTACGCGGATTCTCCTGCACAGTGGCAGATATGTAAATACGGTGTTTCCATACCATTTCTGACGCATTACGGTTCGAACACTCGAACACCTATACGGATTCTCCTGCACAGTGGCAGATATGTAAATACGGCGTTTACATACCATTTCTCACGCATTAAGGTTCGAACACTCGAACACCTATGCGGATTCTCCTGCATAGTGGCAGATATGTAAATACGACGTTTACATACCATTTCTGACGCATTACGGTTCGAACACTCGAACAGCTATACGGATTCTCCTGCACAGTGGCAGATATGTAAATACGGCATTTACATACCATTTCTGACGCATTACGGTTCGAACACTCGAACACCTATACGGATTCTCCTGCACAGTGGCAGATATGTAAATACGGCGTTTACATACCATTTCTCACGCATTAGGGTTCGAACACTCGAACACCTGTGCGGATTCTCTTGCACAGTGGCAGATATGTAAATACGGCGTTTACATACCATTTCTCACGCATTAGGGTTCGAACACTCGAACACCTATACGGATTCTCCTGCATAGTGGCAGATATGTAAATACGGCGTTTGCATACCATTTCTCACGCATTAGGGTTCGATCACTCGAACACCTATACGGATTCTCCTGCACAGTGGCAGATATGTAAATACGGCGTTTACATACCATTTCTCATGCATTAGGGTTCGAACACTCGAACACCTATACGGATTCTCCTGCAAAGTGGCAGATATGTAAATACGGCGTTTACATACCATTTCTCACGCATTAAGGTTCGAACACTCGAACACCTATGCGGATTCTCCTGCACAGTGGCAGATATGTAAATACGGCGTTTACATACCATTTCTGACGCATTATAGTTCGAACACTCGAACAGCTATACGGATTCTCCTGCACAGTGGCAGATATGTAAATACGGCGTTTACATACCATTTCTGACGCATTACGGTTCGAACACTCGAACACCTATGCGGATTCTCCAACACAGTGGCAGATATGTAAATACGGCGTTTACATACCATTTCTCACGCATTAGGGTTCGAACAGTCGAACACCTATGCGGATTCTCCTGCACAGTGGCAGATATGTAAATACGACGTTTACATACCATTTCTGACGCATTACGGTTCGAACACTCGAACAGCTATACGGATTCTCCGGCAGAGTGGCAGATATGTAAATACGGCATTTACATACCATTTCTGACGCATTACGGTTCGAACACTCGAACAGCTATACGGATTCTCCCGCACAGTGGCAGATATGTAAATACGGCATTTACATACCATTTCTGACGCATTACGGTTCGAACACTCGAACACCTATACGGATTCTCCTGCAGAGTGGCAGATATGTAAATACGGCGTTTACATACCATTTCTCACGCATTAGGGTTCGAACACTCGAACACCTATACGGATTCTCCTGCACAGTGGCAGATATGTAAATACGGCGTTTACATACCATTTCTCACGCTTTAAGGTTCGAACACTCGAACACCTATGCGGATTCTCCTGCACATTGGCAGATATGTAAATACGGTGTTTACATACCATTTCTGACGCATTACGGTTCGAACACTCGAACACCTATACGGATTCTCCTGCACAGTGGCAGATATGTAAATACGGCTTTTACATACCATTTCTGATGCATTACGGTTCGAACACTCGAACACCTATGCGGATTCTCCAGCACAGTGGCAGATATGTAAATACGGCGTTTACATACCATTTCTCACGCATTAGGGTTCGAACAGTCGAACACCTATGCGGATTCTCCTGCACAGTGGCAGATATGTAAATACGACGTTTACATACCATTTCTGACGCATTACGGTTCGAACACTTGAACAGCTATACGGATTCCCCGGCACAGTGGCAGATATGTAAATACGGCATTTACATAGCATTTCTGACGCATTACGGTTCGAACACTCGAACAGCTATACGGATTCTCCCGCACAGTGGCAGATATGTAAATACGGCATTTACATACCATTTCTGACGCATTGCGGTTCGTACACTCGAACACCTATACGGATTCTCCTGCACAGTGGCAGATATGTAAATACGGCGTTTACATACCATTTCTCACGCATTAGGGTTCGAACACTCGAACACCTATACGGATTCTCCTGCACAGTGGCAGATATTGAAATACGGCGTTTACATACCATTTCTCACGCATTAAGGTTCGAACACTCGAACACCTATGCGGATTCTCCTGCACAGTAGCAGATATGTAAATACGGTGTTTACATACCATTTCTGACGCATTACGGTTCGAACACTCGAACACCTATACGGACTCTCCTGCACAGTGGCAGATATGTAAATACGGCGTTTACATACCATTTCTCACGCATTAAGGTTCGAACACTCGAACACCTATGCGGATTCTCCTGCACAGTGGCAGATATGTAAATACGGCGTTTACATACCATTTCTCACGCATTAGGGTTCGAACAATCGAACACCTATGCGGATTCTCTTGCACAGTGGCAGATATGTAAATACGGCGTTTACATACCATTTCTCACGCATTAGGGTTCGAACACTCGAACAGCTATACGGATTCTCCTGTACAGTGGCAGATATGTAAATACGGCGTTTGCATACCATTTCTCACGCATTAGGGTTCGAACACTCGAACACCTACGCGGATTCTCCTGCACAGTGGCAGATATGTAAATACGGTGTTTCCATACCATTTCTGACGCATTACGGTTCGAACACTCGAACACCTATACGGATTCTCCTGCACAGTGGCAGATATGTAAATACGGCGTTTACATACCATTTCTCACGCATTAAGGTTCGAACACTCGAACACCTATGCGGATTCTCCTGCATAGTGGCAGATATGTAAATACGACGTTTACATACCATTTCTGACGCATTACGGTTCGAACACTCGAACAGCTATACGGATTCTCCTGCACAGTGGCAGATATGTAAATACGGCATTTACATACCATTTCTGACGCATTACGGTTCGAACACTCGAACACCTATACGGATTCTCCTGCACAGTGGCAGATATGTAAATACGGCGTTTACATACCATTTCTCACGCATTAGGGTTCGAACACTCGAACACCTGTGCGGATTCTCTTGCACAGTGGCAGATATGTAAATACGGCGTTTACATACCATTTCTCACGCATTAGGGTTCGAACACTCGAACACCTATACGGATTCTCCTGCATAGTGGCAGATATGTAAATACGGCGTTTGCATACCATTTCTCACGCATTAGGGTTCGATCACTCGAACACCTATACGGATTCTCCTGCACAGTGGCAGATATGTAAATACGGCGTTTACATACCATTTCTCATGCATTAGGGTTCGAACACTCGAACACCTATACGGATTCTCCTGCAAAGTGGCAGATATGTAAATACGGCGTTTACATACCATTTCTCACGCATTAAGGTTCGAACACTCGAACACCTATGCGGATTCTCCTGCACAGTGGCAGATATGTAAATACGGCGTTTACATACCATTTCTGACGCATTATAGTTCGAACACTCGAACAGCTATACGGATTCTCCTGCACAGTGGCAGATATGTAAATACGGCGTTTACATACCATTTCTGACGCATTACGGTTCGAACACTCGAACACCTATGCGGATTCTCCAACACAGTGGCAGATATGTAAATACGGCGTTTACATACCATTTCTCACGCATTAGGGTTCGAACAGTCGAACACCTATGCGGATTCTCCTGCACAGTGGCAGATATGTAAATACGACGTTTACATACCATTTCTGACGCATTACGGTTCGAACACTCGAACAGCTATACGGATTCTCCGGCAGAGTGGCAGATATGTAAATACGGCATTTACATACCATTTCTGACGCATTACGGTTCGAACACTCGAACAGCTATACGGATTCTCCCGCACAGTGGCAGATATGTAAATACGGCATTTACATACCATTTCTGACGCATTACGGTTCGAACACTCGAACACCTATACGGATTCTCCTGCAGAGTGGCAGATATGTAAATACGGCGTTTACATACCATTTCTCACGCATTAGGGTTCGAACACTCGAACACCTATACGGATTCTCCTGCACAGTGGCAGATATGTAAATACGGCGTTTACATACCATTTCTCACGCTTTAAGGTTCGAACACTCGAACACCTATGCGGATTCTCCTGCACATTGGCAGATATGTAAATACGGTGTTTACATACCATTTCTGACGCATTACGGTTCGAACACTCGAACACCTATACGGACTCTCCTGCACAGTGGCAGATATGTAAATACGGCGTTTACATACCATTTCTCACGCATTAAGGTTCGAACACTCGAACACCTATGCGGATTCTCCTGCACAGTGCCAGATATGTAAATACGGCGTTTACATACCATTTCTCACGCATTAGGGTTCGAACAATCGAACACCTATGCGGATTCTCTTGCACAGTGGCAGATATGTAAATACGGCGTTTACATACCATTTCTCACGCATTAGGGTTCGAACACTCGAACAGCTATACGGATTCTCCTGCACAGTGGCAGATATGTAAATACGGCGTTTGCATACCATTTCTCACGCATTAGGGTTCGAACACTCGAACACCTACGCGTATTCTCCTGCACAGTGGCAGATATGTAAATACGGTGTTTCCATACCATTTCTGACGCATTACGGTTCGAACACTCGAACAACTATACGGATTCTCCTGCACAGTGGCAGATATGTAAATACGGCATTTACATACCATTTCTGACGCATTACGGTTCGAACACTCGAACACCTATACGGATTTTCCTGCACAGTGGCAGATATGTAAATACGGCGTTTACATACCATTTCTCACGCATTAGGGTTCGAACACTCGAACACCTATGCGGATTCTCTTGCACAGTGGCAGATATGTAAATACGGCGTTTACGTACCATTTCTCACGCATTAGGGTTCGAACACTCGAACACCTATACGGATTCTCCTGCATAGTGGCAGATATGTAAATACGGCGTTTGCATACCATTTCTCACGCATTAGGGTTCGAACACTCGAACACCTATGCGGATTCTCCTGCACAGTGGCAGATATGTAAATACGGCGTTTACATACCATTTCTGACGCATTATAGTTCGAACACTCGAACAGCTATACGGATTCTCCTGCACAGTGGCAGATATGTAAATACGGCGTTTACATACCATTTCTGACGCATTACGGTTCGAACACTCGAACACCTATGCGGATTCTCCAGCAAAGTGGCAGATATGTAAATACGGCCTTTACATACCATTTCTCACGCATTAGGGTTCGAACAGTCGAACACCTATGCGGATTCTCCTGCACAGTGGCAGATATGTAAATACGACGTTTACATACCATTTCTGACGCATTACGGTTCGAACACTTGAACAGCTATACGGATTCCCCGGCACAGTGGCAGATATGTAAATACGGCATTTACATAGCATTTCTGACGCATTACGGTTCGAACACTCGAACAGCTATACGGATTCTCCCGCACAGTGGCAGATATGTAAATACGGCATTTACATACCATTTCTGACGCATTGCGGTTCGTACACTCGAACACCTATACGGATTCTCCTGCACAGTGGCAGATATGTAAATACGGCGTTTACATACCATTTCTCACGCATTAGGGTTCGAACACTCGAACACCTATACGGATTCTCCTGCACAGTGGCAGATATTGAAATACGGCGTTTACATACCATTTCTCACGCATTAAGGTTCGAACACTCGAACACCTATGCGGATTCTCCTGCACAGTAGCAGATATGTAAATACGGTGTTTACATACCATTTCTGACGCATTACGGTTCGAACACTCGAACACCTATACGGACTCTCCTGCACAGTGGCAGATATGTAAATACGGCGTTTACATACCATTTCTCACGCATTAAGGTTCGAACACTCGAACACCTATGCGGATTCTCCTGCACAGTGGCAGATATGTAAATACGGCGTTTACATACCATTTCTCACGCATTAGGGTTCGAACAATCGAACACCTATGCGGATTCTCTTGCACAGTGGCAGATATGTAAATACGGCGTTTACATACCATTTCTCACGCATTAGGGTTCGAACACTCGAACAGCTATACGGATTCTCCTGTACAGTGGCAGATATGTAAATACGGCGTTTGCATACCATTTCTCACGCATTAGGGTTCGAACACTCGAACACCTACGCGGATTCTCCTGCACAGTGGCAGATATGTAAATACGGTGTTTCCATACCATTTCTGACGCATTACGGTTCGAACACTCGAACACCTATACGGATTCTCCTGCACAGTGGCAGATATGTAAATACGGCGTTTACATACCATTTCTCACGCATTAAGGTTCGAACACTCGAACACCTATGCGGATTCTCCTGCACAGTGGCAGATATGTAAATACGACGTTTACATACCATTTCTGACGCATTACGGTTCGAACACTCGAACAGCTATACGGATTCTCCTGCACAGTGGCAGATATGTAAATACGGCATTTACATACCATTTCTGACGCATTACGGTTCGAACACTCGAACACCTATACGGATTCTCCTGCACAGTGGCAGATATGTAAATACGGCGTTTACATACCATTTCTCACGCATTAGGGTTCGAACACTCGAACACCTGTGCGGATTCTCTTGCACAGTGGCAGATATGTAAATACGGCGTTTACATACCATTTCTCACGCATTAGGGTTCGAACACTCGAACACCTATACGGATTCTCCTGCATAGTGGCAGATATGTAAATACGGCGTTTGCATACCATTTCTCACGCATTAGGGTTCGATCACTCGAACACCTATACGGATTCTCCTGCACAGTGGCAGATATGTAAATACGGCGTTTACATACCATTTCTCATGCATTAGGGTTCGAACACTCGAACACCTATACGGATTCTCCTGCAAAGTGGCAGATATGTAAATACGGCGTTTACATACCATTTCTCACGCATTAAGGTTCGAACACTCGAACACCTATGCGGATTCTCCTGCACAGTGGCAGATATGTAAATACGGCGTTTACATACCATTTCTGACGCATTATAGTTCGAACACTCGAACAGCTATACGGATTCTCCTGCACAGTGGCAGATATGTAAATACGGCGTTTACATACCATTTCTGACGCATTACGGTTCGAACACTCGAACACCTATGCGGATTCTCCAACACAGTGGCAGATATGTAAATACGGCGTTTACATACCATTTCTCACGCATTAGGGTTCGAACAGTCGAACACCTATGCGGATTCTCCTGCACAGTGGCAGATATGTAAATACGACGTTTACATACCATTTCTGACGCATTACGGTTCGAACACTCGAACAGCTATACGGATTCTCCGGCAGAGTGGCAGATATGTAAATACGGCATTTACATACCATTTCTGACGCATTACGGTTCGAACACTCGAACAGCTATACGGATTCTCCCGCACAGTGGCAGATATGTAAATACGGCATTTACATACCATTTCTGACGCATTACGGTTCGAACACTCGAACACCTATACGGATTCTCCTGCAGAGTGGCAGATATGTAAATACGGCGTTTACATACCATTTCTCACGCATTAGGGTTCGAACACTCGAACACCTATACGGATTCTCCTGCACAGTGGCAGATATGTAAATACGGCGTTTACATACCATTTCTCACGCTTTAAGGTTCGAACACTCGAACACCTATGCGGATTCTCCTGCACATTGGCAGATATGTAAATACGGTGTTTACATACCATTTCTGACGCATTACGGTTCGAACACTCGAACACCTATACGGACTCTCCTGCACAGTGGCAGATATGTAAATACGGCGTTTACATACCATTTCTCACGCATTAAGGTTCGAACACTCGAACACCTATGCGGATTCTCCTGCACAGTGGCAGATATGTAAATACGGCGTTTACATACCATTTCTCACGCATTAGGGTTCGAACAATCGAACACCTATGCGGATTCTCTTGCACAGTGGCAGATATGTAAATACGGCGTTTACATACCATTTCTCACGCATTAGGGTTCGAACACTCGAACAGCTATACGGATTCTCCTGCACAGTGGCAGATATGTAAATACGGCGTTTGCATACCATTTCTCACGCATTAGGGTTCGAACACTCGAACACCTACGCGGATTCTCCTGCACAGTGGCAGATATGTAAATACGGTGTTTCCATACCATTTCTGACGCATTACGGTTCGAACACTCGAACAACTATACGGATTCTCCTGCACAGTGGCAGATATGTAAATACGGCATTTACATACCATTTCTGACGCATTACGGTTCGAACACTCGAACACCTATACGGATTTTCCTGCACAGTGGCAGATATGTAAATACGGCGTTTACATACCATTTCTCACGCATTAGGGTTCGAACACTCGAACACCTATGCGGATTCTCTTGCACAGTGGCAGATATGTAAATACGGCGTTTACGTACCATTTCTCACGCATTAGGGTTCGAACACTCGAACACCTATACGGATTCTCCTGCATAGTGGCAGATATGTAAATACGGCGTTTGCATACCATTTCTCACGCATTAGGGTTCGAACACTCGAACACCTATGCGGATTCTCCTGCACAGTGGCAGATATGTAAATACGGCGTTTACATACCATTTCTGACGCATTATAGTTCGAACACTCGAACAGCTATACGGATTCTCCTGCACAGTGGCAGATATGTAAATACGGCGTTTACATACCATTTCTGACGCATTACGGTTCGAACACTCGAACACCTATGCGGATTCTCCAGCAAAGTGGCAGATATGTAAATACGGCCTTTACATACCATTTCTCACGCATTAGGGTTCGAACAGTCGAACACCTATGCGGATTCTCCTGCACAGTGGCAGATATGTAAATACGACGTTTACATACCATTTCTGACGCATTACGGTTCGAACACTCGAACAGCTATCCGGATTCTCCGGCACAGTGGCAGATATGTAAATACGGCATTTACATACCATTTCTGACGCATTACGGTTCGAACACTCGAACAGCTATACGGATTCTCCCGCACAGTGGCAGATATGTAAATACGGCATTTACATACCATTTCTGACGCATTACGGTTCGAACACTCGAACACCTATACGGATTCTCCTGCACAGTGGCAGATATGTAAATACGGCGTTTACATACCATTTCTCACGCATTAGGGTTCGAACACTCGAACACCTATACGGATTCTCCTGCACAGTGGCAGATATGTAAATACGGCGTTTACATACCATTTCTCACGCATTAAGGTTCGAACACTCGAACACCTATGCGGATTCTCCTGCACATTGGCAGATATGTAAATACGGTGTTTACATACCATTTCTGACGCATTACGGTTCGAACACTCGAACACCTATACGGACTCTCCTGCACAGTGGCAGATATGTAAATACGGCGTTTACATACCATTTCTCACGCATTAAGGTTCGAACACTCGAACACCTATGCGGATTCTCCTGCACAGTGGCAGATATGTAAATACGGCGTTTACATACCATTTCTCACGCATTAGGGTTCGAACAATCGAAAACCTATGCGGATTCTCTTGCACAGTGGCAGATATGTAAATACGGCGTTTACATACCATTTCTCACGCATTAGGGTTCGAACACTCGAACAGCTATACGGATTCTCCTGCACAGTGGCAGATATGTAAATACGGCGTTTGCATACCATTTCTCACGCATTAGGGTTCGAACACTCGAACACCTACGCGGATTCTCCTGCACAGTGGCAGATATGTAAATACGGTGTTTCCATACCATTTCTGACGCATTACGGTTCGAACACTCGAACAACTATAGGGATTCTCCTGCACAGTGGCAGATATGTAAATACGGCATTTACATACCATTTCTGACGCATTACGGTTCGAACACTCGAACACCTATACGGATTCTCCTGCACAGTGGCAGATATGTAAATACGGCGTTTACATACCATTTCTCACGCATTAGGGTTCGAACACTCGAACACCTATGCGGATTCTCTTGCACAGTGGCAGATATGTAAATACGGCGTTTACGTACCATTTCTCACGCATTAGGGTTCGAACACTCGAACACCTATACGGATTCTCCTGCATAGTGGCAGATATGTAAATACGGCGTTTGCATACCATTTCTCACGCATTAGGGTTCGAACACTCGAACACCTATGCGGATTCTCCTGCACAGTGGCAGATATGTAAATACGGCGTTTACATACCATTTCTGACGCATTATAGTTCGAACACTCGAACAGCTATACGGATTCTCCTGCACAGTGGCAGATATGTAAATACGGCGTTTACATACCATTTCTGACGCATTACGGTTCGAACACTCGAACACCTATGCGGATTCTCCAGCAAAGTGGCAGATATGTAAATACGGCGTTTACATACCATTTCTCACGCATTAGGGTTCGAACAGTCGAACACCTATGCGGATTCTCCTGCACAGTGGCAGATATGTAAATACGACGTTTACATACCATTTCTGACGCATTACGGTTCGAACACTCGAACAGCTATCCGGATTCTCCGGCACAGTGGCAGATATGTAAATACGGCATTTACATACCATTTCTGACGCATTACGGTTCGAACACTCGAACAGCTATACGGATTCTCCCGCACAGTGGCAGATATGTAAATACGGCATTTACATACCATTTCTGACGCATTACGGTTCGAACACTCGAACACCTATACGGATTCTCCTGCACAGTGGCAGATATGTAAATACGGCGTTTACATACCATTTCTCACGCATTAGGGTTCGAACACTCGAACACCTATACGGATTCTCCTGCACAGTGGCAGATATGTAAATACGGCGTTTACATACCATTTCTCACGCATTAAGGTTCGAACACTCGAACACCTATGCGGATTCTCCTGCACATTGGCAGATATGTAAATACGGTGTTTACATACCATTTCTGACGCATTACGGTTCGAACACTCGAACACCTATACGGACTCTCCTGCACAGTGGCAGATATGTAAATACGGCGTTTACATACCATTTCTCACGCATTAAGGTTCGAACACTCGAACACCTATGCGGATTCTCCTGCACAGTGGCAGATATGTAAATACGGCGTTTACATACCATTTCTCACGCATTAGGGTTCGAACAATCGAACACCTATGCGGATTCTCTTGCACAGTGGCAGATATGTAAATACGGCGTTTACATACCATTTCTCACGCATTAGGGTTCGAACACTCGAACAGCTATACGGATTCTCCTGCACAGTGGCAGATATGTAAATACGGCGTTTGCATACCATTTCTCACGCATTAGGGTTCGAACACTCGAACACCTACGCGGATTCTCCTGCACAGTGGCAGATATGTAAATACGGTGTTTCCATACCATTTCTGACGCATTACGGTTCGAACACTCGAACAACTATACGGATTCTCCTGCACAGTGGCAGATATGTAAATACGGCGTTTACATACCATTTCTCACGCATTAAGGTTCGAACACTCGAACACCTATGTGGATTCTCCTGCACAGTGGCAGATATGTAAATACGACGTTTACATACCATTTCTGACGCATTACGGTTCGAACACTCGAACAGCTATACGGATTCTCCTGCACAGTGGCAGATATGTAAATACGGCATTTACATACCATTTCTGACGCATTACGGTTCGAACACTCGAACACCTATACGGATTCTCCTGCACAGTGGCAGATATGTAAATACGGCGTTTACATACCATTTCTCACGCATTAGGGTTCGAACACTCGAACACCTATGCGGATTCTCTTGCACAGTGGCAGATATGTAAATACGGCATTTACGTACCATTTCTCACGCATTAGGGTTCGAACACTCGAACACCTATACGGATTCTCCTGCATAGTGGCAGATATGTAAATACGGCGTTTGCATACCATTTCTCACGCATTAGGGTTCGAACACTCGAACACCTATACGGATTCTCCTGCACAGTGGCAGATATGTAAATACGGCGTTTACATACCATTTCTGACGTATTACGGTTCGAACACTCGAACACCTATACGGACTCTCCTGCACAGTGGCAGATATGTAAATACGGCGTTTACATACCATTTCTGACGCATTACTGTTCGAACACTCGAACAGCAATACGGATTCTCCTGCACAGTGGCAGATATGTAAATACGCCGTTTACATACCATTTCTCACGCATTAAGGTTCGAACACTCGAACACCTATGCGGATTCTCCTGCACAGTGGCAGATATGTAAATACGACGTTTACATACCATTTCTGACGCATTACGGTTCGAACACTCGAACAGCTATACGGATTCTGCTGCACAGTGGCAGGTATGTAAATACGGCATTTACATACCATTTCTGACGCATTACGGTTCGAACACTCGAACACCTATACGGATTCTCCTGCACAGTGGCAGATATGTAAATACGGCGTTTACATACCATTTCTCACGCATTAGGGTTCGAACACTCGAACACCTATGCGGATTCTCTTGCACAGTGGCAGATATGTAAATACGGCGTTTACATACCATTTCTCACGCATTAGGGTTCGAACACTCGAACACCTATACGGATTCTCCTGCATAGTGGTAGATATGTAAATACGGCGTTTGCATACCATTTCTCACGCATTAGGGTTCGATCACTCGAACACCTATACGGATTCTCCTGCACAGTGGCAGATATGTAAATACGCCGTTTACATACCATTTCTCACGCATTAGCGTTCGAACACTCGAACACCTATACGGATTCTCCTGCACAGTGGCAGATATGTAAATACGGCGTTTACATACCATTTCTCACGCATTAAGGTTCGAACACTCGAACACCTATGCGGATTCTCCTGCACAGTGGCAGATATGTAAATACGGCGTTTACATACCATTTCTGACGCATTATAGTTCGAACACTCGAACAGCTATACGGATTCTCCTGCACAGTGGCAGATATGTAAATACGGCGTTTACATACCATTTCTGACGCATTACGGTTCGAACACTTGAACACCTATGCGGATTCTCCAGCACAGTGGCAGATATGTAAATACGGCGTTTACATACCATTTCTCACGCATTAGGGTTCGAACAGTCGAACACCTATGCGGATTCTCCTGCACAGTGGCAGATATGTAAATACGACGTTTACATACCATTTCTGACGCATTACGGTTCGAACACTCGAACAGCTATACGGATTCTCCGGCACAGTGGCAGATATGTAAATACGGCATTTACATACCATTTCTGACGCATTACGGTTCGAACACTCGAACAGCTATACGGATTCTCCCGCACAGTGGCAGATATGTAAATACGGCATTTACATACCATTTCTGACGCATTACGGTTCGAACACTCGAACACCTATACGGATTCTCCTGCACAGTGGCAGATATGTAAATACGGCGTTTACATACCATTTCTCACGCATTAGGGTTCGAACACTCGAACACCTATACGGATTCTCCTGCACAGTGGCAGATATGTAAATACGGCGTTTACATACCATTTCTCACGCATTAAGGTTCGAACACTCGAACACCTATGCGGATTCTCCTGCACATTGGCAGATATGTAAATACGGTGTTTACATACCATTTCTGACGCATTACGGTTCGAACAGTCGAACACCTATACGGACTCTCCTACACAGTGTCAGATATGTAAATACGGCGTTTACATACCATTTCTCACGCATTAAGGTTCGAACACTCGAACACCTATGCGGATTCTCCTGCACAGTGGCAGATATGTAAATACGGCGTTTACATACCATTTCTCACGCATTAGGGTTCGAACAATCGAACACCTATGCGGATTCTCTTGCACAGTGGCAGATATGTTAATACGGCGTTTACATACCATTTCTCACGCATTAGGGTTCGAACACTCGAACAGCTATACGGATTCTCCTGCACAGTGGCAGATATGTAAATACGGCGTTTGCATACCATTTCTCACGCATTAGGGTTCGAACACTCGAACAACTACGCGGATTCTCCTGCACAGTGGCAGATATGTAAATACGGTGTTTCCATACCATTTCTGACGCATTACGGTTCGAACACTCGAACAACTATGCGGATTCTCCTGCACAGTGGCAGATATGTAAATACGGCGTTTACATACCATTTCTCACGCATTAAGGTTCGAACACTCGAACACCTATGTGGATTCTCCTGCACAGTGGCAGATATGTAAATACGGCGTTTACATACCATTTCTGACGCATTACGGTTCGAACACTCGAACAGCTATACGGATTCTCCTGCACAGTGGCAGATATGTAAATACGGCATTTACATACCATTTCTGACGCATTACGGTTCGAACACTCGAACACCTATACGGATTCTCCTGCACAGTGGCAGATATGTAAATACGGCGTTTACATACCATTTCTCACGCATTAGGGTTCGAACACTCGAACACCTATGCGGATTCTCTTGCACAGTGGCAGATATGTAAATACGGCGTTTACGTACCATTTCTCACGCATTAGGGTTCGAACACTCGAACACCTATACGGATTCTCCTGCATAGTGGCAGATATGTAAATACGGCGTTTGCATACCATTTCTCACGCATTAGGGTTCGAACACTCGAACACCTATACGGATTCTCCTGCACAGTGGCAGATATGTAAATACGGCGTTTACATACCATTTCTGACGCATTACGGTTCGAACACTCGAACACCTATACGGACTCTCCTGCACAGTGGCAGATATGTAAATACGGCGTTTACATACCATTTCTGACGCATTACTGTTCGAACACTCGAACAGCAATACGGATTCTCCTGCACAGTGGCAGATATGTAAATACGGCGTTTACATACCATTTCTAACGCATTAAGGTTCGAACACTCGAACACCTATGCGGATTCTGCTGCACAGTGGCAGATATGTAAATACGGCGTTTACACACGATTTCTGACGCATTACGGTTCGAACACTCGAACAGCTATACGGATTCTCCTGCCTAGTGGCAGATATGTAAATACGGCGTTTACATACCATTTCTGACGCATTACGGTTCGAACACTCGAACACCTATACGGATTCTCCTGCACAGTGGCAGATATGTAAATGCGGCATTTACATACCATTTCTGACGCATTACGGTTCGAACACTCGAACACCTATACGGATTCTCCTGCACAGTGGCAGATATGTAAATACGGCGTTTACATACCATTTCTCACGCATTAGGGCTCGAACACTCGAACACCTATACGGATTCTCCTGCACAGTGGCAGATATGTAAATACGCCGTTTACATACCATTTCTCACGCATTAAGGTTCGAACACTCGAACAGCTATACGGATTCTCCTGCACAGTGGCAGATATGTAAATACGGCGTTTACATACCATTTCTGACGCATTATTGTTCGAACACTGGAACAGCTATACGGATTCTCCTGCACAGTGGCAGATATGTAAATACGGCGTTTACATACCATTTCTCACGCATTAGGGTTCGAACACTCGAACACCTATACGGATTCTCCTGCACAGTGGCAGATATGTAAATACGGCGTTTACATACCATTTCTCACGCATTAAGGTTCGAACACTCGAACACCTATGCGGATTCTCCTGCACAGTGGCAGATATGTAAATACGGCGTTTACATACCATTTCTGACGCATTACTGTTCGAACACTCGAACAGCTATACGGATTCTCCTGCACAGTGGCAGATATGTAAATACGGCGTTTACATTCCATTTCTGACGCATTACGGTTCGAACACTCGAACACCTATGCGGATTCTCCAGCACAGTGGCAGATATGTAAATACGGCGTTTACATACCATTTCTCACGCATTAGGGTTCGAACAGTCGAACACCTATGCGGATTCTCCTGCACAGTGGCAGATATGTAAATACGACGTTTACATACCATTTCTGACGCATTACGGTTCGAACACTCGAACAGCTATACGGATTCTCCGGCACAGTGGCAGATATGTAAATACGGCATTTACATACCATTTCTGACGCATTACGGTTCGAACACTCGAACAGCTATACGGATTCTCCCGCACAGTGGCAGATATGTAAATACGGCATTTACATACCATTTCTGACGCATTACGGTTCGAACACTCGAACACCTATACGGATTCTCCTACACAGTGGCAGATATGTAAATACGGCGTTTACATACCATTTCTCACGCATTAGGGTTCGAACACTCGAACACCTATACGGATTCTCCTGCACAGTGGTAGATATGTAAATACGGCGTTTACATACCATTTCTCACGCATTAAGGTTCGAACACTCGAACACCTATGCGGATTCTCCTGCACAGTGGCAGATATGTAAATACGGTGTTTACATACCATTTCTGACGCATTACGGTTCGAACACTCGAACACCTATACGGACTCTCCTGCACAGTGGCAGATATGTAAATACGGCGTTTACATACCATTTCTCACGCATTAAGGTTCGAACACTCGAACACCTATGCGGATTCTCCTGCACAGTGGCAGATATGTAAATACGGCGTTTACATACCATTTCTCACGCATTAGGGTTCGAACAATCGAACACCTATGCGGATTCTCTTGCACAGTGGCAGATATGTAAATACGGCGTTTACATACCATTTCTCACGCATTAGGGTTCGAACACTCGAACAGCTATACGGATTCTCCTGCACAGTGGCAGATATGTAAATACGGCGTTTGCATACCATTTCTCACGCATTAGGGTTCGGACACTCGAACACCTACGCGGATTCTCCTGCATAGTGGCAGATATGTAAATACGGTGTTTCCATACCATTTCTGACGCATTACGGTTCGAACACTCGAACACCTATACGGATTCTCCTGCACAGTGGCAGATATGTAAATACGGCGTTTACATACCATTTCTCACGCATTAAGGTTCGAACACTCGAACACCTATGCGGATTCTCCTGCACAGTGGCAGAAATGTAAATACGACGTTTACATACCATTTCTGACGCATTACGGTTCGAACAATCGAACAGCTATACGGATTCTCCTGCACAGTGGCAGATATGTAAATACGGCATTTACATACCATTTCTGACGCATTACGGTTCGAACACTCGAACACCTATACGGTTCTCCTGCACAGTGGCAGATATGTAAATACGGCTTTTACATACCATTTCTGACGCATTACGGTTCGAACACTCGAACACCTATGCGGATTCTCCAGCACAGTGGCAGATATGTAAATACGGCGTTTACATACCATTTCTCACGCATTAGGGTTCGAACAGTCGAACACCTATGCGGATTCTCCTGCACAGTGGCAGATATGTAAATACGACGTTTACATACCATTTCTGACGCATTACGGTTCGAACACTCGAACAGCTATACGGATTCTCCGGCACAGTGGCAGATATGTAAATACGGTATTTACATACCATTTCTGACGCATTACGGTTCGAACACTCGAACAGCTATACGGATTCTCCCGCACAGTGGCAGATATGTAAATACGGCATTTACATACCATTTCTGACGCATTACGGTTCGAACACTCGAACACCTATACGGATTCTCCTGCACAGTGGCAGATATGTAAATACGGCGTTTACATACCATTTCTCACGCATTAGGGTTCGAACACTCGAACACCTATACGGATTCTCCTGCACAGTGGCAGATATGTAAATACGGCGTTTACATACTATTTCTCACGCATTAAGGTTCGAACATTCGAACACCTATGCGGATTCTCCTGCACAGTGGCAGATATGTAAATACGGTGTTTACATACCATTTCTGACGCATTACGGTTCGAACACTCGAACACCTATACGGACTCTCCTGCACAGTGGCAGATATGTAAATACGGCGTTTACATACCATTTCTTACGCATTAAGGTTCGAACACTCGAACACCTATGCGGATTCTCCTGCACAGTGGCAGATATGTAAATACGGCGTTTACATACCATTTCTCACGCATTAGGGTTCGAACAATCGAACACCTATGCGGATTCTCTTGCACAGTGGCAGATATGTAAATACGGCGTTTACATACCATTTCTCACGCATTAGGGTTCGAACACTCGAACAGCTATACGGATTCTCCTGCACAGTGGCAGATATGTAAATACGGCGTTTGCATACCATTTCTCACGCATTAGGGTTCGGACACTCGAACACCTACGCGGATTCTCCTGCACAGTGGCAGATATGTAGATACGGTGTTTCCATACCATTTCTGACGCATTACGGTTCGAACACTCGAACACCTATACGGATTCTCCTGCACAGTGGCAGATATGTAAATACGGCGTTTACATACCATTTCTGATGCATTACGGTTCGAACACTCGAACACCTATGCGGATTCTCCAGCACAGTGGCAGATATGTAAATACGGCGTTTACATACCATTTCTCACGCATTAGGGTTCGAACAGTCGAACACCTATGCGGATTCTCCTGCACAGTGGCAGATATGTAAATACGACGTTTACATACCATTTTTGACGCATTACGGTTCGAACACTTGAACAGCTATACGGATTCCCCGGCACAGTGGCAGATATGTAAATACGGCATTTACATACCATTTCTGACGCATTACGGTTCGAACACTCGAACAGCTATACGGATTCTCCCGCACAGTGGCAGATATGTAAATACGGCATTTACATACCATTTCTGACGCATTACGGTTCGTACACTCGAACACCTATACGGATTCTCCTGCACAGTGGCAGATATGTAAATACGGCGTTTACATACCATTTCTCACGCATTAGGGTTCGAACACTCGAAGACCTATACGGATTCTCCTGCACAGTGGCAGATATGTAAATACGGCGTTTACATACCATTTCTCACGCATTAAGGTTCGAACACTCGAACACCTATGCGGATTCTCCTGCACAGTGGCAGATATGTAAATACGGTGTGTACATACCATTTCTGACGCATTACGGTTCGAACACTCGAACACCTATACGGACTCTCCTGCACAGTGGCAGATATGTAAATACGGCGTTTACATACCATTTCTCACGCATTAAGGTTCGAACACTCGAACACCTATGCGGATTCTCCTGCACAGTGGCAGATATGTAAATACGGCGTTTACATACCATTTCTCACGCATTAGGGTTCGAACAATCGAACACCTATGCGGATTCTCTTGCACAGTGGCAGATATGTAAATACGGCGTTTACATACCATTTCTCACGCATTAGGGTTCGAACACTCGAACAGCTATACGGATTCTCCTGCACAGTGGCAGATATGTAAATACGGCGTTTGCATACCATTTCTCACGCATTAGGGTTCGAACACTCGAACACCTACGCGGATTCTCCTGCACAGTGGCAGATATGTAAATACGGTGTTTCCATACCATTTCTGACGCATTACGGTTCGAACACTCGAACACCTATACGGATTCTCCTGCACAGTGGCAGATATGTAAATACGGCGTTTACATACCATTTCTGACGCATTACGGTTCGAACACTCGAACACCTATGCGGATTCTCCTGCACAGTGGCAGATATGTAAATACGACGTTTACATACCATTTCTGACGCATTAGGGTTCGAACACTCGAACAGCTATACGGATTCTCCTGCACAGTGGCAGATATGTAAATACAGCATTTACATACCATTTCTGACGCATTACGGTTCGAACACTCGAACACCTATACGGATTCTCCTGCACAGTGGCAGATATGTAAATACGGCGTTTACATACCATTTCTCACGCGTTAGGGTTCGAACACTCGAACACCTATACGGATTCTCCTGCACAGTGGCAGATATGTAAATACGGCGTTTACATACCATTTCTCACGCATTAGGGTTCGAACACTCGAACACCTATACGGATTCTCCTGCACAGTGGCAGATATGTAAATACGGCGTTTACATACCATTTCTCACGCATTAAGGTTCGAACACTCGAACAGCTATACGGATTCTCCTGCACAGTGGCAGATATGTAAATACAGCATTTACATACCATTTCTGACGCATTACGGTTCGAACACTCGAACACCTATACGGATTCTCCTGCACAGTGGCAGATATGTAAATACGGCGTTTACATACCATTTCTCACGCATTAGGGTTCGAACACTCGAACACCTATACGGATTCTCCTGCACAGTGGCAGATATGTAAATACGGCGTTTACATACCATTTCTCACGCATTAAGGTTCGAACACTCGAACACCTATGCGGATTCTCCTGCACAGTGGCAGATATGTAAATACGGCGTTTACATACCATTTCTGACGCATTATTGTTCGAACACTCGAACAGCTATACGGATTCTCCTGCACAGTGGCAGATATGTAAATACGGAGTTTACATTCCATTTCTGACGCATTACGGTTCGAACACTCGAACACCTATGCGGATTCTCCAGCACAGTGGCAGATATGTAAATACGGCGTTTACATACCATTTCTCACGCATTAGGGTTCGAACAGTCGAACACCTATGCGGATTCTCCTGCACAGTGGCAGATATGTAAATACGACGTTTACATACCATTTCTGACGCATTACGGTTCGAACACTCGAACAGCTATACGGATTCTCCGGCACAGTGGCAGATATGTAAATACGGCATTTCCATACCATTTCTGACGCATTACGGTTCGAACACTCGAACAGCTATACGGATTCTCCCGCACAGTGGCAGATATGTAAATACGGCATTTACATACCATTTCTGACGCATTACGGTTCGAACACTCGAACACCTATACGGATTCTCCTACACAGTGGCAGATATGTAAATACGGCGTTTACATACCATTTCTCACGCATTAGGGTTCGAACACTCGAACACCTATACGGATTCTCCTGCACAGTGGTAGATATGTAAATACGGCGTTTACATACCATTTCTCACGCATTAAGGTTCGAACACTCGAACACCTATGAGGATTCTCCTGCACAGTGGCAGATATGTAAATACGGTGTTTACATACCATTTCTGACGCATTACGGTTCGAACACTCGAACACCTATACGGACTCTCCTGCACAGTGGCAGATATGTAAATACGGCGTTTACATACCATTTCTCACGCATTAAGGTTCGAACACTCGAACACCTATGCGGATTCTCCTGCACAGTGGCAGATATGTAAATACGGCGTTTACATACCATTTCTCACGCATTAGGGTTCGAACAATCGAACACCTATGCGGATTCTCTTGCACAGTGGCAGATATGTAAATACGGCGTTTACATACCATTTCTCACGCATTAGGGTTCGAACACTCGAACAGCTATACGGATTCTCCTGCACAGTGGCAGATATGTAAATACGGCGTTTGCATACCATTTCTCACGCATTAGGGTTCGGACACTCGAACACCTACGCGGATTCTCCTGCATAGTGGCAGATATGTAAATACGGTGTTTCCATACCATTTCTGACGCATTACGGTTCGAACACTCGAACACCTATACGGATTCTCCTGCACAGTGGCAGATATGTAAATACGGCGTTTACATACCATTTCTCACGCATTAAGGTTCGAACACTCGAACACCTATGCGGATTCTCCTGCACAGTGGCAGAAATGTAAATACGACGTTTACATACCATTTCTGACGCATTACGGTTCGAACAATCGAACAGCTATACGGATTCTCCTGCACAGTGGCAGATATGTAAATACGGCATTTACATACCATTTCTGACGCATTACGGTTCGAACACTCGAACACCTATACGGTTCTCCTGCACAGTGGCAGATATGTAAATACGGCTTTTACATACCATTTCTGACGCATTACGGTTCGAACACTCGAACACCTATGCGGATTCTCCAGCACAGTGGCAGATATGTAAATACGGCGTTTACATACCATTTCTCACGCATTAGGGTTCGAACAGTCGAACACCTATGCGGATTCTCCTGCACAGTGGCAGATATGTAAATACGACGTTTACATACCATTTCTGACGCATTACGGTTCGAACACTCGAACAGCTATACGGATTCTCCGGCACAGTGGCAGATATGTAAATACGGTATTTACATACCATTTCTGACGCATTACGGTTCGAACACTCGAACAGCTATACGGATTCTCCCGCACAGTGGCAGATATGTAAATACGGCATTTACATACCATTTCTGACGCATTACGGTTCGAACACTCGAACACCTATACGGATTCTCCTGCACAGTGGCAGATATGTAAATACGGCGTTTACATACCATTTCTCACGCATTAGGGTTCGAACACTCGAACACCTATACGGATTCTCCTGCACAGTGGCAGATATGTAAATACGGCGTTTACATACTATTTCTCACGCATTAAGGTTCGAACATTCGAACACCTATGCGGATTCTCCTGCACAGTGGCAGATATGTAAATACGGTGTTTACATACCATTTCTGACGCATTACGGTTCGAACACTCGAACACCTATACGGACTCTCCTGCACAGTGGCAGATATGTAAATACGGCGTTTACATACCATTTCTTACGCATTAAGGTTCGAACACTCGAACACCTATGCGGATTCTCCTGCACAGTGGCAGATATGTAAATACGGCGTTTACATACCATTTCTCACGCATTAGGGTTCGAACAATCGAACACCTATGCGGATTCTCTTGCACAGTGGCAGATATGTAAATACGGCGTTTACATACCATTTCTCACGCATTAGGGTTCGAACACTCGAACAGCTATACGGATTCTCCTGCACAGTGGCAGATATGTAAATACGGCGTTTGCATACCATTTCTCACGCATTAGGGTTCGGACACTCGAACACCTACGCGGATTCTCCTGCACAGTGGCAGATATGTAGATACGGTGTTTCCATACCATTTCTGACGCATTACGGTTCGAACACTCGAACACCTATACGGATTCTCCTGCACAGTGGCAGATATGTAAATACGGCGTTTACATACCATTTCTGATGCATTACGGTTCGAACACTCGAACACCTATGCGGATTCTCCAGCACAGTGGCAGATATGTAAATACGGCGTTTACATACCATTTCTCACGCATTAGGGTTCGAACAGTCGAACACCTATGCGGATTCTCCTGCACAGTGGCAGATATGTAAATACGACGTTTACATACCATTTTTGACGCATTACGGTTCGAACACTTGAACAGCTATACGGATTCCCCGGCACAGTGGCAGATATGTAAATACGGCATTTACATACCATTTCTGACGCATTACGGTTCGAACACTCGAACAGCTATACGGATTCTCCCGCACAGTGGCAGATATGTAAATACGGCATTTACATACCATTTCTGACGCATTACGGTTCGTACACTCGAACACCTATACGGATTCTCCTGCACAGTGGCAGATATGTAAATACGGCGTTTACATACCATTTCTCACGCATTAGGGTTCGAACACTCGAAGACCTATACGGATTCTCCTGCACAGTGGCAGATATGTAAATACGGCGTTTACATACCATTTCTCACGCATTAAGGTTCGAACACTCGAACACCTATGCGGATTCTCCTGCACAGTGGCAGATATGTAAATACGGTGTGTACATACCATTTCTGACGCATTACGGTTCGAACACTCGAACACCTATACGGACTCTCCTGCACAGTGGCAGATATGTAAATACGGCGTTTACATACCATTTCTCACGCATTAAGGTTCGAACACTCGAACACCTATGCGGATTCTCCTGCACAGTGGCAGATATGTAAATACGGCGTTTACATACCATTTCTCACGCATTAGGGTTCGAACAATCGAACACCTATGCGGATTCTCTTGCACAGTGGCAGATATGTAAATACGGCGTTTACATACCATTTCTCACGCATTAGGGTTCGAACACTCGAACAGCTATACGGATTCTCCTGCACAGTGGCAGATATGTAAATACGGCGTTTGCATACCATTTCTCACGCATTAGGGTTCGAACACTCGAACACCTACGCGGATTCTCCTGCACAGTGGCAGATATGTAAATACGGTGTTTCCATACCATTTCTGACGCATTACGGTTCGAACACTCGAACACCTATACGGATTCTCCTGCACAGTGGCAGATATGTAAATACGGCGTTTACATACCATTTCTGACGCATTACGGTTCGAACACTCGAACACCTATGCGGATTCTCCTGCACAGTGGCAGATATGTAAATACGACGTTTACATACCATTTCTGACGCATTAGGGTTCGAACACTCGAACAGCTATACGGATTCTCCTGCACAGTGGCAGATATGTAAATACAGCATTTACATACCATTTCTGACGCATTACGGTTCGAACACTCGAACACCTATACGGATTCTCCTGCACAGTGGCAGATATGTAAATACGGCGTTTACATACCATTTCTCACGCGTTAGGGTTCGAACACTCGAACACCTATACGGATTCTCCTGCACAGTGGCAGATATGTAAATACGGCGTTTACATACCATTTCTCACGCATTAGGGTTCGAACACTCGAACACCTATACGGATTCTCCTGCACAGTGGCAGATATGTAAATACGGCGTTTACATACCATTTCTCACGCATTAAGGTTCGAACACTCGAACAGCTATACGGATTCTCCTGCACAGTGGCAGATATGTAAATACAGCATTTACATACCATTTCTGACGCATTACGGTTCGAACACTCGAACACCTATACGGATTCTCCTGCACAGTGGCAGATATGTAAATACGGCGTTTACATACCATTTCTCACGCATTAGGGTTCGAACACTCGAACACCTATACGGATTCTCCTGCACAGTGGCAGATATGTAAATACGGCGTTTACATACCATTTCTCACGCATTAAGGTTCGAACACTCGAACACCTATGCGGATTCTCCTGCACAGTGGCAGATATGTAAATACGGCGTTTACATACCATTTCTGACGCATTATTGTTCGAACACTCGAACAGCTATACGGATTCTCCTGCACAGTGGCAGATATGTAAATACGGAGTTTACATTCCATTTCTGACGCATTACGGTTCGAACACTCGAACACCTATGCGGATTCTCCAGCACAGTGGCAGATATGTAAATACGGCGTTTACATACCATTTCTCACGCATTAGGGTTCGAACAGTCGAACACCTATGCGGATTCTCCTGCACAGTGGCAGATATGTAAATACGACGTTTACATACCATTTCTGACGCATTACGGTTCGAACACTCGAACAGCTATACGGATTCTCCGGCACAGTGGCAGATATGTAAATACGGCATTTCCATACCATTTCTGACGCATTACGGTTCGAACACTCGAACAGCTATACGGATTCTCCCGCACAGTGGCAGATATGTAAATACGGCATTTACATACCATTTCTGACGCATTACGGTTCGAACACTCGAACACCTATACGGATTCTCCTACACAGTGGCAGATATGTAAATACGGCGTTTACATACCATTTCTCACGCATTAGGGTTCGAACACTCGAACACCTATACGGATTCTCCTGCACAGTGGTAGATATGTAAATACGGCGTTTACATACCATTTCTCACGCATTAAGGTTCGAACACTCGAACACCTATGAGGATTCTCCTGCACAGTGGCAGATATGTAAATACGGTGTTTACATACCATTTCTGACGCATTACGGTTCGAACACTCGAACACCTATACGGACTCTCCTGCACAGTGGCAGATATGTAAATACGGCGTTTACATACCATTTCTCACGCATTAAGGTTCGAACACTCGAACACCTATGCGGATTCTCCTGCACAGTGGCAGATATGTAAATACGGCGTTTACATACCATTTCTCACGCATTAGGGTTCGAACAATCGAACACCTATGCGGATTCTCTTGCACAGTGGCAGATATGTAAATACGGCGTTTACATACCATTTCTCACGCATTAGGGTTCGAACACTCGAACAGCTATACGGATTCTCCTGCACAGTGGCAGATATGTAAATACGGCGTTTGCATACCATTTCTCACGCATTAGGGTTCGGACACTCGAACACCTACGCGGATTCTCCTGCATAGTGGCAGATATGTAAATACGGTGTTTCCATACCATTTCTGACGCATTACGGTTCGAACACTCGAACACCTATACGGATTCTCCTGCACAGTGGCAGATATGTAAATACGGCGTTTACATACCATTTCTCACGCATTAAGGTTCGAACACTCGAACACCTATGCGGATTCTCCTGCACAGTGGCAGAAATGTAAATACGACGTTTACATACCATTTCTGACGCATTACGGTTCGAACAATCGAACAGCTATACGGATTCTCCTGCACAGTGGCAGATATGTAAATACGGCATTTACATACCATTTCTGACGCATTACGGTTCGAACACTCGAACACCTATACGGTTCTCCTGCACAGTGGCAGATATGTAAATACGGCTTTTACATACCATTTCTGACGCATTACGGTTCGAACACTCGAACACCTATGCGGATTCTCCAGCACAGTGGCAGATATGTAAATACGGCGTTTACATACCATTTCTCACGCATTAGGGTTCGAACAGTCGAACACCTATGCGGATTCTCCTGCACAGTGGCAGATATGTAAATACGACGTTTACATACCATTTCTGACGCATTACGGTTCGAACACTCGAACAGCTATACGGATTCTCCGGCACAGTGGCAGATATGTAAATACGGTATTTACATACCATTTCTGACGCATTACGGTTCGAACACTCGAACAGCTATACGGATTCTCCCGCACAGTGGCAGATATGTAAATACGGCATTTACATACCATTTCTGACGCATTACGGTTCGAACACTCGAACACCTATACGGATTCTCCTGCACAGTGGCAGATATGTAAATACGGCGTTTACATACCATTTCTCACGCATTAGGGTTCGAACACTCGAACACCTATACGGATTCTCCTGCACAGTGGCAGATATGTAAATACGGCGTTTACATACTATTTCTCACGCATTAAGGTTCGAACATTCGAACACCTATGCGGATTCTCCTGCACAGTGGCAGATATGTAAATACGGTGTTTACATACCATTTCTGACGCATTACGGTTCGAACACTCGAACACCTATACGGACTCTCCTGCACAGTGGCAGATATGTAAATACGGCGTTTACATACCATTTCTTACGCATTAAGGTTCGAACACTCGAACACCTATGCGGATTCTCCTGCACAGTGGCAGATATGTAAATACGGCGTTTACATACCATTTCTCACGCATTAGGGTTCGAACAATCGAACACCTATGCGGATTCTCTTGCACAGTGGCAGATATGTAAATACGGCGTTTACATACCATTTCTCACGCATTAGGGTTCGAACACTCGAACAGCTATACGGATTCTCCTGCACAGTGGCAGATATGTAAATACGGCGTTTGCATACCATTTCTCACGCATTAGGGTTCGGACACTCGAACACCTACGCGGATTCTCCTGCACAGTGGCAGATATGTAGATACGGTGTTTCCATACCATTTCTGACGCATTACGGTTCGAACACTCGAACACCTATACGGATTCTCCTGCACAGTGGCAGATATGTAAATACGGCGTTTACATACCATTTCTGATGCATTACGGTTCGAACACTCGAACACCTATGCGGATTCTCCAGCACAGTGGCAGATATGTAAATACGGCGTTTACATACCATTTCTCACGCATTAGGGTTCGAACAGTCGAACACCTATGCGGATTCTCCTGCACAGTGGCAGATATGTAAATACGACGTTTACATACCATTTTTGACGCATTACGGTTCGAACACTTGAACAGCTATACGGATTCCCCGGCACAGTGGCAGATATGTAAATACGGCATTTACATACCATTTCTGACGCATTACGGTTCGAACACTCGAACAGCTATACGGATTCTCCCGCACAGTGGCAGATATGTAAATACGGCATTTACATACCATTTCTGACGCATTACGGTTCGTACACTCGAACACCTATACGGATTCTCCTGCACAGTGGCAGATATGTAAATACGGCGTTTACATACCATTTCTCACGCATTAGGGTTCGAACACTCGAACACCTATACGGATTCTCCTGCACAGTGGCAGATATGTAAATACGGCGTTTACATACCATTTCTCACGCATTAAGGTTCGAACACTCGAACACCTATGCGGATTCTCCTGCACAGTGGCAGATATGTAAATACGGTGTGTACATACCATTTCTGACGCATTACGGTTCGAACACTCGAACACCTATACGGACTCTCCTGCACAGTGGCAGATATGTAAATACGGCGTTTACATACCATTTCTCACGCATTAAGGTTCGAACACTCGAACACCTATGCGGATTCTCCTGCACAGTGGCAGATATGTAAATACGGCGTTTACATACCATTTCTCACGCATTAGGGTTCGAACAATCGAACACCTATGCGGATTCTCTTGCACAGTGGCAGATATGTAAATACGGCGTTTACATACCATTTCTCACGCATTAGGGTTCGAACACTCGAACAGCTATACGGATTCTCCTGCACAGTGGCAGATATGTAAATACGGCGTTTGCATACCATTTCTCACGCATTAGGGTTCGAACACTCGAACACCTACGCGGATTCTCCTGCACAGTGGCAGATATGTAAATACGGTGTTTCCATACCATTTCTGACGCATTACGGTTCGAACACTCGAACACCTATACGGATTCTCCTGCACAGTGGCAGATATGTAAATACGGCGTTTACATACCATTTCTCACGCATTAAGGTTCGAACACTCGAACACCTATGCGGATTCTCCTGCACAGTGGCAGAAATGTAAATACGACGTTTACATACCATTTCTGACGCATTACGGTTCGAACAATCGAACAGCTATACGGATTCTCCTGCACAGTGGCAGATATGTAAATACGGCATTTACATACCATTTCTGACGCATTACGGTTCGAACACTCGAACACCTATACGGATTCTCCTGCACAGTGGCAGATATGTAAATACGGCTTTTACATACCATTTCTGACGCATTACGGTTCGAACACTCGAACACCTATGCGGATTCTCCAGCACAGTGGCAGATATGTAAATACGGCGTTTACATACCATTTCTCACGCATTAGGGTTCGAACAGTCGAACACCTATGCGGATTCTCCTGCACAGTGGCAGATATGTAAATACGACGTTTACATACCATTTCTGACGCATTACGGTTCGAACACTCGAACAGCTATACGGATTCTCCGGCACAGTGGCAGATATGTAAATACGGTATTTACATACCATTTCTGACGCATTACGGTTCGAACACTCGAACAGCTATACGGATTCTCCCGCACAGTGGCAGATATGTAAATACGGCATTTACATACCATTTCTGACGCATTACGGTTCGAACACTCGAACACCTATACGGATTCTCCTGCACAGTGGCAGATATGTAAATACGGCGTTTACATACCATTTCTCACGCATTAGGGTTCGAACACTCGAACACCTATACGGATTCTCCTGCACAGTGGCAGATATGTAAATACGGCGTTTACATACTATTTCTCACGCATTAAGGTTCGAACATTCGAACACCTATGCGGATTCTCCTGCACAGTGGCAGATATGTAAATACGGTGTTTACATACCATTTCTGACGCATTACGGTTCGAACACTCGAACACCTATACGGACTCTCCTGCACAGTGGCAGATATGTAAATACGGCGTTTACATACCATTTCTTACGCATTAAGGTTCGAACACTCGAACACCTATGCGGATTCTCCTGCACAGTGGCAGATATGTAAATACGGCGTTTACATACCATTTCTCACGCATTAGGGTTCGAACAATCGAACACCTATGCGGATTCTCTTGCACAGTGGCAGATATGTAAATACGGCGTTTACATACCATTTCTCACGCATTAGGGTTCGAACACTCGAACAGCTATACGGATTCTCCTGCACAGTGGCAGATATGTAAATACGGCGTTTGCATACCATTTCTCACGCATTAGGGTTCGGACACTCGAACACCTACGCGGATTCTCCTGCACAGTGGCAGATATGTAGATACGGTGTTTCCATACCATTTCTGACGCATTACGGTTCGAACACTCGAACACCTATACGGATTCTCCTGCACAGTGGCAGATATGTAAATACGGCGTTTACATACCATTTCTGATGCATTACGGTTCGAACACTCGAACACCTATGCGGATTCTCCAGCACAGTGGCAGATATGTAAATACGACGTTTACATACCATTTCTCACGCATTAGGGTTCGAACAGTCGAACACCTATGCGGATTCTCCTGCACAGTGGCAGATATGTAAATACGACGTTTACATACCATTTTTGACGCATTACGGTTCGAACACTTGAACAGCTATACGGATTCCCCGGCACAGTGGCAGATATGTAAATACGGCATTTACATACCATTTCTGACGCATTACGGTTCGAACACTCGAACAGCTATACGGATTCTCCCGCACAGTGGCAGATATGTAAATACGGCATTTACATACCATTTCTGACGCATTACGGTTCGTACACTCGAACACCTATACGGATTCTCCTGCACAGTGGCAGATATGTAAATACGGCGTTTACATACCATTTCTCACGCATTAGGGTTCGAACACTCGAACACCTATACGGATTCTCCTGCACAGTGGCAGATATGTAAATACGGCGTTTACATACCATTTCTCACGCATTAAGGTTCGAACACTCGAACACCTATGCGGATTCTCCTGCACAGTGGCAGATATGTAAATACGGTGTGTACATACCATTTCTGACGCATTACGGTTCGAACACTCGAACACCTATACGGACTCTCCTGCACAGTGGCAGATATGTAAATACGGCGTTTACATACCATTTCTCACGCATTAAGGTTCGAACACTCGAACACCTATGCGGATTCTCCTGCACAGTGGCAGATATGTAAATACGGCGTTTACATACCATTTCTCACGCATTAGGGTTCGAACAATCGAACACCTATGCGGATTCTCTTGCACAGTGGCAGATATGTAAATACGGCGTTTACATACCATTTCTCACGCATTAGGGTTCGAACACTCGAACAGCTATACGGATTCTCCTGCACAGTGGCAGATATGTAAATACGGCGTTTGCATACCATTTCTCACGCATTAGGGTTCGAACACTCGAACACCTACGCGGATTCTCCTGCACAGTGGCAGATATGTAAATACGGTGTTTCCATACCATTTCTGACGCATTACGGTTCGAACACTCGAACACCTATACGGATTCTCCTGCACAGTGGCAGATATGTAAATACGGCGTTTACATACCATTTCTCACGCATTAAGGTTCGAACACTCGAACACCTATGCGGATTCTCCTGCACAGTGGCAGATATGTAAATACGACTTTTACATACCATTTCTGACGCATTACGGTTCGAACA
Source organism: Camellia sinensis (assembly GCF_055761805.1). Taxonomy (NCBI): domain Eukaryota; kingdom Viridiplantae; phylum Streptophyta; class Magnoliopsida; order Ericales; family Theaceae; genus Camellia; species Camellia sinensis. The sequence goes on from NC_138965.1 coordinate 51,385,663, forward strand.
CTCGAACAGCTATACGGATTCTCCTCCACAGTGGCAGATATGTAAATACAGCATTTACATACCATTTCTGACGCATTACGGTTCGAACACTCGAACACCTATACGGATTCTCCTGCACAGTGGCAGATATGTAAATACGGCGTTTACATACCATTTCTCACGCGTTAGGGTTCGAACACTCGAACACCTATGCGGATTCTCTTGCACAGTGGCAGATATGTAAATACGGCGTTTACATACCATTTCTCATGCATTAGGGTTCGAACACTCGAACACCTATACGGATTCTCCTGCATAGTGGCAGATATGTAAATACGGCGTTTGCATACCATTTCTCACGCATGAGGGTTCGATCACTCGAACACCTATACGGATTCTCCTGCACAGTGGCAGATATGTAAATACGGCGTTTACATACCATTTCTGACGCATTACGGTTCGAACACTCGAACACCTATACGGACTCTCCTGCACAGTGGCAGATATGTAAATACGGCGTTTACATACCATTTCTGACGCATTACGGTTCGAACACTCGAACAGCAATACGGATTCTCCTGCACAGTGGCAGATATGTAAATACGGCGTTTACATACCATTTCTCACGCATTAAGGTTCGAACACTCGAACACCTATGCGGATTCTCCTGCAAAGTGGCAGATATGTAGATACGGTGTTTACACACCATTTCTGACGCATTACGGTTCGAAAACTCGAACAGCTATATGGATTCTCCTGCACAGTGGCAGATATGTAAATACGGCGTTTACATACCATTTCTGACGCATTACGGTTCGAACACTCGAACACCTATACGGATTCTCCTGCACAGTGGCAGATATGTAAATACGGCATTTACATACCATTTCTGACGCATTACGGTTCGAACACTCGAAAACCTATACGGATTCTCCTGCACAGTGGCAGATATGTAACTACGGCGTTTACATGCCATTTCTCACGCATTAGGGTTCGAACACTCGAACACCTATACGGATTCTCCTCCACAGTGGCAGATATGTAAATACGCCGTTTACATACCATTTCTCACGCATTAAGGTTCGAACACTCGAACACCTATGCGGATTCTCCTGCACAGTGGCAGATATGTAAATACGGCGTTTACATACCATTTCTGACGCATTATTGTTCGAACACTAGAACAGCTATACTGATTCTCCTGCACAGTGGCAGATATGTAAATACGGCGTTTACATACCATTTCTCACGCATTAGGGTTCGAACACTCGAACACCTATACGGATTCTCCTGCACAGTGGCAGATATGTAAATACGGCGTTTACATACCATTTCTCACGCATTAAGGTTCGAACACTCGAACACCTATGCGGATTCTCCTGCACAGTGGCAGATATGTAAATACGGCGTTTACATACCATTTCTGACGCATTATTGTTCGAACACTCGAACAGCTATACGGATTCTCCTGCACAGTGGCAGATATGTAAATACGGCGTTTACATACCATTTCTGACGCATTACGGTTCGAACACTCGAACACCTATGCGGATTCTCCAGCACAGTGGCAGATATGTAAATACGGCGTTTACATACCATTTCTCACGCATTAGGGTTCGAACAGTCGAACACCTATGCGGATTCTCCTGCACAGTGCCAGATATGTAAATACGACGTTTACATACCATTTCTGACGCATTACGGTTCGAACACTCGAACAGCTATACGGATTCTCCGGCACAGTGGCAGATACGTAAATACGGCATTTACATACCATTTCTAACGCATTACGGTTCGAACACTCGAACACCTATACGGATTCTCCTGCACAGTGGCAGATATGTAAATACGGCGTTTACATACCAATTCTCACGCATTAGGGTTCGAACACTCGAACACCTATACGGATTCTCCTGCACAGTGGCAGATATGTAAATACGGCGTTTACAAACCATTTCTCACGCATTAAGGTTCGAACACTCGAACACCTATACGGATTCTCCTGCACAGTGGCAGATATGTAAATACGGCGTTTACATACCATTTCTGACGCATTACGGTTCGAACACTCGAACACCTATACGGACTCTCCTGCACAGTGGCAGATATGTAAATACGGCGTTTACATACCATTTCTGACGCATTACGGTTCGAACACTCGAACAGCAATACGGATTCTCCTGCACAGTGGCAGATATGTAAATACGGCGTTTACATACCATTTCTCACGCATTAAGGTTCGAACACTCGAACACCTATGCGGATTCTCCTGCAAAGTGGCAGATATGTAGATACGGCGTTTACACACCATTTCTGACGCATTACGGTTCGAACACTCGAACAGCTATATGGATTCTCCTGCACAGTGGCAGATATGTAAATACGGCGTTTACATACCATTTCTGACGCATTACGGTTCGAACACTCGAACACCTATACGGATTCTCCTGCACAGTGGCAGATATGTAAATACGGCATTTACATACCATTTCTGACGCATTACGGTTCGAACACTCGAACACCTATACGGATTCTCCTGCACAGTGGCAGATATGTAAATACGGCGTTTACATGCCATTTCTCACGCATTAGGGTTCGAACACTCGAACACCTATACGGATTCTCCTCCACAGTGGCAGATATGTAAATACGCCGTTTACATACCATTTCTCACGCATTAAGGTTCGAACACTCGAACACCTATACGGACTCTCCTGCACAGTGGCAGATATGTAAATACGGCGTTTACATACCATTTCTGACGCATTATTGTTCGAACACTAGAACAGCTATACTGATTCTCCTGCACAGTGGCAGATATGTAAATACGGCGTTTACATACCATTTCTCACGCATTAGGGTTCGAACACTCGAACACCTATACGGATTCTCCTGCACAGTGGCAGATATGTAAATACGGCGTTTACATACCATTTCTCACGCATTAAGGTTCGAACACTCGAACACCTATGCGGATTCTCCTGCACAGTGGCAGATATGTAAATACGGCGTTTACATACCATTTCTGACGCATTATTGTTCGAACACTCGAACAGCTATACGGATTCTCCTGCACAGTGGCAGATATGTAAATACGGCGTTTACATACCATTTCTGACGCATTACGGTTCGAACACTCGAACACCTATGCGGATTCTCCAGCACAGTGGCAGATATGTAAATACGGCGTTTACATACCATTTCTCACGCATTAGGGTTCGAACAGTCGAACACCTATGCGGATTCTCCTGCACAGTGCCAGATATGTAAATACGACGTTTACATACCATTTCTGACGCATTACGGTTCGAACACTCGAACAGCTATACGGATTCTCCGGCACAGTGGCAGATACGTAAATACGGCATTTACATACCATTTCTGACGCATTACGGTTCGAACACTCGAACACCTATACGGATTCTCCTGCACAGTGGCAGATATGTAAATACGGCGTTTACATACCAATTCTCACGCATTAGGGTTCGAACACTCGAACACCTATACGGATTCTCCTGCACAGTGGCAGATATGTAAATACGGCGTTTACAAACCATTTCTCACGCATTAAGGTTCGAACACTCGAACACCTATGCGGATTCTCCTGCATAGTGGCAGATATGTAAATACGGCGTTTACATACCATTTCTGACGCATTATTGTTCGAACACTCGAACAGCTATACGGATTCTCCTGCACAGTGGCAGATATGTAAATACGGCGTTTACATACCATTTCTGACGCATTACGGTTCGAACACTCCAACAGCAATACGGATTCTCCTGCACAGTGGCAGATATGTAAATACGGCGTTTACATACCATTTCTCACGCATTAAGGTTCGAACACTCGAACACCTATGCGGATTCTCCTGCAAAGTGGCAGATATGTAGATACGGCGTTTACACACCATTTCTGACGCATTACGGTTCGAACACTCGAACAGCTATATGGATTCTCCTGCACAGTGGCAGATATGTAAATACGGCGTTTACATACCATTTCTGACGCATTACGGTTCGAACACTCGAACACCTATACGGATTCTCCTGCACAGTGGCAGATATGTAAATACGGCATTTACATACCATTTCTGACGCATTACGGTTCGAACACTCGAACACCTATACGGATTCTCCTGCACAGTGCCAGATATGTAAATACGGCGTTTACATGCCATTTCTCACGCATTAGGGTTCGAACACTCGAACACCTATACGGATTCTCCTCCACAGTGGCAGATATGTAAATACGCCGTTTACATACCATTTCTCACGCATTAAGGTTCGAACACTCGAACACCTATGCGGATTCTCCTGCACAGTGGCAGATATGTAAATACGGCGTTTACATACCATTTCTCACGCATTATTGTTCGAACACTAGAACAGCTATACTGATTCTCCTGCACAGTGGCAGATATGTAAATACGGCGTTTACATACCATTTCTCACGCATTAGGGTTCGAACACTTGAACACCTATAGGGATTCTCCTGCACAGTGGCAGATATGTAAATACGGCGTTTACATACCATTTCTCACGCATTAAGGTTCGAACACTCGAACACCTATGCGGATTCTCCTGCACAGTGGCAGATATGTAAATACGGCGTTTACATACCATTTCTGACGCATTATTGTTCGAACACTCGAACAGCTATACGGATTCTGCTGCACAGTGGCAGATATGTAAATACGGCGTTTACATACCATTTCTGACGCATTACGGTTCGAACACTCGAACACCTATGCGGATTCTCCAGCACAGTGGCAGATATGTAAATACGGCGTTTACATACCATTTCTTACGCATTAGGGTTCGAACAGTCGAACACCTATGCGGATTCTCCTGCACAGTGCCAGATATGTAAATACGACGTTTACATACCATTTCTGACGCATTACGGTTCGAACACTCGAACAGCTATACGGATTCTCCGGCACAGTGGCAGATACGTAAATACGGCATTTACATACCATTTCTGACGCATTACGGTTCGAACACTCGAACACCTATACGGATTCTCCTGCACAGTGGCAGATATGTAAATACGGCGTTTACATACCAATTCTCACGCATTAGGGTTCGAACACTCGAACACCTATACGGATTCTCCTGCACAGTGGCAGATATGTAAATACGGCGTTTACAAACCATTTCTCACGCATTAAGGTTCGAACACTCGAACACCTATGCGGATTCTCCTGCATAGTGGCAGATATGTAAATACGGCGTTTACATACCATTTCTGACGCATTATTGTTCGAACACTCGAACAGCTATACGGATTCTCCTGCACAGTGGCAGATATGTAAATACGGCGTTTACATACCATTTCTGACGCATTACGGTTCGAACACTCGAACACCTATACGGACTCTCCTGCACAGTGGCAGATATGTAAATACGGCGTTTACATACCATTTCTCACGCATTAAGGTTCGAACACTCGAACACCTATGCGGATTCTCCTGCACAGTGGCAGATATGTAAATACGGCGTTTACATACCATTTCTCACGCATTAGGGTTCGAACAATCGAACACCTATGCGGATTCTCTTGCACAGTGGCAGATATGTAAATACGGCGTTTACATACCATTTCTCACGCATTAGGGTTCGAACACTCGAACAGCTATACGGATTCTCCTGCACAGTGGCAGATATGTAAATACGGCGTTTGCATACCATTTCTCACGCATTAGGGTTCGAACACTCGAACACCTACGCGGATTCTCCTGCACAGTGGCAGATATGTAAATACGGTGTTTCCATACCATTTCTGACGCATTACGGTTCGAACACTCGAACACCTATACGGATTCTCCTGCACAGTGGCAGATATGTAAATACGGCGTTTACATACCATTTCTCACGCATTAAGGTTCGAACACTCGAACACCTATGCGGATTCTCCTGCACAGTGGCAGATATGTAAATACGACGTTTACATACCATTTCTGACGCATTACGGTTCGAACACTCGAACAGCTATACGGATTCTCCTGCACAGTGGCAGATATGTAAATACAGCATTTACATACCATTTCTGACGCATTACGGTTCGAACACTCGAACACCTATACGGATTCTCCTGCACAGTGGCAGATATGTAAATACGGCGTTTACATACCATTTCTCACGCGTTAGGGTTCGAACACTCGAACACCTATGCGGATTCTCTTGCACAGTGGCAGATATGTAAATACGGCGTTTACATACCATTTCTCATGCATTAGGGTTCGAACACTCGAACACCTATACGGATTCTCCTGCATAGTGGCAGATATGTAAATACGGCGTTTGCATACCATTTCTCACGCATTAGGGTTCGATCACTCGAACACCTATACGGATTCTCCTGCACAGTGGCAGATATGTAAATACGGCGTTTACATACCATTTCTGACGCATTACGGTTCGAACACTCGAACACCTATACGGACTCTCCTGCACAGTGGCAGATATGTAAATACGGCGTTTACATACCATTTCTGACGCATTACGGTTCGAACACTCGAACAGCAATACGGATTCTCCTGCACAGTGGCAGATATGTAAATACGGCGTTTACATACCATTTCTCACGCATTAAGGTTCGAACACTCGAACACCTATGCGGATTCTCCTGCAAAGTGGCAGATATGTAGATACGGCGTTTACACACCATTTCTGACGCATTACGGTTCGAACACTCGAACAGCTATATGGATTCTCCTGCACAGTGGCAGATATGTAAATACGGCGTTTACATACCATTTCTGACGCATTACGGTTCGAACACTCGAACACCTATACGGATTCTCCTGCACAGTGGCAGATATGTAAATACGGCATTTACATACCATTTCTGACGCATTACGGTTCGAACACTCGAACACCTATACGGATTCTCCTGCACAGTGGCAGATATGTAAATACGGCGTTTACATGCCATTTCTCACGCATTAGGGTTCGAACACTCGAACACCTATACGGATTCTCCTCCACAGTGGCAGATATGTAAATACGCCGTTTACATACCATTTCTCACGCATTAAGGTTCGAACACTCGAACACCTATGCGGATTCTCCTGCATAGTGGCAGATATGTAAATACGGCGTTTACATACCATTTCTGACGCATTATTGTTCGAACACTAGAACAGCTATACTGATTCTCCTGCACAGTGGCAGATATGTAAATACGGCGTTTACATACCATTTCTCACGCATTAGGGTTCGAACACTCGAACACCTATACGGATTCTCCTGCACAGTGGCAGATATGTAAATACGGCGTTTACATACCATTTCTCACGCATTAAGGTTCGAACACTCGAACACCTATGCGGATTCTCCTGCACAGTGGCAGATATGTAAATACGGCGTTTACATACCATTTCTGACGCATTATTGTTCGAACACTCGAACAGCTATACGGATTCTCCTGCACAGTGGCAGATATGTAAATACGGCGTTTACATACCATTTCTGACGCATTACGGTTCGAACACTCGAACACTTATGCGGATTCTCCAGCACAGTGGCAGATATGTAAATACGGCGTTTACATACCATTTCTCACGCATTAGGGTTCGAACAGTCGAACACCTATGCGGATTCTCCTGCACAGTGCCAGATATGTAAATACGACGTTTACATACCATTTCTGACGCATTACGGTTCGAACACTCGAACACCTATACGGATTCTCCGGCACAGTGGCAGATACGTAAATACGGCATTTACATACCATTTCTGACGCATTACGGTTCGAACACTCGAACACCTATACGGATTCTCCTGCACAGTGGCAGATATGTAAATACGGCGTTTACATACCAATTCTCACGCATTAGGGTTCGAACACTCGAACACCTATACGGATTCTCCTGCACAGTGGCAGATATGTAAATACGGCGTTTACAAACTATTTCTCACGCATTAAGGTTCGAACACTCGAACACCTATGCGGATTCTCCTGCATAGTGGCAGATATGTAAATACGGCGTTTACATACCATTTCTGACGCATTATTGTTCGAACACTCGAACAGCTATACGGATTCTCCTGCACAGTGGCAGATATGTAAATACGGCGTTTACATACCATTTCTGACGCATTACGGTTCGAACACTCGAACACCTATGCGGATTCTCCTGCACAGTGGCAGCTATGTAAATACGGCGTTTACATACCATTTCTCACGCATTATGGTTCGAACACTCGAACACCTATACGGATTCTCCTGCACAGTGGCAGATATGTAAATACGGCGTTTACATACCATTTCTCACGCATTAAGGTTCGAACACTCGAACACCTATGCGGATTCTCCGGCACAGTGGCAGATATGTAAATACGGTGTTTACATACCATTTCTGACGCATTACGGTTCGAACACTCGAACACCTATACGGACTCTCCTGCACAGTGCCAGATACGTAAATACGGCGTTTACATACCATTTCTCACGCATTAAGGTTCGAACACTCGAACACCTATGCGGATTCTCCTGCACAGTGGCAGATATGTAAATACGGCGTTTACATACCATTTCTCACGCATTAGGGTTCGAACAATCGAACACCTACGCGGATTCTCTTGCACAGTGGCAGATATGTAAATACGGCGTTTACATACCATTTCTCACGCATTAGGGTTCGAACACTCGAACAGCTATACGGATTCTCCTGCACAGTGGCAGATATGTAAATACGGCGTTTGCAAACCATTTCGCACGCATTAGGGTTCGAACACTCGAACACCTACGCGGATTCTCCTGCACAGTGGCAGATATGTAAATACGGTGTTTCCATACCATTTCTGACGCATTACGGTTCGAACACTCGAACACCTATACGGATTCTCCTGCACAGTGGCAGATATGTAAATACGGCGTTTACATACCATTTCTGACGCATTACGGTTCGAACACTCGAACACCTATACGGATTCTCCTGCACAGTGGAAGATATGTAAATACGGCGTTTACATACCATTTCTCACGCATTAGGGTTCGAACACTCGAACACCTATACGGATTCTCCTGCACAGTGGCAGATATGTAAATACGGCGTTTACATACCATTTCTCACGCATTAAGGTTCGAACACTCGAACACCTATGCGGATTCTCCTGCACAGTGGCAGATATGTAAATACGGTGTTTACATACCATTTCTGACGCATTACGGTTCGAACACTCGAACACCTATACGGACTCTCCTGCACAGTGGCAGATATGTAAATACGGCGTTTACATACCATTTCTCACGCATTAAGGTTCGAACACTCGAACACCTATGCGGATTCTCCTGCACAGTGGCAGATATGTAAATACGGCGTTTACATACCATTTCTCACGCATTAGGGTTCGAACAATCGAACACCTATGCGGATTCTCTTGCACAGTGGCAGATATGTAAATACGGCGTTTACATACCATTTCTCACGCATTAGGGTTCGAACACTCGAACAGCTATACGGATTCTCCTGCACAGTGGCAGATATGTAAATACGGCGTTTGCATACCATTTCTCACGCATTAGGGTTCGAACACTCGAACACCTACGCGGATTCTCCTGCACAGTGGCAGATATGTAAATACGGTGTTTCCATACCATTTCTGACGCATTACGGTTCGAACACTCGAACACCTATACGGATTCTCCTGCACAGTGGCAGATATGTAAATACGGCGTTTACATACCGTTTCTCACGCATTAAGGTTCGAACACTCGAACACCTATGCGGATTCTCCTGCACAGTGGCAGATATGTAAATACGACGTTTACATACCATTTCTGACGCATTACGGTTCGAACACTCGAACAGCTATACGGATTCTCCTGCACAGTGGCAGATATGTAAATACGGCATTTACATACCATTTCTGACGCATTACGGTTCGAACACTCGAACACCTATACGGATTCTCCTGCACAGTGGCAGATATGTAAATACGGCGTTTACATACCATTTCTCACGCATTAGGGTTCGAACACCTATGCGGATTCTCCTGCACAGTGGCAGATATGTAAATACGGCGTTTACATACCATTTCTGACGCATTACGGTTCGAACACTCGAACACCTATGCGGATTCTCCTGCACAGTGGCAGATATGTAAATACGGCGTTTACATACCATTTCTCACGCATTAGGGTTCGAACACTCGAACACCTATGCGGATTCTCTTGCACAGTGGCAGATATGTAAATACGGCGTTTACATACCATTTCTCACGCATTAGGGTTCGAACACTCGAACACCTATACGGATTCTCCTGCATAGTGGCAGACATGTAAATACGGCGTTTGCATACCATTTCTCACGCATTAGGGTTCGATCACTCGAACACCTATACGGATTCTCCTGCACAGTGGCAGATATGTAAATACGGCGTTTACATACCATTTCTGACGCATTACGGTTCGAACACTCGAACACCTATACGGACTCTCCTGCACAGTGGCAGATATGTAAATACGGCGTTTACATACCATTTCTGACGCATTACGGTTCGAACACTCGAACAGCAGTACGGATTCTCCTGCACAGTGGCAGATATGTAAATACGGCGTTTACATACCATTTCTCACGCATTAAGGTTCGAACACTCGAACACCTATGCGGATTCTCCTGCACAGTGGCAGATATGTAGATACGGCGTTTACACACCATTTCTGACGCATTACGGTTCGAACACTCGAACAGCTATATGGATTCTCCTGCACAGTGGCAGATATGTAAATACGGCGTTTACATACCATTTCTGACGCATTACGGTTCGAACACTCGAACACCTATACGGATTCTCCTACACAGTGGCAGATATGTAAATACGGCATTTACATACCATTTCTGACGCATTACGGTTCGAACACTCGAACACCTATACGGATTCTCCTGCACAGTGGCAGATATGTAAATACGGCGTTTACATACCATTTCTCACGCATTAGGGTTCGAACACTCGAACACCTATACGGATTCTCCTCCACAGTGGCAGATATGTAAATACGCCGTTTACATACCATTTCTCACGCATTAAGGTTCGAACACTCGAACACCTATGCGGATTCTCCTGCACAGTGGCAGATATGTAAATTCGGCGTTTACATACCATTTCTGACGCATTATTGTTCGAACACTAGAACAGCTATACTGATTCTCCTGCACAGTGGCAGATATGTAAATACGGCGTTTACATACCATTTCTCACGCATTAGGGTTCGAACACTCGAACACCTATACGGATTCTCCTGCACAGTGGCAGATATGTAAATACGGCGTTTACATACCATTTCTCACGCATTAAGGTTCGAACACTCGAACACCTATGCGGATTCTCCTGCACAGTGGCAGATATGTAAATACGGCGTTTACATACCATTTCTGACGCATTATTGTTCGAACAATCGAACAGCTATACGGATTCTCCTGCACAGTGGCAGATATGTAAATACGGCGTTTACATACCATTTCTGACGCATTACGGTTCGAACACTCGAACACCTATGCGGATTCTCCAGCACAGTGGCAGATATGTAAATACGGCGTTTACATACCATTTCTCACGCATTAGGGTTCGAACAGTCGAACACCTATGCGGATTCTCCTGCACAGTGGCAGATATGTAAATACGACGTTTACATACCATTTCTGACGCATTACGGTTCGAACACTCGAACAGCTATACGGATTCTCCGGCACAGTGGCAGATACGTAAATACGGCATTTACATACCATTTCTGACGCATTACGGTTCGAACACTCGAACACCTATACGGATTCTCCTGCACAGTGGCAGATATGTAAATACGGCGTTTACATACCAATTCTCACGCATTAGGGTTCGAACACTCGAACACCTATACGGATTCTCCTGCACAGTGGCAGATATGTAAATACGGCGTTTACAAACCATTTCTCACGCATTAAGGTTCGAACACTCGAACACCTATGCGGATTCTCCTGCATAGTGGCAGATATGTAAATACGGCGTTTACATACCATTTCTGACGCATTATTGTTCGAACACTCGAACAGCTATACGGATTCTCCTGCACAGTGGCAGATATGTAAATACGGCGTTTAGATACCATTTCTGACGCATTACGGTTCGAACACTCGAACACCTATGCGGATTCTCCTGCACAGTGGCAGATATGTAAATACGGCGTTTACATACCATTTCTCACGCATTATGGTTCGAACACTCGAACACCTATACGGATTCTCCTGCAGAGAGGCAGATATGTAAATACGGCGTTTACATACCATTTCTCACGCATTAAGGTTCGAACACTCGAACACCTATGCGGATTCTCCGGCACAGTGGCAGATATGTAAATACGGTGTTTACATACCATTTCTGACGCATTACGGTTCGAACACTCGAACACCTATACGGACTCTCCTGCACAGTGGCAGATATGTAAATACGGCGTTTACATACCATTTCTCACGCATTAGGGTTCGAACAATCGAACACCTACGCGGATTCTCTTGCACAGTGGCAGATATGTAAATACGGCGTTTACATACCATTTCTCACGCATTAGGGTTCGAACACTCGAACAGCTATACGGATTCTCCTGCACAGTGGCAGATATGTAAATACGGCGTTTGCAAACCATTTCGCACGCATTAGGGTTCGAACACTCGAACACCTACGCGGATTCTCCTGCACAGTGGCAGATATGTAAATACGGTGTTTCCATACCATTTCTGACGCATTACGGTTCGAACACTCGAACACCTATACGGATTCTCCTGCACAGTGGCAGAGTTGTAAATACGGCGTTTACATACCATTTCTCACGCATTAAGGTTCGAACACTCGGACACCTATGCGGATTCTCCTGCACAGTGGCAGATATGTAAATACGGCGTTTACATACCATTTCTGACGCATTACGGTTCGAACACTCGAACACCTATACGGATTCTCCTGCACAGTGGCAGATATGTAAATACGGCGTTTACATACCATTTCTCACGCATTAGGGTTCGAACACTCGAACACCTATACGGATTCTCCTGCACAGTGGCAGATATGTAAATACGGCGTTTACATACCATTTCTCACGCATTAAGGTTCGAACACTCGAACACCTATGCGGATTCTCCTGCACAGTGGCAGATATGTAAATACGGTGTTTACATACCATTTCTGACGCATTACGGTTCGAACACTCGAACACCTATACGGACTCTCCTGCACAGTGGCAGATATGTAAATACGGCGTTTACATACCATTTCTCACGCATTAAGGTTCGAACACTCGAACACCTATGCGGATTCTCCTGCACAGTGGCAGATATGTAAATACGGCGTTTACATACCATTTCTCACGCATTAGGGTTCGAACAATCGAACACCTATGCGGATTCTCTTGCACAGTGGCAGATATGTAAATACGGCGTTTACATACCATTTCTCACGCATTAGGGTTCGAACACTCGAACAGCTATACGGATTCTCCTGCACAGTGGCAGATATGTAAATACGGCGTTTGCATACCATTTCTCACGCATTAGGGTTCGAACACTCGAACACCTACGCGGATTCTCCTGCACAGTGGCAGATATGTAAATACGGTGTTTCCATACCATTTCTGACGCATTACGGTTCGAACACTCGAACACCTATACGGATTCTCCTGCACAGTGGCAGATATGTAAATACGGCGTTTACATACCGTTTCTCACGCATTAAGGTTCGAACACTCGAACACCTATGCGGATTCTCCTGCACAGTGGCAGATATGTAAATACGACGTTTACATACCATTTCTGACGCATTACGGTTCGAACACTCGAACAGCTATACGGATTCTCCTACACAGTGGCAGATATGTAAATACGGCATTTACATACCATTTCTGACGCATTACGGTTCGAACACTCGAACACCTATACGGATTCTCCTGCACAGTGGCAGATATGTAAATACGGCGTTTACATACCATTTCTCACGCATTAGGGTTCGAACACCTATGCGGATTCTCCTGCACAGTGGCAGATATGTAAATACGGCGTTTACATACCATTTCTGACGCATTACGGTTCGAACACTCGAACACCTATGCGGATTCTCCTGCACAGTGGCAGATATGTAAATACGGCGTTTACATACCATTTCTCACGCATTAGGGTTCGAATACTCGAACACCTATGCGGATTCTCTTGCACAGTGGCAGATATGTAAATACGGCGTTTACATACCATTTCTCACGCATTAGGGTTCGAACACTCGAACACCTATACGGATTCTCCTGCATAGTGGCAGACATGTAAATACGGCGTTTGCATACCATTTCTCACGCATTAGGGTTCGATCACTCGAACACCCATACGGATTCTCCTGCACAGTGGCAGATATGTAAATACGGCGTTTACATACCATTTCTGACGCATTACGGTTCGAACACTCGAACACCTATACGGACTCTCCTGCACAGTGGCAGATATGTAAATACGGCGTTTACATACCATTTCTGACGCATTACGGTTCGAACACTCGAACAGCAATACGGATTCTCCTGCACAGTGGCAGATATGTAAATACGGCGTTTACATACCATTTCTCACGCATTAAGGTTCGAACACTCGAACACCTATGCGGATTCTCCTGCACAGTGGCAGATATGTAGATACGGCGTTTACACACCATTTCTGACGCATTACGGTTCGAACACTCGAACAGCTATATGGATTCTCCTGCACAGTGGCAGATATGTAAATACGGCGTTTACATACCATTTCTGACGCATTACGGTTCGAACACTCGAACACCTATACGGATTCTCCTGCACAGTGGCAGATATGTAAATACGGCATTTACATACCATTTCTGACGCATTACGGTTCGAACACTCGAACACCTATACGGATTCTCCTGCACAGTGGCAGATATGTAAATACGGCGTTTACATACCATTTCTCACGCATTAGGGTTCGAACACTCGAACACCTATACGGATTCTCCTCCACAGTGGCAGATATGTAAATACGCCGTTTACATACCATTTCTCACGCATTAAGGTTCGAACACTCGAACACCTATGCGGATTCTCCTGCACAGTGGCAGATATGTAAATACGGCGTTTACATACCATTTCTCACGCATTATTGTTCGAACACTAGAACAGCTATACTGATTCTCCTGCACAGTGGCAGATATGTAAATACGGCGTTTACATACCATTTCTCACGCATTAGGGTTCGAACACTCGAACACCTATACGGATTCTCCTGCACAGTGGCAGATATGTAAATACGGCGTTTACATACCATTTCTCACGCATTAAGGTTCGAACACTCGAACACCTATGCGGATTCTCCTGCACAGTGGCAGATATGTAAATACGGCGTTTACATACCATTTCTGACGCATTATTGTTCGAACAATCGAACAGCTATACGGATTCTCCTGCACAGTGGCAGATATGTAAATACGGCGTTTACATACCATTTCTGACGCATTACGGTTCGAACACTCGAACACCTATGCGGATTCTCCAGCACAGTGGCAGATATGTAAATACGGCGTTTACATACCATTTCTCACGCATTAGGGTTCGAACAGTCGAACACCTATGCGGATTCTCCTGCACAGTGGCAGATATGTAAATACGACGTTTACATACCATTTCTGACGCATTACGGTTCGAACACTCGAACAGCTATACGGATTCTCCGGCACAGTGGCAGATACGTAAATACGGCATTTACATACCATTTCTGACGCATTTCGGTTCGAACACTCGAACACCTATACGGATTCTCCTGCACAGTGGCAGATATGTAAATACGGCGTTTACATACCAATTCTCACGCATTAGGGTTCGAACACTCGAACACCTATACGGATTCTCCTGCACAGTGGCAGATATGTAAATACGGCGTTTACAAACCATTTCTCACGCATTAAGGTTCGAACACTCGAACACCTATGCGGATTCTCCTGCATAGTGGCAGATATGTAAATACGGCGTTTACATACCATTTCTGACGCATTATTGTTCGAACACTCGAACAGCTATACGGATTCTCCTGCACAGTGGCAGATATGTAAATACGGCGTTTACATACCATTTCTGACGCATTACGGTTCGAACACTCGTACACCTATGCGGATTCTCCTGCACAGTGGCAGATATGTAAATACGGCGTTTACATACCATTTCTCACGCATTATGGTTCGAACACTCGAACACCTATACGGATTCTCCTGCAGAGTGGCAGATATGTAAATACGGCGTTTACATACCATTTCTCACGCATTAAGGTTCGAACACTCGAACACCTATGCGGATTCTCCGGCACAGTGGCAGATATGTAAATACGGTGTTTACATACCATTTCTGACGCATTACGGTTCGAACACTCGAACACCTATACGGACTCTCCTGCACAGTGGCAGATATGTAAATACGGCGTTTACATACCATTTCTCACGCATTAGGGTTCGAACAATCGAACACCTACGCGGATTCTCTTGCACAGTGGCAGATATGTAAATACGGCGTTTACATACCATTTCTCACGCATTAGGGTTCGAACACTCGAACAGCTATACGGATTCTCCTGCACAGTGGCAGATATGTAAATACGGCGTTTGCAAACCATTTCGCACGCATTAGGGTTCGAACACTCGAACACCTACGCGGATTCTCCTGCACAGTGGCAGATATGTAAATACGGTGTTTCCATACCATTTCTGACGCATTACGGTTCGAACACTCGAACACCTATACGGATTCTCCTGCACAGTGGCAGAGTTGTAAATACGGCGTTTACATACCATTTCTCACGCATTAAGGTTCGAACACTCGGACACCTATGCGGATTCTCCTGCACAGTGGCAGATATGTAAATACGGCGTTTACATACCATTTCTGACGCATTACGGTTCGAACACTCGAACACCTATACGGACTCTCCTGCACAGTGGCAGATATGTAAATACGGCGTTTACATACCATTTCTCACGCATTAGGGTTCGAACAATCGAACACCTATGCGGATTCTCTTGCACAGTGGCAGATATGTAAATACGGCGTTTACATACCATTTCTCACGCATTAGGGTTCGAACACTCGAACAGCTATACGGATTCTCCTGCACAGTGGCAGATATGTAAATACGGCGTTTGCATACCATTTCTCACGCATTAGGGTTCGAACACTCGAACACCTACGCGGATTCTCCTGCACAGTGGCAGATATGTAAATACGGTGTTTCCATACCATTTCTGACGCATTACGGTTCGAACACTCGAACACCTATACGGATTCTCCTGCACAGTGGCAGATATGTAAATACGGGGTTTACATACCGTTTCTCACGCATTAAGGTTCGAACACTCGAACACCTATGCGGATTCTCCTGCATAGTGGCAGATATGTAAATACGACGTTTACATACCATTTCTGACGCATTACGGTTCGAACACTCGAACAGCTATACGGATTCTCCTGCACAGTGGCAGATATGTAAATACGGCATTTACATACCATTTCTGACGCATTACGGTTCGAACACTCGAACACCTATACGGATTCTCCTGCACAGTGGCAGATATGTAAATACGGCGTTTACATACCATTTCTCACGCATTAGGGTTCGAACACCTATGCGGATTCTCCTGCACAGTGGCAGATATGTAAATACGGCGTTTACATACCATTTCTGACGCATTACGGTTCGAACACTCGAACACCTATGCGGATTCTCCTGCACAGTGGCAGATATGTAAATACGGCGTTTACATACCATTTCTGACGCATTACGGTTCGAACACTCGAACACCTATACGGACTCTCCTGCACAGTGGCAGATATGTAAATACGGCGTTTACATACCATTTCTGACGCATTACGGTTCGAACACTCGAACAGCAATACGGATTCTCCTGCACAGTGGCAGATATGTAAATACGGCGTTTACATACCATTTCTCACGCATTAAGGTTCGAACACTCGAACACCTATGCGGATTCTCCTGCACAGTGGCAGATATGTAGATACGGCGTTTACACACCATTTCTGACGCATTACGGTTCGAACACTCGAACAGCTATATGGATTCTCCTGCACAGTGGCAGATATGTAAATACGGCGTTTACATACCATTTCTGACGCATTACGGTTCGAACACTCGAACACCTATACGGATTCTCCTGCACAGTGGCAGATATGTAAATACGGCATTTACATACCATTTCTGACGCATTACGGTTCGAACACTCGAACACCTATACGGATTCTCCTGCACAGTGGCAGATATGTAAATACGGCGTTTACATACCATTTCTCACGCATTAGGGTTCGAACACTCGAACACCTATACGGATTCTCCTCCACAGTGGCAGATATGTAAATACGCCGTTTACATACCATTTCTCACGCATTAAGGTTCGAACACTCGAACACCTATGCGGATTCTCCTGCACAGTGGCAGATATGTAAATACGGCGTTTACATACCATTTCTCACGCATTATTGTTCGAACACTAGAACAGCTATACTGATTCTCCTGCACAGTGGCAGATATGTAAATACGGCGTTTACATACCATTTCTCACGCATTAGGGTTCGAACACTCGAACACCTATACGGATTCTCCTGCACAGTGGCAGATATGTAAATACGGCGTTTACATACCATTTCTCACGCATTAAGGTTCGAACACTCGAACACCTATGCGGATTCTCCTGCACAGTGGCAGATATGTAAATACGGCGTTTACATACCATTTCTGACGCATTATTGTTCGAACAATCGAACAGCTATACGGATTCTCCTGCACAGTGGCAGATATGTAAATACGGCGTTTACATACCATTTCTGACGCATTACGGTTCGAACACTCGAACACCTATGCGGATTCTCCAGCACAGTGGCAGATATGTAAATACGGCGTTTACATACCATTTCTCACGCATTAGGGTTCGAACAGTCGAACACCTATGCGGATTCTCCTGCACAGTGGCAGATATGTAAATACGACGTTTACATACCATTTCTGACGCATTACGGTTCGAACACTCGAACAGCTATACGGATTCTCCGGCACAGTGGCAGATACGTAAATACGGCATTTACATACCATTTCTGACGCATTTCGGTTCGAACACTCGAACACCTATACGGATTCTCCTGCACAGTGGCAGATATGTAAATACGGCGTTTACATACCAATTCTCACGCATTAGGGTTCGAACACTCGAACACCTATACGGATTCTCCTGCACAGTGGCAGATATGTAAATACGGCGTTTACAAACCATTTCTCACGCATTAAGGTTCGAACACTCGAACACCTATGCGGATTCTCCTGCATAGTGGCAGATATGTAAATACGGCGTTTACATACCATTTCTGACGCATTATTGTTCGAACACTCGAACAGCTATACGGATTCTCCTGCACAGTGGCAGATATGTAAATACGGCGTTTACATACCATTTCTGACGCATTACGGTTCGAACACTCGTACACCTATGCGGATTCTCCTGCACAGTGGCAGATATGTAAATACGGCGTTTACATACCATTTCTCACGCATTATGGTTCGAACACTCGAACACCTATACGGATTCTCCTGCAGAGTGGCAGATATGTAAATACGGCGTTTACATACCATTTCTCACGCATTAAGGTTCGAACACTCGAACACCTATGCGGATTCTCCGGCACAGTGGCAGATATGTAAATACGGTGTTTACATACCATTTCTGACGCATTACGGTTCGAACACTCGAACACCTATACGGACTCTCCTGCACAGTGGCAGATATGTAAATACGGCGTTTACATACCATTTCTCACGCATTAGGGTTCGAACAATCGAACACCTACGCGGATTCTCTTGCACAGTGGCAGATATGTAAATACGGCGTTTACATACCATTTCTCACGCATTAGGGTTCGAACACTCGAACAGCTATACGGATTCTCCTGCACAGTGGCAGATATGTAAATACGGCGTTTGCAAACCATTTCGCACGCATTAGGGTTCGAACACTCGAACACCTACGCGGATTCTCCTGCACAGTGGCAGATATGTAAATACGGTGTTTCCATACCATTTCTGACGCATTACGGTTCGAACACTCGAACACCTATACGGATTCTCCTGCACAGTGGCAGAGTTGTAAATACGGCGTTTACATACCATTTCTCACGCATTAAGGTTCGAACACTCGGACACCTATGCGGATTCTCCTGCACAGTGGCAGATATGTAAATACGGCGTTTACATACCATTTCTGACGCATTACGGTTCGAACACTCGAACACCTATACGGACTCTCCTGCACAGTGGCAGATATGTAAATACGGCGTTTACATACCATTTCTCACGCATTAGGGTTCGAACAATCGAACACCTATGCGGATTCTCTTGCACAGTGGCAGATATGTAAATACGGCGTTTACATACCATTTCTCACGCATTAGGGTTCGAACACTCGAACAGCTATACGGATTCTCCTGCACAGTGGCAGATATGTAAATACGGCGTTTGCATACCATTTCTCACGCATTAGGGTTCGAACACTCGAACACCTACGCGGATTCTCCTGCACAGTGGCAGATATGTAAATACGGTGTTTCCATACCATTTCTGACGCATTACGGTTCGAACACTCGAACACCTATACGGATTCTCCTGCACAGTGGCAGATATGTAAATACGGGGTTTACATACCGTTTCTCACGCATTAAGGTTCGAACACTCGAACACCTATGCGGATTCTCCTGCATAGTGGCAGATATGTAAATACGACGTTTACATACCATTTCTGACGCATTACGGTTCGAACACTCGAACAGCTATACGGATTCTCCTGCACAGTGGCAGATATGTAAATACGGCATTTACATACCATTTCTGACGCATTACGGTTCGAACACTCGAACACCTATACGGATTCTCCTGCACAGTGGCAGATATGTAAATACGGCGTTTACATACCATTTCTCACGCATTAGGGTTCGAACACCTATGCGGATTCTCCTGCACAGTGGCAGATATGTAAATACGGCGTTTACATACCATTTCTGACGCATTACGGTTCGAACACTCGAACACCTATGCGGATTCTCCTGCACAGTGGCAGATATGTAAATACGGCGTTTACATACCATTTCTCACGCATTAGGGTTCGAACACTCGAACACCTATGCGGATTCTCTTGCACAGTGGCAGATATGTAAATACGGCGTTTACATACCATTTCTCACGCATTAGGGTTCGAACACTCGAACACCTATACGGTTTCTCCTGCATAGTGGCAGACATGTAAATACGGCGTTTGCATACCATTTCTCACGCATTAGGGTTCGATCACTCGAACACCCATACGGATTCTCCTGCACAGTGGCAGATATGTAAATACGGCGTTTACATACCATTTCTGACGCATTACGGTTCGAACACTCGAACACCTATACGGACTCTCCTGCACAGTGGCAGATATGTAAATACGGCGTTTACATACCATTTCTGACGCATTACGGTTCGAACACTCGAACAGCAATACGGATTCTCCTGCACAGTGGCAGATATGTAAATACGGCGTTTACATACCATTTCTCACGCATTAAGGTTCGAACACTCGAACACCTATGCGGATTCTCCTGCACAGTGGCAGATATGTAGATACGGCGTTTACACACCATTTCTGACGCATTACGGTTCGAACACTCGAACAGCTATATGGATTCTCCTGCACAGTGGCAGATATGTAAATACGGCGTTTACATACCATTTCTGACGCATTACGGTTCGAACACTCGAACACCTATACGGATTCTCCTGCACAGTGGCAGATATGTAAATACGACATTTACATACCATTTCTGACGCATTACGGTTCGAACACTCGAACACCTATACGGATTCTCCTGCACAGTGGCAGATATGTAAATACGGCGTTTACATACCATTTCTCACGCATTAGGGTTCGAACACTCGAACACCTATACGGATTCTCCTCCACAGTGGCAGATATGTAAATACGCCGTTTACATACCATTTCTCACGCATTAAGGTTCGAACACTCGAACACCTATGCGGATTCTCCTGCACAGTGGCAGATATGTAAATTCGGCGTTTACATACCATTTCTGACGCATTATTGTTCGAACACTAGAACAGCTATACTGATTCTCCTGCACAGTGGCAGATATGTAAATACGGCGTTTACATACCATTTCTCACGCATTAGGGTTCGAACACTCGAACACCTATACGGATTCTCCTGCACAGTGGCAGATATGTAAATACGGCGTTTACATACCATTTCTCACGCATTAAGGTTCGAACACTCGAACACCTATGCGGATTCTCCTGCACAGTGGCAGATATGTAAATACGGCGTTTACATACCATTTCTGACGCATTATTGTTCGAACAATCGAACAGCTATACGGATTCTCCTGCACAGTGGCAGATATGTAAATACGGCGTTTACATACCATTTCTGACGCATTACGGTCCGAACACTCGAACACCTATGCGGATTCTCCAGCACAGTGGCAGATATGTAAATACGGCGTTTACATACCATTTCTCACGCATTAGGGTTCGAACAGTCGAACACCTATGCGGATTCTCCTGCACAGTGGCAGATATGTAAATACGACGTTTACATACCATTTCTGACGCATTACGGTTCGAACACTCGAACAGCTATACGGATTCTCCGGCACAGTGGCAGATACGTAAATACGGCATTTACATACCATTTCTGACGCATTACGGTTCGAACACTCGAACACCTATACGGATTCTCCTGCACAGTGGCAGATATGTAAATACGGCGTTTACATACCAATTCTCACGGATTAGGGTTCGAACACTCGAACACCTATACGGATTCTCCTGCACAGTGGCAGATATGTAAATACGGCGTTTACAAACCATTTCTCACGCATTAAGGTTCGAACACTCGAACACCTATGCGGATTCTCCTGCATAGTGGCAGATATGTAAATACGGCGTTTACATACCATTTCTGACGCATTATTGTTCGAACACTCGAACAGCTATACGGATTCTCCTACACAGTGGCAGATATGTAAATACGGCGTTTACATACCATTTCTGACGCATTACGGTTCGAACACTCGAACACCTATGCGGATTCTCCTGCACAGTGGCAGATATGTAAATACGGCATTTACATACCATTTCTCACGCATTATGGTTCGAACACTCGAACACCTATACGGATTCTCCTGCACAGTGGCAGATATGTAAATACGGCGTTTACATACCATTTCTCACGCATTAAGGTTCGAACACTCGAACACCTATGCGGATTCTCCAGCACAGTGGCAGATATGTAAATACGGTGTTTACATACCATTTCTGACGCATTACGGTTCGAACACTCGAACACCTATACGGACTCTCCTGCACAGTGGCAGATATGTAAATACGGCGTTTACATACCATTTCTCACGCATTAGGGTTCGAACAATCGAACACCTATGCGGATTCTCCAGCACAGTGGCAGATATGTAAATACGGCGTTTACATACCATTTCTCACGCATTAGGGTTCGAACACTCGAACAGCTATACGGATTCTCCTGCACAGTGGCAGATATGTAAATACGGCGTTTGCAAACCATTTCGCACGCATTAGGGTTCGAACACTCGAACACCTACGCGGATTCTCCTGCACAGTGGCAGATATGTAAATACGGTGTTTCCATACCATTTCTGACGCATTACGGTTCGAACACTCGAACACCTATACGGATTCTCCTGCACAGTGGCAGAGTTGTAAATACGGCGTTTACATACCATTTCTCACGCATTAAGGTTCGAACACTCGAACACCTATGCGGATTCTCCTGCACAGTGGCAGATATGTAAATACGGCGTTTACATACCATTTCTGACGCATTACGGTTCGAACACTCGAACATCTATACGGATTCTCCTGCACAGTGGCAGATATGTAAATACGGCGTTTACATACCATTTCTCACGCATTAGGGTTCGAACACTCGAACACCTATACGGATTCTCCTGCACAGTGGCAGATATGTAAATACGGCGTTTACATACCATTTCTCACGCATTAAGGTTCGAACACTCGAACACCTATGCGGATTCTCCTGCACAGTGGCAGATATGTAAATACGGTGTTTACATACCATTTCTGACGCATTACGGTTCGAACACTCGAACACCTATACGGACTCTCCTGCACAGTGGCAGATATGTAAATACGGCGTTTACATACCATTTCTCACGCATTAAGGTTCGAACACTCGAACACCTATGCGGATTATCCTGCACAGTGGCAGATATGTAAATACGGCGTTTACATACCATTTCTCACGCATTAGGGTTCGAACAATCGAACACCTATGCGGATTCTCTTGCACAGTGGCAGATATGTAAATACGGCGTTTACATACCATTTCTCACGCATTAGGGTTCGAACACTCAAACAGCTATACGGATTCTCCTGCACAGTGGCAGATATGTAAATACGGCGTTTGCATACCATTTCTCACGCATTAGGGTTCGAACACTCGAACACCTATGCGGATTCTCCTGCACAGTGGCAGATATGTAAATAAGGTGTTTCCATACCATTTCTGACGCATTACGGTTCGAACACTCGAACACCTATACGGATTCTCCTGCACAGTGGCAGATATGTAAATACAGCGTTTACATACCATTTCTCACGCATTAAGGTTCGAACACTCGAACACCTATGCGGATTCTCCTGCACAGTGGCAGATATGTAAATACGACGTTTACATACCATTTCTGACGCATTACGGTTCGAACACTCGAACAGCTATACGGATTCTCCTGCACAGTGGCAGATATGTAAATACGGCATTTACATACCATTTCTGACGCATTACGGTTCGAACACTCGAACACCTATACGGATTCTCCTGCACAGTGGCAGATATGTAAATACGGCGTTTACATACCATTTCTCACGCATTATGGTTCGAACACCTATGCGGATTCTCCTGCACAGTGGCAGATATGTAAATACGGCGTTTACATACCATTTCTGACGCATTACGGTTCGAACACTCGAACACCTATGCGGATTCTCCGGCACAGTGGCAGATATGTAAATACGGCGTTTACATACCATTTCTCACGCATTAGGGTTCGAACACTCGAACACCTATGCGGATTCTCTTGCACAGTGGCAGATATGTAAATACGGCGTTTACATACCATTTCTCACGCATTAGGGTTCGAACACTCGAACACCTATACGGATTCTCCTGCATAGTGGCAGACATGTAAATACGGCGTTTGCATACCATTTCTCACGCATTAGGGTTCGATCACTCGAACACCTATACGGATTCTCCTGCACAGTGGCAGATATGTAAATACGGCGTTTACATACCATTTCTGACGCATTACGGTTCGAACACTCGAACACCTATACGGACTCTCCTGCACAGTGGTAGATATGTAAATACGGCGTTTACATACCATTTCTGACGCATTACGGTTCGAACACTCGAACAGCAATACGGATTCTCCTGCACAGTGGCAGATATGTAAATACGGCGTTTACATACCATTTCTCACGCATTAAGGTTCGAACACTCGAACACCTATGCGGATTCTCCTGCACAGTGGCAGATATGTAGATACGGCGTTTACACACCATTTCTGACGCATTACGGTTCGAACACTCGAACAGCTATATGGATTCTCCTGCACAGTGGCAGATATGTAAATACGGCGTTTACATACCATTTCTGACGCATTACGGTTCGAACACTCGAACACCTATACGAATTCTCCTGCACAGTGGCAGATATGTAAATACGACATTTACATACCATTTCTGACGCATTACGGTTCGAACACTCGAACACCTATACGGATTCTCCTGCACAGTGGCAGATATGTAAATACGGCGTTTACATACCATTTCTCACGCATTAGGGTTCGAACACTCGAACACCTATACGGATTCTCCTCCACAGTGGCAGATATGTAAATACGCCGTTTACATACCATTTCTCACGCATTAAGGTTCGAACACTCGAACACCTATGCGGATTCTCCTGCACAGTGGCAGATATGTAAATTCGGCGTTTACATACCATTTCTGACGCATTATTGTTCGAACACTAGAACAGCTATACTGATTCTCCTGCACAGTGGCAGATATGTAAATACGGCGTTTACATACCATTTCTCACGCATTACGGTTCGAACACTCGAACACCTATACGGATTCTCCTGCACAGTGGCAGATATGTAAATACGGCGTTTACATACCAATTCTCACGCATTAGGGTTCGAACACTCGAACACCTATACGGATTCTCCTGCACAGTGGCATATATGTAGATACGGCGTTTACACACCATTTCTGACGCATTACGGTTCGAACACTCGAACAGCTATATGGATTCTCCTGCACAGTGGCAGATATGTAAATACGGCGTTTACATACCATTTCTCACGCATTACGGTTCGAACACTCGAACACCTATGCGGATTCTCCTGCACAGTGGCAGATATGTAAATACGACGTTTACATACCATTTCTGACGCATTACGGTTCGAACACTCGAACAGCTATACGGATTCTCCTACACAGTGGCAGATATGTAAATACGGCATTTACATACCATTTCTGACGCATTACGGTTCGAACACTCGAACACCTATACGGATTCTCCTGCACAGTGGCAGATATGTAAATACGGCGTTTACATACCATTTCTCACGCATTATGGTTCGAACACCTATGCGGATTCTCCTGCACAGTGGCAGATATGTAAATACGGCGTTTACATACCATTTCTGACGCATTACGGTTCGAACACTCGAACACCTATGCGGATTCTCCGGCACAGTGGCAGATATGTAAATACGGCGTTTACATACCATTTCTCACGCATTAGGGTTCGAACACTCGAACACCTATGCGGATTCTCTTGCACAGTGGCAGATATGTAAATACGGCGTTTACATACCATTTCTCACGCATTAGGGTTCGAACACTCGAACACCTATACGGATTCTCCTGCATAGTGGCAGACATGTAAATACGGCGTTTGCATACCATTTCTCACGCATTAGGGTTCGATCACTCGAACACCTATACGGATTCTCCTGCACAGTGGCAGATATGTAAATACGGCGTTTACATACCATTTCTGACGCATTACGGTTCGAACACTCGAACACCTATACGGACTCTCCTGCACAGTGGTAGATATGTAAATACGGCGTTTACATACCATTTCTGACGCATTACGGTTCGAACACTCGAACAGCAATACGGATTCTCCTGCACAGTGGCAGATATGTAAATACGGCGTTTACATACCATTTCTCACGCATTAAGGTTCGAACACTCGAACACCTATGCGGATTCTCCTGCACAGTGGCAGATATGTAGATACGGCGTTTACACACCATTTCTGACGCATTACGGTTCGAACACTCGAACAGCTATATGGATTCTCCTGCACAGTGGCAGATATGTAAATACGGCGTTTACATACCATTTCTGACGCATTACGGTTCGAACACTCGAACACCTATACGAATTCTCCTGCACAGTGGCAGATATGTAAATACGACATTTACATACCATTTCTGACGCATTACGGTTCGAACACTCGAACACCTATACGGATTCTCCTGCACAGTGGCAGATATGTAAATACGGCGTTTACATACCATTTCTCACGCATTAGGGTTCGAACACTCGAACACCTATACGGATTCTCCTCCACAGTGGCAGATATGTAAATACGCCGTTTACATACCATTTCTCACGCATTAAGGTTCGAACACTCGAACACCTATGCGGATTCTCCTGCACAGTGGCAGATATGTAAATTCGGCGTTTACATACCATTTCTGACGCATTATTGTTCGAACACTAGAACAGCTATACTGATTCTCCTGCACAGTGGCAGATATGTAAATACGGCGTTTACATACCATTTCTCACGCATTACGGTTCGAACACTCGAACACCTATACGGATTCTCCTGCACAGTGGCAGATATGTAAATACGGCGTTTACATACCAATTCTCACGCATTAGGGTTCGAACACTCGAACACCTATACGGATTCTCCTGCACAGTGGCATATATGTAGATACGGCGTTTACACACCATTTCTGACGCATTACGGTTCGAACACTCGAACAGCTATATGGATTCTCCTGCACAGTGGCAGATATGTAAATACGGCGTTTACATACCATTTCTCACGCATTACGGTTCGAACACTCGAACACCTATGCGGATTCTCCTGCACAGTGGCAGATATGTAAATTCGGCGTTTACATACCATTTCTGACGCATTATTGTTCGAACACTAGAACAGCTATACTGATTCTCCTGCACAGTGGCAGATATGTAAATACGGCGTTTACATACCATTTCTCACGCATTAGGGTTCGAACACTCGAACACCTATACGGATTCTCCTCCACAGTGGCAGATATGTAAATACGCCGTTTACATACCATTTCTCACGCATTAAGGTTCGAACACTCGAACACCTATGCGGATTCTCCTGCACAGTGGCAGATATGTAAATTCGGCGTTTACATACCATTTCTGACGCATTATTGTTCGAACACTAGAACAGCTATACTGATTCTCCTGCACAGTGGCAGATATGTAAATACGGCGTTTACATACCATTTCTCACGCATTAAGGTTCGAACACTCGAACACCTATGCGGATTCTCCTGCACAGTGGCAGATATGTAAATACGGCGTTTACATACCATTTCTGACGCATTATTGTTCGAACAATCGAACAGCTATACGGATTCTCCTGCACAGTGGCAGATATGTAAATACGGCGTTTACATACCATTTCTGACGCATTACGGTTCGAACACTCGAACACCTATGCGGATTCTCCAGCACAGTGGCAGATATGTAAATACGGCGTTTACATACCATTTCTCACGCATTAGGGTTCGAACAGTCGAACACCTATGCGGATTCTCCTGCACAGTGGCAGATATGTAAATACGACGTTTACATACCATTTCTGACGCATTACGGTTCGAACACTCGATCAGCTATACGGATTCTCTGGCACAGTGGCAGATACGTAAATACGGCATTTACATACCATTTCTGACGCATTACGGTTCGAACACTCGAACACCTATACGGATTCTCCTGCACAGTGGCAGATATGTAAATACGGCGTTTACATACCAATTCTCACGCATTAGGGTTCGAACACTCGAACACCTATACGGATTCTCCTGCACAGTGGCAGATATGTAAATACGGCGTTTACAAACCATTTCTCACGCATTAAGGTTCGAACACTCGAACACCTATGCGGATTCTCCTGCACAGTGGCAGATATGTAAATACGGCGTTTACATACCATTTCTCACGCATTAAGGTTTGAACACTCGAACACCTATGCGGATTCCCCGGCACAGTGGCAGATATGTAAATACGGTGTTTACATACCATTTCTGATGCATTACGGTTCGAACACTCGAACAGCTATACGGATTCCCCTGCATAGTGGCAGATATGTAAATACGGCGTTTACATACCATTTCTGACGCATCATTGTTCGAACACTCGAACAGCTATACGGATTCTCCTGCACAGTGGCAGATATGTAAATACGGCGTTTACATACCATTTCTGACGCATTACGGTTCGAACACTCGAACACCTATGCGGATTCTCCTGCACAGTGGCAGATATGTAAATACGGCGTTTACATACCATTTCTCACGCATTATGGTTCGAACACTCGAACACCTATACGGATTCTCCTGCACAGTGGCAGATATGTAAATACGGCGTTTACATACCATTTCTCACGCATTAAGGTTCGAACACTCGAACACCTATGCGGATTCCCCGGCACAGTGGCAGATATGTAAATACGGTGTTTACATACCATTTCTGACGCATTACGGTTCGAACACTCGAACACCTATACGGACTCTCCTGCACAGTGGCAGATATGTAAATACGGCGTTTACAAGCCATTTCTCACGCATTAAGGTTCGAACACACGAACACCTATGCGGATTCTCCTGCACAGTGGCAGATATGTAAATACGGCGTTTACATACCATTTCTCACGCATTAGGGTTCGAACAATCGAACACCTACGCGGATTCTCTTGCACAGTGGCAGATATGTAAATACGGCATTTACATACCATTTCTCACGCATTAGGGTTCGAACACTCAAACAGCTATACGGATTCTCCTGCACAGTGGCAGATATGTAAATACGGCGTTTGCAAACCACTTCGCACGCATTAGGGTTCGAACACTCGAACACCTACGCGGATTCTCCTGCACAGTGGCAGATATGTAAATACGGTGTTTCCATACCATTTCTGACGCATTACGGTTCGAACGCTCGAACACCTATACGGATTCTCCTGCACAGTGGCAGATATGTAAATACGGCGTTTACATACCATTTCTCACGCATTATGGTTCGAACACTCGAACACCTATACGGATTCTCCTGCACAGTGGCAGATATGTAAATACGCCGTTTACATACCATTTCTCACGCATTAAGGTTCGAACACTCGAACACCTATGCGGATTCCCCGGCACAGTGGCAGATATGTAAATACGGTGTTTACATACCATTTCTGACGCATTACGGTTCGAACACTCGAACACCTATACGGACTCTCCTGCACAGTGGCAGATATGTAAATACGGCGTTTACATACCATTTCTCACGCATTAAGGTTCGAACACACGAACACCTATGCGGATTCTCCTGCACAGTGGCAGATATGTAAATACGGCGTTTACATACCATTTCTCACGCATTAGGGTTCGAACAATCGAACACCTACGCGGATTCTCTTGCACAGTGGCAGATATGTAAATACGGCGTTTACATACCATTTCTCACGCATTAGGGTTCGAACACTCGAACAGCTATACGGATTCTCCTGCACTGTGGCAGATATGTAAATACGGCGTTTGCAAACCATTTCGCACGCATTAGGGTTCGAACACTCGAACACCTACGCGGATTCTCCTGCACAGTGGCAGATATGTAAATACGGTGTTTCCATACCATTTCTGACGCATTACGGTTCGAACACTCGAACACCTATACGGATTCTCCTGCACAGTGGCAGATATGTAAATACGGC
This sequence comes from Camellia sinensis, assembly GCF_055761805.1. Classification (NCBI taxonomy): domain Eukaryota; kingdom Viridiplantae; phylum Streptophyta; class Magnoliopsida; order Ericales; family Theaceae; genus Camellia; species Camellia sinensis. Next base: position 51,416,817 of record NC_138965.1, read on the forward strand.
GTTTACATACCATTTCTCACGCATTAAGGTTCGAACACTCGAACACCTATGCGGATTCTCCTGCACAGTGGCAGATATGTAAATACGACGTTTACATACCATTTCTGACGCATTACGGTTCGAACACTCGAACAGCTATACGGATTCTCCTGCACAGTGGCAGATATGTAAATACGGCATTTACATACCATTTCTGACGCATTACGGTTCGAACACTCGAACACCTATACGGATTCTCCTGCACAGTGGCAGATATGTAAATACGGCGTTTACATACCATTTCTCACGCATTAGGGTTCGAACACCTATGCGGATTCTCCTGCACAGTGGCAGATATGTAAATACGGCGTTTACATACCATTTCTGACGCATTACGGTTCGAACACTCGAACACCTATGCGGATTCTCCTGCACAGTGGCAGATATGTAAATACGGCGTTTACATACCATTTCTCACGCATTAGGGTTCGAACACTCGAACGCCTATGCGGATTCTCTTGCACAGTGGCAGATATGTAAATACGGCGTTTACATACCATTTCTCACGCATTAGGGTTCGAACACTCGAACACCTATACGGATTCTCCTGCATAGTGGCAGACATGTAAATACGGCGTTTGCATACCATTTCTCACGCATTAGGGTTCGATCACTCGAACACCTATACGGATTTTCCTGCACAGTGGCAGATATGTAAATACGGCGTTTACATACCATTTCTGACGCATTACGGTTCGAACACTCGAACACCTATACGGACTCTCCTGCACAGTGGCAGATATGTAAATACGGCGTTTACATACCATTTCTGACGCATTACGGTTCGAACACTCGAACAGCAATACGGATTCTCCTGCACAGTGGCAGATATGTAAATACGGCGTTTACATACCATTTCTCACGCATTAAGGTTCGAACACTCGAACACCTATGCGGATTCTCCTGCACAGTGGCAGATATGTAGATACGGCGTTTACACACCATTTCTGACGCATTACGGTTCGAACACTCAAACAGCAATATGGATTCTCCTGCACAGTGGCAGATATGTAAATACGGCGTTTACATACCATTTCTGACGCATTACGGTTCGAACACTCGAACACCTATACGGATTCTCCTGCACAGTGGCAGATATGTAAATACGGCATTTACATACCATTTCTGACGCATTACGGTTCGAACACTCGAACACCTATACGGATTCTCCTGCACAGTGGCAGATATGTAAATACGGCGTTTACATACCATTTCTCACGCATTAGGGTTCGAACACTCGAACACCTATACGGATTCTCCTCCACAGTGGCAGATATGTAAATACGCCGTTTACATACCATTTCTCACGCATTAAGGGTCGAACACTCGAACACCTATCCGGATTCTCCTGCACAGTGGCAGATATGTAAATTCGGCGTTTACATACCATTTCTGACGCATTATTGTTCGAACACTAGAACAGCTATACTGATTCTCCTGCACAGTGGCAGATATGTAAATACGGCGTTTACATACCATTTCTCACGCATTAGGGTTCGAACACTCGAACACCTATACGGATTCTCCTGCATAGTGGCAGATATGTAAATACGGCGTTTACATACCATTTCTCACGCATTAAGGTTCGAACACTCGAACACCTATGCGGATTCTCCTGCACAGTGGCAGATATGTAAATACGGCGTTTACGTACCATTTCTGACGCATTATTGTTCGAACAATCGAACAGCTATACGGATTCTCCTGCACAGTGGCAGATATGTAAATACGGCGTTTACATACCATTTCTGACGCATTACGGTTCGAACACTCGAACACCTATGCGGATTCTCCAGCACAGTGGCAGATATGTAAATACGGCGTTTACATACCATTTCTCACGCATTAGGGTTCGAACAGTCGAACACCTATGCGGATTCTCCTGCACAGTGGTAGATATGTAAATACGACGTTTACATACCATTTCTGACGCATTACGGTTCGAACACTCGAACAGCTATACGGATTCTCTGGCAAAGTGGCAGATACGTAAATACGGCATTTACATACCATTTCTGACGCATTACGGTTCGAACACTCGAACACCTATACGGATTCTCCTGCACAGTGGTAGATATGTAAATACGGCGTTTACATACCAATTCTCACGCATTAGGGTTCGAACACTCGAACACCTATACGGATTCTCCTGCACAGTGGCAGATATGTAAATACGGCGTTTACAAACCATTTCTCACGCATTAAGGTTCGAACACTCGAACACCTATGCGGATTCTCCTGCATAGTGGCAGATATATAAATACGGCGTTTACATACCATTTCTGACGCATTATTGTTCGAACACTCGAACAGCTATACGGATTCTCCTGCACAGTGGCAGATATGTAAATACGGCGTTTACATACCATTTCTGACGCATTACGGTTCGAACACTCGAACACCTATGCGGATTCTCCTGCACAGTGGCAGATATGTAAATACGGCGTTTACATACCATTTCTCACGCATTATGGTTCGAACACTCGAACACCTATACGGATTCTCCTGCACAGTGGCAGATATGTAAATACGGCGTTTACATACCATTTCTCACGCATTAAGGTTCGAACACTCAAACACCTATGCGGATTCCCCGGCACAGTGGCAGATATGTAAATACGGTGTTTACATACCATTTCTGACGCATTACGGTTCGAACACTCGAACACCTATACGGACTCTCCTGCACAGTGGCAGATATGTAAATACGGCGTTTACATACCATTTCTCACGCATTAAGGTTCGAACACTCGAACACCTATGCGGATTCTCCTGCACAGTGGCAGATATGTAAATACGGCGTTTACATACCATTTCTCACGCATTAGGGTTCGAACAATCGAACACCTACGCGGATTCTCTTGCACAGTGGCAGATATGTAAATATGGCGTTTACATACCATTTCTCACGCATTAGGGTTCGAACACTCGAACAGCTATACGGATTCTCCTGCATAGTGGCAGATATGTAAATACGGCGTTTGCAAACCATTTCGCACGCATTAGGGTTCGAACACTCGAACACCTACGCGGATTCTCCTGCACAGTGGCAGATATGTAAATACGGCGTTTACATACCATTTCTGACGCATTATTGTTCGAACACTCGAACAGCTATACGGATTCTCCTGCACAGTGGCAGATATGTAAATACGGCGTTTACATACCATTTCTCACGCATTAGGGTTCGAACACTCGAACACCTATACGGATTCTCCTGCACAGTGGCAGATATGTAAATACGGCGTTTACATACCATTTCTCACGCATTAAGGTTCGAACACTCGAACACCTATGCGGATTCTCCTGCACAGTGGCAGATATGTAAATACGGTGTTTACATACCATTTCTGACGCATTACGGTTCGAACACTCGAACACCTATACGGACTCTCCTGCACAGTGGCAGATATGTAAATACGGCGTTTACATACCATTTCTCACGCATTAAGGTTCGAACACTCTAACACCTATGCGGATTCTCCTGCACAGTGGCAGATATGTAAATACGGCGTTTACATACCATTTCTCACGCATTAGGGTTCGAACAATCGAACACCTATGCGGATTCTCTTGCACAGTGGCAGATATGTAAATACGGCGTTTACATACCATTTCTCACGCATTAGGGTTCGAACACTCGAACAGCTATACGGATTCTGCTGCACAGTGGCAGATATGTAAATACGGCGTTTGCATACCATTTCTCACGCATTAGGGTTCGAACACTCGAACACCTACGCGGATTCTCCTGCACAGTGGCAGATATGTAAATACGGTGTTTCCATACCATTTCTGACGCATTACGGTTCGAACACTCGAACACCTATACGGATTCTCCTGCACAGTGGCAGATATGTAAATACGGCGTTTACATACCATTTCTCACGCATTAAGGTTCGAACACTCGAACACCTATGCGGATTCTCCTGCACAGTGGCAGATATGTAAATACGACGTTTACATACCATTTCTGACGCATTACGGTTCGAACACTCGAACAGCTATACGGATTCTCCTGCACAGTGGCAGATATGTAAATACGGCATTTACATACCATTTCTGACGCATTACGGTTCGAACACTCGAACACCTATACGGATTCTCCTGCACAGTGGCAGATATGTAAATACGGCGTTTACATACCATTTCTCACGCATTAGGGTTCGAACACCTATGCGGATTCTCCTGCACAGTGGCAGATATGTAAATACAGCGTTTACATACCATTTCTGACGCATTACGGCTCGAACACTCGAACACCTATGCGGATTCTCCTACACAGTGGCAGATATGTAAATACGGCGTTTACATACCATTTCTGACGCATTACGGTTCGAACACTCGAACACCTATACGGACTCTCCTGCACAGTGGCAGATATGTAAATACGGCGTTTACATACCATTTCTCACGCATTAAGGTTCGAACACTCTAACACCTATGCGGATTCTCCTGCACAGTGGCAGATATGTAAATACGGCGTTTACATACCATTTCTCACGCATTAGGGTTCGAACAATCGAACACCTATGCGGATTCTCTTGCACAGTGGTAGATATGTAAATACGGCGTTTACATACCATTTCTCACGCATTAGGGTTCGAACACTCGAACCGCTATACGGATTCTCCTGCACAGTGGCAGATATGTAAATACGGCGTTTGCATACCATTTCTGACGCATTACGGTTCGAACACACGAACAGCTATACGGATTCTCCTGCACAGTGGCAGATATGTAAATACGGCATTTACATACCATTTCTCACGCATTAAGGTTCGAACACTCGAACACCTATGCGGATTCTCCTGCATAGTGGCAGATATGTAAATACGGCGTTTACATACCATTTCTGACGCATTATTGTTCGAACACTCGAACAGCTATACGGATTCTCCCGCACAGTGGCAGATATGTAAATACGGTGTTTACATACCATTTCTGACGCATTACGGTTCGAACACTCGAACACCTATGCGGATTCCCCTGCACAGTGGCAGATATGTAAATACGGCGTTTACATACCATTTCTCACGCATTAGGGTTCGAACACTCGAACACCTATACGGATTCTCCTGCACAGTGGCAGATATGTAAATACGGCGTTTACATACCATTTCTCACGCATTAAGGTTCGAACACTCGAACACCTATGCGGATTCTCCTGCACAGTGGCAGATATGTAAATACGGTGTTTACATACCATTTCTGACGCATTACGGTTCGAACACTCGAACACCTATGCGGATTCTCCTGCACAGTGGCAGATATGTAAATACGGCGTTTACATACCATTTCTGACGCATTACGGTTCGAACACACGAACAGCTATACGGATTCTCCTGCACAGTGGCAGATATGTAAATACGGCATTTACATACCATTTCTGACGCATTACGGTTCGAACACTCGAACACCTATACGGATTCTCCTGCACAGTGGAAGATATGTAAATACGGCGTTTACATACCATTTCTCACGCATTAGGGTTCGAACACTCGAACACCTATACGGATTCTCCTGCACAGTGGCAGATATGTAAATACGACGTTTACAAACCATTTCTGACGCATTACGGTTCGACCACTCGAACAGCTATACGGATTCTCCTGCACAGTGGCAGATATGTAAATACGGCGTTTACATACCATTTCTGACGCATTCCGCTTCGAACACTCGAACACCTATGCGGATTCCCCTGCACAGTGGCAGATATGTAAATACGGCGTTTACATACCATTTCTCACGCATTAGGGTTCGAACACCTATGCGGATTCTCCTGCACAGTGGCAGATATGTAAATACAGCGTTTACATACCATTTCTGACGCATTACGGTTCGAACACTCGAACACCTATACGGATTCTCCTGCACAGTGGCAGATATGTAAATACGGCGTTTACATACCATTTCTCACGCATTAAGGTTCGAACACTCGAACACCTATGCGGATTCTCCTGCACAGTGGCAGATATGTAAATACGACGTTTACATACCATTTCTGACGCATTACGGTTCGACCACTCGAACAGCTATACGGATTCTCCTGCACAGTGGCAGATATATAAATACGGCATTTACATACCATTTCTGACGCATTACGGATCGAACACTCGAACACCTATACGGATTCTCCTGCACAGTGGCAGATATGTAAATACGGCGTTTACATACCATTTCTCACGCATTAGGGTTCGAACACCTATACGGATTCTCCTGCACAGTGGCAGATATGTAAATACGGTGTTTACATACCATTTCTGACGCATTACGGTTCGAACACTCGAACACCTATACGGACTCTCCTGCACAGTGGCATATATGTAAATACGGCGTTTACATACCATTTCTGACGCATTACGGTTCGAACACTCGAACACCTATGCGGATTCTCCTACACAGTGGCAGATATGTAAATACGGCGTTTACATACCATTTCTGACGCATTACGGTTCGAACACTCGAACACCTACGCGGATTCTCTTGCACAGTGGCAGATATGTAAATACGGCGTTTACATACCATTTCTCACGCATTAGGGTTCGAACACTCGAACACCTATGCGGATTCCCCGGCACAGTGGCAGATATGTAAATACGGTGTTTACATACGATTTCTGACGCGTTACGGTTCGAACACTCGAACACCTATACGGACTCTCCTGCACAGTGGCAGATATGTAAATACGGCGTTTACATACCATTTCTCACGCATTAAGGTTCGAACACTCGAACACCTATGCGGATTCTCCTGCACAGTGGCAGATATGTAAATACGGCGTTTACATACCATTTCTCACGCATTAGGGTTCGAACAATCGAACACCTACGCGGATTCTCTTGCACAGTGGCAGATATGTAAATACGGCGTTTACAAACCATTTCTCACGCATTAGGGTTCGAACACTCGAACAGCTATACGGATTCTCCTGCACAGTGGCAGATATGTAAATACGGCGTTTGCAAACCATTTCGCACGCATTAGGGTTCGAACACTCGAACACCTACGCGGATTCTCCTGCACAGTGGCAGATATGTAAATACGGCGTTTACATACCATTTCTGACGCATTATTGTTCGAACACTCGAACAGCTATACGGATTCTCCTGCACAGTGGCAGATATGTAAATACGGCGTTTACATACCATTTCTCACGCATTAGGGTACGAACACTCGAACACCTATACGGATTCTCCTGCACAGTGGCAGATATGTAAATACGGCGTTTACATACCATTTCTCACGCATTAAGGTTCGAACACTCGAACACCTATGCGGATTCTCCTGCACAGTGGCAGATATGTAAATACGGTGTTTACATACCATTTCTGACGCATTACGGTTCGAACACTCGAACACCTATACGGACTCTCCTGCACAGTGGCAGATATGTAAATACGGCGTTTACATACCATTTCTCACGCATTAAGGTTCGAACACTCTAACACCTATGCGGATTCTCCTGCACAGTGGCAGATATGTAAATACGGCGTTTACATACCATTTCTCACGCATTAGGGTTCGAACAATCGAACACCTATGCGGATTCTCTTGCACAGTGGTAGATATGTAAATACGGCGTTTACATACCATTTCTCACGCATTAGGGTTCGAACACTCGAACAGCTATACGGATTCTCCTGCACAGTGGCAGATATGTAAATACGGCGTTTGCATACCATTTCTCACGCATTAGGGTTCGAACACTCGAACACCTACGCGGATTCTCCTGCACAGTGGCAGATATGTAAATACGGTGTTTCCATACCATTTCTGACGCATTACGGTTCGAACACTCGAACACCTATACGGATTCTCCTGCACAGTGGCAGATATGTAAATACGGCGTTTACATACCATTTCTCACGCATTAAGGTTCGAACACTCGAACACCTATGGGTTCTCCTGCACAGTGGCAGATATGTAAATACGACGTTTACATACCATTTCTGACGCATTACGGTTCGAACACTCGAACAGCTATACGGATTCTCCTGCACAGTGGCAGATATGTAAATACGGCATTTACATACCATTTCTGACGCATTACGGTTCGAACACTCGAACACCTATACGGATTCTCCTGCACAGTGGCAGATATGTAAATGCGGCGTTTACATACCATTTCTCACGCATTAGGGTTCGAACACCTATGCGTATTCTCCTGCACAGTGGCAGATATGTAAATACGGCGTTTACATACCATTTCTGACGCATTACGGTTCGAACACTCGAACACCTATGCGGATTCTCCTACACAGTGGCAGATATGTAAATACGGCGTTTACATACCATTTCTGACGCATTACGGTTCGAACACTCGAACACCTACGCGGATTCTCTTGCACAGTGGCAGATATGTAAATACGGCGTTTACATACCATTTCTCACGAATTAGGGTTCGAACAGTCGAACACCTATGCGGATTCTCCTGCACAGTGGCAGATATGTAAATACGACGTTTACATACCATTTCTGACGCATTACGGTTCGAACACTCGAACAGCTATACGGATTCTCCTGCACAGTGGCAGATATGTAAATACGACATTTACATACCATTTCTGACGCATTACGGTTCGAACACTCGAACACCTATACGGATTCTCCTGCACAGTGGCAGATATGTAAATACGGCGTTTACATACCATTTCTCAAGCATTAGGGTTCGAACAATCGAACACCTATACGTATTCTCCTGCACAGTGGCAGATATGTAAATACGGCGTTTACATACCATTTCTCACGCATTAAGGTTCGAACACTCGAACACCTATGCGGATTCTCCTGCATAGTGGCAGATATGTAAATACGGCGTTTACATACCATTTCTGACGCATTATTGTTCGAACACTCGAACAGCTATACGGATTCTCCCGCACAGTGGCAGATATGTAAATACGGTGTTTACATACCATTTCTGACGCATTACGGTTCGAACACTCGAACACCTATGCGGATTCCCCTGCACAGTGGCAGATATGTAAATACGGCGTTTACATACAATTTCTCACGCATTAGGGTTCGAACACTCGAACACCTATACGGATTCTCCTGCACAGTGGCAGATATGTAAATACGGCGTTTACATACCATTTCTCACGCATTAAGGTTCGAACACTCGAACACCTATGCGGATTCTCCTGCACAGTGGCAGATATGTAAATACGGTGTTTACATACCATTTCTGACGCATTACGGTTCGAACACTCGAACACCTATGCGGATTCTCCTGCACAGTGGCAGATATGTAAATACGGCGTTTACATACCATTTCTGACGCATTACGGTTCGAACACTCGAACAGCTATACGGATTCTCCTGCACAGTGGCAGATATGTAAATACGGCATTTACATACCATTTTTGACGCATTACGGTTCGAACACTCGAACACCTATACGGATTCTCCTACACAGTGGAAGATATGTAAATACGGCGTTTACATACCATTTCTCACGCATTAGGGTTCGAACACTCGAACACCTATACGGATTCTCCTGCACAGTGGCAGATATGTAAATACGGCGTTTACATACCATTTCTCACGCATTAAGGTTCGAACACTCGAACACCTATGCGGATTCTCCTGCACAGTGGCAGATATGTAAATACGGTTTTTACATACCATTTCTGACGCATTACGGTTCGAACACTCGAACACCTATACGGACTCTCCTGCACAGTGGCAGATATGTAAATACGGCGTTTACATACCATTTCTCACGCATTAAGGTTCGAACACTCGAACACCAATGCGGATTCTCCTGCACCGTGGCAGATATGTAAATACGGCGTTTACATACCATTTCTCACGCATTAGGGTTCGAACAATCGAACACCTATGCGGATTCTCTTGCACAGTGGCAGATATGTAAATACGGCGTTTACATACCATTTCTCACGCATTAGGGTTCGAACCCTCGAACAGCTATACGGATTCTCCTGCACTGTGGCAGATATGTAAATACGGCGTTTGCATACCATTTCTCACGCATTAGGGTTCGAACACTCGAACACCTACGCGGATTCTCCTGCACAGTGGCAGATATGTAAATACGGTGTTTCCATACCATTTCTGACGCATTACGGTTCGAACACTCGAACACCTATACGGATTCTCCTGCACAGTGGCAGATATGTAAATACGCCGTTTACATACCATTTCTCACGCATTAAGGTTCGAACACTCGACCACCTATGCGGATTCTCCTGCACAGTGGCAGATATGTAAATACGACGTTTACATACCATTTCTGACGCATTACGGTTCGAACACTCGAACAGCTATACGGATTCTCCTGCACAGTGGCAGATATGTAAATACGGCATTTACATACCATTTCTGACGCATTACGGATCGAACACTCGAACACCTATACGGATTCTCCTGCACAGTGGCAGATATGTAAATACGGCGTTTACATACCATTTCTCACGCATTAGGGTTCGAACACCTATACGGATTCTCCTGCACAGTGGCAGATATGTAAATACGGCGTTTACATACCATTTCTGACGCATTACGGTTCGAACACTCGAACACCTATGCGGATTCTCCTACACAGTGGCAGATATGTAAATACGGCGTTTACATACCATTTCTGACGCATTACGGTTCGAACACTCGAACACCTACGCGGATTCTCTTGCACAGTGGCAGATATGTAAATACGGCGTTTACATACCATTTCTCACGCATTAGGGTTCGAACAGTCGAACACCTATGCGGATTCTCCTGCACAGTGGCAGATATGTAAATACGACGTTTACATACCATTTCTGACGCATTACGGTTCGAACACTCGAACAGCTATACGGATTCTCCTGCACAGTGGCAGATATGTAAATACGACATTTACATACCATTTCTGACGCATTACGGTTCGAATACTCAAACACCTATACGGATTCTCCTGCACAGTGGCAGATATGTAAATATGGCGTTTACATACCATTTCTCAAGCATTAGGGTTCGAACACTCGAACACCTATACGTATTCTCCTGCACAGTGGCAGATATGTAAATACGGCGTTTACATACCATTTCTCACGCATTAAGGTTCGAACACTCGAACACCTATGCGGATTCTCCTGCATAGTGGCAGATATGTAAATACGGCGTTTACACACCATTTCTGACGCATTATTGTTCGAACACTCGAACAGCTATACGGATTCTCCCGCACAGTGGCAGATATGTAAATACGGTGTTTACATACCATTTGTGACGCATTACGGTTCGAACACTCGAACACCTATGCGGATTCCCCTGCACAGTGGCAGATATGTAAATACGGCGGTTACATACCATTTCTCACGCATTAGGGTTCGAACACTCGAACACCTATACTGATTCTCCTGCACAGTGGCAGATATGTAAATACGGCGTTTACATACCATTTCTCACGCATTAAGGTTCGAACACTCGAACTCCTATGCGGATTCTCCTGCACAGTGGCAGATATGTAAATACGGTGTTTACATACCATTTCTGACGCATTACGGTTCGAACACTCGAACACCTATGCGGATTCTCCTGCACAGTGGCAGATATGTAAATACGGCGTTTACATACCATTTCTGACGCATTACGGTTCGAACACTCGAACAGCTATACGGATTCTCCTGCACAGTGACAGATATGTAAATACGGCATTTACATACCATTTCTGACGCATTACGGTTCGAACACTCGAACACCTATACGGATTCTCCTGCACAGTGGAAGATATGTAAATACGGCGTTTACATACCATTTCTCACGCATTAGGGTTCGAACACTCGAACACCTATACGGATTCTCCTGCACAGTGGCAGATATGTAAATACGGCGTTTACATACCATTTCTCACGCTTTAAGGTTCGAACACTCGAACACCTATGCGGATTCTCCTGCACAGTGGCAGATATGTAAATACGGTGTTTACATACCATTTCTGACGCATTACGGTTCGAACACTCGAACACCTATACGGACTCTCCTGCACAGTGGCAGATATGTAAATACGGCGTTTACATACCATTTCTCACGCATTAAGGTTCGAACACTCGAACACCTATGCGGATTCTCCTGCACCGTGGCAGATATGTAAATACGGCGTTTACATACCATTTCTCACGCATTAGGGTTCGAACAATCGAACACCTATGCGGATTCTCTTGCACAGTGGCAGATATGTAAATACGGCGTTTACATACCATTTCTCACGCATTAGGGTTCGAACCCTCGAACAGCTATACGGATTCTCCTGCACAGTGGCAGATATGTAAATACGGCGTTTGCATACCATTTCTCACGCATTAGGGTTCGAACACTCGAACACCTACGCGGATTCTCCTGCACAGTGGCAGATATGTAAATACGGTGTTTCCATACCATTTCTGACGCATTACGGTTCGAACACTCGAACACCTATACGGATTCTAATGCACAGTGGCAGATATGTAAATACGGCGTTTACATACCATTTCTCACGCATTAAGGTTCGAACACTCGAACACGTATGCGGATTCTCCTGCACAGTGGCAGATATGTAAATACGGCGTTTACATACCATTTCTGACGCATTACGGTTCGAACACTCGAACAGCTATACGGATTCTCCTGCACAGTGGCAGATATGTAAATACGGCATTTACATACCATTTCTGACGCATTACGGATCGAACACTCGAACACCTATATGGATTCTCCTGCACAGTGGCAGATATGTAAATACGGCGTTTACATACCATTTCTGACGCATTACGGTTCGAACACTCGAACACCTATGCGGATTCTCCTACACAATGGCAGATATGTAAATACGGCGTTTACATACCATTTCTGACGCATTACGGTTCGAACACTCGAACACCTATACGGATTCTCCTGCACAGTGGCAGATATGTAAATACGGCGTTTACATACCATTTCTCACGCATTAAGGTTCGAACACTCGAACACCTATGCGGATTCTCCTGCATAGTGGCAGATATGTAAATACGGCGTTTACATACCATTTCTGACGCATTATTGTTCGAACACTCGAACAGCTATACGGATTCTCCCGCACAGTGGCAGATATGTAAATACGGTGTTTACATACCATTTCTGACGCATTACGGTTCGAACACTCGAACACCTATGCGGATTCCCCTGCACAGTGGCAGATATGTAAATACGGCGTTTACATACAATTTCTCACGCATTAGGGTTCGAACACTCGAACACCTATACGGATTCTCCTGCACAGTGGCAGATATGTAAATACGGCGTTTACATACCATTTCTCACGCATTAAGGTTCGAACACTCGAACACCTATGCGGATTCTCCTGCACAGTGGCAGATATGTAAATACGGTGTTTACATACCATTTCTGACGCATTACGGTTCGAACACTCGAACACCTATGCGGATTCTCCTGCACAGTGGCAGATATGTAAATACGGCGTTTACATACCATTTCTGACGCATTACGGTTCGAACACTCGAACAGCTATACGGATTCTCCTGCACAGTGGCAGATATGTAAATACGGCATTTACATACCATTTTTGACGCATTACGGTTCGAACACTCGAACACCTATACGGATTCTCCTACACAGTGGAAGATATGTAAATACGGCGTTTACATACCATTTCTCACGCATTAGGGTTCGAACACTCGAACACCTATACGGATTCTCCTGCACAGTGGCAGATATGTAAATACGGCGTTTACATACCATTTCTCACGCATTAAGGTTCGAACACTCGAACACCTATGCGGATTCTCCTGCACAGTGGCAGATATGTAAATACGGTTTTTACATACCATTTCTGACGCATTACGGTTCGAACACTCGAACACCTATACGGACTCTCCTGCACAGTGGCAGATATGTAAATACGGCGTTTACATACCATTTCTCACGCATTAAGGTTCGAACACTCGAACACCAATGCGGATTCTCCTGCACCGTGGCAGATATGTAAATACGGCGTTTACATACCATTTCTCACGCATTAGGGTTCGAACAATCGAACACCTATGCGGATTCTCTTGCACAGTGGCAGATATGTAAATACGGCGTTTACATACCATTTCTCACGCATTAGGGTTCGAACCCTCGAACAGCTATACGGATTCTCCTGCACTGTGGCAGATATGTAAATACGGCGTTTGCATACCATTTCTCACGCATTAGGGTTCGAACACTCGAACACCTACGCGGATTCTCCTGCACAGTGGCAGATATGTAAATACGGTGTTTCCATACCATTTCTGACGCATTACGGTTCGAACACTCGAACACCTATACGGATTCTCCTGCACAGTGGCAGATATGTAAATACGGCGTTTACATACCATTTCTCACGCATTAAGGTTCGAACACTCGACCACCTATGCGGATTCTCCTGCACAGTGGCAGATATGTAAATACGACGTTTACATACCATTTCTGACGCATTACGGTTCGAACACTCGAACAGCTATACGGATTCTCCTGCACAGTGGCAGATATGTAAATACGGCATTTACATACCATTTCTGACGCATTACGGATCGAACACTCGAACACCTATACGGATTCTCCTGCACAGTGGCAGATATGTAAATACGGCGTTTACATACCATTTCTCACGCATTAGGGTTCGAACACCTATACGGATTCTCCTGCACAGTGGCAGATATGTAAATACGGCGTTTACATACCATTTCTGACGCATTACGGTTCGAACACTCGAACACCTATGCGGATTCTCCTACACAGTGGCAGATATGTAAATACGGCGTTTACATACCATTTCTGACGCATTACGGTTCGAACACTCGAGCACCTACGCGGATTCTCTTGCACAGTGGCAGATATGTAAATACGGCGTTTACATACCATTTCTCACGCATTAGGGTTCGAACAGTCGAACACCTATGCGGATTCTCCTGCACAGTGGCAGATATGTAAATACGACGTTTACATACCATTTCTGACGCATTACGGTTCGAACACTCGAACAGCTATACGGATTCTCCTGCACAGTGGCAGATATGTAAATACGACATTTACATACCATTTCTGACGCATTACGGTTCGAATACTCAAACACCTATACGGATTCTCCTGCACAGTGGCAGATATGTAAATATGGCGTTTACATACCATTTCTCAAGCATTAGGGTTCGAACACTCGAACACCTATACGTATTCTCCTGCACAGTGGCAGATATGTAAATACGGCGTTTACATACCATTTCTCACGCATTAAGGTTCGAACACTCGAACACCTATGCGGATTCTCCTGCATAGTGGCAGATATGTAAATACGGCGTTTACACACCATTTCTGACGCATTATTGTTCGAACACTCGAACAGCTATACGGATTCTCCCGCACAGTGGCAGATATGTAAATACGGTGTTTACATACCATTTGTGACGCATTACGGTTCGAACACTCGAACACCTATGCGGATTCCCCTGCACAGTGGCAGATATGTAAATACGGCGGTTACATACCATTTCTCACGCATTAGGGTTCGAACACTCGAACACCTATACTGATTCTCCTGCACAGTGGCAGATATGTAAATACGGCGTTTACATACCATTTCTCACGCATTAAGGTTCGAACACTCGAACTCCTATGCGGATTCTCCTGCACAGTGGCAGATATGTAAATACGGTGTTTACATACCATTTCTGACGCATTACGGTTCGAACACTCGAACACCTATGCGGATTCTCCTGCACAGTGGCAGATATGTAAATACGGCGTTTACATACCATTTCTGACGCATTACGGTTCGAACACTCGAACAGCTATACGGATTCTCCTGCACAGTGGCAGATATGTAAATACGGCATTTACATACCATTTCTGACGCATTACGGTTCGAACACTCGAACACCTATACGGATTCTCCTGCACAGTGGAAGATATGTAAATACGGCGTTTACATACCATTTCTCACGCATTAGGGTTCGAACACTCGAACACCTATACGGATTCTCCTGCACAGTGGCAGATATGTAAATACGGCGTTTACATACCATTTCTCACGCTTTAAGGTTCGAACACTCGAACACCTATGCGGATTCTCCTGCACAGTGGCAGATATGTAAATACGGTGTTTACATACCATTTCTGACGCATTACGGTTCGAACACTCGAACACCTATACGGACTCTCCTGCACAGTGGCAGATATGTAAATACGGCGTTTACATACCATTTCTCACGCATTAAGGTTCGAACACTCGAACACCTATGCGGATTCTCCTGCACCGTGGCAGATATGTAAATACGGCGTTTACATACCATTTCTCACGCATTAGGGTTCGAACAATCGAACACCTATGCGGATTCTCTTGCACAGTGGCAGATATGTAAATACGGCGTTTACATACCATTTCTCACGCATTAGGGTTCGAACCCTCGAACAGCTATACGGATTCTCCTGCACAGTGGCAGATATGTAAATACGGCGTTTGCATACCATTTCTCACGCATTAGGGTTCGAACACTCGAACACCTACGCGGATTCTCCTGCACAGTGGCAGATATGTAAATACGGTGTTTCCATACCATTTCTGACGCATTACGGTTCGAACACTCGAACACCTATACGGATTCTCCTGCACAGTGGCAGATATGTAAATACGGCGTTTACATACCATTTCTCACGCATTAAGGTTCGAACACTCGAACACGTATGCGGATTCTCCTGCACAGTGGCAGATATGTAAATACGGCGTTTACATACCATTTCTGACGCATTACGGTTCGAACACTCGAACAGCTATACGGATTCTCCTGCACAGTGGCAGATATGTAAATACGGCATTTACATACCATTTCTGACGCATTACGGATCGAACACTCGAACACCTATATGGATTCTCCTGCACAGTGGCAGATATGTAAATACGGCGTTTACATACCATTTCTCACGCATTAGGGTTCGAACACCTATACGGATTCTCCTGCACAGTGGCAGATATGTAAATACGGCGTTTACATACCATTTCTGACGCATTACGGTTCGAACACTCGAACACCTATGCGGATTCTCCTACACAGTGGCAGATATGTAAATACGGCGTTTACATACCATTTCTGACGCATTACGGTTCGAACACTCGAACACCTACGCGGATTCTCCTGCACAGTGGCAGATATGTAAATACGGCGTTTACATACCATTTCTCACGCATTAGGGTTCGAACAGTCGAACACCTATGCGGATTATCCTGCACAGTGGCAGATATGTAAATACGGCGTTTACATACCATTTCTCACGCGTTAAGGTTCGAACACTCGAACACCTATACGGATTCTCCTGCACAGTGGCAGATATGTAAATACGACATTTACATACCATTTCTGACGCATTACGGTTCGAACACTCGAACACCTATACGGATTCTCCTGCACAGTGGCAGATATGTAAATACGGCGTTTACATACCATTTCTCAAGCATTAGGGTTCGAACACTCGAACACCTATGCGGATTCTCCTGCATAGTGGCAGATATGTAAATACGGCGTTTACATACCATTTCTGACGCATTATTGTTCGAACACTCGAACAGCTATACGGATTCTCCTGCACAGTAGCAGATATGTAAATACGGCGTTTACATACCATTTCTGACGTATTACGGTTCGAACACTCGAACACCTATGCGGATTCCCCTGCACAGTGGCAGATATGTAAATACGGCGTTTACATACCATTTCTCACGCATTACGGTTCGAACACTCGAACACCTATGCGGATTCCCCTGCACAGTGGCAGATATGTAAATACGGCGTTTACATACCATTTCTCACGCATTATGGTTCGAACACTCGAACACCTATACGGATTCTCCTGCACAGTGGCAGATATGTAAATACGGCGTTTACATACCATTTCTCACGCATTAGGGTTCGAACAGTCGAACACCTATGCGGATTCTCCTGCACAGTGGCAGATATGTAAATACGACGTTTACATACCATTTCTGACGCATTACGGTTCGAACACTCGAACAGCTATACGGATTCTCCTGCACAGTGGCAGATATGTAAATACGGCATTTACATACCATTTCTGACGCATTACGGTTCGAACACTCGAACACCTATACGGATTCTCCTGCACAGTGGAAGATATGTAAATACGGCGTTTACATACCATTTCTCCCGCATTAGGGTTCGAACACTCGAACACCTATGCGGATTCTCCTGCACAGTGGCAGATATGTAAATACGGCATTTACATACCATTTCTGACGCATTACGGTTCGAAAACTCGAACACCTATACGGATTCTCCTGCACAGTGGCAGATATGTAAATACGGCGTTTACATACCATTTCTCACGCATTAAGGTTCGAACACTCGAACACCTATGCGGATTCTCCTGCACAGTGGCAGATATGTAAATACGGCGTTTACATACCATTTCTGACGCATTACGGTTCGAACACTCGAACACCTATACGGATTCTCCTGCACAGTGGCAGATTTGTAAAAACGGCGTTTACATACCATTTCTAACGCATTACGGTTCGAACACTCGAACACCTATGCGGATTCTCCTGCACAGCGGCAGATATGTAAATACGGCGTTTACATACCATTTCTGACGCATTACGGTTCGAACACTCGAACAGCTATACGGATTCTCCTGCACAGTGGCAGATATGTAAATACGGTGTTTACATACCATTTCTGACGCATTACGGTTCGAACACTCGAACACCTATACGGACTCTCCTGCACAGTGGCAGATATGCAAATACGGCGTTTACATACCATTTCTCACGCATTAAGGTTCGAACACTCGAACACCTATACGGATTCTCCTGCACAGTGGCAGATATGTAAATACGGCGTTTACATCCCATTTCTCACGCATTAGGGTTCCAACACTCGAACACCTATACAGATTCTCCTGCACAGTGGCAGATATGTAAATACGGCGTTTACATACCATTTCTCACGCATTAAGGTTCGAACACTCGAACACCTATGCGGATTCTCCTGTATAGTGGCAGATATGTAAATACGGCGTTTACATACCATTTCTGACGCATTATTGTTCGAACACTCGAACAGCTATACGGATTCTCCTGCACAGTGGCAGATATGTAAATACGGCGTTTACATACCATTTCTGACGCATTACGGTTCGAACACTCGAACACCTATGCGGATTCCCCTGCACAGTGGCAGATATGTAAATACGGCGTTTACATACCATTTCTCACGCATTACGGTTCGAACACTCGAACACCTATGCGGATTCCCCTGCACAGTGGCAGATATGTAAATACGGCGTTTACATACCATTTCTCACGCATTATGGTTCGAACACTCGAACACCTATACGGATTCTCCTGCATAGTGGCAGATATGTAAATACGGCGTTTACATACCATTTCTCACGCATTAAGGTTCGAACACTCGAACACCTATGCGAATTCTCCTGCACAGTGGCAGATATGTAAATACGGTGTTTACATACCATTTCTGACGCATTACGGTTCGAACACTCGAACAGCTATACGGATTCTCCTGCACAGTGGCAGATATGTAAATACGGCGTTTACATACCATTTCTGACGCATTACGGTTCGAACACTCGAACACCTATGCGGATTCTCCTGCACAGTGGCAGATATGTAAATACGGCGTTTACATACCATTTCTGACGCATTACGGTTCGAACACTCGAACACCTATGCGGATTCTCTTGCACAGTGGCAGATATGTAAATACGGCGTTTACATACCATTTCTCACGCATTAGGGTTCGAACAGTCGAACACCTATGCGGATTCTCCTGCACAGTGGCAGATATGTAAATACGACGTTTACATACCATTTCTGACGCATTATTGTTCGAACACTCGAACAGCTATACGGATTCTCCTGCACAGTGGCAGATATGTAAATACGGCGTTTACATACCATTTCTGACGCATTCCGCTTCGAACACTCGAACACCTATGCGGATTCCCCTGCACAGTGGCAGATATGTAAATACGGAGTTTACATACCATTTCTCACGCATTACGGTTCGAACACTCGAACACCTATGCGGATTCCCCTGCACAGTGACAGATATGTAAAAACGGCGTTTACATACCATTTCTCACGCATTATGGTTCGAACACTCGAACACCTATACGGATTCTCCTGCACAGTGGCAGATATGTAAATACGGCGTTTACATACCATTTCTCACGCATTAAGGTTCGAACACTCGAACACCTATGCGGATTCTCCTGCACAGTGGCAGATATGTAAATATGGCGTTTACATACCATTTCTGACGCATTACGGTTCGAACACTCGAACACCTATACGGATTCTCCTGCACAGTGGCAGATATGTAAAAACGGCGTTTACATACCATTTCTGACGCATTACGGTTCGAACACTCGAACACCTATGCGGATTCTCCTGCACAGCGGCAGATATGTAAATACGGCGTTTACATACCATTTCTGACGCATTACGGTTCGAACACTCGAACAGCTATACGGATTCTCCTGCACAGTGGCAGATATGTAAATACGGTGTTTACATACCATTTCTGACGCATTACGGTTCGAACACTCGAACACCTATACGGACTCTCCTGCACAGTGGCAGATATGCAAATACGGCGTTTACATACCATTTCTCAAGCATTACGGTTCGAACACTCGAACACCTATGCGGATTCCCCTGCACAGTGGCAGATATGTAAATACGGCGTTTACATACCATTTCTCACGCATTATGGTTCGAACACTCGAACACCTATACGGATTCTCCTGCACAGCGGCAGATATGTAAATACGGCGTTCACATACCATTTCTCACGCATTATGGTTCGAACACTCGAACACCTATACGGATTCTCCTGCACGGTGGCAGATATGTAAATACGGTGTTTACATACCATTTCTGACGCATTACGGTTCGAACACTCGAACACCTATGCGGATTCTCTTGCACAGTGGCAGATATGTAAATACGGCGTTTACATACCATTTCTCACGCATTAGGGTTCGAACAGTCGAACACCTATGCGGATTCTCCTGCACAGTGGCAGATATGTAAATACGACGTTTACATACCATTTCTGACGCATTATTGTTCGAACACTCGAACAGCTATACGGATTCTCCTGCACAGTGGCAGATATGTAAATACGGTGTTTACATACCATTTCTGACGCATTACGGTTCGAACACTCGAACAGCTATACGGATTCTCCTGCACAGTGGCAGATATGTAAATACGGCGTTTACATACCATTTCTGACGCATTACGGTTCGAACACTCGAACACCTATGCGGATTCTCCTGCACAGTGGCAGATATGTAAATACGGCGTTTACATACCATTTCTGACGCATTACGGTTCGAACACTCGAACACCTATGCGGATTCTCTTGCACAGTGGCAGATATGTAAATACGGCGTTTACATACCATTTCTCACGCATTAGGGTTCGAACAGTCGAACACCTATGCGGATTCTCCTGCACAGTGGCAGATATGTAAATACGACGTTTACATACCATTTCTGACGCATTATTGTTCGAACACTCGAACAGCTATACGGATTCTCCTGCACAGTGGCAGATATGTAAATACGGCGTTTACATACCATTTCTGACGCATTACGGTTCGAACACTCGAACACCTATGCGGATTCCCCTGCACAGTGGCAGATATGTAAATACGGAGTTTACATACCATTTCTCACGCATTACGGTTCGAACACTCGAACACCTATGCGGATTCCCCTGCACAGTGGCAGATATGTAAATACGGCGTTTACATACCATTTCTCACGCATTATGGTTCGAACACTCGAACACCTATACGGATTCTCCTGCACAGTGGCAGATATGTAAATACGGCGTTTACATACCATTTCTCACGCATTAAGGTTCGAACACTCGAACACCTATGCGGATTCTCCTGCACAGTGGCAGATATGTAAATACGGCGTTTACATACCATTTCTGACGCATTACGGTTCGAACACTCGAACACCTATACGGATTCTCCTGCACAGTGGCAGATATGTAAAAACGGCGTTTACATACCATTTCTGACGCATTACGGTTCGAACACTCGAACACCTATGCGGATTCTCCTGCACAGCGGCAGATATGTAAATACGCCGTTTACATACCATTTCTGACGCATTACGGTTCGAACACTCGAACAGCTATACGGATTCTCCTGCACAGTGGCAGATATGTAAATACGGTGTTTACATACCATTTCTGACGCATTACGGTTCGAACACTCGAACACCTATACGGACTCTCCTGCACAGTGGCAGATATGCAAATACGGCGTTTACATACCATTTCTCAAGCATTACGGTTCGAACACTCGAACACCTATGCGGATTCCCCTGCACAGTGGCAGATATGTAAATACGGCGTTTACATACCATTTCTCACGCATTATGGTTCGAACACTCGAACACCTATACGGATTCTCCTGCACAGTGGCAGATATGTAAATACGGCGTTTACATACCATTTCTCACGCATTAAGGTTCGAACACTCGAACACCTATGCGGATTCTCCTGCACAGTGGCAGATATGTAAATACGGCGTTTACATACCATTTCTCACGCATTATGGTTCGAACACTCGAACACCTATACGGATTCTCCTGCACAGTGTCAGATATGTAAAAACGGCGTTTACATACCATTTCTCACGCATTAAGGTTCGAACACTCGAACACCTATGCGGATTCTCCTGCACAGTGGCAGATATGTAAATACGGCGTTTACATACCATTTCTGACGCATTACGGTTCGAACACTCGAACACCTATACGGATTCTCCTGCACAGTGGCAGATATGTAAAAATGGCGTTTACATACCATTTCTGACGCATTACGGTTCGAACACTCGAACACCTATGCGGATTCTCCTGCACAGCGGCAGATATGTAAATACGCCGTTTACATACCATTTCTGACGCATTACGGTTCGAACACTCGAACAGCTATACGGATTCTCCTGCACAGTGGCAGATATGTAAATACGGTGTTTACATACCATTTCTGACGCATTACGGTTCGAACACTCGAACACCTATACGGACTCTCCTGCACAGTGGCAGATATGCAAATACGGCGTTTACATACCATTTCTCAAGCATTACGGTTCGAACACTCGAACACCTATGCGGATTCCCCTGCACAGTGGCAGATATGTAAATACGGCGTTTACATACCATTTCTGACGCATTATGGTTCGAACACTCGAACAGCTATACGGATTCTCCTGCACAGTGGCAGATATGTAAATACGGCGTTTACATACCATTTCTGACGCATTACGGTTCGAACACTCGAACACCTATGCGGATTCCCCTGCACAGTGGCAGATATGTAAATACGGCGTTTACATACCATTTCTCACGCATTACGGTTCGAACACTCGAACACCTATGCGGATTCCCCTGCACAGTGGCAGATATGTAAATACGGCGTTTACATACCATTTCTCACGCATTATGGTTCGAACACTCGAACACCTATGCGGATTCTCCTGCATAGTGGCAGATATGTAAATACGGCGTTTACATACCATTTCTCACGCATTAAGGTTCGAACACTCGAACACCTATGCGAATTCTCCTGCACAGTGGCAGATATGTAAATACGGTGTTTACATACCATTTCTGACGCATTACGGCTCGAACACTCGAACAGCTATACGGATTCTCCTGCACAGTGGCAGATATGTAAATACGGCGTTTACATACCATTTCTGACGCATTACGGTTCGAACACTCGAACACCTATGCGGATTCTCCTGCATAGTGGCAGATATGTAAATACGGCGTTTACATACCATTTCTGACGCATTACGGTTCGAACACTCGAACACCTATGCGGATTCTCTTGCACAGTGGCAGATATGTAAATACGGCGTTTACATACCATTTCTCACGCATTAGGGTTCGAACAGTCGAACACCTATGCGGATTCTCCTGCACAGTGGCAGATATGTAAATACGACGTTTACATACCATTTCTGACGCATTATTGTTCGAACACTCGAACAGCTATACGGATTCTCCTGCACAGTGGCAGATATGTAAATACGGCGTTTACATACCATTTCTGACGCATTACGGTTCGAACACTCGAACACCTATGCGGATTCCCCTGCACAGTGGCAGATATGTAAATACGGAGTTTACATACCATTTCTCACGCATTACGGTTCGAACACTCGAACACCTATGCGGATTCCCCTGCACAGTGGCAGATATGTAAATACGGCGTTTACATACCATTTCTCACGCATTATGGTTCGAACACTCGAACACCTATACGGATTCTCCTGCACAGTGACAGATATGTAAATACGGCGTTTACATACCATTTCTCACGCATTAAGGTTCGAACACTCGAACACCTATGCGGATTCTCCTGCACAGTGGCAGATATGTAAAAACGGCGTTTACATACCATTTCTGACGCATTACGGTTCGAACACTCGAACACCTATACGGATTCTCCTGCACAGTGGCAGATATGTAAAAACGACGTTTACATACCATTTCTGACGCATTACGGTTCGAACACTCGAACACCTATGCGGATTCTCCTGCACAGCGGCAGATATGTAAATACGGCGTTTACATACCATTTCTGACGCATTACGGTTCGAACACTCGAACAGCTATACGGATTCTCCTGCACAGTGGCAGATATGTAAATACGGTGTTTACATACCATTTCTGACGCATTACGGTTCGAACACTCGAACACCTATACGGACTCTCCTGCACAGTGGCAGATATGCAAATACGGCGTTTACATACCATTTCTCACGCATTACGGTTCGAACACTCGAACACCTATGCGGATTCCCCTGCACAGTGGCAGATATGTAAATACGGCGTTTACATACCATTTCTCACGCATTATGGTTCGAACACTCGAACACCTATACGGATTCTCCTGCACAGTGGCAGATATGTAAATACGGCGTTTACATACCATTTCTCACGCATTAAGGTTCGAACACTCGAACACCTATGCGGATTCTCCTGCACAGTGGCAGATATGTAAATACGGCGTTTACAAACCATTTCTGACGCATTACGGTTCGAACACTCGAACACCTATACGGATTCTCCTGCACAGTGGCAGATATGTAAAAACGGCGTTTACATACCATTTCTGACGCATTACGGTTCGAACACTCGAACACCTATGCGGATTCTCCTGCACAGCGGCAGATATGTAAATACGGCGTTTACATACCATTTCTGACGCATTACGGTTCGAACACTCGAACAGCTATACGGATTCTCCTGCACAGTGGCAGATATGTAAATACGGTGTTTACATACCATTTCTGACGCATTACGGTTCGAACACTCGAACACCTATACGGACTCTCCTGCACAGTGGCAGATATGCAAATACGGCGTTTACATACCATTTCTCACGCGTTAAGGTTCGAACACTCGAACACCTATACGGATTCTCCTGCACAGTGGCAGATATGTAAATACGGCGTTTACATACCATTTCTCACGCATTAGGGTTCAAACACTCGAACACCTATACGGTTCTCCTGCACAGTGGCAGATATGTAAATACGGCGTTTACATACCATTTCTCACGCATTAGGGTTCGAACACTCGAACACCTATACAGATTCTCCTGCACAGTGGCAGATATGTAAATACGGCGTTTACATACCATTTCTCACGCATTAAGGTTCGAACACTCGAACACCTATGCGGATTCTCCTGCACAGTGGCAGATATGTAAATACGGCGTTTACATACCATTTCTGACGCATTATTGTTCGAACACTCGAACAGCTATACGGATTCTCCTGCACAGTGGCAGATATGTAAATACGGCGTTTACATACCATTTCTGACGCATTACGGTTCGAACACTCGAACACCTATGCGGATTCCCCTGCACAGTGGCAGATATGTAAATACGGCGTTTACATACCATTTCTCACGCATTACGGTTCGAACACTCGAACACCTATGCGGATTCCGCTGCACAGTGGCAGATATGTAAATACGGCGTTTACATACCATTTCTCACGCATTATGGTTCGAACACTCGAACACCTATACAGATTCTCCTGCACAGTGGCAGATATGTAAATACGGCGTTTACATACCATTTCTCACGCATTAAGGTTCGAACACTCGAACACCTATGCGAATTCTCCTGCACAGTGGCAGATATGTAAATACGGTGTTTACATACCATTTCTGACGCATTACGGTTCGAACACTCGAACAGCTATACGGATTCTCCTGCACAGTGGCAGATATGTAAATACGGCGTTTACATACCATTTCTGACGCATTACGGTTCGAACACTCGAACACCTATGCGGATTCTCCTGCACAGTGGCAGATATGTAAATACGGCGTTTACATACCATTTCTGACGCATTACGGTTCGAACACTCGAACACCTATGCGGATTCTCTTGCAAAGTGGCAGATATGTAAATACGGCGTTTACATACCATTTCTCACGCATTAGGGTTCGAACAGTCGAACACCTATGCGGATTCTCCTGCACAGTGGCAGATATGTAAATACGACGTTTACATACCATTTCTGACGCATTACGGTTCGAACACTCGAACACCTATACGGATTCTCCTGCACAGTGGCAGATATGTAAAAACGGCGTTTACATACCATTTCTGACGCATTACGGTTCGAACACTCGAACACCTATGCGGATTCTCCTGCACAGCGGCAGATATGTAAATACGGCGTTTACATACCATTTCTCCCGCATTAGGGTTCGAACACTCGAACACCTATACGGATTCTCCTGCACAGTGGCAGATATGTAAATACGGCGTTTACATACCATTTCTCACGCATTAAGGTTCGAACACTCGAACACCCATACGGACTCTCCTGCACAGTGGCAGATATGCAAATACGGTGTCTACATACCATTTCTGACGCATTACGGTTCGAACACTCGAACACCTATACGGACTCTCCTGCACAGAGGCAGATATGTAAATACGGCGTTTACATACCATTTCTCACGCATTAAGGTTCGAACACTCGAACACCTATGCGGATTCTCCTGCACAGTGGCAGATATGTAAATACGGCGTTTACATACCATTTCTCACGCATTAGGGTTCGAACAATCGAACACTTATGCGGATTCTCTTGCACAGTGGCAGATATGTAAATTCGGCGTTTACATACCATTTCTCACGCATTAAGGTTCGAACACTCGAACACCTATGCGGATTCTCCTGCACAGTGGCAGATATGTAAATACGACGTTTACATACCATTTCTGACGCATTACGGTTCGAACACTCGAACAGCTATACGGATTCTCCTGCACAGTGGCAGATATGTAAATACGGCATTTACATACCATTTCTGACGCATTACGGTTCGAACACTCGAACACCTATGCGGATTCCCCTGCACAGTGGCAGATATGTAAATACGGCGTTTACATACCATTTCTCACGCATTATGGTTCGAACACTCGAACACCTATGCGGATTCTCCTGCACAGTGGCAGATATGTAAATACGGCGTTTACATACCATTTCTGACGCATTACGGTTCGAACACTCGAACACCTATGCGGATTCTCCTGCACAGTGGCAGATATGTAAATACGGTGTTTACATACCATTTCTGACGCATTACGGTTCGAGCACTCGAACAGCTATACGGATTCTCCTGCACAGTGGCAGATATGTAAATACGGCGTTTACATACCATTTCTGACGCATTACGGTTCGAACACTCGAACACCTATGCGGATTCTCCTGCACAGTGGCAGATATGTAAATACGGCGTTTACATACCATTTCTGACGCATTACGGTTCGAACACTCGAACACCTATGCGGATTCTCTTGCACAGTGGCAGATATGTAAATACGGCGTTTACATACCATTTCTCACGCATTAGGGTTCGAACAGTCGAACACCTATGCGGATTCTCCTGCACAGTGGCAGATATGTAAATACGACGTTTACATACCATTTCTGACGCATTACGGTTCGAACACTCGAACAGCTATACGGATTCTCCTGCACAGTGGCAGATATGTAAATACGGCATTTACATACCATTTCTGACGCATTACGGTTCGAACACTCGAACACCTATACGGATTCTCCTGCACAGTGGAAGATATGTAAATACGGCATTTACATACCATTTCTCCCGCATTAGGGTTCGAACACTCGAACACCTATACGGATTCTCCTGCACAGTGGCAGATATGTAAATACGGCGTTTACATACCATTTCTCACGCATTAAGGTTCGAACACTCGAACACCTATGCGGATTCTCCTGCACAGTGGCAGATATGTAAATACGGTGTCTACATACCATTTCTGACGCATTACGGTTCCAACACTCGAACACCTATACGGACTCTCTTGCACAGTGGCAGATATGTAAATACGGCGTTTACATACCATTTCTCACGCATTAAGGTTCGAACACTCGAACACCTATGCGGATTCTCCTGCACAGTGGCAGATATGTAAATACGGCGTTTACATACCATTTCTCACGCATTAGGGTTCGAACAATCGAACACTTATGCGGATTCTCTTGCACAGTGGCAGATATGTAAATACGGCGTTTACATACCATTTCTCACGCATTAAGGTTCGAACACTCGAACACCTATGCGGATTCTCCTGCACAGTGGCAGATATGTAAATACGACGTTTACATACCATTTCTGACGCATTACGGTTCGAACACTCGAACAGCTATACGGATTCTCTTGCACAGTGGCAGATATGTAAATACGGCATTTACATACCATTTCTGACGCATTACGGTTCGAACACTCGAACACCTATACGGATTCTCCTGCACAGTGGCAGATATGTAAATACGGCGTTTGCAAACCAATTCGCACGCATTAGGGTTCGAACACTCGAACACCTATGCGGATTCCCCTGCACAATGGCAGATATGTAAATACGGCGTTTCCATACCATTTCTGACGCATTACGGTTCGAACACTCGAACACCTATGCGGATTCTCCTGCACAGTGGCAGATATGTAAATACGGCGTTTACATACCATTTCTCACGAATTAAGGTTCGAACACTCGAACACCTATGCGGATTCTCCTGCACAGTGGCAGATATGTAAATACGGCGTTTACAAACCATTTCTCACGCATTAGGGTTCGAACAGTCGAACACCTATGCGGATTCTCCTGCACAGTGGCAGATATGTAAATACGGCGTTTACATACCATTTCTAACGCATTACGGTTCGAACACTCGAACAGCTATACGGATTCTCCTGCATAGTGGCAGATATGTAAATACGGCGTTTACATACCATTTCTGACGCATTACGGTTCGAACACTCGAACACCTATGCGGATTCTCCTGCACAGTGGCAGATATGTAAATACGGCGTTTACATACCATTTCTGACGCATTACGGTTCGAACACTCGAACACCTATGCGGATTCTCTTGCACAGTGGCAGATATGTAAATACGGCGTTTACATACCATTTCTCACGCATTAGGGTTCGAACACTCGAACACCTATGCGGATTCTCCTGCATAGTGGCAGATATGTAAATACGACGTTTACATACCATTTCTGACGCATTACGGTTCGAACACTCGAACAGCTATACGGATTCTCCTGCACAGTGGCAGATATGTAAATACGGCATTTACATACCATTTCTGACGCATTACGGTTCGAACACTCGAACACCTATACGGATTCTCCAGCACAGTGGAAGATATGTAAATACGGCGTTTACATACAATTTCTCACGCATTAGGGTTCGAACACTCGAACACCTATACGGATTCTCCTGCACAGTGGCAGATATGTAAATACGGCGTTTACATACCATTTCTCACGCATTAAGGTTCGAACACTCGAACACCTATGCGGATTCTCCTGCACAGTGGCAGATATGTAAATACGGTGTCTACATACCATTTCTGACGCATTACGGTTCGAACACTCGAACACCTATACGGACTCTCCTGCACAGTGGCAGATATGTAAATACGGCGTTTACATACCATTTCTCACGCATTAAGGTTCGAACACTCGAACACCTATGCGGATTCTCCTGCACAGTGGCAGATATGTAAATACGGCGTTTACATACCATTTCTCACGCATTAGGGTTCGAACAATCGAACACTTATGCGGATTCTCTTGCACAGTGGCAGATATGTAAATGCGGCGTTTACATACCAATTCTCACGCATTAAGGTTCGAACACTCGAACACCTATGCGGATTCTCCTGCACAGTGGCAGATATGTAAATAGGACGTTTACATACCATTTCTGACGCATTACGGTTCGAACACTCGAACACCTATACGGATTCTCCTGCACAGTGGCAGATATGTAAATACGGCGTTTACATACCATTTCTCACGCATTAAGGTTCGAACACTCGAACACCCATACGGACTCTCCTGCACAGTGGCAGATATGCAAATACGGTGTCTACATACCATTTCTGACGCATTACGGTTCGAACACTCGAACACCTATACGGACTCTCCTGCACAGTGGCAGATATGTAAATACGGCGTTTACATACCATTTCTCACGCATTAAGGTTCGAACACTCGAACACCTATGCGGATTCTCCTGCACAGTGGCAGATATGTAAATCCGGCGTTTACATACCATTTCTCACGCATTAGGGTTCGAACAATCGAACACTTATGCGGATTCTCTTGCACAGTGGCAGATATGTAAATACGGCGTTTACATACCATTTCTCACGCATTAAGGTTCGAACACTCGAACACCTATGCGGATTCTCCTGCACAGTGGCAGATATGTAAATACGACGTTTACATACCATTTCTGACGCATTACGGTTCGAACACTCGAACAGCTATACGGATTCTCCTGCACAGTGGCAGATATGTAAATACGGCATTTACATACCATTTCTGACGCATTACGGTTCGAACACTCGAACACCTATGCGGATTCCCCTGCACAGTGGCAGATATGTAAATACGGCGTTTACATACCATTTCTCACGCATTATGGTTCGAACACTCGAACACCTATGCGGATTCTCCTGCACAGTGGCAGATATGTAAATACGGCGTTTACATACCATTTCTGACGCATTACGGTTCGAACACTCGAACACCTATGCGGATTCTCCTGCACAGTGGCAGATATGTAAATACGGTGTTTACATACCATTTCTGACGCATTACGGTTCGAACACTCGAACAGCTATACGGATTCTCCTGCACAGTGGCAGATATGTAAATACGGCGTTTACATACCATTTCTGACGCATTACGGTTCGAACACTCGAACACCTATGCGGATTCTCCTGCACAGTGGCAGATATGTAAATACGGCGTTTACATACCATTTCTGACGCATTACGGTTCGAACACTCGAACACCTATGCGGATTCTCTTGCACAGTGGCAGATATGTAAATACGGCGTTTACATACCATTTCTCACGCATTAGGGTTCGAACAGTCGAACACCTATGCGGATTCTCCTGCACAGTGGCAGATATGTAAATACGACGTTTACATACCATTTCTGACGCATTACGGTTCGAACACTCGAACAGCTATACGGATTCTCCTGCACAGTGGCAGATATGTAAATACGGCATTTACATACCATTTCTGACGCATTACGGTTCGAACACTCGAACACCTATACGGATTCTCCTGCACAGTGGAAGATATGTAAATACGGCGTTTACATACCATTTCTCCCGCATTAGGGTTCGAACACTCGAACACCTATACGGATTCTCCTGCACAGTGGCAGATATGTAAATACGGCGTTTACATACCATTTCTCACGCATTAAGGTTCGAACACTCGAACACCTATGCGGATTCTCCTGCACAGTGGCAGATATGTAAATACGGTGTCTACATACCATTTCTGACGCATTACGGTTCCAACACTCGAACACCTATACGGACTCTCCTGCACAGTGGCAGATATGTAAATACGGCGTTTACATACCATTTCTCACGCATTAAGGTTCGAACACTCGAACACCTATGCGGATTCTCCTGCACAGTGGCAGATATGTAAATACGGCGTTTACATACCATTTCTCACGCATTAGGGTTCGAACAATCGAACACTTATGCGGATTCTCTTGCACAGTGGCAGATATGTAAATACGGCGTTTACATACCATTTCTCACGCATTAAGGTTCGAACACTCGAACACCTATGCGGATTCTCCTGCACAGTGGCAGATATGTAAATACGACGTTTACATACCATTTCTGACGCATTACGGTTCGAACACTCGAACAGCTATACGGATTCTCTTGCACAGTGGCAGATATGTAAATACGGCATTTACATACCATTTCTGACGCATTACGGTTCGAACACTCGAACACCTATACGGATTCTCCTGCACAGTGGCAGATATGTAAATACGGCGTTTGCAAACCAATTCGCACGCATTAGGGTTCGAACACTCGAACACCTATGAGGATTCTCCTGCACAATGGCAGATATGTAAATACGGCGTTTCCATACCATTTCTGACGCATTACGGTTCGAACACTCGAACACCTTTGCGGATTCTCCTGCACAGTGGCAGATATGTAAATACGGCGTTTACATACCATTTCTCACGAATTAAGGTTCGAACACTCGAACACCTATGCGGATTCTCCTGCACAGTGGCAGATATGTAAATACGGCGTTTACAAACCATTTCTCACGCATTAGGGTTCGAACAGTCGAACACCTATGCGGATTCTCCTGCACAGTGGCAGATATGTAAATACGGCGTTTACATACCATTTCTAACGCATTACGGTTCGAACACTCGAACAGCTATACGGATTCTCCTGCATAGTGGCAGATATGTAAATACGGCGTTTACATACCATTTCTGACGCATTACGGTTCGAACACTCGAACACCTATGCGGATTCTCCTGCACAGTGGCAGATATGTAAATACGGCGTTTACATACCATTTCTGACGCATTACGGTTCGAACACTCGAACACCTATGCGGATTCTCTTGCACAGTGGCAGATATGTAAATACGGCGTTTACATACCATTTCTCACGCATTAGGGTTCGAACACTCGAACACCTATGCGGATTCTCCTGCATAGTGGCAGATATGTAAATACGACGTTTACATACCATTTCTGACGCATTACGGTTCGAACACTCGAACAGCTATACGGATTCTCCTGCACAGTGGCAGATATGTAAATACGGCATTTACATACCATTTCTGACGCATTACGGTTCGAACACTCGAACACCTATACGGATTCTACAGCACAGTGGAAGATATGTAAATACGGCGTTTACATACCATTTCTCACGCATTAGGGTTCGAACACTCGAACACCTATACGGATTCTCCTGCACAGTGGCAGATATGTAAATACGGCGTTTACATACCATTTCTCACGCATTAAGGTTCGAACACTCGAACACCTATGCGGATTCTCCTGCACAGTGGCAGATATGTAAATACGGTGTCTACATACCATTTCTGACGCATTACGGTTCGAACACTCGAACACCTATACGGACTCTCCTGCACAGTGGCAGATATGTAAATACGGCGTTTACATACCATTTCTCACGCATTAAGGTTCGAACACTCGAACACCTATGCGGATTCTCCTGCATAGTGGCAGATATGTAAATAGGACGTTTACATACCATTTCTGACGCATTACGGTTCGAACACTCGAACAGCTGTACGGATTCTCCTGCACAGTGGCAGATATGTAAATACGGCATTTACATACCATTTCTGACGCATTACGGTTCGAACACTCGAACACCTATACGGATTCTCCTGCACAGTGGCAGATACGTAAATACGGCGTTTACATACCATTTCTCACGCATTAGGGTTCGAACACTCGAACACCTATGCGGATTCTCCTGCACAGTGGCAGATATGTAAATACGGCGTTTACATACCATTTCTGACGCATTACGGTTCGAACACTCGAACACCTATGCGGATTCTCCTACACAGTGGCAGATATGTAAATACGGCGTTTACATACCATTTCTGACGCATTACGGTTCGAACACTCGAACACCTATGCGGATTCTCTTGCACAGTGGCAGATATGTAAATACGGTGTTTACATACCATTTCTCACGCATTAGGGTTCGAACAGTCGAACACCTATGCGGATTCTCCTGCACAGTGGCAGATATGTAAATACGACGTTTACATACCATTTCTGACGCATTACGGTTCGAACACTCGAACAGCTATACGGATTCTCCTGCACAGTGGCAGATATGTAAATACGACATTTACATACCATTTCTGACGCATTACGGTTCGAACACTCGAACACCTATACGGATTCTCCTGCACAGTGGCAGATATGTAAATACGGCGTTTACATACCATTTCTCAAGCATTAGGGTTCGAACACTCGAACACCTATACGGATTCTCCTGCACAGTGGCAGATATGTAAATACGGCGTTTACATACCATTTCTCACGCATTAAGGTTCGAACACTCGAACACCTATGCGGATTCTCCTGCATAGTGGCAGATATGTAAATACGGCGTTTACATACCATTTCTGACGCGTTATTGTTCGAACAATCGAACAGCTATACGGATTCTCCTGCACAGTGGCAGATATGTAAATACGGTGTTTACATACCATTTCTGACGCATTACGGTTCAAATACTCGAACACCTATGCGGATTCTCCTGCATAGTGGCAGATATGTAAATACGGCGTTTACATACCATTTCTCACGCATTAGGGTTCGAACACTCGAACACCTATACGGATTCTCCTGCACAATGGCAGATATGTAAATACGGCGTTTACATACCATTTCTCACGCATTAAGGTTCGAACACTCGAACACCTATGCGGATTCTCCTGCACAGTGGCAGATATGTAAATACGGCGTTTACATACCATTTCTCACGCATTAAGGTTCGAACACTCGAACACCTATGCGGATTCTCCTGCACAGTGGCAGATATGTAAATACGACGTTTACATACCATTTCTGACGCATTACGGTTCGAACAGTCGAACACCTATGCGGATTCTCCTGCACAGTGGCAGATATGTAAATACGGCATTTACATACCATTTCTGACGCATTACGGTTCGAACACTCGAACACCTATACGGATTCTCCTGCACAGTGGCAGATATGTAAATACGGCGTTTGCCAACCAAATCGCACGCATTAGGGTTCGAACACTCGAACACCTATGCGGATTCTCCTGCACAATGGCAGATATGTAAATACGGCGTTTCCATACCATTTCTGACGCATTACGGTTCGAACACTCGAACACCTATGCGGATTCTCCTGCACAGTGGCAGATATGTAAATACGGCGTTTACATACCATTTCTCACGAATTAAGGTTCGAACACTCGAACACCTATGCGGATTCTCCTGCACAGTGGCAGATATGTAAATACGGCGTTTACAAACCATTTCTCACGCATTAGGGTTCGAACAGTCGAACACCTATGCGGATTCTCCTGCACAGTGGCAGATATGTAAATACGGCGTTTACATACCATTTCTAACGCATTACGGTTCGAACACTCGAACAGCTATACGGATTCTCCTGCATAGTGGCAGATATGTAAATACGGCGTTTACATACCATTTCTGACGCATTACGGTTCGAACACTCGAACACCTATGCGGATTCTCCTGCACAGTGGCAGATATGTAAATACGGCGTTTACATACCATTTCTGACGCATTACGGTTCGAACACTCGAACACCTATGCGGATTCTCTTGCACAGTGGCAGATATGTAAATACGGCGTTTACATACCATTTCTCACGCATTAGGGTTCGAACACTCGAACACCTATGCGGATTCTCCTACATAGTGGCAGATATGTAAATACGACGTTTACATACCATTTCTGACGCATTACGGTTCGAACACTCGAACAGCTATACGGATTCTCCTGCACAGTGGCAGATATGTAAATACGGCATTTACATACCATTTCTGACGCATTACGGTTCGAACACTCGAACACCTATACGGATTCTCCAGCACAGTGAAAGATATGTAAATACGGCGTTTACATACCATTTCTCACGCATAAGGGTTCGAACACTCGAACACCTATACGGATTCTCCTGCACAGTGGCAGATATGTAAATACGGCGTTTACATACCATTTCTGACGCATTAAGGTTCGAACACTCGAACACCTATGCGGATTCTCCTGCACAGTGGCAGATATGTAAATACGGTGTCTACATACCATTTCTGACGCATTACGGTTCGAACACTCGAACACCTATACGGACTCTCCTGCACAGTGGCAGATATGTAAATACGGCGTTTACATACCATTTCTCACGCATTAAGCTTCGAACACTCGAACACCTATGCGGATTCTCCTGCATAGTGGCAGATATGTAAATACGGCGTTTACATACCATTTCTCACGCATTAGGGTTCGAACAATCGAACACTTATGCGGATTCTCTTGCACAGTGGCAGATATGTAAATGCGGCGTTTACATACCATTTCTCACGCATTAAGGTTCGAACACTCGAACACCTATGCGGATTCTCCTGCACAGTGGCAGATATGTAAATAGGACGTTTACATACCATTTCTGACGCATTACGGTTCGAACACTCGAACAGCTGTACGGATTCTCCTGCACAGTGGCAGATATGTAAATACGGCATTTACATACCATTTCTGACGCATTACGGTTCGAACACTCGAACACCTCTACGGATTCTCCTGCACAGTGGCAGATACGTAAATACGGCGTTTACATACCATTTCTCACGCATTAGGGTTCGAACACTCGAACACCTATGCGGATTCTCCTGCACAGTGGCAGATATGTAAATACGGCGTTTACATACCATTTCTGACGCATTACGGTTCGAACACTCGAAGACCTATGCGGATTCTCCTACACAGTGGCAGATATGTAAATACGGCGTTTACATACCATTTCTGACGCATTACGGTTCGAACACTCGAACACCTATGCGGATTCTCTTGCACAGTGGCAGATATGTAAATTCGGCGTTTACATACCATTTCTCACGCATTAGGGTTCGAACAGTCGAACACCTATGCGGATTCTCCTGCACAGTGGCAGATATGTAAATACGGCGTTTACATACCATTTCTCACGAATTAAGGTTCGAACACTCGAACACCTATGCGGATTCTCCTGCACAGTGGCGGATATGTAAATACGGCGTTTACATACCATTTCTCACGCATTAGGGTTCGAACAGTCGAACACCTATGCGGATTCTCCTGCACAGTGGCAGATATGTAAATACGACGTTTACATACCATTTCTGACGCATTACGGTTCGAACACTCGAACAGCTATACGGATTCTCCTGCACAGTGGCAGATATGTAAATACGACATTTACATACCATTTCTGACGCATTACGGTTCGAACACTCGAACACCTATACGGATTCTCCTGCACAGTGGCAGATATGTAAATACGGCGTTTACATACCATTTCTCAAGCATTAGGGTTCGAACACTCGAACACCTATACGGATTCTCCTGCACAGTGGCAGATATGTAAATACGGCGTTTACATACCATTTCTCACGCATTAAGGTTCGAACACTCGAACACCTATGCGGATTCTCCTGCATAGTGGCAGATATGTAAATACGGCGTTTACATACCATTTATGACGCATTATTGTTCGAACAATCGAACAGCTATACGGATTCTCCTGCACAGTGGCAGATATGTAAATACGGTGTTTACATACCATTTCTGACGCATTACGGTTCGAACACTCGAACACCTATGCGGATTCTCCTGCATAGTGGCAGATATGTAAATACGGCGTTTACATACCATTTCTCACGCATTAGGGTTCGAACACTCGAACACCTATACGGATTCTCCTGCACAATGGCAGATATGTAAATACGGCGTTTACATACCATTTCTCACGCATTAAGGTTCGAACACTCGAACACCTATGCGGATTCTCCTGCACAGTGGCAGATATGTAAATACGGCGTTTACATACCATTTCTGACGCATTACGGTTCGAACACTCGAACACCTATACGGACTCTCCTGCACAGTGGCAGATATGTAAATACGGCGTTTACATACCATTTCTCACGCATTAAGGTTCGAACACTCGAACACCTATGCGGATTCTCCTGCACAGTGGCAGATATGTAAATACGGCGTTTACATACCATTTCTCACGCATTAGGGTTCGAACAATCGAACACCTATGCGGATTCTCTTGCACAGTGGCAGAAATGTAAATACGGCGTTTACATACCATTTCTCACGCATTAGGGTTCGAACACTCGAACAGCTGTACGGATTCTCCTGCACAGTGGCAGATATGTAAATACGGCGTTTGCAAACCAATTCGCACGCAATAGGGTTCGAACACTCGAACACCTACGCGGATTCTCCTGCACAGTGGCAGATATGTAAATACGGTGTTTCCATACCATTTCTGACGCGTTACGGTTCGAACACTCGAACACCTATACGGATTCTCCTGCACAGTGGCAGATATGTAAATACGGCGTTTACATACCATTTCTCACGAATTAAGGTTCGAACACTCGAACACCTATGCGGATTCTCCTGCACAGTGGCAGATATCTAAATACGGCGTTTACAAACCATTTCTCACGCATTAGGGTTCGAACACTCGAACACCTATACGGATTCTCCTGCACAGTGGCAGATATGTAAATACGGCGTTTACATACCATTTCTAACGCATTACGGTTCGAACACTCGAACAGCTATACGGATTCTCCTGCATAGTGGCAGATATGTAAATACGGCGTTTACATACCATTTCTGACGCATTACGGTTCGAACACTCGAACACCTATGCGGATTCTCCTGCACAGTGGCAGATATGTAAATACGGCGTTTACATACCATTTCTGACGCATTACGGTTCGAACACTCGAACACCTATGCGGATTCTCTTGCACAGTGGCAGATATGTAAATACGGCGTTTACATACCATTTCTCACGCATTAGGGTTCGAACAGTCGAACACCTATGCGGATTCTCCTGCACAGTGGCAGATATGTAAATACGACGTTTACATACCATTTCTGACGCATTACGGTTCGAACACTCGAACAGCTATACGGATTCTCCTGCACAGTGGCAGATATGTAAATACGGCA
The DNA here is from genome assembly GCF_055761805.1 of Camellia sinensis. NCBI lineage: Eukaryota > Viridiplantae > Streptophyta > Magnoliopsida > Ericales > Theaceae > Camellia > Camellia sinensis. The sequence continues at coordinate 51,456,089 of NC_138965.1, forward strand.
TTTACATACCATTTCTGACGCATTACGGTTCGAACACTCGAACACCTATACGGATTCTCCAGCACAGTGGAAGATATGTAAATACGGCGTTTACATACCATTTCTCACGCATTAGGGTTCGAACACTCGAACACCTATACGGATTCTCCTGCCCAGTGGCAGATATGTAAATACGGCGTTTACATACCATTTCTCACGCATTAAGGTTCGAACACTCGAACACCTATGCGGATTCTCCTGCACAGTGGCAGATATGTAAATACGGTGTCTACATACCATTTCTGACGCATTACGGTTCGAACACTCGAACACCTATACGGACTCTCCTGCACAGTGGCAGATATGTAAATACGGCGTTTACATACCATTTCTCACGCATTAGGGTTCGAACAGTCGAACACCTATGCGGATTCTCCTGCACAGTGGCAGATATGTAAATACGGCGTTTACATACCATTTCTCACGAATTAAGGTTCGAACACTCGAACACCTATGCGGATTCTCCTGCACAGTGGCAGATATGTAAATACGGCGTTTACATACCATTTCTCACGCATTAGGGTTCGAACAGTCGAACACCTATGCGGATTCTCCTGCACAGTGGCAGATATGTAAATACGACGTTTACATACCATTTCTGACGCATTACGGTTCGAACACTCGAACAGCTATACGGATTCTCCTGCACAGTGGCAGATATGTAAATACGACATTTACATACCATTTCTGACGCATTACGGTTCGAACACTCGAACACCTATACGGATTCTCCTGCACAGTGGCAGATATGTAAATACGGCGTTTACATACCATTTCTCAAGCATTAGGGTTCGAACACTCGAACACCTATACGGATTCTCCTGCACAGTGGCAGATATGTAAATACGGCGTTTACATACCATTTCTCACGCATTAAGGTTCGAACACTCGAACACCTATGCGGATTCTCCTGCACAGTGGCAGATATGTAAATACGGTGTCTACATACCATTTCTGACGCATTACGGTTCGAACACTCGAACACCTATACGGACTCTCCTGCACAGTGGCAGATATGTAAATACGGCGTTTACATACCATTTCTCACGCATTAGGGTTCGAACAGTCGAACACCTATGCGGATTCTCCTGCACAGTGGCAGATATGTAAATACGGCGTTTACATACCATTTCTCACGAATTAAGGTTCGAACACTCGAACACCTATGCGGATTCTCCTGCACAGTGGCAGATATGTAAATACGGCGTTTACATACCATTTCTCACGCATTAGGGTTCGAACAGTCGAACACCTATGCGGATTCTCCTGCACAGTGGCAGATATGTAAATACGACGTTTACATACCATTTCTGACGCATTACGGTTCGAACACTCGAACAGCTATACGGATTCTCCTGCACAGTGGCAGATATGTAAATACGACATTTACATACCATTTCTGACGCATTACGGTTCGAACACTCGAACACCTATACGGATTCTCCTGCACAGTGGCAGATATGTAAATACGGCGTTTACATACCATTTCTCAAGCATTAGGGTTCGAACACTCGAACACCTATACGGATTCTCCTGCACAGTGGCAGATATGTAAATACGGCGTTTACATACCATTTCTCACGCATTAAGGTTCGAACACTCGAACACCTATGCGGATTCTCCTGCATAGTGGCAGATATGTAAATACGGCGTTTACATACCATTTCTGACGCATTATTGTTCGAACAATCGAACAGCTATACGGATTCTCCTGCACAGTGGCAGATATGTAAATACGGTGTTTACATACCATTTCTGACGCATTACGGTTCGAACACTCGAACACCTATGCGGATTCTCCTGCATAGTGGCAGATATGTAAATACGGCGTTTACATACCATTTCTCACGCATTAGGGTTCGAACACTCGAACACCTATACGGATTCTCCTGCACAATGGCAGATATGTAAATACGGCGTTTACATACCATTTCTCACGCATTAAGGTTCGAACACTCGAACACCTATGCGGATTCTCCTGCACAGTGACAGATATGTAAATACGGCGTTTACATACCATTTCTGACGCATTACGGTTCGAACACTCGAACACCTATACGGACTCTCCTGCACAGTGGCAGATATGTAAATACGGCGTTTACATACCATTTCTCACGCATTAAGGTTCGAACACTCGAACACCTATGCGGATTCTCCTGCACAGTGGCAGATATGTAAATACGGCGTTTACATACCATTTCTCACGCATTAGGGTTCGAACAATCGAACACCTATGCGGATTCTCTTGCACAGTGGCAGAAATGTAAATACGGCGTTTACATACCATTTCTCACGCATTAGGGTTCGAACACTCGAACAGCTATACGGATTCTCCTGCACAGTGGCAGATATGTAAATACGGCGTTTGCAAACCAATTCGCACGCAATAGGGTTCGAACACTCGAACACCTACGCGGATTCTCCTGCACAGTGGCAGATATGTAAATACGGTGTTTCCATACCATTTCTGACGCATTACGGTTCGAACACTCGAACACCTATACGGATTCTCCTGCACAGTGGCAGATATGTAAATACGACGTTTACATACCATTTCTCACGAATTAAGGTTCGAACACTCGAACACCTATGCGGATTCTCCTGCACAGTGGCAGATATGTAAATACGGCGTTTACAAACCATTTCTCACGCATTAGGGTTCGAACACTCGAACACCTATACGGATTCTCCTGCACAGTGGCAGATATGTAAATACGGCGTTTACATACCATTTCTAACGCATTACGGTTCGAACACTCGAACAGCTATACGGATTCTCCTGCATAGTGGCAGATATGTAAATACGGCGTTTACATACCATTTCTGACGCATTACGGTTCGAACACTCGAACACCTATGCGGATTCTCCTGCACAGTGGCAGATATGTAAATACAGCGTTTACATACCATTTCTGACGCATTACGGTTCGAACACTCGAACACCTATGCGGATTCTCTTGCACAGTGGCAGATATGTAAATACGGCGTTTACATACCATTTCTCACACATTAGGGTTCGAACAGTCGAACACCTATGCGGATTCTCCTGCACAGTGGCAGATATGTAAATACGACGTTTACATACCATTTCTGACGCATTACGGTTCGAACACTCGAACAGCTATACGGATTCTCCTGCACAGTGGCAGATATGTAAATACGGCATTTACATACCATTTCTGACGCATTACGGTTCGAACACTCGAACACCTATACGGATTCTCCAGCACAGTGGAAGATATGTAAATACGGCTTTTACATACCATTTCTCACGCATTAGGGTTCGAACACTCGAACACCTATACGGATTCTCCTGCACAGTGGCAGATATGTAAATACGGCGTTTACATACCATTTCTCATGCATTAAGGTTCGAACACTCGAACACCTATGCGGATTCTCCTGCACAGTGGCAGATATGTAAATACGGTGTCTACATACCATTTCTGACGCATTACGGTTCGAACACTCGAACACCTATACGGACTCTCCTGCACAGTGGCAGATATGTAAATACGGCGTTTACATACCATTTCTCACGCATTAAGGTTCGAACACTCGAACACTTATGCGGATTCTCCTGCACAGTGGCAGATATGTAAATACGGCGTTTACATACCATTTCTCACGCATTAGGGTTCGAACAATCGAACACTTATGCGGATTCTCTTGCACAGTGGCAGATATGTAAATGCGGCGTTTACATACCATTTCTCACGCATTAAGGTTCGAACACTCGAACACCTATGCGGATTCTCCTGCACAGTGGCAGATATGTAAATAGGACGTTTACATACCATTTCTGACGCATTACGGTTCGAACACTCGAACAGCTGTACGGATTCTCCTGCACAGTGGCAGATATGTAAATACGGCATTTACATACCATTTCTGACGCATTACGGTTCGAACACTCGAACACCTATACGGATTCTCCTGCACAGTGGCAGATACGTAAATACGGCGTTTACATACCATTTCTCACGCATTAGGGTTCGAACACTCGAACACCTATGCGGATTCTCCTGCACAGTGGCAGATATGTAAATACGGCGTTTACATACCATTTCTGACGCATTACGGTTCGAACACTCGAACACCTATGCGGATTCTCCTACACTGTGGCAGATATGTAAATACGGCGTTTACATACCATTTCTGACGCATTACGGTTCGAACACTCGAACACCTATGCGGATTCTCTTGCACAGTGGCAGATATGTAAATACGGCGTTTACATACCATTTCTCACGCATTAGGGTTCGAACAGTCGAACACCTATGCGGATTCTCCTGCACAGTGGCAGATATGTAAATACGACGTTTACATACCATTTCTGACGCATTACGGTTCGAACACTCGAACAGCTATACGGATTCTCCTGCACAGTGGCAGATATGTAAATACGACATTTACATACCATTTCTGACGCATTTCGGTTCGAACACTCGAACACCTATACGGATTCTCCTGCACAGTGGCAGATATGTAAATACGGCGTTTACATACCATTTCTCAAGCATTAGGGTTCGAACACTCGAACACCTATACGGATTCTCCTGCACAATGGCAGATATGTAAATACGGCGTTTACATACCATTTCTCACGCATTAAGGTTCGAACACTCGAACACCTATGCGGATTCTCCTGCATAGTGGCAGATATGTAAATACGACGTTTACATACCATTTCTGACGCATTATTGTTCGAACAATCGAACAGCTATACGGATTCTCCTGCACAGTGGCAGATATGTAAATACGGTGTTTACATACCATTTCTGACGCATTACGGTTCGAACACTCGAACACCTATGCGGATTCTCCTGCATAGTGGCAGATATGTAAATACGGCGTTTACATACCATTTCTCACGCATTAGGGTTCGAACACTCGAACACCTATACGGATTCTCCTGCACAATGGCAGATATGTAAATACGGCGTTTACATACCATTTCTCACGCATTAAGGTTCGAACACTCGAACACCTATGCGGATTCTCCTGCACAGTGGCAGATATGTAAATACGGCGTTTACATACCATTTCTGACGCATTACGGTTCGAACACTCGAACACCTATACGGACTCTCCTGCACAGTGGCAGATATGTAAATACGGCGTTTACATACCATTTCTCACGCATTAAGGTTCGAACACTCGAACACCTATGCGGATTCTCCTGCACAGTGGCAGATATGTAAATACGGCGTTTACATACCATTTCTCACGCATTAGGGTTCGAACAATCGAACACCTATGCGGATTCTCTTGCACAGTGGCAGATATGTAAATACGGCGTTTACATACCATTTCTCACGCATTAGGGTTCGAACACTCAAACAGCTATACGGATTCTCCTGCACAGTGGCAGATATGTAAATACGGCGTTTGCAAACCAATTCGCACGCATTAGGGTTCGAACACTCGAACACCTACGCGGATTCTCCTGCACAGTGGCAGATGTGTAAATACGGTGTTTCCATACCATTTCTGACGCATTACGGTTCGAACACTCGAACACCTATACGGATTCTCCTGCACAGTGGCAGATATGTAAATACGGCGTTTACATACCATTTCTCACGAATTAAGGTTCGAACACTCGAACACCTATGCGGATTCTCCTGCACAGAGGCAGATATGTAAATACGGTGTTTACAAACCATTTCTCACGCATTAGGGTTCGAACACTCGAACACCTATACGGATTCTCCTGCACAGTGGCAGATATGTAAACACGGCGTTTACATACCATTTCTAACGCATTACGGTTCGAACACTCGAACAACTATACGGATTCTCCTACACAGTGGCAGATATGTAAATACGGCGTTTACATACCATTTCTGACGCATTACGGTTCGAACACTCGAACACCTATGCGGATTCTCCTGCACAGTGGCAGATATGTAAATACGGCGTTTACATACCATTTCTGACGCATTACGGTTCGAACACTCGAACACCTATGCGGATTCTCTTGCACAGTGGCAGATATGTAAATACGGCGTTTACGTACCATTTCTCACGCATTAGGGTTCGAACAGTCGAACACCTATGCGGATTCTCCTGCACAGTGGCAGATATGTAAATACGACGTTTACATACCATTTCTGACGCATTACGGTTCGAACACTCGAACAGCTATACGGATTCTCCTGCACAGTGGCAGATATGTAAATACGGCATTTACATACCATTTCTGACGCATTACGGTTCGAACACTCGAACACCTATACGGATTCTCCTGCACAGTGGAAGATATGTAAATACGGCGTTTACATACCATTTCTCACGCATTAGGGTTCGAACACTCGAACACCTATACGGATTCTCCTGCACAGTGGCAGATATGTAAATACGGCGTTTACATACCATTTCTCACGCATTAAGGTTCGAACACTCGAACACCTATGCGGATTCTCCTGCACAGTGGCAGATATGTAAATACGGTGTCTACATACCATTTCTGACGCATTACGGTTCGAACACTCGAACACCTATACGGACTCTCCTGCACAGTGGCAGATATGTAAATACGGCGTTTACATACCATTTCTCACGCATTAAGGTTCGAACACTCGAACACCTATGCGGATTCTCCTGCACAGTGGCAGATATGTAAATACGGCGTTTACATACCATTTCTCACGCATTAGGGTTCGAACAATCGAACACTTATGCGGATTCTCTTGCACAGTGGCAGATATGTAAATGCGGCGTTTACATACCATTTCTCACGCATTAAGGTTCGAACACTCGAACACCTATGCGGATTCTCCTGCACAGTGGCAGATATGTAAGTACGACGTTTACATACCATTTCTGACGCATTACGGTTCGAACACTCGAACAGCTATACGGATTCTCCTGCACAGTGGCAGATATGTAAATACGGCATTTACATACCATTTCTGACGCATTACGGTTCGAACACTCGAACACCTATGCGGATTCTCCTGCATAGTGGCAGATATGTAAATACGGCGTTTACATACCATTTCTGACGCATTACGGTTCGAACACTCGAACACCTATGCGGATTCTCCTACACAGTGGCAGATATGTAAATACGGCGTTTACATACCATTTCTGACGCATTACGGTTCGAACACTCGAACACCTATGCGGATTCTCTTGCACAGTGGCAGATATGTAAATACGGCGTTTACATACCATTTCTCACGCATTAGGGTTCGAACAGTCGAACACCTATGCGGATTCTCCTGCACAGTGGCAGATATGTAAATACGACGTTTACATACCATTTCTGACGCATTACGGTTCGAACACTCGAACAGCTATACGGATTCTCCTGCACAGTGGCAGATATGTAAATACGACATTTACATACCATTTCTGACGCATTACGGTTCGAACACTCGAACACCTATACGGATTCTCCTGCACAGTGGCAGATATGTAAATACGGCGTTTACATACCATTTCTCAAGCATTAGGGTTCGAACACTCGAACACCTATACGGATTCTCCTGCACAGTGGCAGATATGTAAATACGGCGTTTACATACCATTTCTCACGCATTACGGATCGAACACTCGAACACCTATGCGGATTCTCCTGCATAGTGGCAGATATGTAAATACGGCGTTTACATACCATTTCTGACGCATTATTGTTCGAACAATCGAACAGCTATACGGATTCTCCTGCACAGTGGCAGATATGTAAATACGGTGTTTACATACCATTTCTGACGCATTACGGTTCGAACACTCGAACACCTATGCGGATTCTCCTGCATAGTGGCAGATATGTAAATACGGCGTTTACATACCATTTCTCACGCATTACGGTTCGAACACTCGAACACCTATACGGATTCTCCTGCACAATGGCAGATATGTAAATACGGCGTTTACATACCATTTCTCACGCATTAAGGTTCGAACACTCGAACACCTATGCGGATTCTCCTGCACAGTGGCAGATATGTAAATACGGCGTTTACATACCATTTCTGACGCATTACGGTTCGAACACTCGAACACCTATGCGGATTCTCCTGCACAGTGACAGATATGTAAATACGGCGTTTACATACCATTTCTGACGTATTACGGTTCGAACACTCGAACAGCTATACGGATTCTCCTGCACAGTGGCAGATATGTATATACGGCATTTACATACCATTTCTGACGCATTACGGTTCGAACACTCGAACACCTATACGGATTCTCCTGCACAGTGGCAGATATGTAAATACGGCGTTTACATACCATTTCTCACGCATTAGGGTTCGAACACTCGAACACCTATACGGATTCTCCTGCACAGTGGCAGATATGTAAATACGGCGTTTACATACCATTTCTCACGCATTAAGGTTCGAACACTCGAACACCTATGCGGATTCTCCTGCACAGTGGCAGATATGTAAATACGGTGTTTACATACCATTTCTGACGCATTACGGTTCGAACACTCGAACACCTATACGGACTCTCCTGCACAGTGGCAGATATGTAAATACGGCGTTTACATACCATTTCTCACGCATTAAGGTTCGAACACTCGAACACATATGCGGATTCTCCTGCACAGAGGCAGATATGTAAATACGGCGTTTACATACCATTTCTCACGCATTAGGGTTCGAACAATCGAACACCTATGCGGATTCTCTTGCACAGTGGCAGATATGTAAATACGGCGTTTACATACCATTTCTCACGCATTAGGGTTCTAACACTCGAACAGCTATACGGATTCTCCTGCACGGTGGCAGATATGTAAATACGGCGTTTGCATACCATTTCTCACGCATTAGGGTTCGAACACTCGAACACCTACGCGGATTCTCCTGCACAGTGGCAGATATGTAAATACGGTGTTTCCATACCATTTCTGACGCATTACGGTTCGAACACTCGAACACCTATACGGATTCTCCTGCACAGTGGCAGATATGTAAATACGGCGTTTACATACCATTTCTCACGCATTAAGGTTCGAACACTCGAACACCTATGCGGATTCTCCTGCACAGTGGCAGATATGTAAATACGACGTTTACATACCATTTCTGACGCATTACGGTTCGAACACTCCAACAGCTATATGGATTCTCCTGCACAGTGTTAGATATGTAAATACGGCATTTACATACCATTTCTGACGCATTACGGTTCGAACACTCGAACACCTATACGGATTCTCCTGCACAGTGGCAGATATGTAAATACGGCGTTTACATACCATTTCTCACGCATTAGGGTTCGAACACTCGAACACCTATACGGATTCTCCTGCACAATGGCAGATATGTAAATACGGCGTTTACATACCATTTCTCACGCATTAAGGTTCGAACACTCGAACACCTATGCGGATTCTCCTGCACAGTGGCAGATATGTAAATACGGCGTTTACATACCATTTCTGACGCATTACGGTTCGAACACTCGAACACCTATACGGACTCTCCTGCACAGTGGCAGATATGTAAATACGGCGTTTACATACCATTTCTCACGCATTAAGGTTCGAACACTCGAACACCTATGCGGATTCTCCTGCACAGTGGCAGATATGTAAATACGGCGTTTACATACCATTTCTCACGCATTAGGGTTCGAACAATCGAACACCTATGCGGATTCTCTTGCACAGTGGCAGATATGTAAATACGGCGTTTACATACCATTTCTCACGCATTAGGGTTCGAACACTCAAACAGCTATACGGATTCTCCTGCACAGTGGCAGATATGTAAATACGGCGTTTGCAAACCAATTCGCACGCATTAGGGTTCGAACACTCGAACACCTACGCGGATTCTCCTGCACAGTGGCAGATGTGTAAATACGGTGTTTCCATACCATTTCTGACGCATTACGGTTCGAACACTCGAACACCTATACGGATTCTCCTGCACAGTGGCAGATATGTAAATACGGCGTTTACATACCATTTCTCACGAATTAAGGTTCGAACACTCGAACACCTATGCGGATTCTCCTGCACAGAGGCAGATATGTAAATACGGCGTTTACAAACCATTTCTCACGCATTAGGGTTCGAACACTCGAACACCTATACGGATTCTCCTGCACAGTGGCAGATATGTAAACACGGCGTTTACATACCATTTCTAACGCATTACGGTTCGAACACTCGAACAACTATACGGATTCTCCTACACAGTGGCAGATATGTAAATACGGCGTTTACATACCATTTCTGACGCATTACGGTTCGAACACTCGAACACCTATGCGGATTCTCCTGCACAGTGGCAGATATGTAAATACGGCGTTTACATACCATTTCTGACGCATTACGGTTCGAACACTCGAACACCTATGCGGATTCTCTTGCACAGTGGCAGATATGTAAATACGGCGTTTACGTACCATTTCTCACGCATTAGGGTTCGAACAGTCGAACACCTATGCGGATTCTCCTGCACAGTGGCAGATATGTAAATACGACGTTTACATACCATTTCTGACGCATTACGGTTCGAACACTCGAACAGCTATACGGATTCTCCTGCACAGTGGCAGATATGTAAATACGGCATTTACATACCATTTCTGACGCATTACGGTTCGAACACTCGAACACCTATACGGATTCTCCTGCACAGTGGAAGATATGTAAATACGGCGTTTACATACCATTTCTCACGCATTAGGGTTCGAACACTCGAACACCTATACGGATTCTCCTGCACAGTGGCAGATATGTAAATACGGCGTTTACATACCATTTCTCACGCATTAAGGTTCGAACACTCGAACACCTATGCGGATTCTCCTGCACAGTGGCAGATATGTAAATACGGTGTCTACATACCATTTCTGACGCATTACGGTTCGAACACTCGAACACCTATACGGACTCTCCTGCACAGTGGCAGATATGTAAATACGGCGTTTACATACCATTTCTCACGCATTAAGGTTCGAACACTCGAACACCTATGCGGATTCTCCTGCACAGTGGCAGATATGTAAATACGGCGTTTACATACCATTTCTCACGCATTAGGGTTCGAACAATCGAACACTTATGCGGATTCTCTTGCACAGTGGCAGATATGTAAATGCGGCGTTTACATACCATTTCTCACGCATTAAGGTTCGAACACTCGAACACCTATGCGGATTCTCCTGCACAGTGGCAGATATGTAAGTACGACGTTTACATACCATTTCTGACGCATTACGGTTCGAACACTCGAACAGCTATACGGATTCTCCTGCACAGTGGCAGATATGTAAATACGGCATTTACATACCATTTCTGACGCATTACGGTTCGAACACTCGAACACCTATGCGGATTCTCCTGCATAGTGGCAGATATGTAAATACGGCGTTTACATACCATTTCTGACGCATTACGGTTCGAACACTCGAACACCTATGCGGATTCTCCTACACAGTGGCAGATATGTAAATACGGCGTTTACATACCATTTCTGACGCATTACGGTTCGAACACTCGAACACCTATGCGGATTCTCTTGCACAGTGGCAGATATGTAAATACGGCGTTTACATACCATTTCTCACGCATTAGGGTTCGAACAGTCGAACACCTATGCGGATTCTCCTGCACAGTGGCAGATATGTAAATACGACGTTTACATACCATTTCTGACGCATTACGGTTCGAACACTCGAACAGCTATACGGATTCTCCTGCACAGTGGCAGATATGTAAATACGACATTTACATACCATTTCTGACGCATTACGGTTCGAACACTCGAACACCTATACGGATTCTCCTGCACAGTGGCAGATATGTAAATACGGCGTTTACATACCATTTCTCAAGCATTAGGGTTCGAACACTCGAACACCTATACGGATTCTCCTGCACAGTGGCAGATATGTAAATACGGCGTTTACATACCATTTCTCACGCATTACGGTTCGAACACTCGAACACCTATGCGGATTCTCCTGCATAGTGGCAGATATGTAAATACGGCGTTTACATACCATTTCTGACGCATTATTGTTCGAACAATCGAACAGCTATACGGATTCTCCTGCACAGTGGCAGATATGTAAATACGGTGTTTACATACCATTTCTGACGCATTACGGTTCGAACACTCGAACACCTATACGGATTCTCCTGCACAGTGGCAGATATGTAAATACGGCGTTTACATACCATTTCTCAAGCATTAGGGTTCGAACACTCGAACACCTATACGGATTCTCCTGCACAGTGGCAGATATGTAAATACGGCGTTTACATACCATTTCTCACGCATTACGGTTCGAACACTCGAACACCTATGCGGATTCTCCTGCATAGTGGCAGATATGTAAATACGGCGTTTACATACCATTTCTGACGCATTATTGTTCGAACAATCGAACAGCTATACGGATTCTCCTGCACAGTGGCAGATATGTAAATACGGTGTTTACATACCATTTCTGACGCATTACGGTTCGAACACTCGAACACCTATGCGGATTCTCCTGCATAGTGGCAGATATGTAAATACGGCGTTTACATACCATTTCTCACGCATTACGGTTCGAACACTCGAACACCTATACGGATTCTCCTGCACAATGGCAGATATGTAAATACGGCGTTTACATACCATTTCTCACGCATTAAGGTTCGAACACTCGAACACCTATGCGGATTCTCCTGCACAGTGGCAGATATGTAAATACGGCGTTTACATACCATTTCTGACGCATTACGGTTCGAACACTCGAACACCTATGCGGATTCTCCTGCACAGTGACAGATATGTAAATACGGCGTTTACATACCATTTCTGACGTATTACGGTTCGAACACTCGAACAGCTATACGGATTCTCCTGCACAGTGGCAGATATGTATATACGGCATTTACATACCATTTCTGACGCATTACGGTTCGAACACTCGAACACCTATACGGATTCTCCTGCACAGTGGCAGATATGTAAATACGGCGTTTACATACCATTTCTCACGCATTAGGGTTCGAACACTCGAACACCTATACGGATTCTCCTGCACAGTGGCAGATATGTAAATACGGCGTTTACATACCATTTCTCACGCATTAAGGTTCGAACACTCGAACACCTATGCGGATTCTCCTGCACAGTGGCAGATATGTAAATACGGTGTTTACATACCATTTCTGACGCATTACGGTTCGAACACTCGAACACCTATACGGACTCTCCTGCACAGTGGCAGATATGTAAATACGGCGTTTACATACCATTTCTCACGCATTAAGGTTCGAACACTCGAACACATATGCGGATTCTCCTGCACAGAGGCAGATATGTAAATACGGCGTTTACATACCATTTCTCACGCATTAGGGTTCGAACAATCGAACACCTATGCGGATTCTCTTGCACAGTGGCAGATATGTAAATACGGCGTTTACATACCATTTCTCACGCATTAGGGTTCTAACACTCGAACAGCTATACGGATTCTCCTGCACGGTGGCAGATATGTAAATACGGCGTTTGCATACCATTTCTCACGCATTAGGGTTCGAACACTCGAACACCTACGCGGATTCTCCTGCACAGTGGCAGATATGTAAATACGGTGTTTCCATACCATTTCTGACGCATTACGGTTCGAACACTCGAACACCTATACGGATTCTCCTGCACAGTGGCAGATATGTAAATACGGCGTTTACATACCATTTCTCACGCATTAAGGTTCGAACACTCGAACACCTATGCGGATTCTCCTGCACAGTGGCAGATATGTAAATACGACGTTTACATACCATTTCTGACGCATTACGGTTCGAACACTCCAACAGCTATATGGATTCTCCTGCACAGTGTTAGATATGTAAATACGGCATTTACATACCATTTCTGACGCATTACGGTTCGAACACTCGAACACCTATACGGATTCTCCTGCACAGTGGCAGATATGTAAATACGGCGTTTACATACCATTTCTCACGCATTAGGGTTCGAACACTCGAACACCTATGCGGATTCTCCTGCACAGTGGCAGATATGTAAATACGGCGTTTACATACCATTTCTGACGCATTACGGTTCGAACACTCGAACACCTATGTGGATTCTCCTACACAGTGGCAGATATGTAAATACGGCGTTTACATACCATTTCTGACGCATTACGGTTCGAACACTCGAACACCTATGCGGATTCTCTTGCACAGTGGCAGATATGTAAATACGGCGTTTACATACCATTTCTCACGCATTAGGGTTCGAACAGTCGAACACCTATGCGGATTCTCCTGCATAGTGGCAGATATGTAAATACGACGTTTACATACCATTTCTGAAGCATTACGGTTCGAACACTCGAACAGCTATACGGATTCTCCTGCACAGTGGCAGATATGTAAATACGGCATTTACATATCATTTCTGAAGCATTACGGTTCGAACACTCTAACACCTATACGGATTCTCCTGCACAGTGGCAGATATGTAAATACAGCGTTTACATACCATTTCTCACGCATTAGGGTTCGAACACTCGAACACCTATACGGATTCTCCTGCACAGTGGCAGATATGTAAATACGGCATTTACATACCATTTCTCATGCATTAAGGTTCGAACACTCGAACACCTATGCGGATTCTCCTGCATAGTGGCAGATATGTAAATACGACGTTTACATACCATTTCTGACGCATTATTGTTCGAACACTCGAACAGCTATACGGATTCTCCTGCACAGTGGCAGATATGTAAATACGGTGTTTACATACCATTTCTGACGCATTACGGTTCGAACACTCGAACACCTATGCGGATTCTCCTGCACAGTGGCAGATATGTAAATACGGCGTTTACATACCATTTCTCACGCATTAGGGTTCGAACACTCGAACACCTTTACGGATTCTCCTGCACAGTGGCAGATATGTAAATACGGCGTTTACATACCATTTCTCACGCATTAAGGTTCGAACACTCGAACACCTATGCGGATTCTCCTGCACAGTGGCAGATATGTAAATACGGTGTTTACATACCATTTCTGACGCATTACGGTTCGAACACTCGAACACCTATACGGACTCTCCTGCACAGTGGCAGATATGTAAATACGGCGTTTACATACCATTTCTCACGCATTAAGGTTCGAACACTCGAACACCTATGCGGATTCTCCTGCACAGTGGCAGATTTGTAAATACGGCGTTTACATACCATTTCTCACGCATTAGGGTTAAAACAATCGAACACCTATGCGGATTCTCTTGCACAGTGGCAGATATGTAAATACGGCGTTTACATACCATTTCTCACGCATTAGGGTTCGAACACTCGAACAGCTATACGGATTCTCCTGCACAATGGCAGATATGTAAATACGGCGTTTGCATACCATTTCTCACGCATTAATGTTCGAACACTCGAACACCTACGCGGATTCTCCTACACAGTGGCAGATATGTAAATACGGTGTTTCCATACCATTTCTGACGCATTACGGTTCGAACACTCGAACACCTATACGGATTCTCCAGCACAGTGGCAGATATGTAAATACGGCGTTTACATACCATTTCTCACGCATTAAGGTTCGAACACTGGAACACCTATGTG
Source organism: Camellia sinensis (assembly GCF_055761805.1). NCBI lineage: Eukaryota > Viridiplantae > Streptophyta > Magnoliopsida > Ericales > Theaceae > Camellia > Camellia sinensis. The sequence continues at coordinate 51,471,716 of NC_138965.1, forward strand.
GATTCTCCTGCACAGTGGCAGATATGTAAATACGGCGTTTACATACCATTTCTGACGCATTACGGTTCGAACACTCGAACACCTATACGGACTCTCCTGCACAGTGGCAGATATGTAAATACGGCGTTTACATACCATTTCTCACGCATTAAGGTTCGAACACTCGAACACCTATGCGGATTCTCCTGCACAGTGGCAGATATGTAAATACGGCGTTTACAAACCATTTCTCACGCATTAGGGTTCGAACACTCGAACACCTATACGGATTCTCCTGCACAGTGGCAGATATGTAAATACGGTGTTTCCATACCATTTCTGACGCATTACGGTTCGAACACTCGAACACCTATACGGATTCTCCTGCACAGTGGCAGATATGTAAATACGGCGTTTACATACCATTTCTCACGCATTAAGGTTCGAACATTCGAACACCTATGCGGATTCTCCTGCACAGTGGCAGATATGTAAATACGGCGTTTACATACCATTTCTGACGCATTACGGTTCGAACACTCGAACACCTATACGGACTCCCCTGCACAGTGGCAAATATGTAAATACGGCGTTTACATACCATTTCTCACGCATTAAGGTTCGAACACTCGAACACCTATGCGGATTCTCCTGCACAGTGGCAGATATGTAAATACGGCGTTTACAAACCATTTCTCACGCATTAGGGTTCGAACACTCGAACACCTATACGGATTCTCCTGCACAGTGGCAGATATGTAAATACGGAGTTTACATACCATTTCTGACGCATTACGGTTCGAACACTCGAACACCTATACGGATTCTCCTGCACAGTGGCAGATATGTAAATACGGCGTTTACATACCATTTCTCACGCATTACGGTTCGAACACTCGAACACCTATGCGGATTCTCCTGCATAGTCACAGATATGTAAATACGGCGTTTACATACCATTTCTGACGCATTACGGTTCGAACACTCGAACACCTATGCGGATTTTCTTGCACAGTGGCAGATATGTAAATACGGCGTTTACATACCATTTCTCACGCATTAGGGTTCGAACAGTCGAACACCTATGCGGATTCTCCTGCACAGTGGCAGATATGTAAATACGACGTTTACATACCATTTCTGACGCATTACGGTTCGAACACACGAACAGCTATACGGATTCTCCTGCACAGGGGCAGATATGTAAATACGGCATTTACATACCATTTCTGACACATTACGGTTCGAACACTCGAACACCTATACGGATTCTCCTGCACAGTGGCAGATATGTAAATACGGCGTTTACATACCATTTCTCACGCATTAGGGTTCGAACACTCGAACACCTATACGGATTCTCCTGCACAGTGGCAGATATGTAAATACGGCGTTTACATACCATTTCTCACGCATTAAGGTTCGAACACTCGAACACCTATGCGGATTCTCCTGCATAGTGGCAGATATGTAAATACGGCGTTTACATACCATTTCTGACGCATTAATGTTCGAACACTCGAACAGCTATACGGATTCTCCTGCACAGTGGCAGATATGTAAATACGGCGTTTACATACCATTTATGACGCATTACGGTTCGAACACTCGAACACCTATGCGGATTCTCCTGCACAGTGGCAGATATGTAAATACGGCGTTTACATACCATTTCTCACGCATTAGGGTTCGAACACTCGAACACCTATACGGATTCTCCTGCACAGTGGCAGATATGTAAATACGGCGTTTACATACCATTTCTCACGCATTAAGGTTCGAACACTCGAACACCTATGCGGATTCTCCTGCACAGTGGCAGATATGTAAATACGGCGTTTACATACCATTTCTGACGCATTACGGTTCGAACACTCGAACACATATACGGACTCTCCTGCACAGTGGCAGATATGTAAATACGGCGTTTACATACCATTTCTCACGCATTAAGGTTCGAAAACTCGAACACCTATGCGGATTCTCCTGCACAGTGGCAGATTTGTAAATACGGCGTTTACATACCATTTCTCACGCATTAGGGTTCGAACAATCGAACACCTATGCGGATTCTCTTGCACAGTGGCAGATATGTAAATACGGCGTTTACATACCATTTCTCACGCATTAGGGTTCGAACACTCGAACAGCTATACGGATTCTCCTGCACAATGGCAGATATGTAAATACGGCGTTTGCATACCATTTCTCACGCATTAATGTTCGAACACTCGAACACCTACGCGGATTCTCCTACACAGTGGCAGATATGTAAATACGGTGTTTCCATACCATTTCTGACGCATTACGGTTCGAACACTCGAACACCTATACGGATTGTCCTGCACAGTGGCAGATATGTAAATACGGCGTTTACATACCATTTCTCACGCATTAAGGTTCGAACACTCGAACACCTATGCGGATTCTCCTGCACAGTGGCAGATATGTAAATACGGCGTTTACAAACCATTTCTGACGCATTACGGTTCGAACACTCGAACACCTATACGGACTCTCCTGTACAGTGGCAGATATGTAAATACGGCGTTTACATACCATTTCTCACGCATTAGGGTTCGAACACTCGAACACCTATACGGATTCTCCTGCACAGTGGCAGATATGTAAATACGGCGTTTACATACCATTTCTCACGCATTAGGGTTCGAACACTCGAACACCTATACGGATTGTCCTGCTCAGTGGCAGATATGTAAATACGGCGTTTACATACCATTTCTCACGCATTAAGGTTCGAACACTCGAACACCTATGCGGATTCACCTGCACAGTGGCAGATATGTAAATACGGTGTTTCCATACCATTTCTGACGCATTACGGTTCGAACACTCGAACACCTATACGGATTGTCCTGCACAGTGGCAGATATGTAAATACGGCGTTTACATACCATTTCTCACGCATTAAGGTTCGAACACTCGAACACCTATGCGGATTCTCCTGCACAGTGGCAGATATGTAAATACGGCGTTTACAAACCATTTCTGACGCATTACGGTTCGAACACTCGAACACCTATACGGACTCTCCTGCACAGTGGCAGATATGTAAATACGGCGTTTACATACCATTTCTGACGCATTACGGTTCGAACACTCGAACAGCTATACGGATTCTCCTGCACAGTGGCAGATATGTAAATACGGCGTTTACATACCATTTCTGACGCATTACGGTTCGAACACTCGAACACCTATGCGGATTCTGCTGCGTAGTCACAGATATGTAAATACGGCGTTTACATACCATTCCTGACGCATTACGGTTCGAACACTCGAACACATATACGGACTCTCCTGCACAGTGGCAGATATGTAAATACGGCGTTTACATACCATTTCTCACGCATTAAGGTTCGAACACTCGAACACCTATGCGGATTCTTCTGCACAGTGGCAGATTTGTAAATACGGCGTTTACATACCATTTCTGACGCATTACGGTTCGAACACTCGAACACCTATGCGGATTCTCCTGCATAGTGGCAGATATGTAAATACGGCGTTTACATACCATTTCTCACGCATTAGGGTTCGAACACTCGAACACCTATACGGATTCTCCTGCACAGTGGCAGATATGTAAATACGGCGTTTACATACCATTTCTCACGCATTAAGGTTCGAACACTCGAACACCTATGCGGATTCTCCTGCACAGTGGCAGATATGTAAATACGGCGTTTACATACCATTTCTGGCGCATTACGGTTCGAACACTCGAACACATATACGGACTCTCCTGCACAGTGGCAGATATGTAAATACGGCGTTTACATACCATTTCTCACGCATTAAGGTTCGAAAACTCGAACACCTATACGGATTGTCCTGCACAGTGGCAGATATGTAAATACGGCGTTTACATACCATTTCTCACGCATTAAGGTTCGAACACTCGAACACCTATGCGGATTCTCCTGCACAGTGGCAGATATGTAAATACGGCGTTTACATACCATTTCTGACGCATTACGGTTCGAACACTCGAACACATATACGGACTCTCCTGCACAGTGGCAGATATGTAAATACGGCGTTTACATACCATTTCTCACGCATTAAGGTTCGAAAACTCGAACACCTATGCGGATTCTCCTGCACAGTGGCAGATTTGTAAATACGGCGTTTACATACCATTTCTCACGCATTAGGGTTCGAACAATCGAACACCTATGCGGATTCTCTTGCACAGTGGCAGATATGTAAATACGGCGTTTACATACCATTTCTCACGCATTAGGGTTCGAACACTCGAACAGCTATACGGATTCTCCTGCACAATGGCAGATATGTAAATACGGCGTTTGCATACCATTTCTCACGCATTAATGTTCGAACACTCGAACACCTACGCGGATTCTCCTACACAGTGGCAGATATGTAAATACGGTGTTTCCATACCATTTCTGACGCATTACGGTTCGAACACTCGAACACCTATACGGATTGTCCTGCACAGTGGCAGATATGTAAATACGGCGTTTACATACCATTTCTCACGCATTAAGGTTCGAACACTCGAACACCTATGCGGATTCTCCTGCACAGTGGCAGATATGTAAATACGGCGTTTACAAACCATTTCTGACGCATTACGGTTCGAACACTCGAACACCTATACGGACTCTCCTGTACAGTGGCAGATATGTAAATACGGCGTTTACATACCATTTCTCACGCATTAGGGTTCGAACACTCGAACACCTATACGGATTCTCCTGCACAGTGGCAGATATGTAAATACGGCGTTTACATACCATTTCTCACGCATTAGGGTTCGAACACTCGAACACCTATACGGATTGTCCTGCACAGTGGCAGATACGTAAATACGGTGTTTACATACCATTTCTCACGCATTAAGGTTCGAACACTCGAACACCTATGCGGATTCTCCTGCACAGTGGCAGATATGTAAATACGGTGTTTCCATACCATTTCTGACGCATTACGGTTCGAACACTCGAACACCTATACGGATTGTCCTGCACAGTGGCAGATATGTAAATACGGCGTTTACATACCATTTCTCACGCATTAAGGTTCGAACACTCGAACACCTATGCGGATTCTCCTGCACAGTGGCAGATATGTAAATACGGCGTTTACAAACCATTTCTGACGCATTACGGTTCGAACACTCGAACACCTATACGGACTCTCCTGCACAGTGGCAGATATGTAAATACGGCGTTTACATACCATTTCTGACGCATTACGGTTCGAACACTCGAACAGCTATACGGATTCTCCTGCACAGTGGCAGATATGTAAATACGGCGTTTACATACCATTTCTGACGCATTACGGTTCGAACACTCGAACACCTATGCGGATTCTCCTGCGTAGTCACAGATATGTAAATACGGCGTTTACATACCATTCCTGACGCATTACGGTTCGAACACTCGAACACATATACGGACTCTCCTGCACAGTGGCAGATATGTAAATACGGCGTTTACATACCATTTCTCACGCATTAAGGTTCGAACACTCGAACACCTATGCGGATTCTCCTGCACAGTGGCAGATTTGTAAATACGGCGTTTACATACCATTTCTGACGCATTACGGTTCGAACACTCGAACACCTATGCGAATTCTCCTGCATAGTGGCAGATATGTAAATACGGCGTTTACATACCATTTCTCACGCATTAGGGTTCGAACACTCGAACACCTATACGGATTCTCCTGCACAGTGGCAGATATGTAAATACGGCGTTTACATACCATTTCTCACGCATTAAGGTTCGAACACTCGAACACCTATGCGGATTCTCCTGCACAGTGGCAGATATGTAAATACGGCGTTTACATACCATTTCTGGCGCATTACGGTTCGAACACTCGAACACATATACGGACTCTCCTGCACAGTGGCAGATATGTAAATACGGCGTTTACATACCATTTCTCACGCATTAAGGTTCGAAAACTCGAACACCTATGCGGATTCTCCTGCACAGTGGCAGATTTGTAAATACGGCGTTTACATACCATTTCTCACGCATTAGGGTTCGAACAATCGAACACCTATGCGGATTCTCTTGCACAGTGGCAGATATGTAAATACGGCGTTTACATACCATTTCTCACGCATTAGGGTTCGAACACTCGAACAGCTATACGGATTTTCCTGCACAATGGCAGATATGTAAATACGGCGTTTGCATACCATTTCTCACGCATTAATGTTCGAACACTCGAACACCTACGCGGATTCTCCTACACAGTGGCAGATATGTAAATACGGTGTTTCCATACCATTTCTGACGCATTACGGTTCGAACACTCGAACACCTATACGGATTGTCCTGCACAGTGGCAGATATGTAAATACGGCGTTTACATACCATTTCTCACGCATTAAGGTTCGAACACTCGAACACCTATGCGGATTCTCCTGCACAGTGGCAGATATGTAAATACGGCGTTTACAAACCATTTCTGACGCATTACGGTTCGAACACTCGAACACCTATACGGACTCTCCTGCACAGTGGCAGATATGTAAATACGGCGTTTACATACCATTCCTCACGCATTAGGGTTCGAACACTCGAACACCTGTACGGATTCTCCTGCACAGTGGCAGATATGTAAATACGGCATTTACATACCATTTCTCACGCATTAGGGTTCGAACACTCGAACACCTATACGGATTGTCCTGCACAGTGGCAGATATGTAAATACGGCGTTTACATACCATTTCTCACGCATTAAGGTTCGAACACTCGAACACCTATGCGGATTCTCCTGCACAGTGGCAGATATGTAAATACGGCGTTTACAAACCATTTCTGACGCATTACGGTTCGAACACTCGAACACCTATACGGACTCTCCTGCACAGTGGCAGATATGTAAATACGGCGTTTACATACCATTTCTCACGCATTAGGGTTCGAACACTCGAACACCTATACGGATTCTCCTGCACAGTGGCAGATATGTAAATACGGCGTTTACATACCATTTCTCACGCATTAGGGTTCGAACACTCGAACACCTATACGGATTCTCCTGCACAGTGGCAGATATGTAAATACAGCGTTTACATACCATTTCTGACGCATTACGGTTCGAACACTCGAACAGCTATACGGATTCTCCTGCACAGTGGCAGATATGTAAATACGGCGTTTACATACCATTTCTGACGCATTACGGTTCGAACACTCGAACACCTATGCGGATTCTCCTGCGTAGTCACAGATATGTAAATACGGCGTTTACATACCATTCCTGACGCATTACGGTTCGAACACTCGAACACATATACGGACTCTCCTGCACAGTGGCAGATATGTAAATACGGCGTTTACATACCATTTCTCACGCATTAAGGTTCGAACACTCGAACACCTATGCGGATTCTCCTGCACAGTGGCAGATTTGTAAATACGGCGTTTACATACCATTTCTCACGCATTAGGGTTCGAACAATCGAACACCTATGCGGATTCTCTTGCACAGTGGCAGATATGTAAATACGGCGTTTACATACCATTTCTCACGCATTAGGGTTCGAACACTCGAACAGCTATACGGATTCTCCTGCACAATGGCAGATATGTAAATACGGCGTTTGCATACCATTTCTCACGCATTAATGTTCGAACACTCGAACACCTACGCGGATTCTCCTACACAGTGGCAGATATGTAAATACGGCGTTTACATACCATTTCTGACGCATTACGGTTCGAACACTCGAACACCTATACGGACTCTCCTGCACAGTGGCAGATATGTAAATACGGCGTTTACATACCATTTCTCACGCATTAAGGTTCGAACACTCGAACACCTATGCGGATTCTCCTGCACAGTGGCAGATATGTAAATACGGCGTTTACAAACCATTTCTCACGCATTAGGGTTCGAACACTCGAACACCTATACGGATTCTCCTGCACAGTGGCAGATATGTAAATACGGCGTTTACATACCATTTCTGACGCATTACGGTTCGAACACTCGAACAGCTATACGGATTCTCCTGCACAGTGGCAGATATGTAAATACGGCGTTTACATACCATTTCTCACGCATTAAGGTTCGAACACTCGAACACCTATGCGGATTCTCCTGCACAGTGGCAGATATGTAAATACGGCGTTTACATACCATTTCTGACGCATTACGGTTCGAACACTCGAACACCTATACGGACTCTCCTGCACAGTGGCAGATATGTAAATACGGCGTTTACATACCATTTCTCACGCATTAAGGTTCGAACACTCGAACACCTATGCGGATTCTCCTGCACAGTGGCAGATTTGTAAATACGGCGTTTACATACCATTTCTCACGCATTAGGGTTCGAACAATCGAACACCTATGCGGATTCTCTTGCACAGTGGCAGATATGTAAATACGGCGTTTACATACCATTTCTCACGCATTAGGGTTCGAACACTCGAACAGCTATACGGATTCTCCTGCACAATGGCAGATATGTAAATACGGCGTTTGCATACCATTTCTCACGCATTAATGTTCGAACACTCGAGCACCTACGCGGATTCTCCTACACAGTGGCAGATATGTAAATACGGTGTTTCCATACCATTTCTGACGCATTACGGTTCGAACACTCGAACACCTATACGGATTCTCCTGCACAGTGGCAGATATGTAAATACGGCGTTTACATACCATTTCTCACGCATTAAGGTTCGAACATTCGAACACCTATGCGGATTCTCCTGCACAGTGGCAGATATGTAAATACGGCGTTTACATACCATTTCTGACGCATTACGGTTCGAACACTCGAACACCTATACGGACTCCCCTGCACAGTGGCAGATATGTAAATACGGCGTTTACATACCATTTCTCACGCATTAAGGTTCGAACACTCGAACACCTATGCGGATTCTCCTGCACAATGGCAGATATGTAAATACGGCGTTTACAAACCATTTCTCACGCATTAGGGTTCGAACACTCGAACACCTATACGGATTCTCCTGCACAGTGGCAGATATGTAAATACGGCATTTACATACCATTTCTGACGCATTACGGTTCGAACACTCGAACAGCTATACGGATTCTCCTGCACAGTGGCAGATATGTAAATACGGCGTTTACATACCATTTCTGACGCATTACGGTTCGAACACTCGAACACCTATGCGGATTCTCCTGCGTAGTCACAGATATGTAAATACGGCATTTACATACCATTCCTGACGCATTACGGTTCGAACACTCGAACACATATACGGACTCTCCTGCACAGTGGCAGATATGTAAATACGGCGTTTACATACCATTTCTCACGCATTAAGGTTCGAACACTCGAACACCTATGCGGATTCTCCTGCACAGTGGCAGATTTGTAAATACGGCGTTTACATACCATTTCTCACGCATTAGGGTTCGAACAATCGAACACCTATGCGGATTCTCTTGCACAGTGGCAGATATGTAAATACGGCGTTTACATACCATTTCTCACGCATTAGGGTTCGAACACTCGAACAGCTATACGGATTCTCCTGCACAATGGCAGATATGTAAATACGGCGTTTGCATACCATTTCTCACGCATTAATGTTCGAACACTCGAACACCTACGCGGATTCTCCTACACAGTGGCAGATATGTAAATACGGTGTTTCCATACCATTTCTGACGCATTACGGTTCGAACACTCGAACACCTATACGGATTCTCCTGCACAGTGGCAGATATGTAAATACGGCGTCTACATACCATTTCTCACGCATTAAGGTTCGAACACTCGAACACCTATGCGGATTCTCCTGCACAGTGGCAGATATGTAAATACGGCGTTTACATACCATTTCTGACGCATTACGGTTCGAACACTCGAACACCTATACGGACTCTCCTGCACAGTGGCAGATATGTAAATACGGCGTTTACATACCATTTCTCACGCATTAGGGTTCGAACACTCGAACACCTATACGGATTCTCCTGCACAGTGGCAGATATGTAAATACGGCGTTTACATACCATTTCTCACGCATTAGGGTTCGAACACTCGAACACCTATACGGATTCTCCTGCACAGTGGCAGATATGTAAATACGGCGTTTACATACCATTTCTGACGCATTACGGTTCGAACACTCGAACAGCTATACGGATTCTCCTGCACAGTGGCAGATATGTAAATACGGCGTTTACATACCATTTCTGACGCATTACGGTTCGAACACTCGAACACCTATGCGGATTCTCCTGCGTAGTCACAGATATGTAAATACGGCGTTTACATACCATTTCTGACGCATTACGGTTCGAACACTCGAACACCTATGCGGATTCTCTTGCACAGTGGCAGATATGTAAATACGGCATTTACATACCATTTCTCACGCATTAGGGTTCGAACAGTCGAACACCTATGCGGATTCTCCTGCATAGTGGCAGATATGTAAATACGACATTTACATACCATTTCTGACGCATTACGGTTCGAACACACGAACAGCTATACGGATTCTCCTGCACAGGGACAGATATGTAAATACGGCATTTACATACCATTTCTGACGCATTACGGTTCGAACACTCGAACACCTATACGGATTCTCCTGCACAGTGGCAGATATGTAAATACGGCGTTTACATACCATTTCTCACGCATTAGGGTTCGAACACTCGAACACCTATACGGATTCTCCTGCACAGTGGCAGATATGTAAATACGGCGTTTACATACCATTTCTCACGCATTAAGGTTCGAACACTCGAACACCTATGCGGATTCTCCTGCATAGTGGCAGATATGTAAATACGGCGTTTACATACCATTTCTGACGCATTATTGTTCGAACACTCGAACAGCTATACGGATTCTCCTGCACAGTGGCAGATATGTAAATACGGCGTTTACATACCATTTCTGACGCATTACGGTTCGAACACTCGAACACCTATGCGGATTCTCCTGCACAGTGGCAGATATGTAAATACGGCGTTTACATACCATTTCTCACGCATTAGGGTTCGAACACTCGAACACCTATACGAATTCTCCTGCACAGTGGCAGATATGTAAATACGGCGTTTACATACCATTTCTCACGCATTAAGGTTCGAACACTCGAACACCTATGCGGATTCTCCTGCACAGTGGCAGATATGTAAATACGGCGTTTACATACCATTTCTGACGCATTACGGTTCGAACACTCGAACACCTATACGGACTCTCCTGCACAGTGGCAGATATGTAAATACGGCGTTTACATACCATTTCTCACGCATTAAGGTTCGAACACTCGAACACCTATGCGGATTCTCCTGCACAGTGGCAGATTTGTAAATACGGCGTTTACATACCATTTCTCACGCATTAGGGTTCGAACAATCGAACAACTATGCGGATTCTCTTGCATAGTGGCAGATATGTAAATACGGCGTTTACATACCATTTCTCACGCATTAGGGTTCGAACACTCGAACAGCTATACGGATTCTCCTGCACAATGGCAGATATGTAAATACGGCGTTTGCATACCATTTCTCACGCATTAATGTTCGAACACTCGAACACCTACGCGGATTCTCCTACACAGTGGCAGATATGTAAATACGGTGTTTCCATACCATTTCTGACGCGTTACTGTTCGAACACTCGAACACCTATACGGATTCTCCTGCACAGTGGCAGATATGTAAATACGGCGTTTACATACCATTTCTCACGCATTAAGGTTCGAACACTCGAACACCTATGCGGATTCTCCTGCACAGTGGCAGATATGTAAATACGGCGTTTACATACCATTTCTGACGCATTACGGTTCGAACACTCGAACACCTATACGGACTCTCCTGCACAGTGGCAGATATGTAAATACGGCGTTTACATACCATTTCTCACGCATTAAGGTTCGAACACTCGAACACCTATGCGGATTCTCCTGCACAGTGGCAGATATGTAAATACGGCGTTTACAAACCATTTCTCACGCATTAGGGTTCGAACACTCGAACACCTATACGGATTCTCCTGCACAGTGGCAGATATGTAAATACGGCGTTTACATACCATTTCTGACGCATTACGGTTCGAACACTCGAACAGCTATACGGATTCTCCTGCACAGTGGCAGATATGTAAATACGGCGTTTACATACCATTTCTGACGCATTACGGTTCGAACACTCGAACACCTATGCGGATTCTCCTGCATAGTCACAGATATGTAAATACGGCGTTTACATACCATTTCTGACGCATTACGGTTCGAACACTCGAACACCTTTGCGGATTCTCTTGCACAGTGGCAGATATGTAAATACGGCGTTTACATACCATTTCTCACGCATTAGGGTTCGAACAGTCGAACACCTGTGCGGATTCTCCTGCACAGTGGCAGATATGTAAATACGACGTTTACATACCATTTCTGACGCATTACGGTTCGAACACACGAACAGCTATACGGATTCTCCTGCACAGGGGCAGATATATAAATACGGCATTTACATACCATTTCTGACGCGTTACGGTTCGAACACTCGAACACCTATACGGATTCTCCTGCACAGTGGCAGATATGTAAATACGGCGTTTACATACCATTTCTCACGCATTAGGGTTCGAACACTCGAACACCTATACGGATTCTCCTGCACAGTGGCAGATATGTAAATACGGCGTTTACATACCATTTCTCACGCATTAAGGTTCGAACACTCGAACACCTATGCGGATTCTCCTGCATAGTGGCAGATATGTAAATACGGCGTTTACATACCATTTCTGACGCATTATTGTTCGAACACTCGAACAGCTATACGGATTCTCCTGCACAGTGGCAGATATGTAAATACGGCGTTTACATACCATTTCTGACGCATTACGGTTCGAACACTCGAACACCTATGCGGATTCTCCTGCACCGTGGCAGATATGTAAATACGGCGTTTACATACCATTTCTCACGCATTTGGGTTCGAACACTCGAACACCTATACGGATTCTCCTGCACAGTGGCAGATATGTAAATACGGCGTTTACATACCATTTCTCACGCATTAAGGTTCGAACACTCGAACACCTATGCGGATTCTCCTGCACAGTGGCAGATATGTAAATACGGTGTTTACATGCCATTTCTGACGCATTACGGTTCGAACACTCGAACACCTATACGGACTCTCCTGCACAGTGGCAGATATGTAAATACGGCGTTTACATACCATTTCTCACGCATTAAGGTTCGAACACTCGAAAACCTATGCGGATTCTCCTGCACTGTGGCAGATATGTAAATACGGCGTTTACATACCATTTCTCACGCATTAGGGTTCGAACAATCGAACACCTATGCAGATTCTCTTGCACAGTGGCAGATATGTAAATACGGCGTTTACATACCATTTCTCACGCATTAGGGTTCGAACACTCGAACACCTATACGGATTCTCCTGCACAGTGGCAGATATGTAAATACGGCGTTTGCATACCATTTCTCACGCATTAGGGTTTGAACACTCGAACACTTACGCGAATTCTCCTGCACAGTGGCAGATATGTAAATACGGTGTTTCCATACCATTTCTGACGCATTACGGTTCGAACACTCGAACACCTATACGGATTCTCCTGCACAGTGGCAGATATGTAAATACGGTGTTTACATGCCATTTCTGACGCATTACGGTTCGAACACTCGAACACCTATACGGACTCTCCTGCACAGTGGCAGATATGTAAATACGGCGTTTACATACCATTTCTCACGCATTAAGGTTCGAACACTCGAAAACCTATGCGGATTCTCCTGCACTGTGGCAGATATGTAAATACGGCGTTTACATACCATTTCTCACGCATTAGGGTTCGAACAATCGAACACCTATGCAGATTCTCTTGCACAGTGGCAGATATGTAAATACGGCGTTTACATACCATTTCTCACGCATTAGGGTTCGAACACTCGAACACCTATACGGATTCTCCTGCACAGTGGCAGATATGTAAATACGGCGTTTGCATACCATTTCTCACGCATTAGGGTTTGAACACTCGAACACTTACGCGAATTCTCCTGCACAGTGGCAGATATGTAAATACGGTGTTTCCATACCATTTCTGACGCATTACGGTTCGAACACTCGAACACCTATACGGATTCTCCTGCACAGTGGCAGATATGTAAATACGGCGTTTACATACCATTTCTCACGCATTAAGGTTCGAACACTCAAACACCTATGCGGATTCTCCTGCAGAGTGGCAGATATGTAAATAGGCATTTACATACCATTTCTGACGCATTACGGTTCGAACACTCGAACAGCTATACGGATTCTCCTGCACAGTGGCAGATATGTAAATACGGCGTTTACATACCATTTCTGACGCATTACGGTTCGAACACTCGAACACCTATGCGGATTCTCCTGCACAGTGGCAGATATGTAAATACGGCGTTTACATACCATTTCTGACGCATTACGGTTCGAACACTCGAACACCTATGCGGATTCTCCTGCACAGTGGCAGATATGTAAATACGGCGTTTACGTACCATTTCTGACGCATTAGGGTTCGAACACTCGAACACCTATACGGATTCTCCTGCACAGTGGCAGATATGTAAATACGGCGTTTACATACCATTTCTCACGCATTAAGGTTCGAACACTCGAACACCTATGCGGATTCTCCTGCACAGTGGCAGATATGTAAATACGGCGTTTACATACCATTTCTGACGCATTACGGTTCGAACACTCGAACACCTATACGGACTCTCCTGCACAGTGGCAGATATGTAAATACGGCGTTTACATACCATTTCTCACGCATTAAGGTTCGAACACTCGAACACGTATGCGGATTCTCCTGCACAGTGGCAGATATGTAAATACGGCATTTACAAACCATTTCTTACGCATTAGGGTTCGAACACTCGAACACCTATACGGATTCTCCTGCACAGTGGCAGATATGTAAATACGGCGTTTACATACCATTTCTGACGCATTACGGTTCGAACACTCGAACAGCTATACGGATTCTCCTGCACAGTGGCAGATATGTAAATACGGCGTTTACGTACCATTTCTGACGCATTACGGTTCGAACACTCGAACTCCTATGCGGATTCTCCTGCATAGTCACAGATATGTAAATACGGCGTTTACATACCATTTCTGACGCATTACGGTTCGAACACTCGAACACCTATGCGGATTCTCTTGCAAAGTGGCAGATATGTAAATACGGCGTTTACATACCATTTCTCACGCATTAGGGTTCGAACAGTCGAACACCTATGCGGATTCTCCTGCACAGTGGCAGATAAGTAAATACGACGTTTACATACCATTTCTGACGCATTACGGTTCGAACACACGAACAGCTATACGGATTCTCCTGCACAGGGGCAGATATGTAAATACGGCATTTACATACCATTTCTGACGCATTACGGTTCGAACACTCGAACACCTATACGGATTCTCCTGCACAGTGGCAGATATGTAAATACGGCGTTTACATACCATTTCTCACGCGTTAGGGTTCGAACACTCGAACACCTATACGGATTCTCCTGCACAGTGGCAGATATGTAAATACGGCGTTTACATACCATTTCTCACGCATTAAGGTTCGAACACTCGAACACCTATGCGGATTCTCCTGCATAGTGGCAGATATGTAAATACGGCGTTTACATACCATTTCTGACGCATTATTGTTCGAACACTCGAACAGCTATACGGATTCTCCTGCACAGTGGCAGATATGTAAATACGGCGTTTACATACCATTTCTGACGCATTACGGTTCGAACACTCGAACACCTATGCGGATTCTCCTGCACAGTGGCAGATATGTAAATACGGCGTTTACATACCATTTCTCACGCATTAGGGTTCGAACACTCGAACACCTATACGGATTCTCCTGCACAGTGGCAGATATGTAAATACGGCGTTTACATACCATTTCTCACGCATTAAGGTTCGAACACTCGAACACCTATGCGGATTCTCCTGCACAGTGGCAGATATGTAAATACGGTGTTTACATGCCATTTCTGACGCATTACGGTTCGAACACTCGAACACCTATACGGACTCTCCTGCACAGTGGCAGATATGTAAATACGGCGTTTACATACCATTTCTCCCGCATTAAGGTTCGAACAATCGAACACCTATGCGGATTCTCCTGCACAGTGGCAGATATGTAAATACGGCGTTTACATACCATTTCTCACGCATTAGGGTTCGAACACTCGAACACCTATACGGATTCTCCTGCACAGTGGCAGATATGTAAATACGGCGTTTGCATACCATTTCTCACGCATTAGGGTTCGAACACTCGAACACTTACGCGAATTCTCCTGCACAGTGGCAGATATGTAAATACGGCGTTTACATACCATTTCTCACGCATTAAGGTTCGAACACTCGAACACCTATACGGATTCTCCTGCACAGTGGCAGATATGTAAATACGGTGTTTACATGCCATTTCTGACGCATTACGGTTCGAACACTCGAACACCTATACGGACTCTCCTGCACAGTGGCAGATATGTAAATACGGCGTTTACATACCATTTCTCACGCATTAAGGTTCGAACACTCGAAAACCTATGCGGATTCTCCTGCACTGTGGCAGATATGTAAATACGGCGTTTACATACCATTTCTCACGCATTAGGGTTCGAACAATCGAACACCTATGCAGATTCTCTTGCACAGTGGCAGATATGTAAATACGGCGTTTACATACCATTTCTCACGCATTAGGGTTCGAACACTCGAACACCTATACGGATTCTCCTGCACAGTGGCAGATATGTAAATACGGCGTTTGCATACCATTTCTCACGCATTAGGGTTTGAACACTCGAACACTTACGCGAATTCTCCTGCACAGTGGCAGATATGTAAATACGGTGTTTCCATACCATTTCTGACGCATTACGGTTCGAACACTCGAACACCTATACGGATTCTCCTGCACAGTGGCAGATATGTAAATACGGCGTTTACATACCATTTCTCACGCATTAAGGTTCGAACACTCAAACACCTATGCGGATTCTCCGGCAGAGTGGCAGATATGTAAATAGGCGTTTACATACCATTTCTGACGCATTACGGTTCGAACACTCGAACAGCTATACGGATTCTCCTGCACAGTGGCAGATATGTAAATACGGCGTTTACATACCATTTCTGACGCATTACGGTTCGAACACTCGAACACCTATGCGGATTCTCCTGCACAGTGGCAGATATGTAAATACGGCGTTTACATACCATTTCTGACGCATTACGGTTCGAACACTCGAACACCTATGCGGATTCTCTTGCACAGTGGCAGATATGTAAATACGGCGTTTACATACCATTTCTCACGCATTAGGGTTCGAACAGTCGAACACCTATGCGGATTCTCCTGCACAGTGGCAGATATGTAAATACGACGTTTACATACCATTTCTGACGCATTACGGTTTGAACACTCGAACAGCTATACGGATTCTCCTGCACAGTGGCAGATATGTAAATACGGCATTTACATACCATTTCTGACGCATTACGGTTCGAACACTCGAACACCTATACGGATTCTACTGCACAGTGGCAGATATGTAAATACGGCGTTTACATACCATTTCTCACGCATGAAGGTTCGAACACTCGAACACCTATGCGGATTCTCCTGCACAGTGGCAGATATGTAAATACGGCGTTTACAAACCATTTCTCATGCATTAGATTTCGAACACTCGAACACCTATACGGATTCTCCTGCACAGTGGCAGATATGTAAATACGGCGTTTACATACCATTTCTGACGCATTACGGTTCGAACACTCGAACAGCTATACGGATTCTCCTGCACAGTGGCAGATATGTAAATACGGCGTTTACATACCATTTCTGACGCATTACGGTTCGAACACTCGAACACCTATGCGGATTCTCCTGCATAGTCACAGATATGTAAATACGGCGTTTACATACCATTTCTGACGCATTACGGTTCGAACACTCGAACACCTATGCGGATTCTCCTGCACAGTGGCAGATATGTAAATACGGCGTTTACATACCATTTCTCACGCATTAGGGTTCGAACACTCGAACACCTATACGGATTCTCCTGCACAGTGGCAGATATGTAAATACGGCGTTTACATACCATTTCTCACGCATTAAGGT
Source organism: Camellia sinensis (assembly GCF_055761805.1). Lineage (NCBI taxonomy): Eukaryota > Viridiplantae > Streptophyta > Magnoliopsida > Ericales > Theaceae > Camellia > Camellia sinensis. Next base: position 51,489,936 of record NC_138965.1, read on the forward strand.
TCGAACACTCGAACACCTATGCGGATTCTCCTGCACAGTGGCAGATATGTAAATACGGCGTTTACATACCATTTCTGACGCATTACGGTTCGAACACTCGAACACCTATACGGACTCTCCTGCACAGTGGCAGATATGTAAATACGGCGTTTACATACCATTTCTCACGCATTAAGGTTCGAACACTCGAACACGTATGCGGATTCTCCTGCACAGTGGCAGACATGTAAATACGGCATTTACAAACCATTTCTTACGCATTAGGGTTCGAACACTCGAACACCTATACGGATTCTCCTGCACAGTGGCAGATATGTAAATACGGCGTTTACATACCATTTCTGACGCATTACGGTTCGAACACTCGAACAGCTATACGGATTCTCCTGCACAGTGGCAGATATGTAAATACGGCGTTTACGTACCATTTCTGACGCATTACGGTTCGAACACTCGAACTCCTATGCGGATTCTCCTGCATAGTCACAGATATGTAAATACGGCGTTTACATACCATTTCTGACGCATTACGGTTCGAACACTCGAACACCTATGCGGATTCTCTTGCAAAGTGGCAGATATGTAAATACGGCGTTTACATACCATTTCTCACGCATTAGGGTTCGAACAGTCGAACACCTATGCGGATTCTCCTGCACAGTGGCAGATAAGTAAATACGACGTTTACATACCATTTCTGACGCATTACGGTTCGAACACACGAACAGCTATACGGATTCTCCTGCACAGGGGCAGATATGTAAATACGGCATTTACATACCATTTCTGACGCATTACGGTTCGAACACTCGAACACCTATACGGATTCTCCTGCACAGTGGCAGATATGTAAATACGGCGTTTACATACCATTTCTCACGCGTTAGGGTTCGAACACTCGAACACCTATACGGATTCTCCTGCACAGTGGCAGATATGTAAATACGGCGTTTACATACCATTTCTCACGCATTAAGGTTCGAACACTCGAACACCTATGCGGATTCTCCTGCATAGTGGCAGATATGTAAATACGGCGTTTACATACCATTTCTGACGCATTATTGTTCGAACACTCGAACAGCTATACGGATTCTCCTGCACAGTGGCAGATATGTAAATACGGCGTTTACATACCATTTCTGACGCATTACGGTTCGAACACTCGAACACCTATGCGGATTCTCCTGCAGAGTGGCAGATATGTAAATACGGCGTTTACATACCATTTCTCACGCATTAGGGTTCGAACACTCGAACACCTATACGGATTCTCCTGCACAGTGGCAGATATGTAAATACGGCGTTTACATACCATTTCTCACGCATTAAGGTTCGAACACTCGAACACCTATGCGGATTCTCCTGCACAGTGGCAGATGTGTAAATACGGTGTTTACATGCCATTTCTGACGCATTACGGTTCGAACACTCGAACACCTATACGGACTCTCCTGCACAGTGGCAGATATGTAAATACGACGTTCACATACCATTTCTCCCGCATTAAGGTTCGAACACTCGAAAACCTATGCGGATTCTCCTGCACAGTGGCAGATATGTAAATACGGCGTTTACATACCATTTCTCACGCATTAGGGTTCGAACAATCGAACACCTATGCAGATTCTCTTGCACAGTGGCAGATATGTAAATACGGCGTTTACATACCATTTCTCACGCATTAAGGTTCGAACACTCGAACACCTATGCGGATTCTCCTGCACAGTGGCAGATATGTAAATACGGTGTTTACATGCCATTTCTGACGCATTACGGTTCGAACACTCGAACACCTATACGGACTCTCCTGCACAGTGGCAGATATGTAAATACGGCGTTTACATACCATTTCTCACGCATTAAGGTTCGAACACTCGAAAACCTATGCGGATTCTCCTGCACTGTGGCAGATATGTAAATACGGCGTTTACATACCATTTCTCACGCATTAGGGTTCGAACAATCGAACACCTATGCAGATTCTCTTGCACAGTGGCAGATATGTAAATACGGCGTTTACATACCATTTCTCACGCATTAGGGTTCGAACACTCGAACACCTATACGGATTCTCCTGCACAGTGGCAGATATGTAAATACGGCGTTTGCATACCATTTCTCACGCATTAGGGTTTGAACACTCGAACACCTACGCGGATTCTCCTGCACAGTGGCAGATATGTAAATACGGTGTTTCCATACCATTTCTGACGCATTACGGTTCGAACACTCGAACACCTATACGGATTCTCCTACACAGTGGCAGATATGTAAATACGGCGTTTACATACCATTTCTCACGCATTAAGGTTCGAACACTCAAACACCTATGCGGATTCTCCTGCAGAGTGGCAGATATGTAAATAGGCGTTTACATACCATTTCTGACGCATTACGGTTCGAACACTCGAACAGCTATACGGATTCTCCTGCACAGTGGCAGATATGTAAATACGGCGTTTACATACCATTTCTGACGCATTACGGTTCGAACACTCGAACACCTATGCGGATTCTCCTGCACAGTGGCAGATATGTAAATACGGCGTTTACATACCATTTCTGACGCATTACGGTTCGAACACTCGAACACCTATGCGGATTCTCTTGCACAGTGGCAGATATGTAAATACGGCGTTTACATACCATTTCTCACGCATTAGGGTTCGAACAGTCGAACACCTATGCGGATTCTCCTGCACAGTGGCAGATATGTAAATACGACGTTTACATACCATTTCTGACGCATTACGGTTTGAACACTCGAACAGCTATACGGATTCTCCTGCACAGTGGCAGATAGGTAAATACGGCATTTACATACCATTTCTGACGCATTACGGTTCGAACACTCGAACACCTATACGGATTCTACTGCACAGTGGCAGATATGTAAATACGGCGTTTACATACCATTTCTCACGCATGAAGGTTCGAACACTCGAACACCTATGCGGATTCTCCTGCACAGTGGCAGATATGTAAATACGGCGTTTACAAACCATTTCTCATGCATTAGGGTTCGAACACTCGAACACCTATACGGATTCTCCTGCACAGTGGCAGATATGTAAATACGGCGTTTACATACCATTTCTGACGCATTACGGTTCGAACACTCGAACAGCTATACGGATTCTCCTGCACAGTGGCAGATATGTAAATACGGCGTTTACATACCATTTCTGACGCATTACGGTTCGAACACTCGAACACCTATGCGGATTCTCCTGCATAGTCACAGATATGTAAATACGGCGTTTACATACCATTTCTGACGCATTACGGTTCGAACACTCGAACACCTATGCGGATTCTCCTGCACAGTGGCAGATATGTAAATACGGCGTTTACATACCATTTCTCACGCATTAGGGTTCGAACACTCGAACACCTATACGGATTCTCCTGCACAGTGGCAGATATGTAAATACGGCGTTTACATACCATTTCTCACGCATTAAGGTTCGAACACTCGAACACCTATGCGGATTCTCCTGCACAGTGGCAGATATGTAAATACGGCGTTTACATACCATTTCTGACGCATTACGGTTCGAACACTCGAACACCTATACGGACTCTCCTGCACAGTGGCAGATATGTAAATACGGCGTTTACATACCATTTCTCACGCATTAAGGTTCGAACACTCGAACACGTATGCGGATTCTCCTGCACAGTGGCAGATGTGTAAATACGGCATTTACAAACCATTTCTTACGCATTAGGGTTCGAACACTCGAACACCTATACGGATTCTCCTGCACAGTGGCAGATATGTAAATACGGCGTTTACATACCATTTCTGACGCATTACGGTTCGAACACTCGAACAGCTATACGGATTCTCCTGCACAGTGGCAGATATGTAAATACGGCGTTTACATACCATTTCTGACGCATTACGGTTCGAACACTCGAACTCCTATGCGGATTCTCCTGCATAGTCACAGATATGTAAATACGGCGTTTACATACCATTTCTGACGCATTACGGTTCGAACACTCGAACACCTATGCGGATTCTCTTGCAAAGTGGCAGATATGTAAATACGGCGTTTACATACCATTTCTCACGCATTAGGGTTCGAACAGTCGAACACCTATGCGGATTCTCCTGCACAGTGGCAGATAAGTAAATACGACGTTTACATACCATTTCTGACGCATTACGGTTCGAACACACGAACAGCTATACGGATTCTCCTGCACAGGGGCAGATATGTAAATACGGCATTTACATACCATTTCTGACGCATTACGGTTCGAACACTCGAACACCTATACGGATTCTCCTGCACAGTGGCAGATATGTAAATACGGCGTTTACATACCATTTCTCACGCGTTAGGGTTCGAACACTCGAACACCTATACGGATTCTCCTGCACAGTGGCAGATATGTAAATATGGCGTTTACATACCATTTCTGACGCATTAAGGTTCGAACACTCGAACACCTATGCGGATTCTCCTGCATAGTGGCAGATATGTAAATACGGCGTTTACATACCATTTCTGACGCATTATTGTTCGAACACTCGAACAGCTATACGGATTCTCCTGCACAGTGGCAGATATGTAAATACGGCGTTTACATACCATTTCTGACGCATTACGGTTCGAACACTCGAACACCTATGCGGATTCTCCTGCAGAGTGGCAGATATGTAAATACGGCGTTTACATACCATTTCTCACGCATTAGGGTTCGAACACTCGAACACCTATACGGATTCTCCTGCACAGTGGCAGATATGTAAATACGGCGTTTACATACCATTTCTCACGCATTAAGGTTCGAACACTCGAACACCTATGCGGATTCTCCTGCACAGTGGCAGATATGTAAATACGGTGTTTACATGCCATTTCTGACGCATTACGGTTCGAACACTCGAACACCTATACGGACTCTCCTGCACAGTGGCAGATATGTAAATACGGCGTTTACATACAATTTCTCACGCATTAAGGTTCGAACACTCGAAAACCTATGCGGATTCTCCTGCACAGTGGCAGATATGTAAATACGGCGTTTACATACCATTTCTCACGCATTAGGGTTCGAACAATCGAACACCTATGCAGATTCTCTTGCACAGTGGCAGATATGTAAATACAGCGTTTACATACCATTTCTCACGCATTAGGGTTCGAACACTCGAACACCTATACGGATTCTCCTGCACAGTGGCAGATATGTAAATACGGCGTTTACATACCATTTCTCACGCATTGAGGTTCGAACACTCGAACACCTATGCGGATTCTCCTGCACAGTGGCAGATATGTAAATACGGTGTTTACATGCCATTTCTGACGCATTACGGTTCGAACACTCGAACACCTATACGGACTCTCCTGCACAGTGGCAGATATGTAAATACGGCGTTTACATACCATTTCTCACGCATTAAGGTTCGAACACTCGAACACCTATGCGGATTCTCCTGCACAGTGGCAGATTTGTAAATACGGCGTTTACATACCATTTCTTACGCATTAGGGTTCGAGCAATCAAACACCTATGCGGATTCTCTTGCACAGTGGCAGATATGTAAATACGGCGTTTACATACCATTTCTCACGCATTAGGGTTCGAACACTCGAACAGCTATACGGATTCTCCTGCACAATGGCAGATATGTAAATACGGCGTTTGCATACCATTTCTCACGCATTAATGTTCGAACACTCGAACACCTACGCGGATTCTCCTACACAGTGGCAGATATGTAAATACGGTGTTTCCACACCATTTCTGACGCATTACGGTTCGAACACTCGAACACCTATACGGATTCTCCTGCACAGTGGCAGATATGTAAATACGGCGTTTACATACCATTTCTCACGCATTAAGGTTCGAACACTCGAACACCTATGCGGATTCTCCTGCACAGTGGCAGATATGTAAATACGGCGTTTACATACCATTTCTGACGCATTACGGTTCGAACACTCGAACACCTATACGGACTCTCCTGCACAGTGGCAGATATGTAAATACGGCGTTTACATACCATTTCTCACGCATTAAGGTTCGAACACTCGAACACCTATGCGGATTCTCCTGCACAGTGGCAGATATTTAAATACGGCGTTTACAAACCATTTCTCACGCATTAGGGTTCGAACACTCGAACACCTATACGGATTCTCCTGCACAGTGGCAGATATGTAAATACGGCGTTTACATACCATTTCTGACGCATTACGGTTCGAACACACGAACAGCTATACGGATTCTCCTGCACAGTGGCAGATATGTAAATACGGCGTTTACATACCATTTCTGACGCATTACGGTTCGAACACTCGAACACCTATGCGGATTCTCCTGCATAGTGGCAGATATGTAAATACGGCGTTTACATACCATTTCTGACGCATTACGGTTCGAACACTCGAACACCTATGCGGATTCTCTTGCACAGCGGCAGATATGTAAATACGGCGTTTACATACCATTTCTCACGCATTAGGGTTCGAACAGTCGAACACCTATGCGGATTCTCCTGCACAGTGGCAGATATGTAAATACGACGTTTACATACCATTTCTGACGCATTACGGTTCGAACACACGAACAGCTATACGGATTCTCCTGCACAGGGGCAGATATGCAAATACGGCATTTACATATCATTTCTGACGCATTACGGTTCGAACACTCGAACAGATATACGGATTCTCCTGCACAGTGGCAGATATGTAAATACGGCGTTTACATACCATTTCTCAGGCATTAGGGTTCGAACACTCGAACACCTATACGGATTCTCCTGCACAGTGGCAGATATGTAAATACGGCGTTTACATACCATTTCTCACGCATTAAGGTTCGAACACTCGAACACCTATGCGGATTCTCCTGCATAGTGGCAGATATGTAAATACGGCGTTTACATACCATTTCTGACGCATTATTGTTCGAACACTCGAACAGCTATACGGATTCTCCTACACAGTGGCAGATATGTAAATACGGCGTTTACATACCATTTCTGACGCATTACGGTTCGAACACTCGAACACCTATGCGGATTCTCCTGCACAGTGGCAGATATGTAAATACGGCGTTTACATACCATTTCTGACGCATTACGGTTCGAACACTCGAACACCTATGCGGATTCTCTTGCACAGTGGCAGATATGTAAATACGGCGTTTACATACCGTTTCTCACGCATTAGGGTTCGAACAGTCGAACACCTATGCGGATTCTCCTGCACAGTGGCAGATATGTAAATACGACGTTTACATACCATTTCTGACGCATTACGGTTCGAACACTCGAACATCTATACGGATTCTCCTGCACAGTGGCAGATATGTAAATACGGCGTTTACATACTATTTCTGACGCATTACGGTTCGAACACTCGAACACCTATACGGATTCTACTGCACAGTGGCAGATATGTAAATACGGCGTTTACATACCATTTCTGACGCATTACGGTTCGAACACTCGAACACCTATGCGGATTCTCCTGCACAGTGGAAGATATGTAAATACGGCGTTTACATACCATTTCTCACGCATTAGGGTTCGAACAGTCGAACACCTATGCGGATTCTCCTGCACAGTGGCAGATATGTAAATACGACGTTTACATACCATTTCTGACGCATTACGGTTCGAACACACAAACAGCTATACGGATTCTCCTGCACAGGGGCAGATATGTAAATACGGCATTTACATACCATTTCTGACGCATTACGGTTCGAACACTCGAACACCTATACGGATTCTCCTGCACAGTGGCAGATATGTAAATACGGCGTTTACATACCATTTCTCACGCATTAGGGTTCGAACACTCGAACACCTATACGGATTCTCCTGCACAGTGGCAGATATGTAAATACGGCGTTTACATACCATTTCTCACGCATTAAGGTTCGAACACTCGAACACCTATGCGGATTCTCCTGCATAGTGGCAGATATGTAAATACGGCGTTTACATACCATTTCTGACGCATTATTGTTCGAACACTCGAACAGCGATACGGATTCTCCTGCACAGTGGCAGATATGTAAATACGGCGTTTACATACCATTTCTGACGCATTACGGTTCGAACACTCGAACACCTATACGGACTCTCCTGCACAGTGGCAGATATGTAAATACGGCGTTTACATACCATTTCTCACGCATTAAGGTTCGAACACTCGAACACCTATGCGGATTCTCCTGCACAGTGGCAGATATTTAAATACGGCGTTTACAAACCATTTCTCACGCATTAGGGTTCGAACACTCGAACACCTATACGGATTCTCCTGCACAGTGGCAGATATGTAAATACGGCGTTTACATACCATTTCTGACGCATTACGGTTCGAACACTCGAACAGCTATACGGATTCTCCTGCACAGTGGCAGATATGTAAATACGGCGTTTACATACCATTTCTGACGCATTACGGTTCGAACACTCGAACACCTATGCGGATTCTCCTGCATAGTGGCAGATATGTAAATACGGCGTTTACATACCATTTCTGACGCATTACGGTTCGAACACTCGAACACCTATGCGGATTCTCTTGCACAGCGGCAGATATGTAAATACGGCGTTTACATACCATTTCTCACGCATTAGGGTTCGAACAGTCGAACACCTATGCGGATTCTCCTGCACAGTGGCAGATATGTAAATACGACGTTTACATACCATTTCTGACGCATTACGGTTCGAACACACGAACAGCTATACGGATTCTCCTGCACAGGGGCAGATATGCAAATACGGCATTTACATATCATTTCTGACGCATTACGGTTCGAACACTCGAACACATATACGGATTCTCCTGCACAGTGGCAGATATGTAAATACGGCGTTTACATACCATTTCTCAGGCATTAGGGTTCGAACACTCGAACACCTATACGGATTCTCCTGCACAGTGGCAGATATGTAAATACGGCGTTTACATACCATTTCTCACGCATTAAGGTTCGAACACTCGAACACCTATGCGGATTCTCCTGCATAGTGGCAGATATGTAAATACGGCGTTTACATACCATTTCTGACGCATTATTGTTCGAACACTCGAACAGCTATACGGATTCTCCTACACAGTGGCAGATATGTAAATACGGCGTTTACATACCATTTCTGACGCATTACGGTTCGAACACTCGAACACCTATGCGGATTCTCCTGCACAGTGGCAGATATGTAAATACGGCGTTTACATACCATTTCTGCCGCATTACGGTTCGAACACTCGAACACCTATGCGGATTCTCTTGCACAGTGGCAGATATGTAAATACGGCGTTTACATACCGTTTCTCACGCATTAGGGTTCGAACAGTCGAACACCTATGCGGATTCTCCTGCACAGTGGCAGATATGTAAATACGACGTTTACATACCATTTCTGACGCATTACGGTTCGAACACTCGAACAACTATACGGATTCTCCTGCACAGTGGCAGATATGTAAATACGGCGTTTACATACCATTTCTGACGCATTACGGTTCGAACACTCGAACACCTATACGGATTCTACTGCACAGTGGCAGATATGTAAATACGGCGTTTACATACCATTTCTGACGCATTACGGTTCGAACACTCGAACACCTATTCGGATTCTCCTGCACAGTGGCAGATATGTAAATACGGTGTTTACATACCATTTCGGACGCATTACGGTTCGAACACTCGAACACCTATACGGACTCTCCTACACAGTGGCAGATATGTAAATACGGCGTTTACATACCATTTCTCACGCATTAAGGTTCGAACACTCGAACACCTATGCGGATTCTCCTGCACAGTGGCAGATTTGTAAATACGGCGTTTACATACCATTTCTCACGCATTAGGGTTCGAACAATCAAACACCTATGCGGATTCTCTTGCACAGTGGCAGATATGTAAATACGGCGTTTACATACCATTTCTCACGCATTAGGGTTCGAACACTCGAACAGCTATACGGATTCTCCTGCACAATGGCAGATCTGTAAATACGGCGTTTGCATACCATTTCTCACGCATTAATGTTCGAACACTCGAACACCTACGCGGATTCTCCTACACAGTGACAGATATGTAAATACGGTGTTTCCATACCATTTCTGACGCATTACGGTTCGAACACTCGAACGCCTATACGGATTCTCCTGCACAGTGGCAGATATGTAAATACGGCGTTTACATACCATTTCTCACGCATTAAGGTTTGAACACTCGAACACCTATGCGGATTCTCCTGCACAGTGGCAGATATGTAAATACGGCGTTTACATACCATTTCTGACGCATTACGGTTCGAACACTCGAACACCTATACGGACTCTCCTGCACAGTGGCAGATATGTAAATACGGCGTTTACATACCATTTCTCACGCATTAAGGTTCGAACACTCGAACACCTATGCGGATTCTCCTGCACAGTGGCAGATATGTAAATACGGCGTTTACAAACCATTTCTCACGCATTAGGGTTCGAACACTCGAACACCTATACGGATTCTCCTGCACAGTGGCAGATATGTAAATACGGCGTTTACATACCATTTCTGACGCATTACGGTTCGAACACTCAAACAGCTATACGGATTCTCCTGCACAGTGGCAGATATGTAAATACGGCGTTTACATACCATTTCTGACGCATTACGGTTCGAACACTCGAACACCTATGGGGATTCTCCTGCATAGTGGCAGATATGTAAATACGGCGTTTACATACCATTTCTGACGCATTACGGTTCGAACACTCGAACACCTATGCGGATTCTCTTGCACAGCGGCAGATATGTAAATACGGCGTTTACATACCATTTCTGACGCATTACGGTTCGAACACTCAAACACCTATGCGGATTCTCCTGCACAGTGGCAGATATGTAAATACGGCGTTTACATACCATTTCTGACGCATTACGGTTCGAACACTCGAACACCTATACGGATTCTCCTGTACAGTGGCAGATATGTAAATACGGCGTTTACATACCATTTCTCACGCATTAGGGTCCGAACACTCGAACACCTATACGGATTCTCCTGCACAGTGGCAGATATGTAAATACGGCGTTTACATACCATTTCTCACGCATTAAGGTTCGAACACTCGAACACCTATGCGGATTCTCCTGCACAGTGGCAGATATGTAAATACGGCGTTTACATACCATTTCTCACGCATTAGGGTTCGAACACTCGAACACCTATGCGGATTCTCCTGCACAGTGGCAGATTTGTAAATACGGCGTTTACATACCATTTCTCATGCATTAGGGTTCGAACAATCGAACACCTATGCGGATTCTCTTGCACAGTGGCAGATATGTAAATACGGCGTTTACATACCATTTCTGACGCATTACGGTTCGAACACTCGAACAGCTATACGGATTCTCCTGCACAGTGGCAGATATGTAAATACGGCATTTACATACCATTTCTGACGCATTACGGTTCGAACACTCGAACACCTATACGGATTCTACTGCACAGTGGCAGATATGTAAATACGGCGTTTACATACCATTTCTCACGCATTAGGGTTCGAACAGTCGAACACCTATGCGGATTCTCCTGCACAGTGGCAGATATGTAAATACGACGTTTACATACCATTTCTCACGCATTACGGTTCGAACACACGAACAGCTATACGGATTCTCCTGCACAGGGGCAGATATGTAAATACGGCATTTACATACCATTTCTGACGCATTACGGTTCGAACACTCGAACACCTATACGGATTCTCCTGCACAGTGGCAGATATGTAAATACGGCGTTTACATACCATTTCTCACGCATTAGGGTTCGAACACTCGAACACCTATACGGATTCTCCTGCACAGTGGCAGATATGTAAATACGGCGTTTACATACCATTTCTCACGCATTAAGGTTCGAACACTCGAACACCTATGCAGATTCTCCTGCATAGTGGCAGATATGTAAATACGGCGTTTACATACCATTTCTGACGCATTATTGTTCGAACACTCGAACAGCGATACGGATTCTCCTGCACAGTGGCAGATATGTAAATACGGCGTTTACATACCATTTCTGACGCATTACGGTTCGAACACTCGAACACCTATGCGGATTCTCCTGCACAGTGGCAGATATGTAAATACGGTGTTTACATACCATTTCTGACGCATTACGGTTCGAACACTCGAACACCTATGCGGATTCTCCTGCACAGTGGCAGATATGTAAATACGGCGTTTACATACCATTTCTCACGCATTGGGGTTCGAACACTCGAACACCTATACGGATTCTCCTGCACAGTGACAGATATGTAAATACGGCGTTTACATACCATTTCTCACGCATTAAGGTTCGAACACTCGAACACCTATGCGGATTCTCCTGCACAGTGGCAGATATGTAAATACGGCGTTTACATACCATTTCTCACGCATTAGGGTTCGAATACTCGAACACCTATACGGATTCTCCTGCACAGTGGCAGATATGTAAATACGGCGTTTACATACCATTTCTCACGCATTAAGGTTCGAACACTCGAACACCTATTCGGATTCTCCTGCACAGTGGCAGATATGTAAATACGGTGTTTACATACCATTTCGGACGCATTACGGTTCGAACACTCGAACACCTATATGGACTCTCCTGCACAGTGGCAGATATGTAAATACGGCGTTTACATACCATTTCTCACGCATTAAGGTTCGAACACTCGAACACCTATGCGGATTCTCCTGCACAGTGGCAGATTTGTAAATACGGCGTTTACATACCATTTCTCACGCATTAGGGTTCGAACAATCAAACACCTATGCGGATTCTCTTGCACAGTGGCAGATATGTAAATACGGCGTTTACATGCCATTTCTCACGCATTAGGGTTCGAACACTCGAACAGCTATACGGATTCTCCTGCACAATGGCAGATATGTAAATACGGCGTTTGCATACCATTTCTCACGCATTAATGTTCGAACACTCGAACACCTACGCGGATTCTCCTACACAGTGACAGATATGTAAATACGGTGTTTCCATACCATTTCTGACGCATTACGGTTCGAACACTCGAACGCCTATACGGATTCTCCTGCACAGTGGCAGATATGTAAATACGGCGTTTACATACCATTTCTCACGCATTAAGGTTTGAACACTCGAACACCTATGCGGATTCTCCTGCACCGTGGCAGATATGTAAATACGGCGTTTACATACCATTTCTGACGCATTACGGTTCGAACACTCGAACACCTATACGGACTCTCCTGCACAGTGGCAGATATGTAAATACGGCGTTTACATACCATTTCTCACGCATTAAGGTTCGAACACTCGAACACCTATGCGGATTCTCCTGCACAGTGGCAGATATGTAAATACGGCGTTTACAAACCATTTCTCACGCATTAGGGTTCGAACACTCGAACACCTATACGGATTCTCCTGCACAGTGGCAGATATGTAAATACGGCGTTTACATACCATTTCTGACGCATTACGGTTCGAACACTCGAACAGCTATACGGATTCTCCTGCACAGTGGCAGATATGTAAATACGGCGTTTACATACCATTTCTGACGCATTACGGTTCGAACACTCGAACACCTATGCGGATTCTCCTGCATAGTGGCAGATATGTAAATACGGCGTTTACATACCATTTCTGACGCATTACGGTTCGAACACTCGAACACCTATGCGGATTCTCTTGCACAGCGGCAGATATGTAAATACGGCGTTTACATACCATTTCTGACGCATTACGGTTCGAACACTCAAACACCTATGCGGATTCTCCTGCACAGTGGCAGATATGTAAATACGGCGTTTACATACCATTTCTGACGCATTACGGTTCGAACACTCGAACACCTATACGGATTCTCCTGTACAGTGGCAGATATGTAAATACGGCGTTTACATACCATTTCTCACGCATTAGGGTCCGAACACTCGAACACCTATACGGATTCTCCTGCACAGTGGCAGATATGTAAATACGGCGTTTACATACCATTTCTCACGCATTAAGGTTCGAACACTCGAACACCTATGCGGATTCTCCTGCACAGTGGCAGATATGTAAATACGGCGTTTACATACCATTTCTCACGCATTAGGGTTCGAACACTCGAACACCTATGCGGATTCTCCTGCATAGTGGCAGATATGTAAATACGGCGTTTACATACCATTTCTCACGCATTAAGGTTCGAACACTCGAACACCTATGCGGATTCTCCTGCACAGTGGCAGATATGTAAATACGGTGTTTACATACCATTTCTGCCGCATTACGATTCTAACACTCGAACACCTATACGGACTCTCCTGCACAGTGGCAGATATGTAAATACGGCGTTTACATACCATTTCTGACGCATTACGGTTCGAACACTCGAACACCTATGCGGATTCTCCTGTACAGTGGCAGATTTGTAAATACGGCGTTTACATACCATTTCTCACGCATTAGGGTTCGAACACTCGAACACCTATGCGGATTCTCCTGCACAGTGGCAGATATGTAAATACGGTGTTTACATACCATTTCTGCCGCATTACGATTCTAACACTCGAACACCTATACGGACTCTCCTGCACAGTGGCAGATATGTAAATACGGCGTTTACATACCATTTCTCACGCATTAAGGTTCGAACACTCGAACACCTATGCGGATTCTCCTGCACAGTGGCAGATATGTAAATACGGCGTTTACATACCATTTCTCACGCATTAGGGTTCGAACACTCGAACACCTATGCGGATTCTCCTGCACAGTGGCAGATTTGTAAATACGGCGTTTACATACCATTTCTCATGCATTAGGGTTCGAACAATCGAACACCTATGCGGATTCTCTTGCACAGTGGCAGATATGTAAATACGGCGTTTACATACCATTTCTGACGCATTACGGTTCGAACACTCGAACAGCTATACGGATTCTCCTGCACAGTGGCAGATATGTAAATACGGCATTTACATACCATTTGTGACGCATTACGGTTCGAACACTCGAACACCTATACGGATTCTACTGCACAGTGGCAGATATGTAAATACGGCGTTTACATACCATTTCTCACGCATTAGGGTTCGAACAGTCGAACACCTATGCGGATTCTCCTGCACAGTGGCAGATATGTAAATACGACGTTTACATACCATTTCTCACGCATTACGGTTCGAACACACGAACAGCTATACGGATTCTCCTGCACAGGGGCAGATATGTAAATACGGCATTTACATACCATTTCTGACGCATTACGGTTCGAACACTCGAACACCTATACGGATTCTCCTGCACAGTGGCAGATATGTAAATACGGCGTTTACATACCATTTCTCACGCATTAGGGTTCGAACACTCGAACACCTATACGGATTCTCCTGCACAGTGGCAGATATGTAAATACGGCGTTTACATACCATTTCTCACGCATTAAGGTTCGAACACTCGAACACCTATGCAGATTCTCCTGCATAGTGGCAGATATGTAAATACGGCGTTTACATACCATTTCTGACGCATTATTGTTCGAACACTCGAACAGCGATACGGATTCTCCTGCACAGTGGCAGATATGTAAATACGGCGTTTACATACCATTTCTGACGCATTACGGTTCGAACACTCGAACACCTATGCGGATTCTCCTGCACAGTGGCAGATATGTAAATACGGTGTTTACATACCATTTCTGACGCATTACGGTTCGAACACTCGAACACCTATGCGGATTCTCCTGCACAGTGGCAGATATGTAAATACGGCGTTTACATACCATTTCTCACGCATTGGGGTTCGAACACTCGAACACCTATACGGATTCTCCTGCACAGTGGCAGATATGTAAATACGGCGTTTACATACCATTTCTCACGCATTAAGGTTCGAACACTCGAACACCTATGCGGATTCTCCTGCACAGTGGCAGATATGTAAATACGGCGTTTACATACCATTTCTCACGCATTAGGGTTCGAATACTCGAACACCTATACGGATTCTCCTGCACAGTGGCAGATATGTAAATACGGCGTTTACATACCATTTCTCACGCATTAAGGTTCGAACACTCGAACACCTATTCGGATTCTCCTGCACAGTGGCAGATATGTAAATACGGTGTTTACATACCATTTCGGACGCATTACGGTTCGAACACTCGAACACCTATATGGACTCTCCTGCACAGTGGCAGATATGTAAATACGGCGTTTACATACCATTTCTCACGCATTAAGGTTCGAACACTCGAACACCTATGCGGATTCTCCTGCACAGTGGCAGATTTGTAAATACGGCGTTTACATACCATTTCTCACGCATTAGGGTTCGAACAATCAAACACCTATGCGGATTCTCTTGCACAGTGGCAGATATGTAAATACGGCGTTTACATGCCATTTCTCACGCATTAGGGTTCGAACACTCGAACAGCTATACGGATTCTCCTGCACAATGGCAGATATGTAAATACGGCGTTTGCATACCATTTCTCACGCATTAATGTTCGAACACTCGAACACCTACGCGGATTCTCCTACACAGTGACAGATATGTAAATACGGTGTTTCCATACCATTTCTGACGCATTACGGTTCGAACACTCGAACGCCTATACGGATTCTCCTGCACAGTGGCAGATATGTAAATACGGCGTTTACATACCATTTCTCACGCATTAAGGTTTGAACACTCGAACACCTATGCGGATTCTCCTGCACCGTGGCAGATATGTAAATACGGCGTTTACATACCATTTCTGACGCATTACGGTTCGAACACTCGAACACCTATACGGACTCTCCTGCACAGTGGCAGATATGTAAATACGGCGTTTACATACCATTTCTCACGCATTAAGGTTCGAACACTCGAACACCTATGCGGATTCTCCTGCACAGTGGCAGATATGTAAATACGGCGTTTACAAACCATTTCTCACGCATTAGGGTTCGAACACTCGAACACCTATACGGATTCTCCTGCACAGTGGCAGATATGTAAATACGGCGTTTACATACCATTTCTGACGCATTACGGTTCGAACACTCGAACAGCTATACGGATTCTCCTGCACAGTGGCAGATATGTAAATACGGCGTTTACATACCATTTCTGACGCATTACGGTTCGAACACTCGAACACCTATGCGGATTCTCCTGCATAGTGGCAGATATGTAAATACGGCGTTTACATACCATTTCTGACGCATTACGGTTCGAACACTCGAACACCTATGCGGATTCTCTTGCACAGCGGCAGATATGTAAATACGGCGTTTACATACCATTTCTGACGCATTACGGTTCGAACACTCAAACACCTATGCGGATTCTCCTGCACAGTGGCAGATATGTAAATACGGCGTTTACATACCATTTCTGACGCATTACGGTTCGAACACTCGAACACCTATACGGATTCTCCTGTACAGTGGCAGATATGTAAATACGGCGTTTACATACCATTTCTCACGCATTAGGGTCCGAACACTCGAACACCTATACGGATTCTCCTGCACAGTGGCAGATATGTAAATACGGCGTTTACATACCATTTCTCACGCATTAAGGTTCGAACACTCGAACACCTATGCGGATTCTCCTGCACAGTGGCAGATATGTAAATACGGCGTTTACATACCATTTCTCACGCATTAGGGTTCGAACACTCGAACACCTATGCGGATTCTCCTGCATAGTGGCAGATATGTAAATACGGCGTTTACATACCATTTCTCACGCATTAAGGTTCGAACACTCGAACACCTATGCGGATTCTCCTGCACAGTGGCAGATATGTAAATACGGTGTTTACATACCATTTCTGCCGCATTACGATTCTAACACTCGAACACCTATACGGACTCTCCTGCACAGTGGCAGATATGTAAATACGGCGTTTACATACCATTTCTGACGCATTACGGTTCGAACACTCGAACACCTATGCGGATTCTCCTGTACAGTGGCAGATTTGTAAATACGGCGTTTACATACCATTTCTCACGCATTAGGGTTCGAACAATCGAACACCTATGCGGATTCTCTTGCACAGTGGCAGATATGTAAATACGGCGTTTACATACCATTTCTGACGCATTACGGTTCGAACACTCGAACAGCTATACGGATTCTCCTGCACAGTGGCAGATATGTAAATACGGCATTTACATACCATTTCTGACGCATTACGGTTCGAACACTCGAACACCTATACGGATTCTACTGCACAGTGGCAGATATGTAAATACGGCGTTTACATACCATTTCTGACGCATTACGGTTCGAACACTCGAACACCTATGCGGATTCTCCTGCACAGTGGCAGATATGTAAATACGGCGTTTACATACCATTTCTCACGCATTAGGGTTCGAACAGTCGAACACCTATGCGGATTCTCCTGCACAGTGGCAGATATGTAAATACGACGTTTACATACCATTTCTCACGCATTACGGTTCGAACACACGAACAGCTATACGGATTCTCCTGCACAGGGGCAGATATGTAAATACGGCATTTACATACCATTTCTGACGCATTACGGTTCGAACACTCGAACACCTATACGGATTCTCCTGCACAGTGGCAGATATGTAAATACGGCGTTTACATACCATTTCTCACGCATTAGGGTTCGAACACTCGAACACCTATACGGATTCTCCTGCACAGTGGCAGATATGTAAATACGGCGTTTACATACCATTTCTCACGCATTAAGGTTCGAACACTCGAACACCTATGCAGATTCTCCTGCATAGTGGCAGATATGTAAATACGGCGTTTACATACCATTTCTGACGCATTATTGTTCGAACACTCGAACAGCGATACGGATTCTCCTGCACAGTGGCAGATATGTAAATACGGCGTTTACATACCATTTCTGACGCATTACGGTTCGAACACTCGAACACCTATGCGGATTCTCCTGCACAGTGGCAGATATGTAAATACGGCGTTTACATACCATTTCTGACGCATTACGGTTCGAACACTCGAACACCTATGGGGATTCTCTTGCACAGTGGCAGATATGTAAATACGGCGTTTACATACCATTTCTCACGCATTAGGGTTCGAACAGTCGAACACGTATGCGGATTCTCCTGCACAGTGGCAGATATGTAAATACGACGTTTACATGCCATTTCTGACGCATTACGGTTCGAACACACGAACAGCTATACGGATTCTCCTGCACAGGGGCAGATATGCAAATACGGCATTTACATACCATTTCTGACGCATTACGGTTCGAACACTCGAACACCTATACGGATTCTCCTGCACAGTGGCAGATATGTAAATACGGCGTTTACATACCATTTCTCACGCATTAGGGTTCGAACACTCGAACACCTATACGGATTCTCCTGCACAGTGGCAGATATGTAAATACGGCGTTTACATACCATTTCTCACGCATTAAGGTTCGAACACTCGAACACCTATGCGGATTCTCCTGCATAGTGGCAGATATGCAAATACGACGTTTACATACCATTTCTGACGCATTATTGTTCGAACACTCGAACAGCTATACGGATTCTCCTGCACAGTGGCAGATATGTAAATACGGCGTTTACATACCATTTCTGACGCATTACGGTTCGAACACTCGAACACCTATGCGGATTCTCCTGCACAGTGGCAGATATGTAAATACGGCGTTTACATACCATTTCTGACGCATTACGGTTCGAACACTCGAACACCTATGAGGATTCTCTTGCACAGTGGCAGATATGTAAATACGGCGTTTACATACCATTTCTCACGCATTAGGGTTTGAACAGTCGAACACCTATGCGGATTCTCCTGCACAGTGGCAGATATATAAATACGACGTTTACATACCATTTCTGACGCATTACGGTTCGAACACTCGAACAGCTATACGGATTCTCCTGCACAGTGGCAGATATGTAAATACGACATTTACATACCATTTCTGACGCATTACGGTTCGAACACTCGAACACCTATACGGATTCTACTGCACAGTGGCAGATATGTAAATACGCGTTTACATACCATTTCTCACGCATGAAGGTTCGAACACTCGAACACCTATGCGGATTCTCCTGCACAGTGACAGATATGTAAATACGGCGTTTACATACCATTTCTCACGAATTAGGGTTCGAACACTCGAACACCTATGCGGATTCTCCTGCATAGTGGCAGATATGTAAATACGGCGTTTACATACCATTTCTCACGCATTAAGGTTCGAACACTCGAACACCTATGCGGATTCTCCTGCACAGTGGCAGATATGTAAATACGGTGTTTACATACCATTTTTGCCGCATTACGGTTCTAACACTCGAACACCTATACGGACTCTCCTGCACAGTGGCAGATATGTAAATACGGCGTTTACATACCATTTCTGACGCATTACGGTTCGAACACTCGAACACCTATGCGGATTCTCCTGCACAGTGGCAGATTTGTAAATACGGCGTTTACATACCATTTCTCACGCATTAGGGTTCGAACAATCGAACACCTATGCGGATTCTCTTGCACAGTGGCAGATATGTAAATACGGCGTTTACATACCATTTCTGACGCATTACGGTTCGAACACTCGAACAGCTATACGGATTCTCCTGCACAGTGGCAGATATGTAAATACGGCATTTACATACCATTTCTGACGCATTACGGTTCGAACACTCGAACACCTATACGGATTCTACTGCACAGTGGCAGATATGTAAATACGGCGTTTACATACCATTTCTGACGCATTACGGTTCGAACACTCGAACACCTATGCGGATTCTCCTGCACAATGGCAGATATGTAAATACGGCGTTTACATACCATTTCTCACGCATTAGGGTTCAAACAGTCGAACACCTATGCGGATTCTCCTGCACAGTGGCAGATATGTAAATACGACGTTTACATACCATTTCTGACGCATTACGGTTCGAACACACGAACAGCTATACGGATTCTCCTGCACAGGGGCAGATATGTAAATACGGCATTTACATACCATTTCTGACGCATTACGGTTCGAACACTCGAACACCTATACGGATTCTCCTGCACTGTGGCAGATATGTAAATACGGCGTTTACATACCATTTCTCACGCATTAGGGTTCGAACACTCGAACACCTATACGGATTCTCCTGCACAGTGGCAGATATGTAAATACGGCGTTTACATACCATTTCTCACGCATTAAGGTTCGAACACTCGAACACCTATACGGATTCTCCTGCATAGTGGCAGATATGTAAATACGGCGTTTACATACCATTTCTGACGCATTATTGTTCGAACACTCGAACAGCCATACGGATTCTCCTGCACTGTGGCAGATATGTAAATACGGCGTTTACATACCATTTCTGACGCATTACGGTTCGAACACTCGAACACCTATGCGGATTCTCCTGCACAGTGGCAGATATGTAAATACGGCGTTTACATACCATTTCTGACGCATTACGGTTCGAACACTCGAACACCTATGCGGATTCTCTTGCACAGTGGCAGATATGTAAATACGGCGTTTACATACCATTTCTCACGCATTAGGGTTCGAACAGTCGAACACGTATGCGGATTCTCCTCCACAGTGGCAGATATGTAAATACGACGTTTACATACCATTTCTGACGCATTACGGTTCGAACACTCGAACAGCTATACGGATTCTCCTGCACAGTGGCAGATATGTAAATACGGCATTTACATACCATTTCTGACGCATTACGGTTCGAACACTCGAACACCTATACGGATTCTACTGCACAGTGGCAGATATGTAAATACGGCGTTTACATACCATTTCTCACGCATGAAGGTTCGAACACTCGAACACCTATGCGGATTCTCCTGCACAGTGGCAGATATGTAAATACGGCGTTTACATACAATTTCTGACGCATTACGGTTCGAACACTCGAACAGCTATACGGATTCTCCTGCACAGTGGCAGATATGTAAATACGGTGTTTACATACCATTTCTGACACATTACGGTTCGAACACTCGAACACCTATACGGATTCTCCTGCACAGTGGCAGATATGTAAATACGGCATTTACATACCATTTCTGACGCATTACGGTTCGAACACTCGAACACCTATACGGATTCTCCTGTACAGTGGCAGATATGTAAATACGGCGTTTACATACAATTTCTCACGCATTAGGGTCCGAACACTCGAACACCTATACGGATTCTCCTGCACAGTGGCAGATATGTAAATACGGCGTTTACATACCATTTCTCACGCATTAAGGTTCGAACACTCGAACACCTATGCGGATTCTCCTGCACAGTGGCAGATATGTAAATACGGCGTTTACATACCATTTCTCACGCATTAGGGTTCGAACACTCGAACACCTATACGGATTCTCCTGCACAGTGGCAGATATGTAAATACGGCGTTTACATACCATTTCTCACGCATTAAGGTTCGAACACTCGAACACCTATGCGGATTCTCCTGCACAGTGGCAGATATGTAAATACGGTGTTTACATACCATTTCTGCCGCATTACGGTTCTAACACTCGAACACCTATACGGACTCTCCTGCACAGTGGCAGATATGTAAATACGGCGTTTACATACCGTTTCTCACGCATTAAGGTTCGAACACTCGAACACCTATGCGGATTCTCCTGCACAGTGGCAGATTTGTAAATACGGCGTTTACATACCATTTCTCACGCATTAGGGTTCGAACAATCGAACACCTATGCGGATTCTCTTGCACAGTGGCAGATATGTAAATACGGCGTTTACATACCATTTCTCACGCATTAGGGTTCGAACACTCGAACAGCTATACGGATTTTCCTGCACAATGGCAGATATGTAAATACGGCGTTTGCATACCATTTCTCACGCATTAATGTTCGAACACTCGAACACCTACGCGGATTCTCCTACACAGTGGCAGATATGTAAATACGGTGTTTCCATACCATTTCTGACGCATTACGGTTCGAACACTCGAACACCTATACGGATTCTCCTGCACAGTGGCAGATATGTAAATACGGCGTTTACATACCATTTCTCACGCATTAAGGTTCGAACACTCGAACACCTATGCGGATTCTCCTGCACAGTGGCAGATATGTAAATACGCCGTTTACATACAATTTCTGACGCATTACGGTTCGAACACTCGAACACCTATACGGATTCTCCTGCACAGTGGCAGATATGTAAATACGGTGTTTACATACCATTTCTGACGCATTACGGTTCGAACACTCGAACACCTATACGGATTCTCCTGCACAGTGGCAGATATGTAAATACGGCATTTACATACCATTTCTGACGCATTACGGTTCGAACACTCGAACACCTATACGGATTCTCCTGCACAGTGGCAGATATGTAAATACGGCGTTTACATACCATTTCTCACGCATTAGGGTCCGAACACTCGAACACCTATACGGATTCTCCTGCACAGTGGCAGATATGTAAATACGGCGTTTACATACCATTTCTCACGCATTAAGGTTCGAACACTCGAACACCTATGCGGATTCTCCTGCACAGTGGCAGATATGTAAATACGGCGTTTACATACAATTTCTGACGCATTACGGTTTGAACACTCGAACAGCTATACGGATTCTCCTGCACAGTGGCAGATATGTAAATACGGTGTTTACATACCATTTCTGACGCATTACGGTTCGAACACTCGAACACCTATACGGATTCTCCTGCACAGTGGCAGATATGTAAATACGACATTTACATACAATTTCTGACGCATTACGGTTCGAACACTCGAACAGCTATACGGATTCTCCTGCACAGTGGCAGATATGTAAATACGGTGTTTACATACCATTTCTGACGCATTACGGTTCGAACACTCGAACACCTATACGGATTCTCCTGCACAGTGGCAGATATGTAAATACGGCATTTACATACCATTTCTGACGCATTACGGTTCGAACACTCGAACACCTATACGGATTCTCCTGCACAGTGGCAGATATGTAAATACGGCGTTTACATACCATTTCTCACGCATTAGGGTCCGAACACTCGAACACCTATACGGATTCTCCTGCACAGTGGCAGATATGTAAATACGGCGTTTACATACCATTTCTCACGCATTAGGGTCCGAACACCCGAACACCTATACGGATTCTCCTGCACAGTGGCAGATATGTAAATACGACGTTTATATACCATTTCTGACGCATTACGGTTCGAACACTCGAACACCTATGCGGATTCTCCTGCACAGTGGCAGGTATGTAAATACGGCGTTTACATACCATTTCTGACGCATTACGGTTCGAACACTCGAACACCTATGCGGATTCTCCTGCATAGTGGCAGATATGTAAATACGGCGTTTACATACCATTTCTGACGCATTACGGTTCGAACAATCGAACACCTATGCGGATTCTCTTGCACAGTGGCAGATATGTAAATACGGCGTTTACATACCATTTCTCACGCATTAGGGTTCGAACAGTCGAACACCTATGCGGATTCTCCTGCACAGTGGCAGATATGTAAATACGACGTTTACAAACCATTTCTGACGCATTACGGTTCGAACACACGAACAGCTATACGGATTCTCCTGCACAGGGGCAGATATGTAAATACGGCATTTACATACCATTTCTGACGCATTACGGTTCGAACACTCGAACACCTATACGGATTCTCCTGCACAGTGGCAGATATGTAAATACGGCGTTTACATACCATTTCTCACGCATTAGGGTTCGAACACTCGAACACCTATACGGATTCTCCTGCACAGTGGCAGATATGTAAATACGGCGTTTACATACCATTTCTCACGCATTAAGGTTCGAACACTCGAACACCTATGCGGATTCTCCTGCATAGTGGCAGATATGTAAATACGGCGTTTACATACCATTTCTGACGCATTATTGTTCGAACACTCGAACAGCTATACGGATTCTCCTGCACAGTGGCAGATATGTAAATACGGCGTTTACATACCATTTCTGACGCATTACGGTTCAAACACTCGAACACCTATGCGGATTCTCCTGCACAGTGGCAGATATGTAAATACGGCGTTTACATACCATTTCTGACGCATTACGGTTCGAACACTCGAACACCTATGCGGATTCTCTTGCACAGTGGCAGATATGTAAATACGGCGTTTACATACCACTTCTCACGCATTAGGGTTCGAACAGTCGAACACGTATGCGGATTCTCCTCCACAGTGGCAGATATGTAAATACGACGTTTACATACCATTTCTGATGCATTACGGTTCGAACAATCGAACAGCTATACGGATTCTCCTGCACAGTGGCAGATATGTAAATACGGCATTTACATACCATTTCTGACGCATTACGGTTCGAACACTCGAACACCTATACGGATTCTACTGCACAGTGGCAGATATGTAAATACGGCGTTTACATACCATTTCTCACGCATGAAGGTTCGAACACTCGAACACCTATGCGGATTCTCCTGCACAGTGGCAGATATGTAAATACGGCGTTTACATACAATTTCTGACGCATTACGGTTCGAACACTCGAACAGCTATACGGATTCTCCTGCACAGTGGCAGATATGTAAATACGGTGTTTACATACCATTTCTGACGCATTACGGTTCGAACACTCGAACACCTATACGGATTCTCCTGTACAGTGGCAGATATGTAAATACGGCGTTTACATACCATTTCTCACGCATTAGGGTCCGAACACTCGAACACCTATACGGATTCTCCTGCACAGTGGCAGATATGTAAATACGGCGTTTACATACCATTTCTCACGCATTAAGGTTCGAACACTCGAACACCTATGCGGATTCTCCTGCACAGTGGCAGATATGTAAATACGGCGTTTACATACCATTTCTCACGCATTAGGGTTCGAACACTCGAACACCTATACGGATTCTCCTGCACTGTGGCAGATATGTAAATACGGCGTTTACATACCATTTCTCACGCATTAAGGTTCGAACACTCGAACACCTATGCGGATTCTCCTGCACAGTGGCAGATATGTAAATACGGTGTTTACATACCATTTCTGCCGCATTACGGTTCTAACACTCGAACACCTATACGGACTCTCCGGCACAGTGGCAGATATGTAAATACGGCGTTTACATACCATTTCTCACGCATTAAGGTTCGAACACTCGAACACCTATGCGGATTCTCCTGCACAGTGGCAGATTTGTAAATACGGCGTTTACATACCATTTCTCACGCACTAGGGTTCGAACAATCGAACACCTATGCGGATTCTCTTGCACAGTGGCAGATATGTAAATTCGGCGTTTACATACCATTTCTCACGCATTAGGGTTCGAACACTCGAACAGCTATACGGATTCTCCTGCATAATGGCAGATATGTAAATACGGCGTTTGCATACCATTTCTCACGCATTAATGTTCGAACACTCGAACACCCACGCGGATTCTCCTACACAGTGGCAGATATGTAAATACGGTGTTTCCATACCATTTCTGACGCATTACGGTTCGAACAATCGAACACCTATGCGGATTCTCTTGCACAGTGGCAGATATGTAAATACGGCGTTTACATACCATTTCTCACGCATTAGGGTTCGAACAGTCGAACACCTATGCGGATTCTCCTGCACAGTGGCAGATATGTAAATACGACGTTTACAAACCATTTCTGACGCATTACGGTTCGAACACACGAACAGCTATACGGATTCTCCTGCACAGGGGCAGATATGTAAATACGGCATTTACATACCATTTCTGACGCATTACGGTTCGAACACTCGAACACCTATACGGATTCTCCTGCACAGTGGCAGATATGTAAATACGGCGTTTACATACCATTTCTCACGCATTAGGGTTCGAACACTCGAACACCTATACGGATTCTCCTGCACAGTGGCAGATATGTAAATACGGCGTTTACATACCATTTCTCACGCATTAAGGTTCGAACACTCGAACACCTATGCGGATTCTCCTGCATAGTGGCAGATATGTAAATACGGCGTTTACATACCATTTCTGACGCATTATTGTTCGAACACTCGAACAGCTATGCGGATTCTCCTGCACAGTGGCAGATATGTAAATACGGCGTTTACATACCATTTCTGACGCATTACGGTTCAAACACTCGAACACCTATGCGGATTCTCCTGCACAGTGGCAGATATGTAAATACGGCGTTTACATACCATTTCTGACGCATTACGGTTCGAACACTCGAACACCTATGCGGATTCTCTTGCACAGTGGCAGATATGTAAATACGGCGTTTACATACCACTTCTCACGCATTAGGGTTCGAACAGTCGAACACGTATGCGGATTCTCCTCCACAGTGGCAGATATGTAAATACGACGTTTACATACCATTTCTGACGCATTACGGTTCGAACAATCGAACAGCTATACGGATTCTCCTGCACAGTGGCAGATATGTAAATACGGCATTTACATACCATTTCTGACGCATTACGGTTCGAACACTCGAACACCTATACGGATTCTACTGCACAGTGGCAGATATGTAAATACGGCGTTTACATACCATTTCTCACGCATGAAGGTTCGAACACTCGAACACCTATGCGGATTCTCCTGCACAGTGGCAGATATGTAAATACGGCGTTTACATACAATTTCTGACGCATTACGGTTCGAACACTCGAACAGCTATACGGATTCTCCTGCACAGTGGCAGATATGTAAATACGGTGTTTACATACCATTTCTGACGCATTACGGTTCGAACACTCGAACACCTATACGGATTCTCCTGTACAGTGGCAGATATGTAAATACGGCGTTTACATACCATTTCTCACGCATTAGGGTCCGAACACTCGAACACCTATACGGATTCTCCTGCACAGTGGCAGATATGTAAATACGGCGTTTACATACCATTTCTCACGCATTAAGGTTCGAACACTCGAACACCTATGCGGATTCTCCTGCACAGTGGCAGATATGTAAATACGGCGTTTACATACCATTTCTCACGCATTAGGGTTCGAACACTCGAACACCTATACGGATTCTCCTGCACTGTGGCAGATATGTAAATACGGCGTTTACATACCATTTCTCACGCATTAAGGTTCGAACACTCGAACACCTATGCGGATTCTCCTGCACAGTGGCAGATATGTAAATACGGTGTTTACATACCATTTCTGCCGCATTACGGTTCTAACACTCGAACACCTATACGGACTCTCCGGCACAGTGGCAGATATGTAAATACGGCGTTTACATACCATTTCTCACGCATTAAGGTTCGAACACTCGAACACCTATGCGGATTCTCCTGCACAGTGGCAGATTTGTAAATACGGCGTTTACATACCATTTCTCACGCATTAGGGTTCGAACAATCGAACACCTATGCGGATTCTCTTGCACAGTGGCAGATATGTAAATTCGGCGTTTACATACCATTTCTCACGCATTAGGGTTCGAACACTCGAACAGCTATACGGATTCTCCTGCATAATGGCAGATATGTAAATACGGCGTTTGCATACCATTTCTCACGCATTAATGTTCGAACACTCGAACACCCACGCGGATTCTCCTACACAGTGGCAGATATGTAAATACGGTGTTTCCATACCATTTCTGACGCATTACGGTTCGAACACTCGAACACCTATACGGATTCTCCTGCACAGTGTCAGATATGTAAATACGGCGTTTACATACCATTTCTCACGCATTAAGGTTCGAACACTCGAACACCTATGCGGATTCTTCTGCACAGTGGCAGATATGTAAATACGGCGTTTACATACAATTTCTGACGCATTACGGTTCGAACACTCGAACAGCTATACGGATTCTCCTGCACAGTGGCAGATATGTAAATACGGTGTTTACATACCATTTCTGACGCATTACGGTTCGAACACTCGAACACCTATACGGATTCTCCTGCACAGTGGCAGATATGTAAATACGGCATTTACATACCATTTCTGACGCATTACCGTTCGAACACTCGAACACCTATACGGATTCTCCTGCACAGTGGCAGATATGTAAATACGGCGTTTACATACCATTTCTCACGCATTAGGGTCCGAACACTCGAACACCTATACGGATTCTCCTGCACAGTGGCAGATATGTAAATACGACGTTTACATACCATTTCTCACGCATTAGGGTTCGAACAATAGAACACCTATGCGGATTCTCTTGCACAGTGGCAGATATGTAAATACGGCGTTTACATACCATTTCTCACGCATTAGGGTTCGAACACTCGAACAGCTATACGGATTCTCCTGCACAATGGCAGATATGTAAATACGGCGTTTGCATACCATTTCTCACGCATTAATGTTCGAACACTCGAACACCTACGCCGATTCTCCTACACAGTGGCAGATATGTAAATACGGTGTTTCCATACCATTTCTGACGCATTACGGTTCGAACACTCGAACACCTATGCGGATTCTCCTGCACAGTGGCAGATATGTAAATACGGCGTTTACATACCATTTCTCACGCATTAAGGTTCGAACACTCGAACACCTATGCGGATTCTCCTGCACAGTGGCAGATATGTAAATACGGCGTTTACATACCATTTCTGACGCATTACGGTTCGAACACTCGAACACCTATACGGACTCTCCTGCACAGTGGCAGATATGTAAATACGGCGTTTACATACCATTTCTCACGCATTAAGGTTCGAACACTCGAACACCTATGCGGATTCTCCTGCGCAGTGGCAGATATGTAAATACGGCGTTTACAAACCATTTCTCACGCATTAGGGTTCGAACACTCGAACACCTATACGGATTCTCCTGCACAGTGGCAGATATGTAAATACGGCGTTTACATACCATTTCTGATGCATTACGGTTTGAACACTCGAACAGCTATACGGATTCTCCTGCACAGTGGCAGATATGTAAATACGGCGTTTACATACCATTTCTGACGCATTACGGTTCGAACAGTCGAACACCTATGCGGATTCTCCTGCATAGTGGCAGATATTTAAATACGGCGTTTACATACCATTTCTGACGCATTACGGTTCGAACAATCGAACACCTATGCGGATTCTCTTGCACAGTGGCAGATATGTAAATACGGCGTTTACATACCATTTCTCACGCATTAGGGTTCGAACAGTCGAACACCTATGCGGATTCTCCTGCACAGTGGCAGATATGTAAATACGACGTTTACAAACCATTTCTGACGCATTACGGTTCGAACACACGAACAGCTATACGGATTCTCCTGCACAGGGGCAGATATGTAAATACGGCATTTACATACCATTTCTGACGCATTACGGTTCGAACACTCGAACACCTATACGGATTCTCCTGCACAGTGGCAGATATGTAAATACGGCGTTTACATACCATTTCTCACGCATTAGGGTTCGAACACTCGAACACCTATACGGATTCTCCTGCACAGTGGCAGATATGTAAATACGGCGTTTACATACCATTTCTCACGCATTAAGGTTCGAACACTCGAACACCTATGCGGATTCTCCTGCATAGTGGCAGATATGTAAATACGGCGTTTACATACCATTTCTGACGCATTATTGTTCGAACACTCGAACAGCTATGCGGATTCTCCTGCACAGTGGCAGATATGTAAATACGGCGTTTACATACCATTTCTGACGCATTACGGTTCAAACACTCGAACACCTATGCGGATTCTCCTGCACAGTGGCAGATATGTAAATACGGCGTTTACATACCATTTCTGACGCATTACGGTTCGAACACTCGAACACCTATGCGGATTCTCTTGCACAGTGGCAGATATGTAAATACGGCGTTTACATACCACTTCTCACGCATTAGGGTTCGAACAGTCGAACACGTATGCGGATTCTCCTCCACAGTGGCAGATATGTAAATACGACGTTTACATACCATTTCTGACGCATTACGGTTCGAACAATCGAACAGCTATACGGATTCTCCTGCACAGTGGCAGATATGTAAATACGGCATTTACATACCATTTCTGACGCATTACGGTTCGAACACTCGAACACCTATACGGATTCTACTGCACAGTGGCAGATATGTAAATACGGCGTTTACATACCATTTCTCACGCATGAAGGTTCGAACACTCGAACACCTATGCGGATTCTCCTGCACAGTGGCAGATATGTAAATACGGCGTTTACATACAATTTCTGACGCATTACGGTTCGAACACTCGAACAGCTATACGGATTCTCCTGCACAGTGGCAGATATGTAAATACGGTGTTTACATACCATTTCTGACGCATTACGGTTCGAACACTCGAACACCTATACGGATTCTCCTGTACAGTGGCAGATATGTAAATACGGCGTTTACATACCATTTCTCACGCATTAGGGTCCGAACACTCGAACACCTATACGGATTCTCCTGCACAGTGGCAGATATGTAAATACGGCGTTTACATACCATTTCTCACGCATTAAGGTTCGAACACTCGAACACCTATGCGGATTCTCCTGCACAGTGGCAGATATGTAAATACGGCGTTTACATACCATTTCTCACGCATTAGGGTTCGAACACTCGAACACCTATACGGATTCTCCTGCACTGTGGCAGATATGTAAATACGGCGTTTACATACCATTTCTCACGCATTAAGGTTCGAACACTCGAACACCTATGCGGATTCTCCTGCACAGTGGCAGATATGTAAATACGGTGTTTACATACCATTTCTGCCGCATTACGGTTCTAACACTCGAACACCTATACGGACTCTCCGGCACAGTGGCAGATATGTAAATACGGCGTTTACATACCATTTCTCACGCATTAAGGTTCGAACACTCGAACACCTATGCGGATTCTCCTGCACAGTGGCAGATTTGTAAATACGGCGTTTACATACCATTTCTCACGCATTAGGGTTCGAACAATCGAACACCTATGCGGATTCTCTTGCACAGTGGCAGATATGTAAATTCGGCGTTTACATACCATTTCTCACGCATTAGGGTTCGAACACTCGAACAGCTATACGGATTCTCCTGCATAATGGCAGATATGTAAATACGGCGTTTGCATACCATTTCTCACGCATTAATGTTCGAACACTCGAACACCCACGCGGATTCTCCTACACAGTGGCAGATATGTAAATACGGTGTTTCCATACCATTTCTGACGCATTACGGTTCGAACACTCGAACACCTATACGGATTCTCCTGCACAGTGTCAGATATGTAAATACGGCGTTTACATACCATTTCTCACGCATTAAGGTTCGAACACTCGAACACCTATGCGGATTCTTCTGCACAGTGGCAGATATGTAAATACGGCGTTTACATACAATTTCTGACGCATTACGGTTCGAACACTCGAACAGCTATACGGATTCTCCTGCACAGTGGCAGATATGTAAATACGGTGTTTACATACCATTTCTGACGCATTACGGTTCGAACACTCGAACACCTATACGGATTCTCCTGCACAGTGGCAGATATGTAAATACGGCATTTACATACCATTTCTGACGCATTACCGTTCGAACACTCGAACACCTATACGGATTCTCCTGCACAGTGGCAGATATGTAAATACGGCGTTTACATACCATTTCTCACGCATTAGGGTCCGAACACTCGAACACCTATACGGATTCTCCTGCACAGTGGCAGATATGTAAATACGACGTTTACATACCATTTCTCACGCATTAGGGTTCGAACAATAGAACACCTATGCGGATTCTCTTGCACAGTGGCAGATATGTAAATACGGCGTTTACATACCATTTCTCACGCATTAGGGTTCGAACACTCGAACAGCTATACGGATTCTCCTGCACAATGGCAGATATGTAAATACGGCGTTTGCATACCATTTCTCACGCATTAATGTTCGAACACTCGAACACCTACGCCGATTCTCCTACACAGTGGCAGATATGTAAATACGGTGTTTCCATACCATTTCTGACGCATTACGGTTCGAACACTCGAACACCTATGCGGATTCTCCTGCACAGTGGCAGATATGTAAATACGGCGTTTACATACCATTTCTCACGCATTAAGGTTCGAACACTCGAACACCTATGCGGATTCTCCTGCACAGTGGCAGATATGTAAATACGGCGTTTACATACCATTTCTGACGCATTACGGTTCGAACACTCGAACACCTATACGGACTCTCCTGCACAGTGGCAGATATGTAAATACGGCGTTTACATACCATTTCTCACGCATTAAGGTTCGAACACTCGAACACCTATGCGGATTCTCCTGCGCAGTGGCAGATATGTAAATACGGCGTTTACAAACCATTTCTCACGCATTAGGGTTCGAACACTCGAACACCTATACGGATTCTCCTGCACAGTGGCAGATATGTAAATACGGCGTTTACATACCATTTCTGATGCATTACGGTTTGAACACTCGAACAGCTATACGGATTCTCCTGCACAGTGGCAGATATGTAAATACGGCGTTTACATACCATTTCTGACGCATTACGGTTCGAACAGTCGAACACCTATGCGGATTCTCCTGCATAGTGGCAGATATTTAAATACGGCGTTTACATACCATTTCTGACGCATTACGGTTCGAACACTCGAACACCTATGCGGATTCTCTTGCACAGTGGCAGATATGTAAATACGGCGTTTACATACCATTTCTCACGCATTAGGGTTCGAACACTCGAACACCTATACGGATTCTCCTGCACAGTGGCAAATATGTAAATACGGCGTGTACATACCATTTCTCACGCATTAGGGTTCGAACAGTCGAACACCTATGCGGAGTCTCCTGCACAGTGGCAGATATGTAAATACGACGTTTACATACCATTTCTGACGCATTACGGTTCGAACACACGAACAGCTATACGGATTCTCCTGCACAGGGGCAAATATGCAAATACGGCATTTACATACCATTTCTGACGCATTACGGTTCGAACACTCGAACACCTATACGGATTCTCCTGCACAGTGGCAGATATGTAAATACGGCGTTTACATACCATTTCTCACGCATTAGGGTTCGAACACTCGAACACCTATACGGATTCTCCTGCACAGTGGCAGATATGTAAATACGGCGTTTACATACCATTTCTCACGCATTAAGGTTCGAACACTCGAACACCTATGCGGATTCTCCTGCATAGTGGCAGATATGTAAATACGGCGTTTACATACCATTTCTAACGCATTATTGTTCGAACACTCGAACAGCTATACGGATTCTCCTGCACAGTGGCAGATATGTAAATACGGCGTTTACATACCATTTCTCACGCATGAAGGTTCGAACACTCGAACACCTATGCGGATTCTCCTGCACAGTGGCAGATATGTAAATACGGCGTTTACATACAATTTCTGACGCATTACGGTTCGAACACTCGAACAGCTATCCTGATTCTCCTGCACAGTGGCAGATATGTAAATACGGTGTTTACATACCATTTCTGACGCATTACGGTTCGAACACTCGAACACCTATACGGATTCTCCTGTACAGTGGCAGATATGTAAATACGGCTTTTACATACCATTTCTCACGCATTAAGGTTCGAACACTCGAACACCTATGCGGATTCTCCTGCACAGTGGCAGATATGTAAATACGGCGTTTACATACCATTTCTGACGCATTAGGGTCCGAACACTCGAACACCTATACGGATTCTCCTGCACAATGGCAGATATGCAAATACGGCGTTTACATACCATTTCTCACGCATTAAGGTTCGAACACTCGAACACCTATACGGATTCTCCTACACAGTGGCAGATATGTAAATACGGCGTTTACATACCATTTCTCACGCATTAAGGTTCGAACACTCGAACACCTATGCGGATTCTCCTGCATAGTGGCAGATATGTAAATACGGCATTTACATACCATTTCTGACGCATTATTGTTCGAACACTCGAACACCTATGCGGATTCTCCTGCACAGTGGCAGATATGTAAATACGGTGTTTACATACCATTTCTGCCGCATTACGGTTCGAACACTCGAACACCTATACGGACTCTCCTGCACAGTGGCAGATATGTAAATACGGCGTTTACATACCATTTCTCACGCATTAGGGTCCGAACACTCGAACACCAATACGGATTCTCCTGCACAGTGGCAGATATGTAAATACGGCGTTTACATACCATTTCTGACGCATTACGGTTCGAACACTCGAACAGCTATACGGATTCTCCTGCACAGTGGCAGATATGTAAATACGGCGTTTACATACCATTTCTGACCTATTACGGTTCGAACACTCGAACACCTATGCGGATTCTCCTGCATAGTGGCAGATATGTAAATACGGCGTTTACATACCATTTCTGACGCATTACGGTTCGAACACTCGAACAGCTATGCGGATTCTCTTGCACAGTGGCAGATATGTAAATACGGCGTTTACATACCATTTCTCACGCATTAGGGTTCGAACAGTCGAACACCTAAGCGGATTCTGTTGCACAGTGGCAGATATGTAAATACGACGTTTACATACCATTTCTGACGCATTACGGTTCGAACACACGAACAGCTATACGGATTCTCCTGCATAGGGGCAGATATGTAAATACGGCATTTACATACCATTTCTGACGCATTACGGTTCGAACACTCGAACACCTATACGGATTCTCCTGCACAGTGGCAGATATGTAAATACGGCGTTTACATACCATTTCTCACGCATTAGGGTTCGAACACTCGAACACCTATACGGATTCTCCTGCACAGTGGCAGATATGTAAATACGGCGTTTACATACCATTTCTCACGCATTAAGGTTCGAACACTCGAACACCTATGCGGATTCTCCTGCATAGTGGCAGATATGTAAATACGGCGTTTACATACCATTTCTGACGCATTATTGTTCGAACACTCGAACAGCTATACGGATTCTCCTGCATAGTGGCAGATATGTAAATACGGCGTTTACATACCATTTCTGACGCAGTACGGTTCGAACACTCGAACACCTATGCGGATTCTCCTGCACAGTGGCAGATATGTAAATACGGCGTTTACATACCATTTCTGACGCATTACGGTTCGAACACTCGAACACCTATGCGGATTCTCTTGCACAGTGGCAGATATGTAAATACGGCGTTTACATACCATTTCTCACGCATTAGGGTTCGAACGGTCGAACACCTATGCGGATTCTCCTGCACAGTGGCAGATATGTAAATACGACGTTTACATACCATTTCTGACGCATTACGGTTCGAACACTCGAACACCTATACGGATTCTCCTGCACAGTGGCAGATATGTAAATACGGCAATTACATACCATTTCTGACGCATTACGGTTCGAACACTCGAACACCTATACGGATTCTACTGCACAGTGGCAGATATGTAAATACGGCGTTTACATACCATTTCTCACGCATGAAGGTTCGAACACTCGAACACCTATGCGGATTCTCCTGCACAGTGGCAGATATGTAAATACGGCGTTTACATACAATTTCTGACGCATTACGGTTCGAACACTCGAACAGCTATACGGATTCTCCGGCACAGTGGCAGATATGTAAATACGGTGTTTACATACCATTTCTGACGCATTACGGTTCGAACACTCGAACACCTATACGGATTCTCCTGCACAGTGGCAGATATGTAAATACGGCATTTACATACCATTTCTGACGCATTACGGTTCGAACACTCGAACAGCTATACGGATTCTCCGGCACAGTGGCAGATATGTAAATACGGCGTTTACATACCATTTCTAACGCATTATTGTTCGAACACTCGAACAGCTATACGGATTCTCCTGCACAGTGGCAGATATGTAAATACGGCGTTTACATACCATTTCTCACGCATGAAGGTTCGAACACTCGAACACCTATGCGGATTCTCCTGCACAGTGGCAGATATGTAAATACGGCGTTTACATACAATTTCTGACGCATTACGGTTCGAACACTCGAACAGCTATCCGGATTCTCCTGCACAGTGGCAGATATGTAAATACGGTGTTTACATACCATTTCTGACGCATTACGGTTCGAACACTCGAACACCTATACGGATTCTCCTGCACAGTGGCAGATATGTAAATACGGCGTTTACATACCATTTCTCACGCATTAAGGTTCGAACACTCGAACACCTATGCGGATTCTCCTGCACAGTGGCAGATATGTAAATACGGCGTTTACATACCATTTCTGACGCATTAGGGTCCGAACACTCGAACACCTATACGGATTCTCCTGCACAATGGCAGATATGCAAATACGGCGTTTACATACCATTTCTCACGCATTAAGGTTCGAACACTCGAACACCTATACGGATTCTCCTACACAGTGGCAGATATGTAAATACGGCGTTTACATACCATTTCTCACGCATTAAGGTTCGAACACTCGAACACCTATGCGGATTCGCCTGCATAGTGGCAGATATGTAAATACGGCATTTACATACCATTTCTGACGCATTATTGTTTGAACACTCGAACACCTATGCGGATTCTCCTGCACAGTGGCAGATATGTAAATACGGTGTTTACATACCATTTCTGCCGCATTACGGTTCGAACACTCGAACACCTATACGGACTCTCCTGCACAGTGGCAGATATGTAAATACGGCGTTTACATACCATTTCTCACGCATTAGGGTCCGAACACTCGAACACCAATACGGATTCTCCTGCACAGTGGCAGATATGTAAATACGGCGTTTACATACCATTTCTGACGCATTACGGTTCGAACACTCGAACAGCTATACGGATTCTCCTGCACAGTGGCAGATATGTAAATACGGCGTTTACATACCATTTCTGACCTATTACGGTTCGAACACTCGAACACCTATGCGGATTCTCCTGCATAGTGGCAGATATGTAAATACGGCGTTTACATACCATTTCTGACGCATTACGGTTCGAACACTCGAACAGCTATGCGGATTCTCTTGCACAGTGGCAGATATGTAAATACGGCGTTTACATACCATTTCTCACGCATTAGGGTTCGAACAGTCGAACACCTAAGCGGATTCTGCTGCACAGTGGCAGATATGTAAATACGACGTTTACATACCATTTCTGACGCATTACGGTTCGAACACACGAACAGCTATACGGATTCTCCTGCATAGGGGCAGATATGTAAATACGGCATTTACATACCATTTCTGACGCATTACGGTTCGAACACTCGAACACCTATACGGATTCTCCTGCACAGTGGCAGATATGTAAATA
The DNA here is from genome assembly GCF_055761805.1 of Camellia sinensis. Classification (NCBI taxonomy): domain Eukaryota; kingdom Viridiplantae; phylum Streptophyta; class Magnoliopsida; order Ericales; family Theaceae; genus Camellia; species Camellia sinensis. The sequence goes on from NC_138965.1 coordinate 51,528,348, forward strand.
CGGCGTTTACATACCATTTCTCACGCATTAGGGTTCGAACACTCGAACACCTATACGGATTCTCCTGCACAGTGGCAGATATGTAAATACGGCGTTTACATACCATTTCTCACGCATTAAGGTTCGAACACTCGAACACCTATGCGGATTCTCCTGCATAGTGGCAGATATGTAAATACGGCGTTTACATACCATTTCTGACGCATTATTGTTCGAACACTCGAACAGCTATACGGATTCTCCTGCACAGTGGCAGATATGTAAATACGGCGTTTACATACCATTTCTGACGCAGTACGGTTCGAACACTCGAACACCTATGCGGATTCTCCTGCACAGTGGCAGATATGTAAATACGGCGTTTACATACCATTTCTGACGCATTACGGTTCGAACACTCGAACACCTATGCGGATTCTCTTGCACAGTGGCAGATATGTAAATACGGCGTTTACATACCATTTCTCACGCATTAGGGTTCGAACGGTCGAACACCTATGCGGATTCTCCTGCACAGTGGCAGATATGTAAATACGACGTTTACATACCATTTCTGACGCATTACGGTTCGAACACTCGAACACCTATACGGATTCTCCTGCACAGTGGCAGATATGTAAATACGGCAATTACATACCATTTCTGACGCATTACGGTTCGAACACTCGAACACCTATACGGATTCTACTGCACAGTGGCAGATATGTAAATACGGCGTTTACATACCATTTCTCACGCATGAAGGTTCGAACACTCGAACACCTATGCGGATTCTCCTGCACAGTGGCAGATATGTAAATACGGCGTTTACATACAATTTCTGACGCATTACGGTTCGAACACTCGAACAGCTATACGGATTCTCCGGCACAGTGGCAGATATGTAAATACGGTGTTTACATACCATTTCTGACGCATTACGGTTCGAACACTCGAACACCTATACGGATTCTCCTGCACAGTGGCAGATATGTAAATACGGCATTTACATACCATTTCTGACGCATTACGGTTCGAACACTCGAACACCTATACGGATTCTCCTGCACAGTGGCAGATATGTAAATACGGCGTTTACATACCATTTCTCACGCATTAGGGTCCGAACACTCGAACACCTATACGGATTCTCCTGCACAGTGGCAGATATGTAAATACGGCGTTTACATACCATTTCTGACGCATTACGGTTCGAACACTCGAACAGCTATACGGATTCTCCTGCACAGTGGCAGATATGTAAATACGGCGTTTACATACCATTTCTGACGCATTACGGTTCGAACACTCGAACACCTATGCGGATTCTCCTGCATAGAGGCAGATATGTAAATACGGCGTTTACATACCATTTCTGACGCATTACGGTTCGAACACTCGAACACCTATGCGGATTCTCTTGCACAGTGGCAGATATGTAAATACGGCGTTTACATACCATTTCTCACGCATTAGGGTTCGAACAGTCGAACACCTATGCGGATTCTCCTGCACAGTGGCAGATATGTAAATACGACGTTTACATACCATTTCTGACGCATTACGGTTCGAACACACGAACAGCTATACGGATTCTCCTGCACAGGGGCAGATATGTAAATACGGCATTTACATACCATTTCTGACGCATTACGGTTCGAACACTCGAACACCTATACGGATTCTCCTGCACAGTGGCAGATATGTAAATACGGCGTTTACATACCATTTCTCACGCATTAGGGTTCGAACACTCGAACACTTATACGGATTCTCCTGCACAATGGCAGTTATGTAAATACGGCGTTTGCATACCATTTCTCACGCATTAAGGTTCGAACACTCGAACACCTATGCGGATTCTCCTGCATAGTGGCAGATATGTAAATACGGCGTTTACATACCATTTCTGACGCATTACGGTTCGAACACTCGAACAGCTATACGGATTCTCCTGCACAGTGGCAGATATGTAAATACGGTGTTTACATACCATTTCTGACGCATTACGGTTCGAACACTCGAACACCTATGCGGATTCTCCTGCACAGTGGCAGATATGTAAATACGGCGTTACATACCATTTCTGACGCATTACGGTTGGAACACTCGAACACCTATGCGGATTCTCTTGCACAGTGGCAGATATGTAAATACGGCGTTTACATACCATTTCTCACGCATTAGGGTTCGAACAGTCGAACACCTATGCGGATTCTCCTGCACAGTGGCAGATATGTAAATACGACGTTTACATACCATTTCTGACGCATTATGGTTCGAACACTCGAACAGCTATACGGATTCTCCTGCACAGTGGCAGATATGTAAATACGGCATTTACATACCATTTCTGACGCATTACGGTTCGAACACTCGAACACCTATACGGATTCTACTGCACTGTGGCAGATATGTAAATACGGCGTTTACATACCATTTCTCACGCATGAAGGTTCGAACACTCGAACACCTATGCGGATTCTCCTGCACAGTGGCAGATATGTAAATACGGCGTTTACATACAATTTCTGACGCATTACGGTTCGAACACTCGAACTGCTATACGGATTCTCCTGCACAGTGGCAGATATGTAAATACGGTGTTTACATACCATTTCTGACGCATTACGGTTCGAACACTCGAACACCTATACGGATTCTCCTGCACAGTGGCAGATATGTAAATACGGCGTTTACATACCATTTCTCACGCATTAAGGTTCGAACACTCGAACACCTATGCGGATTCTCCTGCACAGTGGCAGATATGTAAATACGGCGTTTACATACCATTTCTGACGCATTTGGGTCCGAGCACTCGAACACCTATACGGATTCTCCTGCACAGTGGCAGATATGTAAATACGGCGTTTACATACCATTTCTCACGCATTAAGGTTCGAACACTCGAACACCTATACGGATTCTCCTGCACAGTGGCAGATATGTAAATACGGCGTTTACATACCATTTCTCACGCATTAAGGTTCGAACACTCGAACACCTATGCGGATTCTCCTGCATAGTGGCAGATATGTAAATACGGCATTTACATACCATTTCTGACGCATTATTGTTCGAACACTCGAACAGCTATGCGGATTCTCCTGCACAGTGGCAGATATGTAAATACGGTGTTTACATACCATTTCTGCCGCATTACGGTTCGAACACTCGAACACCTATACGGACTCTCCTGCACAGTGGCAGATATGTAAATACGGCGTTTACATACCATTTCTCACGCATTAAGGTTCGAACACTCGAACACCTATGCGGATTCTCCTGCACAGTGGCAGATTTGTAAATACGGCGTTTACATACCATTTCTCACGCATTAGGGTTCGAACAATCGAACACCTATGCGGATTCTCTTGCACAGTGGCAGATATGTAAATACGGCGTTTACATACAATTTCTCACGCATTAGGGTTCGAACACTCGAACACCTATACGGGCTCTCCTGCACAGTGGCAGATATGTAAATACGGCGTTTACATACCATTTCTCACGCATTAAGGTTCGAACACTCGAAAACCTATGCGTATTCTCCTGCACAGTGGCAGATATGTAAATACGGTGTTTATATACCATTTCTCACGCATTAGGGTTCGAACACTCGAACACCTATGCGGATTCTCTTGCACAGTGGCAGATATGTAAATACGGCGTTTACATACCATTTCTCACGCATTAGGGTTCGAACAGTCGAACACCTATGCGGATTCTCCTGCACAGTGGCAGATATGTAAATACGACGTTTACATACCATTTCTGACGCATTACGGTTCGAACACTCGAACAGCTATACGGATTCTCCTGCACAGTGGCAGATATGTAAATACGGTGTTTACATACCATTTCTGACGCATTACGGTTCGAACACTCGAACACCTATACGGATTCTACTGCACAGTGGCAGATATGTAAATACGGCGTTTACATACCATTTCTCACGCATTAGGGTTCGAACACTCGAACACCTATACGGATTCTCCTCCACAATGGCAGATATGTAAATACGGCGTTTGCATACCATTTCTCACGCATTAAGGTTCGAACACTCGAACACCTATGCGGATTCTCCTGCATAGTGGCAGATATGTAAATACGGCGTTTACATACCATTTCTGACGCATTACGGTTCGAACACTCGAACAGCTATACGGATTCTCCTGCACAGTGGCAGATATGTAAATACGGCGTTTACATACCATTTCTGACGCATTACGGTTCGAACACTCGAACACCTATGCGGATTCTCCTGCACAGTGGCAGATATGTAAATACGGCGTTTACATACCATTTCTGACGCATTACGGTTCGAACACTCGAACACCTATGCGGATTCTCTTGCACAGTGGCAGATATGTAAATACGGCGTTTACATACCATTTCTCACGCATTAGGGTTCGAACTGTCGAACACCTATGCGGATTCTCCTGCACAGTGGCAGATATGTAAATACGACGTTTACATACCATTTCTGACGCATTATGGTTCGAACACTCGAACAGCTATACGGATTCTCCTGCACAGTGGCAGATATGTAAATACGGCATTTACATACCATTTCTGACGCATTACGGTTCGAACACTCGAACACCTATACGGATTCTACTGCACAGTGGCAGATATGTAAATACGGCGTTTACATACCATTTCTCACGCATGAAGGTTCGAACACTCGAACACCTATGCGGATTCTCCTGCACAGTGGCAGATATGTAAATACGGCGTTTACATACAATTTCTGAAGCATTACGGTTCGAACACTCGAACAGCTATACGGATTCTCCTGCACAGTGGCAGATATGTAAATACGGTGTTTACATACCATTTCTGACGCATTACGGTTCGAACACTCGAACACCTATACGGATTCTCCTGCACAGTGGCAGATATGTAAATACGGCGTTTACATACCATTTCTCACGCATTAAGGTTCGAACACTCGAACACCTATGCGGATTCTCCTGCACAGTGGCAGATATGTAAATACGGCGTTTACATACCATTTCTGACGCATTAGGGTCCGAACACTCGAACACCTATACGGATTCTCCTGCACGGTGGCAGATATGTAAATACAGCGTTTACATACCATTTCTCACGCATTAGGGTTCGAACACTCGAACACCTATACGGATTCTCCTGCACAGTGGCAGATATGTAAATACGGCGTTTACATACCATTTCTCACGCATTAGGGTTCGAACACTCGAACACCTATACGGATTCTCCTGCACAGTGGCAGATATGTAAATACGGCGTTTACATACCATTTCTCACGCATTAAGGTTCGAACACTCGAACACCTATGCGGATTCTCCTGCATAGTGGCAGATATGTAAATACGGCGTTTACATACCATTTCTGACGCATTATTGTTCGAACACTCGAACACCTATGCGGATTCTCCTGCACAGTGGCTGATATGTAAATACGGTGTTTACATACCATTTCTGCCGCATTACGGTTCGAACACTCGAACACCTATACGGATTCTCCTGCACAGTGGCAGATATGTAAATACGGCGTTACATACCATTTCTGACGCATTACGGTTGGAACACTCGAACACCTATGCGGATTCTCTTGCACAGTGGCAGATATGTAAATACGGCGTTTACATACCATTTCTCACGCATTAGGGTTCGAACAGTCGAACACCTATGCGGATTCTCCTGCACAGTGGCAGATATGTAAATACGACGTTTACATACCATTTCTGACGCATTATGGTTCGAACACTCGAACAGCTATACGGATTCTCCTGCACAGTGGCAGATATGTAAATACGGCATTTACATACCATTTCTGACGCATTACGGTTCGAACACTCGAACACCTATACGGATTCTACTGCACTGTGGCAGATATGTAAATACCGCGTTTACATACCATTTCTCACGCATGAAGGTTCGAACACTCGAACACCTATGCGGATTCTCCTGCACAGTGGCAGATATGTAAATACGGCGTTTACATACAATTTCTGACGCATTACGGTTCGAACACTCGAACTGCTATACGGATTCTCCTGCACAGTGGCAGATATGTAAATACGGTGTTTACATACCATTTCTGACGCATTACGGTTCGAACACTCGAACACCTATACGGATTCTCCTGCACAGTGGCAGATATGTAAATACGGCGTTTACATACCATTTCTCACGCATTAAGGTTCGAACACTCGAACACCTATGCGGATTCTCCTGCACAGTGGCAGATATGTAAATACGGCGTTTACATACCATTTCTGACGCATTTGGGTCCGAGCACTCGAACACCTATACGGATTCTCCTGCACAGTGGCAGATATGTAAATACGGCGTTTACATACCATTTCTCACGCATTAAGGTTCGAACACTCGAACACCTATACGGATTCTCCTGCACAGTGGCAGATATGTAAATACGGCGTTTACATACCATTTCTCACGCATTAAGGTTCGAACACTCGAACACCTATGCGGATTCTCCTGCATAGTGGCAGATATGTAAATACGGCATTTACATACCATTTCTGACGCATTATTGTTCGAACACTCGAACAGCTATGCGGATTCTCCTGCACAGTGGCAGATATGTAAATACGGTGTTTACATACCATTTCTGCCGCATTACGGTTCGAACACTCGAACACCTATACGGACTCTCCTGCACAGTGGCAGATATGTAAATACGGCGTTTACATACCATTTCTCACGCATTAAGGTTCGAACACTCGAACACCTATGCGGATTCTCCTGCACAGTGGCAGATTTGTAAATACGGCGTTTACATACCATTTCTCACGCATTAGGGTTCGAACAATCGAACACCTATGCGGATTCTCTTGCACAGTGGCAGATATGTAAATACGGCGTTTACATACAATTTCTCACGCATTAGGGTTCGAACACTCGAACACCTATACGGGCTCTCCTGCACAGTGGCAGATATGTAAATACGGCGTTTACATACCATTTCTCACGCATTAAGGTTCGAACACTCGAAAACCTATGCGTATTCTCCTGCACAGTGGCAGATATGTAAATACGGTGTTTATATACCATTTCTCACGCATTAGGGTTCGAACACTCGAACACCTATGCGGATTCTCTTGCACAGTGGCAGATATGTAAATACGGCGTTTACATACCATTTCTCACGCATTAGGGTTCGAACAGTCGAACACCTATGCGGATTCTCCTGCACAGTGGCAGATATGTAAATACGACGTTTACATACCATTTCTGACGCATTACGGTTCGAACACTCGAACAGCTATACGGATTCTCCTGCACAGTGGCAGATATGTAAATACGGCGTTTACATACCATTTCTGACGCATTACGGTTCGAACACTCGAACACCTATACGGATTCTACTGCACAGTGGCAGATATGTAAATACGGCGTTTACATACCATTTCTCACGCATTAGGGTTCGAACACTCGAACACCTATACGGATTCTCCTCCACAATGGCAGATATGTAAATACGGCGTTTGCATACCATTTCTCACGCATTAAGGTTCGAACACTCGAACACCTATGCGGATTCTCCTGCATAGTGGCAGATATGTAAATACGGCGTTTACATACCATTTCTGACGCATTACGGTTCGAACACTCGAACAGCTATACGGATTCTCCTGCACAGTGGCAGATATGTAAATACGGCGTTTACATACCATTTCTGACGCATTACGGTTCGAACACCCGAACACCTATGCGGATTCTCCTGCACAGTGGCAGATATGTAAATACGGCGTTTACATACCATTTCTGACGCATTACGGTTCGAACACTCGAACACCTATGCGGATTCTCTTGCACAGTGGCAGATATGTAAATACGGCGTTTACATACCATTTCTCACGCATTAGGGTTCGAACTGTCGAACACCTATGCGGATTCTCCTGCACAGTGGCAGATATGTAAATACGACGTTTACATACCATTTCTGACGCATTATGGTTCGAACACTCGAACAGCTATACGGATTCTCCTGCACAGTGGCAGATATGTAAATACGGCATTTACATACCATTTCTGACGCATTACGGTTCGAACACTCGAACACCTATACGGATTCTACTGCACAGTGGCAGATATGTAAATACGGCGTTTACATACCATTTCTCACGCATGAAGGTTCGAACACTCGAACACCTATGCGGATTCTCCTGCACAGTGGCAGATATGTAAATACGGCGTTTACATACAATTTCTGAAGCATTACGGTTCGAACACTCGAACAGCTATACGGATTCTCCTGCACAGTGGCAGATATGTAAATACGGTGTTTACATACCATTTCTGACGCATTACGGTTCGAACACTCGAACACCTATACGGATTCTCCTGCACAGTGGCAGATATGTAAATACGGCGTTTACATACCATTTCTCACGCATTAAGGTTCGAACACTCGAACACCTATGCGGATTCTCCTGCACAGTGGCAGATATGTAAATACGGCGTTTACATACCATTTCTGACGCATTAGGGTCCGAACACTCGAACACCTATACGGATTCTCCTGCACGGTGGCAGATATGTAAATACAGCGTTTACATACCATTTCTCACGCATTAGGGTTCGAACACTCGAACACCTATACGGATTCTCCTGCACAGTGGCAGATATGTAAATACGGCGTTTACATACCATTTCTCACGCATTAGGGTTCGAACACTCGAACACCTATACGGATTCTCCTACACAGTGGCAGATATGTAAATACGACGTTTACATACCATTTCTCACGCATTAAGGTTCGAACACTCGAACACCTATGCGGATTCTCCTGCATAGTGGCAGATATGTAAATACGGCGTTTACATACCATTTCTGACGCATTATTGTTCGAACACTCGAACACCTATGCGGATTCTCCTGCACAGTGGCTGATATGTAAATACGGTGTTTACATACCATTTCTGCCGCATTACGGTTCGAACACTCGAACACCTATACGGACTCTCCTGCACAGTGGCAGATATGTAAATACGGCGTTTACATACCATTTCTCACGCATTAAGGTTCGAACACTCGAACACCTATGCGGATTCTCCTGCACAGTGGCAGATTTGTAAATACGGCGTTTACATACCATTTCTCACGCATTAGGGTTCGAACAATCGAACACCTATGCGGATTCTCTTGCACAGTGGCAGATATGTAAATACGGCGTTTACATACCATTTCTCACGCATTAGGGTTCGAACACTCGAACACCTATACGGACTCTCCTGCACAGTGGCAGATATGTAAATACGGCGTTTACATACCATTTCTCACGCATTAAGCTTCGAACACTCGAAAACCTATGCGTATTCTCCTGCACAGTGGCAGATATGTAAATACGGTGTTTAGATACCATTTCTCACGCATTAGGGTTCGAACACTCGAACACCTATGCGGATTCTCTTGCACAGTGGCAGATATGTAAATACGGCGTTTACATACCATTTCTCACGCATTAGGGTTCGAACAGTCGAACACCTATGCGGATTCTCCTGCACAGTGGCAGATATGTAAATACGACGTTTACATACCATTTCTGACGCATTACGGTTCGAACACTCGAACACCTATACGGATTCTACTGCACAGTGGCAGATATGTAAATACGGCGTTTACATACCATTTCTCACGCATGAAGGTTCGAACACTCGAACACCTATGCGGATTCTCCTGCACAGTAGCAGATATGTAAATACGGCGTTTACATACAATTTCTGACGCATTACGGTTCGAACACTCGAACAGCTATACGGATTCTCCTGCACAGTGGCAGATATGTAAATTCGGTGTTTACATACCATTTCTGACGCATTACGGTTCGAACACTCGAACACCTATACGGATTCTCCTGCACAGTGGCAGATATGTAAATACGGCGTTTACATACCATTTCTCACGCATTAAGGTTCGAACACTCGAACACCTATGCGGATTCTCCTGCACAGTGGCAGATATGTAAATACGGCGTTTACATACCATTTCTGACGCATTAGGGTCCGAACACTCGAACACCTATACGGATTCTCCTGCACAGTGGCAGATATGTAAATACGGCGTTTACATACCATTTCTCACGCATTAGGGTTCGAACACTCGAACACCTATACGGATTCTCCTGCACAGTGGCAGATATGTAAATACGGCGTTTACATACCATTTCTCACGCATTAGGGTTCGAACACTCGAACACCTATACGGATTCTCCTGCACAGTGGCAGATATGTAAATACGGCGTTTACATACCATTTCTCACGCATTAAGGTTCGAACACTCGAACACCTATGCGGATTCTCCTGCATAGTGGCAGATATGTAAATACGGCGTTTACATACCATTACTGACGCATTATTGTTCGAACACTCGAACAGCTATGCGGATTCTCCTGCACAGTGGCAGATATGTAAATACGGTGTTTACATACCATTTCTGCCGCATTACGGTTCGAACACTCGAACACCTATACGGACTCTCCTGCACAATGGCAGATATGTAAATACGGCGTTTACATACCATTTCTCACGCATTAGGGTTCGAACACTCGAACACCTATACGGATTCTCCTGCACAGTGGCAGATATGTAAATACGGCGTTTACATACCATTTCTCACGCATTAGGGTTCGAACACTCGAACACCTATACGGATTCTCCTGCACAGTGGCAGATATGTAAATACGGCGTTTACATACCATTTCTCACGCATTAAGGTTCGAACACTCGAACACCTATGCGGATTCTCTTGCACAGTGGCAGATTTGTAAATACGGCGTTTACATACCATTTCTCACGCATTAGGGTTCGAACAGTCGAACACCTATGCGGATTCTCCTGCACAGTGGCAGATATGTAAATACGACGTTTACATACCATTTCTCACGCATTACGGTTCGAACACTCGAACACCTATACGGATTCTACTGCACAGTGGCAGATATGTAAATACGGCGTTTACATACCATTTCTCACGCATGAAGGTTCGAACACTCGAACACCTATGCGGATTCTCCTGCACAGTAGCAGATATGTAAATACGGCGTTTACATACAATTTCTGACGCATTACGGTTCGAACACTCGAACAGCTATACGGATTCTCCTGCACAGTGGCAGATATGTAAATTCGGTGTTTACATACCATTTCTGACGCATTACGGTTCGAACACTCGAACACCTATGCGGATTCTCCTGCACAGTGGCAGATATGTAAATACGGCGTTTACATACCATTTCTCACGCATTAAGGTTCGAACACTCGAACACCTATGCGGATTCTCCTGCACAGTGGCAGATATGTAAATACGGCGTTTACATACCATTTCTGACGCATTACGGTCCGAACACTCGAACACCTATACGGATTCTCCTGCACAGTGGCAGATATGTAAATACGGCGTTTACATACCATTTCTCACGCATTAGGGTTCGAACACTCGAACACCTATACGGATTCTCCTGCACAGTGGCAGATATGTAAATACGGCGTTTACATACCATTTCTCACGCATTAGGGTTCGAACACTCGAACACCTATACGGATTCTCCTGCACAGTGGCAGATATGTAAATACGGTGTTTACATACCATTTCTGACGCATTACGGTTCGAACACTCGAACACCTATACGGATTCTCCTGCACAGTGGCAGATATGTAAATACGGCATTTACATACCATTTCTGACGCATTACGGTTCGAACACTCGAACACCTATACGGATTCTCCTGCACAGTGGCAGATATGTAAATACGGCGTTTACATACCATTTCTCACGCATTAAGGTTCGAACAGTCGAACACCTATGCGGATTCTCCTGCACAGTGGCAGATATGTAAATACGGTGTTTACATACCATTTCTGCCGCATTACGGTTCGAACACTCGAACACCTATGCGGATTCTCCTGCACAGTGGCAGATATGTAAATACGGTGTTTACATACCATTTCTGCCGCATTACGGTTCGAACACTCGAACACCTATACGGACTCTCCTGCACAGTGGCAGATATGTAAATACGGCGTTTACATACCATTTCTCACGCATTAAGGTTCGAACACTCGAACACCTTTGCGGATTCTCCTGCACAGTGGCAGATTTGTAAATACGGCGTTTACATACCATTTCTCACGCATTAGGGTTCGAACAATCGAACACCTATGCGGATTCTCTTGCACAGTGGCAGATATGTAAATACGGCGTTTACATACCATTTCTCACGCATTAGGGTTCGAACACTCGAACACCTATACGGACTCTCCTGCACAGTGGCAGATATGTAAATACGGCGTTTACATACCATTTCTCACGCATTAAGGTTCGAACACTCGAAAACCTATGCGGATTCTCCTGCACAGTGGCAGATATGTAAATACGGTGTTTATATACCATTTCTCACGCATTAGGGTTCGAACACTCGAACACCTATGCGGATTCTCTTGCACAGTGGCAGATATGTAAATACGGCGTTTACATACCATTTCTCACGCATTAGGGTTCGAACAGTCGAACACCTATGCTGATTCTCCTGCACAGTGGCAGATATGTAAATACGACGTTTACATACCATTTCTCACGCATTAGGGTTCGAACACTCGAACACCTATACGGATTCTCCTGCACAGTGGCAGATATGTAAATACGGCGTTTACATACCATTTCTCACGCATTAGGGTTCGAACACTCGAACACCTATACGGATTCTCCTGCACAATGGCAGTTATGTAAATACGGCGTTTACATACCATTTCTCACGCATTAAGGTTCGAACACTCGAACACCTATGCGGATTCTCTTGCACAGTGGCAGATTTGTAAATACGGCGTTTACATACCATTTCTCACGCATTAGGGTTCGAACAGTCGAACACCTATGCGGATTCTCCTGCACAGTGGCAGATATGTAAATACGACGTTTACATACCATTTCTCACGCATTACGGTTCGAACACTCGAACACCTATACGGATTCTACTGCACAGTGGCAGATATGTAAATACGGCGTTTACATACCATTTCTCACGCATGAAGGTTCGAACACTCGAACACCTATGCGGATTCTCCTGCACAGTAGCAGATATGTAAATACGGCGTTTACATACAATTTCTGACGCATTACGGTTCGAACACTCGAACAGCTATACGGATTCTCCTGCACAGTGGCAGATATGTAAATTCGGTGTTTACATACCATTTCTGACGCATTACGGTTCGAACACTCGAACACCTATGCGGATTCTCCTGCACAGTGGCAGATATGTAAATACGGCGTTTACATACCATTTCTCACGCATTAAGGTTCGAACACTCGAACACCTATGCGGATTCTCCTGCACAGTGGCAGATATGTAAATACGGCGTTTACATACCATTTCTGACGCATTACGGTCCGAACACTCGAACACCTATACGGATTCTCCTGCACAGTGGCAGATATGTAAATACGGCGTTTACATACCATTTCTCACGCATTAGGGTTCGAACACTCGAACACCTATACGGATTCTCCTGCACAGTGGCAGATATGTAAATACGGCGTTTACATACCATTTCTCACGCATTAGGGTTCGAACACTCGAACACCTATACGGATTCTCCTGCACAGTGGCAGATATGTAAATACGGTGTTTACATACCATTTCTGACGCATTACGGTTCGAACACTCGAACACCTATACGGATTCTCCTGCACAGTGGCAGATATGTAAATACGGCATTTACATACCATTTCTGACGCATTACGGTTCGAACACTCGAACACCTATACGGATTCTCCTGCACAGTGGCAGATATGTAAATACGGCGTTTACATACCATTTCTCACGCATTAAGGTTCGAACAGTCGAACACCTATGCGGATTCTCCTGCACAGTGGCAGATATGTAAATACGGTGTTTACATACCATTTCTGCCGCATTACGGTTCGAACACTCGAACACCTATGCGGATTCTCCTGCACAGTGGCAGATATGTAAATACGGTGTTTACATACCATTTCTGCCGCATTACGGTTCGAACACTCGAACACCTATACGGACTCTCCTGCACAGTGGCAGATATGTAAATACGGCGTTTACATACCATTTCTCACGCATTAAGGTTCGAACACTCGAACACCTTTGCGGATTCTCCTGCACAGTGGCAGATTTGTAAATACGGCGTTTACATACCATTTCTCACGCATTAGGGTTCGAACAATCGAACACCTATGCGGATTCTCTTGCACAGTGGCAGATATGTAAATACGGCGTTTACATACCATTTCTCACGCATTAGGGTTCGAACACTCGAACACCTATACGGACTCTCCTGCACAGTGGCAGATATGTAAATACGGCGTTTACATACCATTTCTCACGCATTAAGGTTCGAACACTCGAAAACCTATGCGGATTCTCCTGCACAGTGGCAGATATGTAAATACGGTGTTTATATACCATTTCTCACGCATTAGGGTTCGAACACTCGAACACCTATGCGGATTCTCTTGCACAGTGGCAGATATGTAAATACGGCGTTTACATACCATTTCTCACGCATTAGGGTTCGAACAGTCGAACACCTATGCTGATTCTCCTGCACAGTGGCAGATATGTAAATACGACGTTTACATACCATTTCTCACGCATTAGGGTTCGAACACTCGAACACCTATACGGATTCTCCTGCACAGTGGCAGATATGTAAATACGGCGTTTACATACCATTTCTCACGCATTAGGGTTCGAACACTCGAACACCTATACGGATTCTCCTGCACAATGGCAGTTATGTAAATACGGCGTTTGCATACCATTTCTCACGCATTAAGGTTCGAACACTCGAACACCTATGCGGATTCTCCTGCATAGTGGCAGATATGTAAATACGGCGTTTACATACCATTTCTGACGCATTACGGTTCGAACACTCGAACAGCTATACGGATTCTCCTGCACAGTGGCAGATATGTAAATATGGCGTTTACATACCATTTCTGACGCATTACGGTTCGAACACTCGAACACCTATGCGGATTCTCCTGCACAGTGGCAGATATGTAAATACGGCGTTACATACCATTTCTGACGCATTACGGTTCGAACACTCGAACACCTATGCGGATTCTCTTGCACAGTGGCAGATATGTAAATACGGCGTTTACATACCATTTCTCACGCATTAGGGCTCGAACAGTCGAACACCTATGCGGATTCTCCTGCACAGTGGCAGATATGTAAATACAACGTTTACATACCATTTCTGACGCATTATGGTTCGAACACTCGAACAGCTATACGGATTCTCCTGCACAGTGGCAGATATGTAAATACGGCATTTACATACCATTTCTGACGCATTACGGTTCGAACACTCGAACACCTATACGGATTCTACTGCACAGTGGCAGATATGTAAATACGGCGTTTACATACCATTTCTCACGCATGAAGGTTCGAACACTCGAACACCTATGCGGATTCTCCTGCACAGTGGCAGATATGTAAATACGGCGTTTACATACAATTTCTGACGCATTACGGTTCGAACACTCGAACAGCTATACGGATTCTCCTGCACAGTGGCAGATATGTAAATACGGTGTTTACATACCATTTCTGACGCATTACGGTTCGAACACTCGAACACCTATACGGATTCTCCTGCACAGTGGCAGATATGTAAATACGGCGTTTACATACCATTTCTCACGCATTAAGGTTCGAACACTCGAACACCTATGCGGATTCTCCTGCACAGTGGCAGATATGTAAATACGGCGTTTACATACCATTTCTGACGCATTAGGGTCCGAACACTCGAACACCTATATGGATTCTCCTGCACAGTGGCAGATATGTAAATACGGCGTTTACATACCATTTCTCACGCATTAAGGTTCGAACACTCGAACACCTATACGGATTCTCCTGCACAGTGCAGATATGTAAATACGGCGTTTACATACCATTTCTCACGCATTAAGGTTCGAACACTCGAAAACCTATGCGGATTCTCCTGCACAGTGGCAGATATGTAAATACGGTGTTTATATACCATTTCTCACGCATTAGGGTTCGAACACTGGAACACCTATGCGGATTCTCTTGCACAGTGGCAGATATGTAAATACGGCGTTTACATACCATTTCTCACGCATTAGGGTTCGAACAGTCGAACACCTATGCTGATTCTCCTGCACAGTGGCAGATATGTAAATACGACGTTTACATACGATTTCTCACGCATTAGGGTTCGAACACTCGAACACCTATACGGATTCTCCTGCACAGTGGCAGATATGTAAATACGGCGTTTACATACCATTTCTCACGCATTAGGGTTCGAACACTCGAACACCTATACGGATTCTCCTGCACAATGGCAGTTATGTAAATACGGCGTTTGCATACCATTTCTCACGCATTAAGGTTCGAACACTCGAACACCTATGCGGATTCTCCTGCATAGTGGCAGATATGTAAATACGGCGTTTACATACCATTTCTGACGCATTACGGTTCGAACACTCGAACAGCTATACGGATTCTCCTGCACAGTGGCAGATATGTAAATATGGCGTTTACATACCATTTCTGACGCATTACGGTTCGAACACTCGAACACCTATGCGGATTCTCCTGCACAGTGGCAGATATGTAAATACGGCGTTACATACCATTTCTGACGCATTACGGTTCGAACACTCGAACACCTATGCGGATTCTCTTGCACAGTGGCAGATATGTAAATACGGCGTTTACATACCATTTCTCACGCATTAGGGCTCGAACAGTCGAACACCTATGCGGATTCTCCTGCACAGTGGCAGATATGTAAATACAACGTTTACATACCATTTCTGACGCATTATGGTTCGAACACTCGAACAGCTATACGGATTCTCCTGCACAGTGGCAGATATGTAAATACGGCATTTACATACCATTTCTGACGCATTACGGTTCGAACACTCGAACACCTATACGGATTCTACTGCACAGTGGCAGATATGTAAATACGGCGTTTACATACCATTTCTCACGCATGAAGGTTCGAACACTCGAACACCTATGCGGATTCTCCTGCACAGTGGCAGATATGTAAATACGGCGTTTACATACAATTTCTGACGCATTACGGTTCGAACACTCGAACAGCTATACGGATTCTCCTGCACAGTGGCAGATATGTAAATACGGTGTTTACATACCATTTCTGACGCATTACGGTTCGAACACTCGAACACCTATACGGATTCTCCTGCACAGTGGCAGATATGTAAATACGACGTTTACATACCATTTCTCACGCATTAAGGTTCGAACACTCGAACACCTATGCGGATTCTCCTGCACAGTGGCAGATATGTAAATACGGCGTTTACATACCATTTCTGACGCATTAGGGTCCGAACACTCGAACACCTATATGGATTCTCCTGCACAGTGGCAGATATGTAAATACGGCGTTTACATACCATTTCTCACGCATTAAGGTTCGAACACTCGAACACCTATACGGATTCTCCTGCACAGTGCAGATATGTAAATACGGCGTTTACATACCATTTCTCACGCATTAAGGTTCGAACACTCGAACACCTATGCGGATTCTCCTGCATAGTGGCAGATATGTAAATACGGCATTTACATACCATTTCTGACGCATTATTGTTCGAACACTCGAACACCTATGCGGATTCTCCTGCACAGTGGCAGATATGTAAATACGGTGTTTACATACCATTTCTGCCGCATTACGGTTCGAACACTCGAACACCTATACGGACTCTCCTGCACAGTGGCAGATATGTAAATACGGCGTTTACATACCATTTCTCACGCATTAAGGTTCGAACACTCGAACACCTATGCGGATTCTCCTGCACAGCGGCAGATTTGTAAATACGGCGTTTACATACCATTTCTCACGCATTAGGGTTCGAACAATCGAACACCTATGCGGATTCTCTTGCACAGTGGCAGATATGTAAATACGGCGTTTACATACAATTTCTCACGCATTAGGGTTCGAACACTCGAACACCTATACGGACTCTCCTGCACAGTGGCAGATATGTAAATACGGCGTTTACATACCATTTCTCACGCATTAAGGTTCGAACACTCGAAAACCTATGCGTATTCTCCTGCACAGTGGCAGATATGTAAATACGGTGTTTATATAACATTTCTCACGCATTAGGGTTCGAACACTCGAACACCTATGCGATTTCTCTTGCACAGTGGCAGATATGTAAATACGGCGTTTACATACCATTTCTCACGCATTAGGGTTCGAACAGTCGAACACCTATGCGGATTCTCCTGCACAGTGGCAGATATGTAAATACGACGTTTACATACCATTTCTGACGCATTACGGTTCGAACACTCGAACAGCTATACGGATTCTCCTGCACAGTGGCAGATATGTAAATACGGTGTTTACATACCATTTCTGACGCATTACGGTTCGAACACTCGAACACATATACGGATTCTACTGCACAGTGGCAGATATGTAAATACGGCGTTTACATACCATTTCTCACGCATTAGGGTTCGAACACTCGAACACCTATACGGATTCTCCTGCACAATGGCAGATATGTAAATACGGCGTTTGCATACCATTTCTCACGCATTAAGGTTCGAACACTCGAACACCTATGCGGATTCTCCTGCATAGTGGCAGATATGTAAATACGGCGTTTACATACCATTTCTGACGCATTACGGTTCGAACACTCGAACAGCTATACGGATTCTCCTGCACAGTGGCAGATATGTAAATACGGCGTTTACATACCATTTCTGACGCATTACGGTTCGAACACTCGAACACCTATGCGGATTCTCCTGCACAGTGGCAGATATGTAAATACGGCGTTTACATACCATTTCTGACGCATTACGGTTCGAACTCTCGAACACCTATGCGGATTCTCTTGCACAGTGGCAGATATGTAAATACGGCGTTTACATACCATTTCTCACGCATTAGGGTTCGAACTGTCGAACACCTATGCGGATTCTCCTGCACAGTGGCAGATATGTAAATACGGCGTTTACATACCATTTCTGACGCATTATGGTTCGAACACTCGAACAGCTATACGGATTCTCCTGCACAGTGGCAGATATGTAAATACGGCATTTACATACCATTTCTGACGCATTACGGTTCGAACACTCGAACACCTATACGGATTCTACTGCACAGTGGCAGATATGTAAATACGGCGTTTACATACCATTTCTCACGCATGAAGGTTCGAACACTCGAACACCTATGCGGATTCTCCTGCACAGTGGCAGATATGTAAATACGGCGTTTACATACAATTTCTGACGCATTACGGTTCGAACACTCGAACAGCTATACGGATTCTCCTGCACAGCGGCAGATTTGTAAATACGGCGTTTACATACCATTTCTCACGCATTACGGTTCGAACACTCGAACACCTATGCGGATTCTCTTGCACAGTGGCAGATATGTAAATACGGCGTTTACATACAATTTCTCACGCATTAAGGTTCGAACACTCGAACACCTATACGGACTCTCCTGCACAGTGGCAGATATGTAAATACGGCGTTTACATACCATTTCTGACGCATTAGGGATTCGAACAGTCGAAAACCTATGCGTATTCTCCTGCACAGTGGCAGATATGTAAATACGGCGTTTACATACCATTTCTCACGCATTAGGGTTCGAACACTCGAACACCTATGCGGATTCTCTTGCACAGTGGCAGATATGTAAATACGGCGTTTACATACCATTTCTCACGCATTAGGGTTCGAACAGTCGAACACCTATGCGGATTCTCCTGCACAGTGGCAGATATGTAAATACGACGTTTACATACCATTTCTGACGCATTACGGTTCGAACACTCGAATAGCTATACGGATTCTCCTGCACAGTGGCAGATATGTAAATACGGTGTTTACATACCATTTCTGACGCATTACGGTTCGAACACTCGAACACCTATACGGATTCTACTGCACAGTGGCAGATATGTAAATACGACGTTTACATACCATTTCTGACGCATTATGGTTCGAACACTCGAACAGCTATACGGATTCTCCTGCACAGTGGCAGATATGTAAATACGGCATTTACATACCATTTCTGACGCATTACGGTTCGAACACTCGAACACCTGTACGGATTCTACTGCACAGTGGCAGATATGTAAATACGGCGTTTACATACCATTTCTCACGCATGAAGGTTCGAACACTCGAACACCTATGCGGATTCTCCTGCACAGTGGCAGATATGTAAATACGGCGTTTACATACAATTTCTGACGCATTACGGTTCGAACACTCGAACAGCTATACGGATTCTCCTGCACAGCGGCAGATTTGTAAATACGGCGTTTACATACCATTTCTCACGCATTACGGTTCGAACACTCGAACACCTATGCGGATTCTCTTGCACAGTGGCAGATATGTAAATACGGCGTTTACATACAATTTCTCACGCATTAAGGTTCGAACACTCGAACACCTATACGGACTCTCCTGCACAGTGGCAGATATGTAAATACGGCGTTTACATACCATTTCTGACGCATTAGGGATTCGAACACTCGAAAACCTATGCGTATTCTCCTGCACAGTGGCAGATATGTAAATACGGCGTTTACATACCATTTCTCACGCATTAGGGTTCGAACACTCGAACACCTATACGGATTCTCCTGCACAGTGGCAGATATGTAAATACGGCGTTTATATACCATTTCTCACGCATTAGGGTTCGAACACTCGAACACCTATGCGGATTCTCCTGCACAGTGGCAGATATGTAAATACGACGTTTACATACCATTTCTCACGCATTAAGGTTCGAACACTCGAACAGCTATACGGATTCTCCTGCACAGTGGCAGATATATAAATACGGTGTTTACATACCATTTCTGACGCATTATTGTTCGAACACTCGAACACCTATACGGATTCTCCTGCACAGTGGCAGATATGTAAATACGGCGTTTACATACCATTTCTCACGCATTACGGTTCGAACACTCGAACACCTATACGGACTCTCCTGCACAGTAGCAGATATGTAAATACGGCGTTTACATACCATTTCTCACACATTAAGGTTCGAACACTCGAACACCTATGCGGATTCTCCTGCATAGTGGCAGATATGTAAATACGGCGTTTACATACCATTTCTGACGCATTACGGTTCGAACACTCGAACAGCTATACGGATTCTCCTGCACAGTGACAGATATGTAAATACGGCGTTTACATACCATTTCTCACGCATTACGGTTCGAACACTCGAACACCTATGCGGATTCTCCTGCACAGTGGCAGATATGTAAATACGGCGTTTACATACCATTTCTGACGCATTACGGTTCGAACACTCGAACACCTATACGGATTCTACTGCACAGTGGCAGATATGTAAATACGACGTTTACATACCATTTCTGACGCATTATGGTTCGAACACTCGAACAGCTATACGGATTCTCCTGCACAGTGGCAGATATGTAAATACGGCATTTACATACCATTTCTGACGCATTACGGTTCGAACACTCGAACACCTGTACGGATTCTACTGCACAGTGGCAGATATGTAAATACGGCGTTTACATACCATTTCTCACGCATTAAGGTTCGAACACTCGAAAACCTATGCGGATTCTCCTGCACAGTGGCAGATATGTAAATACGGTGTTTATATACCATTTCTCACGCATTAGGGTTCGAACACTCGAACACCTATGCGGATTCTCTTGCACAGTGGCAGATATGTAAATACGGCGTTTACATACCATTTCTCACGCATTAGGGTTCGAACAGTCGAACACCTATGCTGATTCTCCTGCACAGTGGCAGATATGTAAATACGACGTTTACATACCATTTCTCACGCATTAGGGTTCGAACACTCGAACACCTATACGGATTCTCCAGCACAGTGGCAGATATGTAAATACGGCGTTTACATACCATTTCTCACGCATTAGGGTTCGAACACTCGAACACCTATACGGATTCTCCTGCACAATGGCAGTTATGTAAATACGGCGTTTGCATACCATTTCTCACGCATTAAGGTTCGAACACTCGAACACCTATGCGGATTCTCCTGCATAGTGGCAGATATGTAAATACGGCATTTACATACCATTTCTGACGCATTACGGTTCGAACACTCGAACAGCTATACGGATTCTCCTGCACAGTGGCAGATATGTAAATATGGCGTTTACATACCATTTCTGACGCATTACGGTTCGAACACTCGAACACCTATGCGGATTCTCCTGCACAGTGGCAGATATGTAAATACGGCGTTACATACCATTTCTGACGCATTACGGTTCGAACACTCGAACACCTATGCGGATTCTCTTGCACAGTGGCAGATATGTAAATACGGCGTTTACATACCATTTCTCACGCATTAGGGCTCGAACAGTCGAACACCTATGCGGATTCTCCTGCACAGTGGCAGATATGTAAATACGACGTTTACATACCATTTCTGACGCATTATGGTTCGAACACTCGAACAGCTATACGGATTCTCCTGCACAGTGGCAGATATGTAAATACGGCATTTACATACCATTTCTGACGCATTACGGTTCGAACACTCGAACACCTATACGGATTCTACTGCACAGTGGCAGATATGTAAATACGGCGTTTACATACCATTTCTCACGCATGAAGGTTCGAACACTCGAACACCTATGCGGATTCTCCTGCACAGTGGCAGATATGTAAATACGGCGTTTACATACAATTTCTGACGCATTACGGTTCGAACACTCGAACAGCTATACGGATTCTCCTGCACAGTGGCAGATATGTAAATACGGTGTTTACATACCATTTCTGACGCATTACGGTTCGAACACTCGAACACCTATACGGATTCTCCTGCACAGTGGCAGATATGTAAATACGGCGCTTACATACCATTTCTCACGCATTAAGGTTCGAACACTCGAACACCTATGCGGATTCTCCTGCACAGTGGCAGATATGTAAATACGGCGTTTACATACCATTTCTGACGCATTAGGGTCCGAACACTCGAACACCTATATGGATTCTCCTGCACAGTGGCAGATATGTAAATACGGCGTTTGCATACCATTTCTCACGCATTAAGGTTCGAACACTCGAACACCTATACGGATTCTCCTGCACAGTGGCAGATATGTAAATACGGCGTTTACATACAATTTCTCACGCATTAAGGTTCGAACACTCGAACACCTATACGGACTCTCCTGCACAGTGGCAGATATGTAAATACGGCGTTTACATACCATTTCTGACGCATTAGGGTTCGAGCACTCGAAAACCTATGCGTATTCTCCTG
Source organism: Camellia sinensis (assembly GCF_055761805.1). Taxonomy (NCBI): domain Eukaryota; kingdom Viridiplantae; phylum Streptophyta; class Magnoliopsida; order Ericales; family Theaceae; genus Camellia; species Camellia sinensis. Next base: position 51,551,728 of record NC_138965.1, read on the forward strand.
CACAGTGGCAGATATGTAAATACGGTGTTTACATACCATTTCTCACGCATTAGGGTTCGAACACTCGAACACCTATACGGATTCTCCTGCACAGTGGCAGATATGTAAATACGGCGTTTACATACCATTTCTCACGCATTAGGGTTCGAACACTCGAACACCTATGCGGATTCTCCTGCACAGTGGCAGATATGTAAATACGACGTTTACATACCATTTCTCACGCATTAAGGTTCGAACACTCGAACAACTATACGGATTCTCCTGCACAGTGGCAGATATGTAAATACGGTGTTTACATACCATTTCTGACGCATTATTGTTCGAACACTCGAACACCTATACGGATTCTCCTGCACAGTGGCAGATATGTAAATACGGCGTTTACATACCATTTCTCACGCATTACGGTTCGAACACTCGAACACCTATACGGACTCTCCTGCACAGTGGCAGATATGTAAATACGGCGTTTACATACCATTTCTCACACATTAAGGTTCGAACACTCGAACACCTATGCGGATTCTCCTGCATAGTGGCAGATATGTAAATACGGCGTTTACATACCATTTCTGACGCATTACGGTTCGAACACTCGAACAGCTATACGGATTCTCCTGCACAGTGGCAGATATGTAAATACGGCGTTTACATACCATTTCTCACGCATTACGGTTCGAACACTCGAACACCTATGCGGATTCTCCTGCACAGTGGCAGATATGTAAATACGGCGTTTACATACCATTTCTGACGCATTACGGTTCGAACACTCGAACACCTTTGCGGATTCTCCTGCACAGTGGCAGATTTGTAAATACGGCGTTTACATACCATTTCTCACGCATTAGGGTTCGAACAATCGAACACCTATGCGGATTCTCTTGCACAGTGGCAGATATGTAAATACGGCGTTTACATACCATTTCTCACGCATTAGGGTTCGAACACTCGAACACCTATACGGACTCTCCTGCACAGTGGCAGATATGTAAATACGGCGTTTACATACCATTTCTCACGCATTAAGGTTCGAACACTCGAAAACCTATGCGGATTCTCCTGCACAGTGGCAGATATGTAAATACGGTGTTTATATACCATTTCTCACGCATTAGGGTTCGAACACTCGAACACCTATGCGGATTCTCTTGCGCAGTGGCAGATATGTAAATACGGCGTTTACATACCATTTCTCACGCATTAGGGTTCGAACAGTCGAACACCTATGCTGATTCTCCTGCACAGTGGCAGATATGTAAATACGACGTTTACATACCATTTCTCACGCATTAGGGTTCGAACACTCGAACACCTATACGGATTCTCCTGCACAGTGGCAGATATGTAAATACGGCGTTTACATACCATTTCTCACGCATTAGGGTTCGAACACTCGAACACCTATACGGATTCTCCTGCACAATGGCAGTTATGTAAATACGGCGTTTGCATACCATTTCTCACGCATTAAGGTTCGAACACTCGAACACCTATGCGGATTCTCCTGCATAGTGGCAGATATGTAAATACGGCGTTTACATACCATTTCTGACGCATTACGGTTCGAACACTCGAACAGCTATACGGATTCTCCTGCACAGTGGCAGATATGTAAATATGGCGTTTACATACCATTTCTGACGCATTACGGTTCGAACACTCGAACACCTATGCGGATTCTCCTGCACAGTGGCAGATATGTAAATACGGCGTTACATACCATTTCTGACGCATTACGGTTCGAACACTCGAACACCTATGCGGATTCTCTTGCACAGTGGCAGATATGTAAATACGGCGTTTACATACCATTTCTCACCCATTAGGGTTCGAACAGTCGAACACCTATGCTGATTCTCCTGCACAGTGGCAGATATGTAAATACGACGTTTACATACCATTTCTCACGCATTAGGGTTCGAACACTCGAACACCTATACGGATTCTCCTGCACAGTGGCAGATATGTAAATACGGCGTTTACATACCATTTCTCACGCATTAGGGTTCGAACACTCGAACACCTATACGGATTCTCCTGCACAATGGCAGTTATGTAAATACGGCGTTTGCATACCATTTCTCACGCATTAAGGTTCGAACACTCGAACACCTATGCGGATTCTCCTGCATAGTGGCAGATATGTAAATACGGCGTTTACATACCATTTCTGACGCATTACAGTTCGAACACTCGAACAGCTATACGGATTCTCCTGCACAGTGGCAGATATGTAAATATGGCGTTTACATACCATTTCTGACGCATTACGGTTCGAACAATCGAACACCTATGCGGATTCTCCTGCACAGTGGCAGATATGTAAATACGGCGTTACATACCATTTCTGACGCATTACGGTTCGAACACTCGAACACCTATGCGGATTCTCTTGCACAGTGGCAGATATGTAAATACGGCGTTTACATACCATTTCTCACGCATTAGGGCTCGAACAGTCGAACACCTATGCGGATTCTCCTGCACAGTGGCAGATATGTAAATACGACGTTTACATACCATTTCTGACGCATTATGGTTCGAACACTCGAACAGCTATACGGATTCTCCTGCACAGTGGCAGATATGTAAATACGGCATTTACATACCATTTCTGACGCATTACGGTTCGAACACTCGAACACCTATACGGATTCTACTGCACAGTGGCAGATATGTAAATACGGCGTTTACATACCATTTCTCACGCATGAAGGTTCGAACACTCGAACACCTATGCGGATTCTCCTGCACAGTGGCAGATATGTAAATACGGCGTTTACATACAATTTCTGACGCATTACGGTTCGAACACTCGAACAGCTATACGGATTCTCCTGCACAGTGGCAGATATGTAAATACGGTGTTTACATACCATTTCTGACGCATTACGGTTCGAACACTCGAACACCTATACGGATTCTCCTGCACAGTGGCAGATATGTAAATACGGCGTTTACATACCATTTCTCACGCATTAAGGTTCGAACACTCGAACACCTATGCGGATTCTCCTGCACAGTGGCAGATATGTAAATACGGCGTTTACATACCATTTCTGACGCATTAGGGTCCGAACACTCGAACACCTATATGGATTCTCCTGCACAGTGGCAGATATGTAAATACGGCGTTTACATACCATTTCTCACGCATTAAGGTTCGAACACTCGAACACCTATACGGATTCTCCTGCACAGTGGCAGATATGTAAATACGGCGTTTACATACAATTTCTCACGCATTAAGGTTCGAACACTCGAACACCTATACGGACTCTCCTGCACAGTGGCAGATATGTAAATACGGCGTTTACATACCATTTCTGACGCATTAGGGTTCGAACACTCGAAAACCTATGCGTATTCTCCTGCACAGTGGCAGATATGTAAATACGGTGTTTACATACCATTTCTCACGCATTAGGGTTCGAACACTCGAACACCTATACGGATTCTCCTGCACAGTGGCAGATATGTAAATACGGCGTTTACATACCATTTCTCACGCATTAGGGTTCGAACACTCGAACACCTATGCGGATTCTCCTGCACAGTGGCAGATATGTAAATACGACGTTTACATACCATTTCTCACGCATTAAGGTTCGAACACTCGAACAGCTATACGGATTCTCCTGCACAGTGGCAGATATGTAAATACGGTGTTTACATACCATTTCTGACGCATTATTGTTGGAACACTCGAACACCTATACGGATTCTCCTGCACAGTGGCAGATATGTAAATACGGCGTTTACATACCATTTCTCACGCATTACGGTTCGAACACTCGAACACCTATACGGACTCTCCTGCACAGTGGCAGATATGTAAATACGGCGTTTACATACCATTTCTCACACATTAAGGTTCGAACACTCGAACACCTATGCGGATTCTCCTGCATAGTGGCAGATATGTAAATACGGCGTTTACATACCATTTCTGATGCATTACGGTTCGAACACTCGAACAGCTATACGGATTCTCCTGCACAGTGGCAGATATGTAAATACGGCGTTTACATACCATTTCTCACGCATTACGGTTCGAACACTCGAACACCTATGCGGATTCTCCTGCACAGTGGCAGATATGTAAATACGGCGTTTACATACCATTTCTGACGCATTACGGTTCGAACACTCGAACACCTTTGCGGATTCTCCTGCACAGTGGCAGATTTGTAAATACGGCGTTTACATACCATTTCTCACGCATTAGGGTTCGAACAATCGAACACCTATGCGGATTCTCTTGCACAGTGGCAGATATGTAAATACGGCGTTTACATACCATTTCTCACGCATTAGGGTTCGAACACTCGAACACCTATACGGACTCTCCTGCACAGTGGCAGATATGTAAATACGGCGTTTACATACCATTTCTCACGCATTAAGGTTCGAACACTCGAAAACCTATGCGGATTCTCCTGCACAGTGGCAGATATGTAAATACGGTGTTTATATACCATTTCTCACGCATTAGGGTTCGAACACTCGAACACCTATGCGGATTCTCTTGCACAGTGGCAGATATGTAAATACGGCGTTTACATACCATTTCTCACGCATTAGGGTTCGAACAGTCGAACACCTATGCTGATTCTCCTGCACAGTGGCAGATATGTAAATACGACGTTTACATACCATTTCTCACGCATTAGGGTTCGAACACTCGAACACCTATACGGATTCTCCTGCACAGTGGCAGATATGTAAATACGGCGTTTACATACCATTTCTCACGCATTAGGGTTCGAACACTCGAACACCTATACGGATTCTCCTGCACAATGGCAGTTATGTAAATACGGCGTTTGCATACCATTTCTCACGCATTAAGGTTCGAACACTCGAACACCTATGCGGATTCTCCTGCATAGTGGCAGATATGTAAATACGGCGTTTACATACCATTTCTGACGCATTACGGTTCGAACACTCGAACAGCTATACGGATTCTCCTGCACAGTGGCAGATATGTAAATATGGCGTTTACATACCATTTCTGACGCATTACGGTTCGAACACTCGAACACCTATGCGGATTCTCCTGCACAGTGGCAGATATGTAAATACGGCGTTACATACCATTTCTGACGCATTACGGTTCGAACACTCGAACACCTATGCGGATTCTCTTGCACAGTGGCAGATATGTAAATACGGCGTTTACATACCATTTCTCACGCATTAGGGCTCGAACAGTCGAACACCTATGCGGATTCTCCAGCACAGTGGCAGATATGTAAATACGACGTTTACATACCATTTCTGACGCATTATGGTTCGAACACTCGAACAGCTATACGGATTCTCCTGCACAGTGGCAGATATGTAAATACGGCATTTACATACCATTTCTGACGCATTACGGTTCGAACACTCGAACACCTATACGGATTCTACTGCATAGTGGCAGATATGTAAATACGGCGTTTACATACCATTTCTCACGCATGAAGGTTCGAACACTCGAACACCTATGCGGATTCTCCTGCACAGTGGCAGATATGTAAATACGGCGTTTACATACAATTTCTGACGCATTACGGTTCGAACACTCGAACAGCTATACGGATTCTCCTGCACAGTGGCAGATATGTAAATACGGTGTTTACATACCATTTCTGACGCATTACGGTTCGAACACTCGAACACCTATACGGATTCTCCTGCACAGTGGCAGATATGTAAATACGGCGTTTACATACCATTTCTCACGCATTAAGGTTCGAACACTCGAACACCTATGCGGATTCTCCTGCACAGTGGCAGATATGTAAATACGGCGTTTACATACCATTTCTGACGCATTAGGGTCCGAACACTCGAACACCTATATGGATTCTCCTGCACAGTGGCAGATATGTAAATACGGCGTTTACATACCATTTCTCACGCATTAAGGTTCGAACACTCGAACAGCTATACGGATTCTCCTGCACAGTGGCAGATATGTAAATACGGCGTTTACATACCATTTCTCACGCATTAAGGTTCGAACACTCGAACACCTATGCGGATTCTCCTGCATAGTGGCAGATATGTAAATACGGCATTTACATACCATTTCTGACGCATTATTGTTCGAACACTCGAACACCTATGCGGATTCTCCTGCACAGTGGCAGATATGTAAATACGGTGTTAACATACCATTTCTGCCGCATTACGGTTCGAACACTCGAACACCTATACGGACTCTCCTGCACAGTGGCAGATATGTAAATACGGCGTTTACATACCATTTCTCACGCATTAAGGTTCGAACACTCGAACACCTATGCGGATTCTCCTGCACAGCGGCAGATTTGTAAATACGGCGTTTACATACCATTTCTCACGCATTAGGGTTCGAACAATCGAACACCTATGCGGATTCTCTTGCACAGTGGCAGATATGTAAATACGGCGTTTACATACAATTTCTCACGCATTAGGGTTCGAACACTCGAACACCTATACGGACTCTCCTGCACAGTGGCAGATATGTAAATACGGCGTTTACATACCATTTCTCCCGCATTAAGGTTAGAACACTCGAAAACCTATGCGTATTCTCCTGCACAGTGGCAGATATGTAAATACGGTGTTTATATACCATTTCTCACGCATTAGGTTCGAACACTCGAACACCTATGCGGATTCTCTTGCACAGTGGTAGATATGTAAATACGGCGTTTACATACCATTTCTCACGCATTAGGGTTCGAACAGTCGAACACCTATGCGGATTCTCCTGCACAGTGGCAGATATGTAAATACGACGTTTACATACCATTTCTGACGCATTACGGTTCGAACACTCGAACAGCTATACGGATTCTCCTGCACAGTGGCAGATATGTAAATACGGTGTTTACATACCATTTCTGACGCATTACGGTTCGAACACTCGAACACCTATACGGATTCTACTGCACAGTGGCAGATATGTAAATACGGCGTTTACATACCATTTCTCACGCATTAGGGTTCGAACACTCGAACACCTATACGGATTCTCCTACACAATGGCAGATATGTAAATACGGCGTTTGCATACCATTTCTCACGCATTAAGGTTCGAACACTCGAACACCTATGCGGATTCTCCTGCATAGTGGCAGATATGTAAATACGGCGTTTACATACCATTTCTGACGCATTACGGTTCGAACACTCGAACAGCTATACGGATTCTCCTGCACAGTGGCAGATATGTAAATACAGCGTTTACATACCATTTCTGACGCATTACGGTTCGAACACTCGAACACCTATGCGGATTCTCCTGCACAGTGGCAGATATGTAAATACGGCGTTTACATACCATTTCTGACGCATTACGGTTCGAACACTCGAACACCTATGCGGATTCTCTTGCACAGTGGCAGATATGTAAATACGGCGTTTACATACCATTTCTCACGCATTAGGGTTCGAACTGTCGAACACCTCTGCGGATTCTCCTGCACAGTGGCAGATATGTAAATACGACGTTTACATACCATTTCTGACGCATTATGGTTCGAACACTCGAACAGCTATACGGATTCTCCTGCACAGTGGCAGATATGTAAATACGGCATTTACATACCATTTCTGACGCATTACGGTTCGAACACTCGAACACCTATACGGATTCTACTGCACAGTGGCAGATATGTAAATACGGCGTTTACATACCATTTCTCACGCATGAAGGTTCGAACACTCGAACACCTATGCGGATTCTCCTGCACAGTGGCAGATATGTAAATACGGCGTTTACATACAATTTCTGACGCATTACGGTTCGAACACTCGAACAGCTATACGGATTCTCCTGCACAGCGGCAGATTTGTAAATACGGCGTTTACATACCATTTCTCACGCATTACGGTTCGAACACTCGAACACCTATGCGGATTCTCTTGCACAGTGGCAGATATGTAAATACGGCGTTTACATACAATTTCTCACGCATTAAGGTTCGAACACTCGAACACCTATACGGACTCTCCTGCACAGTGGCAGATATGTAAATACGGCGTTTACATACCATTTCTGACGCATTAGGGTTCGAACACTCGAAAACCTATGCGTATTCTCCTGCACAGTGGCAGATATGTAAATAAGGCGTTTACATACCATTTCTCACGCATTAGGGTTCGAACACTCGAACACCTATACGGATTCTCCTGCACAGTGGCAGATATGTAAATACGGCGTTTACATACCATTTCTCACGCATTAGGGTTCGAACACTCGAACACCTATGCGGATTCTCCTGCACAGTGGCAGATATGTAAATACGACGTTTACATACCATTTCTCACGCATTAAGGTTCGAACACTCGAACAGCTATACGGATTCTCCTGCACAGTGGCAGATATGTAAATACGGTGTTTACATACCATTTCTGACGCATTATTGTTCGAACACTCGAACACCTATACGGATTCTCCTGTACAGTGGCAGATATGTAAATACGGCGTTTACATACCATTTCTCACGCATTACGGTTCGAACACTCGAACACCTATACGGACTCTCCTGCACAGTGGCAGATATGTAAATACGGCGTTTACATACCATTTCTCACACATTAAGGTTCGAACACTCGAACACCTATGCGGATTCTCCTGCATAGTGGCAGATATGTAAATACGGCGTTTACATACCATTTCTGACGCATTACGGTTCGAACACTCGAACAGCTATACGGATTCTCCTGCACAGTGGCAGATATGTAAATACGGCGTTTACATACCATTTCTCACGCATTACGGTTCGAACACTCGAACACCTATGCGGATTCTCCTGCACAGTGGCAGATATGTAAATACGGCGTTTACATACCATTTCTGACGCATTACGGTTCGAACACTCGAACACCTATGCGGATTCTCTTGCACAGTGGCAGATATGTAAATACGGCGTTTACACACCATTTCTCACGCATTAGGGTTCGAACTGTCGAACACCTATGCGGATTCTCCTGCACAGTGGCAGATATGTAAATACGACGTTTACATACCATTTCTGACGCATTAGGGTTCGAACACTCGAACACCTATACGGATTCTCCTGCACAGTGGCAGATATGTAAATACGACGTTTACATACCATTTCTGACGCATTACGGTTCGAACACTCGAACACCTATACGGATTCTACTGCACAGTGGCAGATATGTAAATACGGCGTTTACATACCATTTCTCACGCATGAAGGTTCGAACACTCGAACACCTATGCTGATTCTCCTGCACAGTGGCAGATATGTAAATACGGCGTTTACATACAATTTCTGACGCATTACGGTTCGAACACTCGAACAGCTATACGGATTCTCCTGCACAGTGGCAGATATGTAAATACGGTGTTTACATACCATTTCTGACGCATTACGGTTCGAACACTCGAACACCTATACGGATTCTCCTGCACAGTGGCAGATATGTAAATACGGCGTTTACATACCATTTCTCACGCATTAAGGTTCGAACACTCGAAGACCTATGCGGATTCTCCTGCACAGTGGCAGATATGTAAATACGGCGTTTACATACCATTTCTGACGCATTAGGGTCCGAACACTCGAACACCTATACGGATTCTACTGCACAGTGGCAGATATGTAAATACGGCGTTTACATACCATTTCTCACGCATTAGGGTTCGAACACTCGAACACCTATACGGATTCTCCTGCACAGTGGCAGATATGTAAATACGGCGTTTACATACCATTTCTCACGCATTAGGGTTCGAACACTCGAACACCTATACGGATTCTCCTGCACAGTGGCAGATATGTAAATACGGCGTTTACATACCATTTCTCACGCATTAAGGTTCGAACACTCGAACACCTATGCGGATTCTCCTGCATAGTGGCAGATATGTAAATACGGCGTTTACATACCATTTCTGACGCATTATTGTTCGAACACTCGAACAGCTATGCGGATTCTCCTGCACAGTGGCAGATATGTAAATACGGTGTTTACATACCATTTCTGCCGCATTACGGTTCGAACACTCGAACACCTATACGGACTCTCCTGCACAGTGGCAGATATGTAAATACGGCGTTTACATACCATTTCTCACGCATTAAGGTTCGAACACTCGAACACCTTTGCGGATTCTCCTGCACAGTGGCAGATTTGTAAATACGGCGTTTACATACCATTTCTCACGCATTAGGGTTCGAACAATCGAACACCTTTGCGGATTCTCTTGCACAGTGGCAGATATGTAAGTACGGCGTTTACATACCATTTCTCACGCATTAGGGTTCGAACACTCGAACACCTATACGGACTCTCCTACACAGTGGCAGATATGTAAATACGGCGTTTACATAACATTTCTCACGCATTAAGGTTCGAACACTCGAAAACCTATGCGGATTCTCCTGCACAGTGGCAGATATGTAAATACGGTGTTTATATACCATTTCTCACGCATTAGGGTTCGAACACTCGAACACCTATGCGGATTCTCTTGCACAGTGGCAGATATGTAAATACGGCGTTTACATACCATTTCTCACGCATTAGGGTTCGAACCGTCGAACACCTATGCGGATTCTCCTGCACAGTAGCAGATATGTAAATACGACGTTTACATACCATTTCTGACGCATTACGGTTCGAACACTCGAACAGCTATACGGATTCTCCTGCACAGTGGCAGATATGTAAATACGGTGTTTACATACCATTTCTGACGCATTACGGTTCGAACACTCGAACAGCTATACGGATTCTCCTGCACAGTGGCAGATATGTAAATACGGCGTTTACATACCATTTCTGACGCATTACGGTTCGAACACTCGAACACCTATGCGGATTCTCTTGCACAGTGGCAGATATGTAAATACGGCGTTTACATACCATTTCTCACGCATTAGGGTTCGAACTGTCGAACACCTATGCGGATTCTCCTGCACAGTGGCAGATATGTAAATACGACGTTTACATACCATTTCTGACGCATTATGGTTCGAACACTCGAACAGCTATACGGATTCTCCTGCACAGTGGCAGATATGTAAATACGGCATTTACATACCATTTCTGACGCATTACGGTTCGAACACTCGAACACCTATACGGATTCTACTGCACAGTGGCAGATATGTAAATACGGCGTTTACATACCATTTCTCACGCATGAAGGTTCGAACACTCGAACACCTATGCGGATTCTCCTGCACAGTGGCAGATATGTAAATACGGCGTTTACATACAATTTCTGACGCATTACGGTTCGAACACTCGAACAGCTATACGGATTCTCCTACACAGCGGCAGATTTGTAAATACGGCGTTTACATACCATTTCTCACGCATTACGGTTCGAACACTCGAACACCTATGCGGATTCTCTTGCACAGTGGCAGATATGTAAATACGGCGTTTACATACAATTTCTCACGCATTAAGGTTCGAACACTCGAACACCTATACGGACTCTCCTGCACAGTGGCAGATATGTAAATACGGCGTTTATATACCATTTCTGACGCATTAGGGTTCGAACACTCGAAAACCTATGCGTATTCTCCTGCACAGTGGCAGATATGTAAATACGGCGTTTACATACCATTTCTCACGCATTAGGGTTCGAACACTCGAACACCTATACGGATTCTCCTGCACAGTGGCAGATATGTAAATACGGCGTTTACATACCATTTCTCACGCATTAGGGTTCGAACACTCGAACACCTATGCGGATTCTCCAGCACAGTGGCAGATATGTAAATACGATGTTTACATACCATTTCTCACGCATTAAGGTTCGAACACTCGAACAGCTATACGGATTCTCCTGCACAGTGGCAGATATGTAAATACGGTGTTTACATACCATTTCTGACGCATTATTGTTCGAACACTCGAACACCTATGCGGATTCTCCTGCACAGTGGCAGATATGTAAATACGGCGTTACATACCATTTCTGACGCATTACGGTTCGAACACTCGAACACCTATGCGGATTCTCTTGCACAGTGGCAGATATGTAAATACGGCGTTTACATACCATTTCTCACGCATTAGGGCTCGAACAGTCGAACACCTATGCGGATTCTCCTACACAGTGGCAGATATGTAAATACGACGTTTACATACCATTTCTGACGCATTATGGTTCGAACACTCGAACAGCTATACGGATTCTCCTGCACAGTGGCAGATATGTAAATACGGCATTTACATACCATTTCTGACGCATTACGGCTTGAACACTCGAACACCGATACGGATTCTACTGCATAGTGGCAGATATGTAAATACGGCGTTTACATACCATTTCTCACGCATGAAGGTTCGAACACTCGAACACCTATGCGGATTCTCCTGCACAGTGGCAGATATGTAAATACGGCGTTTACATACAATTTCTGACGCATTACGGTTCGAACACTCGAACAGCTATACGGATTCTCCTGCACAGTGGCAGATATGTAAATACGGTGTTTACATACCATTTCTGACGCATTACGGTTCGAACACTCGAACACCTATACGGATTCTCCTGCACAGTGGCAGATATGTAAATACGGCGTTTACATACCATTTCTCACGCATTAAGGTTCGAACACTCGAACACCTATGCGGATTCTCCTGCACAGTGGCAGATATGTAAATACGGCGTTTACATACCATTTCTGACGCATTAGGGTCCGAACACTCGAACACCTATATGGATTCTCCTGCACAGTGGCAGATATGTAAATACGGCGTTTACATACCATTTCTCACGCATTAAGGTTCGAACACTCGAACAGCTATACGGATTCTCCTGCACAGTGGCAGATATGTAAATACGGCGTTTACATACCATTTCTCACGCATTAAGGTTCGAACACTCGAACACCTATGCGGATTCTCCTGCATAGTGGCAGATATGTAAATACGGCATTTACATACCATTTCTGACGCATTATTGTTCGAACACTCGAACACCTATGCGGATTCTCCTGCACAGTGGCAGATATGTAAATACGGTGTTAACATACCATTTCTGCCGCATTACGGTTCGAACACTCGAACACCTATACGGACTCTCCTGCACAGTGGCAGATATGTAAATACGGCGTTTACATACCATTTCTCACGCATTAAGGTTCGAACACTCGAACACCTATGCGGATTCTCCTGCACAGCGGCAGATTTGTAAATACGGCGTTTACATACCATTTCTCACGCATTAGGGTTCGAACAATCGAACACCTATGCGGATTCTCTTGCACAGTGGCAGATATGTAAATACGGCGTTTACATACAATTTCTCACGCATTAGGGTTCGAACACTCGAACACCTATACGGACTCTCCTGCACAGTGGCAGATATGTAAATACGGCGTTTACATACCATTTCTCCCGCATTAAGGTTAGAACACTCGAAAACCTATGCGTATTCTCCTGCACAGTGGCAGATATGTAAATACGGTGTTTATATACCATTTCTCACGCATTAGGTTCGAACACTCGAACACCTATGCGGATTCTCTTGCACAGTGGCAGATATGTAAATACGGCGTTTACATACCATTTCTCACGCATTAGGGTTCGAACAGTCGAACACCTATGCGGATTCTCCTGCACAGTGGCAGATATGTAAATACGACGTTTACATACCATTTCTGACGCATTACGGTTCGAACACTCGAACAGCTATACGGATTCTCCTGCACAGTGGCAGATATGTAAATACGGTGTTTACATACCATTTCTGACGCATTACGGTTCGAACACTCGAACACCTATACGGATTCTACTGCACAGTGGCAGATATGTAAATACAGCGTTTACATACCATTTCTCACGCATTAGGGTTCGAACACTTGAACACCTATACGGATTCTCCTGCACAATGGCAGATATGTAAATACGGCGTTTGCATACCATTTCTCACGCATTAAGGTTCGAACACTCGAACACCTATGCGGATTCTCCTGCATAGTGGCAGATATGTAAATACGGCGTTTACATACCATTTCTGACGCATTACGGTTCGAACACTCGAACAGCTATACGGATTCTCCTGCACAGTGGCAGATATGTAAATACGGCGTTTACATACCATTTCTGACGCATTACGGTTCGAACACTCGAACACCTATGCGGATTCTCCTGCACAGTGGCAGATATGTAAATACGGCGTTTACATACCATTTCTGACGCATTACGGTTCGAACACTCGAACACCTATGCGGATTCTCTTGCACAGTGGCAGATATGTAAATACGGCGTTTACATACCATTTCTCACGCATTAGGGTTCGAACTGTCGAACACCTATGCGGATTCTCCTGCACAGTGGCAGATATGTAAATACGACGTTTACATACCATTTCTGACGCATTATGGTTCGAACACTCGAACAGCTATACGGATTCTCCTGCACAGTGGCAGATATGTAAATACGGCATTTACATACCATTTCTGACGCATTACGGTTCGAACACTCGAACACCTATACGGATTCTACTGCACAGTGGCAGATATGTAAATACGGCGTTTACATACCATTTCTCACGCATGAAGGTTCGAACACTCGAACACCTATGCGGATTCTCCTGCACAGTGGCAGATATGTAAATACGGCGTTTACATACAATTTCTGACGCATTACGGTTCGAACACTCGAACAGCTATACGGATTCTCCTGCACAGCGGCAGATTTGTAAATACGGCGTTTACATACCATTTCTCACGCATTACGGTTCGAACACTCGAACACCTATGCGGATTCTCTTGCACAGTGGCAGATATGTAAATACGGCGTTTACATACAATTTCTCACGCATTAAGGTTCGAACACTCGAACACCTATACGGACTCTCCTGCACAGTGGCAGATATGTAAATACGGCGTTTACATACCATTTCTGACGCATTAGGGTTCGAACACTCGAAAACCTATGCGTATTCTCCTGCACAGTGGCAGATATGTAAATAAGGCGTTTACATACCATTTCTCACGCATTAGGGTTCGAACACTCGAACACCTATACGGATTCTCCTGCACAGTGGCAGATATGTAAATACGGCGTTTACATACCATTTCTCACGCATTAGGGTTCGAACACTCGAACACCTATGCGGATTCTCCTGCACAGTGGCAGATATGTAAATACGACGTTTACATACCATTTCTCACGCATTAAGGTTCGAACACTCGAACAGCTATACGGATTCTCCTGCACAGTGGCAGATATGTAAATACGGTGTTTACATACCATTTCTGACGCATTATTGTTCGAACACTCGAACACCTATACGGATTCTCCTGCACAGTGGCAGATATGTAAATACGGCGTTTACATACCATTTCTCACGCATTACGGTTCGAACACTCGAACACCTATACGGACTCTCCTGCACAGTGGCAGATATGTAAATACGGCGTTTACATACCATTTCTCACACATTAAGGTTCGAACACTCGAACACCTATGCGGATTCTCCTGCATAGTGGCAGATATGTAAATACGGCGTTTACATACCATTTCTGACGCATTACGGTTCGAACACTCGAACAGCTATACGGATTCTCCTGCACAGTGGCAGATATGTAAATACGGCGTTTACATACCATTTCTCACGCATTACGGTTCGAACACTCGAACACCTATGCGGATTCTCCTGCACAGTGGCAGATATGTAAATACGGCGTTTACATACCATTTCTGACGCATTACGGTTCGAACACTCGAACACCTATGCGGATTCTCTTGCACAGTGGCAGATATGTAAATACGGCGTTTACATACCATTTCTCACGCATTAGGGTTCGAACTGTCGAACACCTATGCGGATTCTCCTGCACAGTGGCAGATATGTAAATACGACGTTTACATACCATTTCTGACGCATTAGGGTTCGAACACTCGAACACCTATACGGATTCTCCTGCACAGTGGCAGATATGTAAATACGACGTTTACATACCATTTCTGACGCATTACGGTTCGAACACTCGAACACCTATACGGATTCTACTGCACAGTGGCAGATATGTAAATACGGCGTTTACATACCATTTCTCACGCATGAAGGTTCGAACACTCGAACACCTATGCGGATTCTCCTGCACAGTGGCAGATATGTAAATACGGCGTTTACATACAATTTCTGACGCATTACGGTTCGAACACTCGAACAGATATACGGATTCTCCTGCACAGTGGCAGATATGTAAATACGGTGTTTACATACCATTTCTGACGCATTACGGTTCGAACACTCGAACACCTATACGGATTCTCCTGCACAGTGGCAGATATGTAAATACGGCGTTTACATACCATTTCTCACGCATTAAGGTTCGAACACTCGAACACCTATGCGGATTCTCCTGCACAGTGGCAGATATGTAAATACGGCGTTTACATACCATTTCTGACGCATTAGGGTCCGAACACTCGAACACCTATACGGATTCTACTGCACAGTGGCAGATATGTAAATACGGCGTTTACATACCATTTCTCACGCATTAGGGTTCGAACACTCGAACACCTATACGGATTCTCCTGCACAGTGGCAGATATGTAAATACGGCGTTTACATACCATTTCTCACGCATTAGGGTTCGAACACTCGAACACCTATACGGATTCTCCTGCACAGTGGCAGATATGTAAATACGGCGTTTACATACCATTTCTCACGCATTAAGGTTCGAACACTCGAACACCTATGCGGATTCTCCTGCATAGTGGCAGATATGTAAATACGGCGTTTACATACCATTTCTGACGCATTATTGTTCGAACACTCGAACAGCTATGCGGATTCTCCTGCACAGTGGCAGATATGTAAATACGGTGTTTACATACCATTTCTGCCGCATTACGGTTCGAACACTCGAACACCTATACGGACTCTCCTGCACAGTGGCAGATATGTAAATACGGCGTTTACATACCATTTCTCACGCATTAAGGTTCGAACACTCGAACACCTTTGCGGATTCTCCTGCACAGTGGCAGATTTGTAAATACGGCGTTTACATACCATTTCTCACGCATTAGGGTTCGAACATTCGAACACCTATGCGGATTCTCTTGCACAGTGGCAGATATGTAAGTACGGCGTTTACATACCATTTCTCACGCATTAGGGTTCGAACACTCGAACACCTATACGGACTCTCCTACACAGTAGCAGATATGTAAATACGGCGTTTACATACCATTTCTCACGCATTAAGGTTCGAACACTCGAAAACCTTTGCGGATTCTCCTGCACAGTGGCAGATATGTAAATACGGTGTTTATATACCATTTCTCACGCATTAGGGTTCGAACACTCGAACACCTATGCGGATTCTCTTGCACAGTGGCAGATATGTAAATACGGCGTTTACATACCATTTCTCACGCATTAGGGTTCGAACCGTCGAACACCTATGCGGATTCTCCTGCACAGTGGCAGATATGTAAATACGACGTTTACATACCATTTCTGACGCATTACGGTTCGAACACTCGAACAGCTATACGGATTCTCCTGCACAGTGGCAGATATGTAAATACGGTGTTTACATACCATTTCTGACGCATTACGGTTCGAACACTCGAACAGCTATACGGATTCTCCTGCACAGTGGCAGATATGTAAATACGGCGTTTACATACCATTTCTGACGCATTACGGTTCGAACACTCGAACACCTATGCGGATTCTCTTGCACAGTGGCAGATATGTAAATACGGCGTTTACATACCATTTCTCACGCATTAGGGTTCGAACTGTCGAACACCTATGCGGATTCTCCTGCACAGTGGCAGATATGTAAATACGACGTTTACATACCATTTCTGACGCATTATGGTTCGAACACTCGAACAGCTATACGGATTCTCCTGCACAGTGGCAGATATGTAAATACGGCATTTACATACCATTTCTGACGCATTACGGTTCGAACACTCGAACACCTATACGGATTCTACTGCACAGTGGCAGATATGTAAATACGGCGTTTACATACCATTTCTCACGCATGAAGGTTCGAACACTCGAACACCTATGCGGATTCTCCTGCACAGTGGCAGATATGTAAATACGGCGTTTTATACAATTTCTGACGCATTACGGTTCGAACACTCGAACAGCTATACGGATTCTCCTGCACAGCGGCAGATTTGTAAATACGGCGTTTACATACCATTTCTCACGCATTACGGTTCGAACACTCGAACACCTATGCGAATTCTCTTGCACAGTGGCAGATATGTAAATACGGCGTTTACATACAATTTCTCACGCATTAAGGTTCGAACACTCGAACACCTATACGGACTCTCCTGCACAGTGGCAGATATGTAAATACGGCGTTTATATACCATTTCTGACGCATTAGGGTTCGAACACTCGAAAACCTATGCGTATTCTCCTGCACAGTGGCAGATATGTAAATACGGCGTTTACATACCATTTCTCACGCATTAGGGTTCGAACACTCGAACACCTATACGGATTCTCCTGCACAGTGGCAGATATGTAAATACGGCGTTTACATACCATTTCTCACGCATTAGGGTTCGAACACTCGAACACCTATGCGGATTCTCCAGCACAGTGGCAGATATGTAAATACGACGTTTACATACCATTTCTCACGCATTAAGGTTCGAACACTCGAACAGCTATACGGATTCTCCTGCACAGTGGCAGATATGTAAATACGGTGTTTACATACCATTTCTGACGCATTATTGTTCGAACACTCGAACACCTATACGGATTCTCCTGCACAGTGGCAGATATGTAAATACGGCGTTTACATACCATTTCTCACGCATTACGGTTCGAACACTCGAACACCTATACGGACTCTCCTGCACAGTGGCAGATATGTAAATACGGCGTTTACATACCATTTCTCACACATTAAGGTTCGAACACTCGAACACCTATGCGGATTCTCCTGCATAGTGGCAGATATGTAAATACGGCGTTTACATACCATTTCTGACGCATTACGGTTCGAACACTCGAACAGCTATACGGATTCTCCTGCACAGTGGCAGATATGTAAATACGGCGTTTACATACCATTTCTCACGCATTACGGTTCGAACACTCGAACACCTATGCGGATTCTCCTGCACAGTGGCAGATATGTAAATACGGCGTTTACATACCATTTCTGACGCATTACGGTTCGAACACTCGAACACCTATGCGGATTCTCTTGCACAGTGGCAGATATGTAAATACGGCGTTTACATACCATTTCTCACGCATTAGGGTTCGAACTGTCGAACACCTATGCGGATTCTCCTGCACAGTGGCAGATATGTAAATACGACGTTTACATACCATTTCTGACGCATTAGGGTTCGAACACTCGAACACCTATACGGATTCTCCTGCACAGTGGCAGATATGTAAATACGACGTTTACATACCATTTCTGACGCATTACGGTTCGAACACTCGAACACCTATACGGATTCTACTGCACAGTGGCAGATATGTAAATACGGCGTTTACATACCATTTCTCACGCGTGAAGGTTCGAACACTCGAACACCTATGCGGATTCTCCTGCACAGTGGCAGATATGTAAATACGGCGTTTACATACAATTTCTGACGCATTACGGTTCGAACACTCGAACAGCTATACGGATTCTCCTGCACAGTGGCAGATATGTAAATACGGTGTTTACATACCATTTCTGACGCATTACGGTTCGAACACTCGAACACCTATACGGATTCTCCTGCACAGTGGCAGATATGTAAATACGGCGTTTACATACCATTTCTCACGCATTAAGGTTCGAACACTCGAACACCTATGCGGATTCTCCTGCACAGTGGCAGATATGTAAATACGGCGTTTACATACCATTTCTCACGCATTAGGGTTCGAACACTCGAACACCTATGCGGATTCTCCAGCACAGTGGCAGATATGTAAATACGGCGTTTACAAACAATTTCTGACGCATTACGGTTCGAACACTCGAACAGCTATACGGATTCTCCTGCACAGTGGCAGATATGTAAATACGGTGTTTACATACCATTTCTCACGCATTACGGTTCGAACACTCGAACACCTATGCGGATTCTCCTGCATAGTGGCAGATATGTAAATACGGCGTTTACATACCATTTCTGACGCATTATTGTTCGAACACTCGAACAGCTATGCGGATTCTCCTGCACAGTGGCAGATATGTAAATACGGTGTTTACATACCATTTCTGCCGCATTACGGTTCGAACACTCGAACACCTATACGGACTCTCCTGCACAGTGGCAGATATGTAAATACGGCGTTTACATACCATTTCTCACGCATTAAGGTTCGAACACTCGAACACCTTTGCGGATTCTCCTGCACAGTGGCAGATTTGTAAATACGGCGTTTACATACCATTTCTCACGCATTAGGGTTCGAACACTCGAACACCTATGCGGATTCTCTTGCACAGTGGCAGATATGTAAGTACGGCGTTTACATACCATTTCTCACGCATTAGGGTTCGAACACTCGAACACCTATACGGACTCTCCTACACAGTGGCAGATATGTAAATACGGCGTTTACATACCATTTCTCACGCATTAAGGTTCGAACACTCGAAAACCTATGCGGATTCTCCTGCACAGTGGCAGATATGTAAATACGGTGTTTATATACCATTTCTCACGCATTAGGGTTCGAACACTCGAACACCTATGCGGATTCTCTTGCACAGTGGCAGATATGTAAATACGGCGTTTACATACCATTTCTCACGCATTAGGGTTCGAACCGTCGAACACCTATGCGGATTCTCCTGCACAGTGGCAGATATGTAAATACGACGTTTACATACCATTTCTGACGCATTACGGTTCGAACACTCGAACAGCTATACGGATTCTCCTGCACAGTGGTAGATATGTAAATACGGTGTTTACATACCATTTCTGACGCATTACGGTTCGAACACTCGAACACCTATACGGATTCTACTGCACAGTGGCAGATATGTAAATACGGCGTTTACATACCATTTCTCACGCATTAGGGTTCGAACACTCGAACACCTATGCGGATTCTCCAGCACAGTGGCAGATATGTAAATACGGCGTTTACAAACAATTTCTGACGCATTACGGTTCGAACACTCGAACAGCTATACGGATTCTCCTGCACAGTGGCAGATATGTAAATACGGTGTTTACATACCATTTCTGACGCATTACGGTTCGAACACTCGAACACCTATGCGGATTCTCTTGCACAGTGGCAGATATGTAAATACGGCGTTTACATACCATTTCTCACGCATTAGGGTTCGAACAATCGAACACCTATGCGGATTCTCTTGCACAGTGGCAGATATGTAAATACGGCGTTTACATACCATTTCTCACGCATTAGGGTTCGAACACTCGAACACCTATACGGACTCTCCTGCACAGTGGCAGATATGTAAATACGGCGTTTACATACCATTTCTCACGCATTAAAGTTCGAACACTCGAAAACCTATGCGGATTCTCCAGCATAGTGGCAGATATGTAAATACGGCGTTTACAAACAATTTCTGACGCATTACGGTTCGAACACTCGAACAGCTATACGGATTCTCCTGCACAGTGGCAGATATGTAAATACGGCGTTTACATACCATTTCTGACGCATTACGGTTCGAACACTCGAACAGCTATACGGATTCTCCTGCACAGTGGCAGATTTGTAAATACGGCGTTTACATACCATTTCTCACGCGTTACGGTTCGAACACTCGAATACCTATGCGGATTCTCCTGCACAGTGGCAGATATTTAAATACGGCGTTTACATACCATTTCTCACGCATTAGGGTTCGAACACTCGAACACCTATGCGGATTCTCCTGCACAGTGGCAGATATGTAAATACGGCGTTTACAAACCATTTCTCACGCATTAGGGTTCGAACACTCGAACACCTATACGGATTCTCCTGCACAGTGGCAGATATGTAAATACGGCGTTTACATACCATTTCTGACGCATTACGGTTCGAACACTCGAACAGCTATACGGATTCTCCTGCACAGTGGCAGATATGTAAATACGGCGTTTACATACCATTTCTGACGCGTTACGGTTCGAACACTCGAACACCTATGCGGATTCTCCTGCATAGTGGCAGATATTTAAATACGGCGTTTACATACCATTTCTGACGCATTACGGTTCGAACACTCGAACACCTATGCGGATTCTCTTGCACAGTGGCAGATATGTAAATACGGCGTTTACATACCATTTCTCACGCATTACGGTTCGAACACTCGAACACCTATACGGATTCCCCTGCACAGTGGCAGATATGTAAATACGACGTTTACATACCATTTCTCACGCATTAAGGTTCGAACACTCGATAACCTATGCGGATTCTCCTGCACAGTGGCAGATATGTAAATACGGTGTTTACATACCATTTCTGACGCATTACGGTTCGAACACTCGAACACCTATACGGACTCTCCTGCATAGTGGCAGATATGTAAATACGGCGTTTACCTACCATTTCTCACGCATTAAGGTTCGAACACTCGAACACCTATGCAGATTCTCCTGCACAGTGGCAGATTTGTAAATACGGCGTTTACATACCATTTCTCACGCATTAGGGTTCGAACAATCGAACACCTATGCGGATTCTCTTGCCCAGTGGCAGATATGTAAATACGGCGTTTACATACCATTTCTCACGCATTAGGGTTCGAACACTCGAACACCAATACGGATTCTCCTGCACAATGGCAGATATGTAAATACGGCGTTTACATACCATTTCTCACGCATTAATGTTCGAACACTCGAACACCTACGTGGATTCTCCTACACAGTGGCAGATATGTAAATACGGCGTTTACATACCATTTCTGACGCGTTACGGTTCGAACACTCGAACACCTATGCGGATTCTCCTACATAGTGGCAGATATTTAAATACGGCGTTTACATACCATTTCTGACGCATTACGGTTCGAACACTCGAACACCTATGCGGATTCTCTTGCACAGTGGCAGATATGTAAATACGGCGTTTACATATCATTTCTCACGCATTACGGTTCGAACACTCGAACACCTATGCGGATTCTCTTGCACAGTGGCAGATATGTAAATACGGCGTTTACATACCATTTCTCACGCATTAGGGTTCGAACACTCGAACACCTATACGGATTCTCTTGCACAGTGGCAGATATGTAAATACGGCGTTTACATACCATTTCTCACGCATTAGGGTTCGAACACTCGAACACCTATACGGATTCTCCTGCACAGTGGCAGATATGTAAATACGGCGTTTACATACCATTTCTCACGCATTAAGGTTCGAACACTCGAACACCTATGCGGATTCTCCTGCACAGTGGCAGATATGTAAATACGGTGTTTACATACCATTTCTGACGCATTACGGTTCGAACACTCGAACACCTATACGGATTCTCCTGCACAGTGGCAGATATGTAAATACGGTGTTTACATACCATTTCTGCCGCATTACGGTTCGAACACTCGAACACCTATGCGGATTCTCCTGCACAGTGGCAGATATGTAAATACGGCGTTTACATACCATTTCTGACGCATTACGGTTCGAACACTCGAACACCTATGCGGATTCTCTTGCACAGTGGCAGATATGTAAATACGGCGTTTACATACCATTTCACACGCATTAGGGTTCGAACAGTCGAACACCTATGCGGATTCTCCTGCACAGTGGCAGATATGTAAATACGACGTTTACATACCATTTCTGACGCATTACGGTTCGAACACTCGAACAGCTATACGGATTCTCCTGCACAGTGGCAGATATGTAAATACGGCATTTACATACCATTTCTGATGCATTACGGTTCGAACACTCGAACACCTATACGGATTCTACTGCACAGTGGCAGATATGTAAATACGGCGTTTACATACCATTTCTCACGCATGAAGGTTCGAACACTCGAACACTTATGCGGATTCTCCTGCACAGTGGCAGATATGTAAATACGGCGTTTACATACAATTTCTGACGCATTACGGTTCGAACACTCGAACAGCTATACGGATTCTCCTGCACAGTGGCAGATATGTAAATACGGCGTTTACATACCATTTCTGACGCATTACGGTTCGAACACTCGAACAGCTATACGGATTCTCCTGCACAGTGGCAGATATGTAAATACGGCGTTTACATACCATTTCTGACGCGTTACGGTTCGAACACTCGAATACCTATGCGGATTCTCCTGCATAGTGGCAGATATTTAAATACGGCGTTTACATACCATTTCTGACGCATTACGGTTCGAACACTCGAACACCTATGCGGATTCTCGTGCACAGTGGCAGATATGTAAATACGGCGTTTACATACCATTTCTCACGCATTAGGGTTCGAACACTCGAACACCTATACGGATTCTCCTGCACAGTGGCAGATATGTAAATACGGCGTTTACATACCATTTCTCACGCATTAAGGTTCGAACACTCGAACACCTATGCGGATTCTCCTGCACAGTGGCAGATATGTAAATACGGTGTTTACATACCATTTCTAACGCATTACGGTTCGAACACTCGAACACCTATACGGACTCTCCTGCACAGTGGCAGATATGTAAATACGGCGTTTACATACAATTTCTGACGCATTACGGTTCGAACACTCGAACAGCTATACGGATTCTCCTGCACAGTGGCAGATATGTAAATACGGCGTTTACATACCATTTTTGACGCATTACGGTTCGAACACTCGAACACCTATACGGATTCTCCTGCACAATGGCAGATATGTAAATACGGCATTTACATACCATTTCTGACGCATTACGGTTCGAACACTCGAACACCTATACGGATTCTCCTGCACAGTGGCAGATATGTAAATACGGCGTTTACATACCATTTCTCACGCATTAAGGTTCGAACACTCGAACACCTATGCGGATTCTCCTGCACAGTGGCAGATATGTAAATACGGCGTTTACAAACCATTTCTCACGCATTAGGGTTCGAACACTCGAACACCTATACGGATTCTCCTGCACAGTGGCAGATATGTAAATACGGCGTTTACATACCATTTCTGACGCGTTACGGTTCGAACACTCGAACACCTATGCGGATTCTCCTGCATAGTGGCAGATATTTAAATACGGCGTTTACATACCATTTCTGACGCATTACGGTTCGAACACTCGAACACCTATGCGGATTCTCTTGCACAGTGGCAGATATGTAAATACGGCGTTTACATACCATTTCTCACGCATTAGGGTTCGAACACTCGAACACCTATACGGATTCTCCTGCACAGTGGCAGATATGTAAATACGGCGTTTACATACCATTTCTCACGCATTAAGGTTCGAACACTCGAACACCTATGCGGATTCTCCTGCACAGTGGCAGATATGTAAATACGGTGTTTACATACCATTTCTGACGCATTACGGTTCGAACACTCGAACACCTATACGGACTCTCCTGCACAGTGGCAGATATGTAAATACGGCGTTTACATACCATTTCTCACGCATTAAGGTTCGAACACTCGAACACCTATGCGGATTCTCCGGCACAGTGGCAGATATGTAAATAGACGTTTACATACCATTTCTCACGCATTAGGGTTCGAACACTCGAACACCTATACGGATTCTCCTGCACAGTGGCAGATACGTAAATACGGCGTTTACATACCATTTCTGACGCATTACGGTTCGAACACTCGAACAGCTATACGGATTCTCCTGCACAGTGGCAGATATGTAAATACGGCGTTTACATACCATTTCTGACGCGTTACGGTTCGAACACTCGAACACCTATGCGGATTCTCCTTCATAGTGGCAGATATTTAAATACGGCGTTTACATACCATTTCTGACGCATTAAGGTTCGAACACTCGAACACCTATGCGGATTCTCCTGCACAGTGGCAGATATGTAAATACGGTGTTTACATACCATTTCTAACGCATTACGGTTCGAACACTCGAACACCTATACGGACTCTCCTGCACAGTGGCAGATATGTAAATACGGCGTTTACATACAATTTCTGACGCATTACGGTTCGAACACTCGAACAGCTATACGGATTCTCCTGCACAGTGGCAGATATGTAAATACGGCGTTTACATACCATTTCTGACGCATTACGGTTCGAACACTCGAACACCTATACGGATTGTCCTGCACAATGGCAGATATGTAAATACGGCATTTACATACCATTTCTGACGCATTACGGTTCGAACACTCGAACACCTATACGGATTCTCCTGCACAGTGGCAGATTTGTAAATACGGCGTTTACATACCATTTCTCACGCATTAAGGTTCGAACACTCGAACACCTATGCGGATTCTCCTGCACAGTGGCAGATATGTAAATACGGCGTTTACAAACCATTTCTCACGCATTAGGGTTCGAACACTCGAACACCTATACGGATTCTCCTGCACAGTAGCAGATATGTAAATACGGCGTTTACATACCATTTCTGACGCGTTACGGTTCGAACACTCGAACACCTATGCGGATTCTCCTGCATAGTGGCAGATATTTAAATACGGCGTTTACATACCATTTCTGACGCGTTAGGTTCGAACACTCGAACACCTATGCGGATTCTCTTGCACAGTGGCAGATATGTAAATACGGCGTTTACATACCATTTCTCACGCATTACGGTTCGAACACTCGAACACCTATACGGATTCTCCTGCACCGTGGCAGATATGTAAATACGGCGTTTACATACCATTTCTCACGCATTAAGGTTCGAACACTCGAACACCTATGCGGATTCTCCTGCACAGTGGCAGATATGTAAATACGGTGTTTACATACCATTTCTGACGCATTACGGTTCGAACACTCGAACACCTATACGGACTCTCCTGCACAGTGGCAGATATGTAAATACGGCGTTTACATACCATTTCTCACGCATTAAGGTTTGAACACTCGAACACCTATGCGGATTCTCCGGCACAGTGGCAGATATGTAAATAGACGTTTACATACCATTTCTGACGCATTACGGTTCGAACACTCGAACAGCTATACGGATTCTCCTGCACAGTGGCAGATATGTAAATACGGCGTTTACATACCATTTCTGACGCATTACGGTTCGAACACTCGAACACCTATGCGGATTCTCCTGCACAGTGGCAGATATGTAAATACGGCGTTTACATACCATTTCTGACGCATTATGGTTCGAACACTCGAACACCTATGCGGATTCTCTTGCACAGTGGCAGATATGTAAATATGGCGTTTACATACCATTTCTCACGCATTAGGGTTCGAACAGTCGAACACCTATGCGGATTCTCCTGCACAGTGGCAGATATGTAAATACGACGTTTACATACCATTTCTGATGCATTACGGTTCGAACACTCGAACAGCTATACAGATTCTCCTGTACAGTGGCAGATATGTAAATACGGCATTTACATACCATTTCTGACGCATTACGGTTCGAACACTCGAACACCTATACGGATTCTACTGCACAGTGGCAGATATGTAAATACGGCGTTTACATACCATTTCTCACGCATGAAGGTTCGAACACTCGAACACTTATGCGGATTCTCCTGCACAGTGGCAGATATGTAAATACGGCGTTTACATACAATTTCTGACGCATTACGGTTCGAACACTCGAACAGCTATACGGATTCTCCTGCACAGTGGCAGATATGTAAATACGGCGTTTACATACCATTTCTGACGCATTACGGTTCGAACACTCGAACACCTATACGGATTCTCCGGCACAATGGCAGATATGTAAATACGGCATTTACATACCATTTCTGACGCATTACGGTTCGAACACTCGAACACCTATACGGATTCTCCTGCACAGTGGCAGATATGTAAATACGGCGTTTACATACCATTTCTCACGCATTAAGGTTCGAACACTCGAACACCTACGCGGATTCTCCTGCACAGTGGCAGATATGTAAATACGGCGTTTACAAACCATTTCTCACGCATTAGGGTTCGAACACTCGAACACCTATACGGATTCTCCTGCACAGTGGCAGATATGTAAATACGGCGTTTACATACCATTTCTGACGCGTTACGGTTCGAACACTCGAACACCTATGCGGATTCTCCTGCATAGTGGCAGATATTTAAATACGGCGTTTACATACCATTTCTGACGCGTTACGGTTCGAACACTCGAACACCTATGCGGATTCTCTTGCACAGTGGCAGATATGTAAATACGGCGTTTACATACCATTTCTCACGCATTAGGGTTCGAACACTCGAACACCTATACGGATTCTCCTGCACAGTGGCAGATATGTAAATACGGCGTTTACATACCATTTCTCACGCATTAAGGTTCGAACACTCGAACACCTATGCGGATTCTCCTGCACAGTGGCAGATATGTAAATACGGTGTTTACATACCATTTCTGACGCATTACGGTTCGAACACTCGAACACCTATACGGACTCTCCTGCACAGTGGCAGATATGTAAATACGGCGTTTACATACCATTTCTCTCGCATTAAGGTTTGAACACTCGAACACCTATGCGGATTCTCCGGCACAGTGGCAGATATGTAAATAGACGTTTACATACCATTTCTGACGCATTACGGTTCGAACACTCGAACAGCTCTACGGATTCTCCTGCACAGTGGCAGATATGTAAATACGGCGTTTACATACCATTTCTGACGCATTACGGTTCGAACACTCGAACACCTATGCGGATTCTCTTGCACAGTGGCAGATATGTAAATACGGCGTTTACATACCATTTCTGACGCATTATGGTTCGAACACTCGAACATCTATGCGGATTCTCTTGCACAGTGGCAGATATGTAAATATGGCGTTTACATACCATTTCTCACGCATTAGGGTTCGAACAGTCGAACACCTATGCGGATTCTCCTGCACAGTGGCAGATATGTAAATACGACGTTTACATACCATTTCTGACGCATTACGGTTCGAACACTCGAACAGCTATACGGATTCTCCTGTACAGTGGCAGATATGTAAATACGGCATTTACATACCATTTCTGACGCATTACGGTTCGAACACTCGAACACCTATACGGATTCTACTGCATAGTGGCAGATATGTAAATACGGCGTTTACATACCATTTCTCACGCATGAAGGTTCGAACACTCGAAACACTTATGCGGATTCTCCTGCACAGTGGCAGATATGTAAATACGGCGTTTACATACAATTTCTGACGCATTACGGTTCGAACACTCGAACAGCTATACGGATTCTCCTGCACAGTGGCAGATATGTAAATACGGCGTTTACATACCATTTCTGACGCATTACGGTTCGAACACTCGAACACCTATACGGATTCTCCTGCACAATGGCAGATATGTAAATACGGCATTTACATACCATTTCTGACGCATTACGGTTCGAACAATCGAACACCTATACGGATTCTCCTGCACAGTGGCAGATATGTAAATACGGCGTTTACATACCATTTCTCACGCATTAAGATTCGAACACTCGAACACCTATGCGGATTCTCCTGCACAGTGGCAGATATGTAAATACGGCGTTTACAAACCATTTCTCACGCATTAGGGTTCGAACACTCGAACACCTATACGGATTCTCCTGCACAGTGGCAGATATGTAAATACGGCGTTTACATACCATTTCTGAGGCATTACGGTTCGAACACTCGAACAGCTATACGGATTCTCCTGCACAGTGGCAGATATGTAAATACGGCGTTTACATACCATTTCTGACGCGTTACGGTTCGAACACTCGAACACCTATGCGGATTCTCCTGCATAGTGGCAGATATTTAAATACGGCGTTTACATACCATTTCTGACGCATTACGGTTCGAACACTCGAACACCTATGCGGATTCTCTTGCACAGTGGCAGATATGTAAATACGGCGTTTACATACCATTTCTCACGCATTAGGGTTCGAACACTCGAACACCTATACGGATTCTCCTGCACAGTGGCAGATATGTAAATACGGCGTTTACATACCATTTCTGACGCGTTACGGTTCGAACACTCGAACACCTATGCGGATTCTCCTGCATAGTGGCAGATATTTAAATACGGCGTTTACATACCATTTCTGACGCGTTACGGTTCGAACACTCGAACACCTATGCGGATTCTCTTGCACAGTGGCAGATATGTAAATACGGCGTTTACATACCATTTCTCACGCATTAGGGTTCGAACACTCGAACACCTATACGGATTCTCCTGCACAGTGGCAGATATGTAAATACGGCGTTTACCTACCATTTCTCACGCATTAAGGTTCGAACACTCGAACACCTATGCGGATTCTCCTGCACAGTGGCAGATATGTAAATACGGTGTTTACATACCATTTCTGACGCATTACGGTTCGAACACTCGAACACCTATACGGACTCTCCTGCACAGTGGCAGATATGTAAATACGGCGTTTACATACCATTTCTCTCGCATTAAGGTTTGAACACTCGAACAACTATGCGGATTCTCCGGCACAGTGGCAGATATGTAAATAGACGTTTACATACCATTTCTGACGCATTACGGTTCGAACACTCGAACAGCTCTACGGATTCTCCTGCACAGTGGCAGATATGTAAATACGGCGTTTACATACCATTTCTGACGCATTACGGTTCGAACACTCGAACAGCTATACGGATTCTCCTGCACAGTGGCAGATATGTAAATACGGCGTTTACATACCATTTCTGACGCGTTACGGTTCGAACACTCGAACACCTATGCGGATTCTCCTGCATAGTGGCAGATATTTAAATACGGCGTTTACATACCATTTCTGACGCATTACGGTTCGAACACTCGAACACCTATGCGGATTCTCTTGCACAGTGGCAGATATGTAAATACGGCGTTTACATACCATTTCTCACGCATTAGGGTTCGAACACTCGAACACCTATACGGATTCTCCTGCACAGTGGCAGATATGTAAATACGGCGTTTACATACCATTTCTCACGCATTAAGGTTCGAACACTCGAACACCTATGCGGATTCTCCTGCACAGTGGCAGATATGTAAATACGGTGTTTACATACCATTTCTAACGCATTACGGTTCGAACACTCGAACACCTATACGGACTCTCCTGCACAGTGGCAGATATGTAAATACGGCGTTTACATACAATTTCTGACGCATTACGGTTCGAACACTCGAACAGCTATACGGATTCTCCTGCACAGTGGCAGATATGTAAATACGGCGTTTACATACCATTTCTGACGCATTACGGTTCGAACACTCGAACACCTATACGGATTCTCCTGCACAATGGCAGATATGTAAATACGGCATTTACATACCATTTCTGACGCATTACGGTTCGAACACTCGAACACCTATACGGATTCTCCTGCACAGTGGCAGATATGTAAATACGGCGTTTACATACCATTTCTCACGCATTAAGGTTCGAACACTCGAACACCTATGCGGATTCTCCTGCACAGTGGCAGATATGTAAATACGGTGTTTACATACCATTTCTGACGCATTACGGTTCGAACACTCGAACACCTATACGGACTCTCCTGCACAGTGGCAGATATGTAAATACGGCGTTTACATACCATTTCTCTCGCATTAAGGTTTGAACACTCGAACAACTATGCGGATTCTCCGGCACAGTGGCAGATATGTAAATAGACGTTTACATACCATTTCTGACGCATTACGGTTCGAACACTCGAACAGCTCTACGGATTCTCCTGCACAGTGGCAGATATGTAAATACGGCGTTTACATACCATTTCTGACGCATTACGGTTCGAACACTCGAACAGCTATACGGATTCTCCTGCACAGTGGCAGATATGTAAATACGGCGTTTACATACCATTTCTGACGCGTTACGGTTCGAACACTCGAACACCTATGCGGATTCTCCTGCATAGTGGCAGATATTTAAATACGGCGTTTACATACCATTTCTGACGCATTACGGTTCGAACACTCGAACACCTATGCGGATTCTCTTGCACAGTGGCAGATATGTAA
This sequence comes from Camellia sinensis, assembly GCF_055761805.1. Classification (NCBI taxonomy): domain Eukaryota; kingdom Viridiplantae; phylum Streptophyta; class Magnoliopsida; order Ericales; family Theaceae; genus Camellia; species Camellia sinensis. The sequence goes on from NC_138965.1 coordinate 51,583,864, forward strand.
ATACGGCGTTTACATACCATTTCTCACGCATTAGGGTTCGAACACTCGAACACCTATACGGATTCTCCTGCACAGTGGCAGATATGTAAATACGGCGTTTACATACCATTTCTCACGCATTAAGGTTCGAACACTCGAACACCTATGCGGATTCTCCTGCACAGTGGCAGATATGTAAATACGGTGTTTACATACCATTTCTAACGCATTACGGTTCGAACACTCGAACACCTATACGGACTCTCCTGCACAGTGGCAGATATGTAAATACGGCGTTTACATACAATTTCTGACGCATTACGGTTCGAACACTCGAACAGCTATACGGATTCTCCTGCACAGTGGCAGATATGTAAATACGGCGTTTACATACCATTTCTGACGCATTACGGTTCGAACACTCGAACACCTATACGGATTCTCCTGCACAATGGCAGATATGTAAATACGGCATTTACATACCATTTCTGACGCATTACGGTTCGAACACTCGAACACCTATACGGATTCTCCTGCACAGTGGCAGATATGTAAATACGGCGTTTACATACCATTTCTCACGCATTAAGGTTCGAACACTCGAACACCTATGCGGATTCTCCTGCACAGTGGCAGATATGTAAATACGGTGTTTACATACCATTTCTGACGCATTACGGTTCGAACACTCGAACACCTATACGGACTCTCCTGCACAGTGGCAGATATGTAAATACGGCGTTTACATACCATTTCTCTCGCATTAAGGTTTGAACACTCGAACAACTATGCGGATTCTCCGGCACAGTGGCAGATATGTAAATAGACGTTTACATACCATTTCTGACGCATTACGGTTCGAACACTCGAACAGCTCTACGGATTCTCCTGCACAGTGGCAGATATGTAAATACGGCGTTTACATACCATTTCTGACGCATTACGGTTCGAACACTCGAACAGCTATACGGATTCTCCTGCACAGTGGCAGATATGTAAATACGGCGTTTACATACCATTTCTGACGCGTTACGGTTCGAACACTCGAACACCTATGCGGATTCTCCTGCATAGTGGCAGATATTTAAATACGGCGTTTACATACCATTTCTGACGCATTACGGTTCGAACACTCGAACACCTATGCGGATTCTCTTGCACAGTGGCAGATATGTAAATACGGCGTTTACATACCATTTCTCACGCATTAGGGTTCGAACACTCGAACACCTATACGGATTCTCTTGCACAGTGGCAGATATGTAAATACGGCGTTTACATACCATTTCTCACGCATTAAGGTTCGAACACTCGAACACCTATGCGGATTCTCCTGCACAGTGGCAGATATGTAAATACGGTGTTTACATACCATTTCTAACGCATTACGGTTCGAACACTCGAACACCTATACGGACTCTCCTGCACAGTGGCAGATATGTAAATACGGCGTTTACATACAATTTCTGACGCATTACGGTTCGAACACTCGAACAGCTATACGGATTCTCCTGCACAGTGGCAGATATGTAAATACGGCGTTTACATACCATTTCTGACGCATTACGGTTCGAACACTCGAACACCTATACGGATTCTCCTGCACAATGGCAGATATGTAAATACGGCATTTACATACCATTTCTGACGCATTACGGTTCGAACACTCGAACACCTATACGGATTCTCCTGCACAGTGGCAAATATGTAAATACGGCGTTTACATACCATTTCTCACGCATTAAGGTTCGAACACTCGAACACCTATGCGGATTCTCCTGCACAGTGGCAGATATGTAAATACGGCGTTTACAAACCATTTCTCACGCATTAGGGTTCGAACACTCGAACACCTATACGGATTCTCCTGTACAGTGGCAGATATGTAAATACGGCGTTTACATACCATTTCTGACGCGTTACGGTTCGAACACTCGAACACCTATGCGGATTCTCCTGCATAGTGGCAGATATTTAAATACGGCGTTTACATACCATTTCTGACGCATTACGGTTCGAACACTCGAACACCTATGCGGATTCTCTTGCACAGTGGCAGATATGTAAATACGGCGTTTACATACCATTTCTCACGCATTAGGGTTCGAACACTCGAACACCTATACGGATTCTCCTGCACAGTGGCAGATATGTAAATACGGCGTTTACATACCATTTCTCACGCATTAAGGTTCGAACACTCGAACACCTATGCGGATTCTCCTGCACAGTGGCAGATATGTAAATACGGTGTTTACATACCATTTCTGACGCATTACGGTTCGAACACTCGAACACCTATACGGACTCTCCTGCACAGTGGCAGATATGTAAATACGGCGTTTACATACCATTTCTCACGCATTAAGGTTCGAACACTCGAACACCTATGCGGATTCTCCGGCACAGTGGAAGATATGTAAATAGACGTTTACATACCATTTCTCACGCATTAGGGTTCGAACACTCGAACACCTATACGGATTCTCCTGCACAGTGGCAGATACGTAAATACGGCGTTTACATACCATTTCTGACGCATTACGGTTCGAACACTCGAACAGCTATACGGATTCTCCTGCACAGTGGCAGATATGTAAATACGGCGTTTACATACCATTTCTGACGCGTTACGGTTCGAACACTCGAACACCTATGCGGATTCTCCTGCATAGTGGCAGATATTTAAATACGGCGTTTACATACCATTTCTGACGCATTAAGGTTCGAACACTCGAACACCTATGCGGATTCTCCTGCACAGTGGCAGATATGTAAATACGGTGTTTACATACCATTTCTAACGCATTACGGTTCGAACACTCGAACACCTATACGGACTCTCCTGCACAGTGGCAGATATGTAAATACGGCGTTTACATACAATTTCTGACGCATTACGGTTCGAACACTCGAACAGCTATACGGATTCTCCTGCACAGTGGCAGATATGTAAATACGGCGTTTACATACCATTTCTGACGCATTACGGTTCGAACACTCGAACACCTATACGGATTCTCCTGCACAATGGCAGATATGTAAATACGGCATTTACATACCATTTCTGACGCATTACGGTTCGAACACTCGAACACCTATACGGATTCTCCTGCACAGTGCCAGATATGTAAATACGGCGTTTACATACCATTTCTCACGCATTAAGGTTCGAACACTCGAACACCTATGCGGATTCTCCTGCACAGTGGCAGATATGTAAATACGGCGTTTACAAACCATTTCTCACGCATTAGGGTTCGAACACTCGAACACCTATACGGATTCTCCTGCACAGTGGCAGATATGTAAATACGGCGTTTACATACCATTTCTGACGCGTTACGGTTCGAACACTCGAACACCTATGCGGATTCTCCTGCATAGTGGCAGATATTTAAATACGGCGTTTACATACCATTTCTGACGCGTTACGGTTCGAACACTCGAACACCTATGCGGATTCTCTTGCACAGTGGCAGATATGTAAATACGGCGTTTACATACCATTTCTCTCGCATTAGGGTTCGAACACTCGAACACCTATACGGATTCTCCTGCACAGTGGCAGATATGTAAATACGGCGTTTACATACCATTTCTTACGCATTAAGGTTCGAACACTCGAACACCTATGCGGATTATCCTGCACAGTGGCAGATATGTAAATACGGTGTTTACATACCATTTCTGACGCATTACGGTTCGAACACTCGAACACCTATACGGACTCTCCTGCACAGTGGCAGATATGTAAATACGGCGTTTACATACCATTTCTCACGCATTAAGGTTTGAACACTCGAACACCTATGCGGATTCTCCGGCACAGTGGCAGATATGTAAATAGACGTTTACATACCATTTCTGACGCATTACGGTTCGAACACTCGAACAGCTATACGGATTCTCCTGCACAGTGGCAGATATGAAAATACGGCGTTTACATACCATTTCTGACGCATTACGGTTCGAACACTCGAACACCTATGCGGATTCTCCTGCACAGTGGCAGATATGTAAATACGGCGTTTACATACCATTTCTGACGCATTATGGTTCGAACACTCGAACACCTATGCGGATTCTCTTGCACAGTGGCAGATATGTAAATATGGCGTTTACATACCATTTCTCACGCATTAGGGTTCGAACAGTCGAACACCTATGCGGATTCTCCTGCACAGTGGCAGATATGTAAATACGACGTTTGCATACCATTTCTGACGCATTACGGTTCGAACACTCGAACAGCTATACGGATTCTCCTGTACAGTGGCAGATATGTAAATACGGCATTTACATACCATTTCTGACGCATTACGGTTCGAACACTCGAACACCTATACGGATTCTACTGCACAGTGGCAGATATGTAAATACGGCGTTTACATACCATTTCTCACGCATGAAGGTTCGAACACTCGAACACTTATGCGGATTCTCCTGCACAGTGGCAGATATGTAAATACGGCGTTTACATACAATTTCTGACGCATTACGGTTCGAACACTCGAACAGCTATACGGATTCTCCTGCACAGTGGCAGATTTGTAAATACGGCGTTTACATACCATTTCTGACGCATTACGGTTCGAACACTCGAACACCTATACGGATTCTCCTGCACAATGGCAGATATGTAAATACGGCATTTACATACCATTTCTGACGCATTACGGTTCGAACACTCGAACACCTATACGAATTCTCCTGCACAGTGGCAGATATGTAAATACGGCGTTTACATACCATTTCTCACGCATTAAGATTCGAACACTCGAACACCTATGCGGATTCTCCTGCACAGTGGCAGATATGTAAATACGGCGTTTACAAACCATTTCTCACGCATTAGGGTTCGAACACTCGAACACCTATACGGATTCTCCTGCACAGTGGCAGATATGTAAATACGGCGTTTACATACCATTTCTGACGCATTACGGTTCGAACACTCGAACAGCTATACGGATTCTCCTGCACAGTGGCAGATATGTAAATACGGCGTTTACATACCATTTCTGACGCGTTACGGTTCGAACACTCGAACACCTATGCGGATTCTCCTGCATAGTGGCAGATATTTAAATACGGCGTTTACATACCATTTCTGACGCATTACGGTTCGAACACTCGAACACCTATGCGGATTCTCTTGCACAGTGGCAGATATGTAAATACGGCGTTTACATACCATTTCTCACGCATTAGGGTTCGAACACTCGAACACCTATACGGATTCTCCTGCACAGTGGCAGATATGTAAATACGGCGTTTACATACCATTTCTCACGCATTAAGGTTCGAACACTCGAACACCTATGCGGATTCTCCTGCACAGTGGCAGATATGTAAATACGGTGTTTACATACCATTTCTAACGCATTACGGTTCGAACACTCGAACACCTATACGGACTCTCCTCCACAGTGGCAGATATGTAAATACGGCGTTTACATACCATTTCTCACGCATTAAGGTTTGAACACTCGAACAGCTATACGGATTCTCCGGCACAGTGGCAGATATGTAAATAGACGTTTACATACCATTTCTGACGCATTACGGTTCGAACACTCGAACAGCTATACGGATTCTCCTGCACAGTGGCAGATATGTAAATACGGCGTTTACATACCATTTCTGACGCATTACGGTTCGAACACTCGAACACCTATGCGGATTCTCCTGCACAGTGGCAGATATGTAAATACGGCGTTTACATACCATTTCTGACGCATTACGGTTCGAACACTCGAACACCTATGCGGATTCTCTTGCACAGTGGCAGATATGTAAATACGGCGTTTACATACCATTTCTCACGCATTAGGGTTCGAACAGTCGAACACCTATGCGGATTCTCCTGCACAGTGGCAGATATGTAAATACGACGTTTACATACCATTTCTGACGCATTACGGTTCGAACACTCGAACAGCTATACGGATTCTCCTGCACAGTGGCAGATATGTAAATACGGCATTTACATACCATTTCTGACGCATTACGGTTCGAACACTCGAACACCTATACGGATTCTACGGCACAGTGGCAGATATGTAAATACGGCGTTTACATACCATTTCTCACGCATGAAGGTTCGAACACTCGAACACTTATGCGGATTCTCCTGCACAGTGGCAGATATGTAAATACGGCGTTTACATACAATTTCTGACGCATTACGGTTCGAACACTCGAACAGCTATACGGATTCTCCTGCACAGTGGCAGATATGTAAATACGGCGTTTACATACCATTTCTGATGCATTACGTTTCGAACACTCGAACACCTATACGGATTCTCCTGCACAGTGGCAGATATGTAAATACGGCGTTTACATACCATTTCTGACGCATTACGGTTCGAACACTCGAACACCTATACGGATTCTCCTGCACAGTGGCAGATATGTAAATACGGCGTTTACATACCATTTCTCACGCATTAAGGTTCGAACACTCGAACACCTATGCGGATTCTCCTGCACAGTGGCAGATATGTAAATACGGCGTTTACAAACCATTTCTCACGCATTAGGGATCGAACACTCGAACACCTATACGGATTCTCCTGCACATTGGCAGATATGTAAATACGGCGTTTACATACCATTTCTGACGCATTACGGTTCGAACACTCGAACAGCTATACGGATTCTCCTGCACAGTGGCAGATATGTAAATACGGCGTTTACATACCATTTCTGACGCGTTACGGTTCGAACACTCGAACACCTATGCGGATTCTCCTGCATAGTGGCAGATATTTAAATACGGCGTTTGCATACCATTTCTGACGCATTACGGTTCGAACACTCGAACACTTATGCGGATTCTATTGCACAGTGGCAGATATGTAAATACGGCGTTTACATACCATTTCTCACACATTAGGGTTCGAACACTCGAACACCTATACGGACTCTCCTGCACAGTGGCAGATATGTAAATACGGCGTTTACATACCATTTCTCACGCATTAAGGTTCGAACACTCGAACACCTATGCGGATTCTCTGGCACAGTGGCAGATATGTAAATAGACGTTTACATACCATTTCTGACGCATTACGGTTCGAACACTCGAACAGCTATACGGATTCTCCTGCACAGTGGCAGATATGTAAATACGGCGTTTACATACCATTTCTGACGCATTACGGTTCGAACACTCGAACACCTATGCGGATTCTCCTGCACAGTGGCAGATATGTAAATACGGCGTTTACATACCATTTCTGACGCATTACGGTTCGAACACTCGAACACCTATGCGGATTCTCTTGCACAGTGGCAGACATGTAAATACGGCGTTTACATACCATTTCTCACGCATTAGGGTTCGAACAGTCGAACACCTATGCGGATTCTCCTGCACAGTGGCAGATATGTAAATACGACGTTTACATACCATTTCTGACGCATTACGGTTCGAACACTCGAACAGCTATACGGATTCTCCTGTACAGTGGCAGATATGTAAATACGGCATTTACATACCATTTCTGACGCATTACGGTTCGAACACTCGAACACCTATACGGATTCTACTGCACAGTGGCAGATATGTAAATACGGCGTTTACATACCATTTCTCACGCATTAAGGTTCGAACACTCGAACACTTATGCGGATTCTCCTGCACAGTGGCAGATATGTAAATACGGCGTTTACATACAATTTCTGACGCATTACGGTTCGAACACTCGAACAGCTATACGGATTCTCCTGCACAGTGGCAGATATGTAAATACGGCGTTTACATACCATTTCTGACGCATTACGGTTCGAACACTCGATCACCTATACGGATTCTCCTGCACAATGGCAGATATGTAAATACGGCATTTACATACCATTTCTGACGCATTACGGTTCGAACACTCGAACACCTATACGGATTCTCCTGCACAGTGGCAGATATGTAAATACGGCGTTTACATACCATTTCTCACGCATTAAGGTTCGAACACTCGAACACCTATGCGGATTCTCCTGCACAGTGGCAGATATGTAAATACGGCGTTTACAAACCATTTCTCACGCATTAGGGTTCGAACACTCGAACACCTATACGGATTCTCCTGCACAGTGGCAGATATGTAAATACGGCGTTTACATACCATTTCTGACGCATTACGGTTCGAACACTCGAACAGCTATACGGATTCTCCTGCACAGTGGCAGATATGTAAATACGGCGTTTACATACCATTTCTGACGCGTTACGGTTCGAACACTCGAACACCTATGCGGATTCTCCTGCATAGTGGCAGATATTTAAATACGGCGTTTACATACCATTTCTGACGCATTACGGTTCGAACACTCGAACACATATGCGGATTCTCTTGCACAGTGGCAGATATGTAAATACGGCGTTTACATACCATTTCTCACGCATTAGGGTTCGAACACTCGAACACCTATACGGATTCTCCTGCACAGTGGCAGATATGTAAATACGGCGTTTACATACCATTTCTGACGCATTACGGTTCGAACACTCGAACACCTATACGGATTCTCCTGCACAGTGGCAGATATGTAAATACGGCGTTTACATACCATTTCTGACGCATTACGGTTTGAACACTCGAACACCTATACGGATTCTCCTGCACAGTGGCAGATATGTAAATACGGCGTTTACATACCATTTCTCACGCATTAAGGTTCGAACACTCGAACACCTATGCGGATTCTCCTGCACAGTGGCAGATATGTAAATACGGCGTTTACAAACCATTTCTCACGCATTAGGGTTCGAACACTCGAACACCTATACGGATTCTCCTGCACAGTGGCAGATATGTAAATACGGCGTTTACATACCATTTCTGACGCATTACGGTTCGAACACTCGAACACCTATGCGGATTCTCCTGCACAGTGGCAGATATGTAAATACGGCGTTTACATACCATTTCTGACGCATTACGGTTCGAACACTCGAACACCTATGCGGATTCTCTTGCACAGTGGCAGATATGTAAATACGGCGTTTACATACCATTTCTCACGCATTAGGGTTCGAACAATCGAACACCTATGCGGATTCTCCTGCACAGTGGCAGATATGTAAATACGACGTTTACATACCATTTCTGACGCATTACGGTTCGAACACTCGAACAGCTATACGGATTCTCCTGCACAGTGGCAGATATGTAAATACGGCATTTACATACCATTTCTGACGCATTACGGTTCGAACACTCGAACACCTATACGGATTCTACGGCACACTGGCAGATATGTAAATACGGCGTTTACATACCATTTCTCACGCATGAAGGTTCGAACACTCGAACACTTATGCGGATTCTCCTGCACAGTGGCAGATATGTAAATACGGCGTTTACATACAATTTCTGACGCATTACGGTTCGAACATTCGAACAGCTATACGGATTCTCCTGCACAGCGGCAGATATGTAAATACGGCGTTTACATACCATTTCTGACGCATTACGGTTCGAACACTCGAACACCTATACGGATTCTCCTGCACAGTGGCAGATATGTAAATACGGCGTTTACATACCATTTCTGACGCATTACGGTTCGAACACTCGAACACCTATACGGATTCTCCTGCACAGTGGCAGATATGTAAATACGGCGTTTACATACCATTTCTCACGCATTAAGGTTCGAACACTCGAACACCTATGCGGATTCTCCTGCACAGTGGCAGATATGTAAATACGGCGTTTACAAACCATTTCTCACGCATTAGGGATCGAACACTCGAACACCTATACGGATTCTCCTGCACATTGGCAGATATGTAAATACGGCGTTTACATACCATTTCTGACGCATTACGGTTCGAACACTCGAACAGCTATACGGATTCTGCTGCACAGTGGCAGATATGTAAATACGGCGTTTACATACCATTTCTGACGCGTTACGGTTCGAACACTCGAACACCTATGCGGATTCTCCTGCATAGTGGCAGATATTTAAATACGGCGTTTACATACCATTTCTGACACATTACGGTTCGAACACTCGAACACCTATGCGGATTCTATTGCACAGTGGCAGATATGTAAATACGGCGTTTACATACCATTTCACACGCATTAGGGTTCGAACACTCGAACACCTATACGGACTCTCCTGCACAGTGGCAGATATGTAAATACGGCGTTTACATACCATTTCTCACGCATTAAGGTTCGAACACTCGAACACCTATGCGGATTCTCCGGCACAGTGGCAGATATGTAAATAGACGTTTACATACCATTTCTGACGCATTACGGTTCGAACACTCGAACAGCTATACGGATTCTCCTGCACAGTGGCAGATATGTAAATACGGCGTTTACATACCATTTCTGACGCATTACGGTTCGAACACTCGAACACCTATGCGGATTCTCCTGCACAGTGGCAGATATGTAAATACGGCGTTTACATACCATTTCTGACGCATTACGGTTCGAACACTCGAACACCTATGCGAATTCTCTTGCACAGTGGCAGACATGTAAATACGGCGTTTACATACCATTTCTCACGTATTAGGGTTCGAACAGTCGAACACCTATGCGGATTCTCCTGCACAGTGGCAGATATGTAAATACGACGTTTACATACCATTTCTGACGCATTACGGTTCGAACACTCGAACAGCTATACGGATTCTCCTGTACAGTGGCAGATATGTAAATACGGCATTTACATACCATTTCTGACGCATTACGGTTCGAACACTCGAACACCTATACGGATTCTACGGCACACTGGCAGATATGTAAATACGGCGTTTACATACCATTTCTCACGCATGAAGGTTCGAACACTCGAACACTTATGCGGATTCTCCTACACAGTGGCAGATATGTAAATACGGCGTTTACATACAATTTCTGACGCATTACGGTTCGAACACTCGAACAGCTATACGGATTCTCCTGCACAGTGGCAGATATGTAAATACGGCGTTTACATACCATTTCTGACGCATTACGGTTCGAACACTCGAACACCTATACGGATTCTCCTCCACAATGGCAGATATGTAAATACGGCATTTACATACCATTTCTGACGCATTACGGTTCGAACACTCGAACACCTATACGGATTCTCCTGCACAGTGGCAGATATGTAAATACGGCGTTTACATACCATTTCTCACGCATTAAGGTTCGAACACTCGAACACCTATGCGGATTCTCCTGCACAGTGGCAGATTTGTAAATACGGCGTTTAGAAACCATTTCTCACGCATTAGGGTTCGAACACTCGAACACCTATACGGATTCTCCTGCACATTGGCAGATATGTAAATACGGCGTTTACATACCATTTCTGACGCATTACGGTTCGAACACTCGAACAGCTATACGGATTCTCCTGCACAGTGGCAGATATGTAAATACGGCGTTTACATACCATTTCTGACGCGTTACGGTTCGAACACTCGAACACCTATGCGGATTCTCCTGCATAGTGGCAGATATTTAAATACGGCGTTTACATACCATTTCTGACGCATTACGGTTCGAACACTCGAACACCTATGCGGATTCTCTTGCACAGTGGCAGATATGTAAATACGGCGTTTACATACCATTTCTCACGCATTAGGGTTCGAACACTCGAACACCTATACGGATTCTCCTGCACAGTGGCAGATACGTAAATACGGCGTTTACATACCATTTCTGACGCATTACGGTTCGAACACTCGAACAGCTATACGGATTCTCCTGCACAGTGGCAGATATGTAAATACGGCGTTTACATACCATTTCTGACGCGTCACGGTTCGAACACTCGAACACCTATGCGGATTCTCCTGCATAGTGGCAGATATTTAAATACGGCGTTTACATACCATTTCTGACGCATTACGGTTCGAACACTCGAACACCTATGCGGATTCTCCTGCACAGTGGCAGATATGTAAATACGGCGTTTACATACCATTTCTGACGCATTACGGTTCGAACACTCGAACACCTATGCGGATTCTCTTGCACAGTGGCAGATATGTAAATACGGCATTTACATACCATTTCTCACGCATTAGGGTTCGAACAGTCGAACACCTATGCGGATTCTCCTGCACAGTGGCAGATATGTAAATACGACGTTTACATACCATTTCTGACGCATTACGGTTCGAACACTCGAACAGCTATACGGATTCTCCTGCACAGTGGCAGATATGTAAATACGGCATTTACATACCATTTCTGACGCATTACGGTTCGAACACTCGAACACCTATACGGATTCTACTGCACAGTGGCAGATATGTAAATACGGCGTTTACATACCATTTCTCACGCATGAAGGTTCGAACACTCGAACACTTATGCGGATTCTCCTACACAGTGGCAGATATGTAAATACGGCGTTTACATACAATTTCTGACGCATTACGGTTCGAACACTCGAACAGCTATACGGATTCTCCTGCACAGTGGCAGATATGTAAATACGGCGTTTACATACCATTTCTGACGCATTACGGTTCGAACACTCGAACACCTATACGGATTCTCCTACACAGTGGCAGATATGTAAATACGGCGTTTACATACCATTTCTGACGCATTACGGTTCGAACACTCGAACACCTATACGGATTCTCCTGCACAGTGGCAGATTTGTAAATACGGCGTTTACATACCATTTCTCACGCATTAAGGTTCGAACACTCGAACACCTATGCGGATTCTCCTGCACAGTGGCAGATATGTAAATACGGCGTTTACAAACCATTTCTCACGCATTAGGGTTCGAACACTCGAACACCTATACGGATTCTCCTGCACATTGGCAGATATGTAAATACGGCGTTTACATACCATTTCTGACGCATTACGGTTCGAACACTCGAACAGCTATACGGATTCTCCTGCACATGTGCAGATATGTAAATACGGCGTTTACATACCATTTCTGACGCGTTACGGTTCGAACACTTGAACACCTATGCGGATTCTCCTGCACAGTGGCAGATATTTAAATACGGCGTTTACATACCATTTCTGACGCATTACGGTTCGAACACTCGAACACCTATGCAGATTCTCTTGCACAGTGGCAGATATGTAAATACGGCGTTTACATACCATTTCTCACGGATTAGGGTTCGAACACTCGAACACCTATACGGATTCTCCTGCACAGTGGCAGATACGTAAATACGGCGTTTACATACCATTTCTGACGCATTAGGGTTCGAACACTCGAACAGCTATACGGATTCTCCTGCACAGTGGCAGATATGTAAATACGGCGTTTACATACCATTTCTGACGCATTACGGTTCGAACACTCGAACACCTATGCGGATTCTTCTGCATAGTGGCAGATATTTAAATACGGCGTTTACATACCATTTCTGACGCATTACGGTTCGAACACTCGAACACCTATGCGGATTCTCCTGCACAGTGGCAGATATGTAAATACGGCGTTTACATACCATTTCTGACGCATTACGGTTCGAACACTCGAACACCTATGCGGATTCTCTTGCACAGTGGCAGATATGTAAATACGGCATTTACATACCATTTCTCACGCATTAGGGTTCGAACAGTCGAACACCTATGCGGATTCTCCTGCACAGTGGCAGATATGTAAATACGACGTTTACATACCATTTCTGACGCATTACGGTACGAACACTCGAACACCTATGCGGATTCTTCTGCATAGTGGCAGATATTTAAATACGGCGTTTACATACCATTTCTGACGCATTACGGTTCGAACACTCGAACACCTATGCGGATTCTCCTGCACAGTGGCAGATATGTAAATACGGCGTTTACATACCATTTCTGACGCATTACGGTTCGAACACTCGAACACCTATGCGGATTCTCTTGCACAGTGGCAGATATGTAAATACGGCATTTACATACCATTTCTCACGCATTAGGGTTCGAACAGTCGAACACCTATGCGGATTCTCCTGCACAGTGGCAGATATGTAAATACGACGTTTACATACCATTTCTGACGCATTACGGTACGAACACTCGAACACCTATACGGATTCTCCTGCACAGTGGCAGATATGTAAATACGGCGTTTACATACCATTTCTGACGCATTACGGTTCGAACATTCGAACACCTATACGGATTCTCCTGCACAGTGGCAGATATGTAAATACGGCGTTTACAAACCATTTCTCACGCATTAGGGTTCGAACACTCGAACACCTATACGGATTCTCCTGCACATTGGCAGATATGTAAATACGGCGTTTACATACCATTTCTGACGCATTACGGTTCGAACACTCGAACACCTATGCGGATTCTCCTGCACAGTGGCAGATATGTAAATACGGCGTTTACATACCATTTCTGACGCGTTACGGTTCGAACACTCGAACACCTATGCGGATTCTCCTGCATAGTAGCAGATATTTAAATACGGCGTTTACATACCATTTCTGACGCATTACGGTTCGAACACTCGAACACCTATGCGGATTCTCTTGCACAGTGGCAGATATGTAAATACGGCGTTTACATACCATTTCTCACGCATTAGGGTTCGAACACTCGAATACCTATACGGATTCTCCGGCACAGTGGCAGATATGTAAATACGGCGTTTACATACCATTTCTGACGCATTACGGTTCGAACACTCGAACAGCTATACGGATTCTACTGCACAGTGGCAGATATGTAAATACGGCGTTTACATACAATTTCTGACGCGTTACGGTACGAACACTCGAACACCTATGCGGATTCTCCTGCATAGTGGCAGATATTTAAATACGGCGTTTACATACAATTTCTGACGCATTACGGTTCGAACACTCGAACACCTATGCAGATTCTCTTGCACAGTGGCAGATATGTAAATACGGCGTTTACATACCATTTCTCACGGATTAGGGTTCGAACACTCGAACACCTATACGGATTCTCCTGCACAGTGGCAGATACGTAAATACGGCGTTTACATACCATTTCTGACGCATTAGGGTTCGAACACTCGAACAGCTATACGGATTCTCCTGCACAGTGGCAGATATGTAAATACGGCGTTTACATACCATTTCTGACGCATTACGGTTCGAACACTCGAACACCTATGCGGATTCTTCTGCATAGTGGCAGATATTTAAATACGGCGTTTACATACCATTTCTGACGCATTACGGTTCGAACACTCGAACACCTATGCGGATTCTCCTGCACAGTGGCAGATATGTAAATACGGCGTTTACATACCATTTCTGACGCATTACGGTTCGAACACTCGAACACCTATGCGGATTCTCTTGCACAGTGGCAGATATGTAAATACGGCATTTACATACCATTTCTCACGCATTAGGGTTCGAACAGTCGAACACCTATGCGGATTCTCCTGCACAGTGGCAGATATGTAAATACGACGTTTACATACCATTTCTGACGCATTACGGTACGAACACTCGAACACCTATGCGGATTCTCCGGCACAGTGGCAGATATTTAAATACGGCGTTTACATACCATTTCTGACGCATTACGGTTCGAACACTCGAACACCTATGCGGATTCTCCTGCACAGTGGCAGATATGTAAATACGGCGTTTACATACCATTTCTGACGCATTACGGTTCGAACACTCGAACACCTATGCGGATTCTCTTGCACAGTGGCAGATATGTAAATACGGCATTTACATACCATTTCTCACGCATTAGGGTTCGAACAGTCGAACACCTATGCGGATTCTCCTGCACAGTGGCAGATATGTAAATACGGCGTTTACATACCATTTCTGACGCATTACGGTTCGAACACTCGAACACCTATGCGGATTCTCTTGCACAGTGGCAGATATGTAAATACGGCGTTTACATACCATTTCTCACGCATTAGGGTTCGAACAGTCGAACACCTATGCGGATTCTCCTGCACAGTGGCAGATATGTAAATACGACGTTTACATACCATTTCTGACGCATTACGGTTCGAACACTCGAACAGCTATACGGATTCTCCTGCACAGTGGCAGATATGTAAATACGGCATTTACATACCATTTCTGACGCATTACGGTTCGAACACTCGAACACCTATACGGATTCTACTGCACAGTGGCAGATATGTAAATACGGCGTTTACATACCATTTCTCACGCTTGAAGGTTCGAACACTCGAACACTTATGCGGATTCTCCTGCACAGTGGCAGATATGTAAATACGGCGTTTACATACAATTTCTGACGCATTGCGGTTCGAACACTCGAACAGCTATACGGATTCTCCTGCACAGTGGCAGATATGTAAATACGGCGTTTACATACCATTTCTGACGCATTACGGTTCGAACACTCGAACACCTATACGGATTCTCCTGCACAGTGGCAGATATGTAAATACGGCGTTTACATACCATTTCTGACGCATTACGGTTCGAACACTCGAACACCTATACGGATTCTCCTGCACAGTGGCAGATATGTAAATACGGCGTTTACATACCATTTCTCACGCATTAAGGTTCGAACACTCGAACACCTATGCGGATTCTCCTGCACAGTGGCAGATATGTAAATACGGCGTTTACAAACCATTTCTCACGCATTAGGGTTCGAACACTCGAACACCTATACGGATTCTCCTGCACATTGGCAGATATGTAAATACGGCGTTTACATACCATTTCTGACGCATTACGGTTCGAACACTCGAACAGCTATACGGATTCTCCTGCACAGTGGCAGATATGTAAATACAGCGTTTACATACCATTTCTGACGCGTTACGGTTCGAACACTCGAACACCTATGCGGATTCTCCTGCATAGTAGCAGATATTTAAATACGGCGTTTACATACCATTTCTGACGCATTACGGTTCGAACACTCGAACACCTATGCGGATTCTCTTGCACAGTGGCAGATATGTAAATACGGCGTTTACATACCATTTCTCACGCATTAGGGTTCGAACACTCGAATACCTATACGGATTCTCCTGCACAGTGGCAGATATGTAAATACGGC
Source organism: Camellia sinensis (assembly GCF_055761805.1). Taxonomy (NCBI): domain Eukaryota; kingdom Viridiplantae; phylum Streptophyta; class Magnoliopsida; order Ericales; family Theaceae; genus Camellia; species Camellia sinensis. The sequence goes on from NC_138965.1 coordinate 51,600,864, forward strand.
GTTTACATACCATTTCTGACGCATTACGGTTCGAACACTCGAACAGCTATACGGATTCTCCTGCACAGTGGCAGATATGTAAATACGACGTTTACATACCATTTCTGACGCATTACGGTTCGAACACTCGAACAGCTATACGGATTCTCCTGCACAGTGGCAGATATGTAAATACGGCATTTACATACCATTTCTGACGCATTACGGTTCGAACACTCGAACACCTATACGGATTCTACTGCACAGTGGCAGATATGTAAATACGGCGTTTACATACCATTTCTCACGCATGAAGGTTCGAACACTCGAACACTTATGCGGATTCTCCTGCACAGTGGCAGATATGTAAATACGGCGTTTACATACAATTTCTGACGCATTACGGTTCGAACAATCGAACAGCTATACGGATTCTCCTGCACAGTGGCAGATATGTAAATACGGCGTTTACATACCATTTCTGACGCATTACGGTTCGAACACTCGAACACCTATACGGATTCTCCTGCACAGTGGCAGATATGTAAATACGGCGTTTACATACCATTTCTGACGCATTACGGTTCGAACACTCGAACACCTATACGGATTCTCCTGCACATTGGCAGATATGTAAATACGGCGTTTACATACCATTTCTCACGCATTAAGGTTCGAACACTCGAACACCTATGCGGATTCTCCTGCACAGTGGCAGATATGTAAATACGGCGTTTACAAACCATTTCTCACGCATTAGGGTTCGAACACTCGAACACCTATACGGATTCTCCTGCACATTGGCAGATATGTAAATACGGCGTTTACATACCATTTCTGACGCATTACGGTTCGAACACTCGAACAGCTATACGGATTCTCCTGCACAGTGGCAGATATGTAAATACGGCGTTTACATACCATTTCTGACGCGTTACGGTTCGAACACTCGAACACCTATGCGGATTCTCCTGCATAGTGGCAGATATTTAAATACGGCGTTTACATACCATTTCTGACGCATTACGGTTCGAACACTCGAACACCTATGCGGATTCTCTTGCACAGTGGCAGATATGTTAATACGGCGTTTACATACCATTTCTCACGCATTAGGGTTCGAACACTCGAACAGCTATACGGATACTCCTGCACAGTGACAGATATGTAAATACGGCGTTTACATACCATTTCTGACGCATTACGGTTCGAACACTCGAACAGCTATACGGATTCTCCTGCACAGTGGCAGATATGTAAATACGGCGTTTACATACCATTTCTGACGCGTTACGGTTCGAACACTCGAACACCTATGCGGATTGTCCTGCACAGTGGCAGATATGTAAATACGGCGTTTACATACCATTTCTGACGCATTACGGTTCGAACACTCGAACACCTATGCGGATTCTCTTGCACAGTGGCAGATATGTAAATACGGCGTTTACATACCATTTCTCACGCATTAGGGTTCGAACAGTCGAACACCTATGCGGATTCTCCTGCACAGTGGCAGATATGTAAATACGACGTTTACATACCATTTCTGACGCATTACGGTTCGAACACCCGAACAGCTATACGGATTCTCCTGCACAGTGGCAGATATGTAAATACGGCATTTACATACCATTTCTGACGCATTACGGTTCGAACACTCGAACACCTATACGGATTCTACTGCACAGTGGCAGATATGTAAATACGGCGTTTACATACCATTTCTCACGCATGAAGGTTCGAACACTCGAACACTTATGCGGATTCTCCTGCACAGTGGCAGATATGTAAATACGGCGTTTACATACAATTTCTGACGCATTACGGTTCGAACACTCGAACAGCTATACGGATTCTCCTGCACAGTGGCAGATATGTAAATACGGCGTTTACATACCATTTCTGACGCATTACGGTTCGAACACTCGAACACCTATACGGATTCTCCTGCACAGTGGCAGATATGTAAATACGGCGTTTACATACCATTTCTGACGCATTACGGTTCGAACACTCGAACACCTATACGGATTCTCCTGCACAGTGGCAGATATGTAAATACAGCGTTTACATACCATTTCTCACGCATTAAGGTTCGAACACTCGAACACCTATGCGGATTCTCCTGCACAGTGGCAGATATGTAAATACGGCGTTTACAAACCATTTCTCACGCATTAGGGTTCGAACACTCGAACACCTATACGGATTCTCCTGCACATTGGCAGATATGTAAATACGGCGTTTACATACCATTTCTGACGCATTACGGTTCGAACACTCGAACAGCTATACGGATTCTCCTGCACAGTGGCAGATATGTAAATACGGCGTTTACATACCATTTCTGACGCGTTACGGTTCGAACACTCGAACACCTATGCGGATTCTCCTGCATAGTAGCAGATATTTAAATACGGCGTTTACATACCATTTCTGACGCATTACGGTTCGAACACTCGAACACCTATGCGGATTCTCTTGCACAGTGGCAGATATGTAAATACGGCGTTTACATACCATTTCTCACGCATTAGGGTTCGAACACTCGAATACCTATACGGATTCTCCGGCACAGTGGCAGATATGTAAATACGGCGTTTACATACCATTTCTGACGCATTACGGTTCGAACACTCGAACAGCTATACGGATTCTCCTGCACAGTGGCAGATATGTAAATACGGCGTTTACATACCATTTCTGACGCGTTACGGTACGAACACTCGAACACCTATGCGGATTCTCCTGCATAGTGGCAGATATTTAAATACGGCGTTTACATACCATTTCTGACGCATTACGGTTCGAACACTCGAACACCTATGCGGATTCTGCTGCACAGTGGCAGATATGTAAATACGGCGTTTACATACCATTTCTGACGCATTACGGTTCGAACACTCGAACACCTATGCGGATTCTCTTGCACAGTGGCAGATATGTAAATACGGCGTTTACATACCATTTCTCACGCAATAGGGTTCGAACACTCGAACACCTATGCGGATTCTCCTGCACAGTGGCAGATATGTAAATACGACGTTTACATACCATTTCTGACGCATTACGGTTCGAACACTGGAACAGCTATACGGATTCTCCTGCACAGTGGCAGATATATAAATACGGCATTTACATACCTTTTCTGACGCATTACGGTTCGAACACTCGAACACCTATACGGATTCTACTGCACAGTGGCAGATATGTAAATACGGCGTTTACATACCATTTCTCACGCATGAAGGTTCGAACACTCGAACACTTATGCGGATTCTCCTGCACAGTGGCAGATATGTAAATACGGCGTTTACATACAATTTCTGACGCATTACGGTTCGAACACTCGAACAGCTATACGGATTCTCGTGCACAGTGGCAGATATGTAAATACGGCGTTTACATACCATTTCTGACGCATTACGGTTCGAACACTCGAACACCTATACGGATTCTCCTGCACAGTGGCAGATATGTAAATACGGCGTTTACATACCATTTCTGACGCATTACGGTTCGAACACTCGAACACCTATACGGATTCTCCTGCACGGTGGCAGATATGTAAATACGGCGTTTACATACCATTTCTCACGCATTAAGGTTGAACACTCGAACACCTATGCGGATTCTCCTGCACAGTGGCAGATATGTAAATACGGCGTTTACAAACCATTTCTCACGCATTAGGGTTCGAACACTCGAACACCTATACGGATTCTCCTGCACATTGGCAGATATGTAAATACGGCGTTTACATACCATTTCTGACGCATTACGGTTCGAACACTCGAACAGCTATACGGATTCTCCTGCACAGTGGCAGATATGTAAATACGGCGTTTACATACCATTTCTGACGCGTTACGGTTCGAACACTCGAACACCTATGCGGATTCTCCTACATAGTGGCAGATATTTAAATACGGCGTTTACATACCATTTCTGACGCATTACGGTTCGAACACTCGAACACCTATGCGGATTCTCTTGCACAGTGGCAGATATGTAAATACGGCGTTTACATACCATTTCTCACGCATTAGGGTTCGAACACTCGAACACCTATACGGATTCTCCTGCACAGTGGCAGATATGTAAATACGGCGTTTACATACCATTTCTGACGCATTACGGTCCGGACACTCGAACAGCTATACGGATTCTCCTGCACAGTGGCAGATATGTAAATACGGCGTTTACATACCATTTCTGACTCGTTACGGTTCGAACACTCGAACACCTATGCGGATTCTCCTGCATAGTGGCAGATATTTAAATACGGCGTTTACATACCATTTCTGACGCATTACGGTTCGAACACTCGAACACCTATGCGGATTCTCCTGCACAGTGGCAGATATGTAAATACGGCGTTTACATACCATTTCTGACGCATTACGGTTCGAACACTCGAACACCTATGCGGATTCTCTTGCACAGTGGCAGATATGTAAATACGGCGTTTACATACCATTTCTCACGCATTAGGGTTCGAACAGTCGAACACCTATGCGGATTCTCCTGCACAGTGGCAGATATGTAAATACGACGTTTACATACCATTTCTGACGCATTACGGTTCGAACACTCGAACAGCTATACGGATTCTCCTGCACAGTGGCAGATATGTAAATACGGCGTTTACATACCATTTCTGACGCATTACGGTTCGAACACTCGAACACCTATACGGATTCTACTGCACAGTGACAGATATGTAAATACGGCGTTTACATACCATTTCTCACGCATGAAGGTTCGAACACTCGAACACTTATGCGGATTCTCCTGCACAGTGGCAGATATGTAAATACGGCGTTTACATACAATTTCTGACGCATTACGGTTCGAACACTCGAACAGCTATACGGATTCTCCTGCACAGTGGCAGATATGTAAATACGGCGTTTACATACCATTTCTGACGCATTACGGTTCGAACACTCGAACACCTATACGGATTCTCCTGCACAGTGGCAGATATGTAAATACGGCGTTTACATACCATTTCTGACGCATTACGGTTTGAACACTCGAACACCTATACGGATTCTCCTGCACAGTGGCAGATATGTAAATACGACGTTTACATACCACTTCTCACGCATTAAGGTTCGAACACTCGAACACCTATGCGGATTCTCCTGCACAGTGGCAGATATGTAAATACGGCGTTTACAAACCATTTCTCACGCATTAGGGTTCGAACACTCGAACACCTATACGGATTCTCCTGCACAGTGGCAGATATGTAAATACGGCGTTTACATACCATTTCTGACGCATTACGGTTCGAACACTCGAACAGCTATACGGATTCTCCTGCACAGTGGCAGATATGTAAATACGGCGTTTACATACCATTTCTGACGCGTTACGGTTCGAACACTCGAACACCTATGCGGATTCTCCTGCATAGTGGCAGATATTTAAATACGGCGTTTACATACCATTTCTGACGCATTACGGTTCGAACACTCGAACACCTATGCGGATTCTCTTGCACAGTGGCAGATATGTAAATACGGCGTTTACATATCATTTCTCACGCATTAGGGTTCGAACACTCGAACACCTATACGGATTCTCCTGCACAGTGGCAGATATGTAAATACGATGTTTACATACCGTTTCTCACGCATTAAGGTTCGAACACTCGAACACCTATGCGGATTCTCCTGCACAGTGGCAGATATGTAAATACGGTGTTTACATACCATTTCTGACGCATTACGGTTCGAACACTCGAACACCTATACGGACTCTCCTGCACAGTGGCAGATATGTAAATACGGCGTTTACATACCATTTCTCACGCATTAAGGTTCGAACACTCGAACACCTATGCGGATTCTCCTGCACAGTGGCAGATTTCTAAATACGGCGTTTACATACCATTTCTCACGCATTAGGATTCGAACAATCGAACACCTATGCGGATTCTCTTGCACAGTGGCAGATATGTAAATACGGCGTTTACATACCATTTCTCACGCATTAGGGTTCGAACACTCGAACAGCTATACGGATTCTCCTGCACAGTGGCAGATATGTAAATACGGCGTTTACATACCATTTCTGACGCATTACGGTTCGAACACTCGAACAGCTATACGGATTCTCCTGCACAGTGGCAGATATGTAAATACGGCATTTACATACCATTTCTGACGCATTACGGTTCGAACACTCGAACACCTATACGGATTCTACTGCACAGTGGCAGATATGTAAATACGGCGTTTACATACCATTTCTCACGCATGAAGGTTCGAACACTCGAACACTTATGCGGATTCTCCTGCACAGTGGCAGATATGTAAATACGGCGTTTACATACAATTTCTGACGCATTACGGTTCGAACACTCGAACAGCTATACGGATTCTCCTGCACAGTGGCAGATATGTAAATACGGCGTTTACATACCATTTCTGACGCATTACGGTTCGAACACTCGAACACCTATACGGATTCTCCTGCACAAGGCAGATATGTAAATACGGCGTTTACATACCATTTCTGACGCATTACGGTTCGAACACTCGAACACCTATACGGATTCTCCTGCACAGTGGCAGATATGTAAATACGGCGTTTACATACCATTTCTCACGCATTAAGGTTCGAACACTCGAACACCTATGCGGATTCTCCTGCACAGTGGCAGATATGTAAATACGGCGTTTACAAACCATTTCTCACGCATTAGGGTTCGAACACTCGAACACCTATACGGATTCTCCTACACATTGGCAGATATGTAAATACGGCGTTTACATACCATTTCTGACGCATTACGGTTCGAACACTCGAACAGCTATACGGATTCTCCTGCACAGTGGCAGATATGTAAATACGGCGTTTACATACCATTTCTGACGCGTTACGGTTCGAACACTCGAACACCTATGCGGATTCTCCTGCATAGTGGCAGATATTTAAATACGGCGTTTACATACCATTTCTGACGCATTACGGTTCGAACACTCGAACACCTATGCGGATTCTCTTGCACAGTGGCAGATATGTAAATACGGCGTTTACATATCATTTCTCACGCATTAGGGTTCGAACACTCGAACACCTATACGGATTCTCCTGCACAGTGGCAGATATGTAAATACGATGTTTACATACCGTTTCTCACGCATTAAGGTTCGAACACTCGAACACCTATGCGGATTCTCCTGCACAGTGGCAGATATGTAAATACGGTGTTTACATACCATTTCTGACGCATTACGGTTCGAACACTCGAACACCTATACGGACTCTCCTGCACAGTGGCAGATATGTAAATACGGCGTTTACATACCATTTCTCACGCATTAAGGTTCGAACACTCGAACACCTATGCGGATTCTCCTGCACAGTGGCAGATTTCTAAATACGGCGTTTACATACCATTTCTCACGCATTAGGATTCGAACAATCGAACACCTATGCGGATTCTCTTGCACAGTGGCAGATATGTAAATACGGCGTTTACATACCATTTCTCACGCATTAGGGTTCGAACACTCGAACAGCTATACGGATTCTCCTGCACAGTGGCAGATATGTAAATACGGCGTTTACATACCATTTCTGACGCATTACGGTTCGAACACTCGAACAGCTATACGGATTCTCCTGCACAGTGGCAGATATGTAAATACGGCATTTACATACCATTTCTGACGCATTACGGTTCGAACACTCGAACACCTATACGGATTCTACTGCACAGTGGCAGATATGTAAATACGGCGTTTACATACCATTTCTCACGCATGAAGGTTCGAACACTCGAACACTTATGCGGATTCTCCTGCACAGTGGCAGATATGTAAATACGGCGTTTACATACAATTTCTGACGCATTACGGTTCGAACACTCGAACAGCTATACGGATTCTCCTGCACAGTGGCAGATATGTAAATACGGCGTTTACATACCATTTCTGACGCATTACGGTTCGAACACTCGAACACCTATACGGATTCTCCTGCACAAGGCAGATATGTAAATACGGCGTTTACATACCATTTCTGACGCATTACGGTTCGAACACTCGAACACCTATACGGATTCTCCTGCACAGTGGCAGATATGTAAATACGGCGTTTACATACCATTTCTCACGCATTAAGGTTCGAACACTCGAACACCTATGCGGATTCTCCTGCACAGTGGCAGATATGTAAATACGGCGTTTACAAACCATTTCTCACGCATTAGGGTTCGAACACTCGAACACCTATACGGATTCTCCTACACATTGGCAGATATGTAAATACGGCGTTTACATACCATTTCTGACGCATTACGGTTCGAACACTCGAACAGCTATACGGATTCTCCTGCACAGTGGCAGATATGTAAATACGGCGTTTACATACCATTTCTGACGCGTTACGGTTCGAACACTCGAACACCTATGCGGATTCTCCTACATAGTGGCAGATATTTAAATACGGCGTTTACATACCATTTCTGACGCATTACGGTTCGAACACTCGAACACCTATGCGGATTCTCTTGCACAGTGGCAGATATGTAAATATGGCGTTTACATACCATTTCTCACGCATTAGGGTTCGAACAGTCGAACACCTATGTGGATTCTCCTGCACAGTGGCAGATATGTAAATACGACGTTTACATACCATTTCTGACGCATTACGGTTCGAACACTCGAACAGCTATACGGATTCTCCTGCACAGTGGCAGATATGTAAATACGGCATTTACATACCATTTCTGACGCATTACGGTTCGAACACTCGAACACCTATACGGATTCTACTGCACAGTGGCAGATATGTAAATACGGCGTTTACATACCATTTCTCACGCATGAAGGTTCGAACACTCGAACACTTATGCGGATTCTCCTGCACAGTGGCAGATATGTAAATACGGCGTTTACATACAATTTCTGACGCATTACGGTTCGAACACTCGAACAGCTATACGGATTCTCCTGCACAGTGGCAGATATGTAAATACGGCGTTTACATACCATTTCTGACGCATTACGGTTCGAACACTCGAACACCTATACGGATTCTCCTGCACAGTGGCAGATATGTAAATACGGCGTTTACATACCATTTCTGACGCATTACGGTTTGAACACTCGAACACCTATACGGATTCTCCTGCACAGTGGCAGATATGTAAATACGGCGTTTACATACCATTTCTCACGCATTAAGGTTCGAACACTCGAACACCTATGCGGATTCTCCTGCACAGTGGCAGATATGTAAATACGGCGTTTACAAACCATTTCTCACGCATTAGGGTTCGAACACTCGAACACCTATACGGATTCTCCTGCACAGTGGCAGATATGTAAATACGGCGTTTACATACCATTTCTGACGCATTACGGTTCGAACACTCGAACAGCTATACGGATTCTCCTGCACAGTGGCAGATATGTAAATACGGCGTTTACATACCATTTCTGAAGCGTTACGGTTCGAACACTCGAACACCTATGCGGATTCTCCTGCATAGTGGCAGATATTTAAATACGGCGTTTACATACCATTTCTGACGCATTACGGTTCGAACACTCGAACACCTATGCGGATTCTCTTGCACAGTGGCAGATATGTAAATACGGCGTTTACATACAATTTCTGACGCATTACGGTTCGAACACTCGAACAGCTATACGGATTCTCCTGCACAGTGGCAGATATGTAAATACGGCGTTTACATACCATTTCTGACGCATTACGGTTCGAAAACTCGAACACCTATACGGATTCTCCTGCACAGTGGCAGATATGTAAATACGGCGTTTACATACCATTTCTGACGCATTACGGTTTGAACACTCGAACACCTATACGGATTCTCCTGCACAGTGGCAGATATGTAAATACGGCGTTTACATACCATTTCTCACGCATTAAGGTTCGAACACTCGAACACCTATGCGGATTCTCCTGCACAGTGGCAGATATGTAAATACGGCGTTTACAAACCATTTCTCACGCATTAGGGTTCGAACACTCGAACACCTATACGGATTCTCCTACACATTGGCAGATATGTAAATACGGCGTTTACATACCATTTCTGACGCATTACGGTTCGAACACTCGAACAGCTATACGGATTCTCCTGCACAGTGGCAGATATGTAAATACGGCGTTTACATACCATTTCTGACGCGTTACGGTTCGAACACTCGAACACCTATGCGGATTCTCCTACATAGTGGCAGATATTTAAATACGGCGTTTACATACCATTTCTGACGCATTACGGTTCGAACACTCGAACACCTATGCGGATTCTCTTGCACAGTGGCAGATATGTAAATATGGCGTTTACATACCATTTCTTACGCATTAGGGTTCGAACAGTCGAACACCTATGTGGATTCTCCTGCACAGTGGCAGATATGTAAATACGACGTTTACATACCATTTCTGACGCATTACGGTTCGAACACTCGAACAGCTATACGGATTCTCCTGCACAGTGGCAGATATGTAAATACGGCATTTACATACCATTTCTGACGCATTACGGTTCGAACACTCGAACACCTATACGGATTCTACTGCACAGTGGCAGATATGTAAATACGGCGTTTACATACCATTTCTCACGCATGAAGGTTCGAACACTCGAACACTTATGCGGATTCTCCTGCACAGTGGCAGATATGTAAATACGGCGTTTACATACAATTTCTGACGCATTACGGTTCGAACACTCGAACAGCTATACGGATTCTCCTGCACAGTGGCAGATATGTAAATACGGCGTTTACATACCATTTCTGACGCATTACGGTTCGAACACTCGAACACCTATACGGATTCTCCTGCACAAGGCAGATATGTAAATACGGCGTTTACATACCATTTCTGACGCATTACGGTTCGAACACTCGAACACCTATACGGATTCTCCTGCACAGTGGCAGATATGTAAATACGGCGTTTACATACCATTTCTCACGCATTAAGGTTCGAACACTCGAACACCTATGCGGATTCTCCTGCACAGTGGCAGATATGTAAATACGGCGTTTACAAACCATTTCTCACGCATTAGGGTTCGAACACTCGAACACCTATACGGATTCTCCTACACATTGGCAGATATGTAAATACGGCGTTTACATACCATTTCTGACGCATTACGGTTCGAACACTCGAACAGCTATACGGATTCTCCTGCACAGTGGCAGATATGTAAATACGGCGTTTACATACCATTTCTGACGCGTTACGGTTCGAACACTCGAACACCTATGCGGATTCTCCTACATAGTGGCAGATATTTAAATACGGCGTTTACATACCATTTCTGACGCATTACGGTTCGAACACTCGAACACCTATGCGGATTCTCTTGCACAGTGGCAGATATGTAAATATGGCGTTTACATACCATTTCTCACGCATTAGGGTTCGAACAGTCGAACACCTATGTGGATTCTCCTGCACAGTGGCAGATATGTAAATACGACGTTTACATACCATTTCTGACGCATTACGGTTCGAACACTCGAACAGCTATACGGATTCTCCTGCACAGTGGCAGATATGTAAATACGGCATTTACATACCATTTCTGACGCATTACGGTTCGAACACTCGAACACCTATACGGATTCTACTGCACAGTGGCAGATATGTAAATACGGCGTTTACATACCATTTCTCACGCATGAAGGTTCGAACACTCGAACACTTATGCGGATTCTCCTGCACAGTGGCAGATATGTAAATACGGCGTTTACATACAATTTCTGACGCATTACGGTTCGAACACTCGAACAGCTATACGGATTCTCCTGCACAGTGGCAGATATGTAAATACGGCGTTTACATACCATTTCTGACGCATTACGGTTCGAACACTCGAACACCTATACGGATTCTCCTGCACAGTGGCAGATATGTAAATACGGCGTTTACATACCATTTCTGACGCATTACGGTTTGAACACTCGAACACCTATACGGATTCTCCTGCACAGTGGCAGATATGTAAATACGGCGTTTACATACCATTTCTCACGCATTAAGGTTCGAACACTCGAACACCTATGCGGATTCTCCTGCACAGTGGCAGATATGTAAATACGGCGTTTACAAACCATTTCTCACGCATTAGGGTTCGAACACTCGAACACCTATACGGATTCTCCTGCACAGTGGCAGATATGTAAATACGGCGTTTACATACCATTTCTGACGCATTACGGTTCGAACACTCGAACAGCTATACGGATTCTCCTGCACAGTGGCAGATATGTAAATACGGCGTTTACATACCATTTCTGAAGCGTTACGGTTCGAACACTCGAACACCTATGCGGATTCTCCTGCATAGTGGCAGATATTTAAATACGGCGTTTACATACCATTTCTGACGCATTACGGTTCGAACACTCGAACACCTATGCGGATTCTCTTGCACAGTGGCAGATATGTAAATACGGCGTTTACATACAATTTCTGACGCATTACGGTTCGAACACTCGAACAGCTATACGGATTCTCCTGCACAGTGGCAGATATGTAAATACGGCGTTTACATACCATTTCTGACGCATTACGGTTCGAAAACTCGAACACCTATACGGATTCTCCTGCACAGTGGCAGATATGTAAATACGGCGTTTACATACCATTTCTGACGCATTACGGTTTGAACACTCGAACACCTATACGGATTCTCCTGCACAGTGGCAGATATGTAAATACGGCGTTTACATACCATTTCTCACGCATTAAGGTTCGAACACTCGAACACCTATGCGGATTCTCCTGCACAGTGGCAGATATGTAAATACGGCGTTTACAAACCATTTCTCACGCATTAGGGTTCGAACACTCGAACACCTATACGGATTCTCCTACACATTGGCAGATATGTAAATACGGCGTTTACATACCATTTCTGACGCATTACGGTTCGAACACTCGAACAGCTATACGGATTCTCCTGCACAGTGGCAGATATGTAAATACGGCGTTTACATACCATTTCTGACGCGTTACGGTTCGAACACTCGAACACCTATGCGGATTCTCCTACATAGTGGCAGATATTTAAATACGGCGTTTACATACCATTTCTGACGCATTACGGTTCGAACACTCGAACACCTATGCGGATTCTCTTGCACAGTGGCAGATATGTAAATATGGCGTTTACATACCATTTCTTACGCATTAGGGTTCGAACAGTCGAACACCTATGTGGATTCTCCTGCACAGTGGCAGATATGTAAATACGACGTTTACATACCATTTCTGACGCATTACGGTTCGAACACTCGAACAGCTATACGGATTCTCCTGCACAGTGGCAGATATGTAAATACGGCATTTACATACCATTTCTGACGCATTACGGTTCGAACACTCGAACACCTATACGGATTCTACTGCACAGTGGCAGATATGTAAATACGGCGTTTACATACCATTTCTCACGCATGAAGGTTCGAACACTCGAACACTTATGCGGATTCTCCTGCACAGTGGCAGATATGTAAATACGGCGTTTACATACAATTTCTGACGCATTACGGTTCGAACACTCGAACAGCTATACGGATTCTCCTGCACAGTGGCAGATATGTAAATACGGCGTTTACATACCATTTCTGACGCATTACGGTTCGAACACTCGAACACCTATACGGATTCTCCTGCACAGTGGCAGATATGTAAATACGGCGTTTACATACCATTTCTGACGCATTACGGTTTGAACACTCGAACACCTATACGGATTCTCCTGCACAGTGGCAGATATGTAAATACGGCGTTTACATACCATTTCTCACGCATTAAGGTTCGAACACTCGAACACCTATGCGGATTCTCCTGCACAGTGGCAGATATGTAAATACGGCGTTTACAAACCATTTCTCACGCATTAGGGTTCGAACACTCGAACACCTATACGGATTCTCCTGCACAGTGGCAGATATGTAAATACGGCGTTTACATACCATTTCTGACGCATTACGGTTCGAACACTCGAACAGCTATACGGATTCTCCTGCACAGTGGCAGATATGTAAATACGGCGTTTACATACCATTTCTGAAGCGTTACGGTTCGAACACTCGAACACCTATGCGGATTCTCCTGCATAGTGGCAGATATTTAAATACGGCGTTTACATACCATTTCTGACGCATTACGGTTCGAACACTCGAACACCTATGCGGATTCTCTTGCACAGTGGCAGATATGTAAATACGGCGTTTACATACAATTTCTGACGCATTACGGTTCGAACACTCGAACAGCTATACGGATTCTCCTGCACAGTGGCAGATATGTAAATACGGCGTTTACATACCATTTCTGACGCATTACGGTTCGAAAACTCGAACACCTATACGGATTCTCCTGCACAGTGGCAGATATGTAAATACGGCGTTTACATACCATTTCTGACGCATTACGGTTTGAACACTCGAACACCTATACGGATTCTCCTGCACAGTGGCAGATATGTAAATACGGCGTTTACATACCATTTCTCACGCATTAAGGTTCGAACACTCGAACACCTATGCGGATTCTCCTGCACAGTGGCAGATATGTAAATACGGCGTTTACAAACCATTTCTCACGCATTAGGGTTCGAACACTCGAACACCTATACGGATTCTCCTGCACAGTGGCAGATATGTAAATACGGCGTTTACATACCATTTCTGACGCATTACGGTTCGAACACTCGAACAGCTATACGGATTCTCCTGCACAGTGGCAGATATGTAAATACGGCGTTTACATACCATTTCTGAAGCGTTACGGTTCGAACACTCGAACACCTATGCGGATTCTCCTGCATAGTGGCAGATATTTAAATACGGCGTTTACATACCATTTCTGACGCATTACGGTTCGAACACTCGAACACCTATGCGGATTCTCTTGCACAGTGGCAGATATGTAAATACGGCGTTTACATACAATTTCTGACGCATTACGGTTCGAACACTCGAACAGCTATACGGATTCTCCTGCACAGTGGCAGATATGTAAATACGGCGTTTACATACCATTTCTGACGCATTAAGGTTCGAACACTCGAACACTTATGCGGCTTCTCCTGCACAGTGGCAGATATGTAAATACGGCGTTTACATACAATTTCTGACGCATTACGGTTCGAACACTCGAACAGCTATACGGATTCTCGTGCACAGTGGCAGATATGTAAATACGGCGTTTACATACCATTTCTGACGCATTACGGTTCGAACACTCGAACAGCTATACGGATTCTCCTGCACAGTGGCAGATATGTAAATACGGCATTTACATACCATTTCTGACGCATTACGGTTCGATCACTCGAACACCTATACGGATTCTACTGCACAGTGGCAGATATGTAAATACGGCGTTTACATACCATTTCTCATGCATGAAGGTTCGAACACTCGAACACTTATGCGGATTCTCCTGCACACGCATTACGGTTCGAACACTCGAACAGCTATACGGATTCTCCTGCACAGTGGCAGATATGTAAATACGGCGTTTACATACCATTTCTGACGCATTACGGTTCGAACACTCGAACACCTATACGGATTCTCCTGCACAGTGGCAGATATGTAAATACGGCGTTTACATACCATTTCTGACGCATTACGGTTCGAACACTCGAACACCTATACGGATTCTCCTGCACAGTGGCAGATATGTAAATACGGCGTTTACATACCATTTCTCACGCATTAAGGTTCGAACACTCGAACACCTATGCGGATTCTCCTGCACAGTGGCAGATATGTAAATACGGCGTTTACAAACCATTTCTCACGCATTAGGGTTCGAACACTCGAACACCTATACGGATTCTCCTGCACATTGGCAGATATGTAAATACGGCGTTTACATACCATTTCTGACGCACTACGGTTCGAACACTCGAACAGCTATACGGATTCTCCTGCACAGTGGCAGATATGTAAATACGGCGTTTACATACCATTTCTGACGCGTTACGGTTCGAACACTCGAACACCTACGCGGATTCTCCTACATAGTGGCAGATATTTAAATACGGCGTTTACATACCATTTCTGACGCATTACGGTTCGAACACTCGAACACCTATGCGGATTCTCTTGCACAGTGGCAGATATGTAAATACGGCGTTTACATACCATTTCTCACGCATTAGGGTTCGAACACTCGAACACCTATACAGATTCTCCTGCACAGTGGCAGATATGTGAATACGGCGTTTACATACCATTTCTGACGCATTACGGTTCGAACACTCGAACAGCTATACGGATTCTCCTGCACAGTGGCAGATATGTAAATACGGCGTTTACATACCATTTCTGACGCGTTACGGTTCGAACACTCGAACACCTATGCGGATTCTCCTGCATAGTAGCAGATATTTAAATACGGCGTTTACATACCATTTCTGACGCATTACGGTTCGAACACTCGAACACCTATGCGGATTCTCCTGCACAGTGGCAGATATGTAAATACGGCGTTTACATACCATTTCTGACGCATTACGGTTCGAACACTCGAACACCTATGCGGATTCCCTTGCACAGTGGCAGATATGTAAATACGGCGTTTACATACCATTTCTCACGCATTAGGGTTCGAACAGTCAAACACCTATGCGGATTCTCCTGCACAGTGGCAGATATGTAAATACGACGTTTACATACCATTTCTGACGCATTACGGTTCGAACACTCGAACAGCTATACGGATTCTCCTGCACAGTGGCAGATATGTAAATACGGCATTTACATACCATTTCTGACGCATTACGGTTCGAACACCCGAACACCTATACGGATTCTACTGCACAGTGGCAGATATGTAAATACGGCGTTTACATACCATTTCTCACGCATGAAGGTTCGAACACTCGAACACTTATGCGGATTCTCCTGCACAGTGGCAGATATGTAAATACGGCGTTTACATACAATTTCTGACGCATTACGGTTCGAACACTCGAACAGCTATACGGATTCTCCTGCACAGTGGCAGATATGTAAATACGGCGTTTACATACCATTTCTGACGCATTACGGTTCGAACACTCGAACACCTATACGGATTCTCCTGAAAAGTGGCAGATATGTAAATACGGCGTTTACATACCATTTCTGACGCATTACGGTTTGAACACTCGAACACCTATACGGATTCTCCTGCACAGTGGCAGATATGTAAATACGGCGTTTACATACCATTTCTCACGCATTAAGGTTCGAACACTCGAACACCTATGCGGATTCTCCTGCACAGTGGCAGATATGTAAATACGGCGTTTACAAACCATTTCTCACGCATTAGGGTTCGAACACTCGAACACCTATACGGATTCTCCTGCACAGTGGCAGATATGTAAATACGGCGTTTACATACCATTTCTGACGCATTACGGTTCGAACACTCGAACAGCTATACGGATTCTCCTGCACAGTGGAAGATAGGTAAATACGGCGTTTACATACCATTTCTGACGCGTTACGGTTCGAACACTCGAACACCTATGCGGATTCTCCAGCATAGTGGTAGATATTTAAATACGGCGTTTACATACCATTTCTGACGCATTACGGTTCGAACACTCGAACACCTATGCGGATTCTCTTGCACAGTGGCAGATATGTAAATACGGCATTTACATACCATTTCTCACGCATTAGGGTTCGAACACTCGAACACCTATACGGATTCTCCTGCACAGTGGCAGATATGTAAATACGACGTTTACATACCATTTCTCACGCATTAAGGTTCGAACACTCGAACACCTATGCGGATTCTCCTGCACAGTGGCAGATATGTAAATACGGTGTTTACATACCATTTCTGACGCATTACGGTTCGAACATTCGAACACCTATACGGACTCTCCTGCACAGTGGCAGATCTGTAAATACGGCGTTTACATACCATTTCTCACGCATTAAGGTTCGAACACTCGAACACCTATGCGGATTCTCCTGCACAGTGGCAGATTTCTAAATACGGCGTTTACATACCATTTCTCACGCATTAGGATTCGAACAATCGAACACCTATGCGGATTCTCTTGCACAGTGGCAGATATGTAAATACGGCGTTTGCATACCATTTCTCACGCATTAGGGTTCGAACACTCGAACAGCTATACGGATTCTCCTGCACAATGGCAGATATGTAAATACGGCGTTTGCATACCATTTCTCACGCATTAATGTTCGAACACTCGAACACCTACGCGGATTCTCCTACACAGTGGCAGATATGTAAATACGGTGTTTCCATACCATTTCTGACGCATTACGGTTCGAACACTCGAACACCTATACGGATTCTCCTGCACAGTGGCAGATATGTAAATACGGCGTTTACATACCATTTCTCACGCATTAAGGTTCGAACACTCGAACACCTATGCGGATTCTCCTGCACAGTGGCAGATATGTAAATACGGCGTTTACATACCATTTCTGACGCATTACGGTTCGAACACTCGAACACCTATACGGACTCTCCTGCACAGTGGCAGATATGTAAATACGGCGTTTACATACCATTTCTCACGCATTAAGGTTCGAACACTTGAACACCTATGCGGATTCTCCTGCACAGTGGCAGATATGTAAATACGGCGTTTACAAACCATTTCTCACGCATTAGGGTTCGAACACTCGAACACCTATACGGATTCTCCTGCACAGTGGCAGATATGTAAATACGGCGTTTACATACCATTTCTGACGCATTACGGTTCGAACACTCGAACAGCTATACGGATTCTCCTGCACAGTGGCAGATGTGTAAATACGGCGTTTACATACCATTTCTGACGCATTACGGTTCGAACACTCGAACAGCTATACGGATTCTCCTGCACAGTGGCAGATGTGTAAATACGGCATTTACATACCATTTCTGACGCATTACGGTTCGAACACTCGAACAGCTATACGGATTCTCCCGCACAGTGGCAGATATGTAAATACGGAGTTTACATACCATTTCTGACGCATTACGGTTCGAACACTCGAACACCTATACGGATTCTCCTGCACATTGGCAGATATGTAAATACGGCATTTACATGCCATTTCTGACGCATTACGGTTCGAACACTCGAACACCTATACGGATTCTCCTGCACAGTGGCAGATATGTAAATACGGCGTTTACATACCATTTCTCACGCATTAAGGTTCGAACACTCGAACACCTATGCGGATTCTCCTGCACAGTGGCAGATATGTAAATACGGCGTTTACAAACCATTTCTCACGCATTAGGGTTCGAACACTCGAACACCTATACGGATTGTCCTGCACAGTGGCAGATATGTAAATACGGCGTTTACATACCATTTCTGACGCATTACGGTTCGAACACTCGAACAGCTATACGGATTCTCCTGCACAGTGGCAGATATGTAAATACGGCGTTTACATACCATTTCTGACGCGTTACGGTTCGAACACTCGAACACCTAGGCGGATTCTCCTGCATAGTGGCAGATATTTAAATACGGCGTTTACATACCATTTCTGACGCATTACGGTTCGAACACTCGAACACCTATGCGGATTCTCGTGCACAGTGGCAGATATGTAAATACGGCGTTTACATACCATTTCTCACGCATTAGGGTTCGAACACTCGAACACCTATACGGATTCTCCTGCACAGTGGCAGATATGTAAATACGGCGTTTACATACCATTTCTCACGCATTAAGGTTCGAACACTCGAACACCTATGCGGATTCTCCTGCACAGTGGCAGATATGTAAATACGGTGTTTACATACCATTTCTGACGCATTACGGTTCGAACACTCGAACACCTATACGGACTCTACTGCACAGTGGCAGATATGTAAATACGGCGTTTACATACCATTTCTCACGCATTAAGGTTCGAACACTCGAACACCTATGCGGATTCTCCTGTACAGTGGCAGATTTGTAAATACGGCGTTTACATACCATTTCTCACGCATTAGGGTTCGAACAATCGAACACCTATGCGGACTCTCTTGCACAGTGGCAGATATGTAAATACGGGGTTTACATACCATTTCTCACGCATTAGGGTTCGAACACTCGAACAGCTATACGGATTCTCCTGCACAATGGCAGATATGTAAATACGGCGTTTGCATACCATTTCTCACGCATTAATGTTCGAACACTCGAACACCTACGCGGATTCTCCTACACAGTGGCAGATATGTAAATACGGTGTTTCCATACCATTTCTGACGCATTACGGTTCGAACACTCGAACACCTATACGGATTCTCCTGCACAGAGGCAGATATGAAAATACGGCGTTTACATACCATTTCTCACGCATTAAGGTTCGAACACTCGAACACCTATGCGGATTCTCCTGCACAGTGGCAGATATGTAAATACGGCGTTTACAAACCATTTCTGACGCATTAGGGTTCGAACACTCGAACACCTATACGGATTCTCCTGCACAGTGGCAGATATGTAAATACGGCGTTTACATACCATTTCTGACGCATTACGGTTCGAACACTCGAACAGATATACGGATTCTCCTGCACAGTGGCAGATATGTAAATACGGCGTTTACATACCATTTCTGACGCGTTACGGTTCGAACACTCGAACACCTATGCGGACTCTCCTGCATAGTGGCAGATATTTAAATACGGCGTTTACATACCATTTCTGACGCATTACGGTTCGAACACTCGAACACCTATGCGGATTCTCTTGCACAGTGGCAGATATGTAAATACGGCGTTTACATACCATGTCTCACGCATTAGGGTTCGAACACTCGAACACCTATACGGATTCTCCTGCACAGTGGCAGATATGTAAATACGGCGTTTACATACCATGTCTCACGCATTAGGGTTCGAACACTCGAACACCTATGCGGATTCTCCTGCACAGTGGCAGATATGTAAATACGGCGTTTACATACCATTTCTCACGCATTAGGGTTCGAACACTCGAACACCTATACGGATTCTCCTGCACAGTGGCAGATATGTAAATACGGCGTTTACATACCATTTCTCACGCATTAAGGTTCGAACACTCGAACACCTATGCGGATTCTCCTGCACAGTGGCAGATATGTAAATACGGCGTTTACATACCGTTTCTGACGCATTACGGTTCGAACACTCGAACACCTATACGGACTCTCCTGCACAGTGGCAGATATGTAAATACGGCGTTTACATACCATTTCTCACGCATTAAGGTTCGAACACTCGAACACCTATGCGGATTCTCCTGCACAGTGGCAGATATGTAAATACGACGTTTACATACCATTTCTCACGCATTAGGGTTCGAACACTCGAACACCTATGCGGATTGTCTTGCACAGTGGCAGATATGTACATACGGCGTTTACATACCATTTCTCACGCATTAGGGTTCGAACACTCAAACACCTATACGGATTCTCCTGCACAGTGGCAGATATGTAAATACGGCGTTTGCATACCATTTCTCACGCATTAGGGTTCGAACACTCGAACACCTATGCGGATTCTCCTGCACAGTGGCAGATATGTAAATACGGTGTTTCCATACAATTTCTGACGCATTACGGTTCGAACACTCGAACACCTATACGGATTCTCCTGCACAGTGGCAGATATGTAAATACGGCGTTTACATACCATTTCTCACGCATTAAGGTTCGAACACTCGAACACCTATGCGGATTCTCCTGCACAGTGGCAGATTTGAAAATACGGCGTTTACATACCATTTCTGACGCATTACGGTTCGAACACTCGAACACCTATACGGACTCTCCTGCACAGCGGCCGATATGTAAATACGGCGTTTACATACCATTTCTCACGCATTAAGGTTCGAACAATCGAACACCTATGCGGATTCTCCTGCACAGTGGCAGATATGTAAATGCGGCGTTTACAAACCATTTCTCACGCATTAGGGTTCGAACACTCGAACACCTATACGGATTCTCCTGCACAGTGGCAGATATGTAAATACGGCGTTTACATACCATTTCTGACGCATTACGGTTCGAACACTCGAACAGCTATACGGATTCTCCTGCACAGTGGCAGATATGTAAAGACGGCGTTTACATACCATTTCTCACGCATTAGGGTTCGAACAGTCGAACACCTATGCGGATTCTCCTGCACAGTGGCAGATATGTAAATACGACGTTTACATACCATTTCTGACGCATTACGGTTCGAACACTCGAACAGCTATACGGATTCTCCTGCACAGTGGCAGATATGTAAATACGGCATTTACATACCATTTCTGACGCATTACGGTTCGAACACTCGAACACCTTTACGGATTCTACTGCACAGTGGCAGATATGTAAATACGGCGTTTACATACCATTTCTCACGCATTAAGGTTCGAACACTCGAACACCTATGCGGATTCTCCTGCACAGTGGCAGATATGTAAATACGGCGTTTACATACAATTTCTGACGCATTACGGTTCGAACACTCGAACAGCTATACGGATTCTCCTGCACAGTGGCAGATATGTAAATACGGTGTTTACATACCATTTCTGACGCATTACGGTTCGAACACTCGAACACCAATACGGATTCTCCTGCACAGTGGCAGATATGTAAATACGGCATTTACATACCATTTCTGACGCATTACGGTTCGAACACTCGAACACCTATACGGATTCTACTGCACAGTGGCAGATATGTAAATACGGCGTTTACATACCATTTCTCACGCATTAGGGTTCGAACACTCGAACACCTATACGGATTCTCCTGCACAGTGGCAGATATGTAAATACGGCGTTTACATACCATTTCTCACGCATTAAGGTTCGAACACTCGAACACCTATGCGGATTCTCCTGCATAGTGGCAGATATGTAAATACGGCGTTTACATACCATTTCTGACGCATTATTGTTCGAACACTCGAACAGCTATACGGATTCTCCTGCACAGTGGCAGATATGTAAATACGGCGTTTACATACCATTTCAAACGCATTACGGTTCGAACACTCGAACACCTATGCGGATTCTCCTGCACAGTGGCAGATATGTAAATACGGCGTTTACATACCATTTCTGACGCATTACGGATCGAACACTCGAACAGCTATACGGATTCTCCTGCACAGTGGCAGATATGTAAATACGGTGTTTACATACCATTTCTGACGCATTACGGTTCGAACACTCGAACACCTATGCGGATTCTCCTGCACAGTGGCAGATATGTAAATACGGCGTTTACATACCGTTTCTCACGCGTTAGGGTTCGAACACTCGAACACCTATACGGATTCTCCTGCACAGTGGCAGATATGTAAATACGGCGTTTACATACCGTTTCTCACGCATTAAGGTTCGAACACTCGAACACCTATGCGGATTCTCCTGCACAGTGGCAGATATGTAAATACGGCGTTTACATACCGTTTCTGACGCATTACGGTTCGAACACTGGAACACCTATACGGACTCTCCTGCACAGTGGCCGATATGTAAATACGGCGTTTACATACCATTTCTCACGCATTAAGGTTCGAACACTCGAACACCTATGCGGATTCTCCTGCACAGTGGCAGATATGTAAATGCGGCGTTTACAAACCATTTCTCACGCATTAGGGTTCGAACACTCGAACACCTATACGGATTCTCCTGCACAGTGGCAGATATGTAAATACAGCGTTTACATACCATTTCTGACGCATTACGGTTCGAACACTCGAACAGCTATACGGATTCTCCTGCACAGTGGCAGATATGTAAATACGGCGTTTACATACCATTTCTCACGCATTAGGGTTCGAACAGTCGAACACCTATGCGGATTCTCCTGCACAGTGGCAGATATGTAAATACGACGTTTACATACCATTTCTGACGCATTACGGTTCGAACACTCGAACAGCTATACGGATTCTCCTGCACAGTGGCAGATATGTAAATACGGCATTTACATACCATTTCTGACGCATTACGGTTCGAACACTCGAACACCTTTACGGATTCTACTGCACAGTGGCAGATATGTAAATACGGCGTTTACATACCATTTCTCACGCATTAAGGTTCGAACACTCGAACACCTATGCGGATTCTCCTGCACAGTGGCAGATATGTAAATACGGCGTTTACAAACAATTTCTGACGCATTACGGTTCGAACACTCGAACAGCTATACGGATTCTCCTGCACAGTGGCAGATATGTAAATACGGTGTTTACATACCATTTCTGACGCATTACGGTTCGAACACTCGAACACCTATACGGATTCTCCTGCACAGTGGCAGATATGTAAATACGGCATTTACATACCATTTCTGACGCATTACGGTTCGAACACTCGAACACCTATACGGATTCTACTGCACAGTGGCAGATATGTAAATACGGCGTTTACATACCATTTCTCACGCATTAGGGTTCGAACACTCGAACACCTATACGGATTCTCCTGCACAGTGGCAGATATGTAAATACGGCGTTTACATACCATTTCTCACGCATTAAGGTTCGAACACTCGAACACCTATGCGGATTCTCCTGCATAGTGGCAGATATGTAAATACGGCGTTTACATATCATTTCTGACGCATTATTGTTCGAACACTCGAACAGCTATACGGATTCTCCTGCACAGTGGCAGATATGTAAATACGGCGTTTACATACCATTTCTGACGCATTACGGTTCGAACACTCGAACACCTATGCGGATTCTCCTGCACAGTGGCAGATATGTAAATACGGCGTTTAGATACCATTTCTGACGCATTACGGATCGAACACTCGAACAGCTATACGGATTCTCCTGCACAGTGGCAGATATGTAAATACGGTGTTTACATACCATTTCTGACGCATTACGGTTCGAACACTCGAACACCTATGCGGATTCTCCTGCACAGTGGCAGATATGTAAATACGGCGTTTACATACCATTTCTGACGCATTATGGTTCGAACACTCGAACAGCTATACGGATGATCCTGCACAGTGGCAGATATGTAAATACGGCGTTTACAAACCATTTCTCACGCATTACGGTTCGAACACTCGAACACCTATGCGGATTCTCCTGCACAGTGGCAGATATGTAAATACGGCGTTTACATACCATTTCTCACGCATTAGGGTTCGAACACTCGAACACCTATACGGATTCTCCTGCACAGTGGCAGATATGTAAATACGGCGTTTACATACCATTTCTCACGCATTAGGGTTCGAACAGTCGAACACCTATGCGGATTCTCCTGCACAGTGGCAGATATGTAAATACGGCGTTTACATACCATTTCTGACGCATTACGGTTCGAACACTCGAACAGCTATACGGATTCTCCTGCACAGTGGCAGATATGTAAATACGGCATTTACATACCATTTCTGACGCATTACGGTTCGAACACTCGAACACCTTTACGGATTCTACTGCACAGTGGCAGATATGTAAATACGGCGTTTACATACCATTTCTCACGCATTAAGGTTCGAACACTCGAACACCTATGCGGATTCTCCTGCACAGTGGCAGATATGTAAATACGGCGTTTACAAACAATTTCTGACGCATTACGGTTCGAACACTCGAACAGCTATACGGATTCTCCTGCACAGTGGCAGATATGTAAATACGGTGTTTACATACCATTTCTGACGCATTACGGTTCGAACACTCGAACACCTATACGGATTCTCCTGCACAGTGGCAGATATGTAAATACGGCATTTACATACCATTTCTGACGCATTACGGTTCGAACACTCGAACACCTATACGGATTCTACTGCACAGTGGCAGATATGTAAATACGGCGTTTACATACCATTTCTCACGCATTAGGGTTCGAACACTCGAACACCTATACGGATTCTCCTGCACAGTGGCAGATATGTAAATACGGCGTTTACATACCATTTCTCACGCATTAAGGTTCGAACACTCGAACACCTATGCGGATTCTCCTGCATAGTGGCAGATATGTAAATACGGCGTTTACATATCATTTCTGACGCATTATTGTTCGAACACTCGAACAGCTATACGGATTCTCCTGCACAGTGGCAGATATGTAAATACGGCGTTTACATACCATTTCTGACGCATTACGGTTCGAACACTCGAACACCTATGCGGATTCTCCTGCACAGTGGCAGATATGTAAATACGGCGTTTAGATACCATTTCTGACGCATTACGGATCGAACACTCGAACAGCTATACGGATTCTCCTGCACAGTGGCAGATATGTAAATACGGTGTTTACATACCATTTCTGACGCATTACGGTTCGAACACTCGAACACCTATGCGGATTCTCCTGCACAGTGGCAGATATGTAAATACGGCGTTTACATACCATTTCTGACGCATTATGGTTCGAACACTCGAACAGCTATACGGATGATCCTGCACAGTGGCAGATATGTAAATACGGCGTTTACATACCATTTCTGACGCATTACGGTTCGAACACTCGAACACCTATGCGGATTCTCCTGCACAGTGGCAGATATGTAAATACGGCGTTTACATACCATTTCTCACGCATTAGGGTTCGAACACTCGAACACCTATACGGATTCTCCTGCACAGTGGCAGATATGTAAATACGGCGTTTACATACCATTTCTCACGCATTAAGGTTCGAACACTCGAACACCTATGCGGATTCTCCTGCACAGTGGCAGATATGTAAATACGGCGTTTACATACAATTTCTGACGCATTACGGTTCGAACACTCGAACAGCTATACGGATTCTCCTGCACAGTGGCAGATATGTAAATACGGTGTTTACATACCATTTCTGACGCATTACGGTTCGAACACTCGAACACCAATACGGATTCTCCTGCACAGTGGCAGATATGTAAATACGGCATTTACATACCATTTGTGACGCATTACGGTTCGAACACTCGAACACCTATACGGATTCTACTGCACAGTGGCAGATATGTAAATACGGCGTTTACATACCATTTCTCACGCATTAGGGTTCGAACACTCGAACACCTATACGGATTCTCCTGCACAGTGGCAGATATGTAAATACGGCGTTTACATACCATTTCTCACGCATTAAGGTTCGAACACTCGAACACCTATGCGGATTCTCCTGCATAGTGGCAGATATGTAAATACGGCGTTTACATACCATTTCTGACGCATTATTGTTCGAACACTCGAACAGCTATACGGATTCTCCTGCACAGTGGCAGATATGTAAATACGGCGTTTACATACCATTTCAAACGCATTACGGTTCGAACACTCGAACACCTATGCGGATTCTCCTGCACAGTGGCAGATATGTAAATACGGCGTTTACATACCATTTCTGACGCATTACGGATCGAACACTCGAACAGCTATACGGATTCTCCTGCACAGTGGCAGATATGTAAATACGGTGTTTACATACCATTTCTGACGCATTACGGTTCGAACACTCGAACACCTATGCGGATTCTCCTGCACAGTGGCAGATATGTAAATACGGCGTTTACATACCGTTTCTCACGCGTTAGGGTTCGAACACTCGAACACCTATACGGATTCTCCTGCACAGTGGCAGATATGTAAATACGGCGTTTACATACCGTTTCTCACGCATTAAGGTTCGAACACTCGAACACCTATGCGGATTCTCCTGCACAGTGGCAGATATGTAAATACGGCGTTTACATACCGTTTCTGACGCATTACGGTTCGAACACTGGAACACCTATACGGACTCTCCTGCACAGTGGCCGATATGTAAATACGGCGTTTACATACCATTTCTCACGCATTAAGGTTCGAACACTCGAACACCTATGCGGATTCTCCTGCACAGTGGCAGATATGTAAATGCGGCGTTTACAAACCATTTCTCACGCATTAGGGTTCGAACACTCGAACACCTATACGGATTCTCCTGCACAGTGGCAGATATGTAAATACAGCGTTTACATACCATTTCTGACGCATTACGGTTCGAACACTCGAACAGCTATACGGATTCTCCTGCACAGTGGCAGATATGTAAATACGGCGTTTACATACCATTTCTCACGCATTAGGGTTCGAACAGTCGAACACCTATGCGGATTCTCCTGCACAGTGGCAGATATGTAAATACGACGTTTACATACCATTTCTGACGCATTACGGTTCGAACACTCGAACAGCTATACGGATTCTCCTGCACAGTGGCAGATATGTAAATACGGCATTTACATACCATTTCTGACGCATTACGGTTCGAACACTCGAACACCTTTACGGATTCTACTGCACAGTGGCAGATATGTAAATACGGCGTTTACATACCATTTCTCACGCATTAAGGTTCGAACACTCGAACACCTATGCGGATTCTCCTGCACAGTGGCAGATATGTAAATACGGCGTTTACAAACAATTTCTGACGCATTACGGTTCGAACACTCGAACAGCTATACGGATTCTCCTGCACAGTGGCAGATATGTAAATACGGTGTTTACATACCATTTCTGACGCATTACGGTTCGAACACTCGAACACCTATACGGATTCTCCTGCACAGTGGCAGATATGTAAATACGGCATTTACATACCATTTCTGACGCATTACGGTTCGAACACTCGAACACCTATACGGATTCTACTGCACAGTGGCAGATATGTAAATACGGCGTTTACATACCATTTCTCACGCATTAGGGTTCGAACACTCGAACACCTATACGGATTCTCCTGCACAGTGGCAGATATGTAAATACGGCGTTTACATACCATTTCTCACGCATTAAGGTTCGAACACTCGAACACCTATGCGGATTCTCCTGCATAGTGGCAGATATGTAAATACGGCGTTTACATATCATTTCTGACGCATTATTGTTCGAACACTCGAACAGCTATACGGATTCTCCTGCACAGTGGCAGATATGTAAATACGGCGTTTACATACCATTTCTGACGCATTACGGTTCGAACACTCGAACACCTATGCGGATTCTCCTGCACAGTGGCAGATATGTAAATACGGCGTTTAGATACCATTTCTGACGCATTACGGATCGAACACTCGAACAGCTATACGGATTCTCCTGCACAGTGGCAGATATGTAAATACGGTGTTTACATACCATTTCTGACGCATTACGGTTCGAACACTCGAACACCTATGCGGATTCTCCTGCACAGTGGCAGATATGTAAATACGGCGTTTACATACCATTTCTGACGCATTATGGTTCGAACACTCGAACAGCTATACGGATGATCCTGCACAGTGGCAGATATGTAAATACGGCGTTTACATACCATTTCTGACGCATTACGGTTCGAACACTCGAACACCTATGCGGATTCTCCTGCACAGTGGCAGATATGTAAATACGGCGTTTACATACCATTTCTCACGCATTAGGGTTCGAACACTCGAACACCTATACGGATTCTCCTGCACAGTGGCAGATATGTAAATACGGCATTTACATACCATTTCTGACGCATTACGGTTCGAACACTCAAACACCTATGCGGATTCTCCTGCACAATGGCAGATATGTAAATACGGCGTTTACATACCATTTCTCACGGATTAGGGTTCGAACACTCGAACACCTATACGGATTCTCCTGCACAGTGGCAGATATGTAAATACGGCGTTTACATACCATTTCTCACGCATTAGGGTTCGAACACTCGAACACCTATACGGATTCTCCTACACAGTGGCAGATATGTAAATACGGCATTTACATACCATTTCTGACGCATTACGGTTCGAACACTCAAACACCTATGCGGATTCTCCTGCACAGTGGCAGATATGTAAATACGGCGTTTACATATAATTTCTGACGCATTACGGTTCGAACACTCGAACAGCTATACGGATTCTCCTGCACAGTGGCAGATATGTAAATACGATGTTTACATACCATTTCTGACGCATTACGGTTCGAACACTCGAACACCTATGCGGATTCTCCTGCACAGTGGCAGATATGTAAATACGGCGTTTACATACTGTTTCTCACGCATTAGGGTTCGAACACTCGAACACCTATACGGATTCTCCTGCACAGTGGCAGATATGTAAATACGGCGTTTACATACCATTTCTCACGCATTAAGGTTCGAACACTCGAACACCTATGCGGATTCTCCTACACAGTGGCAGATATGTAAATACGGCGTTTACATACCGTTTCTGACGCATTACGGTTCGAACACTCGAACACCTATACGGACTCTTCTGCACAGTGGCAGATATGTAAATACGGCGTTTACATACCATTTCTCATGCATTAAGGTTCGAACACTCGAACACCTATGCGGATTCTCCTGCACAGTGGCAGATATGTAAATACGACGTTTACATACCATTTCTCACGCATTAGGGTTCGAACACTCGAACACCTATGCGGATTCTCTTGCACAGTGGCAGATATGTAAATACGGTGTTTACATACCATTTCTGACGCATTACGGTTCGAACACTCGAACACCTATGCGGATTCTCCTGCACAGTGGCAGATATGTAAATACGGCGTTTACATACCGTTTCTCACGCATTAGGGTTCGAACACTCGAACACCTATACGGATTCTCCTGCACAGTGGCAGATATGTAAATACGGCGTTTACATACCATTTCTGACGCATTAAGGTTCGAACACTCGAACACCTATGCGGATTCTCCTGCACAGTGGCAGATATGTAAATACGGCGTTTACATACCATTTCTTACGCATTAAGGTTCGAACACCCGAACACCTATGCGGATTCTCCTGCACAGTGGCAGATATGTAAATACGGCGTTTACATACCGTTTCTGACGCATTACGGTTCGAACACTCGAACACCTATACGGACTCTTCTGCACAGTGGCAGATATGTAAATACGGCGTTTACATACCATTTCACACGCATTAAGGTTCGAACACTCGAACACCTATGCGGATTCTCCTGCACAGTGGCAGATATGTAAATACGACGTTTACATACCATTTCTCACGCATTAGGGTTCGAACACTCGAACACCTATGCGGATTCTCTTGCACAGTGGCAGATATGTAAATACGGCGTTTACATACCATTTCTCACGCATTAGGGTTCGAACACTCGAACACCTATACGGATTCTCCTGCACAGTGGCAGATATGTAAATACGGCGTTTGCATACCATTTCTCACGCATTAGGGTTCGAACACTCGAACACCTATGCGGCTTCTCCTACACAGTGGCAGATATGTAAATACGGTGTTTCCATACCATTTCTGACGCATTACGGTTCGACCACTCGAACACCTATACGGATTCTCCTGCACAGTGGCAGATATGTAAATACGGCGTTTACATACCATTTCTCACGCATTAAGGTTCGAACACTCGAACACCTATGCGGATTCTCCTGCACAGTGGCAGATATGAAAATACGGCGTTTACATACCATTTCTGACGCATTACGGTTCGAACACTCGAACAGCTATACGGATTCTCCTGCACAGTGGCAGATATGTAAATACGGTGTTTACATACCATTTCTGACGCATTACGGTTCGAACACTCGAACACCTATGCGGATTCTCCTGCACAGTGGCAGATATGTAAATACGGCGTTTACATACCGTTTCTCACGCATTAGGGTTCGAACACTCGAACACCTATACGGATTCTCCTGCACAGTGGCAGATATGTAAATACGGCGTTTACATACCGTTTCTCACGCATTAAGGTTCGAACACTCGAACACCTATACGGATTCTCCTGCACAGTGGCAGATATGTAAATACGGCGTTTACATACCATTTCTGACGCATTACGGATCGAACACTCGAACAGCTATACGGATTCTCCTGCACAGTGGCAGATATGTAAATACGGTGTTTACATACCATTTTTGACGCATTACGGTTCGAACACTCGAACACCTATGCGGATTCTCCTGCACAGTGGCAGATATGTAAATACGGCGTTTACAAACCGTTTCTCACGCATTAGGGTTCGAACACTCGAACACCTATACGGATTCTCCGGCACAGTGGCAGATATGTAAATACGGCGTTTACATACCGTTTCTCACGCATTAAGGTTCGAACACTCGAACACCTATGCGGATTCTCCTGCACAGTGGCAGATATGTAAATACGGCGTTTACATACCGTTTCTGACGCATTACGGTTCGAACACTCGAACACCTATACGGACTCTCCTGCACAGTGGCAGATATGTAAATACGGGGTTTACATACCATTTCTCACGCATTAAGGTTCGAACACTCGAACACCTATGCGGATTCTCCTGCACAGTGGCAGATATGTAAATACGACGTTTACATTCCATTTCTCACGCATTAGGGTTCGAACACTCGAACACCTATGCGGATTCTCTTGCACAGTGGCAGATATGTAAATACGGCGTTTACATACCATTTCTGACGCATTATTGTTCGAACACTCGAACAGCTATACGGATTCTCCTGCACAGTGGCAGATATGTAAATACGGCGTTTACATACCATTTCAAACGCATTACGGTTCGAACACTCGAACACCTATGCGGATTCTCCTGCACAGTGGCAGATATGTAAATACGGCGTTTACATACCATTTCTGACGCATTACGGATCGAACACTCGAACAGCTATACGGATTCTCCTGCACAGTGGCAGATATGTAAATACGGTGTTTACATACCATTTCTGACGCATTACGGTTCGAACACTCGAACACCTATGCGGATTCTCCTGCACAGTGGCAGATATGTAAATACGGCGTTTACATACCGTTTCTCACGCGTTAGGGTTCGAACACTCGAACACCTATACGGATTCTCCTGCACAGTGGCAGATATGTAAATACGGCGTTTACATACCGTTTCTCACGCATTAAGGTTCGAACACTCGAACACCTATGCGGATTCTCCTGCACAGTGGCAGATATGTAAATACGGCGTTTACATACCGTTTCTGACGCATTACGGTTCGAACACTGGAACACCTATACGGACTCTCCTGCACAGTGGCCGATATGTAAATACGGCGTTTACATACCATTTCTCACGCATTAAGGTTCGAACACTCGAACACCTATGCGGATTCTCCTGCACAGTGGCAGATATGTAAATGCGGCGTTTACAAACCATTTCTCACGCATTAGGGTTCGAACACTCGAACACCTATACGGATTCTCCTGCACAGTGGCAGATATGTAAATACAGCGTTTACATACCATTTCTGACGCATTACGGTTCGAACACTCGAACAGCTATACGGATTCTCCTGCACAGTGGCAGATATGTAAATACGGCGTTTACATACCATTTCTCACGCATTAGGGTTCGAACAGTCGAACACCTATGCGGATTCTCCTGCACAGTGGCAGATATGTAAATACGACGTTTACATACCATTTCTGACGCATTACGGTTCGAACACTCGAACAGCTATACGGATTCTCCTGCACAGTGGCAGATATGTAAATACGGCATTTACATACCATTTCTGACGCATTACGGTTCGAACACTCGAACACCTATACGGACTCTTCTGCACAGTGGCAGATATGTAAATACGGCGTTTACATACCATTTCTCATGCATTAAGGTTCGAACACTCGAACACCTATGCGGATTCTCCTGCACAGTGGCAGATATGTAAATACGACGTTTACATACCATTTCTGACGCATTACGGTTCGAACACTCGAACAGCTATACGGATTCTCCTGCACAGTGGCAGATATGTAAATACGGCATTTACATACCATTTCTGACGCATTACGGTTCGAACACTCGAACACCTATACGGACTCTTCTGCACAGTGGCAGATATGTAAATACGGCGTTTACATACCATTTCTCATGCATTAAGGTTCGAACACTCGAACACCTATGCGGATTCTCCTGCACAGTGGCAGATATGTAAATACGACGTTTACATACCATTTCTCACGCATTAGGGTTCGAACACTCGAACACCTATGCGGATTCTCTTGCACAGTGGCAGATATGTAAATACGGTGTTTACATACCATTTCTGACGCATTACGGTTCGAACACTCGAACACCTATGCGGATTCTCCTGCACAGTGGCAGATATGTAAATACGGCGTTTACATACCGTTTCTCACGCATTAGGGTTCGAACACTCGAACACCTATACGGATTCTCCTGCACAGTGGCAGATATGTAAATACGGCGTTTACATACCATTTCTGACGCATTAAGGTTCGAACACTCGAACACCTATGCGGATTCTCCTGCACAGTGGCAGATATGTAAATACGGCGTTTACATACCATTTCTTACGCATTAAGGTTCGAACACCCGAACACCTATGCGGATTCTCCTGCACAGTGGCAGATATGTAAATACGGCGTTTACATACCGTTTCTGACGCATTACGGTTCGAACACTCGAACACCTATACGGACTCTTCTGCACAGTGGCAGATATGTAAATACGGCGTTTACATACCATTTCACACGCATTAAGGTTCGAACACTCGAACACCTATGCGGATTCTCCTGCACAGTGGCAGATATGTAAATACGACGTTTACATACCATTTCTCACGCATTAGGGTTCGAACACTCGAACACCTATGCGGATTCTCTTGCACAGTGGCAGATATGTAAATACGGCGTTTACATACCATTTCTCACGCATTAGGGTTCGAACACTCGAACACCTATACGGATTCTCCTGCACAGTGGCAGATATGTAAATACGGCGTTTGCATACCATTTCTCACGCATTAGGGTTCGAACACTCGAACACCTATGCGGCTTCTCCTACACAGTGGCAGATATGTAAATACGGTGTTTCCATACCATTTCTGACGCATTACGGTTCGACCACTCGAACACCTATACGGATTCTCCTGCACAGTGGCAGATATGTAAATACGGCGTTTACATACCATTTCTCACGCATTAAGGTTCGAACACTCGAACACCTATGCGGATTCTCCTGCACAGTGGCAGATATGAAAATACGGCGTTTACATACCATTTCTGACGCATTACGGTTCGAACACTCGAACAGCTATACGGATTCTCCTGCACAGTGGCAGATATGTAAATACGGCATTTACATACCATTTCTGACGCATTACGGTTCGAACACTCGAACACCTTTACGGATTCTACTGCACAGTGGCAGATATGTAAATACGGCGTTTACATACCATTTCTCACGCATTAAGGTTCGAACACTCGAACACCTATGCGGATTCTCCTGCACAGTGGCAGATATGTAAATACGGCGTTTACAAACAATTTCTGACGCATTACGGTTCGAACACTCGAACAGCTATACGGATTCTCCTGCACAGTGGCAGATATGTAAATACGGTGTTTACATACCATTTCTGACGCATTACGGTTCGAACACTCGAACACCTATACGGATTCTCCTGCACAGTGGCAGATATGTAAATACGGCATTTACATACCATTTCTGACGCATTACGGTTCGAACACTCGAACACCTATACGGATTCTACTGCACAGTGGCAGATATGTAAATACGGCGTTTACATACCATTTCTCACGCATTAGGGTTCGAACACTCGAACACCTATACGGATTCTCCTGCACAGTGGCAGATATGTAAATACGGCGTTTACATACCATTTCTCACGCATTAAGGTTCGAACACTCGAACACCTATGCGGATTCTCCTGCACAGTGGCAGATATGTAAATACAGCGTTTACATACCATTTCTGACGCATTACGGTTCGAACACTCGAACAGCTATACGGATTCTCCTGCACAGTGGCAGATATGTAAATACGGCGTTTACATACCATTTCTCACGCATTAGGGTTCGAACAGTCGAACACCTATGCGGATTCTCCTGCACAGTGGCAGATATGTAAATACGACGTTTACATACCATTTCTGACGCATTACGGTTCGAACACTCGAACAGCTATACGGATTCTCCTGCACAGTGGCAGATATGTAAATACGGCATTTACATACCATTTCTGACGCATTACGGTTCGAACACTCGAACACCTTTACGGATTCTACTGCACAGTGGCAGATATGTAAATACGGCGTTTACATACCATTTCTCACGCATTAAGGTTCGAACACTCGAACACCTATGCGGATTCTCCTGCACAGTGGCAGATATGTAAATACGGCGTTTACAAACAATTTCTGACGCATTACGGTTCGAACACTCGAACAGCTATACGGATTCTCCTGCACAGTGGCAGATATGTAAATACGGTGTTTACATACCATTTCTGACGCATTACGGTTCGAACACTCGAACACCTATACGGATTCTCCTGCACAGTGGCAGATATGTAAATACGGCATTTACATACCATTTCTGACGCATTACGGTTCGAACACTCGAACACCTATACGGATTCTACTGCACAGTGGCAGATATGTAAATACGGCGTTTACATACCATTTCTCACGCATTAGGGTTCGAACACTCGAACACCTATACGGATTCTCCTGCACAGTGGCAGATATGTAAATACGGCGTTTACATACCATTTCTCACGCATTAAGGTTCGAACACTCGAACACCTATGCGGATTCTCCTGCATAGTGGCAGATATGTAAATACGGCGTTTACATATCATTTCTGACGCATTATTGTTCGAACACTCGAACAGCTATACGGATTCTCCTGCACAGTGGCAGATATGTAAATACGGCGTTTACATACCATTTCTGACGCATTACGGTTCGAACACTCGAACACCTATGCGGATTCTCCTGCACAGTGGCAGATATGTAAATACGGCGTTTAGATACCATTTCTGACGCATTACGGATCGAACACTCGAACAGCTATACGGATTCTCCTGCACAGTGGCAGATATGTAAATACGGTGTTTACATACCATTTCTGACGCATTACGGTTCGAACACTCGAACACCTATGCGGATTCTCCTGCACAGTGGCAGATATGTAAATACGGCGTTTACATACCATTTCTGACGCATTATGGTTCGAACACTCGAACAGCTATACGGATGATCCTGCACAGTGGCAGATATGTAAATACGGCGTTTACATACCATTTCTGACGCATTACGGTTCGAACACTCGAACACCTATGCGGATTCTCCTGCACAGTGGCAGATATGTAAATACGGCGTTTACATACCATTTCTCACGCATTAGGGTTCGAACACTCGAACACCTATACGGATTCTCCTGCACAGTGGCAGATATGTAAATACGGCATTTACATACCATTTCTGACGCATTACGGTTCGAACACTCAAACACCTATGCGGATTCTCCTGCACAATGGCAGATATGTAAATACGGCGTTTACATACCATTTCTCACGGATTAGGGTTCGAACACTCGAACACCTATACGGATTCTCCTGCACAGTGGCAGATATGTAAATACGGCGTTTACATACCATTTCTCACGCATTAGGGTTCGAACATTCGAACACCTATACGGATTCTCCTACACAGTGGCAGATATGTAAATACGGCATTTACATACCATTTCTGACGCATTACGGTTCGAACACTCAAACACCTATGCGGATTCTCCTGCACAGTGGCAGATATGTAAATACGGCGTTTACATATAATTTCTGACGCATTACGGTTCGAACACTCGAACAGCTATACGGATTCTCCTGCACAGTGGCAGATATGTAAATACGATGTTTACATACCATTTCTGACGCATTACGGTTCGAACACTCGAACACCTATGCGGATTCTCCTGCACAGTGGCAGATATGTAAATACGGCGTTTACATACTGTTTCTCACGCATTAGGGTTCGAACACTCGAACACCTATACGGATTCTCCTGCACAGTGGCAGATATGTAAATACGGCGTTTACATACCATTTCTCACGCATTAAGGTTCGAACACTCGAACACCTATGCGGATTCTCCTACACAGTGGCAGATATGTAAATACGGCGTTTACATACCGTTTCTGACGCATTACGGTTCGAACACTCGAACACCTATACGGACTCTTCTGCACAGTGGCAGATATGTAAATACGGCGTTTACATACCATTTCTCATGCATTAAGGTTCGAACACTCGAACACCTATGCGGATTCTCCTGCACAGTGGCAGATATGTAAATACGACGTTTACATACCATTTCTCACGCATTAGGGTTCGAACACTCGAACACCTATGCGGATTCTCTTGCACAGTGGCAGATATGTAAATACGGTGTTTACATACCATTTCTGACGCATTACGGTTCGAACACTCGAACACCTATGCGGATTCTCCTGCACAGTGGCAGATATGTAAATACGGCGTTTACATACCGTTTCTCACGCATTAGGGTTCGAACACTCGAACACCTATACGGATTCTCCTGCACAGTGGCAGATATGTAAATACGGCGTTTACATACCATTTCTGACGCATTAAGGTTCGAACACTCGAACACCTATGCGGATTCTCCTGCACAGTGGCAGATATGTAAATACGGCGTTTACATACCATTTCTTACGCATTAAGGTTCGAACACCCGAACACCTATGCGGATTCTCCTGCACAGTGGCAGATATGTAAATACGGCGTTTACATACCGTTTCTGACGCATTACGGTTCGAACACTCGAACACCTATACGGACTCTTCTGCACAGTGGCAGATATGTAAATACGGCGTTTACATACCATTTCACACGCATTAAGGTTCGAACACTCGAACACCTATGCGGATTCTCCTGCACAGTGGCAGATATGTAAATACGACGTTTACATACCATTTCTCACGCATTAGGGTTCGAACACTCGAACACCTATGCGGATTCTCTTGCACAGTGGCAGATATGTAAATACGGCGTTTACATACCATTTCTCACGCATTAGGGTTCGAACACTCGAACACCTATACGGATTCTCCTGCACAGTGGCAGATATGTAAATACGGCGTTTGCATACCATTTCTCACGCATTAGGGTTCGAACACTCGAACACCTATGCGGCTTCTCCTACACAGTGGCAGATATGTAAATACGGTGTTTCCATACCATTTCTGACGCATTACGGTTCGACCACTCGAACACCTATACGGATTCTCCTGCACAGTGGCAGATATGTAAATACGGCGTTTACATACCATTTCTCACGCATTAAGGTTCGAACACTCGAACACCTATGCGGATTCTCCTGCACAGTGGCAGATATGAAAATACGGCGTTTACATACCATTTCTGACGCATTACGGTTCGAACACTCGAACAGCTATACGGATTCTCCTGCACAGTGGCAGATATGTAAATACGGTGTTTACATACCATTTCTGACGCATTACGGTTCGAACACTCGAACACCTATGCGGATTCTCCTGCACAGTGGCAGATATGTAAATACGGCGTTTACATACCGTTTCTCACGCATTAGGGTTCGAACACTCGAACACCTATACGGATTCTCCTGCACAGTGGCAGATATGTAAATACGGCGTTTACATACCGTTTCTCACGCATTAAGGTTCGAACACTCGAACACCTATACGGATTCTCCTGCACAGTGGCAGATATGTAAATACGGCGTTTACATACCATTTCTGACGCATTACGGATCGAACACTCGAACAGCTATACGGATTCTCCTGCACAGTGGCAGATATGTAAATACGGTGTTTACATACCATTTTTGACGCATTACGGTTCGAACACTCGAACACCTATGCGGATTCTCCTGCACAGTGGCAGATATGTAAATACGGCGTTTACAAACCGTTTCTCACGCATTAGGGTTCGAACACTCGAACACCTATACGGATTCTCCTGCACAGTGGCAGATATGTAAATACGGCGTTTACATACCGTTTCTCACGCATTAAGGTTCGAACACTCGAACACCTATGCGGATTCTCCTGCACAGTGGCAGATATGTAAATACGGCGTTTACATACCGTTTCTGACGCATTACGGTTCGAACACTCGAACACCTATACGGACTCTCCTGCACAGTGGCAGATATGTAAATACGGGGTTTACATACCATTTCTCACGCATTAAGGTTCGAACACTCGAACACCTATGCGGATTCTCCTGCACAGTGGCAGATATGTAAATACGACGTTTACATTCCATTTCTCACACATTAGGGTTCGAACACTCGAACACCTATGCGGATTCTCTTGCACAGTGGCAGATATGTAAATACGGCGTTTACATACCATTTCTGACGCATTATTGTTCGAACACTCGAACAGCTATACGGATTCTCCTGCACAGTGGCAGATATGTAAATACGGCGTTTACATACCATTTCAAACGCATTACGGTTCGAACACTCGAACACCTATGCGGATTCTCCTGCACAGTGGCAGATATGTAAATACGGCGTTTACATACCATTTCTGACGCATTACGGATCGAACACTCGAACAGCTATACGGATTCTCCTGCACAGTGGCAGATATGTAAATACGGTGTTTACATACCATTTCTGACGCATTACGGTTCGAACACTCGAACACCTATGCGGATTCTCCTGCACAGTGGCAGATATGTAAATACGGCGTTTACATACCGTTTCTCACGCGTTAGGGTTCGAACACTCGAACACCTATACGGATTCTCCTGCACAGTGGCAGATATGTAAATACGGCGTTTACATACCGTTTCTCACGCATTAAGGTTCGAACACTCGAACACCTATGCGGATTCTCCTGCACAGTGGCAGATATGTAAATACGGCGTTTACATACCGTTTCTGACGCATTACGGTTCGAACACTGGAACACCTATACGGACTCTCCTGCACAGTGGCCGATATGTAAATACGGCGTTTACATACCATTTCTCACGCATTAAGGTTCGAACACTCGAACACCTATGCGGATTCTCCTGCACAGTGGCAGATATGTAAATGCGGCGTTTACAAACCATTTCTCACGCATTAGGGTTCGAACACTCGAACACCTATACGGATTCTCCTGCACAGTGGCAGATATGTAAATACAGCGTTTACATACCATTTCTGACGCATTACGGTTCGAACACTCGAACAGCTATACGGATTCTCCTAAACAGTGGCAGATATGTAAATACGGCGTTTACATACCATTTCTCACGCATTAGGGTTCGAACAGTCGAACACCTATGCGGATTCTCCTGCACAGTGGCAGATATGTAAATACGACGTTTACATACCATTTCTGACGCATTACGGTTCGAACACTCGAACAGCTATACGGATTCTCCTGCACAGTGGCAGATATGTAAATACGGCATTTACATACCATTTCTGACGCATTACGGTTCGAACACTCGAACACCTATACGGACTCTTCTGCACAGTGGCAGATATGTAAATACGGCGTTTACATACCATTTCTCATGCATTAAGGTTCGAACACTCGAACACCTATGCGGATTCTCCTGCACAGTGGCAGATATGTAAATACGACGTTTACATACCATTTCTGACGCATTACGGTTCGAACACTCGAACAGCTATACGGATTCTCCTGCACAGTGGCAGATATGTAAATACGGCATTTACATACCATTTCTGACGCATTACGGTTCGAACACTCGAACACCTATACGGACTCTTCTGCACAGTGGCAGATATGTAAATACGGCGTTTACATACCATTTCTCATGCATTAAGGTTCGAACACTCGAACACCTATGCGGATTCTCCTGCACAGTGGCAGATATGTAAATACGACGTTTACATACCATTTCTCACGCATTAGGGTTCGAACACTCGAACACCTATGCGGATTCTCTTGCACAGTGGCAGATATGTAAATACGGTGTTTACATACCATTTCTGACGCATTACGGTTCGAACACTCGAACACCTATGCGGATTCTCCTGCACAGTGGCAGATATGTAAATACGGCGTTTACATACCGTTTCTCACGCATTAGGGTTCGAACACTCGAACACCTATACGGATTCTCCTGCACAGTGGCAGATATGTAAATACGGCGTTTACATACCATTTCTGACGCATTAAGGTTCGAACACTCGAACACCTATGCGGATTCTCCTGCACAGTGGCAGATATGTAAATACGGCGTTTACATACCATTTCTTACGCATTAAGGTTCGAACACCCGAACACCTATGCGGATTCTCCTGCATAGTGGCAGATATGTAAATACGGCGTTTACATACCGTTTCTGACGCATTACGGTTCGAACACTCGAACACCTATACGGACTCTTCTGCACAGTGGCAGATATGTAAATACGGCGTTTACATACCATTTCACACGCATTAAGGTTCGAACACTCGAAAACCTATGCGGATTCTCCTGCACAGTGGCAGATATGTAAATACGACGTTTACATACCATTTCTCACGCATTAGGGTTCGAACACTCGAACACCTATGCGGATTCTCTTGCACAGTGGCAGATATGTAAATACGGCGTTTACATACCATTTCTCACGCATTAGGGTTCGAACACTCGAACACCTATACGGATTCTCCTGCACAGTGGCAGATATGTAAATACGGCGTTTGCATACCATTTCTCACGCATTAGGGTTCGAACACTCGAACACCTATGCGGCTTCTCCTACACAGTGGCAGATATGTAAATACGGTGTTTCCATACCATTTCTGACGCATTACGGTTCGACCACTCGAACACCTATACGGATTCTCCTGCACAGTGGCAGATATGTAAATACGGCGTTTACATACCATTTCTCACGCATTAAGGTTCGAACACTCGAACACCTATGCGGATTCTCCTGCACAGTGGCAGATATGAAAATACGGCGTTTACATACCATTTCTGACGCATTACGGTTCGAACACTCGAACAGCTATACGGATTCTCCTGCACAGTGGCAGATATGTAAATACGGTGTTTACATACCATTTCTGACGCATTACGGTTCGAACACTCGAACACCTATGCGGATTCTCCTGCACAGTGGCAGATATGTAAATACTGCGTTTACATACCGTTTCTCACGCATTAGGGTTCGAACACTCGAACACCTATACGGATTCTCCTGCACAGTGGCAGATATGTAAATACGGCGTTTACATACCGTTTCTCACGCATTAAGGTTCGAACACTCGAACACCTATACGGATTCTCCTGCACAGTGGCAGATATGTAAATACGGCGTTTACATACCATTTCTGACGCATTACGGATCGAACACTCGAACAGCTATACGGATTCTACTGCACAGTGGCAGATATGTAAATACGGGGTTTACATACCATTTTTGACGCATTACGGTTCGAACACTCGAACACCTATGCGGATTCTCCTGCACAGTGGCAGATATGTAAATACGGCGTTTACAAACCGTTTCTCACGCATTAGGGTTCGAACACTCGAACACCTATACGGATTCTCCTGCACAGTGGCAGATATGTAAATACGGCGTTTACATACCGTTTCTCACGCATTAAGGTTCGAACACTCGAACACCTATGCGGATTCTCCTGCACAGTGGCAGATATGTAAATACGGCGTTTACATACCGTTTCTGACGCATTACGGTTCGAACACTCGAACACCTATACGGACTCTCCTGCACAGTGGCAGATATGTAAATACGGGGTTTACATACCATTTCTCACGCATTAAGGTTCGAACACTCGAACACCTATGCGGATTCTCCTGCACAGTGGCAGATATGTAAATACGACGTTTACATTCCATTTCTCACGCATTAGGGTTCGAACACTCGAACACCTATGCGGATTCTCTTGCACAGTGGCAGATATGTAAATACGGCGTTTACATACCATTTCTGACGCATTA
This sequence comes from Camellia sinensis, assembly GCF_055761805.1. Classification (NCBI taxonomy): domain Eukaryota; kingdom Viridiplantae; phylum Streptophyta; class Magnoliopsida; order Ericales; family Theaceae; genus Camellia; species Camellia sinensis. The sequence continues at coordinate 51,644,633 of NC_138965.1, forward strand.
TTGTTCGAACACTCGAACAGCTATACGGATTCTCCTGCACAGTGGCAGATATGTAAATACGGCGTTTACATACCATTTCAAACGCATTACGGTTCGAACACTCGAACACCTATGCGGATTCTCCTGCACAGTGGCAGATATGTAAATACGGCGTTTACATACCATTTCTGACGCATTACGGATCGAACACTCGAACAGCTATACGGATTCTCCTGCACAGTGGCAGATATGTAAATACGGTGTTTACATACCATTTCTGACGCATTACGGTTCGAACACTCGAACACCTATGCGGATTCTCCTGCACAGTGGCAGATATGTAAATACGGCGTTTACATACCGTTTCTCACGCGTTAGGGTTCGAACACTCGAACACCTATACGGATTCTCCTGCACAGTGGCAGATATGTAAATACGGCGTTTACATACCGTTTCTCACGCATTAAGGTTCGAACACTCGAACACCTATGCGGATTCTCCTGCACAGTGGCAGATATGTAAATACGGCGTTTACATACCGTTTCTGACGCATTACGGTTCGAACACTGGAACACCTATACGGACTCTCCTGCACAGTGGCCGATATGTAAATACGGCGTTTACATACCATTTCTCACGCATTAAGGTTCGAACACTCGAACACCTATGCGGATTCTCCTGCACAGTGGCAGATATGTAAATGCGGCGTTTCCAAACCATTTCTCACGCATTAGGGTTCGAACACTCGAACACCTATACGGATTCTCCTGCACAGTGGCAGATATGTAAATACAGCGTTTACATACCATTTCTGACGTATTACGGTTCGAACACTCGAACAGCTATACGGATTCTCCTGCACAGTGGCAGATATGTAAATACGGCGTTTACATACCATTTCTCACGCATTAGGGTTCGAACAGTCGAACACCTATGCGGATTCTCCTGCACAGTGGCAGATATGTAAATACGACGTTTACATACCATTTCTGACGCATTACGGTTCGAACACTCGAACAGCTATACGGATTCTCCTGCACAGTGGCAGATATGTAAATACGGCATTTACATACCATTTCTGACGCATTACGGTTCGAACACTCGAACACCTTTACGGATTCTACTGCACAGTGGCAGATATGTAAATACGGCGTTTACATACCATTTCTCACGCATTAAGGTTCGAACACTCGAACCCCTATGCGGATTCTCCTGCACAGTGGCAGATATGTAAATACGGCGTTTACAAACAATTTCTGACGCATTACGGTTCGAACACTCGAACAGCTATACGGATTCTCCTGCACAGTGGCAGATATGTAAATACGGTGTTTACATACCATTTCTGACGCATTACGGTTCGAACACTCGAACACCTATACGGATTCTCCTGCACAGTGGCAGATATGTAAATACGGCATTTACATACCATTTCTGACGCATTACGGTTCGAACACTCGAACACCTATACGGATTCTACTGCACAGTGGCAGATATGTAAATACGGCGTTTACATACCATTTCTCACGCATTAGGGTTCGAACACTCGAACACCTATACGGATTCTCCTGCACAGTGGCAGATATGTAAATACGGCGTTTACATACCATTTCTCACGCATTAAGGTTCGAACACTCGAACACCTATGCGGATTCTCCTGCATAGTGGCAGATATGTAAATACGGCGTTTACATATCATTTCTGACGCATTATTGTTCGAACACTCGAACAGCTATACGGATTCTCCTGCACAGTGGCAGATATGTAAATACGGCGTTTACATACCATTTCTGACGCATTACGGTTCGAACACTCGAACACCTATGCGGATTCTCCTGCACAGTGGCAGATATGTAAATACGGCGTTTAGATACCATTTCTGACGCATTACGGATCGAACACTCGAACAGCTATACGGATTCTCCTGCACAGTGGCAAATATGTAAATACGGTGTTTACATACCATTTCTGACGCATTACGGTTCGAACACTCGAACACCTATGCGGATTCTCCTGCACAGTGGCAGATATGTAAATACGGCGTTTACATACCATTTCTGACGCATTATGGTTCGAACACTCGAACAGCTATACGGATGATCCTGCACAGTGGCAGATATGTAAATACGGCGTTTACATACCATTTCTGACGCATTACGGTTCGAACACTCGAACACCTATGCGGATTCTCCTGCACAGTGGCAGATATGTAAATACGGCGTTTACATACCATTTCTCACGCATTAGGGTTCGAACACTCGAACACCTATACGGATTCTCCTGCACAGTGGCAGATATGTAAATACGGCATTTACATACCATTTCTGACGCATTACGGTTCGAACACTCAAACACCTATGCGGATTCTCCTGCACAATGGCAGATATGTAAATACGGCGTTTACATACCATTTCTCACGGATTAGGGTTCGAACACTCGAACACCTATACGGATTCTCCTGCACAGTGGCAGATATGTAAATACGGCGTTTACATACCATTTCTCACGCATTAGGGTTCGAACACTCGAACACCTATACGGATTCTCCTACACAGTGGCAGATATGTAAATACGGCATTTACATACCATTTCTGACGCATTACGGTTCGAACACTCAAACACCTATGCGGATTCTCCTGCACAGTGGCAGATATGTAAATACGGCGTTTACATATAATTTCTGACGCATTACGGTTCGAACACTCGAACAGCTATACGGATTCTCCTGCACAGTGGCAGATATGTAAATACGATGTTTACATACCATTTCTGACGCATTACGGTTCGAACACTCGAACACCTATGCGGATTCTCCTGCACAGTGGCAGATATGTAAATACGGCGTTTACATACTGTTTCTCACGCATTAGGGTTCGAACACTCGAACAC